>NC_092498.1:134122903-135414778 GCF_047511675.1 Marmota flaviventris | reverse complement strand
AGGCATTTTTTCCCCATTAAAGATGTTTTTAGAAAATTATAGCTAGAGTTTGACTCAATTTAGAATTTTCCAAAACTCTTTTTATTGACCTAAGACAAAATGATACTTCACCAGTGTGTCATTGCTGTGTTCCTTGGCTCTGGTGTTGGGCTGAGTTTCTGGCCATGAGTGGAAGGATCCGCTGGCAGGTAGCATGTGGCTTACAGCTCTTGGGTGTTCCTTGCCCAGGGACGCTGTGGCTGCTCTTCCCTAATCCCTAATCCCATCTCGTCTCCTAGGGACTGTGTTTTTGTATCTATATTTTAATTGATCTTCTCCCTTGTGCACCAACAGGAGCACGTCCAGAAAGTACTGCTGGTCGTCACAGCGCTGTCTGTTCCTGTTCTCTTCTTGGGAAAACCACTTTTCTTGTTGTGGCTACACAATGGGCGGAGTTGCTTTGGTGTGAGCCGGGTAAGTGTGACTCCAGGTGTGTGTCACCAAGTTGTGAGCACATCTTTCAGACATGCCAGGACTGGTGTGGGTGCTGGTGCAAAGCCAAGCTTCCTTTATTTAGCACTTTGGTGTCGCCTGCTCTACAAGAGCCTGAAGAGCTTGTGAGTCCTGGATGTGTGGACCCAGACTGCCCATGAGCCTGGTGTGAGCTCATGAGCTCAGCCCTTCTTTACAGCTTATTGTAATTATAAAGCTTTTTCCAGATTTTTACCTCTTAACTTTTTCTTTTAATTTTTTAAAAAATAAATAATACAACTAAATTATTTAAAATGTAGAAAATGGTATCCTGGCTGGGCACAGTAGCGCATGCCTGTAATTCCAATAAACTGGGAAGCTGAGGCAGGATTGCAAGTTCAAGGCCAGCCTTGACAACTTAGTGAGACCTGTCTTAAAATGAAAAACAAAAAGGGCTGGGGATGTAGCTCAGTGGTACAATCCCTAGCACCAAGAATAAAAAAAAATTAAAAAAAGAACTTAGTTCTCCCATCTAGTTATAAGCAGTTATCATGTATGTTGAACTTTTCTCAGACTGACTATTCTCCTGTATGTCTAGTTTCTCTCTTTAATCATCAAGTACAGTACAGTTACAATGTCTTGCACTACTGCCCATTCCTAGAACGCCTTCCTGTTGCAGAACTGAAACTGTACCAATTCCTCTTCTCCTCCCTCCATAAACCCTGGCAGAACTCTGTTGTCTATTTCTATGAATCTGACCAATCTTAGTACCTCGTAGAAGTGGAATCATGTACTTGTCCTTTTGTCTCTGACTTCACTTAGCACAACGTATTCAAGTTTTATCCATGTTTTAGCATGTTAAAATTTCCTTTTAAAGACTGATATTCCGTTGCCTGGATGTACCATGCTGTGTTTATCATGCATTTGTGGTGGACCTTGGACTGTTTCCCACTTTTGTCTATTTGTGAATAGTGGTGCTGTGTACATGGGTATGTGACCATCTCTTTGAGTCTCTTCCTTCCATTCTTTTGGGTACATTCCCAGAAGTGAAGTGCCTGGTTAAACCGCATGTTTGATTTTTGAGGAGTTGCCACACCATTTCACCATTTCCCACTGCCTTACCAACATTGTCTGCTCTCTTTCTAATAAAAGCCATTCTATTGAGTATGAAGTACTTATTTTCTTTCAGAGAACTTTTTTGTTCTCAGAGAGCTGAATTATTAAGAGAAACAAGAGGGCTGGGGATGTGGCTCAAGCGGTAGCGCGCTCGCCTGGCATGCGTGCAGCCCGGGTTCGATCCTCAGCACCACATACAAAGATGTTGTGTCTGCCGAAAACTAAAATAAATAAATAAATATATATATATATATTTTTTTAAAAAAAGAGAGAAACAAGAAACTTGGGTTTTCTTGCAACCTTGTAATCTTAGAGCCTCTGACTCTGCTCTTTTGCTTGGTAGAGTGGTTACACGCTCGTAAGGAAAGATAGCGAGGAAGAAGTTTCTCTGCTGGGAAACCAGGACATAGAAGAGGGGAATAACCAAATGGAAGATGGATGCAGAGAAATGACGTGTGAAGAGGTAATCTTTTCATTTGCTATTGATAAGCAATGAAGCTTCTATAGGGATAACCATCATAACAAAAGTGATAATTATCATTTCAGAAAAGAAGGCAATGGTCACTTTTAACTAACTTCCCAGTGCTCTTTGGGTCACACTGATGGTGACAGAATGGAGGGGTCTGGGACATCACTCTGTCGTTTCTCCTTTACCCTGGGATCTGCTGTGGGAACATTGCTTGTTGTGCTTAAAGGGACTTGGGGTGTCATGAGCATTGCTGATTCAGTCAGAACCCTTCCATAGCTGCGAGAACTAGTGACCTGGTTTGCACTGATTTCAAAGGGAAATGTACCAACTCACATCAGAGAGAACAGAGTTACTTTCAGGAAGTTGGTTGCAGTTCCTGTCCTCTCATTCTGAGAGGCCTTCCCTGGGCTTTTTCTTTATAAGTTTGCTGTATGTTCTGAAGCTGGTTGGTCCCATGATGATGAGCTGTGGCCACAGGTAGCTCTGGGCTTATTTTCTCTAGCCATTCTCTTTTTGTGGCTAGCACATGGGCCTGTGCTTGCTAGGCACGTGCTCTTCCTCTGAGCTGCACCCTCAACCCTTTTTTTCAGTCTTTCAGTGGGAGGGGAGACACTCTTATCTAAATACTGCAGTAGGAGAAATCCCAAGGAAGAGCCCCGATGCGCCTGCTGGCATCATGTGCCATCCTGACCAGTAGCTGCTGTCCTTATTGGCACGGCCATACCTAAAGGCAGCAGAGTTTGGCTTAAATGATAGGGATTTGTTTCTCACAGTTCTAGCAGGATTTCTGTGGCCAGCTGCTTCTGCCGAGGTCTCCCCCTCAGCTCGCAGAGGGCTGCCTCCTGCTGTACATGGCGTGGCCTTTCCTGGAGTCTCTTCCTCTCCCTGTGGGAGCACCAGTCCTGTTGGACTAGGGCTCCACCCTTAGGACCCCATTTGACTTTAATTATCTTTGTAAAGATAATTATCACACCGTCACTTTGGGACAGAAGTTCAGCATGCATTTAGGAGGCCACAGGTCAGTCCACAATGGCTGTGGCTGGGGAGCAAGGCTGGTCAGGGAAAGGGCAGGCCCTGGGCAGGCAGGATAGAGCATGTGCACTCCTCGATCTGCCTCATTTTCTTGGAAACCTTACTGGGCTTCTTATTAAGGACCAAAAAAAAAATCTTAAACTCCACCTTTTTGTCAATATTATGTAATTTAGTGTTTTATTTTGAGATTATTAATAATTTCATAGAATCATAGAACAATAGAATGCAGAGCTGGGCATCTTTTTTTTTTAAAAAAACTTTTTTTTTTTTTTTAATTTTTAATATTTATATTTTAGTTATCGGCGGGCACAACATCTTTGTTTGTATGTGGTGCTGAGGATCGAACCCGGGCCGCACGCATGCCAGGCGAGCGTGCTACCGCTTGAGCCACATCCCCAGCCCCAGAGCTGGGCATCTTAAGAGGCATCTTACCCAGTATCCTGCAGCCTTTCTGCCCTCAGGACCCTCTTCTGGTGTCCTGGGGCCTTCTCTCCACAGCTCTTCGACCCAGGAAACATGCCTTCGGATTAGCATCCCCTTAGCCTGTGACTCCTGTCATGTGGTGTTGGGTGGTTTCTGAGGCTATCCTGGAATCCTGTGACCCTCTCTGAGGATGTGGTCATGGCAATCACCGTCTAGTTCTGCACTCTCCATTTACATAGGGAAACTGAGGCTTGGGTAGGGGGGCGGTAGAATGGGGAAGGGGATGGTGAGTTCTGATCATGGGGCTGGTCAGATTCACTGTCCTCACCCACAAGCCTATTCTCCTGTTCTTCTGTTCTCACTGCCATCCCAGAAGCCAGTGCTTTCCTTGTGGTCCTGCAGGGACACACTCCACAGTGGAAGCGGGCACTGGAGGCAGTCTAACCTTCTGTGTCCTCTCTCCCAGTTTAATTTTGGAGAAATACTGATGACGCAAGTGATCCACTCCATTGAGTATTGTCTGGGCTGCATCTCCAACACTGCGTCCTACCTGCGGCTCTGGGCGCTCAGCTTGGCTCATGCACGTGAGTTATGGTTTAGACCCACAGTCCCCAGCCCCTGCTGAGGCCACTGCAATGCTGCAGGCATGGGGGCGTTTCAATTTTGAACAACTCAGGCACTGAGGGGTATTTTAAGTTTTCAAGGGAGACCAGCACTGTTTCTTGGTTAGTGTGTGAGCTAGGACTGTCGAGTTGTATGGACTCGACCACTTAATAGGCAGATCCATTGACTCTCTTGGCTGAGGTGCGCCATGAAGACCATCTTGGAGACGTGGGGGCTTTGGGAAATGAGAAGGTTTGGGGACCTCTGGCATAGACACTTTCACTCTGCTGCTACTGTTTCTGATTTTTCCTTGCCATTGCTTTGTTTATTGCTGCCTTAGGAACACAGTGACTCATTTAAAGTAGGTCCTAACACAGTGCAGAGTCCCAGAATTTGTTTTGCTTTACTTTAATTTTTGGTTCTGGGGGTTGAGCCCAGCTGTATTCTACCACTGAGCCACATCCCCAGCACTTTACTTTGAGACAGGGTCTCACTAAGTCGCTTATCACCTTGCTGTTGCTGAGGCTGGCTTTGGATTTGTGATCCTCTTGTCTCAGCCTCCTGAGTCTCTGGGATTATAGGCGTGCACCCCCACGCCTAGCTTGAGTGACAGTTTTGATCATAGGCAGTCCCATGGTTCTGATGTTTTGTGAGTTTCAGTTTCTTCAGTTTATTTAAGTAACACCTATTCCCCAGCAACACAGTTCAATTTTTAGTTTCCATGGTTCACTGTGAGGATGTGTGTGATGTGTGCTTCACTAGCTCTAGTCCACAGATCACACAGATGACACACCTGGGCTTTGTGATCAGAGGCCGGTCACATCACTTCTTCTGAAGCCTGTGGGTGGTTGGTCACTGCATCTGCATTCAGTCCACGCACATAGTCACATTGCCTCATTGTCCAGTGGTAATTCCACAGGAAAGTTTTAAAAAGTAGGTCATCACAGGGAATTGGCAAACCAAGAGGAGAGGGAAGCAAAGGAAAACAAAAATGACAAAGTGAGGCCCTGGATTCAATCCCCAGCACTGGGGAAAAAAATAAGTAAAGAGGATCTGTTGGCCTAGAAGTGAGGCTGCAGATTTGCAAGACTGTGAAGGAACAGAACCCAGCGTCGGAAGCCGATCAAAACCTAGGAAAGAAGGTAATTTGCCAAGTATAAGAAAAGGCACTTGCCCCCGCCCCCCAGTTGATTGCTCAGTTGGCCAAGTTACACATGGGAAGCGCCAGCACTGCACCCATGGACTTTAGGGGGCTGGTGTGTGTGTGCATATGTGTGTGCGCTTCAAAAAAAAAGAAAACACTTTAATACTCAACATTTCTAATCTTTTTAAAGTGAATTTACTTTTCATTTTCATTTGCAACCAACAGTAAGAGAGTTTTATTGTTTTGACAAAAAGTGAACCCTGCCAAATGATTCCTTTTCAGAGCTGTCTGATGTCCTGTGGGCCATGCTGATGCGAGTAGGCCTGCGAGTGGACACCACCTATGGCGTCTTGCTGCTGCTCCCAGTGATTGCTCTCTTTGCAGTTTTGACAATTTTCATCCTCTTGATCATGGAAGGGCTTTCTGCATTTCTTCATGCCATACGCCTCCACTGGTGAGTTGGAGATGTGGCTGAGAAGCTGTTGTTTAGAATCTTGATTCTCCAGTGAGGGAAGCCCCTCCCACCCACCCATCTCAAGCCTAACACAGGCCGGTCTTTTCTTCGTGTGTTTAGTGTCTGGGCTGAGATCCTCTGAGTTAAAATTTTAGTTCTTTCTGAAATGTTATTGGTAGGTTCTGAAATGTTGTTATTGGCAAGTGAGAGCAAATTATGCCTGTATACTAATCATGTATAATTCAGGCTTCTAATTCTCCTCAGAGTCTAGCAGATTGCTTTATTATAAAAGCCTCTTTGGGGCAGGGGTTGTAGCTCAGTGGTAGAGCACCTGCCTAGCGTATGTTGGGCACTGGGTTCGATCCTCAACACCACATAAAAAATAATAAAAGTATCGTGTCCATCTACAACTAAAAATATTAAAAAAAAAAAAAAGCGTCTTATGGCCAGGCACAGTGGCGCCCACCAGTCATTCCAACCTCTTGGGAAGCTGAGGCAGGAAGATTAAGAGTTCAAAGTCAGCCTCAGCAAAAACAAGGTGCTAAACAACTCAATGAGACCCTGTCTCTAAATAAAATACAAAATAGGACCCTGTCTCGAAAGAAAATACAAAGTAGGGCTGGGGATGTGGCTCAGTGGCCAAGTGCCCCCAAGTTCAACCCCTGCTACTAAAAAAAAAAAAAAAAAAAAAATCCTTTTATTTCTTAATGTTTTATAGTATGTATGTTCGACTGTTTCTCTGCATCCATGACCTAAGTGGACAGGAAATTCCCGTTATCTGGCCTGACCCTGTGTATCTGGCAGCTTGGGAGGTGGTGGGGTGTGTCAGAGTTGCTCTTAGAAAGCCAGCACCGTAGGGAGGGGTGTCTTCCAAGTAAAAATGTCTATGCTAAGAATGTGTATGGAATGAAGTGATTTTAACACAGGAACCTTTTTTTTTTTTTTTTAACTTACACATGTTATTTTAAGGAACACAGAAATGTTGTTTCACAATTTTCCACTAATATATATATTTTTTTATTGTAGGGTAGAATTTCAGAACAAATTCTACGTTGGTGCAGGCACCAAATTTGTTCCTTTCTCATTCAGTCTACTTTCATCGAAGTTCAGTGATGGTGACAACGTGGCATGATCATATTGCTATAACCAATGAGCTTTCAGATTTATGGAGACTATCATGTTATAGAATTTCACATATGTCAAATTTATGATAGGAAAAATTCTGTCTTCATTGATTGCCTTATGACATAGCCAAATAATTCTGTAAGATATACCTCTTCCTCATATGTTAAATATTTTGTAATGTTTATCAATTTCAGACACATAAATTTTTTTTGGTTTTTATTATGAGCAAGTGTAAGTTCATGCCAAATGTTATGTTAAAGTTATTTTTTAAAATACAGGATTGGGGGAGAGAAGCCAATTTTGGATGGCTAATTGAAAATGGTCTTAGATACTTGATTCCTTTTAAACCTTATTAAAAAATACAGAGCTTATTCTGTCACCTGAAGTTGTCAGATAATATTTTCCAATAGTTGAAGTTAAAACATAGTTTTTTAAATAATTTAATGATGGATAATCAAAAGATTCACCTTATTCTGCTTGATCAAAAATATGCAAACATTTTTTATTATTTGCTATCTGGAATTAACAGTAGAGGATCATTTCTACTATTTCATCTTGTTTTAATTATTGGGGAAATGGGATAAAATAACACACAACAAATGGTTATCCCATTTGTATATTTTTAAAAGACTCTTGTTATCCATCCTTACAGGAAACCAATTATGGTAATTGTATGTTTGGGAAGATCAACTAAATATTGAGCCTTAAACCCACTGTGGCTGTGGAGGACAGCATGTGGGTACAGTTTGAGCTCAGTGACCAGCCTGGCTGATGTTACTGAACCAGAGGAGTTTGTACCAAGTGAAAGAGTTAAAAGTAATAGTTGTATATTTTTATAGAAAAAGATAAATTAAGATATTTTACCATGAAGAGATTGCACTTATCCTTGAGAATAGTATAAATTTTTACTTTCAGACTAATTCTTAAATAAAGTTCTGATAAGGGTAAAGGTAAACTTTCAAACACTATTTAGATCAGTTGTAAACCAATTATTAAGCCATTAATTTATAGTCTTGAATTGAAATTCATCTATTTACTTAACATTTAATTTTGCCTGAATTCAAGTCATTCCTGTTGAACATTTTGATCTATTCCATATCCTTGTAAATATGCTGATTTTTCATATTTTACCTCAATTGATTTTAGATAATTATTTTGAAAAAGAAATCTGACATTTTTTCACATTCTTAAAACTGAATGACACATTAAGAGGCTTGTTTGTCCTGGTATTCCTCTAGCCTGTTCAAGGTAGAGGGTGTGGCCCTTTCATTACAAGCCAGGATTAGGGGAGCACTGAATTTAAGCGGATCTTTCAGGTAATTTCATGGCCTGCTTGCTGAGAGTCATGAACTGAACATCATGTGACATAGCCATGACTCTAAGTTTAAACCTTTAAAAAATTATAGTAAAGACTCTGTGCATCTGCTTGATAAGTGTTACCCAAAGCCAGCTTGTCCTTCATATGGTAATTATCAAGTATAAAACAGTGCTAATGAGACTCCTGAACATGACCCTGCTCTTCAGTTGTTTCTCTGGAAAGTGTAATGTTGGGCACTTGTTTTGGGTGAAACCGAAACCCTAACAGTGCTGTTCCATTGCTTTTCCCTTGGAGCTGCGTTCCCTTGTACCTTGTCCTTTAACCGTTTGTTACTGTACCCCAAGGATCTGTGGTAATGACCGAGGTAACTAATTCATCCCAAGACTTCAGGGCACTGTCAGCCAGGGACGAAGTATCTTCTGGAATTTTTACTACCCCAGCTAGTAACTGTCATGGGGCCACTTTTTAATTCCAATGAGTACCTCTTTTCAGGGTATGGGATGAAGAGTGGAGAATCGCTTTTCAAAGATAGTCTATGTAGTACTTTTTATATAGAATGTAATTATATATATATAAACAAATTAATAACCTAACTTTTGTGAAAGAACTCTTTGGAAATATAGTTAACAATGGTGAAATTTAGATACCGGGAGAACTTTTATTTCTTTATAAGTTGCTTGGTTTCCATGCCATGTTACCAGAATGGCTGCTGTTTGTTCTGTTTAAAAAAGCTGTGCTAGAATTGTGAGTATATTTTTACAAGATATTTTATTCCCTTGATGCAAATTATCCAGAGGAAAAATGGTCAGTTGTCTGATTGATGCTAAATATGTTTTATCTTTCTGGAGAAAAATGTCACAACAGCCACATCATTCCACTTCCATTCAGATGTTTACTGCAGTGTGTTGACAAGAGTCCTAAATAAAAAACCCAAGAGACTTCTTTAGTAAAACAGAATATGATTTCACCCTGAATGGTGGGAAGTGCTCATGGTCACTTAAGGAGTGTGAAGGAGGTTGAACCCTGTGGATTTTCCATCTTCCAGAGGACTCTGAAAAGACCTATCTGCTGTCCTCATTGCTGGAGTGCGTATTTTTTTTTTCCAGATAAGGTCTCACTTATGTTGTCCAGGCTGGCCTCAAACTTGTGATCTACTGCCTCAGTCTCCCATGTAGCTGGGATTATAGGTGCATACCTCTGTGCTGGACTTGGGATGGTTATTTTACAAGATTCTGGCCTCAGTGGTCAATCTGCCATAGCTTAATAAGGCACAGACTCTGGGTAGCATAGGTAACCGTTGCTGATCAGTTAAGTAGTCAGACTTTTTAAGAGTTTGACCCATTTTGGAAAACAAAACCAAAAAAACCAACAGCAGTTCTGCAGTCTGCTTTTAAAAACAATAAGTTCCTGTATTAAAGTTTTAAAGGCATGTTTGCTTGTATACCACATGGTGTATCTCTAGGGAGGATATTAAGAAATCTTATTTAGATGCTGGCATAAGGCAGTTTGGTGTAGTAGTTTTTCTAGTCAGACCATTGAGGCTGAGCTTTGGTTTAGAATTTTAGGAAATCCTTGAACATTCCACCTGTTCCTTGATGGAAAAATCAACAAGAAGGCTAGGTTCCTAGTCAGCCCTGTGATGCAGGGGCTTAGCTCCCTGCCAGGGGAAATGACAATGAACAAGTTAGTATTTTGCTCCACAAATGCATGAAAGGGCAAATCTGCATCTTCCTATCAGTATTGAACTTCCTTTTGCTAATGACAAATAAATACATATATATTTTTAAGATGTAAGTGTCTTGCTTTACTATGCCCTAGTTGGCTGCAAAGCCAAAGAGCTCTGCCCCTTTTCCCTAACCCTAAATGCCCAAATGAACCTGGCGGGTTTGGGGGCTCTGCGCCGTGTATTTTTACCTTTGGTGCCAGGGGTCCACCGTGGGAGTGGCCTAGAGTTGAGTCCTGCCACCTCCGAGATGTCCCCTTTGCTCGCCTGACACGTTTCTTGCCTCAGCTTTCTTACCTACAAAACAGGCATTCGACTTGCAGGTGCCCTGCCACCCGGACTGTCCAAGCTCGGCCAGGTGCACCAAGGGGCTAGCGCACCGTCGGAGCGCGGGCCGGGCCGGGCCGGGCGCTGGGGGTGGGGCAGTGCGGCCCTCGCGCCGGCCGTTGCCGGGCGCCCGTTGCTAGGGGAGCCGTTGCCACGGACGCCCGTCTGGCTTCTGACTCGGTCTGTCTTGCTGGGCTCCGGGTGCACCGCACAGCGCCATGGACGACCTGCGGGTGCTGTGGATGCGCGACCTTGTGTACTCGGCCTTCAGCATCACTGACCCCCAGCTCTTCGAGGAGCTGCTGAACCGCGACGATGGCGAGGCCGAGGACGTCATCCTGCACTTCCTCAACCAGATGAGCGACGAGGAGGGCGCCGCCACGCTCTTCTTCTACCGCACCGCGGTGCCGGAGGAGGTGGAGGTGGAGATCGGTGAGCCGCCCTCCTGCGCAGCGCGTTACACCGGCGCCTGCGCACGGCGACCCGGACGGGCACCGCCGCCCCTGCCCGCGCGGGTTTACAGCCCGCTGGGAAAGGCGGACCTGGCGTGAAACGCCGCAACGAGCCCTTATTTAGCCCTTGCTGTGTACCGGCATAGCTCCAAACGCTCCTATCAACTCATTAATCCTATCGGGTGGGGGTCCTGCCATCCCTGCCCCTCGCTCGACAGATGGGAGGACTGGCACTGAGAGGGCTAAGCACCTCGCCCGCAGGCACAGAGCTGGCGAAGAGCTGCTGTCCAGTAGGAGGTTGTGGACAGGCGGGAGGGCCTGAGGGCATCCTGACTCCGTCTCACTAGGGTGAGACGAGCTCCCCTTTCTACTTCTCCATGAACCTGAAGTGCTAAGAAGTAATGCTTCCAAATCGGGATTTAAAAATGACACTAATGGTTCAGTGTTCAGGTCGAAACAGTGATCCAGAACCTCCATGGCAGTCGACCACCCATCCCATTGCTGGTCCAGCCCACTCTGAGATAGGTCCAGGGACACCAGGGAGCAGGGAGGCTGGTGCAGAGTTAGATGGGGTACAGGACAGAGTGCCGGGGACACTCGGCAGGACCGCAGAACACAGTTGTGAGCCTGAGTGATCCGCCTCCTGTACTAGTCATCTCCACAGGACTTCCTGATCCCACACAAGTCCTCTTACAGGTGCAGTTCCAGGCAGAACTACTTTTTTATTTGTATTATTTTTTTAAAATAAAGGCACCGGCCATTCATTTATTTTAAATATTCATTCTTTGTTTGCACAAAATAATACATGTGTTTATTATGGAGAAATCCAAAACCACAACTAAACAACAATAACAAGTTGCTTGTAGCACTCGGAGAGATGACCACTTGATAATATTTTGGCATCTAAAAACGTCCAGTCTTTTTTTCCTCCAAGGCAGAATTTTGCAACCGACTACTTTGTTTTACCTGGTTTCCAATTTAGATTCTTATTATCTCCAAGTGAAACCATAGCTACAAGGACACACTTCACAGGAGGAACTATTAAACATATACTTCAATGTCAGGGAACTTGATACTTCAAAAAATATACACCAAGACCTTGAAAAATGAGTGTGACATTGGCTTCTTGCAACCGGAGAGGGTTAATGGTAGACCGGCTGTTTTCTGCCGTGTCTTCTACAGCATGTTTAGACCTGCTGACTCCTGGCTGGAGGTGCTGTCCTCTGTGGAAGGGGCTTTGAGTCTCACTTCACAGGGTACCCCTTGTTAATTTCTGGCCCCTCCAAAGGGCACTCAGAAATCCTCTCAGCTGTGACCTGTTTCTGGATCCCTCTGCCCCCTGTCCTCCCTGCTAGATATGGTGAGAATGTGAGAATACTGTCCCTGGCGACTCTCAAGGCTGCTGATCTTCTGAGGTTCCAGAGTTGCCTCATGTGTTGGTTTCTGGCCAGAGGTGAGAGAGGGACCTCTTCTCCAACGCAGTGGCCATATTGCTCTTTACCCTCTGCATATTAAGCCTTTATTCACAAGGAGACTTGAACCATTTTATTGGATCCTTTCCGGGGGTGTCTGGTGTGTCCAGAGGACTTTGCAGCAGGACCAGTATGCAAAACCCCTTCCTTTTTCTCTCTCATCCTGCATCTCTCTGGTCAGAGCTTTGCTCTGCTCCCAGTTAAAAATGACACGAATGGAAACAGATGGATTCGGGGAGGGCAGAGGGTGGGGGAGAGTGTCAGCAGCTGTACTGCACATACCAGTTAGCAACCTGCTCACCTTTAAAAACAGCCACACCAGTATCACCAGAATCCTGGTCTCTTAAAAATTCACACAGCAGAAGTGTAGAAAGTGAAGAGTGACAAAACCAAGCTTCCTGTTCCCTAAGCCCCACCCTGCATCTGCTCTTGCAGGGGCCATTAGAGTTATAGATTTGAAGGACATTTCATTACCCATTCCCTGATTAGAGGACATTGGGTTTTACAGAGTGTTCCATTCCACCCAGAATGCAGCAGCAACACCCCCCTCTGCATGCCTTGGATATTTTTGCAGCATAGATTTCCAAGAATGGCATTGCATTTGCAATTTGGATGGGTCCTGCCAAACCACCCTGCACAGAGGCCTTGCCCGTCCCACCCCAGCTTCCGTGGACATGGTTCCCATCTCCTAACAGTCTCATTGACACTGGGTTGTGTCAATTTAATCTTTTTTCTCTGCAATAGGTGAAAAGCAGATTCATTTCCTGGGTTCTAGTGACCTTTTTTTTTTTTTTTTCTTTCTTGGTACCGGGAATTGAACCCAGGGGCACTTAACCACTGAGACACATCCCCAGCCCCTTTTTGTATTTTATTAGACAGGGTCTTGCTAAGTTGCTGGGGCTGCCTCAGCCTCCCAAGCCTCTGGGGTTACAGGTGTTCACCACTGTGCCCAGCTCTTGTGACCATTTTTAAGCATACAGTTCAGTGTTGCTAAAAATGTTCATAATATTGTACAACCATGAGCCTCTTCTATGTTTTGTGTTTCTTTGGGGCTGGTGGTAACTCTGACATTCTCAAGTAAAAAATAACCAAGTAAAAAATCCCTCATCTCTTGGCAGAGTTAGCACAAACTTTCCTCCCTGAACCCCAATCTAGCCCCAGTTGCAGGACTTTTTTTGCTGCACTGAAATGTGCACAAGGCTCCTGGTGGGCACATCCCAGTCCCTCCACTCCACAGAGGGCAAAGGTGTCAGGAGTTTCATGCAGTAAAAAATTATGTTTTGTATTTCCTTTTCCATGTCTGTGGCTTTAAAGACAACCAGATGCCTGCCCTGTCCGAAGATGAGGAGGAGGAAGAACAGAGTGGGTCCGTGGATAGAGGGCCAGGTGCGGTGCTGGGCAGGGAGGGGGCCTTGGCTGTTGAAAACAGTAGAAATGCATCCTGCTCAGTTCCGCAGGCCGAAGTTAAAAATCAAGGTGTGGGCAGGGCCGGGCTTCCCCTTGGGCCCTGGGCGAGGTCTGTCTCTGCTCCTGGGACCTCCTCCTGGTGTGCCTGGCTCCCCCTTCTTACACAGGCACTACTAGGTGCTGGATTCAGCCCCCCGCCCCCGGCCCTCGGCTTAACTTATCCATCGGCAAGACCCTCTTTCCAAATAAGATCAGGCTCTGTGGACAGGAGTTTTGGAGGACAGTGTTCAACCCAGCACGGCTCAGACTTAAAAGCACCATTCTCACACTGGCAGTGTCTCTGTCAGCATCACGAAGGGCACAGGGGAGGTGTCCCCTCGTGCAAACGACAGCAGCCCGCCCTTTCAGAGAATCTCCCAGGCACACGCTTGTGCACCCAGGACTGTGCTGTGGCCGGGTGGGGGCAGGGGCAGCAGGACATTCTATACCCCGGGCAGGCTTCCGGAGGTTTCTGCTGCAGTGACATTGTGACTTGAGCAACACACTCTGACCCAGCTCTCTATAGCTGTGGTTATTGACTGGGACGGATTTTTGTCCCCTAGGGGACGTGGGGCAATGTCAGGAGTGTGGTGTAGTGAGTGGGTGCTCCTGGCCTCTGGCGGGTAGAGGCCAGAGATGCTACCTTACCCCCTAAAACGCACGGGACAGCGGCACAACGAAGCCTGCCCACGCCCGGGGAGGGGGAGGGAAGGCTGAGAACCCGAATGCAGGCCACGTGGCTGGGGCGGGGCTGTCAACCACCTTTGCTTGCCCTAGGAAAGCGGGCACCCCAGGTCTGAAGCGCCACTTCACCGCCACTTTGCCGCCCGGGCGTGGGAAGACAGAGGACTGAGAGGACTTGGGCCCTCTGTGGTGTCTCCTTTAGTCATCTTGACTTTTTCAGGAGAATTTATTGTTAAAATGTGATCTCCTCCAAAGACAAGGAGGGGGCCTCGCTCAGAAACCCGGGGCCTTAATAAGACGCGTGCGGCAAGGTGGGCTTCCCCAGGATCAGGGCCCGCGGCCAAGGGCCGTAGCAGAATCTTCAGTCCTAGTGGACCCGGGGCCGGGGCTGCTGAGGAGGCGAAGCCCATTTCCGTCTGTGAATCACCAGCATTTCCCAGTCAGCATTTAAATTTATCTCCCCCTTTATTTTTATTGTGGTAAAATATCTAGAACCTGAAACATCATTTTAGCTTTTTCTAAGATGTATTGAGTATCTGTGTGTGTGTGTGTGTGTGTATAATTATTATTATTTTAAGTACTGGGAATTGAACCAGGGACGCTCTACCATTGAGCCACAATCCCAGCCCTTAAAGAATTTTTTTTTTTTTTTTTAAATTTTGAGATACAGTCTAAAATGCTGAGGATGGCTTCAAACTTGTGATCCTCCTGCCTCAGCCTCCTGAGTCCCTGAGATTACAGGTGTGAGTCAATGTATTTTTGATTGTAGGTCATTCCTAGTGCCCTGATAAGGTTGGTGTTGCTGTCTTTTAGACAGTTTCCTCTGCCAGCCTGTGTAGTGCATGCTGGGCACTGGACTATGCTATCATCTGAGGCTCCAGAATCTGGCCAGTAGAGGTTAGGGTTCCATTTTACGGACCAGGATTCAGAGAGCTGACTCCAAAGCCACACTGGCCCTGCCCCGGGCCTTTCACAGAGGGATCAGGGTTCTCAAGGGAATCTCTCCTACTCTGCAAGGTCCTGCCTTGTTGGAAACTCTCAGAACTGAGACTCCCAGGTTTCTGAGCTGACCTTGGTCACTGTGGACCCAGGAGAGTGGTCTTCTTTTTATTTAGACTACTTTCTTTTCACTCCCCTCTCCATTGAGTTTTAGTCTCATTATGAGAAAAAGGCATACCCACTGACCTGTTGGCTAAAGTTCTCTTAAATATAAGCCTCAGGGAATCACACCTTGGACCCTGTAGTTGGGACACGCATGTGCATGCACATATTGATTTCTGATGAAGTACACCTCTCCTCAGTTGTAATGTAAGTCGAACTTGTAAGAGGATTCATTGGTTAAAAAAAACACACACATTGGGGCTAAGATTGAAGCTTAGTGGTAGCACTCTTGCCTAGCATGTGGGAGGCACTGGATTCAATTCTCAGTACTGCATATAAATAAGTAAATAAAATAAAGATCCATCAACAACTAATAAAAATATAAAAAAAAACCACATAGGGTTGTGGCTCAATGGTAGAGCACTTGCCTAGCATGTGTGAGGCGCTGGGTTCCATCCTCAGCACCACATAAAGATAAATAAATAAAATAAAGGTCCAACAACGTCTAAAAAAATATTTAACACACACACACACACACACACACACACACACGTGTGGCTTTTTGATAACATGTCCACTGAAAGAAATCTGCTGTGAACAAAAACGCCGGCTGGTCTTGTGGCAGGAAGCCTAGTTTTCTGACTAATTGATCTCATGTGTTGGATTGTATTTTGCAGTTAAGAATTTGCTGATGAGTGGCGAGTCCTTGGCTACTCCTATCGGCACAGAGGATGAAGATTTGGAAAATGTCCCCACCAAAGTATGCATGGCTCCTGTTCTAGTGGTGGGGCAGTGAGGTGGGAGTGCCCTGGGACCCAGATTGTAGGCTGGGGTTAAAGAGTCCCCGAGACCCCGCTTAGACTCAGTGGTTAGAAGGACTCACAGTGACTGGTAAAGCTGTTTTACTCATAGTTATGGCTCATCACAGAGAAGGGGTGGCCCTGGAGTCGGCCAAGCAGAGGGCACAGGCGGGTCCAGGAGAGGCCAGGCACCTGCTCCCAGCTGTCCTTGCCCTGTGGAGTCTGTGGACAGTGCTCATTTCTCACACCAGATGTCGTGAAGCCAATGGGCCCACCCGAACTCTGGTGCCCAGGATATCACTGGGGGTCAGTCACATAGCCACAGGGTGTCCATATGACTGGCCTTGGTCACTCAGCCCCGGTCAGCCTCCAGCCCCACCCCCACTCCAGAGGCCAGACTGCAACATGTGGCCCAGGGCCTAGGCGGACAGCCACAGGCATCCACCACAAACCCCATGATGGCTGGACTTGCTGGCCTGGCCCTGGGCCCAGATCCACAGAGACCCTTCCACCAGGCAGGATGTTCCAGGGGCTCAGAGCTCATCTCCTGGGAGCCAGTCAGGGCCTGTCCTTCCTCAGAGGGACACTGTCTTTCCTCAGAGTGGGTAGGGTCTGGGCAGCACAGGCCTGGTAAGCAAGGCCTGCACGGCACAAGTCCCAAGGGTGGAGCTTAGTCTAGGACTGAGTGTTCAGCCTGACCTGCGCTTCTTCAGAGGGAAGTCCAGCCTGGCTGGTGCCGTGGACAGCCCAGCCAGCTCTGTCGGGACCCTTTTTAGGGCAGCAACCCCAGGTGTTCCTGTGATGGCTGGTTAGCAAAAGTGCCAGCCGCCTGCCAACTGTGTGGCCGGGCAGCACTCGGGCGGCCTGGGCAGGGGGTTCTGTGGTGGGCAGGTGGACCTCAGCCATGACAACTGTTGGTCCCCGGTTTCAGAGGATGGTGAAGCGCGTCGTGGAGAAAACCTATCTCCAGGTGCTCTGCACCCCGGTTCCCGAGGAGTTTCTGAACCAGACTGTGTTGTTTTTTCTCAGAAACACACAAGGTACGTTTCGTGTATGTATGCGGATGTATGTGTGTGTGTATGCCTGTGTGCACGTGTGTGCACGTGAGCACGTATGTGTGTGTGTGTGTGTGCGCGCGGTGGTGCATGCACGTGCGTGAGGGTCTGTTTACACGTTACTCCTCTCTCTGTTCCTCCATGCTGGGGAAGGAACCTGGGGCCTCAGGCATGCTGGCCTCCCCAGCCCTCTTCTGACCTTTCACGAGAATGTCACTCTTTACTGGTACAGTTGAGTCTTGTGATCCATGGACTCCTCCTTGCAAGTTTGCCTTCACACTAAAATCTGTTGGTCACCCCAAAAGCAGCATGTGCAGGGCCTTCATGATGTCCCCCTAAAAACGCCCTGTCCAGGCGAAGAACATTGGGCACACAGTGGCTGGCGAAGGGTGGACACTGCAGCCCCGGGGACAGAAGGTTATGTCCTGTGAGTCATCATCCTCAGCTAGCCTCGAGGAGAGGCCACTTTAGCTTCATGTTGTCCACTGTGGGGACCAGGCTTTGGTGGGCAAAGCAAATATTTGCCTAATAATGCCTCATCAGAAGGGGGACAGTGACCACATATGCCCCGAAGCCACTTTGGCCAGGGACTGAGGAAGCATAGCTGGGCAGAGGGGAGGCGGGCAGAGCAGTGTCTCAGCCAGGTTGGCGCATGTGACAGATCCACCTGGGCCCCAGAATCTGCTTCAGCACAGAGAGAAGCAGCGTGTGTCGGAGTCGGTGACTAAAGCGTCCCTTGGGAAGCAGGAGGAGTTTCCTGAACTCCTGGGGATGGTAGCTGCGGCTGCCCTCCCACCATCTGACCTCTGGCTCTGTTCGGTTTAGAGTCAATCCCTGAGGCCAGCGACATGAAGGAGGCGATGGAGATCATGCCTGAAACGCTGGAGTACGGCATCATCAACGCCCACGTCCTTCACCTCCTGAGGGGCATCATTTGCCAGGTGAGCCACTGGCGTTTCTAAGACAAAGGCCCCATTGTGCCTCTGTTACCCCACAGATAGGCAGGGGCGGTCCCCTGTGGGAGGCGAGGGACACGTCCCCGCACTCTCAGGGGACAGACGTGGAACACACACAATGGGAAGCACCGGATGGTGACAGCCACCGAGGTAGGGTGTCCTGGACCTGTGATGGAACAGGCCGTGTGGTGTGGGGGGCAACCTTGGGAGCTGCTTTAAGCATCAGGAAGCTCACTGCAGCTGGGCACGGAGGTGCACGCCTGTAGTCCCAGCAACTCGGGAGGCTGAGGCAGGAGGATCAGGAGTTCAAAGCCAGCCTCAGCAATGTCGAGGCCCTAAGCACCTCAGCGAGACCCTGTCTCTAAATAAAATGTAAAAATAGGGCTGGGGACATGGCTCAGTGGTTGAGTGCCCTGAGTTCAATCCCTGGTGTCAAACACACAAAAAGAGAAAGTTCACCCACAGGCCAGTTCCAGCGGAGAGGCGTTCTTGGGGAAGGCCGGGGAGGTATCGGGGAGTTCTGGGGACGAGGTGGCTCTGACTTGAGACCTGGGCCAGGTGAAGGAGGCAGGCACGTGAGGGTCTGGTGTGGGAGCCTCCTGGGCAGAGGAAGCAGCCAGCACCACGGTCACAGTCAGGACAGAAGGACGGCCATCGTGGCCACAGAGAGGGGAAGGAGGGGGATGGCACAGTTGGATTTGCAGTTTTCCCTGGCCACCGTGGGAACATATCAAGGGGCCAGGGCAAGAGTGTAAGGGACAGGAGGACTGCCCCCACCCCCAGAAGCCATGGGAGAGTCCAGGGGAAGGTGATGGCTGGGTGGGTTCCAGAGCTCCATCAGGAGAGAGAGGGAGATGCATCGAGGGCACATTAGGGACACAGTCAACGGACTTGGAGATGACAGGGAGCTGGAGTTGAAGGAAGAGGTATTGAGGATGACTGCGAGGATGTGCATGAGCAACCAGGGCCTGGTGGGGGTCACTGCGGAGATGGGGAGGGTGACAGATCTGGAGGGGAACCCCAGAATTCTCTCTTGCACACACTGCACTCGAGAGGCATCTCAGGCATATGAGTCGAGGTGTGAGCAGGTGTCCAAGTCAGAAGTTTCCTGGAGAACGCAGGGCAGCCATCTGGCCAATATGTGCTGAGCACCTACTGTATTCAGTGGCGGTGAACAGCTCAGACATGGCCTCTGCCTCATCGAGCATATGGTTGAGCAGGAAGATTCACATTAAATAAGATCAATGGGAAATATATGCTGTGCTAGACAGCAACAAGAGCTAGGGAGGAAAAAATGAAGTAAGAAAAAAAAGGGGTTAGGGAACCAGGGGGGACAGGAAGTTTGTAGGTGGTAAAGGGAGGTTTTGGCCATTTTGGATAGGGTGGCCTGGAAGACCTCACTGAGAAGGTTTGGACTAAGAGGATAGTTGGTACAAACATCCTGTTTTGCTAGGACTTTGTAGTAGCCTCCTGAAAGTTATCCTTGCTCTGTCCTTGCCCTGTGTGCTGCGTTCCCCGCAAACCAACCAGAATGATCCTTTAAAATATAGGTGTTACTGGGCTGGGGCTGGGGCTCAGTGGCAGAGTGCTTGCCTGGCATGTGTGAGGCACCGGGTTTAATTCTCAGCACTGCATATAAATAAATGAATAAAATAAAGGTTCATCAACATCTAAAAAGTATAAAAAAAAATACAGGCATTGTTGTCATGGAGACACATGAAGCCCAGGGACTAGAAGAAATAACCAAGGGAGGGAACATAGGTGAAGGGATAGAGGGAGGAGGGACACCCAGAGGCGTGACCGGAAGCCTGGAGAAGGAGTGCTCCGCGCTGTGTGTGGCTGAAGTGAGGAGGGCTGGTGGGCTTGTCACTAGTGATTTCCACATGGATGGGTCCCACAGAGGATGGCCACAGAGGACTGGCCAGAATGGCCTCTCCACGTCCACCTTGCCCTGTGGATTGGGCCAGCCCGACTGCGTGGCTGTGTTTCCACCTGTGGGTGCTTGCCTGTCTCCCGTTTTTCCTAGTGTGGATTTCGGGACGTCAAGACCCCTGGCCATCTTCTGAATCAAACTTCTCATTATCTAATAGATCAACATATGACACAATTAACGCCAACAGGTGGCAGGTTTAGTGGCCAACCAAGTGCAAGGTTCCTCTGCTTTCTGTCACGTTCCCTGATGTTTGTTGTATGCAATTCTTTTTTGAAAAATTACATAAGACATACACACTCATTATGAAAGCCCAAGCAAACCAGAGGTACAGAGATAAAGTGTGTCCCCAGGGCTTTGGCCACCAGGGATGACCGCTGCTGAGTCCACCCGGCTGGCCACGTACTGTGCATGGGTATCCTGGGGTCTGTTTGTCCAGTGCTCTTGTGTCCCGTCCACCACTCTGACTCTAGAGATGTGTGCGAAGGACATCGGGGCCTCCCGAGAGCCTCATGCTGGGCAAAGACAGGACAACCATCATCCTCAACAGCGTGACGATCGCACCAGGTTGAAGCGCAAACCCTTGAGTCCATATGATGTTAAAAATCCTGATGGGTCACTTTTGGAGGTCCTCAGGGAACCAGGATACAATTTTAAAATAGGCACATAGAGAGAAACCCAGCATTTACATGGCCTTCCTTACATGGCAGGCAGAGGAGGGAGGTCTCTGTAAGTGTTTCAGCTAGGAGAGAGAATTTTAGATTATTAGAGTATGAATTTTAATACATATTATTGTGTACCATACTGCAATACTAGTTTGTAATCTAATATGAATATTTTAAATTTTAGAATATTTAGAATGTAAATCTATTCCAGTGGATTAATGGACCTGGGCTTTGAGCATCAATGGGTTGGAGGGGACCATTTATTTGTCTCCTAGCAGAAAAGACACCCATAGTCTAGGTGCAGGTGTTCTTGCATTTGTGGGGCTGGGGTGGGGGAACGGAGGTTCTCACGAATGCTGGTCAAACACTGAGCCACTGAGTGCTTGGGGATGAAGCTTCTGATCAAGGCCACAGACCCAGCTGCCAACATGCAGGAAATGACACAGAGGGGCCTGCTCACAGGCCCCACTGAGCATGCAGTCAGCTTAATGGGCTGGAAGCTTCAGGTCAAGCATTCTGGATGCTTCCATATATCCTCAGAAATGTTTGTAAATTTAAAAAGGGGAAACTAAAAACCAAAACCCAAACCCAACCAACCAGCCAACCACACCAAGCCACATGCAATAGGCATGTTGCTTTTTACGGTGTGGGTGGATGGTTTTGTCACTATATTCCAAGGACTTCATAAGTGCCCATGAAACTTTGCAAAGACCCAGTTCTGGGTCCCCTCACTCCGTTTCCTTGGCCCACACTGGCATGGTGCTGAGGGGGTGCATTGGCAGTGTCCCCTGGGCTCCGTCTCTGACTTCTGCTTCCTGGTGGCTGCTGAACAAACAGGACTGTTTTCTGGGTGGCCATATCAGGCTGGTGACAGTTCTTACCCTTGGATCATCTCAAGTGTGGGGCAGTTTCTCCCTCCTTGGGGCTGCGCTCTGGGTTTGGATCCTTTCCTCTTGGCCTATTTGTACTGAAATAGAGCGGAGCCTTTGAGGCCAGGGTCCACACGAGGCCTGAGTTTTTGGAAATGGCGCCCAGTGACCTGTTCACAAACTTGGCTTCTCAGGTGTTTTTGCCAGCATTGTCCTTCAACCAGCACAAGACGGACATGACCCTGGGAGTCCCATCTGCGAAGCCGTCTGATTCTTTCTTATACGACATAGACCTGCCCGGGGAGCCGGTAGAGTACCACAGCGTCCAGCTCATACGGGATGAATTCTTAATGAACCTTCAGAAATTTGCAAACAGCATTCAGAGAACAATGCAGCAGCTGGAAGGTAGGTTGAGTTTCCTGCTCTTTTGCGGAGAAGGATGGAGCTGTTCTGTTCTCATTGACGATGACTGTGGCTTACACGCACACGCTGTGCAGACACCAAGCCCGTCGCCATGAGATGCAGAAAGGAAGGACCCGATCCTTGTCCTTAGGGATCTTTGAGTCCAGAACAAGGAGCTTCAGAAAAATATTAAGAACTTTTGGGTTTAGCAAGGGGAGCAGCAGGGGCCACCTGAGGAAGTGGTGCTTCACCTCATCTGAAGGTGGCACTTGGCGACCACTGCTGCACTGAGTGGCTCTGCACTCCATTGGAGGGGGCAGGTGGTCCCCAAGAGTGCCTCGGCCTGGGTCAGCCAGGGCAGGGGAGGTGGTGACGTGTGTGGGGAGGACAGAGTTGGGAGGCTGGGAGGCTGCCTTAGTGAGGTCTCTCTCCGTGGCTGTAGTTTTAGGGTCCAACCATGAATAGATAACAGAATGTTTACCAGCAGGGCTAGGAAGGAGGCAAGTGATCTGGCAGTGGGCAATGAGGGAGAAACGGCCCGAAGTTAGACATAATGCACACAGCACGTGGGAGTTCGCAGGTTGGGAAGGCCTGTAAAGGGGGTGGTTATTCTCAGGAAATAAACTCTTTTCTTCCTTTAAAGTAAAATTTAACATCCCCACCCCATGGGAATTTCTCCTGCTGGAAACGGAAAAAGGAGAGACCCTTGTGGAGAGATCCAGACTTTTAAAAATTTCTATAGTGGCGGGGATTGAACCCCAGGTGCCACCACCTGCACGGCCGTTAGAAGCTGGTGAGGGGCAAGGGGGGATTAGAAAAGGCAAACAGATGCACGCAGAGGAAAAACTGAGAGCAGGTGGGACGCCATTCCCCGACAGAGACTGGTGGCCCAGAGCCAGCTCAGACGTGTATCACGTAGGTGTGATGATAAAAAGGGTTTTCCATGGGAAAGTTTCTTCAGAGCATGCAGACAGTTATAATTATCAACTTACGCTCCTGATTCTCTACCCCTGGCAGTGGTGTCTGAACTCAGGGTTAAGATTGATAGTCTTGTGCCATGCACAGAACCTCCTTTAAGCAGGGTGTCACCATGGCAACTGGCAGTCTTGACCTGCACCTTTGCACAGGAAGACCCCAGCGCAGGTGCAGCTCCTGCTGGAGGAGTCAAAGACTGTGATTCAAGTCACCGCTCCAGGACACCCAGGGACACTTTACCACTGAGCCACATCCCTAGCCCTTTTTAGTTTTTATTTTGAGTCAGGGTCTCACTAAGTTGTTGAGGCTGGCCTTAGTTTATGATCCTCCCGCCTCAGCCTCCTGCCTCTCTGGGATTCCAGGAGTGTGCCACCACTCCTGGCTCTGCTGTTTCTTTTTAATTGTAGACATTATGTATAATTTCTTGCCATTTGTTCCCTCATTCCATACTGCTAGTTTACTGTCTTCCTTCTGTTATAGTTGCATTCCTTTTTATTATTGATTGGTAAACAGCATGTACATTATTACAGCTATAGGAATGTTGTATACTGTAGAACAGAGTAGCATATTTTGATAGTTTTACTTCTCTTATACACCTTTTCTGTTCCCATTTACCTTGCTTTTCTTAAAATGTTGTACAAAGGCCTCTTTGTTTTTACAAAATTCCCTGCATGTGAGAGGGCCCTCTTTTCACTGAATGTATTCCTTTCCAGGGTCTTGATGTAATGTGGGCTCCTTGCTATCTCAGCATGTTTCATAGCTGTCTTTTTGATATTGCTTCTAGAATCCTAGGCCTTTTTTCTTAGTTGGGTTTTGCTGTCTCAGTGTACAGGAGTACATCCTTAAGTAGTGATTGTACCTTTTTCATAGCATTCTCTTCTTGTTTGAAGGATGCCATATTATCTTAAATCTCTGAGACAAATAGTTGGGATTAATTTTTTTCTTCTTTTCTTCACCTTATCTCCATTTTCTTTTCGTTTCTCTTTTCTTCTTTTGAGTACTTGGGATTGAACCCAGGGCATTTTTACCATGAACCATCTCCAGCCCTTTTCATTTTACTTTGAGACTGGGTCTCACTAAGTTGCCCAGGCTGGCCTCCAACTTTTAATCCTCTTGCTTCAGCCTCCCAAGTTTCTGGGATTACAGGCATGTGCTCCATCTCAATTTCCTGTGAGGTCATTTTTTTCTGGTTTATCTTTGTACTATTATAGGGGTTTTCTTAAATATCTACTGCACTCTTATTTTATGACCCATTTTTAAAAACTGAATTCATTAAATTGTAAATTCAGAAATATCTTTGATAGCTAAGTCATTCTGCTTGAACTTAACCCCTGGAACAGGCATCTAAAGTGTTTTAATTAACATTCTAATAAAGGAAAATGAGATAGAGACAGATTTGGAACAGAGCTAAGATGTTAGACCATGTACTGCTATATGGAGAGAAGAACCAGCTGACTAACTCAATGTTATTGTTTGGAACCAATTTTCCTAAACTAGACTAAACACTTTCATTTTTCTAGGTGAGATCAAGTTGGAAATGCCAAGCATCAGTTTAGAGGGCGAGGTGTCTAACCTGGCTGCTGATCCAGACACCGTGGAAACCTTGGAGCAGTGTGTGATAAACTGGTTGAATCAGATATCTGCAGCTGTCGAGGGCCAGCTGAAGAAGACACCCCAGGTGATTGGCAGGGCTTTCAAAGATCCTTGATAACAAGTGAGGCTTTCTGCCCCAAGAAGGAGCCGGAAGTCTGGGATCTGCGTGAGTTTGCCTATTTTTTTTTTTTTTTTTACTGTTAAAAGGTCAAGTATGCCTAGAATGTGTGAGAAGACCCTGGGCTCCATCCCTAACACTGTCCAAAACAAAACAAAACAAAAATATATATATACACACACACACACACACACTAATAATAAATAAAAGATCAAAGCAAACACACCCAAGATATCATTCCTGGGCTTTTTGTTGTTAGTGAGCTACCTCGTCTTTCCTAGACTGGAAAGATAATTCTGTGTAGCAGCCAGTATTATTTGGGCTGCCCAAAACAGGAACCCCAACTCAACTGAGAATCTCTTGGTTCCAACCTCCATCCTGGGGGTGAGGCTTCTCCATAGTGCAGCTTTCAGCCGTGTCTGGCAGATGGCCTTGCCCAGAGGAAGCCTCTGCCTGGCATTCCCACCTGGAGTCCTGAGATTCTGATTGGACCATCCTAGCTCCTGAGCCCGCCCCTGAGACCCTGCATGGGGTCTGCCTGTGCTGAGCAGTTGGGATGAGAGGATGGACACTGGAGAAGCTGATAAACACCCTGGGTTAACAATGAGAGTGTGTGTTGATGTCCCTGTCTCCTCGCAGGGTAATGGCCCTCTGGCCGAAATTGAGTTCTGGCGGGAAAGAAACGCCACCTTAAGTGCCCTCTATGAGCAGACAAAGCTTCCGACAGTCAGAAAAGTCTTGGATGTGATCAGGGAGTCGGACTCCCTGCTGGTGGCCAACCTGCAGCCAGTCTTGGCGGAGCTGTTCAAGTACCACATCGAGGCCTCAGACAACGTGCGCTTTCTCTCCACCGTGGAGCGTCACTTCAAGGTCCGACCTGTGCTGTGCCTCACCCAGTCGGCTCTGGGAGGAGGTTGTCACATGTAAAATTCCTTATGGAACATGAACTTCCAAGGGGATGTCCATAGGTGTTAAATCCAAATGGCGCTGGGTGCCCAGCTGTGGTCTGTGAACTGAAACCCGTGTCTGTCAATCACTAACTCCGACTTTCTTTCTTTTTAAAGAGAGAGAGAATTTTAATGTTTATTTTTTAGGTTTTTTTTTCCCCCCCCAGCAGACACAACATCTTTGTTTATATGTGGTGCTGAGGATCGAACCCGAGCCGCACGCATTCCAGGCGAGCGCGCTACCGCTTGAGCCACAACCCCTGCTAACTTTCTTAACAGCCACTGGGCTGTCTCCCTGTGCTGTGGCCTGGCAGTCCTGGGAGACCTCTGCTGGGGGTTCATCTTGGCCCCTGTGGCAGGCAGGATGGCCTCTCTGCCTCCTCTCTGCCTCTCTGCCTCCTTGTCTGGGTCTGGGTGCCCCTTGGCTTCTCTCTCTTTGCTTACGCTTACGCTTCAGGGGAATAGAGTGTCCATGCCTCTCCGTGGTGCCCAGCTTCCAAGGGGCAGGGAGCAGGCCCCCTGAGCATTCTGTAACCCGTATTCCACATGCAGAGCCTGCCCAGGTCCAGGGGTAGAGAGGAGTGCATGCCCCCTGGATGGAGCAGGCCGAGGGCAGGCGGGGCAGGACTGAGGGGCCACCCTGCTGTCTCTGGAAAAAACAGCACGTGGCGCGAGATGGACATGCCCCATGCTTACCGTGCGTGTGTCTACCCGTCCGGGATTCTGCGCCTGCAGAGTCAGCTGACTGTGGGTGGAAGGTGTCTGGGGAAAAGCTGCATCTGTTCTGAACGTGGGCAGGCTTTTTCCTTGTCATTATTCCTGGAACAACACACACACACACACACACACACACACACAGAGCAACTGTTCACAGCATTTCCACGTGTTAGGCATTGCCTGGGATCTGGAGGAGACTTCAGCCCTCGGGAGGAGGTGAGCAGGGGTGTGCATACGCCAAGCCGTGTGTGAAGGGACTTGAGCAGCCACAGGTTTAGGGGAAGGATGATTACGTGCACGCTTCCTTACACTTCTGAAATCTGCTTTATTTACTTCATTCACGACCCTCATTGAGCTTTCTGCATCAGAGCGCGTCCAGTTTGCATTAGGAGAGGGACGCTTCTTGCACACACAGCCTCTGGAGCCACCAGGCTCATCTTGCACCCTTCTCTCTCTCCCGCACGTCCCCTTGACAGAACATCACACATGGGGCCAGCTTCCAGGTGGTGCTGGACACCATCCCCTCCATGATGAGCGCCCTGCGTATGGTGTGGATCATCTCCCGGCACTACAACAAGGACGAGAGGATGATCCCGCTCATGGAGCGTGTGGCCTGGGAAATCGCCGACAGGGTGTGCCGGGTGGTCAACCTTCGCACCCTGTTCAAGTAAGAGGTGGCCCTGCGGCATTGTGCTGGGAACTTAGAGGGCCTCTTGGGGCTGCAACTCCTGGTGTATCCACTGGACTGCGAGACGGTGGTCAAGGTCATGTCGGAATATTTGCATTTCTATTCCCCAGAGAAATCTGGGAACTTGGAGCAGTCACAGCTGACCCAGATGCCCTTGGCCTGGGGCAGTACGTGGCCTTTTGGGTCAGACTTCTTTCACTTAGCAGTACGCTCTCAAGGCTCATCTGGGCTGCAGATATGTCAGTGCTTCACGCCTTTTTATGGATCATAAAAATAAATACATACATACATACATACATACATACATACACATACACACATATCATTCACTTGATGGAATATTCTATATGACTGCACATGTCATATAATTATATTTTGATATTTAATTATATAATCTTATCTATACATAAACTTTTTGTCTTGCTGGGGCTTTCTTCCCTGGTTCTACCTGGAGAGACTGAGGCAGAGGGTCCTGGACCCCAGCCCCCTCAGGTGGGTAGCCTTTAGGATGTTGAGGGATGACGGAGGATGTTGAAGGAAATGGAGACGATTTTTCCTTTTCTTTCATTATTTTTGGTGCTGGGGATGGAGCCCAGGGGCTCGTGTGTGCCAAGCCCACGCTCTGGCACTGACCACACTGCCAGGCCCCCTTGTTTTACTTTCTTTCCTCTTTTTTTTTGTACCAGGGATTGACCCAGGGGCACTTAAGCATTGGGCCACATCCAAAGTCCCCCCCCCCCACCACCAGCTTTTAATATCTATTTTTTTTTAATATTTATTTTTTTAGTTGTAGTTGGACACAATACCTTTATTCCATTCATTTATTTTTACGTGGTGCTGAGGATCGAACCCAGGGCCGCACGCATGCTAGGTGAGCGCTCTACCGCTAAGCCACAATCCCAGCCCTAATATCTATTTTTAATATCTATTTTTTACTTTGAGACAGGGTCTTGCTGAGTTACTTGGGGCCCAAGTTGCTGAGTCTGGCTTTGAACTTGTGATCCTCCTGCTTCAGCCTCCTGAGCTCCTGGGATTATAGGCGTGTGCCACCACATCTAGCCCTTATTTTGCTTTCTTAAAGAAAGATCTGTGTGGATAAAATAGGTCCCCAAATTGTGGCAGTGCCATCTTAGTCTGGCATTGCAGACCCCACTACTGACCGCTGTCCTGGCAACGGAGGCTCCCTATTCCTCTGCTATCCCAGGCAGACCCGCCGGGCAGTGTGGCACAGTGGCTGTGGCTGTGAGGCCGGCTGGGCCCTGACGGGGGTTCCCTCCCCACCCTGGGGAACTTCAGCGTGGCTGGAGGGAGGGGGGCAGGGGTAGAGGGCAGCACTTCAGGTCACAGCGGGGACTCTGGGAGTCCTGGGCTCTCTGTGGGAGACGCCTGGCCCCGGGATGCAGGCGGTGCCTGTTTCTTTGCCTGGACTTCTTCCCTGTGGTACTTGGAGAGGCTGCGGCAGCAGGTCAGGGGCCTCAGAGCTGGCCCAGACCCCTTACGGGCCCCCTTGTTCCCTCGCTCTACAGGGAGAACCGAACGAGCGCCCAACACAAAACCCTGGATGCCAAGAACACCCTCAAGATGTGGAAGAAGGCCTACTTTGACACCCGCGCCAAGATCGAGGCCTCCGGAAGAGAGGCCCGGTGGGAGTTTGACCGGAAGCGGCTATTTGAGAGGACGGATTACATGGCCTCCATCTGCCAGGACCTCTATGACGTTTTGCAGGTGTGTGGGGGTGATGTGAGAACCAAACGTGACCAGAGAACCCGCTGGAGGGAAAGCAGTTTATTCTTCCGGCAGTGTGTAGAAGCTGGGGGTCTGAAAGGCCTGAGAGGAGAACACATAGAAAGTTCTAGAAGGTGCCACAAGGTGCCATTGCATGCTGGTGGTCTTCGGTGACGTCCCTCTGTCCTTGCACTTTGTTCTCCCTCAGTCCCCTCGGCTGCTCGTTTTCTGCAGGGTCCTCCCCTCTCCTCTCTTAATGCTGGAGCTCCTGGGCTGCCCTCTTCTCTGTCTTGATGCCTCATCCTCTGGCCTGCTGCTGCGACTGCCTCTGCCTGCCGGGGATGGGGTCTACCTGTCCGTGGGAGCTGTTGGGGGGATGGAGGGAGTGCTTAGTGTCTGATGGGTGAGTGGGCACAGGGAAGGCCCGCCGACCCTCATCGTAAACATGTAGGGAGAGCGCCCCGCAGGCAGGCATGGTGCAGGAGTGAGAAAACACCAGGGTGGGCCCCACCATGGCAGTGGCCAGGGCAGAACGGAAGCGCGAGGCCTCTTGTTCAAAAAGCAGGAAATAAGGGGCAGAGCGCTCGCCTAGCATGTGCGAGGCCCTGGGTTGGATTCTCAGCACTGCATGTAAACAAGTGAACTTTTAAAAAAGCAGAAAATAAGGCCTTAAAAAGAATGAAGATGTCAGGAAGCTTTTTTTCTTCCCGTGCCTCTGTCCTGGCCATGGATTCGAAGTTTGCCAAGATAGTAGGAGGGTCAAAAAAATAAATAAATAAAAATAAAAAAACAGAGTGAAGGGCCGGTGCAGTGGTGCACACCTGTAATCCCAGCGGCTAGGGAGGCTGAGACAGGAGGATCTCAAGTACAAAGCCAGCCTCAGCAACAGCGAGGGGCTAAGCAACTCAGTGAGACCCTGTCTCTAAATAAACTACAGAATAGGGCTGGGGATGGGGCTCAGTGGTGGAGTGCCCCTGAGTTCAATCCCTGGTACAAAAAAAAAAAAAAAAAAAAAAAGCGAAGACAGACCAGGCTTTGATGCTGCTGGCATCTCAGTGGTTCAAGAGCAGCTTCAAAGGCAGCCCCCGGCAGCTCCTATTGGTGTGTTGCAGACCTGTTCTGTTGCTCTGGGACAGTGGCCCCTCTCCATGTAGCCAGCTCGCAGCTTTGGTCTCATTAGGGGAGAGTCACACCTCTTCCCAAGACCCTGTCCCTCGGGCTCACTGAGGAGCTGGGAGGTAACAGGAACTCAGGGTCATCCTGCCTTTGCCTTATGGATATCATTGTCCCTCCTGCTGGAGCAGGAGGCAGCAGGAGCAGGGAAGGCGGTGGCAGGGTGCCTTGGCCTCGAGCATTTCTTTGCCTCCTTCCTGCATCTGAAGCAAGCTCTGTTTTTTTTTTTTTTTTTTTTTTTTTTGGGGGGGGGTGGCTACCAGGGATTGAATTCAGGGACACTTAACCATATCCCCAGCCCTATTTTATATTTTATTTAGAGACAGGGTCTCACTGAGTTGCTTAGCGCCTCACCATTGCTGAGGCTGGCTTTGAACTCCTGATCCTCCTGCCTCAGCCTCCGAGTCTCTGGGATGACAGGTGTGCACCATGGTGCCTGGCTGCAAGCCCTGGTTTGGACGGCAGGTGCCCTTGCTTACTCTGCCCCTGCTTACTCACTGTAGATGCCACGCACTTGCCTCGGCTGGCGTTGAGTCTCGGGAGTCCACTGGAAGCCCCTGCTCATGGGGGGCATCGAAGTGCTCTGTGTGGTGCACAGGGCGGGGGCAGGTGGTGGCAAGGACAACAGACAGGCAGGTTCTGCTCACCTGTGCACCACAGTTCCACAGACTGTGTTGATATAAACAAGTTCACAGGAAAAGTCATTAATTTTGTGATGGTGACAGGCCACACCTGAGGGAGGGCCTGTGCACCTATCCAGGGCGAGGGCCTGGGTCGCCAGCCCTAGAACACTTCCCTAGTCCTTAGCTTCATGGAGAGTCCAACTAGTGGAAGAAAAGGACAATCACATACACACAGCTACAGCTGAAAGGCCACAAGAAGCAGTGGAGGGTGCTCTGGAAGCATGGCTAGGATCTGAGCGGGTCTGTGAGTGCTGGACACAAGAAAGAGACATTCAGGGCTAAGCAGGAACCATGAGGCTCTTTGAGTGGTGAGTGCAAAGTCCCTGAGGCAGGAAGGAATGGAAAATGACAATGGGCATCTGGCTGCAAGCAGGAGCAGCCCGGGAAGGGTGGGGGGTGGCAGGGGAGAATGTGCAGACACGTGAGCAGGGGTCGGTGTCCAGGTGTGGTCCTAGTGCAGTGGCATAGTTCCAAAGGTCTCAGTGGGTGGTGGTCGCCTGTGTGACGGGATTCTTGTGCTCAGGTAAATGTATATGTGCTCTCCGTTTGTAGTTGGAATATTCACGAGAAAACAAAAACGCAGAGCCTCCTTTTCTGTTGTCTGGCAGGTTATAGAGGAATTCTACAATATATTTGGTCCAGAACTGAAGGCTGTGACAGGAGATCCCAAGCGCATCGACGATGTCCTGTGCAGAGTGGACAGCCTGGTCACCCCCATGGAAAACCTTACCTTCGACCCCTTCAGCAACAAGTCCGCCCAGTACTGGAAATTTGTGATGGACGACTTCAAGATCGAAGTCCTGGCAAGTCACACACCTGTCTATGTGACCTGGGAAGCAGTCACCATGCTGTCCCCATGTTAAATTTGTTGGGTTGTTTAGTGACACTTAGTTTTTTTTTTTTCTTTAGATATTTTTAGTTGTAGGTGGACACGATACCTTTATGTTGTTTATTTTTATGTGGTGCCGGGGATCAAACCCAGGGCCCCAACCCCTCTTTGCTTTTTTTTTTTAATATTTATTTTTCAGTTGTAGGTGGACACAATACCTTTATTTTTTTTAAAGGGAGAGAGAGAGAGAATTTTTTTTAATATTTATTTTTTAGTTTTCGGCGAACACAACGTCTTTGTTTGTATGTGGTGCTGAGGATCAAACCCGGGCCGCACGCATGCCAGGCGAGCGCACTACCACTTGAGCCACATCCCCAGCCCTTTGCTTTGTTTTTAAACCACAAAAAATAATACCTGATTATTAGTAAAACCCAGAAACAATACAGAGTAAGGTGTGAGGCGACGTGGACGTTCCTCAGCTGTCCCCGCACCACTCCCCAGGCAGACCAAGTTCACATGCAGCTGGACGTGATCAGGGCTTGCTCCATACAGCACAGACCCCCCTGCCTGGGAATCGAGGTGGGACAGGTGTCACCGCCCCCCACACGGGGACTCTCCTCAGGGTCCTCAGGTTCCTGGATCTCATGTCTCCCCATGTTGACTCCTTTGTTTTGCTGGAGCCCATTTCTGAGTAGCTTCTTCAGACAGGTCTCACGGGACGTATATATTTTTGAGTCTGGTACGAGTGAACTCCGAGGTGAGAGGTACGGAATTCAAAGTGGAAAATCACTTCGGAAATTTGAAGACGTCTGTCACTAATTTCTCGCTTCCGGCATCATTCTGCTTGAAATTTTTTAGAACTAACCTCCACTCTTATCAAAGGGGGTGCGGATGGGGAGTGCCTGGCTGTGCAGAGGCAGAGAGAGCTGCGTTTGCCCCGGGCCTTCACCCCAACCCCCAGCCTGGTGCCTCCAAATGCTCAGCCTCCTAGAGGTTTCTTTTTCTTTCTGGAGCAAACCAGTGCTCACCTGCTCCCCCGTGGATACATGAGGTTATAATTCTTGGCCTTCCTAAAGTTCCTGTACGGCAAAAAAATCCGCCAATTCTCTCCCATTCTTGTCCCCTCCCATGGTTTTTTGTTTGTTTATTTTGGTTTTGTTTTGTTTTGTATTGGGGATTTTGGTACCAGGGGTATTTAACCACTGAGCCACGCCCCCAGCCCTTTTTATGTTTTATTTAGAGACAGGGTCTCCCTGAGTTGCTTAGAGCCTCACTAAGTTGCTGAGGCTGGCTTTGAACTCACGATCCTCCTGCCTCAGCATCCCAAGCAACTGGAATTTTAGGTGTGTACCATCACACCTGGCTCTTTCCCATGTGTTTTAAAAATATGATTTAATTCTTGTAAATCTTCTCTCCCCCCTTGTTTTGAACTGGCTGGTGAGAGAGAGCAGAAAATCCCTGCAACCAGCTGCTGTTTCTAGCTGTGCCAGCTCCCACGGAAGTGCAGTAGAAATCTGTCCCCCGTCATGGATTTTTATTTTTTTTATTGGTTGTTCAAAACATTACAAAACTCTTGACATATCATATTTCATACATTAGATTCAAGTGGATTATGAAATCCCATTTTTACCCCAAATACAGATTGCAGAATCACATCGGTTACACATCCACATTTTTACATAATGCCATATTAAACTGTTGTATTCTACTACCTTTCCTATCCTCTACTATCCCCCCCCCCTCCCCTCCCCTCCCATCTTCTCTCTCTACCCCCATCTACTGTAATTCATTTCTCTCCTTGTTTTTTTTTTCCCATTCCCCTCATAACCTCTTATATGTAATTTTGTATAACAATGAGGGTCTCCTTCCATTTCCATGCAATTTCCCTTTTCTCTACCTTTCCCTCCCACCTCATGTCTCTGTTTAATGTTAATCTTTTCCTCCCGTCATGGATTTTTTTTTCCCCTCATTTCTTGCCACTTTGTTTTTGCAGAATAGTTACAGGGGCATGAGGGCTGCTTTATGATTTTTTTTTTAATTCCAGGTTATTGAGAAAGAAGCAAAAAATTTCATTGATGAATCTTTTAAGACACTTCGATCCGCCGAAGCGGCCTTTGACATGCTCTTAAAATTTAAGCATATTCGTTCGCGGGAGGCTGTGAATCGGCAGATGATGATGAAATTTAATGACATTCTCGCCCAATATTGTAAAGAGGTAACTGGAAAATCCATAGCTCTTGTGGCAATAAAAATCCACGTGGCCAAATGGACTGAATCACCCTTTCCTATGTAAATGCCAGGGAACCGCAGAGTTTTCCCCAGGAGCATGTCACATGATGGGGGTGACCCCAACAGCTCGGTTTTGTTTACTCGGTGAAGAAATTAAATAAGCATTTATCAAGTACAATATTGTCTCCCTCACATTAGGGCAGGCCTGAGGAGTCAGAAATAATCGTAATGATGATAGTGGTGGTGGCTAACCTCGTCCAGGGACTGTCCACATACTGACGGTTAATTCAGAAAAAGTCATCTAGTGCTCAGTGTTCCAAGTGATGACATTAGCACAGAGATGGATGAGTGAAACGCAGAAACTGCCATTAAAGAAATCAGTTTCTAGCGGGGCGGGGTGGTGCATGCCTATAATCCCGGTGGCCTGGGAGGCTGAGGCACTAGGATTGTGAGTTCAAAGCCAGCCTCAGCAATGGCGAGGCCCTAAGCAATTCATTGAGACCCTGTCTCTAAATAAATGCAAAATAGTCCTGGGGATGTGGCTCAGTGGTTGAGTGCCTCTGAATTCAACCCCTGGTACCCACCCCCACAAAAAAGAACAACAACAAAAAGAAATCAGTTTCTAGTGGGAGAAACACACATGCGCACACAAGTGAATAATCACAAGATAAGCTGAGAACACGGGAAATGGTTAGGCCAACGGGGGTCGTGGAAGGAAAGGCCCAAGCGGACCCCTCGGGTGTTAGTCCTGCTGCTGCTCTGGCAGATCTTCCTGCCATGACCTCAGCACAAGTTTATGCTCTTGTAGAACTGGAGGGCAGAATCTGTCACCATTGCCCTGGGTTGCATCCAGGGGTCAGCGGGGCTGCATTCCCTCCTGGAGCCTTCAGGGAGGGTCCACCGCTTTGTTCTGCCCCGGTTCTGACAGTTCCTGCCCCTTCCACTCTGGGCTCTCCCTGGTCCCTCCTGCCTGTTTCCAGGGGCTTTGTGAGTGTGATGCCTGTCTAGGAGAGCTCCCATTCTAAAGTCCGCAGACCTGCAGCCTCAAGTCTGTCTGCAACTCTGCTGGCCTGTGTCACACCCTTAGGTTCTGGGGTTGGAGGTGGACCACCCCTAATCATTCAAATGCAATGCTCAGGAACACAGCGGTGCTGGGGTCGAGCCCAGGCCTCGCGCTTGCCTGGCAAGTCCTCTGCCGCAGTGCTACGCCCCATGCCCAGAAATGCTGCTGCTTTATTATTATTTTGACTTGACCCTGGTTGTGTCTACAAGAGATTTCCAGATGTCTGATAATCCAGCGTGTGCAGCGAGCAGGGCCTGCGTCCCTAAGGCCACTTGGAGCAGTGCAGGTGCCGAGCCAAGGGAAGGATGACCAGGGAGCACGAGGGAAAGCCGTGGGGCGCACACACAGTGAAAGCTCTGTGTCCTGGGACACCCCTCCAGCTTCTAGTTTGCATCCACGCGTCACCTCTTTCTCGGCTCACGTGGTGACGTCCAGCACCAACAGTACGTTTCGTTGCTTTTCAGATCGACATCGTGAATAAGATCTTTGTCAAGAACCTCGAAAACCCTCCTCTGTACAAGAACCATCCTCCCGTGGCGGGCTCCATCTACTGGGAGCGGTCTCTGTTCTTCCGCATCAAGCATACCATCCTCAGGTTCCAGGAAGTGGAGGAGATCCTGGACAGCGAGCGGGGCCAGGAGGTGGGTGGCTTTTCTGAAGCCATTGCCATCTGCCCACTGTTCCCTCCTAGCGGCAGGTCTCCCGGGTACAGGGGGATCATTGCCTGGGTGGCCACCACCGGCATCGGGCCATGTGAGAAACGCATTGATCTCAAACTCACATCTGCAGATTAGGGGGTCTTTCCTGTGGTCCTGAGTTTAGGGCTTATATTTAAAACGGCCTTATGTGTCCTTTCTCTATGGCATCTTTAAACACAGGACACGTTCCAGGGTCCTGAGGGTTTCTATTGACCTATGACCGCTGCCTTTTGGGACGGGTCCTCCCAGCGAGCCATGGCTTTTTGTTCATTACAGAGCAGAGGTCGGCCACCTTTTTCTTAAAGATCCAAGCAGTAAATATTTGGGGTATTTGAAGCTCACACGATTTGTGTTGTAACCAGTCAGTCTGATACTGTTGTGAGAGTATTCTCAGATGAGGAGTAGACAGGCCCACAAGCTGTTTCAATAAAGCTTTACTTATGGGACGGGGCATGGTGGTGCACATCTATGATCCTAGCAACTTGGGAGGCTGAGGCAGGAGGATTGCACGTTTGAGGCCAGCCTGGGCAACTTGGTGAGACCCTGTCTCAAAATCAAATAAAAATCCCTAGGGATGTAGCTCAGGGGTAGGAGCACCCCTGGGTTCCATCCTCAATATCGAAAAAAAAAAAAAAAGAAAACCCCCAAACCCACTGCACTTTATGGACGCTGCTGTGTGAATTTCAGATAATTCCTGTATCACAGAGCATGGCTTTTCTTCTTATCATTTAAAAACATAAGGAACAATTCTTAGTGCATGGGCCATACCACATGCTGCTGGGGGTGCAGTTTAATGATCTATGCTAGAGCAAGCCTGGACTTCAAGTCACACCTACTCGAACCAAGGTGTTATAAGTAATGAATAGAGGTAGGCAGAGAGAGAGATGAGAAAATGTTATTTCCGAGGACAAAATTGCTTGAATTCTTCAATAGGTCAAACAAAAATATCTGGAGGTGGGTCGGACGTTGAAGGACTACGAGGACCACAAGTACGAGCAGTGGAAGGAGACCACGGAGCAGGTCCTGCCCAACCTCATGAAGAAGAGCCTGCTCACTAAGGTGTGCGGTGGACTCCTGCCCGGGCTGGGCCGGGATGGGGCGCATTACACCTTTTCCCGAAGTGTGATTTGCTGACCCCCATGAGGTGGGTGGAAAGGAGAAGGGAGACAGATAGGGAATGAATGGGCTGGTCGGCAGTCCTGGTGATTCTGGTCACGAGGTTTAACCTTGGTCTCCGCATGGAAAATGGGACAAGATGACAGAGACATGCAAAGTGTCACTTGAACCATGCATGGAACAGCTGACAGTGGACCGTTTTTTAAACTTCAGAAAAATGCCTTCTCATGCCATTCATCCTTATCTTAACCACTGGGCCTGGTGTGTCGAGTGCTCAGTGGAAAAAAATGCAGCCGTTAGGAGGAACCCGGCAGCTGGAGGTTGTTGGTTCCTGATTCCACCAAATTGTCAAGTTCTACTGACATGAAGGAAGAGGTCTGGGTGGGACCCCCCAGGAGCTTGGATTGCTTACGTCCTATCCAAAGGGGCAGCTGCAGCCAGCCCACTGCCAGCCTATCCCTGCCGATGTGATTGGATTTCCCTAGCTTTCAAAGGAAGCCAGAATTCTGGATTTTTATGGGATTTCCTAATTTTTAAATGTTGGTGATGAAATTAGATTCTTTTAAAAACTCTGTTCACCAAAGAAAATGCTCACTTCAGCTAGTTCCAGGGAGAAGGGGCCCACATTGATCTTTTTTTTCAAATTCACGTTTAACTTGGAGTGTGCTGACTCCTACTACTCCTCGGACCACCCGTCTTTCCCAGGCTGATGAGACTTCTCTTCCACAGACATCTGCCAACAATGAGGAGGCGTCGACTCTGGAAAAGGGGGCTATTTTTGTAATCAATTTTTCTCCAGCTCTCAAGGAGATTATTCATGAAACCAAGTACTTGGAACAGCTGGGATTCTCTGTCCCTGAACTCGCAAGAAACATTGCTCTCCAAGAGGACAAATTTCTTAGGTAAACAGATCTTCTCTTAAACCATCAGTAAACTCTTTGGTCTCAGCCCCTTATACTCTTAAAAATTACTTAGGACCCTCTCCCTTCAAAGCCTTCATTTAAAAAAAAATATTTATTTTCTAGGTGTAGATGGACGCAACACAATGCCTTTATTTTATGTGGTGCTGAGAATCAAACCCAGGTCCTGCCCATGATAGGCGAGCACTCTACCGCTGAGCCACAATCCCAGCCCAAAGCCTTAATTTTTTAAAAAATATTTTTAGTCCTAGGTGGACATGATACCTTTATTTTATTTTTATGTGGTGCTGAGGATCGAACCCCAGCCCCTCAGAGCTTTCATTTGGGTCTTATAACTATCAACATCGACCACGGTGTGTGTTAGTTTTTTCTTGCTGTGACCAAAATACATGACAAGAACAATTTAGAGGAGAGAAATTTTCTTTGGGGCTCCTGGTTTCAGAGGCTCAGCCCCTGGTCTCTGGCTCCATTGCTCTGGGCCTGAGTGAGGCAGAATATCATGGTGGGAGGGTGTGGTGGAGGAGAGCTGCTCAACTCCAGGCAGCCAGGAAGCAGAACGAGAGCTTAGGAGCCAGGGACAGGATATAGTCCCCAAGGACACCTCCAGTGACCTACTTCCTCCTGTGATGCCCTGCCTGCCTACAGTTACCACCCAGTAGTCCACTCAGTGATGGGGTTCCAGCTCTGATAAACTCATCATTTCGCCTCTGAACATTCCTGCATTGCCTCACACATGAGCTTGCAGGGGTGGGTGGCATTCTTAGATCCAGACCACAGCAACCACACTCAAAACTAGGAAGTGTTTAGGGGTAAAATTGGGAGTTCATAACCAACTTGAATCTAATGTATGAAATATGATATGTCAAGAGCTTTGTAATGTTTTGAACAACCAATAAAAAAATTACAAAGCTCTTGATATATCATATTTCATACATTAGATTCAAGTGGGTTATGAACTCCCATTTTTTATTTATAAATTATCTAATCTCTGATATTTTGTTTTAGTAGCACAAGTGGAAGAAGATAGTGATAGTCCCTAGACTTTGGGTGGTTAATAGTATTGAGTGTGGGACTACATTAACCTGTAGGTGTTTATTACAAAGTAATTGAGTGAACTTGTATGGCCTCATCTTGGAGAAAAATTGCTTAAATTTGAATCATGAAGTATCATTCTCTGAACAGGAGGGATCTCTTGCTCCTCCCTCCATTTTGGTCACTGTATTGAAAAGTAAACAAATACGCAAAAGTATTTTGACCAAATACAGGCACCCTTCTGGCTACTCAACAGAAATGTAAGCTCATAGCCTGTGGGGTAAAGCAAGCAGAATGAATTCAGGAGCCAGCTTCACTGGTGACCTGGAAAAGACAGAAGAAGTGATTTTTTTCTTGAAGCTTGTTAACTCTAATGACTGAACCATGAGCAATGTTAAACTATCAGCTAAGTTGGAACAAAAATAAAACATATATATATGTAGGGCCTGAGCTTCTGAGATGATCTATGTGCAGAAGGAGACACAGCTATTGTGAAAAGTATCTCTTATCTAAGATCACACTATAGCTTACAAAGTCTTCTGTGTCCCATGAAAAAGCGTTTTTCCACATCTTTGTTTCATCAAGAACTTGAATTCATCTATTCCTCCCATGCTCTCCCTCCCAATCCCACTATGAGTCAACCTCCCTATATCAGAGAAAACATTGGGGATTTGTTTTTTGGGAATTGGCTGAATTCTAGATAGGGAAGAGGGGTGGGAGGGAAAAGGAGGGGGCAGGGGAGTAACAAGGATGGTGGAATGTGATGGACATCGTTATACGAAGTACATGTATGAAGACTTGAATTGGGTGTCAACATATTTATATACAAACAGAAATACAAAAAGTGTGGTATTTATGTGTATTAAGAATTGTAATACAAAAAAAAAAAACTAGGAAGTGTTTAAAGTATGAGTTTACTCACCAGTCTAAAAAGAACAAGAATAAACTATTACATGTTAATGCAAATAACAACCAATATTAAAACAAAATTAGTCAGAATAGTGGAATCGTTGGAAGTTTCTGTGAATCTTTCCCCCACCCCCTGCCCCAGTGCTAGGATGTACCCAGGGCCTTGTCCTTGCTAGGCCAGAGCTCCGATGCTGAGCTGCAGCCCTTCCCCTCTGCAGGCCTCTTGATTAAACGTGCTGGTTCCTGATCTTTGGTGGTTTGTAGTTGGGCTATTAAGCTTCTCCCGGGCGTCACTGTTTCTGTCCTGGAACACGCAGGTACACAGACGGGATGCAGCGCATGCTGGACCACTACCACATGCTCATTGGAACCCTGAATGAGGCGGAGACTCTCCTCCTTGATGATCACTCACAGGAACTGGTCCGCGTGTTCAGATCTGGCTACAAGAGGCTGAACTGGAACTCGCTAGGTAACAGGGCCCTGCTGTTGACTGCCCTTTTGACTTTGGGACGCCAAAAATAATTCTTTTAGATTGTTTGAGTTGAATTGCAATTTTTTTCACGTTCATAGTTGTAGTTAAATAGCTTTAAAAAGTTTTTAAGTTGTTGATGGGCCTTTATTTTATTCATTTATTCAATGCTGAGAATTGAGCCCCAGTGCCTTACACTTGCTAGGCAAGTGCTCTATCACTGAGCCCCAGCCCCAGCCCGAGTTAAATAGCTTTTGAGGGTTAATAAAAAAAAAAAATTCTTTGTGGAACTTGGAATGAATCCCCAGGCTTTCTCTGGGAACAAAATTTAAAAAGTGTGCTACTTTGACACTCCACTGACCTCTCACCTCTGAACATAAAGTGACCTTTACTTTTTAAAATTAAAAATGGAACTGGGAGAGAATACTTGGCTCTCTTGCATTGTAAGAATTAAATATAGGGAGGTCCCACGGATCCTTTACCTGGTGCCCCCCAAGAGGTAGCTTCTTGCAGAATCAAAATATCACACCCAAGACGTGGACTTGGACACGTTGGAGATCCTGGACATTTCCACGCCCAGTGGCTGGAGTGGAACCTGCGTCCTTCTGTCCCCGCCCTCTCCTTACACCCTGCTGACCAGCGATCCCTGCTGCTGACCAGTTATCCCTTCCACACAGCTGTCATTTGGTTTTTTTCAAGAGTGTGATAAAAATGCAGCAATACAGTAGTGCTCTTGTCAGTAACTTGGTGACAGTGAGGTGGCCCGTGCTCTTGTGGACTCACGTTTGCTTGTTTATGGGATGTTTCGAGCCTTTTCTGGGTGGTTTTCCAGGGTGAATGCTCGGCATTGATGGCTGAGTCCTGCGCAGCTGGGTGGTTGGCTTAGTTTTCCTAACGCCGCTCTTTGTTCTCCCAGGGGGCTCTATGCTTGCAGCACCAGCGCAGGAGGGGCCCCTTCCCTCATGCTCCCACCCTGGCCACTGGGCCCCTGGGTCACAGGGTCTCCTGTGGTTGGAGTTTGCATTTCTGCAATGGCTGTGGGGTTGAGCAGCTGGCCACATGCCTGTCTGCTGTCTCGTGTCTTTTATGAAGTGTCTTCTTGTGTCTCTTGGTCTCTGCTTGTCCTCCTGTTCATTACACTGTTCTGAGTGCAAGCCGGGCGCCCAGCTCGCCGCAGCACGTGCTGTTGAGCCCCGAGAGCCGAGTGCACATTCCCGTTGCTGCTCCTGCTCCCGGCTGCACGTGTGCTTCACATGTATTTCCCCCCACTCTGGCCTGTCTTTTCATCCTCTCAGTGGGGTCTTTTGTTGAGCCAAAGTTTAAAATTTTGATGAAGTCCAAGATGTTGTTTTTGGTAAAATGTCAACTCGCCTTAGATCTTAAAATTTTTCTCTCATTTTTTTCCCCCTAAAGTTGTTACAGTTTCATGCGTAACCAGTTTCATGGGTAACTGAGCAGTCTGCAACCATTTTTGAGGTTTTTTTTTTTGTTGTTGTTGTTGTTATGAAGCATGGGACTGATCCTAGGTACTTGCCTCAGATTTTACTGCTCACTGTCCTGCTGAACTTCGTGAGCTCAGGCTGGGGTGTTGCGGGCAGGCAGCAGGCAGTGGAGGGCCCAGGAAGGGGGCAGTGAGAAGATACCAGGCCCCATGGGGCTTTCTCTCCACGGCTCTCAAACATGAGTATGCTAAGAGCAAAAGAAACGTGGTGGTGATATACATATAAATGTTAAATGTATTCATATATAAATAGAAGTGAAATTAATTTATGTCTAAATATAAAATAAACAGAGTAAAGCCATTTCTGATGATCTCAGTTGATTCTGGGCACAGGCCTTCTCCCGGTCCCTCAGGGGTCTGAGTGGCTCTCTGCCCCTCCCAGGCCCGAGCAGCTGGCACAAGCACTTTCTTGTGACGGGTGTCATGTTAATGTCTTTGGTGGGAGGGATGTGAACGGCAGGGCTGGAAGCCACACATCTTTCTTTTTTTCTCCAAAGGTATTGCTGACTATATAAGTCGGTGCAAACAGGCCATTGGGAAGTTCGAGTCTCTTGTCCACCAGATTCACAAGAATTCTGACGACATTTCCTCCAGGCTCACGTTCATAGAGTCCGTAAACCTCTTTAAATATCCAACGCCTAAAAGTGAGGAGGAGCTCCCAGGTGGGACTGGCTTCTTGGTTTTTCCAGCCGTAGGAGGGATGGGCAGTCCTGTTGGCCAGGGTTTTGTATGTAACATGCATGTCTGTTCTGCCACTGGGATAAAAAAGCATGCCTAGAGGTCCCACACACTTACCTGGAAGGATCCCAGTCATGTCCCACTGTATAGACAAATAGTTCTGCAGAATCTCAGGTCTGGAAATCAGTAGTGCTCTTGTCAGTAACTTGGTGACAGTGAGGTGGCCCGTGCTCTTTGTGGACTCACGTTTGCTTGTTTATGGGTTGTTTTGAGTGGTCCTGGACTAGTTAACAAGGAATTCAAGAAAAGGAAGGTCACCTGAGGACACCCAAAGCCACCTGCTGTCCCGGGCACACCTGTGCACACATGACTCGCATTCGGGGGTCGTCGCTGATCTTTGGCTCGGGGTGTATCTTGACTTGGGTGTTGACTCAATTTCTACTTTGGGGTCAAGGTTGGAGGCTGTGTGAGCTGGACACACAGCTTGGGATTTGGACGTCCTTCCCTGTGTCACGGACGGCTGTGATGGGGTCTTCCTCTGCAGGAGTGAAGGAATTCTTTGAGTACATTGAGCGAGAGAGGGCCAGAGACATCGATCACATGGTCCGGTGGTACCTGGCCATCGGGCCACTGCTGACCAAGGTCGAGGGCCTGGTCATCCACACAAACACCGGCAGGGCCCCTAAGCTGTCCGCCTACTACAAGTACTGGGAGAACAGGATCTACGAGGTGCTAGTGAGGCTCATCCTGAAGTAAGTCCTGTCTCCGTGTGTGTGTTGCAAACAGCACTCCTGGGTTAAATGTCTGTTTGTCTGACTGTTGAAGGGCCTGGCAGGGGCAGGATGGGCTTTAGTTGGACCGGGAGGCTGCCTTCTGGCCAAAAGGGCCCCGAGGAAGGAGGGCGACCTTCGTTTGGGCTCATGTTCTTGTTAGGTCCCTTGACATTCACAATGTGTGGGATTATCCATCTGTCTGCCCTGACTCTCCGAGGTCCGAGTGTGGCACAGCTGGCAGCAGAGGGTCTCCAAGAGAAACCGATCGGAAAGACCCCTGGCCCACTCCCCTTCCTGCTGGCCTAGTAACTGGCCTCTGGAACTGTCGTCAGGGGTGTGGGTTGCCTCCTGCACCTGCCGCTGCCCCTGGCAGCCGCTCTCCCTTCTCTTCCTCATGCCCTGCAGGTTGGCTACGGCCAGCCAGTGCTGAGTGCCTGGACATCATCGCAGTAGCGGCCCTCACACTGCCCTGGTGTGCATGCTGGCCACCTAGGGCTACTCTAGAAACTGGCCTATGACCTTCAGCAGTGCCTGTCACAGCCACATGGCAGGATGTTGTTCCCTTCACACAGTGTTCTTTGGGAAGAACCCTAGTTTGCTATTTGACCTTTGCTTCCTGAAAAGGTGTTTTTCTTTTTTTCTCTTTCATTTTTGTTTTGTTTTTAAATGGCATGGTCGTGATGAATTGTTGACTGCATCACTTTCCTTTTCCTCCTTGGCTGGTGGGAAGCTTAGGACCACATTTGTAGCCTAATGTAGCTAGTGTACAGGTATTTATGATTTGCATTCTTAGTCTCATTGTTTTTTTTTAAATTTTTTTGTAGTTGGACACAATACCTTTACTTTATGTTATTTATTTTTCCATGGTGCTGAGGATCGAACCCAGTGCCTCACGCGTGCTAGGCAAGTGCTCTACTACTGTACTGTAACCCCAGCCCCTTAGTCTCATTCTTGACTCTGGTTATATTTACTTTTAAAGTTCACAGACAGTAGCGCTTACCTGTACTTTTCTCTGTGCCATGCTCTTTATAGTTCTCATCCCCATTTTATAGAAGAGGACACAAAGTATTGGAAGGTTAAGGGACTCATCTGGGGCCATGCAGTGAGGGAGAGAGAGGGCAGGGATTTGAACCTGGACAGTATAGTGCCACACCACAAGAGTCTCTGATTAACATCTTCTTCCTTTTTTGGTCTACTCCACTGATTTTAGGGTCTCCTCCTGTAGTTAAGTGTCTCTGTGAGCTGCTAAATCCACTTTGAGATAACACATTAATAAATACAATAAAGACCTTTGGCCTTGTGTTCTGGACCCCATTTGACAAACAAGTTGATTCTTTAAGTAAATCTGTTTTTTATATATTTCATTTATGTTTTATTGTTGCTTTTTAGACTCCTAAAATAGCCCCGTATATAGAGCTGCCTTCTGCAGTGTTTGCATTTCTACTATGCTATTTTCCATCCATACATCCATCCATTCATCCATCCATCTATCCATCCTTTCATTCATCTCTGCATCCACCTATTTATCCATCCATCTATCCATCAATTTATCATGTCTATCCATTCTTCCATCCTTTTGTTTATCCATACATACATATATAAATACATTTATCTATCTATCCATGTATCCATCCTTTCATTTATCTATTTATCCATCCATCTATCATCTATCCATCCACCCATCCATTCATACATGCATGCATACATACATACATATATTTATCTGTCCATCTATCCACCCATCCACTCATCTATCCATCCATCTACCCATCTATCCATCCATCCACCCATCCACCCATCATCCATCCATCCATCCATCTATCCATCCATCAATCCATGCACTCATCCACCCATCTATCCATGCACCCATCCATTCATCCATCTATCTATCCATCCACCCATCCACCCATCCACCCATTTATCCATCCACCCATCTATCCATCCCTCCACCCATCCATATATCCATCTATCTATCCATCCATCCATCCACATATCCACCCATCTATCTATCCATTCACCCATCTATCCATCCATTCATCTATCCATTCATCCACTCATCTATCCACCTATCCATCCATCCATTCACCCATTCACCATCTATCCATCCATCCTCCCATCTATCCACCCATCCATCCATCCATTCACCCATTCACCATCCATCCATCCATCCACCCATCTATCCATCATTGGTCTACCAATCACTCATTCATTTGTTGAAGGCTTCTTAGAGCCTGATGTGTGCCAGGCTCTGGACTGTGTCTTGGTCACAGATGAGGCCCTGTCCTCGGGGAGCTTCTCCGTCCCCTCAGGGGAGCAAGGCAAGACCCAGGGAACGTGTGTGAGGTGCTTTCTGAGGAAGACACACAGCCGAATAACTTATGTCTGAGGGCTGCTGTACTGTGGTGGTCCAGAATGGCCATGGGAAGCCACATGTCAGCCCAGGCCTGAGGTCAGGGAGCAGGCTGGAAGGAGAGGAGCTGTCTGTGTAGACACCCAGAGACCAGCTGAAGGGTCAAGAGGGAGGGCAAAGCTGAGAGTCAGGTGGGGCTGGATCAGTCACAATCTAGAAACCCTAACCAGGGGCTTCGGGGTTCTGAAAGCAGCGGGGGTTCTGGAGTGTTTTAATCTGGGGAGAGACAGAGAGAGAAGGTGTTTTTAAAAATCTCTGCAGCTGCCATGAGGTTACTGGGTTGTGTGGGGGGAAGAGGGGAAGCAGATTTGAAGGCTGAAGAAGTGTCCCATCCTAGCATGTCCCTGGTTGTGTGACCCCAGAAAGGACAACACAGGATGGTAGATGGGGCGAGGGAGGGAGTGTTCCTTTTACCTGTACCTGAGCCGGGCAGTGTTTAGAGGTCATCACTGTCGTTTCCCATCAAGAGGTAGCCGACTTTCCAACATTAGAAATGCACAATTCACATAAATTCAGGATAAAAGGGACGCACAGGGTCACAGGCCCCAGTCTGTGTGTTCCTGCTGGGCGGTGGTGCTTCTGTTGGCTCAGTTGTCGGGCGTTTCACCCAATGGTCCCTGAGTTTTCTCCCCTCGCCCTCTTAGGAATCTGCAGTCTTTTAATTCTCTAGTCCTGGGGAACGTCCCTCTGTTCCAAGCGGAGACCATTCTGACAGCTCCTGAGATCATCCTTCACCCCAATATAAACGAGATCAACAAGCTGTGTGTCAACTGCGTCCGAAACTGCGTGGAGATCACCAAGGTAAGGGCCGGAGGCCGTGTTGCCCTGCAGGAGGCTCCGCTGTGGAAGGCAGGTCCCCTGGGAGGCGGAGGACGCAGGCTCTGCCTCTCCCCCGTCTCTTCCCAGCTCCTCCTTTGCAGGCCCTGGATGAACTCTATCCCATCTGCCCTGTAAGACGCACACCATTTCCCCTCATCCCTGGTGGAGACGCCTCCCAGTGGCTTTTGATTTCACTTAGAACACACTCCTCATGCCTCCGTGAGGTGGCCCTCGCTATTGGCACCTGCCGCCCTTCTGATCTCAGGTCCTGTCTGGGTTGTCCTCCACCTCGTCCAACAGTGGCGCCGCTGAGCTGTCTCCCTCCCTCCTGCCTGACCCCACGCGGCTCCTTCGCGCCTCTGCCTTGCTGCCCTTTGCTCTTCTTCCTCCCACTTGACACCCCCTTGTCTCCCTCGTTCTCAGCTGATTAATCTATAGACCACCGGCCTGGAGAAGGCCCGGCGAACACGGCCCAAGGGTCTCCTTCACCTTGGATCCCCTACACTGAGAAGAGCATCTGGGTCGCAGTTGGCTCTTGGTGAAGGCCTGTTGAATGAGCGACTGTTGTGAACAGCCCAGGGGCTGTGTTTCCAACAGCCGGAGGAGGGGCTGTCTCTGTGGGCTGGGGGCCGGGGCTGACTCTTCACCTGGTTTGCTCAGCCGGACAGGGGTGTTTCAGGCGTTTTTTCTTTTTTTCTTCTTCTAATGTTTCCTTTATTTTTAAATTTAGTTTTATTTATTCTAATTTGTTATATATGACTGCAGAATGCATTTCAATTCACAGTACACATATAGAGCACAATTTTTCACGTCTCTGGTTGTACACAAGTAGAGTCACACCATTCATGTCTTCATGCATGTACTTGGGGTAATGATGTCCATCTCATTCCACCATCTTTTCTACCTGCTCCCTTCCCCTCCCTCCCCTTTGCCCTGTCTGAATTTCCTCCATTCCTCTCATGCTTCCCCCACCATCCCCATTATGGATCTGCATCCTCATATCAGAGAAGACATTCAGCATTTGTTTTTTTGGGGATTGACTTACCTCATTTAGCATTATATTCTCTAGCTCCATCCATTTACTTGCAAATGCCGTGATTTTATTCTCTTTTAATGCTGAGTAATATTCCATTGTGTATATATACCACATTTTCTTTATCCATTCATCCACTGAAGGGCATCTAGGTTGGCTTCACAGTTTAGCTATTGTGAATTGAGCTGCTGTAAACATTGATGTGGCTGTGTCCCTGTAGTGTGCTGTTTTTAAGTCCTTTGGGTATAGACCAAGGTGTGGGATAGCTGGGTCAAATGGTGGTTCCATTCCCAGTTTTTCAAGGAATCTCCATACTGCTTTCCAGATTAGCTGCGCCAATTTGCAGTCCCACCAGCAATGTATGAATGTGCCTTTCCCCCACATCCTTACCAACACTTAATGTTGTTTGTATTCTTAATAGCTGCCATTCTGACTACAGTGAGATGAGATGAGATCTTAGAGTAGTTTTGATTTGCATTTCTCTAATTGCTAGAGATGTCAAACATTTTTTTAATGTATTTATTGATTAATTGTATATCATCTTCTGAGAAGTGTCTGTCTGTTCAGTTCCTTGGCCTGTTTATTGATTGGGTTACTTTATTTTTTTTTTTGGTGTTAATATTTTTGAGTTCTTTATATATCCTGGAGATTAATGCTCTATCTGATGTGCGTATGGTAAAAATTTGCTCCCATCAGGTGGTTTTTTTGTTTGTTTATTTTTTAGGTAACTATTATTTAAATTCTTTTTGGATATGCATTACAGTTAGGTGTATTTTGAACTATTATTATACATATGTACTTCCCATTCTTGTGGTCATACGTGATGTGGAGTTACACTGGTTGTGTATTCATATGTGAACATAGGAATGTTATGTCCAGTTCATTCTACTGTCTTTCCTATTCCCATCCCCCTCCCTTTCCTTCATTCCCCTTTGCCTAATCCAGTGAATTTCTATTCCCCCACACTTATTGTAGATTAGCATCCGCTCATCAGAGAGAACATTCAACTTTTGGTTTTTGGGGATTGATTTATTTCACTTAGCATGGTAGTCTCCACTTCCATCCATTTACTGGAAAATGCCATAACGTACTTGGGGTAATGATGTCCATCTCATTCCACTGTCTTTCCTACACCCTCCCTTACCTTCCCTCATTTTTCTGTATGGCTGAGTAATATTCTATTGTGTACATATACCACAATTTCTTTATTCATTTATCTATTGAAATGGCACCTAGGTTGGTTCCATAGCTTGGCTATTGTGAATTGAGCTGCTATAAACATTGATGTGGCTGCATCACTGTAGTATGTTGATTTTAAGTCCTTTGGGCATATGCAGAGGAGTGGGATAACTGGGTCAAATGTTGATTCCATTCCAGGTTTTCTGAAAAATCTTTATACTACTTTCCAGAGTGGCTGCACTACTTTGCAGTCCCACCAGCAATGTATGAGTGTACCTTTTCCTCCCACATCCTCACTAATATTTGTTGTTACTTTTATTCTTGATAACTGCCATTCTGACTGGAGTGACGTGGAATCTCAATGCAGTTTTAATTTGCATTTCTCTAATTGCTGGAGATGTTGAACTTTTTTTTATATATTAACAGACTGATCATATTTCTCCCATGAAGTGTGTTTTAGGCATTTTTAAGAATGAAGATAACTCTACATACAATAAACGGATCATTTCATTTTACTGTGCTTGGAAATGAATGAAAAAATTGCACATATTTTATAATCTGACCCCATGCGGGTCAGATTAGAAAGACTCTGTTGAGTAAATTCTTCTAGTTTTTTGGTGTTACATCACTGAGCCTTTAGGGGAAGAGATCCATTTCCAAGGTGTAAGTAAATCCCAGTGATGTTCTCTCAAACATTACAGCTCTTAATCACTGTGTTTCCTGCCAGCTCACCTTTTCTCCTCACTAGCCCCATGTGTTACCTGGAATTCAACCTGAAGGGCTGTTGGGAGGGTCCGGGGATCACACTCAGGAAGCATGGCCTGACTTTGGCATGCAGGAGCACATCAGCTGCTGCCACTGGAGCTGGTGTTGCTGCTAGTCATGATGGCAGTAGAAGTGGTGGCTGCCGGGATCCTATTTTGCTGATGATATGACTGTGTTAGGTGAAAAGCACTCCTTGCTTGTTGTCATGAATCACACTTGATTAAAAGAAAAGGGAAATCTTACCTACTTACAGTCCCAGTGGGGGGGTGGGCAGGGGGCTCTCTGAATTTGAGGCCAGCCTGGGCAACACATAGAAAGACCTTCCTTGTCTTGAAATAGAGGAACAAAACAACAGCAGGGAGATGTTGCATCTGCAGATCTGTTCTGGGATGCTGGGCGGTCCATTTGTGTGACTGATTTGTGTTTCTTCATCTGTAAATATGGAAGCAAAGGTTGTCTTGTTTATCTATACTCCACTTAGTTTTTATCGCCTACAAGCCACAGTTAGCTTTTATTGCCTACGAGCCACTCCAGCCCTTAGAGGTGAAAAATGTTAACTATGTATGTAGCTCGAGGTTCCTGGGCTGGGTTCTGCTGAGTGCACCTTGGGGCCTTGGTTGTGCTCACTCATAGACTCTTGGCTTTGTCTGCCAGTTGGGGGCCACTCACAGCTGTGATGACTGGTGGGCTATGGACTGGGCATCTTGGTTCTCCTGTATCTGGCTTGGCTCAACTTGGCCTGCTGCTGGTCCCAAGGTTTGCAGAGCAGAAAAGCATGGGCTGCAGGGCTTGAGTCCCTGCCTGGGTCTTGTATAAGGCCCCCTTCTGCCCCTTGCTGCTGGTCAAGTGGAGTTGCAAGGGCTGACTCATGCTGGGGAAGCAGACTTTTTTGATGGTGGGAATTTTTGCAATCTGGAAAACTTATTAATAATAAAGTGATTTTCCATTAGCAGCAAGACTTCTTGCTGAATACCAACATATCCATGGGAGAAGGAGCAGATACTAAAATCCTGTCTTTCCCCTGGTTCTGATCTTGCCAGCATTTTGTGCGATGGATGAATGGCAGCTGCATACAATGCCCACCCCAGAAGGGGGAGGAAGAAGAAATTGTTATAATAAGCTTCCACAATGACATCTGCGTGAACCCTCAGATAATTGAGCAAGCTGTCATGATCCCCCAAAATGTCCACAGGCTGCTGGTCAATCTCATGAAGTACCTGCAGAGGTGGAAGCGCTATCGACCCCTCTGGAAACTGGACAAAGCTATTGTGATGGAGAAATTTGCTGCCAAGAGACCTCCTTGTGTGGCCTACGATGAAAAGCTGCAGTTCTATTCTAAGATCGCTGGTGATGTGATGCGTCACCCGCTGGTCAAGGATGAGCACTGCATCAGACTGCAGCTGGGGCCACTGGCCAGTACTGTACAGGAAAATGCCAAGTCCTGGGTGCTGTCACTGGGGAGGCTCCTCAATGAGTCGGCTAAGGAGGAGCTGGAAAGTCTCCAAGAAGAGATTGAGGTGCCCTCCCCGCTGCTGCCTTCCTCTGAAACCCCACTTGGTGGAGGTGGGTCTTGTCCTAGCACTGCTCTGCTCTTCCAGTTGTTCACTGTCCTTGGAACTTTCTTTCTCTCGTAGTCCCTGTCCAAAAATCTTAAGAAGAGTCCCAGCACCCTTGAAGAGCTCAAGTTTGTTCTTGCAACAATTGCAGAAATTAAAAGTAAATCTTTGGTCATGGAACTAAGATACAAGGACGTCCAGGAGCGCTACCGGACCCTGGCCATGTATAAAATCTTTGTAAGTCAACCGCTATTTTCTTACATATTTTGCATTTTGGGGTTGGCTCCTGGGACCCTTTTCGGAAATCCTTCTCAGGTATACTGCCATTGGTTTGCGTCAAGTAGGCGACTTTAAGTAATACATCGCCAATGCAAGGCAACCTGTAGATATTTAGAACAACTTAAACTTAGAGGTTATTTATTTTCTTTTTGGTACCAGGGATTGAATCCAGAGATGCTTAACCACTAAGTCACGTCCCTATTCTTGTTATATTTTATTTAAGACAGGGTCTCACTGAGTTGCTTAGGGCCCCACTAAGTTGCTGAGGTTGGCTTTGAACTCATGATCCTGCCTCAGCCTCCTAAGCTGCTGTAATTACAGGTATGTGCCACTGTGCCGGGCTAGAGGTTGTATCTTGGCCTTGCACAGCTTATGTGGTAGTTTTGTATACCAGTCTGTAACTGCACACCATTTCTCCTGTATCCTTTCATTTTCTTTTCTTTCTTTCTTTTTTTTTTTCTTTCTGGGTGTTCACTTTCTTTAATAAAAGGCTCTTGTAAAAATGATAGGTGAGGGAGATGAAACTGGTACATGATCATTCAATTAGTCTTTGTTAGGGTGGTCCAGTGTGGGTAGCTTTTGAAGCCCATGGATGAGTTCAGGGGGTTCTGGGCTCTTCCTGAAATTTTGCAGGACATTGGTGCTCTGAGCATTCTTCTGGTGAGGGCTGCAGGCTTTCAGCCCATCTGCTGCAGAAGCATCAGGCTGGAGCTCTGACTCCCGGACCTGAGGCCGTGCATGTGCTTGCGCGTCTGTGTCCATGAAGATGCCTGATTACTGATTCTGTTTTGTTTTCCTTCTTGTTCTTTTGCTGGAAGTTTATATTTTTAAAGAATTGTACTGTTTCATCTAAATTTTCAAATTTATTTCATGAACATGTTCATACTGTCTCATTCCCTCTTCAGTGGCAGCTGTAGTGATGCTTCATGTCCGTTCTGGTATTGGCTGTTTTTATTTTCTTCCAACTTGTCTTGATCATCAGGTACACCAGATGCTTATCAGTTTGAGTTTTTTTATTTTTTTTATCGACACGTAACACACCTGTGGAGAATTGTAGAAACCACAGGTGTACAACTTGATGAATCTTCACAGTGAGCATCCCTGTAGTCAGAACCGAGATTAAAGAATGCAATGTTGTCAACACCCCACGAGCCCCTCCCAGCCTTCCTTTTAGGCAGTACTCCCTGGCAAAGGAAGCTTCTACCAGATCTTTAACACTAGAGATTATATTTGCCTGTTTTTGAAGTTTATATAGATTGAATGATAAAGTATATACTCTTTGGTGTGTTTTTTCACTCACTTTTACATTTCTGAGATTTCCCGTCTTTGTTGTGTAATATTCTGCTGCACAACTGTGCCACTAGAGGGTGCTGGGATATTATGAGCATTGCCGATATGACCATGTTTGCATACACTTTTGCTGCATGTCTGCATGCATGAATTCTGTTGGCTGTGAGCCTGGACAGTTATAGGGAATGTATATGTTCAGTTTTACTGTTTTCTGCTAGCTTTCCAAAGGGGTGGTACTGATTTACATTCACACCACAGATATCAGTTGCTCCACACCCTTGCAAACAGTTGATAAGTCGTTTTTAAAACAATGTTTGGTTTCCTTTATCCTCTCTCTGGGTGGAGATCATTCCATCCTCCTCTGGCTTCCAGGGTTCCGCCTGAGAAACCAATGGTCCACCTTGGTGCTGCATTTGAAGGTCGTCTACTCCAACTCATCTTCTTGTCTGCTTTAAAGATCTTTTTCTGTGTTTGGTTTCCAGAAATTGTAACATGATGTAACTAGGTTCTTTGTTTTTAAAATCCCATTTGGGGTTTGTAGAACCTTTAAACTTTGCAGGTTGATGCCTTTGTCTAGTTTTGGAAAATGCACACCTTTCTCTGGGGGCTTTTCTTCTGTGCTCTTTTCTCCAGGCCACAGGCATTAGGCTGGCTCACCAGGGCCCTCACCACTCCCTTTTCTTCCTGTGGCTCATTCTGAATATTTTGACCTCACCCTTGGGTTCAAGCACTTTCTACTTGGTTGAGACTGGTGACGGTTCATTAGCCCTTCCCTCGAGCTCTCCACTTCAGGCATCATCATGATCAGTTCTAGAATTTCCATTAAAAAAAAATTCCTCTTCTATGCCCAAATTCTCAACTTTGCCTTCTGTTTCCTTTTCTCTTTTAAGCAAAATCATTTTCAATTTTATGTCTGATCAGGGTCAGTTTATGTGGTCTGTGAGTCTCTTTGTTTCATTTAAGCCCCCTTGTGTGGAAAGAATTGGAGGCTCTAGACAAAGTTGTATTTCATCAGAGGAGATTTGTTTTTACTTCTGAAGGACAGGATAGCTACGTGCATTGCAACCCGAGATAACCTATTCTAATAAGAGACTAGGTTTCTTTGAAACTGGACTTTATTTTACGAAGGATTAACTCTCTGGGTTACCTCCATCTCTCTATTTATCTTTTTTTTTTTTCTTTTTGGTACTAGGGACTAAGCCAAGGGACACTCTACCACAGAGCCATTTATTTTGGTGTGCTGGGGATTGAATCCAGGGCCTTGGGCATGGGAGGCAAGCACTCTACCAACTGGGCTATATAGGGAGCTCCCAAGTCATTTTTCTTTTTCTTTTATTTTTATTTTGAGACAGGGTCTTGCTGAATTGCCCCAGCTGGCCTCAAACTTCCGATCCTCCTGCCTCAGCCTCCAGAGTAGCTGGGATTACGCACTGCACCCAGCTATCTATATTTTGAAATGATTTTGTCCTGGTTTCATTTTACTTATAAAAGCATAACTTTAATATACCAAGCAGCTTTTTCAGTTGGTTCAAATGACTCAGGCTGCTGTTGGGAGACCCAGAAATCCTGGGAAGTGCTTGGGACACTTCAGTCCCAAATAGCGGGTAATTCACTGTCTGTTTGTTGATCAGCCTCCTGAAGCAGAGCAAGAACAGGTTAACGACATTGAGAGCATGTGGGTCGGTCTCTTCAACGACGCGCTGAACGTGGATCACGCTCTCGGAGGCATAAAGAGAACGTTCACGGAGGTACCCTCCACGTCTCACTCCACGTCAAGACACTGGGGGAAATGGGTTTGCACTGCGCTGAGTTAATGTGACCTTGCCTTTCTCAGATCACTCGGGGTGAAATAATGAACTACAAATTACAGATAGAGAACTTTGCAAAGCGCTTTTACAGCGAAGGCCCTGGTTCTGTTGGTGAAGACCTTGACAGAGGTAAGTCACCCTCTTCCTTGGGTGTGCTGAGCTAGCTGGGTCTGTTTTGCTTAGGAAGTTTGTGGTGGGTGGTACTTGTGTCACCATTTAAATATCTAGTTGTCCTTCAGATGCTTTTCTCCTTGATGGCTTTTCATGTGTGAAAAGCTGGGCTAATTCAATGCATTGACTGTCAAGAGCCCACCATGTGAGGCTTTGAGAAGAGAGCTGGGGAGCAGGGCCTGCTCCCGGAGGGGTGCAGAGATTCTTGGTGTAGTACCTGCATGGTAAGCACCAGCCTCTGCCTTTGGGGATGTCACCTCACTTCCTTCCAGGGACCTTGCTGCTCTCCTCCCCTGGCATTCATTGTTTGGCCTGAGACCCTTGACCACGCTGTGCTTGATCCCGCCCTTCAAGTACATTGACCCAAAGGGCAACAAGATGGAGATAGTGTTCTTAGTCTAGGTGGAATTTGATGAATCCCACGAGACTGGCACAGGCCACAGACCACCAGGGATTCAAAGGAGACAGTTCTCCTGGGGTGCTTGGAAAGGCCTCTGGACAGGTAGTGTCTGGGCGGGGGTTAGTGATGTGCAGGGCTGAAGGCCATGGGGATGGGGGACAAGCATAGGGTCATGACATTTGCGGGGAGACGAGGAAGTTCTGAGGAGGGCAGCAAAGGACCGTGGTGGGGACAGCTCAGACTTGCCTGTGGCCGCCTCGTCCCTTGCCTGCTCCGGGTGCCAGGACCAGAGTCTTCTCAGCGAGGGGCTTGCAGATGGAAGGGCCTTGTGGCTTCAGGGAGGAGGGTGCTGTGATGACAGTCTCATCGTTCTGGGTTCGGCTTCCCCTGTGGCCCGTGTGGATACAGCAACAGTCGATGTGCCTTATCCGGGACTTCTCATTCCGTTTTGTCTGCACATCGCCCACTCGCTGACCCACGTGTTCATTTCCTAGGTGTAGAACTCCTAGGCGTTTTTGAAAAGGAGCTCGCAAAGCACGAGAAGAACCGCCAGGAGCTGGCCAACGCCGAGAAGCTCTTCGACCTTCCCATTACGATGTACCCGGAGCTACTCAAGGTGCAGAAGGAGATGAACGGCCTTAGGATGATCTATGACCTCTACGAGGGCCTGAAGGTAGGGTCCACCAGGGGCTCGGCCTCGCTGGAGGGAGGGTAGAGTTCACGAGGCCCTGCGGACCTCGGTGCCGGAACGTGCCTGATGTCTCGGGTAGAGCTTGGGGTGAGCCAGGTGCATTTGGTCTGGGATGATGTCACTTTTGTCCTGGCCATCACTGGGCGAGAGGAACGGTCTTGCTGCTTTCCAGAAGGGTGTTTCCGTCACTAAGTCCCCAGTGAACCACTCTCTGTGCAACCTGAATACGCCTGCCTCTCTCCTGGGCTTTCTGCACCCCGAGGCTGGCTCTCAGTCACCAGGACTGGGTATCTCTGGACCAGGCACAAACAGCTCATGAAGCCATTAATTCTGAATAAAGCTGTTGAAAGAAAAAACAGAGAACAGGAAGGCAGGAGTTAGGAGCCCAGCACAGATGGGTGTTGCAGAGGAGGCTGAGGAGCAGGGTGCAGGGGTTGTGGGGTCGGGATGATCTTTTTTTTTTTTGCTTCAGGTGGGAGAAATTATGGCATGAGTTTGTAGGAGATAGGAAAAGGCTGGTGGGAGGAGAGGGGTGGGAGGAGGATGGCTTGAGTGGTACTTGGTGTCTGCCCAAGAGGTAGCCTCAAACTGGAGACAGACAGATCCACCTGTGGTCATGCTGGGAAGGCAGAGGTCCTTCTGGAGGGAAGTTCAGTGGCTTCAGTTTCCCCAGTGACATGCGCAGCAAGGTGACCTGCTGAGATGGCAGAGCCCCATACATCCACATCACCCATGAACTCAGTTTCCTGTCGAACGCGTTTCATGACCCCCCAGGCCTCGATGGGGGGCTGCAGATGCACACAGCCCACGGTGGTGGATTTGATATGAGAAAGTGCTTCTTCCATTAAATCTCAGGAAAACAGCACAGAGAGTCTCCTGTTTGTGACAACCAGGGACAACACGTTCTAGTCTATGCCTTGGCCTCAGTCGGGTGGCTCTTGGATAGACACGTGGACTGGGCTCTGTTCTCTCTTTTGTCCTTTTTTTCTGGTGCTAGTGTGCCGGGCTGTGCTCTACCCCCAGGCCACCCCTGACCCATGTCTTCCCGCCTGTCCTCGAGACGGGGAGGCATGTCCCTGGATGGCCCATGTCCTCAGACACAGCCGTATTTGGGGGAGGGCTTAGAACAAGTGGAACCCTTCTGTGTTTGTTGCAGGTCCTTGGTGCATGAGGTTGGTCTGGGCTGTGGGTGTCCCTGCTTTAGACAGGGACTCCGAGCTGGGGCCACCCTCTCCCCAGCAGGTTACCTTTGCTTTTCTGAAGGGTCTCCCTGAAGGCTGATTGCTGTGCATTTCCAGGTCGCCAAAGAAGAATGGTCCCAGACTCTGTGGGTGAACCTGAACGTGCAGGTCTTCCAGGAAGGCATCGACGGGTTCTTCAGGGGCCTCAGAAAGCTGCCACGGCACATCCGCACGCTGACGGTGGCCTTCCACTTGGAAGCAAAGATGAAGGCCTTCAAAGAGTCGGTTCCTTTACTTCTGGACCTGAAACACGAGGCACTAAGGGACAGGTTTGTTCTGTCTTCTGTTTGCCCAAGTGGATGCATGGAAGGGGCTTTTAGTGCAAAATGGGTCCCTGCTTAAATCTGATGGCGGAGAAAGGTTTCAGCGGTGACACAGGTTGTAAATGCGCAAGCGGTAGGTCTGTGACACGGCTTCGATAAAATCATCAACATCCAGTGTAAAGTGGCTTGTGATGGCTTTATTCAAACGCTTAAAAGAAAAAAAAAACAAGAAGACTTGGTCAGCTCCATTCCGCCTAAACTCAACAGGACTCACGTATGTAATTTCCAGTGTTCTAGGCAGCTACCTTAAATGAATGAATGAAAGGAAATAAAGGAAATTAATTTTAATGATACATTTTAATTAAGATATCCAAAACATCATTTCAACATTTAACCCGCATAAAACATTTATTCCTGAGATATTTCATCTTAAAAGAAAAAAATACATTGAAGCAACTCGGGAGGCTGAGGCAGGAAGACGGTGAGGTCAAGGACAGCCTCAGCAACTTAGTGAGACCCTGTCTCAAAAAAAAAAAAGAAAAAAAAAGTGTCTCAGTGGTCGAGCACCCTGCGTTCAATCCCCAGTTCAAACAACAACAACAAAACCAAATCATTGAAACCTGGCATCCATTCCATACTCGCAGCATTTGTGCTTGAACTTGCACAATCCCAGGGCTCAGTAGCCACCACACCGGACAGCGCAGGTCTGTTGGGCTTGATGGAGTGGCCAGTCCCGCGGGGGAGGAGGCCGACCTCGGTGTCTCCAACAGCCGGGGATCAGGAGCAGCCTTATGGATTGTGTTCTTCCCACCACAGCACCTAACATGTGGTCACGTGGTCGTGGGGTAACAGTGGGTGACTTCCTTTGTGTACTGGGAAAGTCACTCCTGTCTCCACATCCTCCCAGTGCCCCTGCTTACATCTGTACCTCTCCCTCAGATGCTTGCAAGCCCCCAACACCCGCTTCATGCTTATCCCTTGAAGGTAGTCACCGAGGCCCAGTGACGCGGGCTCTCTGCCCACCTTTGCACACGGGGACATTCTCCCACGTGAGACTGGCGCCAGCGTTTTCTAGCTCACGGCCGCAGCCCTTGGCTCCCCACCCTGTGTCACTGAGCATCACTGACCTGCTCTGGGTTTTTTGGTTTTTTTCCCCCCATCATTTTCTTTCTTATTTACTTAAATGAACATATCCTAAAAAGAAACTTAGGTCACCACTGTGAATGGACAGCTAACAGCACCTACCAGAAACAGAAAGGAGTTTTTTTAATTAAAATGATTTTTAAAAATTTAGCTCAGCCGGGTGCAGCAGCGCACACCTCGAATCCCAGCGGCTCAGGAGGCTGAGGCAGGAGGATCAAGAGTTCAAAGCCAGCCTCAGCAAAGGCGAGGCGCTAATAGGGCTGGGGACGTGGCTCAGGGGTCCAGTCCCCCTGAGTTCAATCCCTGGTACAAAAAAAAAAAAATTTAGCTCAGACCTGTTGCCCGTCCTGCTTAGGGCAACAAGGATGGTGGGTGACAGTGACGAGGCATTACAGACTCAGCCATGCCAGCTGAGACTTGCCCTTTGACATAATTAGAAGGACGGGGACTGACAGGATCACCTTGTACCTGGGTGACTTGGTGTCATGTGATGTTGAGTCTTCGGACCCCCTAACCCGCCACCTGGTCACGGCGCCCCACGTCCTGTCAGTTCCTTGGCAAAGCTGGGGATATAGGGACGCAGACCGTGACCTTCTTTCTGGCCTGCTCTGTTTTATTTATTTTTTTTACAACAAAAGTCAGTGCAGTCCCCGGGCTTACAGACGGCGGGGTTTGGGAAAACGGGTGGGGATATAGTTCCAGTGAACTCCTCATGTTGCGGAATTTCATCACGAGAAGTTTTCTTGGAGGGACTTGTCCTGTGGCTTTAGTGGGGACGCGTGGATCCGTCACTGACGTCGGCAAGCATGAGGTCTCAGTGTCGATGCACTTGCAGGCACTGGAAGGAGCTCATGGAAAAAACAGGCGTCTTTTTCGAAATGACCGAAACGTTCACCTTGGAAAACATGTTTGCTATGGAGCTGGACAAGCACACGGATATCCTCAATGAGATCGTCACAGCGGCCGTCAAGGAGGTGGCCATCGAGAAGGTAGGACTGCAGCCCGAGCAGCGAGGGCAGCGGGGAGGCTGCCTGTTCTCCAGCAGAGAGTGCGTTCCTTCCAGTGTCCGCTGCGTCTGAGTCACAAGGAATTATTTGTTCTAGAAATAGACTCTCTGCCTCGGTGAGCGCTCCCTTGTCCCCCCTGTTGTTCCTCTTCCCACTCATGATAGAAGCAATGGATGTTCGCAGTGGCACGTTCAGAAAGAAACCAAATCCCTCACGATCTTGCCGCCCATGCAGCTATCACTACCCTTTGGGTGAATGCTCTTCCTGCCTCTAAACTGCATGTACACGTGTGTTCACACACACACTGCATGTGCACACATAAAGATATGCACACTTACCATAACATATCCACATACATTTACACATATTATAAATACATATGCATACATGTACATACACACCAGAGTTTTTGGCAAATGGAATGCTCATGGGCACACTGTTGAGTAATTTGATTTTTGGCTGGGCAGTAGAGTCAGCCCAGGGGCAGGACCCCATAACCTTGCAGGCTCCTGAGGCTGACTGTGGAAGTCAAGCCTGGTTCTGGGAGAACTGGGCACAATCTTGGCAAGCTGCCTTGCCTGTCTGAGCCCGAGTCCCTCTGATGATCATCCCTGCCAGGAGGTTGCTTTGAGGACCCAGCAAGGTCATACCTGCAACATGCTTACCTGGTACATAGCACATTCTTGATACGTGGTGACCGATGCTTCCATGGTACCATTTGACTTTTCACACGATTGCTCCAGGATCCCAGTTGAGGTGCTGATCAAAGGAAGCTGAGGAGGTGGTTGTTGGGTTGGGGTTCCGTTTTTCCAACTTATGAATCTTTTTAAAAAATTTTCTGACCAGGCTGTGAAGGATATTCTGGACACATGGGAAAATATGAAATTCAACGTGCTCAAGTATTACAAAGGCACTCAGGAGCGAGGCTACATTTTGGGGTCTGTGGATGAAATCATTCAGAGTCTTGATGACAACACTGTCAACCTGCAGAGCATCTTGGGAAGCAGATTCGTGGGCCCGTTTCTGCAAACTGTTCACAAATGGGAAAAAACACTTTCTCTAATAGGGGAAGTCATTGAGGTGAGCACAAAGACAAAAGATGGAGCAAAGCCAGTTCATAGCAGGAAAAGACCTTTATATGAGAATATTTTGTGCTTAGAAATGAATGATCCTTTTTTATACCTTTTTTTGGGTCTTGATTTCTTTGGGGGAGGAGTGCACTTCTAGGCATTCCCAACTTCTCCAAGGAGGAGTTTATCTGAGTTTTAATTTGTGATGAATGTATTTTTAATTTCTGAGATTCCTAATTTTTCTCAATGTAGTCCTGTCCTTCTTTAATACTGTCTTGCTATTCTTTAATACTGACATTGGCAAGCATTAATTAAAATTTTTTTGTAGTTGTAGATAGACAGAATACCATTATTTTGTTTATTTTTAATGTGTGCTGAGGATCGAACCTATTGCCTCACACATGCTAGGCAAGTGCTCTGCCACTGAGCCACAGTGCCAGCTGGCAAACATATTAATTTTTATGTCCTTTTTTTTTTTGAGGTGCTGGGGATGGAACCCAGGGCCTTGCACAAACTGGGTAGGCACTCTGCTGCTGAGTTTCAGCCCAGTCCCTCAGTCCTTTTTATGGCAGAGTAGTACTCCATTGTATGAAGAGACCACATTTTGTCTGTCCATTCAGGCTGATGGACATTTATGTCACTTCCCTCTTTGGTATAATGACCAGCTTCCAAGAGCCACCTGTGCAGTTACTTCTTAGAATCTCTGTTTTTGGCTCTCTGGGTCTGCACCTAGAGGCAGAGCAGCCTTTTGCATGGGTAGGGACTCTTGTTTGTTGTGGGTCTTGGGTTCCAGCCTCTGCTTGTGGCTGGAAGTTTCCTCCCCTTCCTGCATGGGCATGGAGTATTTTCTTTGGCTTTTGAATGTGGGCTGTTTATTTTAAAATAGTTTGTTAAGCCTTTTCCAGAATTCCTATTCAATAGTCCCCCCTTATGCTTCAGGGAATACGTCCCAACATGTTCCCAGGATGCCCTAAACCAGATGGTACCGACCCTGTGTGATCTGTTTTTTTCCGATACACACACAGCTCTGATAAAGGTTAACTTACACGTCACAGGCAGCAAGAGATCAACAGCAGCAACTACTCACAAAATAGCGCAGCCCTGGCAAGCTGCCTTAATGAAGTCCTCCAGAATGTGGTCTCTTTTTCAGAACAACTCGCTGTCCTTTTGAATCGCAGTTAACCATGGGTAACAGAAACCATGGAAGGGATGCTGCGGATAAGAGGGGACACAGCCCTGCGTGTGCTCAGTGCTCCCTGGCCTGCGGAGTCCCGGACTGAGAGATCCGGACGGTCCTGGGGTGGGTGGGATCTCACCATCCCTTCCTCATGGTGCCTGGTCCCCCCTGTTGACATCACCGTCGTACATTTTCAGATCTGGATGTTGGTCCAGAGAAAATGGATGTATCTCGAGAGCATCTTCATTGGTGGAGACATCAGATCTCAGCTTCCCGATGAGGCGAAAAAGTTTGACAACATTGACCGAATGTTTAAAAGGGCAAGTGACGGGCGCCTGGTGTAGTCTGGATGGAGGGACGGACACAGGAGATGCCTTTGCTTCTAATTTGCGTGCACTTTCTCCATTGGTGGCCTCTGAATTTTTTCAGTCATGACCTTAATCTGTTTAGTAAAAAATCCTGTTTGATTCTTGGCTGCTGGCATATGACGCCGAATTTTTATTTTTATTTTTTTAATCATAAAAGCAATGTTTGCTTACTTAAAAAATGTTTGGAAATGCAGAAAATGCATTGCCCATGGTCCCTTCACCCTCAGGGGGCAGCTCTAACCTTCAGTACAGGTTGAGCACCCCTAACCTGAAAACCCCAAATGCTCCACAACCTGAAACTTTTTGAGCACCCAGATGATGCCAAGATGGAAAATTCCACACTATGAAGCTTTGCAAGAAATTGTCTTAAAATATGTAATTACCTTCAAGCCCTGGGCATAGTCTGGATGGAGGGACAGAGCACCTCAGAGACCTCACACGTGTTTCACACCCTGAAACACGTGTGAGTTTCTTGCTTGGACCTGGGTCCCATCCCGAGGGGGTCTCAGCACGTACCTACAGATGCTCCAATTCTGAGCAAAACCTGAGACCCGGAGCACCTCTGATAGGAGGCTCTCAGCCTGCCCAGCGCTTGGAAATCCTCCCTGTGTGTACAGGTTCAAACAGCAGTTCCAATGGTATCACATGCAATTTTATACCTTAAAATTCTCCTTTAATATTATATAAAACATTTCATATTATGAAAGTACCGAAGAAATATTTTAACAGCTCTGCATGATAGTTAGGTGTGCGCGGCCTGACGTTGCTTTCATTGATTGGTCTTGACTGCACCTCTTGTTAGAGCAGAATCTCTCTTTTGTAAAGAGCAGGTCTAATGCTGTTTGCCCATTTGGCGCTAGGTTGTTAGGAAGCAAATCGACCCCAAAGTGTCACTCTGCCTAGGTCCTTTCCAGGCTGCCCTGGGCTCCCCTGCTGGTAAAGAGGGCTGGCGATCTAGATGAGGACTACCCTCTCTCAAATCCCGCTTAGCTTCACCCCTGTGTTCCCAGCTGCAGGGACAGGTGGCTGGTTGGTGTTTTCTCTCCTTCATCCCCTAGAGTTCATGACGTTTTTCTTACCTATTGGCCCAAGCTCTGTCTTAAAACTTGAAGGAAAAAACCAAAACAGATAATATCCAAATTCATTATAGGAGGATTTACAAGTAAAGCAAAAAAGAACAAAAGAAAAAAATACCAACAATCCTTTTACCCAAGTTAAACTACTTTTTGTTTTATTTCGTACAGTGCTGGGGCTCAAACCCAAGGCCTCGAGCATGCCAGGCAAGTGCTCGGCCACGGAGCCACATCCCCAGTCCCAAGATAATTGTTTTAACACCTGAACACCTTTGCACGAGGCTTATCCTGTGTACGCCTGCAAATCAGTGTAGATAAGTAAATAAGCAGCCTGTGACAACAGGATCATTCTTACCAATATAACTGAGTTTTTTTTCATTTTGCATCTTTGACATATTTCAATCAGTGAATATCTAAGTTGTCCCAGCTAATTATTTACCCGTTTCTGTGTGGTCAGACTTTTGACAGGGCATGTCCACCATGCCCCCCACCCTCCTTTTGCTGTGCAAGGTGCCCTAGCGAATGCTCTTGTGTGTACAGCGCACCCTGCTGGAGGTGCCAGGCACCTGCCGTGCGGCTGGCCTCCTGGAGGGAGGGAGGGAGGGTGACCTGGACATGCGGAGGTGCTGACTGCTGGCCTCCCACGGGGTTGTGCCTGTGTGGGAACCTGGGGAAGTGCCCCTGTCCGCGGGGTGTGGGGTGACGGCTCTCTCCTGCCCCGTCCAGATCATGGGCGAGACCCTGAAGGACCCAGTGATCAAGAGGTGCTGCGAGGCCCCGAACCGCCTGAGCGACCTGCAGCACATCAGCGAGGGGCTGGAGAAGTGTCAGAAGAGCCTGAACGACTACCTGGATTCCAAGAGGAACGCCTTCCCCAGGTTCTTCTTCATCTCTGACGACGAGCTGCTCAGCATCCTGGGCAACAGCGACCCGCTCTGCGTCCAGGAGCACATGATCAAGGTGGGCGCGCCCGGATCCATGGGGGTGTCCACCTGGGCATTCTCTGCAGCGAGGTCCCCCAGAGGGTTGGGACTGTGAATGCTGCTGGGGTTTTGACTTGAAGTATGAACCTGGCAACATTCGCTTAAGTCTGAAGCTTCACCAAAACTCAGCTGTTTCTTGCTCTTTCCCCGCAGTTCAACCCCCTCCCCCCCTTTATTTATTTATTTTTTTTGAGAAACTAAGACAAAACAACAGCCACCCAAATCACAAAGGCTAATGTAATAACACTGGAGAGCAGTGGTTTAACACACGCACTCTGGGACCAGTTTTCCTGAGCTCAAATCCTGGCTCTTCCCTAAGAGCTGTGTGAACTTTGGCAAGTAATGCGACCTCTCTGAGCACTGGTTTTCTCCTCTGTAATAGTTACTTGTTTTCGCGGGGTTGTTCTGAAGGTGAAGCAAGTTACTACTTAGAACAGCGCCTGCCTAACACGGTTGTCTGAATAGCCTTTCCCACAGCCCTCGTAACCCTATAGTCATACACTGTGTCCCTTGTGAAATGAACGAAGAGCAATGTCATGCTCTCTGGTTCCTAGAGGTGCTGAGTTTGTTGTGATTCCTTCCACCTTACAACTTGTTACCCTTTTACAAACACGAATATCCAAGAACCACCATGGTGGAAGGTCAGAGAAAACCGTCCCTGCCCCTGGGGCTAGCTCCTCTGTATCTGGTGTCAGCAGGGTGGGATCCTCAGCTCCACGTTGGCCTGGGTGACTCTGTCGCAGGCAGGTGTCCTGTTCCTGTGTGTAGCAGGCTGTCCAGGAGCATCCCCAGGCCCTCTTTGCAGCTGAGGCAACCCAGAAGTCTCTAGACAAAACCAGTGTCCCCTGGGGGCAAGGTTTGAGAACCCGTAGATTCCTTTGTTCCGAATTAACAGAGCACTCCTAAACTTCCTTCCCCACTTTCCCTCCAGCTAATCGCCTTTGTCAGGTGAGGTTTGGGGTGGGGGTGGGGCACGCTCTGTTTCCACTTCCCTCAACAGGCCTCTGACTGCTCTAGTGAGGCAGAAGGGAGCCGGAAGCCCTGCCCTTCCCCTAGCCTCTCCTGCACCTCCCCGATTTTGTTCTGTAAAGCCCGCGGCCTCTCTGTCCTCTCCTCCTGGTTTGCAGAGTGACTTGCGTACTCTCCTGGGCCCTACAGGACTCATTTTCCTCTGAAGAGTAGCAGTGACGATAGTCAGCAGATGCCTAGGGTTCGAGTCACCTTGGAGAAGCTGGCACAGGGTTTATTCCAGGCTGAGGGAGGAGGAGCCAGCCGCCCAGGATGACACCACTGCACAGAGGGTCCTGGTTCTCCTCAGGTCTCCAGCTCCTGTGGTTCCTCTCTGGCCACCTCCTGCACATTGAGCTCCCTGTCCCACAGTGTCTGGACCTCCCTGTTCCCCAGGTGCCCTGGAGCCCTGTGTGCTAGGGGGAGAGTCTCCTCTCCTTCTCCCTCTTCTGAGGACCCCCCAGGATCTTCACCCAGCGTGGGGGACCTGAAGGTTCCCGCTCCCAGGGCTGCTCCCCTCTTGTGGGCACCAGGTGTCCGGGAGCTGCCCTCGATCCCAGAGCAGAAGGCAGCAGCGTCGTGGTCGCCCTCTTGCTGTGTTGCAGATGTACGACAACATAGCCCAGCTGCGGTTCCACGATGGGGACAGTGGGGAGAAGCTGGTGTCCGCCATGATCTCGGCGGAGGGCGAGGTGATGGAGTTCCGCAAGATCATCCGGGCCGAGGGCCGCGTGGAGGACTGGATGACGGCCGTGCTGAATGAAATGAGACGGACCAACAGACTGATTACCAAGGAGGCAATTTTCAGATACTGCGAGGACAGGAGCAGGTGAGCTCCTTGAGATGGACCCGGTATGGGCAGCGGGGCCTGCACAAAGCCGTCTGGACCGTCACCACAGCAGTGCTGCCCAGGGCATCCTCCGGGACCGGATGGTGGGAGGTGGTTCAGGGGCCAGCTTGCATAACCCCCAGGGCCCCACAGATGGCCCTCGAGCGCATCTCTGTGCATAGCCACTGACCCGAGGCAGGTCCGTGAGAGCTAGCCAATGACAGTCAGGGGCACCTTGACTTGTGTCCCTGGAGCCATTTTTGGAGAAGCAAGGCCAGCACCCTTCTCCCCAGTTCAGGGTAACTCTGCCGGAGGAAGGAGGATAGGACGCTACAACCCAGGAAGCTGCCACAGGCTTGGGCAGAGTTTTTGTTAAATTCCTTGTTGGAATTTTTAAAAATCTCCTGCAATACACCCGTAATATAAGTGATTTTGAAAACCTACGAGGAAACATTTTTAAAGTGCTCCGGGACTTACTTTGCTGTCGGGAGCCTACAGGATTTCTCTGGAGGGTAGTTTTTGGCCTGGCCTTTGCTTTGCCCTCTGGCCAGGAGTCCTAGTTCCATTTTCTCTCCTGGGGCTTTACCAGTCTCTCCTGCTCGAGATCAGAGGAAGATGTGCCCTGCGGGGCTGCTTTCGGCCTGGGTGGGCGCAAGGCTCACAGGCGTCCTGTGTCCACAGAGTGGACTGGATGCTGCTGTACCAGGGCATGGTGGTGCTGGCCGCCAGCCAGGTGTGGTGGACCTGGGAGGTGGAGGACGTCTTCCACAAGGTGCAGGCTGGCGAGAAGCAGGCCATGAAGAACTACGGCAAGAAGATGCACCGGCAAATCGATGAGCTGGTGACGCGGATCACCATGTCCCTGAGCAAAAATGACCGCAAGAAATACAACACGGTTCTCATCATCGACGTGCACGCCCGGGACATTGTCGACTCCTTCATCCGAGGCAGGTGGGTCCCTTCCAAGGACGTGGCGCACTGCGGGGCTCCCTCTGTCCCTCCCTGGCCTCCTCTAACCGGCCTCCTTCCCGCTCCTCCACCTGCCGTCCAGCATTCTCGAGGCCCGGGAGTTCGAGTGGGAGAGTCAGCTGCGCTTCTACTGGGACCGGGAGCCAGACCAGCTGCACATCCGCCAGTGCACGGGCACCTTCAGCTACGGCTACGAGTACATGGGCCTCAATGGGAGGCTGGTCATCACGCCCCTCACAGACCGGATCTACCTGACGCTCACACAGGTGACTGCCAGCCTGGGTGGGTGATGGTGGCTTCTGTGTGGCGGTAGTCAATGTAGTCAAGGAGGGCCTTGCTTTGACATCTCAGAAGCATGTTGACACTGTGGGGAGGTGGGATGCCTGGGGGTGTCCTTTCTGGGAGCCATCGGGACGTCCTCAGGAACCAGTTTCCAGCTGGCTGCTTAGTCCTGGGGACACTGGTCCCAGTGCAGTGGGGGGTGGACAGGAGAGGTGCAAGGAAGGGTGCAGAGATGTTAAATGTGGGGGCGTCGGGAAGGACAAGCGAGTGGGGATGTGCACATTGCGTGACAGCTGTCGTGCGGGTGGTCTGCTCAAGCAAACAGCCTTGGGAATGGACGGTGTCTCCCCGAAAAGAGGAGAGGCCCTGTCCAGGGCAGGCCTGTGCAGGCCAGCCTGCAGGCCTCAGCTGAGCCACGGCTCCTCAGCAGCGTCTCACACCCACCGCGTGGGCACTAGAGCCCGGGGCGCCTCCACATCACCACATGGGGCTTGGGGGACGTGGGCAAGGATGACGCCCGTGCTGGTCACCGTGCTGAGACAGTCCTTTATCTCCCGGAAAATAGCCCCGTGACCTTATGGGAATTGGAGATCTCCAGACACACAGGCGACAGGTTGCACGCAACAGCGTCTCTCCCTCACACTCACACGCACTTAAACGCTCTCGTGCACACACACTCACATACTCTCACACTAACACTCAGACTCACTCTACACTCATTCTCTTCCTCACATTTACACACACTCACACACTCACTCTCAGACTCACTCTCACATGTGCACTCCCTTGCACACTCACACATGTGCACACCCTCACTCACCCTTACCCACAGAAGGAGACTCGTGTGAGACATTGGCTCCTGAGCTCTGGACACTGCTTGGTCCCTTGGTCTCTGCCTGACAGCTGGAGAGCCAGGAGGGCGGCGTGTGGCTCAGAGGCCCGGCAGCTGGATGCTCTGTCCTGGGTCTGAGGCCCGAGGCCCAGCAGCACCACGGGTGGGAGGTGCCACCCAGCTGTGGCTCATGGCTGGGTCCTGCAGTTGCCTCTCGTCCCCTCCCGTCCTCAATGGACTAGAGGACACCCACACTCCTGGGGGATCTGCTGGGCCCAGTCACAGCTCCCTCAGAGACGCCAGAAAGGACGCTTCTCCAGCTGCCCAGATGCTCTCCCCTGTTGTCCTGGCGTTAACATCCATCTGTGTATATGTCCCACACGTTGTCACAGTGATCAGTCTGGAAATGACACTTTGCTTTTCGCTTGAACAGGCCCTGTCCATGTACCTGGGAGGGGCCCCTGCTGGCCCTGCAGGTACCGGCAAAACTGAGACCACCAAGGACCTCGCCAAAGCTCTGGGCCTGCTCTGTGTCGTGACCAACTGTGGAGAAGGCATGGATTACAAAGTAAGGCCTTGCTGTTGCGTTGTGTGCTGTCATGTTCTGCAGAGAGCGTCACCTCCGGGTCATCCATGAGATGACCAGTGACTGCTGGAAGAACATACTAGAAAACCTCTCACCAGCAGTCTCAGAGCTAAAACACACCTGCCTTGTTAGCAACAGCAGAGCTGGAGTCCCAGACTTCCATGCCTGCGGCGTCAGGGAGACAGCTCGAATGAGGGACCGGGCAGAGGCGATGGGGAGGGACTGAGGCCAAACGGAGGACAGCGCTCCAGGTGTCTAGAGGGTGCCCGTTCCGCTGTGGTTCATTATCTCCACTTGGGAAATCGGGCCCACAGTTGCTAGATTTTAGAGCATTTCAAGAGAAGTGAGAAATCTGGAGTTTTGTAGACAAAATAATCTCAATGTGTAAAATCCCAAGTGTGAGCTGGCCCATGAGAGGCCCTAGACATCTTGCCAGGAAGATCGGTTGGTGGAGTGGCTGGTGGGCTGCTTCTCTGCCAATCTTGTTGTTGAATTTGGAAAACTTATCCATCCGCGTGTCACTCACAGCTTCAAGGGAGAAGTGCCCTTGTGTGGTGTCTCTTGTGTTCCAGGCAGTGGGGAAGATCTTCTCGGGCCTGGCCCAGTGTGGAGCGTGGGGCTGCTTCGATGAGTTCAACCGCATTGACGCCTCGGTGCTGTCGGTCATCTCGTCCCAGATCCAGACCATCCGGAACGCCCTGATCCACCAGCTGGCCACGTTCCAGGTGGGCACAGCAGGGGCGCCCAGGTCGGACCCTGGAGGGAAACCTGCTGCAGAACTGGGTCGCGGGTGGAGACCAGCCTTCACCGACTTCTGCATTCCGATTGCGATGGCACCATCTTTTCTGGTTCTGGGTGGTCACGTCCCAGGGGCTTGGAAAGGCTTGTGGACACACAGTCAGTCAGGTAGCACGGGGTTCTCGGGTCAGCCACATGCAGACCCCTTAAAGGAAAGGGAGTATCCCTGGTGCGTCCCCCACTCTGAGGAAACCCGACTTCAGAAGTTGCTGTGTCCTTCCGTCTTGTCCCCGCACACGGCGAGTGCTGCCTGGGTGCTTGCAAATTCCTGGTGTTGTTACAAGCAGGGCTGAGAAGGCTGCTCTCCAAGTGAGAGGCAAAATTAAAAAGAAAAAAAAAAATTTGAGAATTCACAAACTCTCCCTGCCCAAGATGTTTGCAGACTCCAGTTCGAAGAGTCCGCGTTCAGCTGCAGCACGCGGGTGAGTGGGGACAAGCAGCATCTTGTAGAATTTAGGTAGCCCGGGGGCAGCTCTCTGGTTCCTGTCACCTCATGCCCCCTGCTCTGCAGACTCACCCACCCACCCTGCAATGACACCTCGCATGTCCCTCTCTTCCCCTTTACTCCTACACACCCTCCGAGGCCCTTCGGAGCCCCATTGGGAGGCTCAGCATGAACAGTGGCCTTCCATCCAGCCTGCCGCCCCCCAGACCTTGGTGGGGCTCACTGTGGAGAGAGCACGAGCACTGGTACTTCCAGGACTCCAGTGAAGGTTCTGGATAGGCAGCTTTAACATATGCTCTGAAATGCTTCAGGCTGCACTCCCTGCTGTGGGAGGGAAGTTCCACCTGTGGCACATGTAGAAACTGTTTTTTTTTTTTTTTAATATATATATATATATATATATATATATATATATATATATATATATATATATATATATATCTTTATTTTACTTATTTCTTTTTATGTGGTGCTGAGGATCGAATCCAGGGCCTTGTGCATGCTAAGCGAGCGCTCTACCACTGAGCCACAATCCCAGCCCTAGAAACTGGGTTTTTAAGGGCAGGCCTGCCAATCTTTTCCAAAGGATCACCTGGGCCTCAGGTGGGATCCTGGGGAATCTGGAGGACAGGCTCAGTGTGGATCAGGGATGCAAGACCGTGGGCTCACTTTTGGGGGAGTCTGCTGTCTGCAGGGCTGACATCCTGTCCATGCAGCCTGCACCTCCTAAAAATAAACATTTCTGTTTCTACCTGGTGGACATTTGAAAGAAAGGAAATATCAAAATGTCGGTGGAGAGGAAATTCACCAAGAGAGACCCCTGGGACTCAGACGAGGGAGATGTCTGCAGCTCACTGGGACCTGTCGAGGGGATTCTCAGGAAGGGTTGAGCTTCCCATTAGGCCCGTGCCCAGCCTGGATGGAGATGGAAACAGGGTCAGGCAGAGGAGGGAGGAGTGGAAATGGGCCTCGGGTGACCGGTCATGCTGGCTGCTTTCCTGCACGTTATCCCATTTATTGCTACAACTATGCTTTTGGGCAGGTTGTATCCCTGTTTTGGGGGAAAGGGAAACAGAGAAGTGAGGTGACCCGCTGGGCATCACACAGCACCTCCAGTGGCCTTGGTCTGCATGCTTTCCCAGCCTGGGCTCCTGCAGTGCAGACCTTGGTTCAGAGAGTTTGGTGGTCTGCCAAGGCTCAAGGAGACAAGTGGGGTCCGCTCCTCGTGATGTGAAAATAAATAGCCCCGTGGCTGGCCCGAGCCTCCCCTCCCTGGGTGAGTGAGCCAGCCGCGTAACCCCCTCCTTCCTCTCCTGTCTCCCCCAGTTTGAAGGACAGGAGATCACCCTGGACCCACGGATGGGCATCTTCATCACCATGAACCCTGGCTACGCGGGGCGCACGGAGCTGCCTGAGTCCGTGAAGGCCCTGTTCCGGCCCGTGGTGGTCATCGTCCCCGACCTGCAGCAGATCTGCGAGATCATGCTGTTCTCCGAGGGCTTCCTGTTGGCCAAGGTGGGCCGGGGCCATGGGCAGCTTGGCCTTGTGGGTCTCCTCCTCCCTCCTCTCCAACATCCTAACTTGCACACTTGGACTTATTTACAACTGAAAAGAGGGTGACAGGAGTAACTTGGGATCTCTGGGTCCCCACACACATCCGCAGTGCACTGCTGGAACCAGCAAACAGACCCAGGAACGGAGCTGGTAACTCAGGGCAGCCTGGATGGACTGCCCCTCTGGTCACACGTGTGGACAGGAGTCACCGTCACCACACTCGGGATGTGGAGGCATCACAGCTCCATTGGGCACTCCCTCCTGCCCCTCCCCACCGGGACTCCTCCAGCACTGTGATCCAGTCACTTTAAGAATGTTCTATATCTGGAAAAAACAACATGTGGCCCTTTGAGATGGGCTTCTCACTCAGCATAATGCCCCTGAGATACGTGGCTTAAAAATACACATAAAGCTGGGTGCCGTGGCACATGCCAGTAATCCCAGCAGCTGGGGAGGTTGAGATAGGAGGATTGCGAGTTCAAAGCCAGCCTCAGCAAAAACGAGAGACCCTGTCTCTAAATAAAATATAAAATGGGACTTGGGGGGCTGTGGCTGTGGCTCAGTGGTAGAGTGCTTGCCTAGCATGTGTGAGGCACTGAGTTTGATCTTCAGCACCACATAAAAATAAAATAAAGGTATTGTGTCCACCTACAACTAAAAATGTTTTAAAAAAATAGGGCTGGGGATGTGCTCAGTGGTAGTGTGCCCCTGATTCAATCCCTGGTAACTCCCTCCAAAATTACATATAAAGGGAAAAAAAGCAGAGCAATATACACAGATAAGATATATACATACTTATCTTTTATGGTATTCATATATATACATATATATACACACACACACACATACATACATACACACAAACGCACACACACACACACACCTCTTATATGTAGATCTGGCACTTATCTTTTTTCAAAGACATGATATCATCCCCAGCCCTTTATTTATATTTATTTATTTATTTTGAGACAGGGTCTCAGTGAGTTGCTTAGGGCCTCACTGAATTTCTGAGGCTGACCATCCTCCTGCCTCAGCCTCCCAAGTCCCTGGGATTACAGGTGTGTGCCATGATGCCCACTCATATATATTTTATGTAAAATATATACACCTCTCTGTCTTTTATAATATTCTCTTTCAAAATATCTCTATCAGAGTATGACATATATATTTCCAGAAGGTTCTGGAAAAGGTACAGAATAGAGAATACTTTCAACAGTGAGCGTTGTTATGTTGCTTTCCTGCAATGTTTTTTAAAGGCTCTTGCTGCTCATTAGGCCGTCAGGATTCTGAGCTGGCATGAAGAGATCTCTAGTTTGCTTCCATGACCCCAGCCCCTGCACTGGCCTTGGACCCGTGGGCTTCATGCCTTGGTGTGGTCCAGGTGACTGAACTGTCCTCTAAACGGGCACAGAAGAAACCTGGGTGGTCGCTTAGGTCAGATCAACAGGAAGCATCCTTCCAAGTGTGACGCGTTGCTGGGACCGAGCTTTGGATCCAGGTGGTGATGATGTCCCCAGCCTGGAGGGACAGTCCTCTCTGGAAAGGCAGCTCCCTTTCACCCTCTGCCCTTGGACTTCGAAGGCTGGAGGCCAGCGGTGCTTGTCTAGAGGAGCCTCCCCGGCTCCAGCCACGTGGGGACGGCGGTGCTCTCTTGCTTTCCCCTCATCTCGTCCGTCTCTTGCTTTCTTCCCCGTCTTCTGCACAAAGACGCTGGCCAAGAAGATGACCGTCCTGTACAAGCTGGCCCGGGAGCAGCTGTCCAAGCAGCACCACTATGACTTCGGGCTCCGAGCGCTGAAGTCCGTGCTGGTGATGGCCGGCGAGCTGAAGAGGGGCTCCTCGGAGCTGCAGGAGGTGGGCTGCAGCTCAGCGGGCTCGGGCGCCCTGGCAGAGGCAGAGAGGAGGGCTGGAACCCGACGTGAGCTCTAGGTCTTGGGGGGCCCTTCCTTTCCTGTGGGGCCTCGCTGTGGCCTCCCACCCATGGCATCACCTTCTGCTGGGACTTAGTATCTTAGGGTCAAGTTCAGTGTCCTCCGGCCAGTGCCTGAATCATGATGCTTGGGTAGTGACAGTGGGTCTGTGGTCTCAGGGTGGCGGCGGGGCAAACCCTGACCCCTGGTGGCCTTCTTCATGGTATGTATTGGTGGGTCAGCGTGGCATCCACACACTCATACACACAGTGTGGTCAGCGGGCCACACCCTCCCACCCCGTTTTCTCTTTGCAAAGGAAGCGGGAGAAGCTTCCTTTGTGTGTTTCTTGTGGGGTCCCCAAAGCCCTTGCCGCGGCCGTTCGGTGGTCGCCAGTTTCCGCGCTTCTCCAGCGGCCACCTGGCCTGGCCGTGTTGAGTTTTCATTTTATGTAAAGTTTGATATTTTATATTCCATTTTTATAAATTTCACTTGCGGATTTTTTTTTTTCGTAGGAAATTTTGAAAAATGGGCTGGGGATGTGGCTCAAGCGGTAGGGTGCTCGCCTGGTATGTGTGTGGCCCGGGTTCAATCCTCAGCACCACATACAAACAAAGATGTTGTGTCCGCCAAAAACTAAAAAATAAATATTAAAATTCTCTCTCTCTCTCTCTCTAAAAAAAAAAGAAAAATTTGAAAAATATGAAGCACGCACTTAAAAAAATATACTGTGTATTCTATATAAAATGTTCTGTTTCATCTCAAAAATTTTACTCAAAAACTTTTGTGCCTTATATGAAATTACATGTGATTGTACAATTTTATATAAAATGCCTAAAAGTTTTGAAAAATCATATAGATGTATATGGTATATATTTTATTATATGTTTACATATTAAACATGTAAAAATGTATAGCATGTAAATATATAGAAAAAATTTTTTTTTAATACTGGGTATTGAACCCAGAGGCACTTAACCACTGAGCCACATCCCAGCCCTTTTTATATTTTATTTAGAGACAGGGTCTCACTGAGTTGCTTAGGGCCTCACTAAATTGCTGAGGCTGGTTTTGAACTTTCAATCCTCCTGCCTCAGCCTCCTGAGCCATAGGGATTACAGGCATGTGCCCCCGCGCCTGGCATAGAAATCTTTGAAAGCTCATGTGGCCTTTGAGAGGGCATCTAGGTGCCCACTTGGAGCTGGTTCCAGGCTGGCTCCAGCCTTCTGGGGACCTGTGTTCTCGCACTCAGGATGTGGTGCTCATGAGGGCCCTGCGGGACATGAACCTGCCCAAGTTTGTGTTCGAGGACGTCCCTCTTTTCCTGGGCCTGATTTCTGACCTGTTCCCGGGGCTGGACTGCCCTCGTGTCCGCTACCCTGACTTCAACGACGCGGTGGAGCAGGTGCTGTCCGAGAGCGGCTACGAACTCCTGCCCGTGCAGGTGAGTGCGGAGCCGGCTCCCAGGGGCTGCCGCGGCCTTTGCCTGGCTTTCTCTGTGTTTTCTGAAATTCTTTTAAAAAAAAAAAAAGGTAAAATATTCATAATACAAGGCTTGCCGTCTTAATCATTTAAAAATGCTGGTAAAACACAATGTAGAATTTACTCTTGTCACCATTTTTAAGCGCATATTTCTGTGGCAGTCACTTGATGGTGGGACCATCCCCATCCCCAGAACTCTCCATCTTGCACAATGGAAACTCCACGTCCTTCAGACCCCCCTGCCCTCCCCGCAGCCCCAGGAACCTGCCGTTCCACTCTGTCTGCATGAACTTGACGACTCCAATGACTGCCCATGTGTGACACTGTGGAGCTCTGACCTTCTGTGTCTGGCTTCTTTCCTTGGTGTGATGCTCCCAGGTCCGTCCTGGCGTGGCTTGTGTCACTCCTCTGTGAGACTGAGTGGCATTCCACGGAGTGTACGCTACATAGGGTTCTGGCCCAGCATGATAAGATCACTGAAGGGTTTTGTTCGGGAGCTCAACTCTCTAATGTGCTCCCCTCCCATCAGAGTTGCACTTACAAATGATTAAATTAGGTGCTTCTGGGGTAGGAGGGCAGGACTTGGAGCATCTGAAACCTGTGAGGTTGTATGTGTCGTCATTAAGCCAAAAGCTTGTGGTTCGAGTGTTCTGATGAGGTTGCAGGACCAGGGTGGCTGCCCCTCGGGCACCAGGCTCCCCAGACCTCTCAGGCCCAGGCAGTGGGCACCTGCCATGGATGGACGCTCTTTGTGCCTGTTCTGATTCCAGTTTTCTCTGCAAGTGATTGTTTAAAAAGATTGATTGGCAGTTCCTCAACCAAACACGGCCACCATCAGGCCTCGGCAATTCTGCTTCCTGGTATAGACCCACAAGAAACATGGACACACGTCTCCAGAGAAACCTGGACATGAATGCTCCAGGCAGCATAACCCACAGAGCCAGAAAGCAGAAACCACGTGGAGTCCACCGTCTGTGGGCAGATGGATAGGGTGTGACCTGTCTGTACCATGGAGTGCTACTCAGGCAGGAACAGGAGTGAAACACTGACACTGTGTGATGGCTTGGGTCTGGAGTGTCCCCAAAGCTCCCGTGTTGAAGGCTTGGTCCTGTGCTTTGCAAGGGTGCATTGGGTCCTTAGCGCCTTCCTCCCTCTCTCTCTGCTTCCTGGCTGCCACCACAGGGCAGGTTTGCTCCTCTGTGCCACTGAGACCTGCCTCACCACAGGCCAGAACCAGTGGAGCCAGACAACCATGGGCTGAGACCTGTAAAACCATGAGGAAAAAATGACACTTTCCTCCTTTAAGTTGTTTTTGTCAGGTAGTTTGTCACAGCAATGAAGAGCTGACTAATGCAATATGCTATGAAGTGCGCAGACCTTGACATGATGCTAAGCGGCAAAGCCAGGCATAGAGACCACCTGTTGTGTGATTCCATTGGTGTGGAAAGTCCAGAGTCGGCAAATCCATTGACACAGAAAGCAGAGTGCTGTTTGCCGGGGGCTGGAGGAGGGGGCAAGCGATGGTGAGAGGTGGTTACGGGTGGGTGGGATGTTCTGAAACTGATGGTCATCTTTGATGGCTGCACAGCTCTGCAGATAGACCAGAAACCAGTGAACTGCGTACTTTAAGTGGGTAAATCGCACTCATGAAAGATCTCAAGAAAACTCTTGCACATGTGTATGTTTAACTCCGTGCCGATGTTTGTCCTGCAGGTGGATAAAGTGGTTCAGATGTACGAGACCATGCTCACCCGCCACACCACCATGATAGTGGGGCCCACGGGAGGGGGCAAGTCTGTGGTCATCAACGCTCTGTGTCAGGCCCAGACCAAGTGAGTACGCCCTCCCCCGGGCCCTGCGCCTGGCTGCCAGGGCGGTTTCATGGGAAATATTTGGTGACCATGTTACCTAGACCCACTTTGCTCTCCAGTTTCCTGTTTGTGGGAAATTTGTCTTAATGTCCCTTCAATCTCACCGTCTTTACTTGTCTCATGGCTGACTTAGCTCACATATTTCAGGATGCAAACTAGGGGCCCTTTGTACAGAATCTCACAAACCATCCTATAAGGATATTTTGTGAATTAACTTAAGACATGTTGCCTTGGTGTTCAGATTGCTCCTTTCAGGTAAGTCTGGACCCACGATTAGGTGATGCTGCTGTGGTATCCGAGGGAACAGAGATGCCCTGTGTCTGTCAGGCCTGCAGGAGCCACTGCTTGAGGAAGCCATCTGTCCCTCCTGGATAGAACGTCCTCAGGGCGGGCAGGGAGTCAGAGCCTTCCAAGGAAAGTGGATGTCCTGACGTCTGAATGGGATGCTTCACTCCAGCAAGCAATCTAAATCAAGCCATGTGACATTTGTGACTTCTCAGATTGATAGATAGCCTATAAGGAGTCTGTCTGTCATTTCTTCTTATTTCTTCCTATGTTTCACACAAGGAGACCAGGGACGGGGCCTACTGATGATGAGTGGCCTGTGCCATAGTCATTCTGTATTTCATTCCTCAACTAATCAAACGTTAGGTAATTTATGGAGCTGTCACATACTATGTGTATGGGTGACGTTGTATGGGTTTTTTTTTTGTTTTTTTTTTTTAAGTTATCTGTTCATTTGAACCATGGATTGTGTGAAGTTTAGTTTTTCTTGAGATGAATGGACCACGTAGCCTGGTGGGGATCTCTTTAGACAAGGAAGTGCCCTGTCAGCAGCTCTATAACATCATCAGCACAGCGGACATCCTGTGGATAAGGAGGACGTAATCCTGGATACTGAGCGTTGTCTCCTATGCACCATTCATTTTGAAAAGCTCATCACACCTACACATGTGTCTTGTGCCTGAAAGTCAGCTTCCTGCTGCATCGAGGCCCAGCGTTTCCTCTTGGAGCCTCATTGGTGCTGGGGCTGTGTTTGGGGTGAACCTTTCCATTTAGTGAAGACCATTAACAGGGATGAGAAGCCATCTGGTGGAGCATGTATAGGGCTCACATTCTTCATTTTGAATTGGATTCAAAGCATCTGGTTCCTTGTGGGCACCGCAGATAGTTTTCCTGGTGTGTTTTGTGGGCTGAGCCACAGCTGAAGCCTCTCCCTTACTTTAGGCTTGGGCTGGTGACAAAGTTGTACATCCTGAACCCCAAGGCCATGAGTGTCATAGAGCTCTACGGCATTCTGGACCCCAACACCCGAGACTGGACGGACGGGGTGCTGTCCAACATCTTCAGGGAGATCAACAAGCCGACGGATAAGAAGGAGCGGAAGTGAGTGTCCCCAGGAGTGGGTGGGAGCCTGGGGTGGTGGTGACCATGGGACAGCACAGATGGTGGTGGCAGATGAGCACGCACTGTGCCTTCACACTTGCACTCAACAGACCAAGGACAAATCTCGTGGCTCTGTTTATTGGGCATGGGTGCCATCTTGGGGCTTTTTCTGTGTGGCCCCAGCTGGTCTCAGCAACGCCGTGTGGTAGGTACTGGCTTTGTCCCAGTGTAGCATGGATAAAACCGAGGCCGAGAGAAGGCAAGAAATGTCCCCAGGGTCGCTGGTTTGAATCTGGGCTGTGTATGTGACTGAGTCCCCAAGGCAACCACCAGGGCAGGCTGCAGGGTCCCCCTCTGTCTGGCCAGGTGAGTCCAGGAAGGACGGCATCAGAGTGTCAGGGGCAGTTCTGGGAAGCCCCCATGAGCTGCTGCTTTCCTGCTGTGAGGGACACACCAGGCAGTGTCCTGGTCACCTCTCCACCCGCTGTGAGGGACACATGAGGCCCAGTGTGGAGAGCTCTGAGGGAGCTTCGGGCCCTGAGCTGCCCTATGAGACTTCTTAGGGAGCCTCGGGAATGGCTCTGACTTGATATTCCCGTCAAACCCCATGAATAATTTCTTAAGGACCTCACAATAAGAAGGGTCCGGAGCCCCGGCCGGTGACTTTTCAGACCTCTGCTTAGCACTTCTCGCTGGGCTCTGGACCCAGCCGGCACGTCACAGGGCGATCAGCTCTCTTGTCTCTGGCACCTTTAGAGTTCCTCTCAGGATCTCAATGTTCTGGAAGGTTCTGGGACAGCTCTTCCATAGCAGAGTCTCAGTTTGGGGTCGTCAGGTCGGGTGCCTTCCATGCCGCGGGAGCTGTGCTTCCGCTGCTCCGTGATCCCTCAGGCATGGCGGGTCCTGGGTTGCCGCAGGTATATCTTGTTCGATGGAGACGTGGACGCTCTGTGGGTGGAGAACATGAACTCCGTGATGGACGACAACAAGCTGCTGACGCTGGCCAACGGTGAGCGCATCCGGCTCCAGGCACACTGCGCCCTGCTGTTTGAGGCAAGTGAAGGTGGGACATCACCGTGATGGCCGGCCTTTCCTTTAATCAGAATTCATATGTGTGATAAAGTGTTGATGCATGTGGATGATTATTAAAAAATGCAGAATTTGTGACTCGTACTGCTCTGTCCCTATCTGCTCCCTGCATCCCCTCTTCGTTCCTGGGGTGATGGCTTTTACTTGTTTTTCCTGAGTGTCAATAAGCAACGGGGTCAGCGTGCTGTTTCTTTTACACATTAGCTATTGGTTGAGCACTCTCACAGTCAGGGTTTATCTCATACCACTAGCCAAACTTCTCTCCTCAGAACAGTATATTGCTAAATTGATTGATAGCAAACAGTATTTAAATTATTGGGAATATGGAAATATTTACTGTAGAGTCAACTAGTATACTGTAGTTACATTTACTGTATTTTTGTTGTTGTTGGTTTGGAAACTATGGAGGATTGAACCCAGGGATACTTTATCCCCAGCCCATTTTCTTGTATATTTTATTTTGAGACAGGGTTTCACTGAGTGGCCCAGGCTAGCCTCGAACTTGTGATTCCCCCCGCCTCCAGCTTTCTGAGTGTGCCACCATGCCTGCCTGGCCATTTACTTACCCTTCCTTCCTTCCTTCCTTTCCTCCTCCTCCTCCTCCTCCTCCTTCTTCTTCTTTTGGTCTTTTTTTTTTTTTTTTGCAGTGCTGGGGATTGAACCCAGGGCCTTGTACCTGCTAGGCAAGTGCTCTACCGCTGAGCTATATCCACAGCCCCATTTACTATTTTTAGAGCCATTTGTGTTGTGTGGTGTTTGTAATTGCCTTCCTTTTTCTCTCATGTCATCTGTCTCTATCTTATCCTTGGTTTTTTTTTTTTTTTTAACTTTCTCTCATTTCAAGTATTCTGTTGAGCTCCCTTTTCCCCTGGAGGATACCTTCCAAGGCCCTCCATTTCTTGCTTAAAGTACAAGCAGTTTTTCAGTTGTGGCCCTGGGACTTGCTTTCATTCATCTTGGCCTTTGAAACTTGGCAATGCAGTAGTATTTATGGGTATCAGCATTTAATTGGCTGACCCAGCTATTTTTTTTTTATAGAAAGAGACAAGTTTAGCTGGGCATGGTGGTGCATGCCTGCAATCCCAGCAGTTTAGGAAGCTGAGGCAGGAAAATTGCAAGTTCAAGGCCAGCCTCAGCAATTTAGTGAGGCCCTAGGCAACTTATTTTCTTCTTTATAATTTCCTATCAGAACTCTACTAAAACTCTATCTAAAAAGGTGTTACATCAGAGATGTATAACCTCATCAGAAACCTAAGTATTCAATTAAAACCCTTAGGAAAGCTGTATTAATTTGGGTGTGGTGTGGATTTTATAGAGTTGTAAAAACTTTGCACAAAAAAACACCCTTAAACATCTATCCAAGCTGGGTGTTGTGACACATGCCTGTAATCCTAGCTGGCTTGGGAGGCTGAGGAAGGAGGATCATAAATCTGGGCTGTGTATGTGACTGAGTCCCCAAGGCAACCACCAGGGCAGGGTATAGTGGACGGAAGACAAGGGGAGAAGCTGAAGACCATAGTGCCCCAGACGGACCTAAACATGGTATAGGATCCGTGCCTGCTGCCAGCAGAGGCTTCCCATAGGACAGACCCCAGTGGACTTCTAAGGGGGACAGAGATGCCAGCGGGGTCAACCCTAACATGTCAGTTCAAAGCCAGCCTCAGCAATTTGGTGAGGCCCTAGGCAATTCAGTGAGACCCTGTCTCTAAATAAAACACAAAAAAGGGCTGGGGATGTGGCTCAGTGGTCAAGTGCCCTCGGTTCAATCCCCGGTACCAAAAAAACCCCCAAACATACATGCACTTGTTTCTAGTATAGACATGGTTGATTTTCTCTCCCTCCAGGTTGGAGATTTACAGTACGCCTCCCCTGCAACTGTGTCTCGATGTGGAATGGTGTATGTAGATCCTAAAAACTTGAAATACCAACCGTACTGGAAAAAGTGGGTTCATCAAATACAAAATAAGGTGAAATTATTTCTGAAATAAACTTATAGTTATCAGTATTGGTGGCCAGCCGTAGTTGAAGGCCTGGTCCTTGACCTGCTCGTGTCCTTGAGCACAAATCAGATGAAGACACGGTGACACACTCATTCGACTTCATGTAGTTCAAGGGGTTGAAAAGCATTTCTTACAGAGGGGTAGATAATAAATGTTCTAGGCTTTGGGGACTGCACGTTGTTTTGCACCTACTCAGTTCTGTCTTGTGGCACAGATACAGCCAGACACAGTGCGTATGGGAAAGGACACGGCTGTGGACCCTGAGAGGTTCATTTACAGAAACAGGGGCCAGGCCAGATTGGGTTTATGGGCTCTTTGGCAGACATGCCCAGTTCCTGAGGGACAGGAGCTCCCTGATTCTGTGCTTCTGCTCAGTGGGAGGTGTGAGGGACCTGCTTGTCATGTAATTGGGATCTGAAGGTTCCAGTGGACCTCAAGCCATGTGACGTGTCCTATGGCTGCTCAGAAAGTGTTTTGTCTTAACCGTGGGCTTCACTGATGGACATAGGGATGGATGTGACCATCATGTACAGGGTGTGGCTTGACCATGCCCAGGACACCTGGACCACGGTCTGTGGTAACAGGTGGCCTGGGTGGATCTCTAGAAGGGCTGTTAGGACATGATTCCCGAGAGAAGGGAAGACCAGGGAACCATTTGAGGGACTGTCATCTGGGATGGAGTTCCTGAGGATCCACTCAGTCCCTATGGCCACCAGTGCTGGGTAGAGACAGGGTCTCTGCTCCTTTCTACTCCTTGCTGGATGCCTGGTCAGGCCGCTGGAACTCTGAGAGGCAGGCCCCTTTCCTGTTGAATGGGAACTTGTGTCTCTGTCACTCCCAGGGGCAGAGCGGCCCCTGTGGCAGCCAAAGGAAGTGGAAGGGCAATGTAAAGGACGTTCTGTCCACAGCGCAGGCTCTGCTGCCAGGGCTTCGCCCCCTGTGGCCTCACCCTTCATTAGCTGCGCTGCTCCGTCTTAGGACAGGAAGACTTTCTGTGAACATCCACTTAAATAAGTGAAGGTTTGCAAATGTTTTGGAATTCTGCTCCTTCGCAGGAGGAGCAAAAATATCTGGATACTCTCTTTGAGAAATACGTGCCCTACCTCATGGACGTGATCGTGGAGGGTATAGTGGACGGAAGACAAGGGGAGAAGCTGAAGACCATAGTGCCCCAGACGGACCTAAACATGGTAGGATCTGTGCCTGCTGCCAGCAGAGGCTTCCCATAGGACAGACCCCAGTGGACTTCTAAGGGGGACAGAGATGCCAGCGGGGTCAACCCTAACATGTCAGTGGGGGTCCTTTTGTTTTGGTGACCCTGAGCATGCCACGACAGTGGGCTCCATCTGTCTGGACCAACGTGGTGGGTCATATGTTCCCATTGCTCTGGGATCTGGAAATCCCAAGATTTAGGACTGAGGTGACTCTGTGGGGGTAGGATGTATGGGCTGAACCGGGTGTTTTCCACGAGCCAGGTGACCCAGTTAGCCAAGATGTTGGACGCCTTACTGGAGGGAGAAATCGAGGACCCCGACCTGCTGGAGTGCTTCTTCTTGGAGGCCCTGTACTTCTCCCTGGGTGCCTCCCTGCTCGAGGATGGAAGGATTAAATTTGATGAAAGCGTCAAACGCATTGCTTCTTTGCCCACTGCTGACACGGAGGAGGTTTGGGCCAAACCTGGGGAACTGCCAGGTGACAACCGAGCGCTACTTGTTCACCCTCTCCAACTGCTTCAAGTTGGGCTTTCAGACACCGTGAGCTCGTTCCCCGTGTTCCCGCCTGGGTGGGTTTTCTGGTGCCATGGTGAGAACACTGGTGGTGCCCTCAGGAGGAGGTCAGGTGCACTGGCTGCTGTCCCTGCGAGTGCCCTTTCTTGAGGAGTCTCAACTCTTCTCCCTGGAGCTATGGCATATGCCCCTTGGCTCTGGCTGGGTGTTGTAACTCCCGTGTTCCACGAGACTTTGCTCCTCTTTTCCTTTGGGCTCCTCATCTGTCTGAAGCACCATGACTTAACTAATCTGGTGCTGCTGACATTTGCATGGTAGGCCGTCACCTGTGGGTTTTGCAGGGTACTCATGGGAAATCACGGTGTATTAAGGGTTTCAGTTTTTTCACCAAGAACACGCACCCTCCAGGATGTACAAAAGGTTGAATTGGCAGGGCCCATGGGGAAGGGGTCTGTGAAGGGGCTTCTTTTTGAGGTGGGCTTGGATAGCACCCCTGTGATTGACTGTCATGGTGAAGAATGGTGTGGAGAGGGAGGTGATGGTGACAGGTGGGGCTGGGACTCCCAGGCTACCTGTGGCACCTGGTGCTTCTCCTGTCCCTCTCCTGCACCGTCTTGATCAGATGCCTTCATGGCAGCCGTCCTCCCCCTTTGCAGAAATTAGTATGTCTGCAGTGAAAGTGTTTTCTTATCTCTCTCTACCCCTGCCTGACACGCCACCACTGGAGGGGTGGGGACCAGGGTTCTGTGCCCAACTACGTGTTCCCCTGGAAGGGACTCGGAAGGTTTCTGTCCAGTGAACAGGTAGCCTTAGGTCAGCATCTGACCGGCGAGCAAGTCGCTCTAATTCAAAGCACTTGCTAAGTGTCTGTCTGGGGAAGAAGTGGCACGTAGGTGATACTGTGGTAGCCATCCAGGGAACCAGCAGGATTAGCTCATTTGAGGCACCTACCAGAACTGATTCCTATGTTCCCACGTCCACGATCACAGTGACATGGACTTTGATTGTCCACCGCAGGCCAGCTTCCAACTTTGTACGAGTTTCATTTCGATTCCAAACGGAACCAGTGGATCCCCTGGAGTAAGCTGGTTCCAGAGTATGTGCATGACCACCAGAGGAAGTTCATCGACATCCTGGGTAAGCGAGAGGCAAGCCTCTGTCCCTGGTGTGAGGGTGTGTGACCCTGGTCCTGGGAGGAAGTGAGAAGCATCCTGTGGCCTGGCTGGCCACCTGAGTCCCACCCAGGGAGCTGAGAAGAGCAGGGAGCCAGGGGCCCTCCTGAGAGGCCCTTGGATGCTGGCTCAGTGCCCGCGGAGAGGATGCTTGGCTTCCCCTGGCATTTCCTCTGCTCTCTCCAGCCCATGGAGCTGGCTGGGCGTGGATAGTGACCGGCACATTCCCGTGAACAGTGCTTCCTGGAGAAGGCATGTGCCCCTGGTGTGTAACCCCAAGACTGTATTTTAAGTCTCCTCCTCTGGCTGGTTAGACACAATGTGGGCTGGATATCTCCACAACATGTGCACCTGGCTTTGGTCCGTTGTACCTGCAGAGCAAGGCACCCCGATCCTCCAGAACCCATGGAGATTAAAATCTGCCCACGTGGGAGGGGGCAAGCTGGACCTGACTTGGTGGCTGAAGTCTCTGCAGAGGGAGCTGTGGGTCAGGAGACCAGATCCTGCAGGCATGTGGGTGACTCAGCAGCAGGGAGATCTTTTTTTTTAGCACCCAAGCATAAATCTCACTCGGATGCTGGGGCAGTTTGTGTGCTGTCATCCTGGACAGTGTCGTGCTCGCACAACGTATGTAGAAATGTGTTGGACTCATCGAATTCTACACTTACGATGGGTGATGCCTTTGTAAGTTGTGCCTCAATAAAGCCAAGGAGAATAATGGCTGGGGTGATGAGGTTCTCCTGCAGAGCAGCTCTACCTGCCACGCTTGTTCCTGAGGTCACGGCTTGGCTTCTGCTGATGCTTTTTATGGGATTTACGGGATTCTGTGACAGTTCTGTGTTGTCACCCCCCACCCCCCACCCCCATGTGGAGCTCTTCCGATGTTCCTTCCATTTCTTTTGTAGTTCACACGGTGGATACAACCCGCACCACCTGGATATTGGAACAAATGGTCAAAATTAAGCAGCCTGTTATTTTTGTTGGTGAATCTGGCACTTCTAAGACAGCCACTACCCAGAACTTCCTAAGACACCTCAGTGAAGACACTAATGTAAGCCATTGTTGGTATCAGTTACCCATTGCCGTGTAACAAACTGCCCAGCACAGAGTCACTTAAGACAACAAGCACCACCTCCTGGTGTCTGTGGGTGGAGGGGCTGGCAGTGGCTCAGCTGGGTGGCCCTAGTTCAGGTCCTCTCATAAGGTTGCAGTCAGGCTATTGGCTGGACAGGGGCTGGATTATCCTCTTTCAGATGGTATTTCATATGGATAGAGGCTGGAGGCCTTAGTTCCCTGCTGTGTGGGCCTCTCCCAGGGCTGCTTGAGTGCGCTTTTTGTAAACTGTTGCTTTATCAAAGTACCCAAGACCAGGTAATTTATAAAGAAGAGAAGTTTATTTGACTCATAGTTCTGGATGGTGGGAAATCCAGGAGCCTGGTGCCAGCATGATGAGGACCTTCTACCTACATGATAGTGTGGCAGAGGGTGTCACACGGCGAGACAGAGTAGGTTTGCCAGAGAAAGTCACTTAGATTTAAAAAAAAAAAAAAGGTGCTTCCTTAATAGTGGATGAATCCATTAATCCACAAGGGTTTTGCCTTTGGGATCCCTTCACCTTCCAAGGACCCACCCTGAAGTCTCATTAACATATGAATTTGGGGATTGAGCTTTGCACCTCTGAAACCTGGGGCACATTGAAACCTGAGCAGTGTTGTGACTGCAGCTAGGGCTCGAGTGAAAGCCCAGGACGGGCAGCAAAGGGAGGCTGCGCCGTCTTGGGGGTTACAGACCTCACCTCTGCCCTATTGTGCGCGTCAGACTGAGCACCCTCCAGGGGTGGACACCTGGAGACAGCACTGGGCTCCGCGGTGGAGACTGGCTGTCATGTCTTCCCATCATCCCTCTGTGGTATCCCTCGCCACTGGTCAGGTGCATGAGGGTCTGCTATGCACGGGGCCCGTGCCAGCTGGCACCACAGGACAAGCCCAGTGGAACAGGCCACTCGGGTCACTCTGGAGCAGAAGGGTGCTCGTGCCCCAGGCACACTGAGACAGCCAGAAGAAGGCGCTGGCCCCCGTCCACACAGACCTGCTCCCCGGGCTGGCTGCTGCTCACCGTTCATTCCCCAAGCTGCAAGCCATTTTTCTAGCTATTGGATCACTGAGTGAAGACTCTCTTGCCCCCAAGGAACCTCCTGTGGTTTTCAGGCGGTCCAGGCGCTGACTCAATTCTGTTTTCGTTACTGCCTGGTCACGTCACCATTTAAGTCTAGTTCCTGTCTTGGTCTTCTGGAACCTCGGAGGGGAGAGGAGCTCCCCCCCACTCACTTTTCCGCGTCTCTTAGTTTGTGTCTTTTCTGTTTCCAGCAGCTCTGGCATCAAGGGCTCCTGCAAGCCTCACCGGCCTCTGGGCAGGGAGTACCTTTGTGTTGGACATCGTAAGAGGCGTGGGTAGGATGGGGCTGATCTGTCTGAGTAGCCAAGCTCACCTAGACTGACACTGACAGCATGGCCTAGTTGGCTTTAGGGATGTCCCTGTGGAGGGCACAGAGCGGGGGAGCTGCAGATTTGCAAAGTGGGGCAAAGGGAAGCCACGTTACGATACCCCTCCCTGAGGACTCCGCAGCTGGAGCTTAACAGCCCAGCCCGGCTGCCAGCACAGTCTGCTTATGTGCACCTGTGCTCACAGGCACCCTGGGTGGAGGGCCTTTAAAAGGCTACAGTTCCCAATGTGTGGTCCCAGGCCAACAGTGCTAGCTTTACCTGAAAGCTTGTTCAAGACACCCATGAACTACAGAACCGGAAGCTCTGGGTATAGAGCAGCCGGCTACATGGCACAGCCCTCTGGGTATGGCTGGCACATCAAGGAGTGTGAATACCCCGGTGAGGGGCTCCCCAGCACCTCTGAGCACAGGGAGAGGCCCGAACACACAGGCATGAGGGTACAGCAGGTAGACCTTCTTTCCCAGCAACTCATTCCAAAGACCAAACCCAAGGTTGTGCACGTTCTCTTTGGCTGATTTATTAAGATACAGCTGCCATCATAAGCAGTTTATGTTTTAATGTTGCCTCATTGAAAATGCCTTCGTGTAAAACCACTGTAGGAAGTAAGTGGTCCCAGAAGATGGTATTCAGATCACCTTTCAGGCGAGAAGGAAGGAGGGTCTGAAAGGGTTAGGTGACTTTGGGGTCCTCTAACACAGCTCCCAGTCCCCCTTCTGCTGTGCCACTGTGTACCGCGGCCCACTTGTGGCAGCTCGTTATCAGCTCATGCAACCTGCCAGGAGGAAGAGGAATTCTTGCTTTAGCACTTAAAAATAACAAAGCACAGACCCACATTGGGTGACAATAGCATTAGCTCAGAGGCAGTGGGTCTTCAGCATAGAGGGGAGCTCGCGGTCAAACGTTTGCTGCGGGTGCCACGCAGAGGAGGCCAACGCATCCTGCCTTCTCCCTGTTTCAGATTGTGCTCATGGTCAGTTTCTCATCCCGCACCACGTCCATGGATATCCAGAGAAACTTGGAAGCCAACGTGGAAAAGCGGACCAGAGACACCTATGGCCCCCCCATGGGCAAATGCCTCCTGGTGTTCATGGACGACATGAATATGCCCAAGGTGAGGCAGGAGCGGGGTGGAGGGTGTCTGAGCGCAGTCCTGCTCAGTGTATATAGTGCAGGCCGTCGCGGGCAGCCAGGGCGCAGCATCCCGCCACTCCTCCCCATCCCTCCGCCCAGCCTCAGCTCTGTCTAAGGAGGTGTCCCACAAGAGCTCTTAGGTGGCCCTCTGTGCTGGAGAAGCTGAAGGCCAGGACCCCTGGGGATTAGCTGAGGAAGGGGAACTTCAGCTGCTCACAAGTGTGTTTCTGGGGACCGAGGCTGAGACATGCAAAGTTCTCTCGGCATACAGGAAGTTAAATTTGTATCATTTTACAGAACCTTCTTTTCCTTGAAGATTTGTCTTCCAGAAGGATGATGCAAAGCCAAGATCCACTCACCTACCCGTAAATCTGATAATTCACCCACCCATCCACCCATGTATTCAGTTACTTACTCATCCATTACTCAATTCATCCATTTATCTGTCATCTGTTATCTTTATTATCTATTTATTCATCCATTTATCTGTTCATCTATAACTTTATTCATCTACCCATCCATCATCTGTCCATCCATCCATTCTCCCATCCACCCATCCATCCATCTTTCCATCTATCCATCTACCCCCATTCATCCTTCCATCTGTCCATTCATCCTCCCATCCTTCCTTTCATCCATCCAACCTTCCTTCCATCCATCCATCCTTCCTACCATCTGTCCATCCATCCTTCCGTTCATCCATCCATCCATCCACCCACCCATCCACCCATTCTTCTCCCATCCATCTATCCATCCCTCCATCCCTCCATCCACCCATTCATCCTTCCATCCATCCTTCTATTATTCCATCCATCCTTCCATCCTTCCATGCATCCTTCCTACCATCTGTCCATCCATTCTTCCATCCATCCATCCATTTATCCCTCCATCCACCCATCTATCTTCCATCCTTCCTTCTATCTCTCATCTATCCTTCTTTCTGTCCATCCATCTGTCCTTCCATCCTTCCATCCATTCATTCATCCATCCAGCGAGTGGGAGGATGAATTGACATCTTTGATGGTCAGCGCTGTGCAGTGTGTGAGACCTATGGAGCTTACAGTCTAGTGAGAGAGAGAGACTTTAAAAATCATCAATTTTTAAATTGCAAACTTTGAGAAGCCAAACGAAATTAAGCCCAGGATGCTCTGGGATGAGAGGAGGGCCAAGCTTTGGTCTAGACGCTCAGGCCTCTTGGAGATCTGCCTTGAAATACTGCTATTCTCTTTTTTCTCTTAAAAAAAAAATCATCGAGGTGGATGAATACGGCACCCAGCAGCCAATTGCCCTGCTGAAGCTGCTGCTGGAAAAAGGCTACTTGTATGACCGCGGGAAGGAGCTGAACTGTAAGAACATCCGGGACCTCGGCTTCATCGCTGCCATGGGGAAAGCCGGAGGAGGCCGCAACGAGGTGGACCCCAGGTTCCTTTCACTGTTCAGCACTTTCAACGTGCCGTTCCCTTCAGAGGAGTCCTTGCACCTGATTTACTTCTCCATCCTGAAAGGCCACACTGCGGTAACTCTTTAAATCAGAAGTACAAATGGGGGACACGGTTGGGCAGAAATGTACGCAGACTGATTGACACATCAGACACACTAGGCCCAAGCCAAGGGCCTGCAGTGCATTCAGGGGACCAGGAAGATGTTTTACTGTGTTTCAAAATCGGAAGAAAAACATTCACCTTTATACCCATGCAGTCACAAAATGTGATTTTAATGTACAAGAAGGGGGACCTCAGAGGCTGAAGTGCCTTGGACCCACCTGGAGTCCTGCCTACTGACATTAGGCCTGTGCTCTGGGGCCAGGTGGGTAAGGTGAGGCTGTGCAGCAGCAGATATCATGGCCACCCTGAGTACCTGGCAAGTTCGTGCCTTACCCAAAGGTGTGCCCGGCAGATAACTCCCAGGGCGGCTGGCATGGGTCTTTGGTTTCACAGTTCATTGACTTCCTGGTGGACATGGAAACCCAAGGCCATAAAAGCAGGTCAGATGATGAGCTTCTCTGGTCTGTTCACTTCTTCCCTCATAAAAAAATGTGACAAAATTCACATTACGTAAAATTCGTTGCTGTGGCCACTTTAAAGCACAGAATTCCGAGGTACTCTGTACACTCGTGGCACGTAGGTGTCCCCACCCCTGTGTCTGATTTCACAGCCTCTTCTCCTCCAGGGGAACCCTGATGTCACACTGCAGCAGCTGCCCACCCTTCCCCCCGCCAACCCCTGGAAACCCACCAACCTCCCATCTCTGTGGGTTTGCCCGTCCTGGGGGTTTCACATGGCTCGAGTCATCTGGCGTCTTGCACTTGGTTAGCTGCGTGTGTTCATGGCTCCCCGTGTGTTCAAGGCTCCCTTCCTTCTCATGGCTAAATATTCCCTCTGGGTGACGCTCTTTCCTTTGTCCACTCTCCCATTCATGGACACCCGGGGGTGGGGGCTTTTCCTGTCTCAGGACTTTCACGAGAGCATTGTGGCAGTGAGTGGCCTGCTGACCTCCTGCACGCTGACGCTCTACAAGAACATCGTCCAGGACCTGCCGCCCACGCCTTCAAAGTTCCATTACATCTTCAACCTCCGTGATCTCTCCCGGGTGTTCAATGGCCTTGTGCTCACCAACCCCCAGCGGTAAGTTTGTTGGATCTTAACAAGATATATCCTGCCAATTTGATGGTTTCTTTTATTCTCTTAAGATGGGGGTGGGGGGGCTTGTCAGTGAACTTGAAGAACCAGTGTGTCAGTTAATTCCCAACGTTTTGCTGTGTTAAGTGAAGAATAGAGACAAATGCTTGAGTCAAGGCTGGGCTCTTTGCAAACCCCTGGGCAGAAAACCAGTGGGACCAACAGTAGAGGTTGGACAGGTGGACAAGTATCTCTGACCCCTTGGGTGGGATGGCTTTGCCACCTGCCTTCAACTCTGAAATTGGAATTCACCCGAATCCTTTTGCTCATGTGACCAGTTGTTTCCAGTTGAAATACAGGAGCTGCCAGGGGCCCTTATGCTGATTCTAAATTCAGACATTCCAGCAACAGGGTAGTGCTAGGAGTTTTCCATCACATATGCTGCATAAAGAGAGGGCCCTTTCTTCCCTCAGATAGGGCAAGTTATGGATGGTGATCTGTAGTCTTTGCACTTAATCCATTAGCTCCTGATTAGACTTTACTAATGTGAGGCTAGAGAGGGCACTCCAGGGTGCAGCTCCCGAGCCGCCTCCCATGCATCCTTCTGGGAACGGCGGCAGGTGGTTCACCACTCCTCTCCAGGGGCCCTCGAGGCTGACTTGCCCCTTCCACCATGTTCCATAGGTTCCAGACGGTGGCTCAGATGGTGAGAGTCTGGAGGAATGAGTGTCTGAGGGTCTTCCATGACCGGCTGATCAACAAAACAGACAAGCAGCTGGTTAGTGCATGGGGATGTGCCAGCAGATGCAAAGGCCAGCCACAGAACTGCTCTCTGAGAAGGACCAAGCCCTTGTGACACACACACACATACACACACATGCATGCAAACACACACACACACACACACACGCCCACGTGCGCACAGAGAAAACAATGCATTTTAAAAATATATAGAATGGCAAAAAGGCAGACACTAACAGTCAAAGCTGATGGGTTGGGGGATGGCTCATAAGTACTCTGTAGCTGTCGAGGGAGAAAATGGAAGGCAGGTCACTCAGATGGTGACAGCGTGGGAGCTTGTCCTGACATGAGTCAGTGCGGGACTGCTGTCCTTGAGTGTGGGTCCTTACGTTTTAAGGTGCAAGATCACATAGGAAACTTGGTTTTGGAGCACTTTGAGGAGGATGAGGAGGTAGTGATGAGGGATCCCATCCTGTTCGGGGACTTCCGGATGGCTCTGCATGAGGAGGAGACACGCATCTACGAGGACATCCAGGACTACGAGGCGGCCAAAGCGCTGTTCCAGGTGTGGTGGGCTCCTTCTCGCCTGCGCCTGCTTCCTCCTGGAGCGCTGGTGTGACAGTGGCTCCGTCCCCAGGGGCCTGGTGCCTGACTCTGAGGCTCCCACACCTGTGGTCTGCCCTGGCTCGCTGCTGGCTGACCTGCGCCGGCAGGGTGGAATCTGGATTTGAGAGCTGGATCCTGTCCTGGGAGCCCAACTGATTCAATTAGTACAATGATTTTTCAGGAAAGAAAAAATCTTTCCTCCGTCCTTAATCTCTCCTGCACAAAAGGAGAAAGTTCACCTCTTGAAAAACAGTGATCCTTAAAAAAAAATTTTTTTTTTTGAATTCAGGAAATTCTTGAGGAGTACAATGAGATCAACACCAGGATGAACTTGGTGCTCTTCGATGACGCACTGGAGCACTTGACCCGCGTGCACCGCATCATCCGCATGGACCACGGCCACGCGCTGCTGGTGGGCGTGGGTGGCTCGGGGAAGCAGTTGCTCGCAAGGCTGGCCGCCTTCACGGCTGGCTACGAGGTGAGGCCACCTCCCTTCCAGGAAGGCCGGTCCTGCCAGTCCCTGCAGCCGGGAGGGAGTACCTGCAGATACTGGAACCACCTATAGCAGATCCTAAGTGATTTTTTTTTTTCAGTCCTGGGGATTGAGTCCAGGGGTGCTTTATCTCTGAGCCCCAGCCCCAGCCCTTTTTATTTATTTGTTTATTTATTTGGAGATTGAGTCTTGTTATGTTGTCCAGGTTGGCCTGGAACTTGTGATCCTCCTGCCACAGCCTCTCGATTTGCTGGGGTTACAGGTCTGGGCCCTGCACCTGGCATAGCATAACGTTGTCACAGAGTAGGGAGTTGGGTTGGTTTGTTTTTTGGCATACTTTAACGGAATATCCAAAGCGTTTAACTATTGTATTGTTCTTAGATTGGAGAAGATGTCGGGTCAAGGTCAAAAGCCAAACGCAGGCAATTGCTGCAGATCCCAATGTGCATCTGCTGCAAGGAGGCCGGCCTGGGCAGACCTCGGTGGGCTGCTGTTAGGGGCCAGCCATTTGCCAGGCAACCACAGCCGCACAGCAACACATGCAGTTTTACATCAATATTAGAAGCTCTCTCTTTAAAAACAGCTTTATTGTAGTACAACTCAGGGCCGTGTTATCCACGCGCTCTGTGTGCAGGTCAGTGCTTCTTGTCGTTCAGACGTGAGCAGCCATCACTGTGGACTCCTTTAGAGCATTCCCACCACTTCTAAGAAAGCCCCGTGCCCGCAGCTGCCATCACCCCACCCTCCCCCCAGTCTCTGTGGACTGTCACATGCGTAGCATAGCACAGTACGTGGCAGCCGTGGCAGCAGCAGGGCTTACCAAGTGTGGCCTGCATCTGGGTGACATTCTTGTTTTGGCCAAATCCTGGTCCCTGTGTGGACACACTGCGTTTGTCCATGTGTCCCCTCACCCGTGGACCTCTGGGCTGCTCTGCCTCTTGGCCGCTGTGGATAAGGCTATAAATGTCCATGTAGGAATCTCTGGGTGGACCTATGTTTCCCTTGCTCTCAGGGCTTCTTAAGGAGGATGGGGTGGCACTGCTGGGTCACGTGGTGGATCTGGGGCTCACCCTTGCAGGAGCCACCACACTGTTCTGCGGTGGCTGGGCTGATTTGCATGCCCACCAGCAGGGTCCCAGGGCTCCTGCTTCTCCCCACCATTCAGAATCTTCCAGACTCCCACAGGGAGTTCTTCCTCTGAGGCCACCTGGGAAGGACCGCAGAAGGGATATTGAGGGACTGGACTCAGGAGAGGACGAGGGTGTGTAGAGTGGGCTGGGGCCCTGGAGGCCAAGGCGGATGGCCATGGGTTCCAGTGGGTGGGCACCCCAGCGAGCAGGGAGCTGGCAGGTGGAGGGCAGGCGCTGGACAGAACTGCGGAGTAAGTGTCGGTCAGCTGGAAGTCACGCTTGCTACTTGAGTTTGTGTGACTGGTGTGTGAGTGTGCGTGCGCCAGTATGGAAGTGTGCCTGTGTGTGGCACGTGTCTGGGACAGTGTGGGTGGGTGTGAAAGTGCGTGTGTGAACCTGTGTGTGTGAGAGGGTGTGCATGGAATGGTGGAGTGTGTGTGAGCACAGGTGTGGAGTGACTGTGACTGTGGGTGTGTGTGGCCGGGGGTGGGCGAGGAGGCCTGAGGTAGGGACAGAGCCCTCCTGAGGCCGGGAACCCCACCAGGTTCCAAGTAGCTGCCACTGCTCACATACAAGTCTTGCTTCTGCCTGGGCCTTAGTGCCGGCCGCCTCAGGTGTGCAGAGGACCTTCTGGTTGCAGAGTTCAGACAGCGTCCACACTTGCTGCTTGGGCCGCCCGGCTGTGCTCCTTTCCTGCCCTTCCTTGCTGGCCTCCCTGCCCGCCCTTCCCACCTGCCCGTGTCTGGCTGTCCACTGCTCTGTGACTCTGGGGACCTTTCTGTGCCTTTCTCCTTTCCATGCTGCCTCCTGGACGTAGGCATGTTCTCTGCATGGTGGTGCCTTCGCATGCTCGTGTGTGTACACAGAACACTTATGGTGCTTTGACAAAGGCAGGGTGCTGTGGCCAGACGTGGTGGCGTGTGCCTGTGATTCAGCAGGAGAGGCAGAAGGATTGCAAGTTCTGGGCCACCTGGGCATCTTAGCCAGACCCTGTCTCAAAAAACGGATAGGGATGTGGCACAGTGGTTAAGCACCTCTGGGTTCAATCCCTGAACCTCCCCCCAGAAAAAAAGCAGGGTACTTTGGCTTTCTGCCTCCTGCGCTTCTGGCTCTGGGTCATTTTGTGAGACTGGCCAAGTCACCTGGCCTCGTTGCCCTCGTCCCCCTTAGCCAACAGCCCAGCAGTGACATCGTGCAAACTCAGAGGCTCTCCCTGTGTGCTGGCCTCCTTTAGGAGGCTGGGGAGGGAGGCCACCAGCCCCGGTGACTTTGCCCTGTGTCCCCAGGTGTTTGAGATCCTGCTGAGCCGAGGCTACTCCGAGAACAGCTTCCGGGAGGATCTGAAGAGCCTTTACATGAAGCTGGGGCTGGAGAACAAGACGGTGATCTTCCTGTTCACAGACGCGCACGTGGCTGAGGAGGGCTTCCTGGAGCTCATCAACAACATGCTTACTTCAGGTACCCCTCGGCCGGTGGCCTCAGGGGCACATCAGGCTGATCCTCACCATAGCCCCTGGGGGTGGGTCTGGCTGCCCAGTGGCCCTGCCCTGACCAGCTGGTGGGCGTCTGCTGCGCTTGGGGGCCGTTGGAAGTACTTTCTTACCCAGCACTGCTGGGTCCCCAGGAGGGAGACACCTGGCTGCCTCCATTAAGGGGAAACAGAGGCACAGAGATGCCACCAGAGGTGGAGCAGTGACCCCTCAAAAGTCATCCCGACTCCAGACCCCAGACCCCAGAACCTGTGAACGGGCCTTGTCAGGAAAAGCCGTCTTTGCAGATGTGATTAGTGAAGAGCCTTGAGATGATACGCTGGATTTGGGGTGGGCCCTGAATTCAGTGACAGCTATTTTTACAAGAGAAAGGAGAGCGATCACTGGGATATAGAGGAAAAGGCCTTGTTAGGATGGAGACAGCCGCATGCCAAGGGATGCCAGAATCTGGCCAGGGAGGGTCCCCAAAACCTTCCGTGGGAGCACAGCCCTGCTGACACCTTGATCTCTGCTCTCAGGCCTCCAGAAATGTGAGAGTAAATTTCTTCATCGTTTTAAGTGTGCAATTTGTGGTAATCAGTTGTAGGAGCTGGTCACCAGGAAACTGCTGACAACTCACCCAAAGGTGCCCCGCTAAGAAGGGGCTGAGGAGGGGCTTGGGCTTCAGCCTCATGGCCACGGTGGAGACTGCTACCCTGAGTCACGATCCTGGCCACCTCTTAGCCTGCTGAGGTTCACGCAGATGTGTGACCAAATGGCTCCCAGGGAGGATCTGCCTTTACTGTGGGTCATGTTGGCACTTGACTCTAGGCATCATTGTCCTGCGGTGTTAGGAGGTCTTCTCCACCCGCCCATAAAACATGTCACACACAGCACGAGGCTGAAGGAAGGCTTTAGGGACATGGCAGCGTGCTGGCCAGGTTCCCTGGGGGGTGTCCCTCTGTGCTCGCCTTGCCCCCTCTCCTCCCACCTCCTGTTTTGGTGGGTTTCCAAGTGAAACCTGAGACCGGCCCCTCCGCTCCTCAAGAAGCTTCAGTAGGCCTGCTCTTATCCAGAGGCCAGTTTTGGGTAGGTTTTTCTTTGGATGTAAACTTAACATACAATGAAATGTGCCCATTTTGAATGTGTGCTTGCTGAGCTTTGGTAGTTGAGTTTTAAGTCATGGGGGTCAGCTCTACAGGGACAGGGACCATCCTCCACTTGGATTTACCCCGCAGGATTAGACACTGGGCAGTCATGCCTCTGGCCCCCTTGAAGCTTGGGGTCCAGTGTGGGGGGGTGGGGCTGGTTAACATCAGCAACAGAAGCACACAGAGATGGCGCCACCACTAATGTTGCAATAGGTACCATGAGGAGGGGTCCAGCCCCTTCCCCTGGTGGCTCCAGTGTGCAGTGTGCAGAGACGTGGGACCTGAGCTTGGTGTGTCTGTTTCCCGTGCTGCTCTAGCAACTTAGCCCCAGTTCCCGCTGTGGCTTCAAACAATGCAGATTCTCCCGCCGTAGGGCTGGATTCAGAGCTGGGGATGGGTCTTGTGGGGCCACAGCAAGGACGGGGTCTTTCTAGGGGTTCCTGAGAATCCGTCTCCTTCTCTTCTGGATTCTGGAGGCTGCCGCTGGCCTCAGTCCCTGATCACACCAGCCTAGGCTCCACTGTGTCACCTCAATTCTAACTGCTGGTCTCTCTCACAAGGACCCTGTGACGGACGTGTCAGACCACCCGGCTGATCCAGAGACCTGCCCCCTCCCAAGACCCTTACCCAGACACCTCTTTGAGGCTGCATTGCAGGAAGTGCGGAAACCTCACCACTGGTCCCAGAGATTAGGATGGGCATCACCAGGGGACGTCATCCACGCTCCTGCCACGGGAGTAGTGACCAGCTATGGGCTGGCAAAGTCCTTTCAGGCAGAGGGGTCTGTGTGCCACAGTCAGATGGGAAAGGGCCACCGTGGCAGGAGCACAGTGATGTCCCCCAGTGTGGGGCCTAATGGGCTGGTGCCCTGATGTGGTCTAGATCTGTGATCTGCAGGAGTCCCTCTAGCTGCCCTTAGGGACTAGGTCGGAGGGGATGAGGGAGGCGGGGGCTTTAAAGGTGAGTGGCCTTGGCCCTGTGTTAACATCACCTGCTTATTAACAGTGTGTCGTGTCATTTGAAATGTGCCAATGGTGATGTCCCGCCCTCAGGGCTCCCAGCACAGCCCTGTTGGCATTTGGGAAGCTCTGCTGTGGGACCACCCTGGGGTGTTTAGTGGCACCCCTGGCCCCTGCCTATTAGCGGCAGGTGGCTCTCCTCTTCCGAAGTCATAGCGATGGAAAGGGTCTCCAGATGGCCGGATGCCCCAGGTGAGCGTTCCCGCTCTAGAGAACACAAGGCTTCCACACTCAGTGGCCTCCGGAGCTCCCTGCAGTCCTCTGGGGTGAGCGGGAGGTGCCATCGCCCCCATTTCACAGATGGGTAGATGGAGGCTCAGGGGCTTTGCCCACAGGCGAGTGGGCCAGGGGTCTGAGTCCAATGCCCCAGTGCCCCAGTGCCCTAGTGCCCCGCGTCGGGACCCACTGCTCTCTCCGCCATGCTGTTCTTCTGCCGTCTTAGCTGGTGCACAGAGAGGCAGTGACCCTGGGACTTTAAAACCAGCTCCCACGAATCTGTTCTGCAGGGATCGTCCCTGCGCTGTTCACAGATGAGGAAAAGGACACCATTTTCAGCCAGCTTGGACAGGAAGCCCTAAAGCAGGGCATGGGGCCGGCCAAGGAGTCTGTGTGGCAGTACTTCGTGAACAAGAGTGCAAATAATCTGCACATCGTCCTGGGCATGTCCCCTGTGGGGGACACCCTGAGGACCCGCTGCAGGAATTTCCCAGGTACCCGGGGCTATGTGTGCTGCCCATTTGCTCCCAAGCTTCCACCAACAAGTCCACAAGACATGGCCTCCAGTGGAAACGAGGGCCTGTACTGTGGGATGTGCCTGGCTGGCCCCTTGCAGTGGCCACCAGCAGTGGGTGATGTTCTTCTGGCCTGAGGATGTGCTCCCACTCCCAGGAACAATGTGGCAGTGCATGGAGGATGGCTCCTTGTCCCCTCCCATATGGGACAGTCTTACCAGCCTTGTGGAAGGGTTCCTGCGTAGCCACAGGTTCCTAATGAGGGTGGGTGCTGCTCCCCGGGGATATTAGGATCAGGAGACATGTGTAGTTGTCAGAACCGAGGGGGAGGTGGCATGCTGCTGGCACCCAGTGGGTGGCAGCCAGGGATGCTGTAAGCATGCACAGTGCCCAGTCAGTGCCTGTGTCAGGGTTATTTGGCCCCAGGGTCAGCAGTGCCCAGTGTCAGAATAAGACACTCTGCTGTGGATGAGCCCAGCTGGAACGTGCCCAGCTTGTTCAGTGCATTGGTGGCAACTGAAGATGGAGCTGAAGTGTCTCGGGTGCAGAGCGGTGGTCGCCCTCTCTCTCCAAGGTCTGGTGAATAACACTGGGATCGACTGGTTCATGCCCTGGCCTCCCCAAGCCCTGCACGCAGTCGCCAAGTCATTTTTAGGTAAGTCCCAGCTACTGTGGGGACTGTGTCATGGGTCTCACAAAGCCATTCTACATCACCCCTCTGACCTTGACCTTTGGCCCCATGGATTCCTTTGCTGTAAACTCTATGAAGAGTTTATGAAGAACACATGCTTTTTTTATTGTTAGATTGCCCTTGTGTTTCAGTCTCAAGGGATTTCAGGAGACTTACAGAAGAGTTTGGATTGGAAATTGATTAAGTAGCATCGAGCTTGGGAGTTGACGAGCCATGGCCTCTGGCCAGTGTGGCCTACTGCTGCTGTATGGGCGCAGCTTTGTGAGCACATGGACTCACGCATTAATCCACATGTTGTCTATGGCTGTTTTATATATATATATACCTTTAATTAATTAATTAATTTATTTATATGTGGTGCTGAGGATCGAATCCAGGGCCTCACACATGCTAGGCAAGCACGCTCTACTACTGAGCCTCAGCCCAGCCCTCTATGGCTGGTTTGATGCCACAATTGCAAGGGCCAGGAGTTGCAACTGAGACCAGGTGTCCCTGTTTGGCTCTTGATGGAGAAAGTGTGCTGACCTCCAACCCAGAGGTTGCCCAAGGGCGGTGGGGCAAGCTGTGGGTGAGCCTCGACTCCCTCCAGCACCTGTGCCCTGGACAGCAGCAATTATACTCCTTGAATAAGAAGGCATGTCAGTGGAACTTCAGGGGAAAATCTTTTTCTCTAGACCCACCTTGAACAGATTTATGACAAATTCCACTGAGTGACCTCAAAATAGTTTCAACCTTATAAATATGTATCCAATAAATAAATAAATAGTCATTCTATGCAAGCAGAGATCATAGCTTCGGTCATAATGCAGATCTTTTTTTTTTCCTGGGAAGGGGCCAAGAGCATGAGTCTTAAGATATGACTCAGGGGCCAGCAAGCTACTTCCACAGAGGTCCAGATGGAAAATATTTACCTCTGTTGTAACTACTCAAATCTACAGTTATATGGTGGATGCCATTATAGACAATATGCAAATGAATCGCCATGGCTGTGTTCCAATAAAACTTTATTTAAAAAGCGGGGTGTGGGCCAGATTTCCCTTCTGGGCTGTAGATGAGCACCCTGATGTAGTGCACCCTGGTTTTCATAAGTGTGTTAGTCATTCTCAAGTGTTATCACTTGGGCTTGCTTTCAGCATTCAGTGTCTTTAATAATGCTGCCTAGAATTTGCTTAGAATTATTTTCCTTAGAATGTGTTTCCTGGTATCGAGATGACTATGCCCCAAAGTGGATATTTGTCAGGCTGCGTCTTTCCTGCAGGCAGTACCCCTGGTATAACCCAAGGTTGGGTCTGCAGAACCCCGACAGCTGATGTTTTTGTCCACTCTCCTCCCTTTGCTTGAACGAGAGGTGTATTCTGTCTTCAAGAGGGTGCTTCTTGCAGTGATTCTTCTAGCAGGTTGACAGGAAGGCTGCCTTTTGCCCAGTAGGTCCGCGCGCTGGGTATCCAGCAGAGAAGGGCTGAGTAGCTCACCTGGCCGCAAGAGGTTGCTCCCTGGGGAGCATCGAGCAGGACAGGTGTGGCGTGCTCCCCGATGCGTGCTGCCACGGCGCCCAGGGAAGAGGTGTGGCTCTCTGTTTGAGGCATGTTGCTGGAGCCTGGCTCAGTGGTCCAGAAGAGCCACCCACTCATTATAATTGCTCTTTTCTTTCTATTTTTTTAAAATTACATTTTTAAATCATTTTTTTTGGAAAATATATCTAACATAAGCTTTTCCATTTTGCCAACTTTTAAGTGCACTTGTGGCATTTGTAACAGTCATAGGGCTACACAGCCATCACGGGACCCATTTCTAGAACTTGTCACCCTCTTAACTGCTCTAAATGCAGACTCCCTCCCTCCTCCCATCAGCACAACCGCCTGCCTTTGTGGATGATGGAATCCCGCCATGTCCATGTCCGTCCTTTCAGGGTGGCCTTCTTTCTTTTTCTCTGAGGCTCACCCTGTTGTGGTGCTGTCAGCCTGTTGTGGCTATGTGCTGCCTGCCCCAGCATTGCCGTGAGCCTTGGTGGACCTGTAGAGCCCTGCGTTGGGGCTCACGCCTGGGCTGCGGCGGGCCTCTGGGCCGGGTGATTCCAGGCTGGGCTCACTGGGAGCCATCCTCTCACTGAGAGGCAGCGTTGCCTGTCCTCCCTCTCCAGGGGCTAATCCCATGATCCCAGGAGAAAATATAGAAGACCTGGTGGAACACGTGGTCTTGGTCCACGAGTCCGTTGGTGAATTCAGCAAACAATTTCTCCAGAAACTGAGGCGCAGCAACTATGTGACACCTAAGAATTACCTGGATTTTATTAATACGTACTCGAAGTTGCTGGATGAGAAGACTCAGTTTAACATAGGTAAGGCTTGGGGATGGCTGGTCGCCTGATGTCGCAATGCTCAGGTGTAGGGATCCAGGTCTCCTCTTCCTGAGTTCATTTGGGCCCATGCCGTGCCCGTGCAGGAGGGACTGGAACATAGTGACACTATGTGAAAGTGAATGGTTCCCCCTGATGAACCCAAGTTGGATGAACCTCAGGGAGGCCACAGAAGGCAAGCCTGGGCCACAGGGAGCAGGCGTGGGGACAGTGAACGGGTGCCGTCTGTCCTCAGCTCAGTGCAAGCGCCTGGAGGGCGGGCTGGACAAGCTGAAGGAGGCCACCATCCAGCTGGACGAGCTGAACCAGAAGCTGGCTGAGCAGAGGGTCGTGCTGGCTGAGAAGTCAGCTGCCTGCGAGGCCCTGCTGGAGGAGATCTCCACCAACACCGCCGTAGGCAAGTGCGGGGCCACCTGGGGACCGGCCTGTTCCCACTGCTTGCTTGTAGGTGGTCCTCAGCAGACTGCAGCCTGGAGATCACCAGCCCAGGCTGCCTCCTTCACCCTGTGACCTTCCTCTTGTGGGTCTGCACGTGGCTTTAATTAATTTAAAAAAAATTTTTTTTAGCTGTGGATGGACACAGTACCTTTATTTTGTTTATTGTAGTTTGTTTATGTGGTGCTGGGTGCCTCGTGCATGCTAGGCAAGCACTCTGCCACTGAGCCACAACCCCCCTGTGGCTTTAATTTAAAAGAAAAAATTTGACATATAAAATTGTATAGACTTATGGCAACGTGGTGATAATTCAATACATGTGTCAAACGTGAGGCCTAAACTTCTTGAAGGACACCCGTCACCTGAGCTTCCCTAGCCCAGGGTAACCTCATCTTAACTAATTACATTGTTTTCAAATAAGGTCCTTTCCTGGGATTCCCATGGACCTGACTTTTGGGGGAACACTGTTCACCCCACTGTACCTCCTGTGGGCCAGGCCCTTGGAGACTGGGTTCCAGGCCCGGGAAGGTGTGTGCGTCCTGGAGGCAGCAGACAGTAAATGCTCTGGTGATTGGACGAAGGTTCTGACTGTGGTCAGTGTTGGGAGGCCAGCAGTCAGCGTGAGATGACAGAGGGCAGCCCTCCTAGAGGGGATGGCTGGTGGCCTGGCTCTGAGTGAATATGAGACATGAGAGAGAGAGAGAGAGAGAGAGAGAGAGAGAGAGAGATCTCAGGCAGCACGGGGTCCTCAGCCGACCCTGCCCAGGCAGGGGTAGGTGTGTGACCTGCCATGGTACAGAGTGGGTGGACTCGGGTGGGCCAGTGGAGGGAGGCAGAGTTGGAGAAGCCCCTAGGTGTCCAGACCCCGCATGTTGAGGACTCTGTCCTATCGGCAAGGCTGGAGGCTGTCACGCTGGCCAGAGCTCCCTTGAGCCCCATGTGGCCCAGAACTTGAGGCTCAGCTGCTCACGGCCTCGCTGCCCTGCAGCGGAGGAGAAGAAGAAGCTGGCGGAGGAGAAGGCCATCGAGATAGAGGAGCAGAATAAGATCATCGCGGTGGAGAAAGCGGAGGCCGAGACAGCCCTTGCCGAGGTCATGCCCATCCTGGAGGCCGCCAAGCTGGAGCTGCAGAAGCTGGATAAGTCAGACGTGACAGAGATCAGGTAACAGGGGCCCCAGGCGTGCTGCGGCCGCCCCTTTGCTTCTGCTGGTGCCCACAGGTGCCAGCCGCAGTGCTGAGCACTGTACACAGGGACCGTCACTGCCCACATTTACAGACAGAAGGGAGGCCTGGAGGTGAGGTGGCCACCCTGGCCTCCAGCCCAGGAAGCCATGCCTGCCGGCCTTGAACCCAGATCAGCTCACCAGGGAGGCTGGGCTCAGCAGGGCTGCGAGGAGGCAGGGATAGAACGGTGCTCCTCTGTCCTCTACAAAAGCCAGTGTGTGCTCTAAACAGGCCAGGGTGCCAGCACCCTGCAGAAACAGCAGGAGGCCTTGCCTCGGCCCTCATCCATTTCCATAGAGAAGCACTGGGAGGGCTGGGGCTGGGGCTCAGTGGTACAGCGCTTGCCTAATGTGTGTGAGGCCCTGGGTTTGAGTCTCAGCACCGCATATACATAAATGAATAAAATAAAGGTCCATCAACAACTAAAAAATGTTTTTTTATTAAAAAAATTATTTTTAGTTGTAGGCAGACACAATACCTTTATTTTATTTATTTATTTATTTTTATGTGGCACTGAGGATCGAATCCAGGGCTTCACACATGCTAGGCGAGTGCTCTATAACTGAGCCCCAGCCCAAGCCCAACAACTAAAAAAAAAAGCATTGTGGGGAGTGGGTCACTGTCATGGCCCCCAGACATTCTGTAAACCACTCCTGTCACCTGCTATCGGTGTCTCACCTTGTTCCTGCTCCTGTGGCGCTCCTGTGTCCCTGTGCCCTGTGTGTCTCATGCGGATCTCACAGGAGGTTGGGCCCTTCTCCTGTATGGGAACTTGAACAGGAACTCAGTCCCTGCTGCACAGGGGAACCTGAGTGACACCAGAGTTGCTGCTATGTGATCAACAAGTCATCCCTCCAGTGTTCTCCAGAGTGTGGTGCTGACAGGGCTTTAGGGCGGGTGCTATAAATGTCCCTGCTGCGTGGCAGATGGAGGTGCCAGGACAAGGTGGGGCTGCGTGTGGGCCAGGTGATAGGAGGGACAGTCAACTGCATTTTCAAGGAAAACGCCCCACGGCTGGCTACATGGTATGGGCGGCTCCCAGCAGCAGCTTAGAGAGCTGGAAAGGACACTGAAGGGCATCTAGAGAGGAAGGGCAGGGAAGGCAGTGTCCCCCTGATTGAGGGCAGGGGAGGGGGAGTCCCTGGGGTCACGTGGAGAACTTGATGCATCCCTGAGTTAGACAGGCCTCGTGCCTGAGAGAGCTAAAAGTGGCCGATGGCCTAAAGACCTAAAGGGAGTGATGGTTTGAAGTGCTATTGTGGAGGGCTGGGGCTGGGGCTGAGTGGTAGAGCATTTGCCTGGCATGTGTGAGGCACTGGGTTCGATTCTTAGCACCACATATGAAAAAATAAAGGTCAACAACTAATAAGGTATTTGAAAAAAAAAATAGAGCACTTGCCTGGCATGTGCGAGCCCCTGGGTTCTGTCCCTGTCATGGTAAAAATTAAAAAAAAAAAAAAAAGAGCCATTAGAGCAGGGAAATACAGTCCTGCATGGCTCTGCCTTTTACCAGCTTCATGACCTTCAGTTTGTCGTCTAAGGCTCTGTAAAATGTGGACGATGACAGTCATCCCCGATGAGTCAGGGCGGTTGTGAGGATAAAAGGCGCTAGTGTGTGAAGAATCCTCAGACCTGGCTGGGCACTTAAGCAGTGCCAGCACAGCTTTAGCCATTGTCCTGTTCCAATGTCACATCGGCGTGCCACAGCCCAGCCCAGCAGCTCCCCGGGCTACCTGATATTTGAGGCTCTCTTCAGCCCCTGGTTTCAGAGTCCGAGGGTTTGAGAGTGAGGGTGGACAAATGAAAGCACACCATTCATGTTTTTCTGCTTGCATTTTGGAGATCTGCAGGCGCGTATGTGGTGAACACCCTGCTATTTTAAACCGTCCCATCCCGTATCGGGCCAGGCAGTCTGCTCAGCCAGGCCCTGTGGCTGTGGCTTTAGCTGGCCTCCAGTCCCTTGCCTTCACACAAAGCAAACCTGGCTGCTTTGCCATGTGCTGGGCAAGCCCCCCACGGGGTGTGTTTCTGGCGGTGGTGCTGGGTCCAAGGGTGTGGTTCATAATGCCTGGCCCTGGGGGACCTGCTGCTCCCCAGCCCCCCTGAGGCCTGTTTCCCTCACCAGCAGAGGGCGCTGTTGACATTGGATCTCTGCTGCTGCTTTTGTAGGTGGAGAGTGGCATCTGTGTAGTTCTAACTAGCGTGAGGTGGCCTTTTTTTTTTCATTGTGGAAAATGCTGTCTCGTGTTCTGTTTATCTGTGAAGTTGTTGTTATTACTGTTGCTTTTGTCTTCTTAATCATTTCCAGGGGATTTTCTTTCTCTTTTTTGCAAAGCTGGAGATGGAGTCCAGGGCCTTGAAAGCTAGGCACCTGCTCTGCCCCTGGGCTAGCCCTCAGCCCCCAAATGGCATTTTGTATGACAGGGATTCACTATCCACTCATACAATGAGTGCAGATATCTTCTTGTTTGTCTTGGCTGTTTGATTTTATTAACAAGGTTTGTGTGTGTGTTTGTTTTTGCTGTTTATGTGGCAGTATTCTATATTGTTCCTTTTAATATCCTGTCAGTTAAAATGCCTTGCTCTTGTCAGATGGTGACACAAAGCACAGTTTCTTTCTGTACCTTTATGGTTCAGTTTTTTTTTTCATTTAAAATTTTTTTGATCTATTTGGGTTTTTTGTTTGTTTGTTTGCCGGGGTCCTGTGTGAGTTTGAATCCAGCCCTCCATCCCCCATGACTGCAGTCTGGCCTTCGTTAGGTCTTTGGGATGGCAAGCCTGATGGGCCAGCACTTACATCTTGACAATTTCATAACCTTAATTCCTTGGAGGGCACTTCCTGTCCATAATGCTCAATCCCCTTTGTAGAAATAATTAAACGTTAAGCCAGGAAGACGAGGAGCAATGGAGATTGGAAGCGGATGTTTCTCTGCTGTTGGAGTATAAAGGTGCCCTTTGTCGCTGGCTTATGATTGTGCTTTTCTTCCTTCCATTTATTCCGTAGTCATTGGATCCAATTCCTGCCACCCTGAACAGGCCCTGGGGCTGGTGGCATTGGGCCAGGCAGTCCCGCCCGGCCACAGGAGCCTGCAGTCTGTGCTCCTGGCTCCAGGGGGCGCTCTCCAAGGTGGTGAGAGCTTGGCTCAGGGAAAAGCAGGTGGCTGGCGAGCCTGGGGTAATGTAGGGGGATATGGGGAGTGGGGCTTGCGATGGTTCTTTCTTCAGGAGGGCAGCGATAGTCTTATCTCCCCCACCCCCGAGTTTGTTTTGGAGGAAGAAGGGAATCCTACTCTGATCTGCAGCCTCAGCCTTTCAGACATCTCAGCCACCTGGCACCTCACCGACTCAGAGTCTGGAGCTGGAAGGGCCTGGTTCCACGTCCCCACTGTGTTGGCTGGAACGCTGAGGCCTCTGGCTGGGCCCTGACTCGCCCACGGGCTCAGGACCTGGCCACTTGGACCACAGCTCTTTCCATCTTATGTCTGGAAACATCTTGCTGGTCCTTGCCTCCCTGGTTACTGGGAGCAGTGGCCCAGGGTTGGCTCTCACCAGGCCTGGAGGAGACCTCTCAAAGCCAGCTGGCAGTGTCCCCTGCTTTTGTAAGCAGCAAACGCTAGCACAATCAACCCCTTCTCTGGTGACTCAGGGTCATCACTGTAATCACAGGCTGAGAGCTGGACTTTTGTTTGCCCCTCCCCTGCCCCACACTTGCCCTGGCTTGTCCTTGAGCCCATGCCCCTCTGTCCCGGCCTATCTGCAAGGTCTGGGAGGGGGCTTTGCCAGGATGGGGTCTCCAGCCTGCTCTCTGGTCAGCTTGGCCCCCCTCCAGCTCTCCCTCTTTCCCCACCTCCTTGGGGTTGCCTCCTAGAGCACCACACTGGAGTCTGGGCACCTGCCAGGCCACACCTTGTTTCCAGGCCCTCCTGAGGCCCATGCCCCTCCGGCTCCTCCCTCTCCCCTCCTGGGCTCCTGCTCCTCCCTTCCCCCTCCTAGGCTCCCTCATCCCTCTCCCCTCCTGGGCTCCCTCATCCCTCTGCCCTCCTGGGCTCCTGCTCCTCCCTCTCCCCTCCTGGGCTCCTGCTCCTCCCTCTCCCCTCCTGGGCTCCTGCGTCCCACTCCTCTCGCTGTCTCCTCACAGCTTTGTCTGGAGATCAGCACCTTCTGCAGCTGCCTGGTGGCCCCGGCACCAGCAAGTCACCTTGTGGCCTGCTGGGCCCTGCTGGAGCTTTGCACCAATGCTGTTCTGTCTCTTGTTTCTTTGGGCTCTGGTTCTCTGGGGGACTCAGGGCGCCTGGTGCTGGAGAAGCAGGTAAGTCTATTGAGGCCATAGACGTCAATGAGGGCCAAATCCTGGAGGAGCCAGAGCGTGGGCCCAGCTCCAGCCCAGCTGTGTGAACACGGGGTGGTCCAGTGCCCACAGCCTGTTTCTTACCTAGTAAACAGGAAGATGATGGTGTTGATGGTGATAAAGACAGTAGTGATGCAGCCACCACTTAATCTAAGTAGTCATGGGGGGTGTAATTAAAAGGCAAGTTCCCAGACTCTGCTCTAACCTATGGACCTGGCTGCACAGGGTGGCCTGGGTTGGTATTTTAACGCCTGTCCCCACCCCCATGATTCTGAGGCTCAGTTGGGTTCCAGGAGCCTTATCCAACCTGACAGGGGGCCTGTCCCTGCCCTTAGAGCTCCTACCCAGGACCCCATGTGTGTGTGGGGGGGACCTGGTGTCCTTGGCTTCTCAGACTCATTCCTGGAGTGAGCACCGGCCAGATCCAGCCACACCCCCATGAGACCCACACACGCTCCCATCCCTGCCAGGTCCTTTGCCAAGCCCCCGAGGCAGGTGCAGACGGTGTGCGAGTGCATCCTCATCATAAAGGGCTACAAGGAGCTCAACTGGAAGACCGCCAAAGGCATGATGTCCGACCCCAACTTCCTGCGGTCTCTGATGGAGCTCGACTTCGACTCCATTTCCCAGAGCCAGGTTAAAAGCATCAAGGGTGAGTGTGGGGATGTGCGGCCAGCTAGGGCTGCCCCCACCCTATAGAGGACGGGCAGCAGGGCAGGGGGCTTACCAGGGGCAGGCCTTCCCTGAGATCAGAGGGTCACCACTGTCCTGCAGGTGGACAGCCTACTGACTGTCCCCAGAGGAGAATGGCAGGGAGAGAGGAAGCGGATGGCCCCTGCCTGGCTGGCTGGGCAGCAGGAAACAATCTTGCTGGGACTGGCCTGTCCTCTGTGTGTCCCATCAGTGCACACGGTCTAACCTTGACTCCCCCCAGTAAAGTCTCCATGGACCCCTCAGAATAGGCAGTGGGCAGGGGACAATGTCTCCCAGAGCCAGCACTGTGCCTTGGTTCACAGACACCGAGTTCCCTTGGGCTGACTCCTGCCCCTGCCGGGCGCTCGGCTCTCGCGCTCGGTTAGGCGGAAGGACAGCTGTGTAAAAAGCAGTGCAGGTTCATACTGTCACGGTCCCCTCAGACCCAACGCCAAGGGCTCCTTTCACCCCATTAGAAGCAAAAGCAACCAGACACAGACAAGAGCAGTGAGTGTCCAATCCCAAGTGTACCCTCTGCCTGATCCCGAGTGAGTGGCTTCCATTCGGGGAGAGGACCTGGGATGAGGTGCAGGTGGAGGCCAGAGTGGCCCCCAAGTCCCAGTCAGCTGCCTGTGCCTGGTCACCGTGTGCTCAGTCATGAGACCCCTTGACACGCTGGTTCCCAGGCTCCTGAGTGTCACCCGGAGGCCCCTGGGTCCAGGGACATCCCAACAGCAGTGGCTGTGCCCCCACACACATCTTAAATGCCATGTGTGTGAGACTCATTTTTGCCGCTCCCATGGAGCTGCCTGGGTTCAGCTCCAGTGTCACCAAGGAATAAGGAGCCAGTTTCCCTTCCTTTGTCAATAGGCTCATTTCCGGTTTTGTTTTCCCCAACGCTAAGCCTGTGGGGTTGGGGTCTTTGACTTTAGGCCTCTTGAAGACCCTCAATACCACGATTGAGGAAATGGAGGCCGTGAGCAAAGCTGGTCTGGGGATGCTCAAGTTCGTGGAGGCCGTCATGGGCTACTGTGATGTCTTCAGGGAGATCAAGCCCAAGAGAGAAAAGGTAACCGCCCCTCCGCCTCGAGACCAGTCACCACCGTCTACAACGTCTTAGAGTCAGGATTGACGTGGCCGCAGCTTTGCTGGGAGAGTTCTGGCAGATTCAGAAACCTGTGAACATTTCCCCCAGTACATGGTGGCCCTGAAATCCAGCTTGCTTAGACGTCGAAGGAGTGGACACGGCCGGCTGTGGAAGGTCTTCCAATTTCCTGCCAAAAGTGTGGGAGGAATGTGTCCGTGTCACTGTTCAGGGCGGAGCAGAGCTCCTCAGCCTGGGCTCTGGGCTTTGGGGGAGGGCCAGCTCGCTCTTTAGGGGCCACCTTGTGCTTCATAGATGTGTAGTGGTGTCCCTGGCCTTGCCCTCAGGCTATGACATCCAGAAATGTCTCTGGATGTTGCCGTGTTTTGGGGGATAATATCAGCCCAGTTGAGAACAACTGGGGTGAAATAACATGTAGAACCCTAGAAACAACGAGATCAGGCCGAGCTCTTTATTTTGAGTCCTGGTTTGACAGTGCTTTCTAACGCAGAATTTTTTTTTACTCAGAAAACTTAGGACCACTAGTAAGCCCAGTCTGGTTCCCAGTGTATTCTTTTGAGTTTTTGACTCAGAACCACAGTGTCCTCTCACTATGACCTCAGTACCCATGAAGATCCAGCCATCTGCTGTCCTGGGTACAGGATGTCATTTTGCCAAGGGATGTAGAACTTTTGCAGATGGCATTTGAGGGGGTAACTCAGAAAAGAAGCCTCGCGTCTGAATGTGGCATAGAGTCATAGGTTGGAACTACTAAGGAGTGCAGTGTGGACACCGCCCAGGTCCGCAACCCTCTGACCACTGCCCCCCATGGTCCCTTGAGATGACCTGCAGTTTGTCTTCACTTAGGTGGCCCGGCTGGAGCGGAATTTCTACCTCACTAAACGGGAACTGGAAAAGATCCAGAATGAGTTGGCTGCGATCCAGAGAGAACTGGAAGCGCTGGGGGCCAAGTACGAGGCCGCCATCCTCGAGAAGCAGAAGCTCCAGGAGGAAGCCGAGATCATGGAGAGGCGGCTGATTGCCGCGGACAAACTCATCTCGGGTCTAGGATCAGAAAACGTCAGGTCAGCCTGCGCATCTGTCCCACCCGACGAGCAGGGCCCCACGGGACTTGGTGGGCACCATCCCCTTCCCTGTGGATTCTCCCTTTCACCTTGTGTTTCCATTGCAAAAACCACGTGATGAGTTGTTTTGTGGTTGTCATGGTTGAGGTGGCCGAGGGCCGTTTTGTAGATGGGCTTTTTATGGAGTCACCCACTAAGGGTTGAAGGAGCCAGTGCAGGTCAGAGACCTGGAGAAAACTATTGCATCCAGCAGTTGTCCGAGGTTTAGGGTATGTGGACTTCTTGGTGACCTTTAACCCCTGGGTGCCTCTAAAGGACATGAGAAGAGGGGCCCACCTCTGTCACTGCAGAGGTAATTTTTAAGGGTACAGCTGTTGTCGGTCCTAGGCTCAATCTGAAGTGGGTGGGGCTGTTTGATATTTGTGGGTGAGACTGGCCATGCTTTTCCATGAGACAGGATGATTGTTTCTAATCTGGCATCCATAAGTGTGATGTATAAAGCACTGGAAACTATTTTCTGCTTCTGGGAAACAATTTCCAGTATCCCTAAAACCTGTAAGACTCTGGGTACTGACTGTAAGAGGCCAAGTGGAGCGTTCGCTCTCTTGGGTCCTGGGTAGAACTCTCTTGCCAGGTAGGACCTGAGCTCTTGACTGTGCTGGCCTTAGTACTGTCTTGAATTAAGGGGTTTGAAGCAGTGGGATTACCACCTGGTAAACAGGTTGAGATTATAGAGTCCCACTAAGGTTTACTGAGCCCCTGCCGGAGCTCCAGCTGTGCAGGGTCCTGGAATTGAACCTGCCTTTCAAAATGCCGGTGGGCTGAGCAGGGAAACGCTGGCAAGCTCCCTTTATAGGAGAAAAGAGTCTCCCTAAAAATGTTTCCCTCTGGCTGGCCCTGTTGAGCGGGTCCTTCTGGAATGTTCTTGTAGTTGTTCTTAGTGCCTCTTTAGTTGTGGAGAACTGAGGTCCACTCTTCGTTTATCTGCTCCTCTTTGGAGTCTTCTTGCATGAGATGACAGTCGAAAAATGCATCTGTGTATTATTCTGATTTTAAACGACCTCCTCCTCCTCCTCCTGTTCTAGCAAACGTGTTTGTTGAAGTTGACACACAGGTTTGTACGTCTTTGTGGAGTGTGGTAGCATAGCTCAGTGCGTCACATCAGGTAATGAGCATCTTCCTCTCCTAAACCTTAACCTCAGGGAAACCATAGTCTAGAATGACCTATCACGCACTCTGGAATATCTAGAGGAGTCCGCAGACTGTTCTTGGGATGGTGGCGGGAGGGGAGCCCTCAGAGCAGCCTCCTCTCCCACCAGGTGGCTGAAAGACCTGGAGGAGCTCAAGCACCGGCGGGTGAAGCTGCTGGGGGACTGTCTGCTGTGCGCGGCCTTCCTGAGCTATGAGGGCGCCTTCACCTGGGAGTTCCGGGACGAGATGGTCAATCAGGTGTGGCAGAGCGACATCCTGAGGCGGGAGATCCCCCTGAGCCAGCCTTTCCGACTAGAGAATCTGCTCACAGATGACGTTGAGATCAGCAGGTGTGGGGTGCCCCTGGGCTGGAGGGGATCAAGCTAGGGTCTGCCTGGGTGGGGACGGCAGCTTTCTGAGGAGGCTTGAGCAGCCTGAGGGTCAGTAGATGGGTTCTGGAAGGTTCATCCCATCTCCGTTCGCCATCGGGTCACAGTGTGGTGGGAGAGGTCAGTCTCCCTCTGGCCGTCCCTCTCAGGTGGGGCTCCCAGGGCCTGCCCCCCGACGAACTCTCCGTGCAGAATGGCATCCTCACCACCCGGGCCAGCCGCTTCCCCCTCTGCATCGACCCCCAGCAGCAGGCGCTCAACTGGATCAAGAGAAAGGAGGAGAGGAACAACCTGCGGGTAGGCCTGGTCCCTGGGCCCGCCCCGCCCCCGACCCAGGCCAAGTGAGACTCCGCCCCCCTGGCCTGATGTGGCTGCCCTCCGCTGCCCACCCGTGCGTTCCTGGGATGGGCCCTCAACACTCCCTCGCTGCTTTTTGGAGCCTGGGTGGGGTCGTGATCGCAGGTGGGGTGGGAGCAGCAGCTTGACCCAAGGTGGGACCCACACACCTCACCATTCACCCACGTAAAGGGTGCAGCCCGGCGGGCTTGGTGCGTTGACAGAGTTGCATGACAGTTTCTGGTCAGCCTTGGAAGACTTGTCACCATGAGAGAAAATGCTGCATCCCCTGGTGATGGTCCCGCTGAGCCCTCCCCTGCACTGGCCCCACCAGACCCTGGTGACCATGATGGTGTCTCCCTCTGTGGATTCGCCTCTCGTGCCCCTGTCGTGTGAGTGGCTCCTGCAGTACTGGCCTCCTGGTGTCCTGGAGGTTCCTCCATGTTGCCCCTGTGACAGTGCTTTGCCTGTCCCATGGCCGAGTCCCTCCACAGGGTGGACATGCTGTGTTGGTTTATCATCCATCCACTGAAAAGCCCTGGGCTGTTCTGCTTTGAGGCTCCTGAACAAGGTCGCTGCGCACGTTTGTGCCCAGGGATGAGTATCCTGGGTTCTCTGGGTGTGCACCCAGGACTAGGGTCCCCAGGCCCGACATGTCCTGCTGAACTCATGATCAAGTTAATGGCTTTCGGCTTTCCTGTGTCCTTATCTTTCTGGTCTTTGCTCCCTCCTGATTCTTCCTGCAGCCCCTGGCTCCTCCATTTCTGGGTGTAGTCACCCCCTTGCGCAGCGCTTGGCCTCACAGTTGGCAAGGGCAGGTGTGCGGCTCTCAGCTCCTGCCCCTGTCTTCTAGGTGGCGTCCTTCAACGACTCCGACTTTCTGAAACAGCTGGAGATGTCCATCAAGTATGGGACCCCTTTTCTTTTCCATGATGTGGATGAGTACATCGACCCTGTGATTGACAATGTCCTAGAAAAAAACATCAAGTACACGCAGGGGCGGCAGTTCATCATCCTGGGGGACAAGGAGGTCGACTACGACTCCAACTTCAGGCTCTACCTGAACACCAAGCTGGCCAACCCCAGGTACAGCCCATCGGTGTTTGGAAAGGCCATGGTCATCAACTACACCGGTAAGAGCAGACGGAGCCTGGTGAGGTTAGGGGGTTCCCGCTGAGACCAGTCCCCTCTAGGCCTTCCTGGGCTGCTCTTCGCTGGTGACCCTGGACAGTTCCTTCATAAGCACATCTTCAGGGTTAGCTCTCGGGTGGGCGACACCTGGAAGGCCCCAGGCCTTTGGGAGTCAGGTGTTCTCACCTGGAGGAGGAGAGGTGGCCTCTGTGCTGGGCGGGGAGCCATTGCGTCCTTGTGTCTCTGACCTGCCCTGGGCTCTCATGGGAGAGGTGCTGCAGGCCTGGAGCTGGGTGCAGATGTGAGGGCCACTCCCTGTCCCCACAGTCACACTGAAGGGCCTGGAGGACCAGCTGCTGAGCGTGCTGGTGGCCTTCGAGAGGCGTGAGCTGGAGGAGCAGCGGGAGCATCTCATCCAGGAGACGAGTGAGAACAAGAACCTGCTGAAGGACCTGGAGGACTCCCTCCTCCGGGAACTGGCCACCTCCACTGGGAACATGCTGGATAACGTGGAGCTGGTGCAGACCCTGGAGGACACCAAGTCCAAGGCCACGGAGGTGTGCGCCACTGGCCGTGGAGCGGGGGGTCCAAGCTGGGCGGGCTCTCAGCACTCAGCAGGCTCTGGCTCTGACTCTTCTGAGGATTTGGCTGATGAGGAGGGGCTCGTCTATCAGGGTGTGCTGCAGGGAGGGGGATCATGACGGTGCCCCAGGGACCCTCCAGTGGAGAGCGGGAGAAACCTGGCTTTACCTGGCCTGCGTCAAGAGCAGGGTCATCAGCTCAGAAAGCAGAAGAGTCGGGCAGGGCAGAGCCACCGTCCCTTCTTCTTCACCCCTGGACTGGTCTCCACTCTCTGCCAGCTTTGGCCTCACATGAGTGTGGCCTCATGTCCGCCCAGGTTTAAGTCCAGGGGCATAAGTGGGATCTTTTCCTGTTTCTGTCCTGAATGTCCTGAGAGTCACCAAACCACCCAAAACAACCCGGGGTGGAGTTGGGGTGGAGCCCTCCTGTGGAATGAAGGGGGCAGTGAGTCTCCAAGTGGAAGCCAGCAGCTGTAACCGGGGGCTCTAGTCGGCCATTCAATTACGAACGCCCACCAGGTCTCCTAGGAGAGAGGACACCCTGGGCCCCTGCGGGTTCCACAAGCACTGCATGGTCCTCTCTGCCGTCCCCTCCCCTGCCCTGCCCTGTCCTCTGGGTCTTCCTGGCTGTGTCCAGGATGACTTGGGCCTTTTCTCAGGTATCAGACAAGCTCAAGCTGGCGGAGAAGACAGCCCTGGACATTGACAGGCTGCGGGACGGCTACCGGCCGGCGGCCAGGAGGGGGGCCATCCTGTTCTTCGTGCTGTCCGAGATGGCGCTGGTGAACTCCATGTACCAGTACTCCCTGAGCGCCTTCCTGGAGGTCTTCAGGTTGTCCCTGAAGAAATCGCTGCCAGATTCTATCCTCATGAAGCGGCTCAAGAACATCATGGACACCTTGACCTTCAACATCTACAACTACGGCTGCACAGGTGAGCGAGGCCTCCCCCACTGCCCCGGGGCAGGTGTGCGGACACTTCACCTACCGAGACCTACTGAGGCCAGTGTCTGGAACAGCCCTTTAGAGAGCCGTGATTCATGCCCTAGGAGGAGTCCACAGTCTGTTTTGGATTCAGAGTTGTGTGGCCATGGCCGCTGTTTACTCCATCAGCCCAGAAATGAGACCCCTGCCCCTCGACACCCACTTCTCCCCTAACCCTGCTGCCCCTGACCTACCTTCTGAGCCCGTGGATTTGCTTCTGGTGGGCATTTCACATCAACAGAACACACTGGGTGGCTCTCCTTTCTTCACGGAGCACAGTTTCAGGGTGTGTCCACTTGGAAGTCCGTAGCGGGATCCACCCTTCCTGTGGCTGAATGCTTGTCCTCTTGTCTGGGTAGGGTGCATTTTGTGTCCGTTTGTTGGTGGATGGACATATGGGCTATTCGTGGTTTTTAGCTCTTAGGATAATGCTGCTGTGGAATTCACATTCACGTTTCTGTGTGAACCTGTGTGTGTGTTTGTTTGTGTGTTATGAGTGTCCCATGTTCTACCCTGAGCTGCACTCCCAGCCTGAACATGTGTTGAATTCTCTAGATTTTGTGTATACCTAGGAGTGGGAGTACTGGGTCACGTGGTAGCTCTGCTTAGCTTTTTAAGGAACTGCTAAACTCTTTTCCAAAGTGGCATTCCTGATTTTCACCTCCTAATTTTTAAAAACTTTTTGTCATGGAAAATTTTGAATCTAAAAAGTAGAATCATTTAAGGGTCCTCCCACACCCCCTCCAGCCAGGGCTGTTTTAACCCTCAGCTTCCTACTGGGACCATCGATCTGTGAGTATTTCAGCCTGTGTCTCTGGGACAGGTCGGCAGATGTTCTCTGTGAAGGGCCAGAGAGTCACCCCTCAGGCCCTGCAGGCCCAGGGTCCGCCCCGACTCCCGCATTTGCCCAGGTGGTTTAGAAGCACCCTTTGTGGCGTCTCTGCAGGGCTGTTCGAGAAGCACAAGTTACTCTTTTCCTTCAATATGACCATCAAGATAGAGCAAGCCGAGGGAAAAATCCCCCAGGAAGAATTGGATTTCTTTTTAAAAGGTAATTATTTGCCTGTCTTCATTTTTCCCAGTCTCTCCTCGGCAGCATGGCTCACAGGGCTCCTTGGTTATAACAGGTGCCATCACCACCCACTCGCTGCCTCTTAAATGCTCCTGCTGGTAACTCCGGCCTCTGAAGTGGCTGTGGCTCTATTCACAGCATCCGCCCTGCCTGGGGGTTGGGGGCGCAGCAGTACTGTTGTGCTGTTGGTGACAGGGACGCCCACCCTGCCTCCTTGGGAAGCAGACTTTCCCCCTAAGCCAGAGGAGCCCAGCTGCTGAGCTGCCTGCTGGGCATGGGCAGCACCAGGGCATTCGCTTCTCTTCTCATCTCAGGAAACATCTCCCTGGAGAAGAGCCAGAGGAAGAAGCCCTGCCCATGGCTGTCCGACCAGGGGTGGGAGGACGTCATTCTTCTATCAGAAATGTTTTCCAATAAGTTTGGGCAGCTTCCTGGTGACGTGGAGGATAATATCACCCTCTGGAAGGAGGTGAGCCCACATCTTCTCTCCCCTTTTCCACCTGCCAGCAACCTCCAGCTAACCATACCTGCCCCTTGGGAGTGAGAATTTCCTTTGAAAACCCCATTCAGAGTGTAGTCCATGCCCGCTCACTCCAGGGTGAAATTCTCCTTTGTTCAATTCAGTTAGCTGGGTAGAAGGACCATCCATCCATCTGCCGTCCATCTGTCTGTCCATTCATCCGTCCATCCATTTGTCCATCTGTCCATCCACCCATCCCTCCATCCATCCATTCTGCTGTCCATCCACCCATTCCTCCATCCATCCATTTCTCCATCCACCCACCCATCCCTCCCTCCATCCATCCATCTGTCCATCCAGGAGACACTTACTGAGCATCTGCCAGGTACCGCATCCCTGGATGGGCACCAGGAAAACCACAGGGAAGGAAACCTGGTTCCTCCCTTTCTGATGTTCACAGTTCTGATTTAGAAAATTAAAGCTCAAGATGGGATGTGGTGGCCTGGGTTGTGGCTCATTGGTAGAGCACTCGCCTAGCCACATGCAAGGCCCTGGGTTCGATCCTCAGCGCCACATAAAAATAAATAAAATAAAGGTATTGGGTCCAACTACAACTAAAAAATTTTAAAAAAAAGATGTGGCCCTCTCATGGTAATGGTGGCCTACGTCATTTCTGAGTTGATGTCATAATGATTTTTTTTTCCTTGCTTTTCCCAGTGGTACGACTTGGACTCGCTAGAGCAGTTCCCATTTCCCTTGAATTACGATAAACGCATCACTCCTTTCCAGAGGTTGCTTATTCTGCGCTGTTTCCGTGTGGACCGGGTGTATCGGGCGGTGACAGACTATGTGACCATAATCATGGGGGAGAAGTAAGTGTGTCTTCTGTTTCTGTGGTCCTTCCTGTGGCTGGGATGTCTGGTATCGCCTCCACCTGGACTCCCAGGAAGCAGAGAACTGTGAGCCTGGTCTGTGCGCAGTGGCTGAGGGTCTTGCCAGGACAAACACCGCTGTACTCTTCACTTCTGATTTTCCAGTAGCCACACTTGGACAGAAACAGATGAAATTTTGATATTTTATTTTTAATTAATGACTAACGACATATGAGTAGTACGCATAACTGAATATATTAAAGCATTAACTTTTCATGTAATCAATATAAACCTCATTGAGATTTTTATAGGCTTGAGGGGGGCATTTAGTCTTCAAAATCCTGGGTGAACTTGCCACAGCACATGTCAGGGGATAGCTACCTTCTAGGTGCTCAGGGGCCAACGCACCTGGTGGCACCATACTAGACAAACAGCTCCAAGCTGAGCGTGGCGCCAGACAGATCCCTCCAGGTTGCAGGTGTAGCTGTGCCCTTGTGTCCCACGGGCTGTGGGAATGAGGGATGAGGTGGGGTTGGGGGCGCTGGGGCAAACTGGAGTCAAGTCCGGGCCACAGGGGCAGCTGCCCTGAGCTCCTGTCCATAGCAGGTGGCAATGGGGCTGAGTGATTTGAACCTTTAAATCTCTGAAAGGAGCTAGAAATTCAGATTTTTTTTAAACATGAATCTCCCCTTCTTTCTGTGTTGGCAAATCACTATTTTGAATTGCTGTAACAAAATACTAGATGCTGGGTAATGTACAAAGAACAGAGATTGATTTGGCTCTGGGGTCTGGAAAGTCCAAATGGCATCGCATCTGCATCTTGCAGCAGCCCCTTTGACTGTGTCACGACGAGAGACAGGCAGGAGGGGACCCAGCCACATGGTAATGGACCCAAGCATATGGGGGACCTCACTTTACAACAGGCCCTCTTGTGAGAAGTGCCTGGTTCCTGCAAGGAGAACTATGTTCACCCCCTCCAAAGGTGGTACCCGTGACCTGACCTCCTGGAAGGAGCTCCCACCTCTTGAGCATCCACAGCCTCAAAATAACGTCACACTGGGGGCCAAGCTTCTAGCACGTGAACCTTTAGGGGAGAGACTGTATCCAAACCATATAGCAGCAACTAATTAAAAAAAAAAAAATAAGCCATCCAGATGTGGGCCTGCCTGTGGAACTGTTGACCGCAGTCTTGGGTTTTGTGCCAGGGGCACGTGTACCTGGAAGGCAGGGCAGGGCACCCAGACATGCACATGCCCTGTGCTAATGGGAGCCGGGGAAGCCCCTGTCCCCAGTTAACCATCCACCATGGAGACGCTTGTGAAAACTAGATTCTCAAACCAGGACCATGCAATAGTCAGAAGTTCTGGACTCTGGGAGAGATGGCACTGATCAGATGGGTGAACCCTGGCCCTGGGCTGCCCTCCGGGAGGGTTTTTCAATTTTGTTTCTTTCCCCAGGTATGTGCAGCCCCCGATGATCAGCTTTGAAGGCATTTTTGAGCAGAGCACGCCCATGTCGCCCATTGTGTTTATCCTGAGTCCTGGCTCCGACCCTGCCAGCGACCTCATGAAACTAGCCGAGAGGACTGGTTTTGGAGGAAACCGCCTCAAATTTCTCGCAATGGGTCAAGGTCAAGAAAAGGTAATCTGTGGTTGGAAGGGACAAGGGCAGTTTAGGTGAGATCCTGGCCTCCTTTAGAGATGTAAGCTGAGATGTAAGCTGAGAGCCCCCTCTGCACCTGGGTTGATGGTTTCCCACCCAGGGCAGAGAAGGAGTGCTGGAAGGTGACCACATGAATAGCTGGAATCCCGCCTCCTTAAGAGACCCTGCCCTCCGCTGTTGTCAGAGCCTTCTCACACTCATTCTCTCCCTGGATCCCTGCCATGACCCCTGGGGATCAGGATTGTTGTGATGCCTGGCTAAGGAAGTGGGTGAGGGGTGCCGCACCCAGGACCGCGCTGGGCAGGATGGAACAGGGGCATGGCTGCCAGTCCTCGGGGCCTTGAGCTTGCTTTGCCTCAGTCTTTGCTGGGTCCTGTACCACATCACACCCAGTTAGAACTTGCCCCACAAGTGCAGTGCAGCATGGGACGGAGCTGGACGGTGAGCATGGTGGTCACACATGAGGTCCCAGCTCTGCTGTGGTCTGTCTGCGAGGCTCTGGCAAATGTTTCTGCTGCTGGCAGCCCTTGTGAGGTGACAGTGTCAGGAGCCGTGGGCGCCACCCACCAATGGAAGCGATTTTAAAGTCAGCCATCACGTCAGTTTGAAGTCATTTCAAAAACCAAGATTTTATTGAGTGGGGGGCTTGCTTTCCCTCTGAACTCCTCCTGGGAGGCTCTGGGGTTGTTCTCTACTCAGGGCCCTGCCCATCTTGGCGGGTGGTGGAGCTTGGTGCCCGCTCAGGGAGTTCCAGGTGCAGCTGTGTGGGAAGCTGGTGCTCTGGGGCCGGGGAGGTCATGAGGGCCGGACGGGCTGTGGCTGCAGGAAACCCCAAGGAGATAGAGTCTCCAACAGCTGCTCTGGTATCGCTGGCTCCGCTGTCCTCTGTGGAGTGGGCACCCCTTGCCTGTGGGCAGAGTTGGTGGCTCTGGGACGCCCACGCTCCCCTCCCGCTCCCTCCGTGCAGGTGGCCCTGCAGCTGCTGGAGACAGCGGTGGCTCGTGGGCAGTGGCTGATGCTGCAGAACTGCCACCTTCTGGTCAAGTGGCTGAAAGAGCTGGAGAAGTCCCTGGAGAGGATCACCAAGCCCCACCCAGACTTCCGCTTGTGGCTCACCACTGACCCCACCAGGGACTTCCCCATTGGGATCCTGCAGAAGTCCTTAAAGGTCTGCAGGACAGGCAGAGAGAGGGCTGCCCGTCTGCTGGGGGGTGCTTGGGTGCCCCATCTCTGGCCCCATCTCTGCCTCTCCAGAGGAAGTGCTGGAGGTGGGGCTTGTGACCTGCCTCCCTGACCCACCCTGCAAGTGCTCTGGTGGTGTCTGGTGGCTGTCACGAGCCTCACGTGTCCTGAAGCTCCCCTGTATCTCTGAGGACAGACCATGGCAGCCTGCAGGGCCCAGCAGTGGCGGGAGGTCTCGGTGGTTTATGCACCTGGTGGATTTATTCTCAGGGAGGTCTCGTCATCTCCCTTCCTGGGGCAGGTGGAGGGAAGACCTAACTTTCATTCTGACAGCTGAGGATCTGGGTTTCGGGGGGAGTGGGGTGGGCTTCTCCGCCAGCTCCTGTCCTGCACCTTCTCTGCCTGTGCCCTGGACGAGGGACTTGCTGTGAGGGGAGGAGGACAAGCCATGACCTCTGGCTTGCCCCCTCTTCAGAGCTGCGTCCACGGGTCCATGGCTTCCATCTAGGTCTGCCTCCTCGTCCTTTCTGCAGGTTGTCACGGAGCCACCCAATGGGCTCAAACTGAACATGCGGGCAACCTACTTCAAGATCTCACCCGAGATGCTGGAGCAGTGCCCGCACACGGCCTTCAAGCCCCTGGTCTACGTGCTGGCCTTCTTCCACGCCGTGGTGCAGGAGAGGAGGAAGTTCGGGAAGATCGGCTGGAACGTGTCCTACGACTTCAACGAGTCCGACTTCCAGGCAAGCGTGCGGGGCTGCGGCTCCTGCCCCTGTTCCCGGGCTGGCCCACGCGGGCTGTTCAGCCGTCTGGGCTCGGTTCGAGGCCTTGTTAGTTTACTGTGACCGCCTGTTCCTTTTCTCTCAAGGTCTGCATGGAAATTCTGAACACGTACTTAACAAAAGCCTTCCAGCAGCAGGACCCTCGGATCCCCTGGGGCAGCCTCAAGTACCTGATCGGGGAGGTAGGAGCTCCTGGGGAAGCAGCCCCTGTGCGTGGCCGGGAAGCCCTGGATAATCCCTTCCTGCTTCTGTTCCCCTCCCCTAAGGTCCTGGTGAAATACCCCCACTCGCCACCAAGCTGTTCTGTCTTCGGTGACCTGCAGTCACGTGGGGGTTTCCTGAGCTAGATTCATGGCCCGGGGCTCATGCCAGGCTTCCTCAAGGTGTCAGCAGTGCTCTGCTAGCCACACCTGGGCACAGCACGGGCACCTTCGTCCTGGGCTCTGGGCTCTGGAAACCATGGCCCTCCAGGAGTGGCTGGGAAGCTGTCTTGGTGGCCTATACTTGGTTCAGACAGTGGCCCCAATGCTGAAGACACAGTGGCTGCTTTCTTTTTTTTCCCTGTTTGTCTGATGTGCGTTGGGGACTCTGTCAGGGACATACTGGTCCAGCCCTTCCCGAGGATGCTCCTCACTTTGGTCTCTGCCCTTGGGAAGTCAGGGGGGTACTGCACGTCTTGCAGACAAACCCTCTGCACCCATGGGCTGGAGCTGCACAGGGGCTGAGCTGGCAGGAGACTCACGGGGCCGAGTGGGTCTTCACTGTGGCAAGCCAGTGGCCCCTGGAGCCAGGAGCCCAGGTGCAGCAGTGGGGTGTGCATCCCCCAAGCTCACGGGCTCTGGCCGCAGGTCATGTATGGAGGACGCGCCATCGACAGCTTCGACCGCCGCATTCTGACCACCTACATGGACGAGTACCTGGGAGACTTCATTTTTGACACTTTCCAGCCCTTCCACTTCTTCCGGAACAAGGAGGTGGACTACAAAATCCCTATTGGTGATGTGAAGGATAAATTTGTTGGTGAGATTTCTCAGATATGAAAGCTATTTTTAAAGCTTTTTGGGGAGACCCTAAATTCCAACTTGTCTTTCCTAAGGTCGTCTTGGTGGCTTTTCTGATCAGGACAGGGGTGGGGCATCCTGGTTGGTCAGGTGGGGTCTGTTCAGCCTGCTAGGAGCCCAGAGGGCTTTTCCTAGTCTGCAGAGGCAGTCACTGATTCCACCCGGAAGGACATAGCGGCCCTGGGAAGCTCACAGCTCATTTCTGTAACAGAGAACTGCTGTGCATGCTGGTTTGGGATTTTTATTTAAAAACACATGGCCCACTCAGTCGTGGAAATTAGTCTTGCTCGTCTGGGAACTTGGGTGCTGTGGGCCCTTGGGAACAAGGGCAGGTGACAGTACAGCCTCCGTTCTCTGGGGTTCCAGAAGCCATCGAGGCGCTCCCGCTTGCCAACACACCTGAGGTGTTTGGCCTTCATTCCAACGCCGAGATTGGGTATTACACACAGGCAGCTCGGGACATGTGGGCCCACCTGCTGGAGCTGCAGCCACAGACGGGTAAGTGAGCTCTGGGGGCTCCTTAACTTGGTCAGGGCCTGGGCGTCTGCTCGGGGCTCCTGGTTGGTTTTTTTAGCTTCCCCACATGGCTGATGCCTTCCCAAGAACTAAGGGGCTTGGGACGTGCCTTCCTCCACCCAGATGGCTCGCTTTCCTAAACTTGTCCTGGTTTTTAGGGGAATCCAGCAGTGGCATCAGCCGCGATGATTACATCAGCCAGGTGGCCAAGGACATCCAAAACAAGATGCCCAAGGTGTTCGACTTGGACCAGATCCGGAAGTACCTGGGTGTAGGGATCACGCCCACCACGGTGGTGCTCTTGCAGGAGCTGGGGCGCTTCAACAAGCTCGTGACACGGATGAGCAAGTCTCTGGCGGAGCTTCAGAGGGTGAGCGCTGCTCCCTGTGTGCCCAGCTGTTGGCCTGCAGCTCCTGCATCTCTGCTGCAGTCTGCCTGTTGCTCTCGATTCCACAACAGGCCCTGGCTGGAGAGGTCGGAATGAGCAATGAGCTAGATGATGTCGCCAGGTCTCTTTTTATTGGGCATATCCCTAATATCTGGAGGAAGCTGGCCCCGGACACCTTGAAGTCCCTGGGGAACTGGATGATCTATTTCCTGCGGCGGTTCAGCCAGTACACGCTGTGGGTAAGTGGGAGCCACCCTGCCTCCCTCAGCCGCCTCCCCGCCCTTGTCCCCAGAAGCAACCTCTGCAGGAGTTAATATTGCCATAGGAATGTCCTTGGGTCCCACAAGCACGTGGGGCTCTTTTCCTGCGTCGTCTTTGACTCTGAAGCATCCCATGCTCACTTGGGCACCCCGACTTGGGTGAGCCTCGAGCCTCGTTCTGGCCCAGCACACCCTAATCCCACTGGCTCTTTTTGGGAACTGAGGCATCATGCCTCACAGATATTTGGCATCCACTCTCCTTCCGATGGGCATCAAGGTGGTCACTTCCCGTGTTTCTGGTGGTGTGTTTGTGCAACATGCTGGCACGCACGTCTGTGGATGCTCACACCAGTGTATTCACGAGTCCATTCCAGCGGGGGAAGGGTTGAGGACTGTGCCTTCAGGTTTTGGTGGTCAGGAGGTTTTCTAGAGGAGGGGAAGCCCCCCATATTTTGGGTCTCTGCCTCCCTGACAGGTGAAAACTGCTGTGGATTGTCTTGTTCTGCATTTCTCTAGCTGTGGTGGGCTGAGTGTATCTTACGAGTTTCTGCACAGTCTGCGTTTATTTTTCTTGGGCTGTGTTTTGGTTCTCAGTTGTGCTGTTCCTGAGGACTCCATCTTTTCCACTGGTGCTGAAGGGCTCTTTGTGGATCAGAGGAGTTGGCCTCTGGGCGCCAGGTTGTACATGCTCCTCCAGCTCATCCAGAGCCTTTCGACTTTGACTGTGGCACCCTTTCCACAGAAGAGTTTTAGGTTTTCATGTGGTCAAACATCAGTGGCCTGTAATGGTGCCTGGGCTTGGGGCTCCCCACCTGAAGATGATGAGAACCTTACTGGAGATTGATTGGGTCCTTCTGTGGCTATGTTTGAACCCACCTGGAACGTGACGGTCCAGCTCCTTTCCCCAGTGGGCCACCAAAGCCAGCACCATCAATTTGCTGCCAAGGTGGAATACATCTTTTATCTTGTGCTGACCCTCCATGACCAGCTCTGACCCTGGCGTCTGACAGTGGCCCTGGCTCCTACCACTTGCCTGCCTCTCTCCAGGTCAATGAGGGTGAGCCTCCTGTGATGTGGCTGTCAGGGCTGCAAATCCCAGAGTCCTACCTCACAGCCCTGGTGCAGGCCACCTGCCGGAAGAACGGCTGGCCGCTGGACCGGTCCACCCTGTTCACACAAGTGACCAAGTTCCAAGATGCAGAAGAGGTGAATGAGCGGGCAGGACAAGGTACGGTTGGCTTGTTAGGGAGTCTTGGCCTCTTATTTGGGGTTTCTCCCCCAGAGCCACCCAGAATTCAAAGGGCAGTTGCAGTATGGGGCACGATGGGCTGGCCATGTTTAAAAATCGCTGTGTCCGTGTGCCCTTTCCTGCTGCCCAGGAGGCCAGTACCTGTGTCCCTGAGAGCCCTGGAGCTAATGTCAGGGGAGGCCTGGGTGCGATGCTAGCCTGTGGGAAATGAGCTCCTAGGTCAGAATTAGTTCTTGCAAAGGTCACTGGGTGGCTTCCCTATAAACCTCCAGGGGCCAGGGACGGGGGGAGCCAGAGGGCAGCATGGGCTAACTGTTGGAACCATTATATTATACCATGATTTCAGATCCCTAAGACATTGAGTACTGCTATGAAAATAATAGCTGAAATCACATTTCCCTGGGGCCTTGGCCAGAGGCCATTTAACTGCAAGGAGTGAACCCCCCTTGCCGCTTCATGAGAGGGGTTTAAGGTGCAGCTCCTAGGTGGCAGCGGCAGAAGCCCAGCCAGGGCTCAGAGGCAAGGCACGTGTCTGGCTGCCACTCTCTGGGGCTAAAGGATTGTCTTCTTCATGTGCCTGTCACCCCAGAGAGCACTTTCTCTGTGGCTCCCTAGCCGCTGTGGCTCACCAGGAGCTGGGTTGCCAGCTCTGACCTGGTGCTACTCAACTCTGCAGCTTGAGCACCCATGGTGGTCTGAGGCTGCGCGCCCACCCTGTGCCCACTCCTTTGTGGACCACTGTTCCTCTTACAAAGGCAGGCAGGCAGGGCAGAGGTGATGGAGAAAGGCCTGGCTGTGTTCCAGGCATGTGTGAGGAGGCGGGGCAGAGGTTGTGTGCCTGTTCCACCCGCGTGACCACTGGAGTGGCCACTGGCAGGGTGGCGGAGGCCTCCTTGTTTATCTGGGCCTGTCCCTACTGTCTCCAGGGTGCTTTGTCTCGGGACTATACCTAGAAGGTGCTGACTGGGACATAGAAAGGGGATGTCTGATCAAGAGCAAACCCAAGGTGCTGGTTGTGGACCTGCCCATCCTGAAGATCATCCCCATTGAGGTGCACCGCTTGAAGCTGCAGGTGAAGCCTTCCTACCTCTCCAGCACCTTCCCTTCTGTCCTGGGGGTAGATGAGGTGCTTTCCACTGTCAGGCCTTTGGAAACCTCTGTGGGGTTGGGGAAGCCTTGGGGACCTGATAATAGCCACGGGCACAGGTGTCAGGCTGCAGTTCAGACCTGAGGTGTGGGGACTCCTTCCTCCCTTCCTGTGAAATTCTGCAGACACTGAGGCAGGAAGTAGTTGCATCTGGTTGGGCTGCAAGAGCCCCTATGTGGCCTGGGCCAGGTCCCAGCTTTGAACCTCTCTCCAGCCCTGAGCTTCCTCCTCCACGACTGCTCACCTGCCCTTCCCTTGCAGAACACCTTCCGGACGCCCGTCTACACCACCTCCATGAGAAGGAACGCCATGGGGGTCGGCCTGGTCTTCGAGGCCGACCTCTTTACCACCAGGCACATTTCTCACTGGGTGCTGCAGGGGGTCTGCCTCACCCTGAATAGCGACTAACCCTGGGGTGAAGGAAACCAGGGCAATGCGTGAGTTCTAGTCTTGAGTGTTGCTGCTCCCTGAAGAGCCCTCAGTCCTGTCGTTCCTTGGGGGGCCTTGGGGGCAGGGAGGATGACCCTGATTTTCCTTTCATTTAAAATCAGTATTTGAATCTTTTTCCATTAAATTAACTCAATGGTTGTATTTTTTAAATTGCTTTTAAAAAATATATACATATTTGTTTTTAGTTGCCAGTGGACCTTTATTTATTTATATGCAGTGCTACGGATTGAGCCCAGGGCCTCACAGGCTAGGCAAATGCTCCACCCCCGAGCCCCTGCCCCAGCCCCAAATTGCTTTTTAAAGGATTCTCTGTATTGAGAAAGTCCACACTAAGAGTCAGAGTGAGCCCCTCATTTGACTCCCACAGGGGCTTCTGTCCAAGCAGGGGCCTCTCTCAGAGGTGTCAGCCCAGAGGGCTGAGGCTACTGAGGGTCAGGCAGTGCCCCCGTGAGCTGATGCACATGACACCCAGTGTGTGACAGCCAGTCACCTGCGGCCATCTCCCCCCTCCAGCGCCCTCTTGCCTGCTGGGTCTGTGGGGCTGTCGAGCTCCTTGCCCAACCCATTGGGTCTGTGCACGGCTGGGTGCAGACTTAGCACCTCCAGGACCAGCGGCCATTGGTGTCCTTTCCTTCTGGGCCCAAGAGGCTGGCTCCAGGCCCAGCTGGAGAAGAAGCTTTGCTTTTTCACCAGGGGAGGGGTGGCCGACAGCTAGTTGGACAAAAGGCAAAAGTAGCTTCTCCAGAACTCTAGGGACTGGCACCTGGCAGCAGGACGTCTGTCCTTAACCATGGGCGCTCTCTCCCCCACCCGGGCTCCCTCCCGGCCCTCCCCCAGGTGGTTTAATAAAAGACACAGAACAGAAAGAAGGCAGGTTTAGAAAATAAAGTTTGTTGGGATCTGGAACATTTTGGGTAAGACTAACAAAAAATATGAACACACATTCAGGTTGTGGTGACATGAAGAGCAACGTCATCTTATTTAGTTCCTTTGGACATCTACATACAGCTGCTCGGTGACGAGTGCCGCCCGGGGGAGGAGGAGGGAGGTGCGGGGTCTCCAGAGGGAGCGGCTGCTCCACGGGCTGCCCTGGAGGGTGGTCGAGGTCGCTGTGCGTGGCTGGCTGTACACTCAGGCGCGTGCCCGTCTGCTCCGAGGACGTGGCGCAGTGTGCATCCTGTGGCCGGTGCCTGTCCACGAGTGCGCCTGGACGACACGGAGTGGGCTTGGAAGCAAGCGGCTGGGCACGTGGGTGGTGGCCACAGCGTTAGTAGATTATGCATTCTGCAGCAAGGACACGGTCGTATTGTGGCGTCTGCAGCGTGGGGCAGGAGGAGCAGGAGAGTTGGTGGACAGGTCTGAAAACAATTTGGCATGCGTGGGAGGTAAAGAAAAAGGTGCGGTGGGGTTCCCTGTGGCGCTCATGGTGCGTGGACAGTGCGGGCCACGGTCACACAGTTCTGTCCGTCCCTGAGTGCTTCCGCACTGCCTTGCCTCCGTTCACCTGGTCCACGGCCAGCGTCTCCACCTCTGGCTGGGGCTGTGGGGGGCTGGCATGGTGGATGCGATGGGCCACCCCGACGTGGGCCTTGTGCGGCTTCTCGCGGGCTGGGCTGTGCTGCCCGCCTGCCGCGCGGTCCGAGGCAATGGGCGGGATGACCAGCGGCCGCTCCTTGATGAGCTGGACCTCGGCCGCCTCCCGGGCCAGCAGGAACGGGGTGGGGTCAGGCATGGCGTCCACAGGCTCGCGCAGGAGGAGTTTGCGGCTCTCGGCCCCCAGTCTGTAGACCTCCTCGAACTCGGGGTGCAGCGGGGTGGAGAGGCTCTTCTTCATGCGGCGGCGCGGTGTCTCGGGCAGCTTGTCCTTGGGGGGCGCGGGCTTGTAGCTGGCCAGCGGGGTGCCTCCAGCTGGGCTGGCGTCTGAGGTGCCACTGGAGCTCAGGAGCCTCTTCTTGGCAGCGTGCAGCTGCGCTGTCAGGTATGCCACGGTGCTGGCGCGCTGCTCCAGCTCGGCCGACAGCAGGCTCAGCTTGTGGCTCTTCACCTTCAGCTCCTCCAGGTACTTCTTCTCCCGCTCCTTGAGGGTGTTCTCCAGCACCGCCATCAGGGCGCTCTTCTGCCCCAGCTCCTCTAGCAGCTGCCTGTTCTCATCCTCCTTGGCCTTCAGCTGGGCCTCCAGGTCCTCACATCGTCTCTTCAGCTCAGCGCTTCTGGAAGAGCCGTCTCCTGCGAGGGAGTCAGGGGGCCAAAGTGAGAACCCTGCGAGCCGGACGGAGGCGGGCGAGCGCCAGGGCCAGGCGGCGGGAGGCCCTGCCCTCACCGATGGGGGCTCCCTGCGGCCCTCGGGGCTCCTAGTCCCTGGGCTCGCTGCAAGAAGCCTGTCTCAGATCTTGAAAACGCCGATGTTAAAGTGGGCCACTTCAGAGCACTGGCCTCACCAGGGGCTAGGGATTCAGCTGTTACCAGGTCCCCCTGCCTGTCACTCAGGAACCGCTTGTCAAGTGCCTGCTGCAAAGTGCTGTTTTGAAACTGAAATGTCAAGAGCACTGTCCAGTCTAACTCAGTAAGGTCTGATCTGAAGAGAAGGGAAGTCGGGCCGTTGCATCTCCTTGGCCAGGGGTCTGTGTGACTCCTCTCAGGCTCAGACGCCCCTGTAGAGCCCTACCCTAGCACTGTCTTGCGGCTACAGCCTGCCCCTAGGGACCTGCCCTCCACCCTCAAGCTTTGCTTCATACATGCTGACTCAGTGTCACAACAGTGTCCTCACCCCACTCCCATGCCATCTGGCCCCTGGGAAGCATGTGAGCTCTCTGGTTCTTTCTAGATGCTGACTGAGAAACTCACCTTGGGTAGAGCACGGCCTCTGTGAAAGCCTGACAGACATGTGCACAGCCTGTCTCTGCTGGGTCTGCACGTCCCCAGTTCGCCCTCACCTGGGACTCCACAGCCTCCTTGCTCTTCCTTCCCTCCTGGCTCACAGACAGCCTCTGTCAGCTGGCCAGTGGACATGTCTCTTCTCTGCCCCCTGCCACTGCTGCTTCCTGGCTGGGTGCTGCCTCCTCTCTGATCTCCTCCAACCCACCCTGTGCGGGGATACTTGCTCCCCACCCTTCTACCCCCCATTAAAGCCTGCTCCTCCCTGCCTAGCAGAATGCACACTGCCGGCTGGACTGCTAGTTCCTCCTGTCCGTGTCATCTGCTCTCTCACGACTCCCCTCCTTGGGCCGTCTTTATCGTGACCGCCATCATCGATCTAACTCCTGACCCACAGGCCCATCTTCTCATATGCCCCCAGGGCCTGCCTGGCGCTAGAGGCAGGCTGCATGTCTCCCTGGAGCCTCGGCTGCTTCCCGGGGCAGGTCTGTGTCCTGGCACCCCCTGCCTAGCCACCACTTCTGCAGGACGTTCGCCAGCTGGGCTCTGAACCGTGTGAGGTGAGGCAGCCACACCTGCTCTGTGCCCAGCACTTGTGTGCTCTGAGCTCACCGCTGCGGAACACAGGTGTGCCTGTGCTTGTGCACGGTCACAAATGGCCTCCCCCGGGCAGGGCGGAGGCAATACTACCTCCCATAAGGTGTTTTGGGTTTTTTGGCCGACAAGAAAAACAATGCATTCTGAAGTGCAGTTTTAGAGGTAAGGAGAGTGACGGACACATAAAGCCTCCTGTAAGACCTGGGCGCCCGGCTGCCTGGGCTGAGCCCTTGCTACTGAAATGCTGACCTCGACCACAGCGTTCAGACTCAGTGCCCACCCGTGTCCCACGTGGGGCCCTCACTCTCAGCCCCCACATGGACTGCTGGCCTTTGCCTCCCTCCCAGGTGGGTGTGACCTCTCCAGCTGGACATGAACATCTCAGGATTTGTCTTCCCCCAGGCCACACTGCAGAGGCCTGTCTGACACCACAGCCTGCCCTGGGCTCTGCACGTACAGGGCAGCTGGGGGGCAGCCCTGGAGAGCAGGCCCTTGGGAGTCAGCCAGAAACCTAACTTTGGGGCCTGTGGATGGAAACACATGCCCAGAAATGTTAGAGACCTTGCCAAAGGCACACAACCCCTCTGTGACAGCCTGCCCCAATCCAGGTTCCTGGTAAGGTGCGCTCTGTGGCCACCCACCTCCGGCTGTTCTGCACTTTGCCCTTACCGTCCTTGAGATCAGCCACACCATGCTGTTCTGGGGGCTGGCTTGGCACTCGGTGATGTTTCCTGGGCCACCTGGGTGCTACCAGGGGAGGAGCTGGTGCGACTGACCCGCCACACCACCCTTTCTAGAACTTTCATTTCCTGCGGTGGTAATTGCTTTGTCACCCAAAGCAGCATTTCCAGGCCTTCCTGAACACTTGTGACCGAGGCACCTCTTAAACACACAGGTCTGCAGCTCCTGCCAGACCTTGGGAATTGCCTGCAGGGCAGGCTCATTTATGACCTGCGTCTTGAACTGCCTAGGGCTAGGCAAGTTTGGGGTGAGCTGCATCCCTGGGGAGGGAGATGCCTACCAGAGGCACCAGGAGGCTGCTCCAAGCCCTCCCCACCGCACCTCACACACATGGCTGAGAGCCAGCGCTGCCAGGCATGTGGCCTTGGGTGGGTGGGTTCCCTTGGGGCAGGCTTGAGAGCCACTGGACCAGCCCTGTGTTGTTGCAGATTAGTTTGGACAGAGACGGGAGGGGCAAGGACATCCGCGCTTCCAGGACATGGGCAGCGCTTTTCCAGAGGCTTCCATTATGGCAGGTTGAAGTCATGCAGAAATCCTGTTCTGAATTTCTGGGGCCCAGCTTCTGGCCTGGGGGCTGCAGGGGTGGTCCTGGGACCTTTCATCTGGAAGGCAGGCTCCTGTCCCAAGGCCCCTTCACCACACTCAAAATGGTGAGAGGACACCACACTCAAAATGGTGAGAGGAGCACTCAGGAGACAGGAACACAAGGATCAAAGTGGAAAAATTGGTGTGGATCTGACTCCAACCAAGGCCAACTGCACCCTGAAGCCTGGTTAGGCAGTGTCCCTTGGAGTGGGTCTGCACCTTCCCAGTCCTGCCCTGTGCTGGGAGCAGCTGTTTGCTATGCAGGAGGCCCTGGGAGGACCCTGGCTCCTGCCTCTTCTGCTGCTGCCACTGGGCTGACACCATGGGTGTCCCCAAGGGTTCTGGTTGGGGAAGTACTTCTGGGACTGTAGTCCAGAGAAGGGTGGTCTAGGGGCTGTGCCCAGCCAGGATGAAGACAGCCCTGGCACAGGGCCTGGGACTGCTCTGCCTCACGTTCCTCCTGGTCTCCTTTCTTTCTGGAGAAATTACTTCAGGTTTATTTTCTGATTATAGAAGATTGTATATTCACTGTGGAAAAAAATCAGAAAATCCAGAAAAGCATACGATAGACATTCTAAATAGATGTGTCAATGAAAAGGTAATCCATTCACTTGTCCCCCCCACAGACAACTGAGAGCTCTGGCCACACACGCAGCCCTCCATGGAGCTGTGTTTTGCTCTAGGCACATGGTGGATGGAAACGAGCGGCACCCACGTGCAGCAGAGGCAATGATACCCACCGGCTTTTAGGGAGGCCCTTACCTGTCGGCTCAGAACTCTTCAGTGTCAACTCATATGTCAGATCTGAAAAGGAAAGTTCACACATCAGCTTCCTCGCCATTCCCCACATTCCTCAGCTCTGCAGAGCAAGCAGGGCTCTAGGAGCCACCGGTGACAGCAATAGTGCTGAGCCTGCTGGGCTTCAGGGACACTGCTTTCCCCAAAAGCCTCCTTCCCATCTGCCTCAGCCACCTCCCAACAGTGAGAAATTGGGAGCAGCTCGCTCCACGTGTCCCGCAGGCTCTGTTCGGATTACGGTGTGAGCCACAGCCAGTCCTGCCAGTCCCCAGGATCCCAAGTCAGGCCTCGGGCTTCCTGCTCTTTGTGCTGAGGGAAGCATTCCAGGGGGCTCTGTTACAGTGCTGAGCGCTACAGCACAGGGCGGCTGGCTGCAGCGGGGCCCCTATGTTGAGGCTGCTCTGTGGGGCTCTGCGGCCCAGGGCGCGTCCCGCCTGCGTGCCCAGAGGTACCCGTGCAGTGCTGCTGCAGCCGCCTGATCTCCGCGTGTAGCCCCCTCAGCGTGCCCGCATGCTCCCGCTGCAGGAACAGGAGGTTCTTCTGGGCACTTTGCAACTGGTTCTCCAGGTTCGTGGCTGCCATGCTGACATCCAGGTGACCTGCAGGAAACACAGACCTTGGTCACTGTCTCCATAATGAGGGTCCTGGGGCAGTGGCAGGAGGTGGGGCCGGAAGGCAGAGCCTGTGGGGGCTCTGGCCCTCAGGGCTGTTCTGTCTTGTGACCCCTGTGCAGGGCTGGAGCTCCACTCTCAGGACACCTGCCTTGTGCCAGGCCTCGCCATGTGCACAGTGGCACCAGGCTTGGTGAACAGAGTCACCCCAGGGGGTCCAGGCCACTTCACAATCCTAGGAAGGAAACAGGCTGTGGGGAGTGGATGAGCAAGCCTGGGTCCCACAGCCAGTGTGGGACGAGTAGAGATTAAAATCCAGTGTCCCGATTCCAAGTCCCATGCTCTACACATCTGGCCTCAGTGGGCAGGGACTGACCCAAAGTGCTACTGGGAGAGCTCCTGAGAGGGAGGCACCAACTCGGCCTTCCAAAGCACATGGTGCAGGGACTAGGCTGCTGGTTCCTTCAGGTGGCACCCGGAGCTGGCCAGGTTTCAGGGCAACAGTGGGCAGAACTATGAGGGACACCCCTGCAGTGAGCAGAGCTGAGAGCAGCCCGGCCCTTCCTGGGAATATCTTGTGGGCCACATGGTGGCTTTAGGAGTCTGGGGTCTGTCCCCACTCCCTGCCCCCTCCCCACCCCAGGCTCACTCAGGGCCTGATTCTCTGCCTTACTGTAACTTGAGAAATGCGGTGAAGTCAATCTTTCTGGAAAACCTAGCAAAGTAATTCAAGACACCTTGCAAAACACTGAGAGTGCTAAGGACAGAATGTGGGCTGGGAGCCTGGGAGGGAGCCCTGCAGACACGGATGGTTCTGCAAAGCAGGTCTGCACGGGCGTCTTTCCTGGTTTGCTCTGCCAGAGAACCCTCCCTACAGGACCTGCCACTTCTCAAATGCTTCCAGAGTGTAACATCTGTGGGGTGGTGTGAGGGGCACCATCCCGTCATGACAACTCAGCATTTGGTTTAGGAGATGACAGCACACCCAGCTGTCACCACTTTGGATGACACCGACTGCTCTTTGTTAATTGTAAGGCCAGCAATATATTCCCGTTCTGGCTCTGGAGCCAAGAGGGGTTCGTCACTGCAACCTCAGGTGTGCACTCCATTCACACAGGCCACTCGGCACAGAGGCCATGTGCCCCTCCCTGGGGGCAAGCTGGAAAACATGGAGCACACAATTCACACAGTCACCAGAGCTGGAGAAGTGGAAATGACACACCCTCAAAAGAACCACGATAAAGACAAACAGGAGGACATCAGAGTTAGGGAAAGACAACGAGGGACAGCAGAGACTAATGGGAGAGGCCAGTCGAGCTCTGAGGGCTTGTCACCTGCTGTGCTTCTAGGATCTTCCAAAGGGAAGTCTCCACTGTTGTGTAGAAGAGGCAGGTGTTAGGAGGCTCTCGTCAGCGCAGTTCAGAGGAGTGGAGAGGAACCAGACTCTGACCTCAGGGAGCCTGCGAGGCAACTTCCAGTTGAGTTTCAGGCCTTGACCCCACGGAGCTGCCTGGTGGCTCATGATGGCGGTGTTTGAAGCACACAGGACGCTGCTGGGCAGAGCTGGGGCAGTCTCTTGGCAGTGCAGCAAGGCTTCTGTGCCGTGGCAATAAGCTCCCGGGGTGCAGGGCCGCCTGCCCAGGCGCTAATTTCCGAGTGGAACCCCACAGGTCCCAAGACCCTCATGCTACCCGCTAGTAGGTGGCCTCATTACCTCATTGCCATGCCCCCTCAGTACCTGAGATGTTGGGGGTTGAGACATGGTGGAGCATTCACCACGGAGCCCCAGAGGGTCGGTGTGGTGGATGAAGGCCCAGATAGATGCAGGGTGCCCTCCGCAGACGAAGGTGGCCTCCTGTGGCTGCAGTGGCAAGGTCACAGAGCGCGTCTTGGGTCAGAAGAGCACACGTTGCAGTTTCTACCTCGAGCGCCCAGCTTGGTCTCTCTGTACCGTTGGGGCCCCAACAGTTCACAGTCCTTTGCTCCCCAGAGGCAGTGTGGTCTGGACACCGGCCTCCTCTGATCATGAGGTCCTGTCTCTGCAGCAGGTAACCGGCCCCATGGGGTGCGACACCCAGCTCTGCCGTCTCCCCCCCAGGACTCCAGCGGCAGCCAGGGCAGAGGCCCTCAGGACCGGGCTACCCGACCATGGCTGGAAGAGCCTCATCTGCAACTTTCCCTGAGGTAAATTCATGGATCCGAAACTTCTCCTCACCTACAGTTCATTCTCCATGTCCAGAAAATTAAGTCTTGAGAAGGTTCCAGGCCACATTTTGTGGAGATGGCTCTGAAGTCCTGGCTGACTGTCTCTGGGGAGACTTCTGCCATCATTCCTAGTGACAATGTGCCCTTAATGGAAGGCCTCAGAGATGCAGGGCCTGCGTCACTGACAGCTCTCTGCCAGCATGGGGACAGATGGCCCATCCACAGCGAGTTAATTCTCTCCCTGATCCAGGCAATGTTCCTTCCTCTCTTCAGGACACTCATGTATAAATGATGACCTAATGATTTTCATAATGGACCATCTCTCCTGTGCGGACATGAAGTGCTGCTCCACACTGAGGTCATGCATTTCACAGTCCTCCTCCGAGGGAGGAGAGGAGAAGGCCCCGTGGACACCCCCTACCCCGCGTACACCCGAGCTGTGCAGCTGCCCTGCCGTAGGGCCACCTGCAGCACCGCACACCCCCTGAGAAGCCGGTCCCTCTGCACCCAGGTCAGGAATCACACAACCCAAAAGGACCTGCTGACCATCTCTAGAGACACGCGGTCCTGCCCCTCCTGTCGGCTTCCCAGGCAGCGGGTGAAGGTGGGCGTTCAGGGCCCAGTCGGTGCCTCCCCACAGCAGCAGGCTGGCTTAGGAAGAAAGGGTGGGGTGTCCCCCAGCACTCGCGTCCTCATCCCTGTCCCAGCAGGTGCTCTGTCCAGGGCCAGGGGCACGTTCACCCTCATCCTCTCCAAGGCCAGGCTGAGTCAGCGACAAAGCTGTCCTGCACAGGGAACAGGGGCGGCATTTGGCTCAGCCAGGCCAGTCCCATCTGCTCCCCTCTTCGAGCTACACCCTTTCCTCAGCACCTCCCTGTGTGCACCCCCTCACCCATGCTTTCGTCCCAAGCACAACTCTGCTCACACTGCATACCTCCATGCTCCTGGGACGGAGGCCCACAGGTCCAGAGGCTCGCCTGGTCGCCTGCCCCACTCAACCCCACCAGCACTGCCATACCCTCCAACACAGGGCTTCTGCACAGCCTGTTTCCTCTGCCAGGACCGCCCTGGGCAGACCCCCCTGCCCTCTCACCAGTCAGCTAGGTTCTTGCTTCACATCTGAACTCATGCACGACATGTGCAAGTCCAAGGACCTCATCCTGCTCCAGGTCGGTGTTGAGAGGAGGGCTGAACCCGAATCATGCCGCAGTAACAAGAAGCACTGTGACAGGGCTGGGCTCTGGCTCAGAGGTATCCCGCTTGCCAAGGATACGGGAGGCACTGGGTTCGAGCCTCAGCACCACATAAAAATAAATAAATAAAGTTATGTCCATCTACTACTAAAACAAAAAAAAAAGAAGCACCGTGACAGCACTGACCAGAGCACGGGCTCACTGTGATCCCTCAGCGTGGGGAACTGGTGTGTTCTTGGGCTATCAAAAGCAGGCCTCTCTTTCAGCTGAACACAGTCTATGGAGACAGGGTAATAATTTTAGAATCTGGAAAAACAGCACCCAGCTCCAGGTGGGAGTTGTCAGGTAGTTGTAACAAGCTATTTTGGGTGCTAGTCATGAATAAGTGATAACCATTCACAGCAGGCCTCTCCCACCCGGACAGGAGGCACCTGAGCCCTGTGCACCCTCTGTGCTTTCTGCAAGGCCCTGTCCTGCTGGGCACTGCCTGCTCTTGAGCTGGCATCTCAGCGTGAGCTCGAGGACCTCTGGGGGCTTTCTGTACAGCTCCGGTGTCCTCCAGCCATCAGGGACACCAGGGCTGGCAGGGGACAGGGGCAGCAGCTGTGGTGGTGAGACTCGAGGGGGAGAGGATCTTCCTAGCAGGAAGGTGGTGCTCCATGTGGCCTCAGAAAGCCCAGGTGGAGGAAGCCTGCACCGCAGCCCTCCAACAACCTGTCTCCAAAGCAAGAAACTGAGGCCCACGGATCGAAGTGGAAACCAGGAGAACCTCGGGAGGGGCCAGCGTGCCTGGGGCCAAGGCTGAGTGGGGCTGAGTCTCAGTTGTGGAAGCAGCTGGCTTGCAGGGGGCTTCCAGGCTCAGTGCAGTAGGGGGTAGGGGAGAGGGTGTCTGGCTTACAGCAGGTGCCTAATAAATGTTGGCTGTATTACTTCTCTAAATATTAGCCCATAGTTCTATAAATACACTCCTAGGCTGCTCTTGTCACCCCACCAGGGTGGTTCCTGAGCATCATCTCAGTATGGAAATGGGCTAGCAAAGAAGCTCTGTTACTTCCACAGAGGGAAATGCAGATAGATGCATTTTCTGGCGGCCTTTACCCTCCAGTTTTACTAGAGAGGAGCCATTCAGGGAAGGAATAGAGAGTCAGGCTGAGCCAAGTGCCCTCAGGGACAGTAAAACCTACTTCTTCCTTTGAAATAATCTATAGTACTCCACAGGGGGCTGAAAGTGGCCCAAGGCTAATTAGGCCAGGACTCTCATCCTTGGTTTAAGAAAGGAACCTCCCACTTCAGAAAGGAACTTGCACTGAGGGATTCTAAATTCACAATAACCTGCATAAAATAACCATTGTAAGTTGCAGGACCTACTCCCCCACTTGTATTTAAGAAAGTCAACTAGCAAAGGATTGAAAGTCCCAAAAAGCTAGGCCCACAAGACAAAGGACACCACTTCAAAGACGGGTAAGCATTTGAAAATGATTCCAGAAACATTTTGGTTAAAAAAAAGAGTGGGGGGCTGGGGATGTGGCTCAAGCGGTAGCGTGCTCGTCTGGCATGCGTGCGGCCCGGGTTCGATCCTCAGCACCACATACCAACAAAGATGTTGTGTCCGCCGAAAACTAAAAAATAAATATTAAAAAATTAAAAAAAAAAAAAGAGTGGACACCACTAGAAATAAAAGTGTTGAAAACAAAGGGGCAATTATTTTTTAAAGAGACAAAAATCCCATTTATGAATTGTTCTTCAAGAATTAGGGTTTTGTCGTTTTCTCTTTTTAACCTAATAAAAACAGGTGTGGCTGCGAGCCTAGCATGAGAGTCAGTCTCGGGTTCTAGTCCTGCCTTCGCGGGGTTAGGCTGTGAGCTCTCTGGGGGCCTCATCTTTCTCTTTAAAACCTGAGACCTCAGAGAACCATGACCCAGTCCTGGAAGGACACAGACAGATTTTTCAATACACACTTTCCAGTACGCCAGGCCTGTTGTGATGAAGGGGGAAGGAACTGCCCTTGGGCTCTCCCGACCCAGCACGGGTGAGGTTCTGGGCTCCCCTGCTCTCTGACTAGACGGCAGACATCTTTATAGCTAGGTCTCCAAAAACGGACAGAGGAAAACTCCCGTAGAAACAACCAACCAATCAAAAAAGTCTTATATTTTGTGAACTATCCACCAGAGGGCCCTGAACGTCCGTCGGGAAGGGAGGAGGCATGGTCACCCAGACCGTGCAATGATTAAAATACTGTGGATCTTTATTTATTAACAAGGAAATAGGTCTATGATAAGTTTAAAAAGGAAAGGATATTAAAAGTCATATGTATAAGTAGTGACAAGATCTAGAATGAAAACACCCGAGTGCTCTGAGTGTTTAGATGGTGGGTTATGGGTGACTTTCACTTCTTAATAATCTGCTTTGGTACCACCTACAGTGGTGCACATATATGTATTACTTTATTGTCAGAAGAAGTTATAAAGCAGTTTCTGTTTAAAAAGTTAATCACTAAGCATCCTCTACAAGGGGTGACCTGCATCTTCATAATGCTGTTCCAGAGGAATCTTGGATTGCTAGGACTCCGACTGGTATGGCAGAATTGGCAGGAACCAATGAAAGCAGCTTTTACAAAAGCACAACTTAGTATCCCCACGATATGAAGAAAATGACAACAAGAGAGCACTTGGGGGCCTCCCCTGCCCTGCATGACACATTCCTGTAGTTCTGTGACATTACCCGTTCTAAATACAAGGCCCACAGTTTTTAGGCACTAGCAGCCGTTTCCTTCTGGGAGGACGGACGGCCTGAATTAAGGCTGTAACGGGCAGGCAGACCCAGACTCTGATGCAGCCTGCCCGAAGTCTGCCCCACCAGGTCTGCAGGATGGGTTTATCCATGTCCCCTGCATCTGATCGTCACTTTCTGTGAGTTTCTACTTAAAAACCATGTCCAGTGTCTGTGTGCAGCTAAGGGCTTGGCCCCTCTGTGTGAAAATGTCTCACAAAGCAAGTGAGTTTGTAGAGCAGGTGCTCTGGGGTGCCCCTAAGTGGGCTGCACAGGCCAAACAGGCTCATATAGGGGCTCCCACAGTCTGTCACACAGCACCCGCTGGGGCTCCCTGGGCCTCATGGAGTAAGGGCCACCCACTTCCAGGAGCCAGCACCCTGTGGAAGCCTCACCCTGGGAGGCAGCAACACCAGCACACTGCCTCCCGATCTCAGCACTGGAAGAGAATTCCTCAGAGGGAAGCTGTGTCTGGGGGAGGCAGCCGAGGGGCGGGCAGGGCTGTGGAGCTGTCGAGGCCTTTCCCGCTCCTGCACCCTCCTCCTACCTTTCCTGGGCAGCTCCCAGGATAAGCGCCCTCCAGGGAGCACCCAAACACCTTGTTTTATAAACTGGAGCCAAAAGCATTTGCTACTTCATACAAAAGTCATTTGTGAACTGTTAACAAGCTGGTGCTGCACCAGGAGGGGCCTGAGCCACCAGCTGAAGGATGTCACCTCCTTCCATGGAAGGGTAAAGACCCAGGTCACGTCTAATTAGCACTTCCCTGTCCACATGCACCGTGATCATCCCAGGTGTGACAACCTGGTCAATAACCATAGCTGTGCTGATCCTGAGCACCAACTGCCCTTCACAAGGATGAAATGGGAACAACTTCTCAAATCTTGGTGTTTGATGACCACAATCTAAATTGTAGCCCCTGGGTCAAGAAGGTGTATTCATTGCTTTTTAAACACTATAATGCCGAATGAATGCACCAGTTCAACTGACTTAGCTGATGAGCTGTTCTGTTATTTTGTGGGCCTGCCTAATCACACAGGTTCTGAGAAAAGAAAAGAATTCATTCGCTGAAGCTCTGTGCACTTCAAGTTAGCCATACTTTTTCCTTTGTTACTTACAAAACATAAAACAACCAATGGTTTCATGAGCTGTGGTAGAAAGTCCTTAGCTAAACTGGGCATCTGAGAGGATGATTGTCAGAGAGAAGAGAGACTTTGTCCTGGGGTGCAGTCAAAAGAGCTCTGCCTGGACCCAGCCCTGGCATTGCGTTCCATGTTAGACTTTAGTCATGCCACCCAGCAGAGCCAGGCAGCTCCTCTGACTCGGCGCTCTGCAAATGGGCTCATAGATGGCCTCAGAAGAGCTGGAACGGAGGGACATTAGAGATCTTTGAAATTATTAAGATAGTTCAACAGTGACCACCAACTCCATGACTAAGGTTACCATGGCCGGGCATTTCACTGTAGTGATCACACACCTTCTGGGGATCACCAGGAGGGCATTTTTTATTAGAAATTTATTTCTCTGGAATCACACTGTTTGAGTGAATGCCAATATTGTTTTAGTTAGCTTTTGCATTGCTGTGATCCAAATACCCGACAAAACAACTTAGAGAAAGGGAAGTTTATTTGGGGCTCACAGTTTCAGAGGTCTCATCCATAGATGGCTGACTCCATTGCTCTGGGCTCACACATCCCGGGGTGGGGAATAGCCCAGTGGAGGAAAGCTCTCAGCTCATGCTGGGGCAGGGTGGGGGTGGGGAAGGGGCTGCGGGAAGAACCACCCTTCCAGGGCACACCCCAGTGACCTCTCCTCCAGCCACACTCCACCTGCCTACAGTTACAGTTTGGTTCATTCAAACTAGGATGGAGTGATTAGGTCACAGCTCTCACAATCCAAGCATTTCATCTGGAAACACTCCTGCATTAACAGGAGCTTCTGGGGGACACCTCATATCCAAACTGTAACAAATATCTTTAAAGGAAAGAGAGCTTATTCTTTTAGAAGGCATTTACCATGTCCCTAGACCTCCATTTCTGAGAGCTTTTTCTGATGGCTTCAGCACGTCCACTCACGGCTGCTTGACCCTTCGGCTTTCCATCTGGTGACCTGACACCCCGACATGGAAGACTCGGGTCTTGAAAAGTCTCCTTCCCGTGAACTTCCCGTGCTGTGGGGAGTAAATGAGGCCCCTGCACTGGTGGCATTGCGGACTGACTCGCGCAGAGTTCCTTCTGCTCACAATTGCTCTTTGTGGTGTCAGAGAACAAGGGAACCCTGGGCTCGTGGATTCCAGGTCTTTGTCATCCGTGCATCAAGTTCCGGGGAGGAGAGAAACCTCCCCCAAAACAGCTGTGCGTGAAGAAGCCTGTCATTTAAAACACACAAGGAATCCAAGACCAGAGGCGGGGACGAGCGCTCAAGTGCGGTGTGGCAAGGCTGGCGCTTGTGCAGGTGACTTCAGGGCTTGTCTTTGCAACCAAATTGAATCCCCTTGGTGAGACAACCATTAGCAGCTAACCCAGCAGCACCATGTGCTGCTCTTGGGGCTGGGAGGAGGAGAAACAAGAAAGGGAGCTTCGCTCACACTCATGGGGAGTTTTCAAAAAGACTGGGAGGCTAGCCAGTATCTCGTATCCTGAGGGTCCCCAACCTTGTAAAAGGTCACTTTTTCCATTTGTACAAGTACCTTTGTCTTGTTTTCCTCTCATATCGGACCTCAGCTCCCACAATGGGACTCATCACACCCGTGAGGGGTGATGCTCCTTCAGGGTACTTTTACCTGCCCCGTGTGTCTGCACTCTGGGAACTCAGCCATTTTGGTCTGGAGCGCCCAGGGTTTCCACTGAGTTCAACACTTGTAGGGTGGCATTTGAGCTCCTTCTGGTTGGCACAACTCTGGCCACGCATGGGGGTCAGTCAGGGGCTATGAAAGTGCTTTCTCCCAATATTCAGGATGGGTGGATGGATGATCACCACAGGTCACCCCCATGCAGCAGCTGCTACACACATGCCCAGTGACGCCTTTTGTTGGCCCTTCCTGCCTTTCAAGGGTGTGATCACTGCCCTGTGTAGCATGAATTGTGACCATGTCCCATGACAACCAATTCTGTCCCAACATAGCTTCTGGGTCTCAGGCATCTGGACAAGAAATGACACAAGGACAGTTTTTAAATCTCAAAAAGTTGCAAGTCACTAATAAAAATTAGTGACAATGGCTATTTACCAGTGTCTGTGTGCCAGGCTCAGAGTCACCTAGTTTCTGTGGTGATCATGCGAGAGAATTGAGCTCAGCAGACAGAGCACCTGACTCCACTTCCAGACACTGAGAGCACAGCCAGCCCACCCGCCTGCCCTCCTCAATCCCCCAGCCCAGTGCTGGTGTTCCCACCACAAGTTCTCGGGCGGCTCTGGAGGAGGACAACGAGGCGCCTGGTTGTGTTTCCTTTGCACTCTAGAACATTCAGCCTGAGCATGGCCATAGTAATGCAGCTGCTGACAGCCACTTGAGTCACCTACAGCTAGAGCACCAAGCACTTCCCCCTCAGGTAGAGGACATGGGGGCAGAGCATGCTTGGGGGCGCACAGAAGCTTGGTATTTTCCTGGTGCTTTTTGGTTCCAGCTCCCTTTTCCAGGGGAAGAAGCTGCTCCCGCAGGCACACATTTTTGGTTGGAACACAGCTGGTCCTCTGCTCCACTGTCTTCCAGCTGAATCCCAAAGCATTAATGACCAGGAGGCACCAATGGGATGACACTGTCTGCCAGCCATAGTCGAATGGGCTGTATAGACTGGCTGTGTGCTTTTCTTGTGTGTGAGTTCAGGTGACAGTGAGTGGGGCTCACGCCAGCTCTGCATCTGGACTGCCTGGGTTCTAATCCTAGCGTGCCATTCACTACCTAGACAGCCTTAGGCAAGTCCCTCCAAATCCCTGTACCTCACTTTCCTGAGTCCCTGCTTCACTGGAGGCTGTGAAAATGTCTGTCATGAGGCGATACTCTATTCTTTGGTGTCTGCTAAAGTAGCCACTAGCCTAGTGTAGCTATTGAGCAACTGAAATGTGGCTCATATGTCTGACAAACTGAATTTTTCACTTTATTTTTATTCAAGTTCACGAGGATTTAAATAGCCCCACAGGGTTATGATTTACTGCAGTGGGCAGCACTGCCTTCTACAACCATCACTGGCTACTGTGATCACTCCCCACGTGGAGCCAGCCAGGCGCTTTCTCTTGCTCCCAGACAGCATCATGGAGGCTGCCGGAGCCTGTCCTCATTTTGCTCTGCACTGTTGAACAATTTTACTCTAAGTGCCATGATCATCACACTCTGCCATTTTGCATCTTCATAGCATTATCATTATCTAAAGCCAAGTCATTTCTCACTCTCTTACCTTACTAGCGGGTCAGCTCCAGGAGAACTAGGGCTTTCCTGTCTTGTTCCTCGCTGATCCCTATCACCTAGAGAATGCCCCCAGTCATCCGAACCAGCCTTTCAGCAAGGGCTCTCTGGAGTTGGAACTGAGCGGTGATCTCACACTCTCTGGGCTCACACCTCTCTCGCAGCCGCCAGGATGTAGGGTAGTTTGTAGCAATGAGAGTAAGAGGGCTTACAACTAGTTCTCTGACTGGCATGAGGATGATGCCAATGTGGAGGAAAGGATAACTAGTCTTTGTCTCGGGAAACTGGGGCTGGTGGGAAAGCTCTCCAGGAGTAAAAACGTTTCTGTTGGAAGGAAAGCATGGGCTTGCTCAGGGTGTTCTAGAGTTTGTGACGTATCTTTTTGGGTATATCTTACTGGCACGTGGAAAGTTATTCTGTTCTGAGCCGACCATGCCAACTCTGGTTGACCTTGTGGCACAGCACCAAACTTGAGATGTGCTGAGCCTCGTGTAAACGAGGACCCGGTTACGCTCTGGCCCTCTCCAGTGGTGGATAGGGACTCGGCGACTCAGGAGGTGCCTGTGCTGAGCTTTGATGGAACGAAAGAAGGCTGGCAATGCGACTGGTTGTCCATGAAGCTAACTTTATTTGACTCAAAGGACAATTCTTCCTTTTCACTTTAGATTTGCCCAGTTGAAAAATGCACTGTTCCATGAATTCCGTAGTCTGAGAAACACTCGTCACCAGAAGGCGGTGACTGCCAGGAACTACACGTCAGCACTGGTCTTGTTCTTGAATGTACCCTGTGCTGTTTACAGCCCCATGACAACACGGGGGTGGTCAGCCCTTCAACAAGGAACCTAGGGGTTGGAGCCAGGCCACGTCTCCAGTGCCCTTGTGGACGGTTTGCTGCTTACCACCACTTGGAGATAGGTGACTTGGTCACTCAAGGACAAAGAAAACACTCTACGATTAAGCCCTCTGAGGTGCACATGCCAGCTCAGAGCCGGGGAAGGTGGCCCATGTGGGTGGCCCTCACAGTGCCTCCAGCGCTCACCCCCCTGCCTGCCTCCTGCACCTGCAGGGTGAACTCTGGAAAGCAGTGCCCGTCTCAACTAGAGCAGTGTGGCCAGGCCCCTGGAGGAACCCAACGACTGTGGAATGGATAAGGACTGGAGAAGCTGGGATGAAGCTGAGCCTTCAAGGATGGACAGGGCTTGGACCGGAGGAAGTACTTCTGGTGAGGTAGCCGTGGATGAGGGTTTAGAAGTAACAGTGAGACCATTAAACTATCGGACTCAGAAAGAACACTATGCAGAGTGGCAGGACACGGGTAGACCAGCCATGTCAGACTGAAGTTGCATACTCAACTACTCAGAAAAGTTGAGATGGCCAGAGAGAGGAAACGGGGGGAAAGCTTTTTATGCATTAGAGGCAAAATTCCTACCTGAGGGAATTTAATGTGGCAGGGAAGGAGCAGGATGCAGAGGAAGGAAGTGCAGAGGACCCAGGTCCCTCAGCTCTAGGGAAAAGTACAGAGTGACTTTTACTGAAGACTTACATGCCAAGCTGGGTACTTAACAGACACTCAAAAAGAGATCATGGTATTACCTGTGTTTCACACCTCTGCAGGCAATCTGGAGGGGTTAAACAACTTCGTTGAAGCTTTAGCTAGTGAGTGGCAAAGCTAGGATTCATCCCAAACCATGCTGACTCGGAAGCCCAGCTCCAGGTCACACTATACTGCTATTCCCACAAGAAGCAAAATGTCGCTGCTTACTAAAATGTACTCATGGAATGCTGTTCTCCCCACATTCCACTTCTCAGAAGTTCTCTTCTAGATGGGTGGTGGCCCACTCCTGTAAGAACAGACTTGGGAGGCTGAGGCAGGAGGATCCAAGTTCAAAGCCCCAGCCTCAGAAACTTAGCAAGCCCTAAGCAACTTAGCAAGATCCTGTCTCAAAATAAAACACAAAAAGGACTGAGCATGTGGCTCAGTGGCTAAATGCCCTTGGATTCAATCCTTGGTACAAAAAAGAAAAAGAAAAAAAAAATCCTTTTCTTTCTATATATTTTACTTTAGGCTGAAAGCGTCTTAGGTCTAGTCTTTTTTTTGTTCTGTGCTAACAGAATTCTATTAATTATCTTGAGGCTACTGCCTGAGAAAAAACATCACAGAGCAAGAGAATATGTTTCTCTTGTCCCACAGCTATACAAAGGCAGGACCTGCTCTGGCTGAGGAGTCTAGTTCTGCTGAGGAACACAATCCAAATGGACATTCATGTTCCATGTAATCACCAATGAGTATTTTAAGACACCTGGATTTTAGAGATTTTTGCAAATCCTTTAAAATGTAACCTTTAACTTCTAAAAAGTTTGTATTTTTAATTGTTTGCCTTACTTGATAACTTATGGTCTTAATAATACAATCTGAAGATGCATATCTTTCTTGATGATAACAAGCACTAAAGTTTGTTTGGCTAGCTGAAAGAGGGGCTTGGGATTCCCCTCTTCATACAGCAGATTAGAACAAACATAGGTAGTGACAAGCTCTTCATTCAAATGGAGCTTGAGTCTTTACCTGTTTAAATCAATAAGACTCAGCTGAACAAAATGGGGAGGGGAGAGAGGAAGACGGTGACTCCTCTGAGATATGTCACTGGGCAAGTAAGTGGTGTGCCACTGGGCAGAGCATGCTTCGCTTAGACTTGGTGAGGAGCTGGCTTGCTTCTGCAAACTGACGCTGCCCTGCCTAGAACACACCTACACACGCTATTATTCTGCTCAATCTCCACAGTGGTTGTTTTGCAGCCAGTGCAAGATATAGCTTTTTTTTTTTTTTTAAATCCAAAGAACAGATGGAATTGCTGTGGACATTTTCTATTTTGAGACAATAGAAAGCAGAATACAGGGAATTCCATCCTCCCCCATATGATCAGGTTAGTCATGCTTTCATCAGGGGTGACTGTGGCCCGAGGGGACCCCTGGCAATGTTTGAGATATTTTGTGTTGTCAGAACTAGGGAAGGGGAGCTGTTGGCACCTAATGGGTGGAGGCCAGGGTGCTGCTGTACAGCCTCCAGCGTGCAGGAGGCCGATGACCAAGAACCACCTGACCCAATGCCAGCTCTTCTGCAGTTGAGAAGCTCTGGGCTAGAGGCAATCTCATTTGAAATAGATTTTTGTCCCTTTTAACTTGAGGTTTATTCTGCTTTCCTTGGGTCCACTGGTCAACTGTGGGGGCACAGAGCTCGATAGAGCCATGTTTGCTTTTCTTCCTGTTTCAGAAAGCTACCAATACTGGAGAAGGGCCAGGCGCAGTGGTGCAGGCCTGTAATCCCAGCGGCTCGGGAGGCTGAGGCAGGAGGATTGCAAGCTCAAAGCCAGCCTTAGCAAAAAGCAAGGCCCTAAGCAACTCAGTGAGATCCCGTCTCTAAATAAAATACAAAATAGGGCTGCTTCCGCTAGCTGAGCCATGTTTGAAGGGGCTGTATTCCTCTGCCAATGCTTAGTGGCAACAACTGTGTTATCCTTTAGTGTACATTTTATATTTTTGAAAATCTCTTATTCTCTATAGACTAGTAGAGCACTGCGGTAATTAGTTAATAATGTATATTTACCTAAAGATTGTAAAGAAATTCAAATTCAAGTGGAAGAGGCAAACCTCACCATTTGGCAGTCCCCATGGATCATCTATTGGGTCTTTTGAACGTCTGCTTTTTTAAAGCTCAAATTAAGATGGCAAAAATCAATCAATAATACTTAAAATCTACACATTTAAATCTCTAAACAATATACTGCCCTTTAAATGAACTGTTGGTGTGACTACCTGTGTGGATGGTGTGTGTGTCACTGAACTAATCCAACAAAAACTGTGCACAGCCGAGGAGCAAGCCCTTGTGGCTCCCAGAGCAGGAAGCTGGCCTTTGGGACAAAGTCTGTCCCCAACAAGGAAGAAGCTCCTCTTCCTGGCCGCTGCCCTCACTGGAGTAGGGAGCAACCCCGATCTTGCCAATTCACCCTGACCAGACACTGCAGTCACAGGCACTTGCGATGCTTGAGGGCCTGTCTTATCGTTAAATCATGGCTTTTAGAAATAACCGTCCTTTGGTGATCAGCATGACCCAGGTGCTCTATGGTCAGTTGTCCTTCTCAGGCTGACCAGCCCCTTCTTGTGCTTTCTCGTCCTCAATCAAGCCTGCCCCCAGGCCTCTGGAGAGAGTCTTTACAACCAGACATCTTTGGCATTTGCCAAATATCCCCTTTGTAGCTCCAAGGAATATGGTTTCCTCACCTGGCTATGTGTGCTGGGTGTCCCATGGCCGGGGATACACAGACAGGAAAGGATGTGAGGGGTCATTAGAGGTGGTATGCTCTATTTTCCATGGGTCAGCCTTGCTTGTTTAGCTCAGGTTCTAGGAAGAAACCATAAGCCCAGAGAGCAGCTTATGGAATAGGGTTGTAAATATGTTCAGATTAGCTTCATTCAAAGAAAAAAACATGGTTTTCACGTGAATGTTGTAGTAGTTTCCCTGCGTGTAGAAGGTACCCACATGCAAAAGCTGACACATGACTTCCAAAACACTTCTAAAATTTTTTATTTCTGGATTTGGCACATTAAGTGCATCTATTTAAAGCAAGAGTCCACAATTTAGAGACAAGGTTGTAAATAAAGCTGTAAAGCACTGTGCATCCATCCGAGCTTCACTGCCTCACAAGAAGCAGAAGAGGTGGGCAAGTCTCAAAAGGGAATTGTAAACAATACTCTGGTTGGGATTTCTGAAACTGGACTGAAGTGGCCGGATCCCCTACCTACAGAGTGTTGAGTGAGCATTTTGACAAAGTCTGGAACTTTCACCTAAAAGGTTGAGAGGCTTGTGAGCCTTATGGTTACTGCTCCAATGGCAGAACATTACTGTTCGAGATGAGCCTGTGCCTATCATTGGAAGACACCTGGGAAGGGTGTCAATGGATGTCATTCCCATACCAAAAATCTGTGAGGCTAGATGCACACTCAATTCAACTGTCCAAGACAATGTTGCAGCATTCGTGCGATGAGCTCCATAGTCCCTTCTAGTGTGCTCCTCCTGTAGGAGGTCATTGTCCCCAACTGCTTAGTCACTTCCAGTGAAACTCCATTTCCCCTGAGGCACAGAGAAAGCTAATCTGCTTCCCACTTGAGTTTCAGACTCAACATGTAAGGGCTAGCTGGCATCTGAGGCCACCTAGAAAGGCTCTCCCCTCCAGCCACAGCCTGCTGATGGGAAGAACTCAATAACCTTCTAGAAGTAGTCAGTGGTCATCCAGAGCTGCTCTGCATGCCATCCTGCAAGATCCAAGAACACTTCTGAATAGACAGCTCCCAACCTGTCTCCTGCACTGGTCCCACTTACTGTCTTTCCCTGGAAAGCCCGTCAGGTCTTCTGCCCTTGGTCTTCTCTGCCCTGGGTCCCCCTGCCATGGGATTACTCAGCTGGCAAATCTGTCAAAAATGAACTTGACCACTTTCTTGATGGGAAAGGGACCCTCACTAGAGAACTATCCCACAGCAGAGAGGCAGAGGATGGCGACACAGCCTTCCTGCCTATCAGGAAGGTTGGCCTTCCCTCCCCAGAGCATCAGGGTGCAAGCGAGCAGGTGCCCGAACAGCAGAACCTGCTGTCTGGTCATAGGGGCTCAACCAGAAGACAAAGATGACCATCCAAGACAGAGGACAGGCCACACCTTCTACCCTGTGCCATGTTTTTATCTAGAGAACAGAAAACTAAGCAAGCAGAACATTTCATCTTTTTCATAAATGCACAAGGCGTAAACATTTCTTTTTTTCAGTACAGGGGATTATACCCAAGAGCACTCTACCACTGAGCTACATTTCAGTCATTTTTTTTTTTTTTTTTTTTGGAGACAGGGTCTTGCCAAATTGCTAAGGTTGGCCTTGAAATTGTGAACTTCCTGCCTTGGCCTCCTGGATCTCAGCTAAACAGAAACATTTCTAAAAAGTGGAGCTGCTCTCACGTGCCACTAGCCATAGAAATAAACCAATTCCTTTTACCTGGGTTGATATGTGATTTGTGACAGCTGGAGAGAGAGAGGTTCAAAAATAACCTCCTTCAGCCTGGGGTTGTAGCTCAGTGTGAGACACTGGGTTCAATCCTCAGTACCACATAAAAATATAAACAAAGTTTTTGTGTCCATCCACAACTAAAAATATTTTTAAAAAATAGCCTCCTTCAATATTTAGGGTATGGCATGAGCCTAGCCTCCTCCATCATTAGTTCATTAGAAAAATTAGGTTGGGAACTGCTGGGTGTGGTGGTGCATGCCTGTAACCCCAGCAACTCAGGAGCTGAGGTAGGAGAATCACAAGTTTAAGATCAGCCTCAGCAACTTAGCAAGACCCTGTCTCAATAAAAAGCGCTGGGGATGTAGCTTGGTGTCAAAGCACCCCTTAGTTCATTAAAAAAAATCAGAGATTGCAGGATAATTATGCCATGATACAGGTGGAACTTGCTCTTGGAAAACTAGTGCTCTTATGCATATTCTATGTTACACCAAAGATGGTCATTTCAGAGTATAGCAGTATTGTAATAATATTGGGAATTGTACTTTCTCTGTAGCAGTGAAACCCAACAATGGTACACGAGAGAGTGGGCTTAAAACAATGCCTCATACACTCTCCTACCTGTCCAGCAAACAAGGTGGCTACAGGATGTACTTAGAAGCAGACTGGGAAGGAAGCTGAGGAGCTGAGGATAATGGGCCTCACCCAGCTCTAAGTTTAATATCTTAAGTGTTGCTAAAGAGGCAATAAAGACAGAAATTGTAGAAAAAATGTATCACATGCCTTGTTATCCATTTATTAGAGTTTTCTTTCTCAGCACTGAGTTTCCCAGGTTTGCTCCTTCAGTGCCAAAGAAGGGTAGCTTGCTGCTCAGTTCTGGGAATTCAGCTGGAATAAAGAAACCGAGCCTCGGGAGACAGCACATTCCCTCTTCCCTCAGCCCCAGGAGAGAAGGTATTTCTCGCTTCTTGAAGTCATTTCTGGCAGTGGTAAATTGGGAATAACCATGAAATATCACTCTCAGTCTGTTCTTCACTGTGGAGATTTGCATTAAAATGTAAATAGTTTTCTGATTAACAAAAGTCTTTTAAGACAACCATGTGATGCCTTCAGAGGCTGTGACTAGAGGCTTTAAAGCCTGGCCTGTGGCCTCTCAGAGGCTGCTTGCTAGCTGGTTGCCTTACTTGATCATTTGTTGTCCTGGTAATAATATTTAAAGCAGCATCTGTGATTTCTTTTTTTCTGAAAGAATAAAACCCTCTAAAATTTTCTTATTTTAATTTTGGCTGACCAGACAAACTTGATGTCCATCTCTTTTCCCGTCACATGGCTAGTATAAATTAGTGATGTGCTCCTTGTCAGACCCACAAGGAGCACTACTGTCATTCAGCTCATCACACCAAGTTCAGCTGACAACAGCACTCGAGCAGAACTGGAGACAAACTCACCAGCTAAATAACAAAGGAGAGGGACTATTTTCAAAAGGGGTTTAAAAATATTAAGCACCTGTATATATTAATTCAGACTTTTTCCCTATAATTTCTGAAATTGGAGAGGCCAGGCAATGCTCTCACTCCACTGGCTTACTTCCCTTAGTCCTGGTGTACGGATACTCGGAAGCGCACAGGGGACTGTGCTTGGCTTCTGGCCACAGCAACGGTCCTTATCCCCACTGACCACTCGACGTTATACTGAGATGACATCCTGTAGCCTAATCTTTGCTATAACGGTGAGATCATTATTCCTGTTGAATACATTCATCCCAAGGTTGGCTCAGTGGGGACAATGGTACATCTTTTTGTTCTTTAAACAAAGTTCCTGCCCACCTACCCTTTCCAGGTCCCTAGGATCCTACTTCTTGCTTTGTCTCACCCCCAGCTGCTGGCGTATTTAATAACCATGCAGATGTGCCAGAAAAACATTTAGTGCATTCACTGTAGGTAGATATGACTGGACTTTTTTTTTACTGTGACACTTGAGTCATGTTGAGTAATGAAATAAACAGAAACTAAAACGCAAAGCAAGCACAAGAATCATCTCTTAATCCATGTCTTAAAAAAAAACCAAACACTCTCAGCTAAGGAAAAAATAAACAAACTTATGCCCCCTTTCAGCTCGCTGACTCTCAAAAGAATGACTGACATCATCTCATTTTTAAAAAGAGCTTTTAAAACAGTGACTCCTCTGCTTGCCTTCCTAGAAAAGGCAATTTTGCTCTTGATTAATGTTTATTGTAGAAAATGAAAGCCAAGGAAGAAATACAAAACGCTTCTAATTAAAGAGTCTTTTAAAACAACCGTTGAGTGTGAGAGTGCTTGTTTATCTGGGAGGCCCCAACCCATGCAAAGAAGTCGTAGCATCACCTGGGACACCAGGCAGATAACCCAGTAAAACTCTTCCAAGGGTTCACATAGGTGTCTGGAGATGTCACTATGCCCACAGTGTAGAAACCAGCATAAAAAAACAAAAAAGAATCACAGAGCTGGGAGGGAAATGCAGAAATCCCTAGTCCAGTTGCCAGGGGAACCCAGGGGAGCCCCTCTCACAAGGCTGTGTGATACCACCCAGAATCCTTTCCTGCCAAGAGAGGGACCAGCTTACTGGAAGACCTGCCTCTGGGAAGGAGCAGCCTCTTATTTCCACTGCTGGAAGTTCTATCCCAAATAGCTTCTGGGTTTTTATCAGTGGGACACCTGTCTCCCCAAAGGACTACCTGTCCTCTTCTGTGCCAAGGAATTACTCTAAGCAAATAAAGTCCCTTTGCTGCATGTCAGGCCTTCAAATATTTGAAAACAATTAGGACATACTTCCAGCCCAAACCTTTCTGCAGCATGAAGCATCAAAGCTGGAGAGGTGAAAACTGGTGTCTGAGCTAGCACCTATCTAACTGGTCTGGACCTTCCATCTGACTCATTTACTGCAGGCTTGGTGTGAAACATATAAAGGCACAAGTCACTGCCCTTGAAGTACATGCAATTCAGTAGACATCATCTTAGTTAATAAACATGCGTGCCCACTAGTATTAGGATCTATTTGTAATCTGACCTTGTTCCAGACAAAAGGAAAAAAATCCATGTTTGTTTCTTGCCAGAAATATAAGAAAATGCTTTATAAGTATTTCTTAAAAGCATCAGCACTCTAATTAACATCAGTATTGCTGTTAATGCATTCTGACAATTAGGGTAATAAGGTTAAAATCAATTTTCCAACTTGTGACAGACCATAGTTAAGAACCCAAAATGAATCAGCTGTTGTAAGTAAAAGAATTCATTTGCTCCTTAAGAGTTAACTCTATAAATATCTAATTTTAAAAAAACCCTATTTGTTAAACTGATATATTCAAACGTGTTACAGTAAAAATCTGATATACCCAAATAATTGTCTTTTAAATTTTAAATATATTTAAGCTTACTGAGTAATGATAATATGCTGCAGAAGAGCAACAAAAACATTTTAAGGTTTTTCAGTAGTGTGTATACAAATGTATGTGCACTATATATAAGATAACAAGCCAGAAAGTCTTCTTTCAAATCTTTTTGGAACATTCAGCTATTTAGGTAAACAGCCCAAAGAAATACATAAATTCCAAAACATCTCTGGAGAGAAAAGTCACTTTAAATGTTAGCATCTTTCCCCTTACAATTCAATGGCGAGTAAACGCTGGGAAATTCTTGAATGTGCAAAAAAAAAAAAAAATCGTTTAACAAAATAATAAATTTCAAACTTGACAGTTTTTAAATGACAATTCTACCTTTAATATTCTTACAGGTTTCTGGAAATGCTTAATAACCTAAGTATTACACTCATTTTGGTAGTTTATATTCTGTTATAAAATCGACTGCAGCCACCTACATTACAGAGCATGGTTATATTTTTCCTTAGGCCACCTCGTTTGCATTAGTGGACTAGATCGTACTGCTAAATATCAAAGCTTGAAATCATTCAACACAGGTCAGTGTGGAAACGCAAGTTAGAGAAACTACAGTAATTCACTGTAGCGGACGACAGCTCAGTAGCCAAGCTTGACTCCTCTGCATATGTGCATTATGCTCCATTTCAAAAGTCACAAGAAAACCGTTAATTTAGGGTAAAACTCAAGCTCGCCCCGAAGCTTCGGAGAAGGCCTGCAAGGTGGAGTACTTACGTAAAGGGTTACCAGGACGCCCGGCACCACAACTTACTAGGGAGGGTCTCGAACGTCCACAGGCGGAAAGCAGCTCCCTTCTACAGGCCTGGAGGATTCGGACAGGCTCCTCCCTCCAGCATCCTGGACCCAGCCCGGCCAGGCCCCGGGGCGCTCCCGGTGCACCTGCAATGCGGCGCCCTGGCCCCACGATCCCGCCCCGGGCTGGCGGCGCGGCCCGGCCAGCTCTCCTCCCGCTTCGTCCCGCAGCCCGCGGGGCGCCCTCCCCAGCGCGCCGGGGTCGCGGCGCCGCCCCCGGCCTCTGCCCCGCTTGGTTTCCCGGGAGCCGTCTCTGCCAGGGACTCCCCTGCCCCGAGGAGCCGGCGTTCCTCCCTAGAGCCTGGGGCGGGCGGGGACCCCCCGGCGGGCGGCTGAGTTCAAAGCCGAGCGCGCGAGCTCGGTCCCCACCGCGCCGCCAGGTGAGCGGGGCTGGACTGGGCGCGCCCCGGGCCCCGCCTCACCTGCGGCGCGGCCGCTGCGGTCCTTCAGGCGGCTCCGCGGCTCGGCGCGGTCCTCCAGGCGGGCGGCGGCGGCGGGGACCCGCGGCCCATGGGCGGGGCAGGCGGCGGGGCTGGGCCCTGCGGCCGGCGCCGGGGGAGGTCAGCGGGCGCCGCCCGTCCGGCGCATCTCTCCGGTCCCAGCGAGCGCTCGCCGCGATGCACCCTGGGAGCCGGCCGCGCCGAGGCCTGGCCGCTCTGACCCGGCGGGCGGGCGCGGCGCCGGCGCGGCGGCTGGCTGCAAGTGCGGGTAGGGGCGGGGGAGCCGATCGGCACTCACTCGGCGGGGAGGGGGCAACGCCCCACTCCCCGCTGCTGAGGCAAGGCGGGGGCAAGGACCCAGGGGAAGGGAGGGTCCGGCGGGTGGGACGCAGGCGCACTTGCTCAGGTGCGGCCGCAGTGCGGTTGCCCTGGGTAACGCGGGCGGGGGCAGGGGGCGGCGAGGGAGGCCGGCGGGAGCGCGCTCGCGCCGCGGTGGGGGCGGGGGCGCGGGCCGTACGGCGCGCATGCGTGCGGCCCTTCTCCCTAGGGGCTCGCCGGCCTCGTGCGTGCGCACGCGCGCCGTCCCCCGGAGGCGTCTGGGTGTGCGGAGCGCGCGCGCGGCTCGGAGGCGCACCTGTGAGGTGTCCCCGGAGGAACGGCGGGTGGGCGCTCGGAGCCCGCGGCCTGGGGCGCTCGCAGCCCGCACTTGGAGTGAGTTGGCGCGGCCCGGCCGTGGACTCCGTATTTTCTCTCCCGGCTGGGGGCGGGGAGCGGGCCGGGGGCTGGCGGGCGGCGGAGTGGACTGAAGAAAAGGAAAACAACCCATCTCTCGGGACGGGCCTCGAGCCGCGCCGGTCCTGGGGGTCGCGCGGGAGGGAAGGTCAGGGCGGCGCTGCTCGGGCAGGCCGGGCTGGGAGGCCGCGCGGGGCCTCGGGCGGCGGCCGGGGGTCGCGGGGGGCGGCGGGGCTCGGCGGGCGGAGGCCGCGGGCGCCGGACTCCCGGGCTGGCCCATTGTTGTAGCGGCCGGGGGCAGCGGAGCGCGGCGGCCCGGAGGCCGTGCGGTCGCGCCGAGAGCGGCTTCAGGGGGTCCCCGGGGAGCGGCCATGGCCGCGCGGGGCCGGGAGCCGGGCTGCGGAGCGGCCCGCTGCAGGGTGCGGTGTTGTTGCTTGCAGCGCGCAGGCCGCGGAGCATCGCGCTCAGGTGATGAAGAGCGCGTCGCGCACCCGGCACAGGAGCCAGCCGCCGCCGGACGCCTCCATTGTTTGACCACGCCAGGCCGGCCCTGCCCAGGTGAGCTGGCCGCGGCGGCACCCCTCCTGCGCGGCCTGCAGGCCGGCCGCTCCCGGCGGGACCCGCTGCAGCCCTCGCCTGCCCCTGCCTCTGGTTAACTCGCGGTGCCCCCTCCCCGACGTTTTTCCTTCCGGATTAGGCTGCCGTGTCGCCCGGCCAGCTCACCCCGCGTCCCCGCAAAACTCAGCTCCTTTGTGAGACCTTTCTTGCCCAACTCTACCAACTAAATCGAATCTCTCCAGCAGAGTCTGCTCCGTATGGGCGAGCTGCTAGTTTGATAACTGGCTGTCTTATCGCAACAAAGGAGTCCTGGTATTGAAAAAACTATTTCCAGGCTATTGCCTTCTAAAGGAACGTTTTGTGATACTTAAAACAGTTTATTGTTTTATCAAGATCGAACTGTTTTTATGCATTTTGTCTTCTCTTTTAGAGGGGACCCCTAATCCCTTTGTAGACGCAAAGCTTTTCAGAGCAGGGAAGTGTGACCTTGTTCAACCTACCGGTTAATTTAAAATTTAAAAATTAATTTTGGATTAGTAGAGTAGTTCATTTTCTTTGTACACACCGGTGTATCTCAAGAGATGGCAAGACTTTGACTATCACCACCACCCTCTGCAGATAAGGACTAGGATGTGTGTGCTGTGTGTCCTTCTGGCTTTTTAAAAATACTTGGAATCATCTTTGATTGTTTTAACAAGTATCAGCTAGCTAACATACTGTCTTTCAACTTCAGCATTATGTGCTTCAACTAATTTTTAAGAACTGCTGCATCATGTTCTGTAGTTTGGGTATACTGTAATTTATTCAGCCATTTCCCAGATTATGACAATCTATAAAGTTTTAGCTTGAAAAATAGCTTTATTTGGTGGTGGTTGTTCTCTGGTGAGATGCAGTTTTAGCGAAGGGAGAAATTTAGTGAAGGATGAAATTCTGTGCTAATTACAGAAAATAGACATTTATAGTGGAAGTTCCTGGGTTAAGAATCTACATGTGGGAGCCTCCAGCCCTTCTGTGATACTACTTACAGGTCCTGTGACCTTGGGAGAGGACAATTACTCCAATCCTCAGTTTTCTATAAACCCGTGTTAATACTGCTCTCTCTGCTTCACAGAGTTCAGTGATACCATGGGAAAGTGCTTGGTAGAACCCGAGGTCGTAAACAAAGATTGGTTTTATTAGCCTTTCCAATCCAAAAATTATCAATTTGCAGTATGATTTTTTTTGTCATGTTTGTATCAGAATACTAGAGATAGCAACTTTGAATGAATTTTTAATTTATGGTTTTGCTATAACTGATTTTTGTCGAATACTGGTAATGCTAAAGATTTCTTAAAGAATATTTGGCAAATCACATTTTTCCTAGCGCTTTTTTTTTTTTTTAAGTTGTCAACGGACCTTTATTTTATTTATATATATGCAGTGCTGAGAATTGAGCCTGGGCCTCACACATGCTAAAGCATTCACAACCCCAGCCCCCTAGTGCTTTAACATGCCTTAAAAAAAAAAAAAAAAAAAGTGAGGCATGTAAATTAGTTGACTGAATCAATGTTATTAGCAAATTAAATGCTTGATAAAACTTCTATTGTAATAGTTAAAAAACATTTTCTGATGATGTAGATTGTACACACTAAAGCTAATCTGAGTCTGGCAGCAGCAGACTCAGATTAGCTTTAGTGCTTCTTCAAGGGAAAAAGAAATGACTTCTTACTGAGTTTGTAAGCACTATCACATCATTTCATCAATTTAAATTTTGATGAAATGATTTGATAGCTACACAATTAATGGCTTTGTAGATATTTTCCTTTCATATATACACACCACACACACACACACACACACGTGTGGTATGGCCAACAAAATCAACTCATCCCTGCCTTTTTGAAATTAGGGCTGTTCAGAAATGAATCTCACAACTGCACTTCTGCTCACAAAGTGGTATCCTGAGAGGCTTGGGTAGTACCAGCTGTGAGAGAGGATGAAAATGGGTACTGCATCTTAGATTGGGGAGGGGGACCCAGGAAAGACTTGTGCAAAAATAAAATTAAACTGAAGTTTGAAGGGCGAGTGGGCGGTTAGTGTCAAGTGATGTAGGGGATAATTTTCCAGGCAGAGGAACAGCATGTGGGAAGGCCCTGAAGGGGGAAAAAACTTTGCCCATTCCAGGAACTGAAGGAACAACTGTGGATAGATTCTAGTGGGTGAGGGGGGAGAGTGGCTAGGCATGGGGCCAGATCATGTAGGGTCTTGTAGGACAGGTTAGGGATGTTGTGTTTTATCCAGAACATAATGAGAAACCATTAGAAAGGTTGGGTTTTAAGCAGGGGAGTGACATAATCAGATTTGCATTTTTAAACAACCACTCCAGTTGCCACATGCAGAATGTGGGGGTGTGAGTGGAGCATGGAAGTGGGAAGAACACGCAGACTACTTCAGAGACCTATCTAGAGGAGTTGTGTCCTATTTCTTGGACTTTATAATGAAGTCACGTTACCACCTATGGTTTAGTCAAAATAGATGTTTGGTTTAAAAAAACAAAACCCCCTCATTTCTTACTCTAAAAAGGCAGGACTAAATAAAAGTAGGAATAAACAGATACTTTTTAAATGTACTGAAAAAGTGCACATAAGCATGAAATCAGTTGTCCACACTTAAAACAAAAACTGTCAGAAAATCAAGTTAAAAATTAGAACATTGTTTAATAAGTTTTGACAAAGCCATAACACAAGTGAAGTAAAGATGTAAAATGAAAAAGAAATATTTGTAGACACTGTTGACTAGGGAAACGTGCCTGAGTCTGCAGTGCATGTATAAAATTCATAGTTGAATATCCAAAGTAACCCAGCAGAGAATAAAACAAAAGAAACAGAAAATGAACTCTGGCCACATTTCAACAACAATAAAAAAAAACAGTGAAGCATGTAGGTAATGTGGATGCAGCCTACTGAGGAAATACTGTCTGCATAGAGGTGGTCATAAAGTATCCTGAATGACTTGAAGGAATGTTTTTGACGTAAAGAGAGGCCACATTCCTGGAAGTGATGTTTAAATGTCATGGAGATGGCCATTTTGGGGTGAACTTAATAATTATGAGTACTGAGGTGGGTATTTATGAGTATTTAAACACCACAGAGCCATATTCACCACATCAGCTTCATCCTGACTTTATTAGATTATCTGTACAGGTCACTGAAACCTGCGTTCACCCCAGAAATAACCTATTTTATATGGAAATCTAACACATGATAAGTCATGAGTGCCCCCTAAATCTGAAGAAAACAGAAGTCCCTATCAAACATCTGAAAGGAGGAGACCTGTACACTCAGCACAGACTTTGTAGTTAGTTGTACAATTGGAGACTTAAATAAGGAAACAAATCTCTATCTTACGAGTGTCATGAGAGTGAGAAACAATGGAGAAAATATAACAAAAAAAAATGTATTCCACTACATAAAAAGTAAAAGTTCAGAAGAAAAGGAAAACAAAACCCTACACCAAAAAAAGTTACCACAAAATCAGAAAATACTTGTGTCAATAAGCAAATGATCTTTAATATATAAAGTCCTATCTTACAAACAATTGGTAATTACTATTCAGAAGAGTTAGATTCTATTCTCAGTAGCAACAAGACTAGAAGATAATAAGAACAAAGCATGAATGAACTAAAACTTTATGCAGAACATTAAAATCTTAAATGATTTAAAAGTTAACCTGAGTAAATGGGCAGCCCTTGCAAGGAATTCATGATATTCTTGTAGGAGAATGAGATAATATGAAGGAAGTCTATTGCGGCATCATTTGTAATGAGGAAAAATAAAAACCAACTACCATAAATTTTGGTGCTGCTATACTTTGGAATATTACATAGTTTTTAAAAAGAGAGGCAGTCTTGAACGTATTGACATAGCCTGGATGGATGTCTATAATATACTATAGAGCCCCCACAAAATAAGTTTAATTCTGTTTTTTGTAAGATACAAATGTTATGTATGTTATATCTGAATAAAAAGGAAAAGGTCTAGAAGAATCCTTGGAAAAGCATTACTAGTGATTACTTCTAGGGGAAAGCATAGTTTATTTCATATGCTTTAGCATTGTTTTAGCGCTTTTTTTGAACAAGCATTTAAATAGGAAAAAAAAGCTACGTTCAAAAGATGTAGAATTATTTTTAAGGGTAATTGATTCCCTAGCCACTAAAAATGTTCATGAAGAAAATACATTAAAATAGTTGTGACAGTGTTAAGTTGGAGAAAATCAGGATAAATAGCTGTATACGTGATGTATTAAACAAAAGTCCCAACAACCTTCCAGTAAAACCTATGAATGGGGGACTCGGGTTGTAACTCAGTAGTAGAAGGCTCTTACCTCGTACATGTGAGTTGCTGGGTTTGATCCTCAGCACCACATGAAAATAAAGGGGTGTGTGTGTGTGTGTGTGTGTACACAGACACAATTTGTAGAAAATTTGTTAGACTATTAAGAGTACTCAACAGGATTGACAGATACAAGATAGGTACAAGATATCTTGCATGTATTTATGTAGACATAAACAGACGGGTAAACTAATGAAAAATTATGGAATGGGATACTTCTATAAAGTATGAGGTTAAGTATGTCCAACTGCAACTAAAATAATATTTTTAAAAAACCTGTGAATGGAACATGTCTAGAAGAAAGTAGATGAGAATCTTAAGAATTGTGAGCTTTGGGTGGTAGAAAATTGGTGATTTAAATAATCTGCTTTTTTATATTTATTGAGATCATATCTATTACATTTATAACAGAGCCTATGTATAATTTTATGTGTGCACTTTTTCAAAGCCACATAGAGGGGCTGTGGTTGTAGCTCAGTGGCAGAGCACTTGCCTAGCATGTGTGAGGCACTGGGTTTGATCCTCAGTACCACATAAAATAAAGGGATTTTGTCCATCTACAACTAAATAAAATAAAATAAAAGCCACATAGATAACTTTGTAAATTACACTGAAAGCAGGATCCATTGAAAAATTTTAAGCAGGGTAGAAAAATATCATTAGCATGGATAATGAATTAGGAGGAAGTAAGACTTGGGGAGGAAGATAGTGGTAGCCTGAGTTAAAACTGAGACAAAATAAGTGGAGCTAGTGGCATGGTTAGAAAGGACTTCAGGAAGTAGAGTCATGGGACCTTAGGATAGGGAGGGAAGGTTAAGCATTACTAGTGATTACTTCTAGGTTTCTGGCTTGGGCAGTTGAAGAGACAGAGGACCCACTTACTATAGTTGAGATTATAGTAGGCTTTCTTGAGGAAATGACAGATTAAGTTTTAGACATACTGAGTTTATAAAGAATTTACAGGATATGTAGGTTCTTCCTGAAAGTAATTTATAAAGAATGATTTTATTGTGCATATATGTATTTTGCTATATGAATGACTGGAAGCAGTATGTAGCTCATTATTGGAATCATTGTTACTATGTGGTAAATTTTTTTTTGAAACATAATTATACATTTGTAAACTGTTTAAGATTGAGGCATGTCTGTCCAGCAGAGATTGCACTGTATCTGAGGTCTTTCACAACTGCATGACTCTGGCTACTTGGATTGCCTTTGTGGTGCACCGGGCGAGGCTGCTGCCTCTGTAAACAGATGGTGGAGATTTTGGGGGCATTAGTGGTCCTGTCATTCATCCTGTTGTCAGAGTACTACTAATTGGAGTGATTTCTCTTAGTGTTGGAAGGTGGCCAGGAAATAGGCAGAGTGGTTAGTGCCCTGGCCCCTTACTTCCATGTGGAAGTGACCACATGGCTGTTAGAAGTATGGATAGAGATTTTGGAGTGGTTCATTGTCCTTGCCACATGACTGGGAAACGGTAGGCTTGCAGAGCAGAATGAGATGCTGGAGGCAGAGCTGGGGCATGTTTACCTTAAAGGACAAAGTAAGGAGAAGGTAGGGAAGAACCTGCCTGCAAAGGTAACAGAGGTTCATGAGAGAGGAACAAGGATGTCTTGACTGGAGAGTACTTGGTTGAAAAGTAAAACCCATTTGAGATGGTGTAAATGTAAGGGGTTTTTGAGTAATACAGCTTGGAATTCTTTAAAAAAAAAAATTTTTTTTAATGGTACCAGGGATTGAACCCAGGGGTACTTCACCACTGAGCCACATCCCTAGACTTATTTTATATTTTATTTGGGTGTGGAGTCTTACTGAGTTGCTTAGTGCCTTGCCGTTACTGAGGCTGGCTTTGAATTCACGATCCTCCTGCTTCAGTCCTTCTGAGTTGCTGGGATTATAGGCGTGCACTACCAAGCTCAGCATGGAATCCCTTCTTGATTGGACCTATGAGGGTTAGACATCAGCAGGGTTGGTGTGGCTGTACTCTGTGTGTCTTCTCGCTTTTCCTATTCACTACCTGTCTGCTCTGTGCTTTTGCTCCTTCTGCTGCGTGTGACCCTAGAGTGGCCACTCTGGAAGGCCATCCCGAGTCTGTCACTCCTACCAGCCTTCTTCATAGACCAAGTCTTTTCACTTCCTAATTCTAAATTCTCAGGGTAGAGAATCTGAATGGCTCAGTTTAGCTTCTGCATTCCTGCTCTTGGGTTCACTGTTGTGGGGTGAAACACAGTTTCCCTTAGTGTTCATGAACCTGACCAGAAGGGAATGACAGGAAGATGCTGAAGAGGTCTCCTGGAAGTTAGGAGGAAGTTTCAAGGATGGTCAGGAGCAATTGTTTTAAGTGGCCCAGAGATGTAAAAAGGGAGCAGGAGTGAAATGAGATTTGGCAGATTGAAATCATTTAGCCCAGGTTTGAAGTGGTGCCACACCAGGTCCTTGCAGGAGAGTCACCAGGTAACTGATGGCAATGGCAGGCTCATTGTACAGAAAATTGAGTTGTTGTTTTTTTTTTAATGAAATTTAATTTTGGAAATATAATGGGAGCATTCCATTTATACTTTAATTTTAAGAAGGCATGTTTTGTATTGCTTTCTAAAACTAATGCAGTAATGTACCTTTAACTCTGGAGCATGCGGCAGTGTCTGCTGTGTCACCTGATAGACATTCAGTAAAGCTCTTTTAGAGCTCATTTATTTTTCATAGCCCTGCAAGTTCATAAAATAGTCATGGCTTATTTCCACATCTTATTTTGCAGCATGTTCCAAGGTATTAGGAAAGAGTTTGTGAGGAAGCAGGCCTGTCTCAAAGATGATAGTCCTGCCTTTTAAGTTAATAGTAAAACAATTAATAAAAAGAATTGGAACCCTCTTTTTTTCTGCAGAGTAAATGTCCTTATGGCCCTCGGGCTGTCAGAATCATTTTAGATTTTGAAATTTTCATGTAGGATTCCTCTTGTTAGAGTTAAGAATATTTCACTTTTTCAGAGGACTCAGCATTGGCCAGGAAACGTCAGATTACTTAGTTCACTGTGATTCATTTACTTATTACTGTGTCATTATGATAGGATTAGGACCTTGCGATGAGGCTTAGATTCACAGAACAGAGAACCTGCACAGACCAGGTTGCACAGATTTCCATGATGCAAGGCAGCTAGTTAGAGGTAGCGATCCATTGTTAAATTCATTTCATGTTCCAAGACCTCAGTGTAAACCCCCAGAGCTAGTTTCTGAGCCAGTGTTGGAGTGCCCTCTGGAGGCACAGGGAACACTCAAGTTTTTTGTAAAAACCAAAGTTGAGACTCGCATGTGAGATGGAAGCAGAGAAGAGCTGGGGCCCAGGAGCTTGCCAGGCAGACTGAGAACGCAGTGAGGGTAGAACAAGGAGGCAAAGAGTGTGGCCAGCAGTATCCAGTGATATGTAGAACAGAAAGTGCCCTTGGATGGGTCAAGAGGAAGCCAGTACTGGGAGGAATGTCAGTGGTGTGGTGAATAGGAAATGAAATAGTAGAAACCAGGAAAGTCAGTCTTTAAAAGGCCTGTTGGGGTCAGTGGGGGAGGAAGAGTATGGCAGCTAAAGAAGGCATAGGATCAAGTGTGGTTTTTATGTAGTGTTTTGCATTGTGCTGAAGGGACAAAACAAGATGAAAGGTGTGGGGTGGGGGAGGAGAGAGTTGGCTGAGGCATTCCTCACCTGGGAGACTTGGTGGGGGAAGAGATTGCTTCCCCAGGGGCTCTACAAGTGGTGGAGTAGGGATTTCCTATTCACTGTGGGATAATGGGAAATGTTTTTGATGGCAGACAGAGGTGCAGGTGAGAAGGCAAGACTGGCATGTGAGGGTGTGATCTTCTCATCACATGCTAGCATCTTCTTTGTTGAGCTGAGAACTGGACTCAAAACTGACCTTTAGAGGATACCTGTATTTAGGAGTAGGAATAAAAGAAATGATAAAAGCACTGAGCAAGGCCAGAGAAGAAGGGAGAATGTGTTGAATTGGGCCACAGACATATAAACTGGGAGTCAGAAGGATGTGAGGAATGGCCTTGAGATTTGACAAGGGGAAAGCCATGTTGAGCAGTTTTGTAGAAGTGACTGGTGGGGTGCATCAACAGGGCACATGGGAGGCACATAGACTGTGCTCATGGAGAAGCTGAGCATCTAGCTGAAGCCACCGGGGTCAGGAGCTGGCTGTGGAGGACAACTGGAGAGTGAATCTGTGCATATCCTTAGCATAGTCTGCATGGCTAGAGAAAGGAAGATGATTGCCTTTTGGTTTTTAACACCATTATCTCGGAGTATAAGATCTATGTTTTGTAACTTTTCTGCTACCTCCTGTTTTTTTTTCAGGTTGAAAAACTGGGGAGTTGGTTTCTAAGTCAGCCTGTTCAGGTTTTGTTTTGTTTGTTTGTTTTCTGGTTCTAGGGATTGAGCCCAGGACACGTTACCACAGAGTCACATCTCCAGGCCCTCTTCCTCCTCTTATTTTGTTGCAGGGTCTCATTAAGTTGCTCAGGCTTGCAACTTGTGATCTTCCTGTCCCTGTCTCTCAACTAGCTGTACAGGCATGCACCACCATGCCCAGCCCAGCCTGCTCAGTGTTGAGGGGTAAGGCCTGCTGTGTAAGGTGTGCTCTCACACAGGGCCAGCTTAGCCTAGATATGACCCCTGCCCTGGGACTGGTATGAAGACCTTTACCATATCATACTAAACTTAAGAAAATCCCCCACGTTTCCTATACAGTTAGCTTCTGTAGAACTATATGAGTTAAACTTTATTTGACATTTATTAACTCTTGATTTTTCAAATTTTGTTTGCATTTTCTGTCCAGTAAATTTCATTTTAAAGTCTACAGCATCAGGTCTTGAGATGCTCATAGGCCCTAGGGACTGTGCCTATTGCCTGGGGATAAGACATCCCTGTCCTGTTGGGAAGCAGACCCTAGGCTATGTCTAGGCTGGTCTGGCAGGGGAGGACTTGCTAGGAACCTGCTTGTTTGTGGGGCCAGAGAGTCTCCTGGGAAACCTTCATCCAAGGGGGAGTGGAAATAACAGTTGTAGTTAGAGAATCTTTGTTGTTGTTGAAAGAAATGGGTTCATTCAGACTGCTTTAAGAAAAAGGGATTTGGGGCTGAGGTTGTGGCTCAGTGGTAGAGTACTTGCCTAGCCTGGGTGAGGCATTGGGTTCGATTCTCAACACCACATATAAATTAATAAATAGATAAAAGTCCATCAACAACTAAAAAAAAATTTTAAAAAGGGGGGGGATTTGTTGTAAGGATGCATGTGGACTAGGAAGCCATCAGGAAAGAGGGCAGTTCAGAGGCAGCCTCAGGCTCTTCCAGGGACAGTAGGTCTCTGTGGCATCTCTTTTCTTTGTCTTGCTTCTCTTGCTACCATTGGGCTCATTTTTTCCTACTCTGTATGTTTTTTCTCTACCTTAGCCTCTCTTTCCTGATGGGCTGTCCTTCCTTTTGACTTTGGTGTGCTGTGATTTCTTGTGACTTCTTCAGTCTTTTTGTATATCACAGCCTTTCAGCTTCATCTCACAGCTGATCATCTCATTCTCTCAGGATTGTTTAGATTCCTCAGAGAGAGAGAGTGTCTGATTTTGTTTTGCTTTTATTATTGTTCAGAGCACATAGTAGTTCTTAGCTAAGCTCTTGAGTCTTGGTCTCATAAATTGTCATATGGCCCCTGCTAGCCTGGGTCTACCTTAAAGCTGAGGCAGTTCTCATTAGTAGGGTTTATATGCCCATAGGCACCGTGATTGACATTCTCTGTAAGGAGAAAAAACCCTGGCCTAGTATCAAAACCATTTGAAATTCTTCCACATGTATTCTTGCCCTTTTAAAATATATCCTACTAATAGCTTTATTCTAAGATAACCCTTTGTTCCCACAAAGAAACACTGATCCATAAATATGTTTAAAGCATTTTCACTCTTCCATTTTCTTTCTCTTTACTCTCTAACTGTGCAGGGCTGCTCAGTGTAGTCTGAAACCCTCTCATATTAGTGATTTCTGCTGCAAATGATTTAGCAACTTCAGATAATCTTTAGCAAGTTGGAGAGTTATTATTATTCTTTTTAATGGTACTGGGAATTGAATATAGGAGTGCTCTGTCACTGAGCTACATCCCTGGCCCTTTTTATTTTGAAACAGGGTCTCATTAAGTTCCCTGGGCTAGTCTTGAACTTGTGACTCAGATCATGTATGTATTACTGTCCTCCAAAGTTCCAGGAAGCTATATATATAGCATACAATGATTCAGCACCATTCCCAGATTTACAGCATTTAGGGAAACAAGTAAATGTCCTATCCAAATGTAAACATGGCAGCAGTTTTGATACCTAGGTCCCTTAATATATTGTACCTCCCAAGGAAGAGTTGAGTTACCAAACTTTAAAAATAGACTTTGAAATCTGTACCCAAGCAACTCTGAGTCATAGAATGTGGCAGAGAAGGAGGTAGTGGATGAAATAAAGCAATGATAATGATAGCTCATCTATGTTGAGCCCTTAAAATTTGGTAGCACTGTGTTTTTGTTTTTTTTTTAATATTTATTTTTTAGGTATAGTTGGACATAATACCTTTATTTATTTATTTTTATGTGATACTGAGAATCGAACCCAGGGCCTTGCACATGCTAGGTGAGCGCGCCACTGCTGAGCCACAACCCCAGGGCTGGTAGCACTGTTTTTTTTTTTTTTAAGTACTGATGCATTCATTTATTTAATCCTTCAACTACCTTAAAAGATTTGATGCCTTTGTGATCTCTGTTAATTCCATTTTGACCTTTTAGGTGAAAGTCACACAGCAAGGATGGTCAGGCCTGCCTGTGAACCCATTCTGTCTCATTTGTCTCCTTTAGTGCTCCTCTTGCCTGTAGAGTCAGTGACAAAACACTGCTGACTTTTTGCTCCCTGGGACTCTAAGCCAGTCGGAGTCAGACATCCAATACCCACCAACCTACATCTTGGTTTGAATAAAATTCCCATCAGGAGGCTCATTGTAATACTAGGATTCCTATATTTTGAAAGTTGCACAGACTGCCTGGATTTCCCTTTCCATGATTTCTCAGATGTTTGCATCCCTTCTTTGTTTTTCTATCCTTTGAATCCTATACATTTATATAAACCCCAATTGTAAATGGTTCTGTCCTGTCTTGTGAGTGAATAGACTGTTCGTAATGGCCAGTTCTTCAAAATACCTTGGGATCCCAAACTCTCCATAATGTAAACCTGCTTTTTTTCTCTGCATCTCTCCCATCCAGCAGGATCCTCAGGCTGGAGGAAGTCGCCTGCTCTTGCACCCTGCATCCACTGTGGGCCCTGCCTCTGCCTCCTCTTCTGGAATGTCTTGAGGGTTCTGATTCCTGTCACTGTGGTAAGTTTCCCCTTATTTCACCATTTGTCTGAGATGGAGAATCCCCTTCACACGTTTTGAACTAAAGCTGATTGTCCTTGGGTTTTTTCTTTCTCCTTAGCCCTCCCCACCATCTCCTTAATTTTTAGCAGTGCTCTCAGGTTAGGGAGGAGGAAACTCCCAGACCTCATGCTTTTCCTTAACTTCCCTTCATTTGACTTTCATTCCAAGGATGGCAGAAGCACTGTTGCCCTGCCTCTTTGTCCAGAACTTCATTTTCTTCTTTTCACACAAACCATTAGTTACTAAGCTTTGCCCCATTTTTCTTTGTTATCTTGGAGGCTTTCCTTGCTTTCTAGATCTTATGCCATCTCCTATTTCCTTGTTTCTCTCTTTACTGAGATAGCAAAATGTTTTTTAAAAGCTGTTTGTTGCTCCATAAATTTCTGGTGTTTTTCCCAAAGCTTGAACAGTGGCCTTTTCTAAATATGGGTTCCCGAAAACCATCTCACCTGGGGAATGTGGTGGTACATCAGCCCCTATGTGAGCTCGATTCTGAGAACTGTCATGTACCCAGCACAAGTATCTTTTTTTCCTGTTTTCTTTTGAGCTTCTGGATCTGCGATCCTTTTTTAAATGATCCTCATCCCCTTTGACTCAAGAAGACAACTTGTATCTAATGTGGGACAGGCTTGTTCATCTGATCTTGCTGAGATGCAGAATGCATAGTTGAATACTCTTTCCAGGCCCAGCTAGAAAACTTGAGAAAGGGAAAACTGTCTCTCCCAAACCGTCTGCCTTCGGTGGGAGCATGCCATTTGTCCTCTATTCTCCCACTGCCAGAGGTGGGTTTCTTAGGCCCTTGATGTCTCCCTTCCCTGACTTCACTCTCTACCAGTGAGAATTGACTCAGTGAGGTAAAGGACATTTCTGTGGCCTCTGTCTTAGTGGGACCAACGGTGCCAAGTTGGAAGGTTAAATCCACATGGATGTGTGTTGTCTTCCCTCTCTCCTGGCTTGCGTGGCTGAGTGGTAAGGCATAGTCTGCTCCTGAAGGGAAAGTCTGGTCTGCCCTCTCTGTTCAGGTGTCCTGGATGGGTTTTCAGGTGATGCCTTGTTTGGAAGATGGGAGCAAGTGTGGCCTGGCATAATGTTCTCTGTCTCTTTTACTTTCTGGCTCTGTTCTCTTCCTGTCCTGACTTGGGAACTCTTGGCCTAGGCTTTATTCCAGGTGTTAAGACTGAAGGTTCAGGTCTAGAATTTTATGAATTCCTCTTCGTGCTAGTTATATATATTGGTCTCAAGCTCAAGGTTGCATCTAACATAGGAAAAACGGTTTTCCACATGAATTTGCTTAGCACAGGAGTGCTGCACTGGGAATTGGATTCATGGGCCCAGCTAATTACTAGTAAAGTGTTCACGTCTTGCAATTTTAGTTCAGTACTATGCACGAAGCCTGGATGTTGAAGTTCTGTACAATGTGTTGTAACCATTCCCCCAACCCCTTCGGGAGAATAGGGTGGCAACACATCTGTGCATGCCAGTCTTGAGTTGTGATCACCAAGGCCCATTCAGTGTCAGTATTTTTGCTTTCTATGACTCCTTGGCTGGAGGAAGTCGCCTGCTCTTGCACCTCATGCCTCCTGAATGAGCCTGGTCCGCATGGTGACCACCCTTGTTCATGCTCATGTTCATTTACTAGATGGTACAACTTACTTCAGAGCCAGACTCTGAAGTCCCTAGGGTAGTCAGATTTATAGAGATAAGGAAGAATGGGGGCTGCCAGGAGCTGGGAAGAGGGAGAAAAGTGAGGCTGTTCTTGAAGGGGGTTAGACTCTCACTTTTACAGGATAAACTATATTTAAAAATAGTTAAGATGGTAAATTTATGTTTCTGACCACAATTAAGAAAAATGCGTAAAATACAGCCAGCATATCACATCCTTAACTTTAAATCTAGGCACTACTGTGATGGGGAACTCCTGCTCCCAGCGTCACTGAGGATAGTCCTTCTACATACCCACTTGCCATTTCTGTCTCTTCTCCAAGGCCCAGTCAGTCTGTCTGGTTTCTTGTATACTTAGCTAACCTGGGGGTCTTGAGCTTTACAACTTATTCTTTTTTCTCCTGGACCTGCCCCTTTGGCTCAAGGTATAGCAGTGACAGGAAGACCAGGGTTTGACAGGTGGAGTCCTTCCCTGTGCACAGGAGCTGATCTGGCCTAGGCCTCCTGCACTGTCTTCCCTCGTCCCTCCCCTCCTAGTTCCTGGCTGGCCTAGGGATGAGAGACTGGCCCTTTGAGAAGACAAGATGGAGTAGATTCGATTCAACTAAAGGCTAAGAAGTGGCAGAGAAGAGGGCATTTCCTAACATTCCATTGTTTATTGTGCACTGATCCTCATCTAGATCTCCTAGGGTGTCCTAAAAAGATTTTTTTTTCCCCAGTGCTAATGAGAGAACCCGGGTCTTTGCAGCATTTAGGCTCTGCCACTGAGCTATATGCCCAGCCCCAAAATTCAGTTTTTTTATTTGCTCCATCTTGTTGTTCTTCCTGAGGGTAAAGTGATTACTACCTCCTTTGAGAGGTGGGCAAGAGTTTGCCCTGCATGACGGACAGTAGCCTTCTTGCCTGTTTTGTTGCTGACTAAGCTGGGACTGATGGGAATAAATTACTGCCAGTGGTCACATAGCTACTGAGTATTTGACCGAGAATTTGAACTTAGGCCTTTTGCCTGCAAGTTCAGTATTCTCCCCACACACGTTGGGATTCTTACTGCTTATGAATGTTACACATTTACTAGGTAGATGAGATAAGCTGAGGCCATACACCATGCTCCAATGGGGGCCATCCCTGAAGGAAATCATCCTGCCCCATTATTCAGGGGTTTGAATGTGGTGTTGAAGAGCAAGAAAAAAAGTAGTGGAGTGCAAACTGTGTCCTCACAGTCTCACTAAAGTCAGACTTGTAAAAACCACCTGTGCATAGAGGGCCAAGAAGGATAAACTGGTGGGCGGAAGCAGGGAGGAGCAGGAGACAGACGCGCAGCATCAGCGCAGCTTCTGACTTTGAGCAAAGGAGGAGCCCTCATCACCAGATTAGATCATCAGGTCCTCAGGAGCCTCTGCCTATGAAATGACATTCTTGGCAGATGAAAGAACATGTCATGTGCTAATTAAAATACAGGAAACAAATATTTATTTAGCTGAGCCATGCTCTGGGCCTTGTGAGTAGGTGCTTTCACATGCATTAGCTTTTCTAATCATCCCAGCAAAGTACTGAGGTGGGGCTGTCCCTACGGGTGCAGATCTGACTGGGATCAGCCACAGATACACAGCAAGTGGCAGCACCAAGACAAGACCTGCACCCAGCTGGGTCATTCTGTAGGTTATTCCTGTGAGAGGACTTTGCTGAAGGAGACAATGGGGTATCTGCCAGTGTCTTCCTTCTCAGACTCAGAAGAAAACTTGGCATCGTTCCCTTGATAATTTTTGTTGCTCTTCTGTGAACTGAATTTTACAGTCTCTGGTAATTTCTAGTTAAAAGAAAAATCACACACAGCTTCTTTTGTCTTTTCTCCATTGGGAGTCATTGAACTGAGTCATGTGAAGAGCAGTTTTCCCTAGGACAAAATGAGAGCTTCTCTTCCCTATACCTCTTAAAACTCAGGGCCCAGTTGAACTGGGTCTTCTGTGAGAGAAACCAGAGGCTCTTGGACTTGAGGTTTGTAAGGTGTAAAGAAACATGAGCAGCAGTAAGGGAGGAGAAAAAAGAGGGGCAGGTGAGGGGCCCATGCATGAGATGGATGGGGAAAGTGGGCTACAGGGAGGCTGAAGGATCATTGTTGTTGGACCCCCTTCTAGCGCTCAGGAGTCACACTGGATTGCCACAGTCTTTTCTGATCAACTGGTGTTAGAGACAGACAAGGAGGCAGCAAAAGTGAAATAAAATCCTCTTCTGTCAGTAAACGAGCAAATGTTTTAGGAAGTCTGACCTTATTCCAAAAAGGAGAAGAGTAGATTCTGATTGAGCTTAAAGTTTTAGATGGAAAATCCTGATTGGAGTCATAAACACTTTGGACACATCTAAAAAGTTGATTAGAAAACCCTGGGGAGGGCTGGGGCTGTAGCTCAGTGGCAGAGCGCTTGCCAAGCATGCGTGAGGCATTGGGTTCGATCCTCAGCACCACATAAAAATAAACAAAATAAAGGCATTCTGTCCACCTACAAACACAAAAACGTTTTTTTTTTAAAAAAAAAACAAACTTGGGGAAGTTTCTCCTGTTAGATTGGAGGCAGTGATTAATTATTAATGACACACTCTGGGCATGCTAGCCACTCCATGGGCACCGGGTGAGGGGCCAATTCCCATATTCAGAAGTGCACAGTGGAGTGCCAAGGTAGCTGAGAGGTGCAGGCCTTTGGAGGATAGAAGCTTGAACTTTGTCCTAGGGCTGGGCTACGATGATTGGCACCCCCTTTCTCCTACTGCCTTTAGCTTCCCTAGGGAGGATGAAGGAGGCCAAGACTGCACACTGAGAAAAGCATCCTGGCCAGCAGACCTTCCCAGGAGCTGTAGGCTGGAGTGTGAGGTGGGGGAACAGTAGCTGCAGGCCTTAGCAGCCATGGAGTGGACTTGGAACACCAGGCAGGCTCTTCTCCAGAGTTTCTTCAAGAGCCTGGTGAGAGGCCTGGGACTCAGGGTGGGGCTCACTGTGAACCTCACTGTGAACTTTGTTGGTGATGGGCCCAGGGCACTTGCAGAAGACCTCACATGAGGAAGAGCAACCCTGGCATCTTCAGGAATGGAGTGCTAGGAAGAGTTTGGGAACTGGGCAAGGCTTTGGGGGGACGTGAGCCTTCCTGGGGCAGTGGATGGGTATCTTCCAGGCTACCAGCATCTTCACAGGATGCTTAGCGAGCCATGGTGCTGATGAGTGAGGGACGGGGCTGCTGCATGCAGTGAGCTCACTGGAAGGCACAGCTGAGCAGGGGTCAAGTGACCTGAGCTCCCCCAAGCTCGTTCCTTGTATGTATTTTAGACTGGGACTTTCTGAAGGGATGGTGGGATAGTGAGGAGCAGCTCTATTAGGAACAGCTTTGCCAGGCAGAGCTGGGGCAGTGAGAACCACAGTTTGAGGAAAGTGTTCCTGCCCCATCTTACAGACAGAAAGCCTATAGTCTGAGGTGAGGGCAGCAGTGGGCACTGTGCTTAGCATTGTGCTGTCAGGTCCCATCCTTTGCTGGTGGAGCCAAAGGACAAGTTTCTTTTCTTTTTTTAAGTGGTTCACAAATTACCTTTTCACATTAAGTATGGGATGTCGAGACACTTGCTGGGAACCACATTTACCCTCTGGGTTAGTGCTTCCCAGACTTGACAGTATAGTAGACTGGTTAGAATTTCCTGGTGGTCTGGGCGCCGTGGCCATGCCTGTAATCCCAATGGCTCAGGAGGCTGAGGTAGGAGTATTGTGAGTTCAAAGTCAGCCTTAGCAATAGCGAGGCACTAAGCAGCTTGGTGAGACCCTGTCTTTAAATAAAACTAAAAAGGGCTGGGGATGTGGCTCAATGGTTGAGTGCCCCTGAGGTTATTCCCCAGGACCCACCCCCAAAAAAAAATAAAAATCAAAAAGAATCCCTTGGTGATCCTTGCAGTTTCTGATTTGGAAGATACAGGCCATAGATTTTTGCAATTCTGATAAACTATCAATGAGGCTGACAGGGCTGTTCTGTGGATCTCTTTCTGAAATCATTTCCAGAGCCACTTTTCCTTTTCTGCGTGCTATGGCTACATAATGTGAATATTAACCTTAGTCACTCCAAGGAATTATAGAACAGAAAGGAAGGTAGAAAAACCCAGTAACTATGGAGGGTTGTCCTAGTGGGAATTGCTTGGGCATCTGTCCTAGGGCCATTGCTAGAACGTGTGACTTTTTTTTTGTATGGAGGATTGAACTCCAAGGCACTCAACCACTGAGCCATATCCTCAACCCCTTTTATTTTTTATTTTGAGACAGGGCCTTGATAAGTTGCAGAGGCTGGCTTTGAACTTGCGATCCTCCTGCTTCAGCCTTCTGAGCCACTGGGATTACAGGTGTGCACCACTATTCATACCTGGATATAAAAGAAACAGAGTTCTTTTATATCACTTTGATGCTCTCTCCCAGTTCACAGTACTCAGAGAAAAAGACTGGTTGAGCTTAGTTCTTGCCCTTTGATTATATCAGGTAGATATATCTAAACAGGAAACAGCACAGTTAGGGAAGAAATAGAAGCCGGAGGCTGAGCTGTTCACTGCAGGCTCCTAAAGCCATCTTTTGGTTAATGGTGTGTGTTCCCTGTGTTTACCAGGCAGGCAAGTTGAAGAAATTAAATAAATATATATATATATATATATATATATATATATATATATATATATATATATATATATATATATATATATATTAGTTATTGTATGTAGGCATTATAATAAAGGCTTGTTCATTGTCTCCTTTTCACAGAATCCTAAAGAGATGAAGGTGTGGGTATTATTTCCCTTTTTTGTTGGAGGAGGTTGAGTCCTAAGGATAAATAACTTGCTTGAAGTCATACAATTAGTAACAGGAGGGCTAGAATTTGAATGCTGAGATGTTTGTGCTGCAGTATAAAATGCTGGCAGAAACTGCCGCTTCCTGGCATGTGATGTGGCTTTTCACAGGAGTGGAGGGAGCTGGAGGTGCATAGAGAACCATGATTTGGCGAATCAAGAGCTCTCAAAAACAAGGTTAAATGTAGCCTGGATGCATGAAAAGCCTGGCAACTTCAAGAAAGAAGCTCTCAGCTCTACCAAATTATGACTTTGCTTGTGGTGGGAACAGACTCCTTCATAGAATAAAAAGACAAGATATGCAGTCAGAGGACAGCAGGTAGAGTGGGCCAGTCCGAGCTTTGTCATGCATGGTAATTTCTACTGGGGCCAGTTAGATAGCAGTGCCTGGCCAAGAGGGGACCGTAGCTCACTCCTGTACAACTGAGACAGGGCCTGCTTGTTTTTCCTTTTTTGGAACTGGCTTTCAGACCCAGGGCTTTGAGTGTGCAGGGCAAGCACTTTACCCCTGAGCTACATCCCAGCCCACCTGTGAACATTCTGCATTGTCTATCATATGGGCTTACTGGGGGACACCTCGTATCCAAACCATAACAATCTGTATCCTCAGGGGTGTGCCTGTCAGAGGCCCACTCACAACGTTGGGACTGTCACTTTCCCCTCCTCCATAGTAAACTATGGTAAGTGCGCAGGCCACATCTAATCTTTCGATCATCAGATTCTATGGAGCCGTGCCCATTGTCCAACATGTTTGTAGTACATGCCATTGTGATCCTGTGTCTGAGAGGTCAGCTCCTATGACTGGCATCAGTAACAGCTCTCTTCTAGGTCCAGAATTTGGTGGGCCGGCTTCACTGGGTATATCACCAGTATCAGCCGCTCATCAACTTGTCTTGGGAGCTGGGACTATAGGAACTTCCTCTAGAACCCTTCCGGTTAGTTGAGGGACCTAGAAGTCAGTGTGAGTCTTTGTAGTTCCCAGTTACTGGCCTAGTGCCTGTGGAGAGCCTCACCTGACCCCCATGGCATCATCGCTGGCTCTCACTTGTGGGAAGACGACTCACTGTGTCAACTCACAGCATATGGTGGTGGTTTTGGTGGAGGGTAGAGGCAGAAACATCTTCTTCCCTATTTTCATTTTTATTGTTCCCAGAAAGTGCCCTTATCACTTTGGATGGCAAATTTATATACCATACATTTTGATAGTTCTGATTCTGGATAGGAAGTTAATGTGATCTTTGTTGAAATAGATGCAACTGACATGTCACACAGCCTGCTACTGGAGTGGCAATATCCACAGCCAGTGCTTCCTAGGCATCCTGAAGCCAGAACACTGAAGAACGTCTACCAGGTTTGGTTGTCTCAATAATCAGAGGCAATTTTCACTTGATATTTATGAAAGTTTAGTTGTTCAAAGGACTTGAGTTTTTTGTTTGTTTGTTTTTATGCCAGCATTCTGATTTTATGGTAAATATATTCCTGATAGAAAAAGGAGAGCTCAGTCCTGAGATCTGGAGAGAAGTGGTGTTGGCATGGACCTGAAACAGGATTGTGGATACTACTTCTGTTCCTGAAAGGAGGGAAGAAGGACTGGAATCACACAGTGTTGCTCTCTGGTAGTATGGAGGGATCTGGCTCCACGTCAGAGAGAGGTTGCACGTAGAGAGGATGGGTTGGGGCCACACAAGCATTCTCGGCTGTGTGGAAAGCCCAGCTGGAGACACTACCTTGAAAACTATGGCAGTCTTATGATTTTCTCTGTCAGCATGTGAAGACCGGATTGGTGTAGGCAGGAGTTTCTTCCAGGTGGATGGCCTCTTGGAGAATCTCTGTCCTTCAGAGAGTCAGCCGTTCCTCATGCAGCATCCTCATTTCAGCATGCAGCATGGGTGACTAAGCACTGGGACAGGCCTGTGCCCACCCTCAGTGCTGCTGGCAGGTCACCATGTCTCTCTGGTCACACTGCTCTGTATACAGCCATCTTAAGCCACCTAATGCTCCTCAGGTCCTTGCTTGCTTTGTCCCCTGTAGACAACCTTGCTTCCTGCTTCAGGGCAGTCAACACTGGCAGCTGCACTGCAGCCTGTGGGGCTGCTCCCTGCTTTTATGCTGTCCTGCCTCTGCTACGACGCTCTTCCCTCTCCTTGGGCTTTGGATCCTGTCTCCATTCATCTGTCCATGATTTGTCTGCCCTAGTTTCAGTCTTCCCTCTCAATGGAGTTCTTCCCATCGTTTCCTTTCTTGAACTCTTCTTGAGGTACACTATACAAGTTCACAGGTCACGGGGCTAGGTGAGTTCTTCCAGCTGTGATATGAGCATGACCAGGACCCCTCTCCCCCTGCTCTCACTGCTTCCTAACAGTGTCCGTTCATTTTGTCCGTGTTGGAAAGTTATTAAGTAGGATCAGGCAGTACTACTTCTTCAGACTTGGTCATTAGGTGTTGGGTTTTGGTAGGTGAAGTCCCAGGGTCTTCCTCTTCACTTCTCATCCAGGATCTCCTTCCTGGACCATCTCATTCCTCCCCTGGCTTCTGGTACTTTGTAAATGTTACTTGATGAAATCTTGGCATCTTATCTCAGTGACAGTTCCTTTCATCCAGTTGCTGTCCTTCACATCTACTTTTGATGGGCATGTCTAAAATTGAGATCATGATCTTAATCACCAAGCCTTCATCTTCTGTATTTTCCTTTCTTAATGAACATTCAGCTATTCCAATAGAAGATCTTGGCAGAATGGGTAAGGGAGAAGATTATGCCACTGAGCCTAATGAGCTTTTCTTTCACTGTCACCACCACTTAGACCATCATTCTAACCCAGACCTTAAGGCAGTTCCAATTCCCTAACGCGTGGACCCTCACCCACTCTTGCTTCCCACCCATCAATTCTGTACTTTACAGTTTTCTATGAAAAATGCAAACCTGATGTTATCAGACTTTAAAACAGGCAACAACTAGCCATCAAAGTCCACCTCCAGATTGAGCCCAGCTCCCCTTCCTTCTAGTGGCCTCCTGGCCTTCTAGGCAGGTCAGCCTCCATCTTAGGTGAGCCCACAGAACTGTCCAGGCTGTTTTGAAGCACTTAGTGTAGTTTCATGTTCACACCTCTGTGTGGATCCCTTTGATGGGTCTCTGTCTCCCCATCTTGCTCTGCATGTCCATGGGAGGAAGCCAGGTGGTGCTTGGTACAAACTCATCACTGAGTAGATGTTTGTTGCCTGAACTAACTACCTGGGAGAGAGAGTTGAAGGCATTTTACAAACCCCCTAATGCCATGTGTGCCATTTTCCTGCTCGTCATGGAACAGGGAGAGGAAGGGCAGATGGGACCAAGGGAGAAGACAGGAAAGGAGGCACAGTGTGTGCTAGTGTGGAGGTACGGCTGGAAGGGGCAGAGGTCAGGTGTGTCCAGTTGGTAAGCAGCAAAAAGGAGCGTACCTTAAAGAGCCACAGGAGGCTTTAAGCCAAGGGTAGTGAAGTTATCTTATTAATGCTTTAAAAGATTAAGGTGAGGCTGGGTTTATAGCTCAGTGGTAGAGCACCTGATTCGCATGCATGAGGCACTGGGTTCGATCCTTAGCACCACATTAAAAAAATAAATAAAAATATTGTGTCCATCTACAACTTAAAAAAAAAAAGATTAGGATGATTGCCAGTAGAGGCCAGTTTTGGAGGAGCAAGACTGAAAGCAGAGAGCTGTGACTTGCAAGCTCTTGGTGGAGTCTGGGAGGAGGGGCTGTGCTCAGTCAGGCTGGGCTTGGGAGGCAATGGAGAGGTGACAAGGCCAGGATTGGTCAGAGCATCGAGATACCCTGGAGGCAAGAGGAACTGAAGTTGACCATGTAGGTGGATGTCATTGCCACTTATTGAGATAGGGAAGTGTGAGGAAGGACAATCCCAGGGGAGTTTGGTTTGGAAGTGGTATATCTGTGGGGCAGAAAAGACTGCAGGTAAAGCTTGGAGCCAACATCACAATGTTGGTATGTTGGGCTGTGTGACTGGATGAGATTGCTGGAGAGAAGGTATAGACTCAGAAAAGAAGGGGTCCCAGGTTGATACCCCTGGAAGAGTTGGAGGCAGCGGAAGAGGAAATGAGGGGTGGCAGTAAGACTAGAGGGCTGCTTGGTGAGTGAGGAAAGGTGTTTCCAACAGACGCGTGGTCTCCCAGGCTGCAGAGGGTTGTTTTCACTGGTCTGAGGGGGGCTGAGGGGCAGCGTAGTGGTATAGAGCTCTGCAAGGAAGTTTTTTATGAAGGGAGAACGGATGTTTTGGCTGATAACTGGGTGGGGCTGAGGGATCCAGAGAAGTTTATCTCAAGGGAGAAACAAGAATGTGTTAGTATAGAGTGGATCCAAGACAGGGTGAACTTGATAATGGCAGAGAGGAAACAGTTAGATGCAGGATTTGATTCTGAACAGACTGAGGAAGTGCAGACCTGGTTGCCATGGAGGGCAGCCCCTCCGAGGAGCCAGGAGTTCCCCCAGGAGTGGAGGTGGAGGTGCAGCAGGTACACAGTCCTACTTTTGTCTTAATAAATTATCTTAGAGTTCCTTTCAGCTGGAGGGTGAGGGAGGCTGAGAAATACAGGAGATTTAAGAAGAAAGCAGCAGTATGAAGTGGCAGTGTAAAATACTGGGAAAGTGTGTGCATTCAAGACTAGATAATTGGGGGGACAGGCGTTCAAGTGTCCACTGGAGATTGTGATCTTGCACGAAGTAATTCTTGGTGCTGTCCAGCTGCCTGGTGCTGTGTAGACAGGTGAAGGGTTGGGTTTCAGTAAAATTGGAACAGTGACTTAGAGGAGTGGAGAGTGAACAGTGATGGCAGACTTGGAGTCTTTGTGGGGCTCTGAAGAAGTGTGACCGGGCACAGGAAGCCAGTGCCAGGCAGTGGAACCCTGGGGCAGCACAAGCTGGCCCCAGATGGGTTGCTTAGCATGGGTTTGGTAGGCAGCACAGTTACTGCTGAGGACAGAGCCAGGGTGCAGCCATAGGTGGTGGAGGAGACAGGGAGGGAGCAGGGAGAGGCTGCAGAAACTGAGCTGGAATGGGAAGCAAGAAGGAAGGAAAGCAGGATCACAGAGGTCAGACTAGAGCATAGTTATTCCATCAGGGCAGTGGCTGCCTCAGTGGGGAGGTGGGGTGTGGTCAAGCGCAGTTCCACTGGTTGTGGACAGAGGGCCAGCAGACCTCCCTTTAGCCTGACTGCCGTCCTGTTATGATGTGATTGGATTGATGTGGGTTGTTGGTGTCATTGGCAGAGTTTATTCAGATCTGTAATTTAGAATGCTGTTGTGTATTGTTCTTGTGGCTTAAGATTCCTTTATTCCAGCAATCTTGTGAGCAAAGACTTTTTTTTTTTTTTTTTTAATGAAATTTTAAAATACACTCAAGTAGAGAAAATAACAAATGTATCCTTTGGGCCCATCACCACAGGGATTGAAGAGCTGGGTTCAAGTTTTTGCTATTCTTATTGCTGTTACATGAGGAGGCCATTCATTTCCTAAATTGGGGTTTGTGAAAGACTGTGGGTCACATATTGGTCTCACCAGCCACAGCATGGCACACATGAAATCACTATTTTCAAACAGGAAATAAATACAGCATCTCTTTGTCTCTCTTTAGTGTCCAAAGCTTGCTTCTTAGCATTTTGACTTATTAATACTATTTAAAACATGTTTTTATGACAGGCCAGGATGTCTGCATTATCTCAATTTATAATTAAAAAAGAAGGTTAGGTTATATGTTTGCCTGAAGTTCTAAGGCTAAGCCAGGATCATTTTTAAATCCCCTTCTCCCTAGTCCACCTTTTGGACTAAGCATCATTCAGTTCCCCAGTCTTTGGAAAACCACCTCTGTCTTCTCTCCCCATGCCCTAAGCATCCATCTCCCCATCAGACCTCAGTGCTCTGCCTCTGGTGCCAGCCAGTCGTTGGCCTGCGTCTCCCTGCCAGTGTTCTTCTCCCAGTGTGCCCTTCTGCAAGCCTCACTTCCTCCATCTAGCATGGTGATGGTAGTTGCTGTAATTTTTTCTCAATACAATGTAGGAGGTAGTTCCTCCTCTCTAGCCATGGCAGCAGCTTCAGGACTCTGCTGTGGTCCTGTGTCAAGGTCATGGCCTCATGTGGAATAGCACTGGTGAGCTGTCATCCTGTCTACTCAGCAGGAGCTGCTGCGCGTGTGTGCAGTGAGTGTGGTGAGCTCCGTGACTGGTGCTTGCTTAGGGCTGTAACGGGGTTTTCCTCTCCTGCTGAATCCAGATACTGTCTTGAGTCATATCCAGCCTGTACTGAGTGTCGTCTGGATCAGCCTCTGCTCTCTAGAACGTGGGTTGCAGCTTACTGGCCTCCGCCTCTATGCTGAGGATAGTTGGCATTCCTCTGATGTGGTCAGTTGCCCTGTGCCAGGGGCCTGCCAGACATTGCCCTTCTGTGCACTGTCCTCACTAGCACCTGCCCTATGGAGACTGGTGCCCTCTGCTGCAACCACACAGGTTCATTGTATTGAGAAAAAATTAGGGATTCCCACCTCTCTTTTTTTTTTTTCTCAACAAAATTTTATTTTTTGGCCAGGTGTGTAAGATATAAAGGTGTTACACAGATGACTTCAGAGTCCACATTCAGTCCTCCCCAGCCAAGTACCTTGAGTCTTTTCCCAGGCAGAGAGGCTGTTACCTTCAAGTTCTGCCACAGACTTGAGCTGCAGTTTGAGATCTTTGCCCTGGGAAGTGTGACTGGAGCAGGTTCTGCTGCAGTAGGCTCTTGCCAGTACAGAGCCTGTAGCTCAGCCTGGGCGCTGCCTCCTGAGTACCACAGCTTGGTACTTCTGGCTCCAGAAGTAGGAGTATGTGGCCGAACAGCCCTCCAGAGGAGCAGGTTCCATCTCTCAGCCAGCTGTGCTGCATCCCTGGCTCCCGTGGTCCCTTCCATGCCCCAGCCCAGAGCATTTGTTCTTCTGGTATTTAAGACTAATTGTTTACTCCTGGTATCTTAGCATCAGTTACTTATTAGCTAGCCCATTGGTTTTACCTATGCTGAGAGGTTAGCACTGGCACAGACTTTTTTGGGCATCACAGACTCAAGCCTCCCTGTGGCAGGGGCAGGGAGAGAGGGAAGACCTTCTGTGGAGGTGGAGCATGAGGCATGCGACTGTATGTTGACTTTGGCTCGCCATAACTTTAGGAGTAGTCCTCCTGAGGTGTAGGTTGGGTATACCCTGAGGTTGTAGGTGTGGAGTCTGCATGTTTCTCTTAGCAGTCAGGCCACGGCAGTGGAGGGCTGCCTTCTTCCTTAGGTCACAGAGGTGGTCTTGCCTGTATGGGCTTGTTACCTGAACCAACTTTTTTTTTTGTTTGTGTATGAGTGATACTGAGAACCTAGGGGACACTCTTAACACTAAGCTATACCCCTAGCCTTATTTTTTTTTTTTAATTTTGAGACAGGGTCTCACTAAGTTGTTGAGGCTGGCCTACAACTTGTGGTCCTCCTGCCTCAGCTTCCTGGGTCTCTGGGGTCACATGTGTGTACCCATTTGACTGCCTTTCTTGTAGGATGTTGAATATGAGGCATGTGGGTGAATCTTGAATGAGAAATCATGGAGTGAGTTGTTCATTTGCTACCTGTGGGGCTCTGTAGCTTGTCTCCACCCCTGGATTTGCGTCTCCTTTACCTGTGTGGCTCATTTGGGCAGTGTCTCTCTGGAAGGCCCACAGGGGTGAGCCTTTTTGTTATTTGTTTGCCTTTCTGGTCTTTGGTCACATGACACATTTGCTGGAATATATTTTTATTTATTATTATTTCTTTTTTCCTAAACAGTGTAGATTACCTCTCCTACCCCCACCTTGCCATGCAGTGAGGCTTTGTGGCGCTGCCCAATTCCTCCTCAATAGGAGTTCTGCGGGAGCTTGCCCGAGGCTACCTTGGATGAAGGCCTGCACATGTGGGAAGGCTTGTCAGGGAGGAGCCCAGCACCCCTCATTCCTCGGTCCTCAGCTGTCTCTGCCACAAGCCACTGCCTTCCCTTGCTCTCCAGAGACCCTGCACCGTGTCCGCCGGTGCTCGGGCGAGACTGGGGAGATGGGGCCTCTGGGGAGTGCATTTGTCTAGTTCCCAGTTTTACCTCTGTGGTGTGCATACTGCTGTTGAAGAGGAACAGAAGAAGGTCTTCTCAGTTGTTAACTGTTGGGTGTTTTTTATTTTTATTTTTTTTAAATCATGAGAAACTTTGACAGCACACATAGGTAGAATACTGTACTCATCTGTTTATCACATAGAATCAGTGATTAGGATGAGTTTACCACACATGCTGGATCTGCCCTTTGCTGCTTTCCCTTTTGTCTCTTTCTTTGCTGAATTGTTTTCAGGTGCATCTCAAGACATCACGTTCTCTCACTCCTGGACACTTGAGGGTGTACCTTCCAGACTGTAGACTTGGCTTACATAATACAGTGGCTTCTCCCGTAGTTAGCCATGCCCTGTGACATCTGACACCATGTCTCTAGTCACATTTCCTCTTCTTTCAGCTGCTGATTTATGTACAGCAGATTCCCAAGAAGGGTCTCCTATTACATCTGAGAGTTTCCGCCTCTTTCATCTAGATTTCTATTCCTTCATACCTTGTTGCCAAAAATGGGGTAGCTGACCTGAAGGGTGGTTAACCTCTCGCTAGTGTTCTGCTGGCTTCCTGGCAGTGCTGTCCTCAGTTCCTCAAGAGGCCCCCTCAGGTTCTACACAGCCTATGGCAGTGAGCTGGCCCCACAGCAGCTCCACAGGAGACACCTGTTCTGTTTGCTCCATTTTTTTTGAGTCATGCTGAGATTGCTTTGTGGCTTCAGGTGATGACTGCCTGACTTGGCAACTTGTTTTCACCTGTGCCCGTCCTGCCTGCATCAGGTGCTTACTGGGGTCCATATTCACTAGCTAGGTTGTTTGGTGGTTTGGGAGAAAGTTCATGGAGCAGCAGGTGCTGTATTCTTTCCCTCTCAATTGCCAGAGTTTGCTCTTGGTGCCTTTGTTGCTTCCATTTTGTCCAGCACCCGGTTCTCCCCTCCGCTCTCTGCCTCCTCTTTCTCCCTGCCTGTTCAGTTTTGCATATTTAATGTGTTTCTGTCGATTGCATTTCTTACTCCCTTTGATGTTCTGAGGCTTTCTGTCATGACAAGATGTTCCAAGCTTGTTTTGTAAGTGGTGCCTATAGTGGTGAACCAGCTATTCACCAGGATCCCTTTGCCTCTTGGTGGGAAGAGGGAAGGGGCTGTGGGTGTGCTCCTTGCTGCCTGTACCAACTCCTTCCAGACCATTTTAGTGACAGCTTTAAAGAAAAAAAATAAGAAGAATTTAAACTTAGATTTACTATATTAACTTTATGTTACAGGATTCTTTTTTAACTTAGATTTTTGTGTTTATGTCTTATTTTTCTTTCTTTGAATATTGGTTCCTAACAACGATATCATAAATTACTTTTCATTATCCTGCTCTGCAAAAACACGAGTTAAGCTGCGGAATTAAGTTTTTTTCTTTGCAGCTTTATCAATAGAATATGCTCTTCTGGGGTAGCTGGTATACTGTTCAGACATCATTTGTAGATATGTCACCAACATGAGAGTTGAGGGTCAGTCTCTCTTTTTTTTTTAGTTTTAAGGAATTTTTCTATTTCATTCTATTTTTTTAATATATAAACATCTCTGTTTCTAACGTTAACAAAACTACAAAACAAGGTTTATTCAGATAAATCTCACTTCTCTTTCTTCTTCCCTGGTAGGTAGTCATTAAATAAAGGTTACCCTTTACCATTTTTTTATTTTTGTACATTTAGACAGATATGATACATTCATATTCCTTTTATTGCACAAAAGGAAACATGGTATTCTGGGCCTTGCAATTTTCACATAGTGGTATTACCTTGGTTCACACACAATACACACACGCGCGCACACACACACACACACACACCATGTTTTTAATGACTAAGCAGCATTTCATTGGAAGGAAGTGCTGGAATTGATTCAGGTAGGCACCTATGCATGGGCCTTGAGTTGCCAGCAGTTTTGCTGTGACAGGTACTGTCCAAGGAATCCTGCTCCTCCATCATTTCCTGTTTTTAGGAAATTCTGAGTATCTAGTTGAATATCACAGTCCTAACACTTACATCTAGAAGCAGTCTGGTTTATTTTGCCATCTTAATTTTAAAGAAGTCTCCTCAGTTTCCTGTGTGCAGTACCTCATTGAAATTCATTTTAAGAAGGTCTATTGATTTCATTTAGTTTATCAAAATACCACTGTGTAAAATACGAGGGATGGAAAGATGCTGGCATTGTTTTAACCCTCGGAAGATTTAAGGTTGAGGATTTTGGGATTGATTTTCTTCTTTGATCTCCTCTATGTTTTATTTTGTGTATTTTGTCCCCTTAGGTTATCAAAAGACTAAAAAAAGGCACTGGAAAGTGTATCTTTACTGCTCTCCCTGAGTGGAGCAGGTTGTATTGGGTGCAAGGGTGTTCTCAAGGACCCTGGATAAACTCAGCACATATTAATTGAATTTCTCCTTCTGCCAGAACATAATAGTGAACAACACACACAACTTTTCCCTTGTAGCACTTACATCCTTGTACAGAAGATGGATCTAAAACCAGGGAACAGAGAAGACGATTACTAGTTGTATGTGCTTTGAAAGTATCAAATGAGATTCAGAGTCGAGCCAGGGGTGGGGCAGCTGACACACAGAGCCACACAATGGGAGAGAGCAGTTCCAGCACTGGTGGCAGGCACAAATTCCCTGGGGTAGGAAGAGCTTGGGGTATGTGAGAATCAGAAGAAATCAGTGTCAGAAAGCAGTGACTAAGGTAGAAAAGAGCAAAGACCAGGTCCTGCAGAGCCTTGTTTTTAGGGTAAGGATTTGGATTTCATTTTGAATACATCAGGAAACCATCAAGGACGATTAAGCAGGGGGATGATGTTGAATATTCGATGTATATGTACTTTTTCTTTCCATAGATTAGGAGGCAGCTCACATGAGGTATTGATCTCCAAAAGCAGCAGTATTAATCCTTCTGAAGTTTAGAGTGGAGGTTATATTTCTCCTTGTTCCTTTATGCAGGGCAGATGCTCTTCTTCTGCTTTATTTTCTCTTTCCGTAGTATTTCCCTTGGTGCTATGCAGATAGTTACAGTGAGCAGTTGTAACGGATGATGAACTTGATTTAGAACAGGAGGATGATATCTACAAATTCTCTTCTTCAGACCTGCAAATCCAAGAGACACGTCCCTCTGAAAGAGAAGAGAGCTGTGTCCTCAGGATTAAAAAAGGTCTGTGTTATTGCTATCACATTTATGTAAAGATAATTATGCAATCAATAACAGTTTTCTGGACAGAAGAGGCATTTTCAATGTATTTATTTATGTTTCTGTTGCAGAAGACTGGTGTGCTACCTGTGTAGAAATTCCCAGGAGCAAGACTCGCCACACCTGAGCTCACTGTAAAGGCTATGCAGCTGTGCAGGAGCAGAAGGATGTACTGACCGTCGTAGGGGAGGCTGCGGATGCTCATGACCATCAGTGCTCTCTCACCCTCGAAAACTGGGTGCACACTGTGCGGTCCTTTTCTAGACGTGAGAAGTACAAGATTACTCTATGAGAGGAAGACTCCAGGGGCTTAAAGACACGTGCACCTTGGCCACCCCTTGGAATGTTGACGACTCAGGATCTAAAGGAAATTCTGTGTTAGAGTATGGAATTCATGTGGAAGTAAATGTCACTTTATAATCGGTAATAACACTGAGTAAGGAACACTATGCAGGAAGAAACCTTCCATAGAAAGACAGGCAGGGAAAAGCTTAGGCCGACCTTAAACTTGCCCAGCAGCTTAAGCCTGAGATAGGCTGCCAGAATGGCCAAATAAGAGACTCTATGAAGTAGCAGTCCTGTAACTGTAGTAGTTGTAAGGAAATTTTCTCCTCTAAATCACGATACCAAATAGGAAAAATGATTTACAAGTGCCCCATGTGTAGGGAATTTTTCTCTGAGAGAGCAGATCTCTTTATGCATCAGAAAATCCACACGGCCGAGAAGCCCCACAAATGTGACAAGTGTGATAAGGGTTTCTTTCACATATCAGAACTTCACATTCATTGGCGAGACCACACGGGAGAGAAGGTCTATAAATGTGATGATTGTGGTAAGGATTTTAGCACCACAACAAAACTTAATAGACATAAGAAAATCCACACAGTGGAGAAGCCCTATAAATGTTATGAGTGTGGCAAAGCCTTCAATTGGAGCTCCCATCTTCAAATTCATATGAGAGTTCATACAGGCGAGAAACCCTATGTCTGTAGTGAGTGTGGAAGGGGCTTCAGTAACAGTTCAAACCTTTGCATGCACCAGAGAGTCCACACCGGAGAGAAACCCTTCAAATGTGAAGAGTGTGGGAAGGCCTTCAGGCACACCTCCAGCCTCTGCATGCATCAAAGAGTCCACACCGGGGAGAAACCTTATAAATGTTATGAGTGTGGGAAGGCCTTCAGTCAGAGCTCCAGCCTCTGCATCCACCAGAGAGTCCACACTGGAGAGAAACCTTATAGGTGTTGTGGGTGTGGGAAGGCCTTCAGTCAGAGCTCCAGCCTCTGCATCCACCAGAGGGTACACACAGGAGAGAAACCTTTTAAATGTGATGAGTGTGGGAAGGCCTTTAGTCAGAGTACCAGCCTCTGCATCCATCAGAGAGTCCACACCAAGGAGAGAAACCATCTCAAAATATCAGTTATATAAAATGTTTTGCTAAGAATTAAAAAATCTTAAAACCCGTAAGTGCCACTAGGAAGGAAACCCTGTATGTACCTACATTGACCCAAGGAGTATTCACGGCAGTCCCTAGCAGAATGTTCTTTTTGAGGAGGCATAGGTGAGGTTGAGGTTTTGATCCATTGATTCATACCAGGTGTGTCCCACAGCTTGACTTTGAATATGGAGTCCTTCTGAGCATGTGCCCAAGACGGGTGGGCTGTCTTGCATCCCAGGTATGGATTTTGTATCCTGGAACTCCACGATGCCTCAATAATTGAAGTACTGCTCAGAACTCCTGAGCATTGCCAGCCTCCAAGTCACCTTGTGTCTGTGCTGTGCTTAGAAGTGATCCCAGATGCTCCCTCTCAGGAGCTCTTTCTCCTTCCTTCCTCTCGAGCCTTCTGGTCAATGCATTTGAAAATGGACAGCTCCCGCTAAGATCGTGTTCTGGCATTTCTGAGCTTGCCACATTACAGCCCTACGTAGCTTTCCATATATCCCGTGACTTCTGAACCCACTTTACCTCACATCCTCACAGTACCCATAATTCCCCACCCCTTCCTAGGTGGCATTAAATTTCATTTTAGATTTTAGGCAACTCATAATATCCATTCACTTGGCCTCAGAGAAATCACTGGCAGACACACATGCCCTGGGACTTTTCTTTAGTTGTGGATTCTGCTAATCACTGTGTCTATATGTTAGACTTATTTTCTTAGTGGCTGCATCACAACATTTTTTAACTTGAATTTTTTTTTTTTTTTTAATAGCTGAATGTAAATAGCAGGGACAAAGAAGCAAAGCAAGGTATGAGCTTGTCTTCCCTCCAGAGGCACCCGCGGGCTCCCTTATGCCCTGTGGGGAGCCCCTCTAAGCCAGGGAGCCCTTAGGAAAGGGATGTGGGAGAGGTCACTAAGGATGTGTGTCTGTTTCTGTCACCTTGGGCAGTACTGTGTAGGAGCCATTGGGGGTCAGGTGCCAGCTCTTGCTAGGCATGGATGTCTGTTGTCAGTCCATCATCTTTTCATTCTTCGTGCATTGGACAAGAATTTATTGAACACCTGCTGGGTGCTGGGAATGCCACTGAATCCGACAGACGAGGTCCCTGCTCTCGTGGAGTGTACTTCTGGTGGAGACAGATGATAAGCAAGTGAACATTAAAAATGTAGTCTGAGGTAGTGGTTAAGTGCTATGAAGAAAATAAACTAGGGTGGTGATGTAGAGGTGGGGGGTGGGGGGCATTAGCTAGGGTCGGGGAGCCTTGCTGAGGGCAGCTGGGACTGGGCAGGCACAGAGGTGGCGCACCAGTGGGACCACGCAGGTGCCGCTGGGTGCTGCCTGCCCTGGCGGACAAAAGGCAGGCGCTGGAGGTAGCGGCGGTGGCGGGAGGGGGAGGGATGCTGAGCTCTCAGTGTCCAGACTTTGTAGGCCTGTTAACGTTTTGTTTGTTTTGCTAGATATTAAAAACTCATGTGGAGGAACTCAAGGAATGTTTAGAAGACCAAAAGTCCCCAATGACAAGAACAAAAAGCAACCCATGTTTTCCTCATTTCTCATTCCTGTCATTGATTTCCCACAGGCAGGCCTTTTGCTCAGGAAGTCTTTGGGGAAACTAGGATCTTTGAAGCTCTGAAATGGGTGGTCAGGTTGGTGGTGTCTGTCAGCTGTCTAAGTTGGAAAATGAATTCAAGATAGTCGTGGAAATACTGTATCTGAGCTTGGTTTTCCCTCCATGTTTGAATTCGTTTCTTCTGTTTGGCTGGAAGGGGTTTTTGCATAACTAAAACCTCCATGCATAAAGGAGATTTAAAAGGAGCACAGGATTCAGTGGGTGGGCCATGAGGTGAGAGGTGGGACTTGGAGATAAATTTAGTCCGTATGCCTCTGCTAAGAGTTTGCTGAGTTGCTTCACAGGTATTTCCTCCTTTTTGTGAAGAAGAGGGCTGGTTTAGTTATCTGCTGAAGCCCCTTCCAGGCCTGAAGTCACAACTGCGGTTTACTGTAGTGTCTTATCACTCTTCATGTCACAGTAGCGTGGAGCATTAGAGAAAAGCCTAGACTTTTAGTTGATAGAGAGCCAGTTGAAATATCATTGATAGAATTTTAGTTTTTAGGAAAAATTGGTTTGATTTCTAGTTTTATTACTATTAGGTATGTGAGCTTGGGCAGATCGCTTGATCTTTGAGTCTAGTTTTCTCACAAAATGAGGATATTAGGCTAAATGATTTCCGAGTTTCCAGCTAGTCCTAGAGTTCTATATTTCTACATAGTTGAATTATTTTATCATGCTGTTGCTGGGGAATATGACTAACACTTTTGAAGCTACTAATTTTATGTCAAGCTTTAAAGTCCATAATTGTTATCTTCAGAAAATATTATTTGACCTACAGTATGTCCAAATCAATTTAATAAAATCACTTTATAACAGGGTTCTGTGCTTGACGTGTAGTTGTGTGGACTCAGTGGTCATCATGGGGCTGGGGTGTGGGTTGGTGTGTACATTGTACCCTGGATTTCACATCTAATTCAACCAGCTTAAAGTGTTGGCAACAGACTCGTTCTCTGATCTGTCCTGTCATTTCTGTTACCTGCCTGGTGCCGGTGGGCCTGCCTTGCCCCCTGAGCCCTGCTCTTGTCCCTTCTGACTGTGACTCGCTCGTGGTGAAGTGTGGACCATGCTTGCTGACCATAGTCTGGAAGCCACCAGCTGCCAGAGTGAAGTCTGTGTTCTGGTCTCAGCTAACATGGTCATAAGCCTTCTCAGGGGAGCAGGAAGGAGAGGTTCTGCTAAGATTTGGGTGGGAGAGGGATCCTGAGTGACTCTGCAGCTTCTCACATCTAAGATGGGCAGAGATCCATCGAAGAGCCCCACCTTCAGATGCCTTCAGGGAATAGGCAGCAGAAATTGCCTGAGTTCCTTTGTGTCGCGTCAGCATGGCCATGAAGCTAAGGGACCTTCTAACTCTTGGTGCTCTTCTGAAGAATTTTAAGCTGTATTAAGCATTGTGCAATTTGCTGTTACTCTCAGAGATTTGGGCAAAGAAGATGTGAATAGAGAGCATGTTTCCGAAGCAGGGGAAAAAACACCCAGTCATAAAATCAGCCCAGGAAGAGATGCCAGGCCTGGCACCACTGCGGGGCCAGAGCCAGATGTGACAGCCAGCCAAGGCCAGACGGACTTGGGACGGAGGCAGGAATGAGCAGGTGGCCCAGTACCCACCCTGACCTCACGCAGGTCCCAGCTTTCTGGAGCCTCATGTGTCACACCTATAAAATGGCTTTGAAAAGCCTCAGCTCAGGATAATAGAACCAAATAAGCATATATAAAATCCCTAGTATTGTTATTACTCCTGTTGCCTTTTTGAGGAGATGAGACGCTTATTGGAGTTTTCTTGTGCTGAGTGCTGCAGTGGGTGAGGACATTGAAATTTGGGGGGAGGGCTGGAGTGTTGCAGTTGACGGAGGGGGAGGAGGCCCTCTTGGGCACCTGTGATTGGAAAGGGAGCACAAGGGGACCAGTGGGGAGGTCAGCGCGTCAAGCTTTCCTGTGAACATGTAGGAAACAAGCAAAAAACCTTTCCCTGGAGTTGGGCTTCTGGCGGGGGTTTTTCTCAGGGAGCCGGGGAGAATGCAGACAGACTGCTGCGTGCAGGCTGACGAGGGGCAGAGTGCACCTCAACGTCTGAGCCAAGGGCACCACAGACCAAGCTCCAAGGAACCAGGAGTCTGGGAGAGCATCCAGCTTCTGCAGGCCACAGGACTTGCAGGGCTCTGAGCCAGGTTTACCCAGACCCCCAAAGACCTCTGTTACCAACCCTGCGTACATAAGGTGAATAACTTTATGATCTTAAATAAGGTGAAATGGGCTTGCTGGTGGAGTGCCTGCCTAGTTAAGCATGGGCTCGGCTTCCACCCTCCGCACCATACACATGGATGCACACTCAATCTTAAAGTTCAGTAACTTAAAATGTGCAAATTGCATGTTTTAATTATTCCCACATTTTAATTAATTCTCGATTTTAATCATTCCCACATTTCAAAGCTTTAAAGTGAAGACACATGAACAACCCACAGATCCCAGGGCCTATGTGCAAACATATGCTGGCATGACTTTGGTGTCAGTCTACATGAAAGATGACTTATGCCCAAGCCACTATTCAGATGCGGCCTGTGCACTTAAGTATGTTTTTAGAGAAAATGCACCGATGTAGATTCCTCTTATAGGTGACTTTATACTGTATAGAGTGTTTGGTGTGTACCCTGCCATTTATACTTGCTAAATAATGCTTCTGGAAACAGGTTCACTTAGACTGACTCTCCTTCTGCTCAGCTCTTGGCTGGCCTTGGTCCAAGTCTTCACATGAGTTACGGAGGGATGGTTGCATTTAGAGAGGTTGAAAACCTAGGCTCTGTGGATGGCGTAGGGAGGTCTGGACCTTCAATAGTATAAAGATACAATGTTCCTGGATGCATGTGTGTTTTAGGAGAGGACTTGGTTTACTCTGTGGCTTTCATAGATGAGGCACACTGTTGGGGGAAGTGGCCAATAGAGCCACATAGCCAGTCATTAGGAGGACTTAGACAAAAGTGGGACCTGAAACCACAGCAAATGATGGCTGTTGTTCAAGTTTGGATCTTAAGTGCTTCCCCAATGGTCCATGTGTTAAAGACTTGTCCCAAGCTGGAGCACTAATGGGAGATGGTGGGGCCCAGAGAGAGGTCTTCAGATCATTGGAGCCCATTCCTCACAGGGGGTTCTGGACCTCCTCTTCCCTGTCTTGCTTGCCAGCCATGTGAGCTTGCCCCATCCTGCACTCCACCATGATGCATTGTCTCCCTGGAGCAGCCAGCCAGGCCACCGTGGACGGAAACCTCTCCACCCACAAGCTTAGAATAGGCTTTTTCTCTTTGTAAATTGAGTATCTTAGGTATTCGATAGAGTAATGAAAGCTGACTGACATGGATATAATAAATGGAAGAAAAAAGGGCTGTGCTATGGTGAAGAAAGAAAAACGCTGACATGTAATGAAAAGGTACTTGTGCCTGTGATATCACGCAGGACTCAGTTGGGCTGGTTCTCCTACCGGACAAGAGTTAACGCAACCAGCTCGTTAAAGTCTGTAGGCGTGTCAGAGGGAGCTGGCTGGAAGTGGGGAGAATGGACCCTGTGAATGCAAGACAGTAGATCTACAATTGAGTCTGTCTCCTGGTTACAGAGGAGGTGTTCTGGCTATAACATTGGGGTAAGCTCCCCACTGCTGGATTGAGCTGTTTCCGGTTGCTCAAATAAACCTATTCATCACCCGGTTTTGTGCTTTCTCGTTTAATTTCTGTGTCCCACTTTACTTGCCTGGAGCACAAGAGAGGTCAATCTCTTTGTGTTTAAATCAGCCGTGTTGAGCCTTCTTCCTGTCTGTTCTCAAAATGTTGTTTTTACCTCTGGTACTACTCTTTCACCCCTGGGTGCCCTGTCCCCTTCCTGAGATAAGGTCAAGATCCACAGAGACTTACTCCAAGTGATAAGTCCTGTTTCTAAGATCTTGTGGGAACAAACCAGATATTTGACCAGTAGACCAGCCGTCTGACTCCCAGTGTTCACTGTGGGCCACCAGTAGGGTCTGAAAGAACTGGGTTCTCTGCGTTGCTTACCAAGAAGCTCACTAGACCCTGTGAACATCAGGGAAAGGGAAAAATGGGAATGTATAAAACAGACTGGCAGGTGTGCGTCTAAGAGTCCCATTTATCACAGTGAATGTGGATGAGTTAGAATTCTGCTGTCTATGGACATTTTCAGGTGGAATTACAAACACCATAATTATGTGTTGAACATAAGAGACTTCTAAAAAGGGGTGGCACCAGAGGCTAAGAATAAAGGGGCTGGAAAGCACTGGGAGCATGCTAACAGGAAGAGTACAGGAGAACCGCCCCTGAGAGCGTGGCAGTAGCTTGACTAGAAGATGAAACAGAGGGGTGTGCATCCCCGTCTCTGACAACATCCTTAAAAGTTTGGGTTCTTAGACTGCAGCGAAAAAGGAAACAACACCCCAGTGGATCTGTTAGACTTGTTAATTGTCCTGACTTTGCATGTTTCTGCTTCATCTAGCATGTACTTAAGGGAACTGTCCCCTGTGCTTCTGGTTTGGTTGATTTCTGAGTCTCTGTGGTTCGCTGTTCACCTATCAGGGTTTTCTTTCCAATTGGGCCTCTTAGGTGTGAGAAATCCCTGTCTTTGCCTGTTCACTGGTGTCTGCCTCAGTTCTACACTGATGGAACCAGTGTCACATCTTCGTTGTGTCTGCCTAAGATAATGTTTATCTATTGAAACTACCTTTTTTGTGATTTTGGTTTTAGGGAAAGGTGTTATATATGCGTATCAGAGAAATACCAACCACAATTAAGCATCTAGCTCGCCTCTCATTCCTGACCCCCAGTCTCCTGCCCACAGCAGCCATTGCTGGTGTGCGTCTTCTGGGGTATTCCTGCCTGTGCTCCCTAGGGAAGGTGCACTCCTGATTTTCCCAGGAAATGATGGCATTCTGTGCCCATGCTATCATCAGTTTTATTCAGTTAGTGAAGCTTTCAGTATCACTGTTAATATCAGTGCGTTCAAGTCTGCGTCCTTTTTGTTTTGCTTTGGTGACATCATCATTTCCCTCTGTGTGGAAGACTGTGATGTGCGTCACTCATCTTCTGTGGATGGAACACTCCCTACCATTTTCTTCCATAGCTTTTTTTAAAATTTTTTTATTTTTTGTGTGTGTGATGCTGGAGATGAAACCCAGGGCCCCACATATGCTAGGCAAGCACTCTACCGCTGTGCCACATGCCCAGCCTTTTTTATTTTGTACTGTGAGACGGGGTCTCACTAAGATGCTGAGGCTGGCCTGCACCTCGTGAGTCACTGGGATTACAGGCGTGCACCACTACTCCTGGCTTCTGCTTTTTGTTTTTTATGTTTAAATCTTTGATACAAACACAATTTATTTATTTTTATTTTTTTGCTAAGGAATGTGGTAAAGAATTAACAAAAATTTCCCCCAGATGGTAGCCAAATTAACAACCTATTAGCCAGGAGCTCCACAAATTGCAGATGCCAGTTGCATTACAAATCAAATTCTCTACGTATCTGGATCTATTTCTATTCAAATAACAATGCTCTCTCTCTCTCTCTCTCTCTTTTTTTTTTTCTTTTAATGCCATACTACTGGGATTTGAACCCAGGGCCCCGCACGTCAGGTGTGACATTTTACCACTGAGCTACACATATAGCCCCCAAGTAGCAAATCTTACGTATTGCACCTTCATCATGTGCTTTAGTTTTTGCAAGGCCAGCCCTTTAATACCTTCTTTCCCAGACTTCCCCTGTCTCTTCTGGACTGTTGGAGTCATTCCTTTTAAACTTTGGGTCATTGTGCCTTAGTTGTGTGTCTTATATACAGCATAACTTTTTGGACTGGATGTTCATTTTTCTTTTTAATAAGGACACTCACCAGGCTGGGGATGTGGCTCAAGCGGTAGTGCGCTCGCCTGGCATGTGTGCGGCCTGGGTTCGATTCTCAGCACCACATACAAACAAAGATGTTGTGTCCACTGAAAACTAAAATAAATAAATAAATATTAAAAAAGACACTCACCACATTTTATTCTTTGTGATATATGCCAAATTGAATGAGTGGTTACATTTTTGCTATTTGGTAAATTCATCACCGTTTCCTTTATAATTGAAATAAAATAAGTGTGACCCTCAATTCCTCATGCGAGGGGGAAATCCCATTATTTTGGAGGCTGGGACACAGAGCATCTCCACTTCTTGGGGTCCCTCAAAATGGTGTTTTTGCCTCTTAGGGACAGTGCTGCCGTGCTTGATTCTTGATTCTGCAGACTTATGCCTTGTGCGTGCATGTGCGCATGTTCTGCACATAGGGTTTGCAGCAGTGGGGGGTTCTGTGTGTGTGTAGTAACTTCTTGTGGAATGGTAGACTTTCTGTTCTGGAGCTCCTGGCCAGTGCTGTCCCTGGGAGCCCCATGGCTGCTGCTCTGGGGCCCTACCCTGCGCTGTGTTGCTTGGCCTTGTTTTCACTTCCCCATCCCTCCCTGAATCACTTGTTCACCCCAGATCCCACAAGTCCTGCTGTTGCCTGTGGAGAACATTTAGCCACGTCTCTTTCTCCCTCCATGCTGCCAGACTGTACCCAAAGTGACCCACGCTCCTAACTACATGCAACGCGACAAGTGTCTCAACCTGTGGCCTGTGAGGGAATTTTAGCCCGTGTGTTTCTAAGCAGGACGCCTGCTGAAGGCTGCACTGTGAGTTCTCCTTCTTGTTCCAGCCAGCAGGAAGCCCTGTGGAGCAGGAGAGTCTTTGCAGGACCCCTGGGGGAGCTAGGAGGAAAGACAGCTGTTCCCATGGGAGGGGTCAGCCTGGGGGCGAGGAACATCTAGAGCCGGCCATCCCTGAGGAGGACGTGCACCTTTGAATAGTTTCGTTTTACAAGTTCACATGATTCATTCTTTGCTAGTCTAGTTTGCCTTGGTCATTTGCAGAAGTTGGAGCCAAGAAGATCCCCGACTTTCTGCCCTGGTTGTGTAGGTCCCTCTGGGGCCTGGTAAGAATGCTCTGTGTATATGAGCAGAGAACTGTTCCCGTGGAAAGCTCTGGGCAGGAATAGCAGCAGCTGGGCTTGGGGGCTCTGGCAGACATGGCAGAAGTCACTGTGCAGGTGAATTGCAGCCAGTGGCATGGAGACAGCTGAAATATGGCATTGCTGCTCAGCGACCTGCCTGGGTCTCATGGGAGCATGGTGGCCAGTGTGACCACATAGTTGGGCTTCCTTGTCATCGGTGTCCCCTCCTTCCTCCTGCAGCCCTGCGTAATGCTAGCTAACAGAACCAACCGCAGCAGAAGCAAGAAGCCGCCTTCCTCTCATCCCCGTGACTGTCTCACCACTGAGCTCTGTGGCCTTTGCGGAAGCCAGTCCTATGGCCCAATGGAGTAAAACAGGATCCTGACCCAGCCTGGACTTTCCGAAGATGTCCAAAGGACTCCAGGTCACCAACTCATAGTGACTTTCAAAGCACTGCCTCCACCCCAACCCGACTTTGCCTCCTCAGTTCCCATCTGGTGGCTGCCAGGGCTCCATCCTTCACAGTTCCACCCTTCTCTTTGAGGTGGAGAATACTTCCTCTCTGGCCAGGCCTGCCTCTGCCCTCTCCCTATCTGGCTGCTCCTCTCTCTGTCCCTCTGTACTGTTTCTGTCTATCCATGTATGTGTATCTCCACCTCATTGCCAGCTATCTGTCTTTCCATCTGTCCCTCTATCCTTGCATAAGGCCTAGGGATGGATGGCAGACCCTTCCCCCTTCAAGAGAAGCAGTGGAGGGTCTGAGGGAGGAGAAAATGGGGGTCACTAACACTCATTAATCCTCTCTGTCACAAATGCATTAGAGACAGAAGTGCCAGGAAGAGGCAGGTCCTCCAAGAGGTTGGGGGGAGGCTGGAGACTGCTCAGCCAGAGGTAACTGAGCCAAAGCAGGAGGCAGAGCCCAGAACCTCAGAGGCGCTGGGCTGAGCTGATCCTTCCGGCTTTCTCCTGTCCCCTGATGCTTTGCCCCAGCTGGCCACATTGTTCACCTTCTCTAGGTTGAGTGACAAGGAGGCGTGTCTGTCACCTTTCCATCGGGAGCATATCTGCAAACATGAGAGGACACCCTGAGAGACCTTTGGGCTGCCAGGGCCTGAGGAAGAGCAGAAGTCCACCTGCATGGTGGTACGGAGGTTCCGGAGGGCTCCAGGGCTGTATCCCGTGGACAGGAGCCTGGGGGGCCTGGCTGTCCCAGTAGCTCGATGGTGTCATAGGGCCTCATCTCTCTCCTCTTTTTCTGACACTCAGAGAAAATGCACAGAATTGTTTGCAAGGCCCCCAAGTCCTTGAGCCCTCTGATGATTGCCTCTGAATATTGACATGAGTTTAATATACTGTACAATTTTGATACAAGGCTGATTAATCAATGACTTCAATAATCCCTGTGAGTAGGAAACAATAAAGTAGATGTATTGCCTTAGAATTATTTACATTTTATTTGCCACCATGGTTTAGTTTTGAATAATGTAACTAAATGAACTTAAATTCAATGAGCAAATTCAAGTTATTGAGGAGGTTGGGGAAAAGCCAGTCATTTAAAGGAAAAAAGGCAAGCCGAGGTTCATTTTGGTTTTCCTGTGTGAGAAATAGAGGTCTGGAGAGGTGGCTGATTGGTGTAGACAGCTGTGCATTCTCAAGACACAAAAGGGGGTCACGTTCTTTATGTACTTCTATGGGGAAGTTTTAGAGACCATTATATAGCGAGAGGTGTTTAATTTTATTTTATAAAAAATGAAGTAAAACAGTCTAAGAATGAAGAAGAATTTGCTTTGTTATATGTATTTTTATATATTGTGCTGCTATTGCCTTCTTGGGGGTTAGTCTATTTTAAAACAAAACAAAACCCTAGAATTACATTTGACAGCACAGCAGAGTGAAGTATCACAGTTAGTCAAACAAAGGGAAATAAGAGCTGCTGAGCTTGGAAAAGGCCAGACGGTTCTGTTACGTGACTCCAGAGGTGGAAATCTAAGCCCTTCCCTGCCCCAGGCCCAGCCAGTTGGCACGGAGTTGGGCCACGTTGGGAGGCTGCGGGACATGGCTCAAAGCAAGTGGATGAGCCTGCTCAAGGCCAAAAAGGAGGGCTTGGGGGTTCGGACTCGAGTTCCTTGTAATTATCTGTCCCCAATCTCATACAGCTTTCCAAACTTTTTTTTTTTTTTAATGGACAAAAACTGCCACCTGGGCTTGGGCTATAGCTCATTGGTAGAGCGCCCACCTTGCGCGTATGAGGGTTTGATCCTCAGCACCACATAAAAATAAAGATATTGTGTTCACCTACAACTAAAAAAAAATTTAAAAAAAAACAAAACTGCCACCTGCTACTACTACTCTGAATTAATTTCTTTCTTTCTTTCTCTTCCTTTCTTTCTCTCTCCCTTCCTCTCTCCCTCCCTCTCTCTCTCTTTCTTTCTCTCTTTTTTGTACTAGGGATTGAACCCAAAATACTGAGCCTCATCCCCAACCCTTTATTTCTTATTTTGAGACAGGGTCTCCCTTAGTTGCTGAGGCTGGCTTAAAACTGGCCATCCTCCTGCCTCTGCCTCCCAAGCTGCTGGGATTCCAGGTGTGCCCCACCGTATCCAGCTTCTGCATTGCTTTTAAAAGATAGTGTTTTGCTTTGTTGTTTTTGTTGTTATTGTTTAGTTTTCTTTCATTGTGTGTTTCTGGCCCTCCATAGTGCTGCGAGAGCACCCGCCGGATCTGTGATCTAGCTTTGTAAGTCCCAGCCCATTCCCTCTCTGGCGAAATTGGACATGTCTTATCTAGCTTGAAAGTTGGATCTACTGCCTCAAGTCCATTTACTTTGTTTCATCTATATAAATTCCTTCTATGTTCTACTGTCGCTAGGCCAGTTCTTTAATGGTCACTCACTCGAAAGATTAAAAAAGATAAAATTAAGAATGCTGGGGCTGGGGCTGCAGCTCAGTGGTAGAGCGCCTGCCTCGCATGTGTGAGGCCCTGGGTTCAATCCTTAGCACCACATAAAACTAAATAAATAAAGATATTGTGTCCCATCTACAACTAAAAAAAAAATGCTAATGAGTCTTACTTTTTAAAAAAAAAGTTTGTTTTTTTTTTTTTTTTTTGCAATTGTAGATGAACAGCATGCCTTTATTTTGTTTATTTTTATATGGTGCTAGGGATCAAACCCAGTGCCTCACATGTGCTAGGCAAGTGCTCTGCCACGGAGCTCCAGCCCCACCAATAAAGACTGACTTTGCATGAAGTATTATGATAGAAAAATAGGGCACCATGGAATTGCATCAGACATTTCTATGGGAAAATATAAAACGAGGATTGATAGTGTGTGCATCACTAAGTACAAACCATTGCTTCAGTGCTGTGGCCTGAAAAGATAGGTTCAAACCCTCGCACAGCCGTGACATCACTGGTGGCAGTGTTTCAAAAACTCTGCATGAAGAGCACCAGGAATCACCTCAGTGAAGAGATTCTTTAGGCCTGTCCTGCCCTCCGGGCATGCGTTTCAATAAAGCGAGATGGTCTTCATTCTCTTTTTTCCTGAGAAGCTTGTCAGTGACAAGAAAGTTCCGCTAAGAATGCCACAGGACAAAGATGGCCCCCGACTCCCTGGCCTAGGAGGACAGGTTTCCACCTCCAGCCAGGGACAGTTCAGCACCTTCTGTGGTTGGAAACAGTCCTCAGCCCCTTCTCCCCACGGGGCAGCAGCGGGCAGAGCTTCCCAGACGCTATTCTGGTTCAGAAGTACATGCTCCTGCCTGCACATGCTCACCACTGGGATGCTCCTAGCCATTCCAGGGACGGATTCCCCAGCCCGGGAATGCACAGGATCTGGAAAGTGGTGACTTGTAGAGGCCACGGGGCAAAGCTAACTAAAGCCTAGGTGTCCTGAGACTACTGTGTGGCCCAGGGATTGCACTTCTGGGTTTAGACCCCAAAGGAGTGAGAGCTACCTTGCTAGAGGCTGAAACAGAATAAGGACATGCTTCTTAGCCTGGTGGAGAGAAAGATCCAGACATCGTGAGAACAATCACAGAAGTCTGATCAAAGACAACCTTAGTTGAGAGATGAGAAAGATTAACCCTATCTAGGGCTATGGGAGCCAGGAGAGGCTTCCTGCAAAAGGGTTTTAAGGGACACACAAGAATTTGCTTGACAGATACAGCAAGAAAGCACACTTAAAGCAGAAGAAGGGAGGGGTGGTTCCCAAAATTAAGAGTGCATCAGAATCCTCTGGGAGGCTCTCTGGGCCTCACACCTGAGGTTCTAACTCGCTGGTTCTGAGATTTCTAACAGGCTCCCAGGGGATGCTACCCCTATAACTTTATGGACCCAACGTCCTGACAAGTGCTAATTTACAGGAAGAATTGCAATGTATTGTCACAGTGTACATCTAGTGATCTGCAAGTCCCTGAGTACTGCTGGAGTTAGAAGTGCCTGGTCAAGTGCCAGTTGCAGTAGTGAGTGCCTATAATCCCAGCAGCTCGGGAGGCTGAGGCAGGATTGTGAGTTCAAAGCCAGCCTCAGCAATTCAGCGAGGCCCTGTGACCCCTGTATCTAAATAATACAAAAGAGGTCTCAGTGGTTAAGTGCCCTTGGGTTCAATCCCTATTACCAAAAAAAAAAAAAAAAAGTGCCTGGTTGAGGTGATTAGGGAGTAAAGGAGGGGCCTTAAGTGCCCTACTGTGGTGTGGACTGTGGACAGACAAGACCAGAAACCATGAGCGTGTTCTGGCTGTGGCAGGCACCAAGCTGTGGTGATATTCAATCCAGATCACAGACTCAGGCAGGAGAGGAACCTGTGGAGCAGAAGGTGAAGGGTGTGTCCCCAGGCCCCTTGGAGTAAATGCTGGGCCCAGGGCTCTGAGCCAGCTGTGCCCTGAAGCCTGGGGCTTGCTTTCTCCCTTGCATAAGGCTCTGTGCCCAGCAGTAAAACCAAACTCCAGCCCACAGGCACAGGGAGCAACACCATCAGGACTTGGCTGGAGGGAATGAAAGGGATCAGAAGGGGCTTCCCCTGGACGGTTTAGGAGGCTCTTCAGAGACTAAGTGCGCAGACTCTGAGCCCAGGCCCTCTGTGGTTAGCAGAAGGCAGGTTGGGGGGGAGAGGTGGGAGGGAACTTGAGTCTGATGGGGTGTGACCTGCACCATCTGGATCTTGACTTTGCAGAGGGGCACCCGATGACACTAGAAACAAGATCTGCAAAGGTCCCGCCCAAAGTCCTGGTTCTGGTGAACTCCCTCCGTCCCAGCCACCCATCCTCCCCTCCAGCCCTTCATCCTCTCCCTGGCTCACTTGGTCATCACTTGGTCTCTGTGCCCTTCTGACATGACCAGATTAGTTCATTGCTAACCAGTGTCTCCATCACTATCATGGATGTAACTTTTTGAATGTAAGGATGAGCCCTGATCAGGGAAGAGGGGACACTTTACCTGTAACTCCCAGCTTCTCAATGGAGCATGTCGTCTTGGTGATTTTGTGAAAATTTTCAAACAGAAGGAAAACAATTTCAATGGCTCATAGGTCCACCACGGGGCCATAAGAAGGAGCACTCTGCAATATTAGCTCCATGTTTTTCCTCTGGGGTATTTTGGGGCATATTTCAGGCATGACACCTTTAAATACATTAGTACGTGGCTGAACGCAAGGAGTTAAATAAAGGTGTATTTAAAGGTGATCAGACTTCTGTGATTGTTCTCACGATGTCTGGATCTTTCTCTCCACCAGTCTAAGAAGCATGTCCTTATTCTGTTTCAGCCTCTACTTCACCTACAACACACACGGTCCATCCCATTCCCTAGACCTGTCTATATTTAAATACCTCTCGTCATTCCCCAGTGTCTTTCCAAACATCAGACAAGTCAAAAGATGTCTATGGAGAACATTTATGTATCTGCCCCAAGGTTGGCATGGAACATTTTGCCCTGTGTGTCATGCACCTGGCCACCCTTCTGTCCCTGTGTTATCCCACCTCAAAGTGCTTCTTTGCAATTCAAATCTAGATGCAGGCATCAGCCCCTCCCGCTAACCACTTCAGCTTGTTTACCTGCAGTGAAATTCACAGATTTCCAGTATAATATGTGATGAATCAAGACAGGGGCCTGACCTGCAGCCTGACCCCCCACTGTGATTTAGAACATCGTGTCATCTCAGAAGGCCCCCAGCCCCAGGCCCCCATTCTGATTTTTCCTACCATTGCCTGTTCTAGAACTTCAGCTTCTTTCTGTGGCAGGGAACTTTTGATGCTGTGTCTGTGCCTCCTTCTGGCTGGGGTGCAGGGTCCCTTTACGGCCTTACTGCATTCACTATCCATTCACCGTTGGTGGACATGGGGTGGGTCTTGGTTTTGGCCATTATGAATAAAGTCACCGTGGGCGTTTGTGGGCTCTCCCAATGGCTCTTATTTGGATCATGTGTCCATCAGCGTCTTCACACTGCAGCTGATTGTTGTGTGAAGTAGGAGGAAGCTGGTCACATCCTGTGTCCACAGCTCCTGTCACCTGGTGGGTGAGAGGGAGCTAAGTGTTCAGAGTGGCCACTCCCGGATAACCTCAGTTTACAGCTGGGGTTGTTGAACTGTGTCCTCTCCTGGAAACAAAGATTTCCAGGTAGACACTGCAGACCCACAATTAAACTGGCATCTCCCTGTCCCACCAGCCCAGGTCCCTTTCTGTTGGACATGAGGCACTGCCAGCCTGCAGCCACTAGGGGGTGCTTGTTAGCTTTGTAAGATTTAAGTTTTCCTGGTTTGCCACAAAAGAGAACATGTTCTTCCAGAAAGTAAGCCTTTTAAGGCTTTCCCTCGGTATTTTTTTTTTTTCCACTCTGTTGACTCGTGATGTTTTCTCAGTTGTTCTATAAATGTCTGATTAACACCCACCACATCTAATGCATTGTGCTAGGCGCTGGGGGTGGCGAAGGCTTGACACATTGCCTGCCCTGAGCTCAGGGGAGGAGAGGTGCCCCCACAGCTTGGGGTGTGCTTAGGATAAATGGGTAAATGTATAGAAATGCCCGTGGGTGTGAGCTAGCGCTGGGGCTTTCTAGGGATGGAGATGTCAAGAGGAAGGTGAAGTGGCCAGAGGTTCTGGAACACGGGAGTGTTTAGAGAGGCTGAAGGGGATCAGGCTGGGGGATTTGGAATGGTACAGGGCGTTCTAGGGGGATGTGGCTGCTGGTGGTGGGTGAAAGAGACAGAGAGAGAGAGAGAGATGGGGAACCTGTTGGGCAGTGCTGTCTGTCCCCTTGGAGGTGACAGGGCCTGCACTGGGGTGAGAGAGTAAAGGAGACCACCTGGGGAGAGGTGTGTTCTGGACCGTTCTTAGAACAAGAACGCTCTTGTTTTGAAGTTTAATATGGAAAGTCAAATACCTTTGTGTTATTTGACTATTCTTTCACTGGAGGCTGTGGGTACTGACAGTGCTGAGTTGTTTGGCCTGTTTTTCCTCTTGAGTGTTGGGGTGGAACGCAGGGCCTTGTGCACGCCAGGCATGTGCTTTAGCACTGAGCTGTGTCCCCAGCCCTGCTCTGCCTGTTATGTGCCTCTGACGCTCATTAAAGTGACCAGGAAGGCTCTACAGGACTGCTGCAACTGTCCCGGAAGTGCCGCGGGGGATTAAAGCCCATGGCAGAGCACGAAGCCAGGGGAGGGGTGGTTGCTAGAGCCACCAAGGGCCAGGGCTGAAGACAGGACAGGGTTGAACACCAAGGGCGAGTTTCGCTGTGACTCAGGAGGACCCTAGCCACTACTCATGAGCAGGTGGAAGATGGGCCCAAGGACAGTTAGAGGGCACAGAGGCCATCTAAAGTTTGGTCAGGAGGGAGTCTTTGTCCTGCCCAGGGATTAATCGCTCTTTTATAAATGCAAATTTTAATACACAGAGTGGGACAGATTTTTAAAGTAGAAATTATCTATCTTTAAAAGTGGGAAGTGGAGCTGGGGCTGTGGCTCAGTGGTAGAGCGCACCCCTAGCATGTGTAAGGCCCTGGGTTTGATTCTCAGCAACACATAAAAATAAATGAACAAAATAGAGGCCCATCAACTTCTAAAAAATACTTTTTTAAAAAAGTGGAAAGTATTCTGATTATTTAAATGGGAACATGATAGTGTGAAATGGACAAATGAATTTATTTTAAGCAAGATGAAGCTTTAGATCATTTTTATACAAAAATGAAGCATTCCTGAAATTACAAACCAGTGGGAAAAGTTAGCACATGGGGCAGATCCATCACGGATTTGATCCTTGGTTTCATCTTTGCTAAAAGAAATGGTATCGGGGCTGGGGATGTGGCTCAAGCGGTAGCGCGCTTACCTGGCATGCGTGCGGCCCGGGTTCAATCCTCAGCACCACATACAAACAAAGATGTTGTATCTGCCGAAAACTAAAAAATAAATATTAAAAAAAAAAGAAATGGTATCAGTAACTTAAAGAAAGTTTGCGAAATGAAATAAAGATACAAAGTGCTTTCTGGTCCATGGGACAAAGTGACGTTGACCGTCAGGACAGGGTTCCCAATTAGTATGTGGATTCACACAAGCACCTGGTTTGTACCCGCTCACTTTATTACCTTGAAAGTACAAATGCTTCCCTGAAAATTTATATTTTTCTCTTTTTCCTATTTCCTTTTAAAATCACCCCCCCCCTTGTTTTTTTTTTAGCCACTGGGTGCGGGGGTCCAGCCAAGGGCTCTAGATTTGACTCCAGCTCCATCTCCGACTGGAGGAGTGACTTTGGCTTCTCTCGATACAAAGCAGGGATAAAGACTGTACTGCGGATGGGATGGCTGAGCAGGGCAAGCCAAGGGCCAGGTGCTGTTCCAGCACACACAGGAATAACCCATGTTTTGGTCAGCATTGTCTTTGTCCCAAGTTTGCTTCCTCGGTTCAAAGATTCCCAAGACCCTATTCATGCCGCATCTCTGTGGGATTGTCCAGCTCTTGACTTAGCATCCTAGATCATTCGTCCCTTACTTAGCAACCTCTGGATGCTAGGAACAGAACAAAGGCGTCTGAACGCAGGAAAGAGGTTCCCCCTTTAACCCGGCTCTTGCTGAGATTCAACAAACTGGGGAGGAGGCTGGCAGTGTGGCCCTGAGTGGGTGTCTCAGTGCTCCTGACTCAGCAGCCCTGAGGTGATTTAGAGCAACCTTGACCTCTGTCTGGAGAACATTTCCACCTGCAGGACAGCTTACCAGGAGGACCAGAACTCTGAAAGAATGAAAAAGTAAAAGTGAATGGAACCAACCAGATTCCGTTTGCTCCTGGTGGTGCAGGAAAAGGCAATAAGAACCAAGGGTCGGCCTCAGTGTACCTGCAGGGGCCTCCTTTCAGCTGGCAAGAGGTTGGGGTTTGATGGTTTGGTTGGTGATTCATAGGTGTGGTCCTTCACAAAGTGACACACAGTTGTTTCTAGAGTGTTTTTCCTAACTAGATGTAATACTCACAGTAATAGCAGATAACTAGTTAGGCTTTTTTATTGCTCTAGTTCTTCAAATCTCAGCTTTATCCCATTATTGCATATGTCTTTGGGAACTTAACCCTCTTCAATCAGTGACCGTCACTGAAATGACAACTGAAATCTTGAGGGAGCCACATCCCTGGACACAAGTAGGGGTAGGATTTGGGAGATGGAAGCAGGTTCCGTCAGGGTTTCTGCCCTTGACTTCCTGGTGAAACATGAAAGGTGAAGCTCACAGGAAATGCGTTCTGTTGGATGGGAAGCAGAGGCTGGGAGAGACGCACATGAACCTGTGGGCACTCGATGGCGGTCCTCCAGGCTGTAGGGCCCACTGCCCATGCTGGGCGGGCCCGAGAGTGTCCTCAGCACTGTCAGAGCCTCCAAGCACCCTGTTTGCCGCTTCTGCTGAGTTCCACGTGGACATTGGTCCATTTTGGTCTGCGTCCTTGACCTCTCCTTATCATTTCTGGTTATGTTGAGGCCTTAAGCAGACACCGTTCCTCTAAGAACTTTTCTGAATGTTTAAAGATATGTTCAGTCCTTAAAAACATTTCAACGCCTACTAGCAAAGTCGAAATAGAGGATTTGTATTGTAAATGACATGTCATAGAAATTCTAACCTTGGCTTTGAGAAGGTGAAGCTGATTTTTAGAGTCGAGTGAGTCCTCTCTCAGGTTGACTGGTCATTAATTCCCGTCGCTGGTTCCGGGCGGGGAGGTCCTGTGGCTGGGTGGGGATTCCCGGGCTCTGAACATTACATTCTCTTGAAAGTTGAAGGAGCGCCCTGGCTCTCGTGATGCACAGCCAAGCACAAGGAACTATTTGGATGATGTTTGGTAGCAGTCAGGGACTGTGACTCCCAGCAACAGAAACGAATGGGCTAACTTGAGCAAAAGAGGAAATTTCCAGAAGGATATTACAGAACCACTGAGAGAACTGGAGAATCAGGCTTGGAAAATGGCGAAGATCAGGAGTAAGCAGCCACTGGGAGTGGGTGCTACCTGGGGTGCAGCCACCGTAGCCCCTGGATACTTTCCACATCTCTGCAGGCACTGCCGCTGTTGGCCCTGGCTGCCCCCTCTGGACCATCAGTGTTGACTGCTGCTGACCCTCCCACGGTCCTGCACTGCATGGCCAAGCCCCACAAGCTGGGTGAGCAGGGACCACAGACCTGTCCACTTTCCCTTTTGGGAGCCCAAGCTGCTGCGCCATGCGCCTCTGCCGGGTGCAGGAGGATAGGTGCTGCCTCTCTCCTGACTTCTGCAGGCTGCCAGCAACCCTGTGGCACAGACCCTTGTGGCAGTGTCACCTTCATGTGCCCTTCCTCTGTCCAGATTCTCTTCTCAGGACGCTGGTCATGTTGATCGAGGACCCACCCTAACCTAGTAGACCTCATCTTGACTTGATCACATCTGCAAAGACCCTAGTTCCAGATAAGGTCACATTCACAGGTTCCCAGGGGACTTGGATTCTGGGAGACATGATGCAATGCATTACAAGGACCAGGCTACATGCCTGCACCTCCACTACTAGCCGTGGGGACATTTGCATGTCAACCTTTGTTTGCCACAGTGAGCCGTAGCCCCTCGCCTCCCAGCCAGACCCACAGATTTGCCCAGACAGCAGGGGGATTTGTCCTGACAGCAGGGATACTTACCACTCACACTGGGAGACTGTCCCCAACCATGTGGCCTTATTGCAATGATGAGATTATGCCAGCTCCATCAGCATCAAGATCCAATAGTAATTATGGAATAGCTTTGATTTTTAATTTTCTTCTGCTTCTATTTCTATTAACTCATCTTAATCACTAAGATGGAGGAGTAAATTGTGAGCCCATTATTGAGTTAATGGGCTCAGATTGAAGTGAGTCTTTCTCCACATCAGGAGTCTCAGGGCCATCTCTCTGCTGTGGCGGGTTCTGGAGTCCCCCTGCTGCCAGGAGGTTGAGTCTCATCCCCAGACTGAGCTCTTCCTGCAGAAACAGATGCCTCTGGGGAGGAGCATGAGCCGGGACACTCAGCCCACAGCTTACAGCTGCCTTCTGAACTTCCTCCCAGGCCCGGGCGTCTGCAGGGATTTCAGCTTCTCCAGGTAGTGACCACTATCCCCATCTGTTGTGGTCTGGATCTAGAATGTTCCCCAAAGGCTCACATGTGGAAGGCTTGGTCCGGCCCATGGTGCTCCTGGAAGGTGGTGGAAGCGTGAGGGGGTGGGGTCTGGGAGGATCTGAGGTCATGGGGGTGTGCCCTAGGAAGGAGTTTGGGGACCCAGGCCCCTTCCTGTCCCTCTCTTTGCATCTCAGCAGCTATGATTGAGCAGACAGACCTCCTCTGCACTCCTTGCCCCCACCCCAAAGAGACGGGGTCAAGCAACCATGGGCTGGAATCTCTAAAACCATGAGCCCAGATAAACCTGTTCCCTTGTTAAGTTGATTTATCTCAGGCCTTTGTCTCGGCAGTGCGAGGCTGGCTACCACACCTTCGAGAGACAGGCTCCCCTCCCAGCACAGGACGAGCTGGGGGCCCTCCCCTGCCTTCTGTGGCCTTCTGGGCAGTAAGCAGCATCTCCTAATGAGGTGTTCATTTGCCAGGTCACAAACACAGGGACCTGGCTGCCTAAGAACACGGGCTCATGCCCCCCACGCTGACCGCCATGAAGGCATGGATGGCCCTTGGCAGATTCCGTCAAAGAGGCTCTTGGAAAACCAGCCCCTCAGTCACCGTGTCTGAGCTCAGAGCTGGTCCTCGATGACACAGGAGGCAGCCTCTGCTCCTCTCCCCAGATAGGCTCGCCACGTCTTGAAATACCACAGGCTGAAGGCCACCCCAAAGCTTTTATCTCTTTGAGTTTTTCTTGTCTGCACCGTGTGCTCCACATAGGACTCTGAGTCATGGTGGCCTTACACCCACCATGGGCAGCCCCCTGTGAAGCTCAAGATGCAGTTTGTTTGTAATCACTGGCTGGCATCTGGCTTGCCTTCAAGGCTGAGTATTCAACTTGTTCTCAACCTCCAGAAATGGATTACACTTTGGGGATTTTCAACACACAGATGGAGGAAAGAGAGTAGCCCCTCCTTATCCACAGTTTCACTTTCCATCCTTTCAGTTACCCATGGTCATCATGGTCAAAAAAATAATAATAAAAAAATGGAAAATTCCAGAAATGAAGAATTCATAAGTTTTAAATTGCATGCCATTCTCAGTAGCAAGATGAAATTTTGCACTCGTAATCTGAGCCATCCCTTTGCTTAGTATAGCCACACTGTATAGGCTACTCTCCATTTAGTCACTTAATGGCCACTGAGTATCAGATCAACTGTTTAGTACTGCAGTCCTTGTGTTAAAGCAACCCTTATGTTATTTAATCATGTCCCCAAAGTGAAAGAGAAGTGATACTGGCAATTTTATTATAGTACACTGTTGTAATTGTTCTATTAACTATGTTAATCTCTTATTGTGCCTAATTTGTAAGTCAAACTTTATCATAGGCATTTGTATATAGAAAAAAAAAACAGTATATACAAGGTTTGGTACTATTTGGTTTCCAGCATCCACTGGGCTGAACACGTGTCTTGTGGATCAGAGGGATGTATCTACTGTAACTGGGGAATGAGGTTGAAGATGTTTTGCAAAGTATCCAAATGACCCCGTGAACACTGGCGGGGTCTTGCCTCCTGATAGCTGCTTCACATAGGGTTTTGAGAAGCCTAAGAAGGACATCATGTAGTTCTATGTGGTATGTGCTTTTGGGGATTTCTGCCATAAAACCTGAAGTGATGTGGTTCAGTGGGTGAACCTGCGTTTTCAACTAGAGACCCCCAGGGATGAGTAAGCACCCTTCAATTGCTGATCCTTCCCCTTGACCCTATGATGCATGGGGCCCAAGGACAGAGGGAAGCCAGCACCTCTCAGGCAACAGATGGGGGCATTCCATGAAGGAGCTCATGTCCAGAGGCCCCCTCCCTAGGGCAGCGGCCTCTAGCAGGGGCCGAGCACCACAGTCAGTGGAGGGGAGCAGTGGAGAACATGAAGGCTCTGGTTCAGGTGTTTTCTTTCATCATTATGATGACGTGTTAGGGTGTTGACATGTTTTTAGAGCACGTGATATACAGTCCAACAGCTCCCCCGACACACACACACACACACGCACACACACACGCACGCACACACACACGTATGACATATATGGAGGTATGCTGCTTGGATCTCCAGCTGCTAAGTGTGACTTCAGGGTCCCCCAAGCTTGTGAGCAGAGGCAGCGCCAGCCAGGGCCATCTTGGCAGGGGACCTGGGGCCAGGCCCTTTCAGCCAGCCCTACCAGGCTCCAGGGCACAGATGGCTGGTTGGAGGAGAACTGAGTTGGACAGAAATGCCTGGCTGGTCCTGTTCATCTCCCTCCCATCTTTCACAGTGACATCCCCAGTAAACCTCTTCCCTCCCACCTCCACCTCCAGGTCTGCTCGTGGGGACCGGCCTGACAGCACGCTCACTTTATCTCCTGGCAGGAATGGGCCATTAAAAGCATTCGCAGACTCTGTCATACAGGACTGCGGGACAGTTTGCAAGGGAAGGAGGCTGAAGAATAACTGTGGCCTCATTTATCCTGTCACCTCCCCACCTACAGAGGGCCGGGAGCATTTCAGACCTGCCTTCCAGATGGAGTGTCCCAGAGCCCAAGGGTTTGGCTGATGTATGTGGCACTTTGCAGGCAGAGGCAGCGAGCTTGGCTGGGCACGCAGGCCTGGGGAGCCGAAACGATGAAATGCTTTTGTAGGCTGTGGTCCCAGAAGGAGGTCAGTAGGCAGAGGAAGAAGCCCTGCTCTGTCTTTTCCTTTCCTCCCGTGACAGGGCTCAGTGGGAACATGCCACTCCTCCACCGATTTGGCCTGTTCCATTGCAGATTCACCCGGGGCCAGTTGCCCTGGGGAACCCCCCTTTTTTTCTTGTACTGGGGATTGAACCCAGGGGTGCTTTGCCACTGAGTACATCCCCCTGTCTTTTAAAATATATATTTAAAAATTTTTTTGAGATAGGGTCTCACTAAGTTGCTAAGGCTGGCCTTGAACTTGCAATCCTCCTGTTTGAGAGAAAGGCCTTTTGACATAAGTGTCCTCCCCAACTAAGTCCCTGAATTTTTTTATTCTTTTTTTTTTTTTTAGAATTTTAATATTTACTTTTTGGTTTTCGGCGGACACAACATCTTTGTTTGTATGTGGTGCTGAGGATCGAACCCGGGCCACACGCATGCCAGGAGAGCGTGCTACCGCTTGAGCCACATCCCCAGCCCCTGAATTTTTTTATTCTTAAAGAAAAATCTTGATATCAAACTTTTGAAGAGGTTCACATGAAGCCGGTTAAAGGGTCCATGGGGCCAGGTTTCTCTTCTTTCTAGCATTTTCCCTGCACTGGTTCCTACAGACTCATGGTGTTATTTCCGAATCTTCTGTGCATCCTGAGCCCTTCACCTCATCATCCCTTTCATCCGTGATAGTGGCCTGCCTCCTCTGCAGAGCCCAACAGGCAGCTGAGCCCTCACCCCATGACCTCGGGACTCAGGTCTGTGTGCTTCTCCCCAGAAAACTGTCACTGACGTCATGATGTCATGCAGTGCCTAACCCGGCTCTCCCACCCAAGCCACCTCCCGGCAGCCACTGTTCCCTTCTTCCTCCTGGTTTGTCCTGGTGTGCAGGAGCCCCACTCCAGGATGAATCAGAAGGATGTCAGTCAAGCCATCCCAGTGACTGGTCACCGGGGTGAGCATACACCCAGGTTTAGCCAATGAGGCCCAAGGAAAGTTCTGACGGGCAGTGTGGGAAAATTTCTCTTCAGAACACAAGAAAAGCTACTTCCCTGTGAATTCAGCTGTCATCGAACCACATGAAACTGCTGATTAAATTGGTGTACAAACCCCACAATTTCCTACAAACCACCCAGATGTATTATCTCTGGTCCAGAGGAAACAGAAGGAGTAAAGCCATTGGAGAATTCAGAGCCATGGAGAGCCAAGAAGATCTGTCACAAAGAGGAGTGGTGAGCAGGAAGTAGAAGGAGACAATAATTGGAACCAAAGAGGTATGCAGAGTTGAAGGAAATTTCCCCACAAAAGAAAGGAGTGTTGAATTACAGCTTAAGAGAACATTTCTGAAAACATGTAGACAATCTGATTCACACAGAAAGTTTTCAGATTCAGTTAATGAGACTTACGGTCAATTCTTGAGCTTTAAAAATGAAGAATTTTTCAGGTATCAGAGCAGGAAAAGTCAATAATATTTAAGAGGGAAAAATAAGGTGCTGGACTTCTCCACATCACTATTCATTGTTGGAGAAATACTTGTAAAATTCTGAGTAAAAGAATGTGGGACCCAGCTAAAGATTTTATACCCACTAAGTTGTCTAATAAACATCACGGTGTGACTACAGTTTTAGAAGGATTTTTTTCTGGCTGGTGTAAGAAGAATATTGTCCATACAATTCAGGAAAAAAAAAGTCCAAAGTTTTCTGGACCTCTCCCTGCCTGACCTGGTTACCTGGTGTTCTCTGACTTGATCTCATCTTCTCCTCCTCTCACCTTGCTCCAGTCATGTTGATGTCCTTGCCCTGAACACTCCTGCCTCAGTGACTTGCACTTGCCACCCCAGGATGCTCTTTCTCCAAGCTGTCTGCGTGGTTTGTCCCCATGGTGAATTGGCTTCAAATATCACCTTATGCATGAGGTTTTTCCCTCACCGTCCCGCCCACTGTGTTCTCCACAGGGCTTATCACTCCCTAATATGTCTTGTATATTTAGTGATCTTTTCTGTTTGTTGATTTCTCTCTGCACAGAATGTAAGGGCAACAGGCTGTCTTTGCCAGACAGTGGAGGAGTATGTAGTTTATGAAGCTCTTTCTTTCTTTCTTTCCTTCCTTCCTTCCTTTCTTTCTTTCTTTCTTTTTTACAAAAAGGTATTTGAAGATAAAACCCAGTTGATGCAAAGATGAGTAGAAAAGTGGTAGCAAAAGGATTAACACACATCAGTTCAGGGACACATGGAGCAACGGTTACAAAGTTCTGCAGGGAAGAACGGAAACCCAAGAATTTTATACCCAGCCGTGTTGTCCTTAGTTTATAAAGTCAGCAGAAAGTCACCCGCCAGCAGGGAATATTCATGTTGAAATTCAACCAACCAAGAAGTGAATTGAAATAAAGAACTCAGAGTGAAGAAAATGAAGCATAATAAACAGTGGTGAGCACGGAATCACTTGTTTTTAAAAGGTGCTATTTTTTTTGAATTATGGCTATTTAAAAAATTTTGTAAGTCCTGAAGTCCTGACATACCTAGATCATAAATAAGCAACTGTGCATTTACAAGCGGGCAAGTAGAAGGAAATATCCATTGCTCATGGTTAAGAGCAGAGTTCAATGAGACAGCTTGATTTAAAATAAAGTTGGAAACATACTTCTCCCCAAGCTCTCAAGTTGTTTTTTTGTGACCTATTTAACATAATTTTATTTATTTATTTTTATTTTTTATTTTTTTAACATAATTTTAGAGAAAAAATTAAAAGGACTATCTCTCTTATTGTTTAAAATATGATCTTAAATTTATTTATTCCTAAAATTTTACTTCACTTTCTTTTTCATTGTTTGAATTCAAGTTAAATGCAGTGTTTTCTATTTTACAAACTGTGTCTAGTGAGTTCTTATTGATAAAACTCACTCTCTGGCTGAACGCACGCAACCCATGGGGCTTCACGGTCGTCCTCCAGGCTTGAGTCTGTTCTGGCCTCTCACCGTGGGCCCAGCCTCCGCAGGTCAGCCTCACGCTCCTTCCCCAAGCATGAGAAGAAACAATGGCAGGTTTCACCGTGGGCTTCAGAAGGTCATCTGGGTCTGACCTGGCTTGTGGCCTGGAGGGTTCCTGGACAGGTGGGCCATTCTCTAATGCCAGAGGCGCTCTTCTTGTCCAAGGAGGGCAGTTTTGGGAGTCAACTGTGCCTGCCCCTGGTCTGTCCGGCCGCGTGGGCCTCAGTTTCCACACGTGGGATTTGTCCCTCGCCTGTGGGAGCGACTGGTGTTGGTCACTGTGGACTCCAACGCAGTGAGCAGAGCTGTCCGGAGCAGCCGCTCTTAAGGTCTGCTGGATTCCGTTTTGTTTACTAGCCCATTGCTGCAGGGAGCGAGGCTCAGGAGCAGCCTCAAACAGGAGATGAGGAGCTGGTGCTCACGTGGGGCTGCGTCCTCCAGCCCCTTCCTCCCCTGCAGGCCTCCCAGGCCCTTCCCTTTCACAAACATCAACACTTAAGTGTCAGGATGAAAAGCTCCGTGCTCCTTGTGGGGGGTTGAGATGACATGCCATCTGCATCAATTTCTTGGGTGACAGTTGGTTCCATTTTCCTCTCCTTTCCAGGGGAGGACATCAGGAAAGGAAGAGAAGAGACAGCAGGTCAAGAAGAGAGAGGTGGGCCGTCACCTTGGGCTGAATCATCTGGTGTTTTCTCTGTTTCTTTTTTGTCCCTGGGGATGGAACCCAGGGGTGCTCTAACACTGAGCCACATCCCCTGCCCCTTTTATTTATTTTGGGAGAGGCTCTCCCTTAGTTGCCCAGGCTGGCCTAGAACCCGTGGTCCTCCTGCCTTGGCTTCCTGAGTCACTGGGGCTGCTGGTGCACACCAGGGCACCAAGCTCCTCTTTTCAAGGCTTTACTGGTTACCAGGCTGACCTTGGGCAGGGAAGAAGGGACAAGTGGTGGCAAGTGGTCCTCTCCGAAGCTCACTGTTGTGCAAGTTCAAGCACTTTCAGTAGAACAGTCACATCACCAGTGTGCACACGCACTTGCTCATGAAGTTTTGTCTTTCAGAGAGACCCACTTTTGCATGGCTTAATTTCAGGCATCAAGACAAATATGGGCCAGGAAGTTAGACTTAGTGCATAACTCAAAGCTATTCAGTCTCTTTTCATCCAGTTTCTTCATCGTAGGAGGGACAAACAAGGAGATAACACGGGTTTATAGAACATCAGTGCAATTTAACCAGCATTTCCCTTTAACAGACCTACCCAATTGTTACTTTGTGGATCAGCCATTTTGTTTCCCTTAGTCTGTCGGTCAGAATGGGCTAGGTTGGGCCTCAGTAAGAAGCATCACCAAAATTTTGATGACTTATTTACAATAGAGACTTATTTCTTGCTCCTGCAACATATTCATCTTGGGTCAACTGGGACTGTGTCCCACATCCTCTGCTCCGAAATCTAGAATAATGGGGCAGCTGATATCTGGAGATTATTCATCATCATGGTAAAAGGGGGGTGAAACACATAGTGAACCAGGTACTGTCTCTTATATCTCAATTCAGAAATGACCCACATCATTCCACATCCATTTCCTATATCCTGCAAGTCACATGGCTAAGGACGTTAGTCGGTTTTCCATTGCAGTGACAAAAATACCTGAGGGAAAAAGAAAATAAAAAGGGGAAAGATTTGTTTTGGCTCATGATTTTGGAAGTTTCAGTCCATGGGCTGGCAGCTCTGCTTTGGGGCCTGTGGCAGAGTATCCGTTGTGGCAGGGAACATGCGGTGGAGCACAGCTGCCTACCTCACGGTGGCCAGCAGAGAAAGAGAGAGAAGTAGGAAGGGACCAGAGACAAATATACCCTCCAAGGTCACACCACCAGTGACCCACCTCCTCCCCAGCCCACCTCCTGGTGTCCACTGCCTCCCAACAGCCCACTGAGCTGAGGATCAGGAAGGTACGAATCCACTGAGCGGGTCTAGCCCTCATGGTTCAGGTACCTCCTGGAGGCCCCACCTCTGAACCGTGCTTCTGGGGACCGAGTCTTCCACACATGGACTTTTGAGGGACTTTTCAGATCCAAACCCTGGTTTCTTGAGGACAAAGCTTTCTGCATCCAAGAGGCTGCCAGGTGGGGTGCCCAGGGCGCCCCCTGGAGGCAACAGACATTTGGGAACAGTGGCCCAGCCTCTCGCTGCTGATGTCTTCAGAACACCCGTGGCGTGGTTTGAGTTTACACCCCGGGTGTCAGTACCAGCTGACATCCTTCACAGGGCCCCGGATGCCCGGAGGAAACCAACTTCATCAAGAGGAAAGTCAGCGACGCTCCAGGAGATCAGTGAGAAGGCCCAGAGGAGCCACCGTGCAAACAGAAAGACGTGAGCACACACGAAAGGTGAGCGGAGGTGCCGGCGGCCAAGCAACCATCCCCAGGGAAGCTCTGGAGGAAGAACAAACAGGATCAGGACCAGGAGATCTAGGTGGGAAGACCAGGGAGGGGTCCTCGCTGTAACCACATGGTCGGCCGTGACAGTGGCTGGGAATGGTGTTAGTTCAAGAACACACAAGCCGGCCCCCAGGACAGAGTTCAGAGCAGACCACTTGCTCTGTTCAATGCAACCAAGGAGGCGACTCCAAGGGCAGGAGGGACAGCTTGATTAATAAGTCAGTAAGAAAACGTTTGGGGAAAATTTGCTCTTTGGAAAAAACAACAACAAAACCAAATAAGGATCTCATCTCATCTTATATCCTAGATAAATAAAGGAAATAATTTTTTTAAAAAAATGGATAAATTAGAAGAAAATATGGGCAATGGTTTTATGTACTCTCTGGGTAAGAAGGTTCTTTCTTTCTAAATGTAAAAGCAATAGGAAAAAAAAATCCCTGAGTAAAGAAATTAATAGGTTGGTCACTTAAAAACTTTAATTTCTACACACATAGTCATAAAAAAATTCTTATGGAAAAGGAAAGGCTAAGGGCAAACTGGAAATAAATATTTGTTCAAATGCATTAAAAAGTTGTATCCTCGAGTACTTAAAGGTACAAAGTACTTGCAATAATAAGAAGAAAACTAGGAGCCCAGAAGAAAAAACGATCAGTCTGTGTGTGAATGGACATCTTATGGAAGACGAGGTACACTTGGACAACAGCTAACTGCAAATGAAAAGTTGAACACATCTGCAACCTCAGCAATAATAGAAGAAATGCAAATCAGCCCCAGGAGGCAACACACACTGATTTATTAAACAGGCCAGGATTAGAATCATTCAAAGCTGGGAGGCCAGAGGCGAGAGGCGGCATCTGGGCCGTGATGGCCTCCAGGGGGCACCCTGGGCACCCCACCTGGCAGCCTCTTGGATGCAGAAAGCTTTGTCCTCAAGAAACCATCAGAGTCGTGGTCAAGGATCTGGGTACAAAGACGTGTGTTGTAACTTCCTTATAAATGTGGAAAATCTGGGAACAGACAAAATGTCTAACATCTGGGATTCGCAAGAACAGACCAGTATGTGGCACATGGAAGATATTTTTGAAGAAAACATCTCCCAGGGGCTGCTTGGCAGCAAAGGGCAGGCAGCATGGAGCACTTTGATTGGCGCCCTGTTCAGATGGTGATACGGAGGCGGCCTCTCCCGTCTCCTGTGGGCACCTCTCAGCTCCACCCCAACATCCTCTCCAGAGGCAGCCGGGGTGCCCAGGTCCGTCTCATCCTGCCAGAGACTTCCCACTCTGGACAGTTAGTGGAGAGGAAATCTGGGTCAAGATGCATGACTTCCAGATGGAGATGTGGGGATGCTCTTAGACTGAGAAGAATCCAGGGAGAGAGAGAGGAAGAGAGAGAGAGAGAGAGAGAGAGAGAGAGAGAGAGCTGTGGGGCAACCCAGGTGCTGCTCAACAGCGGGGAGGGAGGGTGAGAGAAGTGGCAGAGAAGCTTGGTGGTGGGGCTGGAGGCTGGGGCGATGGGGTGACCCCTTCTTCACTCTTGGACACGAGGCCGGATGAGGTGCCGGCAGGCACTTGTGCATAACTGGGCAGACCTCTCCAGCAGGAAGCAGCGGAGGGCCTGGAGGCAGGAGGAGGCCTGGCTGGCTGGGCATGGGGCGCTCCGTGGGGGTGGCCATGCGCCCCTCCACAGCCAGGGCAGAGGTCACTGAGAGGGGACCAGTCCCTTCCTCTGTTAAAAATATTAATTATATTTCACACCCATGTTGGCACAAAGGCACGTCTGAACTGCTACGTGCTCAAGGTTGTCATCCCCTCTGATCTTAGAAGGCTTGAATGCATATTTTGTGTCGTGGGCCCTGCTTGCCCCCTCCCCTGTCCCCCTCCAGTTGGGAGGTGTGCTCCAGGACCTGGGAGTCCTGGATGGTTCTTCCTCCCCCCAGCAGCCTCCCCAAGCCTCCTCCCCAAGCCCAGGCTCTGCTGCGCCCTGGCTCGTCCTCTGTGGGAGGCCGAGGGGATGTGGAAGGCTGGTTAGTGGCTGTTCATGTGTCTGTAACGTCAGACTTCTGTTTCCCTGAAAAAAGAGGCTGGCTTCCCCACACAATGTCTGTCTGAGCAGGTAGATTAAAAAAAAAAAAAATGGAAACAAAGATAACACATCTCTCAAACGAGCCCCATATTAGATGTTATGCAGTGTTTCTTGGTGGAAATGTAATCTTATAAGCAACATCATGCTACATGTAACAACTTGTGGGCCATATTGGTTTTGCCAGCCAGCTCCCCGCCACGAGTCTCTCCTCCGTCCTCTGTGTGTTTGCTAGTTGCCAACCATTTGAAAGTGGTTGCAGATATCTTGAGCCTTCACCCCAAGTACTGTCTCAACACGCATCTCTAACAAGAACCCTCCCACAAACCATCAGCCATCATCACATCTAATAAGGGTAACACAATGATTCCTTAAGATCCTCTAATATTCAGTTTTCTCCAACTGCTCACAAAGTGTTTATCTGACCCTCCCCCCTTAAAACTGGAACCAAGGAAGTTTCCCTTATTGTATTTGGTGATTCTGTTTCTTTTAATCTAGCACCCCTCCCCCTTTCCCCCATAACATTGGCTTTTTAAAAATTTGAGACAGGGTCTCACTATGTTGCTGAGGCTGGCCTTGAACTTGCAATCCTCCTGCCTCAGCCTCCAGACTCGCTGGGATTACAGGCATGGTCAATACAACCAGCCGATGTTGACTTTTTGAAGACGATTTCAGATGTGTCTTTAAACCACAGAATCTGGCCTCTTGGCAGCTGCGGCAGACTTCCAGCCTGCCCAAGGTACTTAGGGGAGAACTGGTTGCCTCCTACAAACAGAAAAGCTATGTTTGGATTTGAATGTGAGCAGAAATGTTCTTTTAGACTTGTTGGTGCTGTGGGAAGAGGAGTGCACTGAGCAAATGGGGGTGGGGGGAGCTGCTCACATGTTTAACCAATTCGTTAATTAACTTTCACTCAATCACCCCAAGACAGTGTTGTGCTGCCGTCACGAGACCAGGGCTTAATTTCTCCTGTCTAGGGTAGAAGAGGGGCTCCTGATCTGGTCTCCATTCTGAGGGCAACCTGAAGATTTGCCCTCCAATAATTTAACAGGTAAAGTACAAGTTACAAAAGGCAGAGGAGTGGAGGAGGGAGAACCCTTCCCCACGCTGCCCAGGCCTGGGCATGGGTGGGGCTCACAAGCACCCAAGGGGGAAGACTCTCCCATTTCTTTTTCTCCTACCCTGTTTCCCTGTTTGGAAATTTAGCCTTTGGATTCTTTTCTTATGCTAATTCCAACATTCCAGTGGACTTGGGAATGGCTTCAGGAGGGCACCCTTGGATATCAGAGGTCTGGTCAGCACTGGGGAACATTCCAGCATCACCTCCTAGGAACCAACAGCACATGGAGTTAGCACTGCACATTTTGAGAGGCACCTTGAACCTCACAGCTTCTTGGAGCATCCAGAAAATGAGGCCTTGCTGGCTTGGTGAGCAGGTGGAAGCCTTGTGCTCCTGGAAGCCAACAGCAAGTCTTCCAGGAAGCTCATGCGGGGAGCTCTTTCTAGCTCTGGGGCTTAGGAAGCTCCAGGGGATGCGACATGGGCTGAGGGGTAGTTCATGGCCTCCATCCATGAACCGGCCCAGAACGCAGGCCGATGATTGGCAAATGGAACAAGGTCAAGCTTGGAAAATATGGAAGAAGCTTTTGAATGGTCAGCCTTCATCGGATTTTCAAAATATTATTTTCTCTCATCAAACCAGCAAAGGAGAAAGGAGAATAATGTGGATGACCCTGCAGTGAATGAGATTCGAGACTGGAGAGGACGTCTGTTTTTCTCATAAACATAGTCGAAACAAGAACTTATAAAAATACACATAAATAAGATCTAAACATTATGTACATAGAAACAATTGAGCGATATGTATCAAAGCAGAGCTGAGAATAGTAATAATAATGGCAACAATGCCAATCACAATAGTTCACATTTCTTGAGGATGTTTTACATATATTATCTCATTTAATCTTCACAACGACCCTGTGGCAGGGCTGTTATTATCATCTCCATCTCACAGCGGAGGAAAGAGAGGCAGAGAGTAGTTAGTCATGTGCTGGAAGATCACCCAGCTAACAGCCAGCTTCAAAGTCTGTGTGTCTGTCCTACCCCAACATGTCTATGCCCTGGGCCTTCTAATTTCACCTCTGGGAGACTAGCTCATGGAAGAATTTCTAAATAAAGATTATCATGCACAAATATGTTCACAGAAGCATTTTCAAGATATCTATTCCATGAGTTGTTCTGCTATAATAAAAAGAAGTGTTCATGATGAATACAAAGTAACACACACATATATGTGCATGTGCATGTGTGTATAAAATGTACATAGGGAATCCCTGTGAGCTAGCTGTCATCAACATAGACCACACACACTCGTGTCTCTCCCCAATGTAAGAATTTATTGAATAACAACAGTAAGTGCTCAGGCTACACCACTTTAATCCAACGCAGTTGTCTGAATACTCATGTGTCACCTGCTTGTCACAAGCTGGGCAAATGCATGTTTTTTGGTCCCAGTCTTAATTTCTGATATCTCTAACACTCGAGTTGCACATCCTATTTTACACACATATACACACTCACACGTACCTGCACATGCGTGTGTGCATATCCATGTTCCAGGAAGCCTAAGAGGGGGCTAAGACGGCCTCAGGGTTACGGGGTGTTGAGCGGAGAGCTCAGAGAGGGAGACGGGAGCAGCCAGAGTCACTGTAGGTGGTCAGATGAGGATTTTAAGGGACAAGCTCTGCCAAATTGTTAAGCAGAGGGTCTGGGTGGCAATTCCAGAGTGTCGGTTGGGGTAGCTGTACACAGTCATCACGGGCAGGAGGAACCTCGCCCTGCTGCAGCCCCATGGGCAGGAATTTGGAGGTTCATCGTTTTGGTGATTTTCCTGGACTGGCCTTGTGACCAGTGATCAGGTGACAGGATCAGGGTGCCACCATGTCTGATTTCAGGAGGTTCCTCTTTTTTTGGTGGAGTACTGAGGATTGACCCCAGGGAGCTTCACCACTGAGCTACATCCCCAGCCCTTTTTTAAGTTTTAAATTTTGAGACAGGGCCCTACTAAGTTGCTGAGACTAAACTTGAACTTGAGGAATCCTTCTGCCTCAGCGTCCCAGGGCTGTGGAGGGCAGCTGTGGGTTGCCTGGGCCAGCTCGGCCCTGCTGGATGAGTCTTCCCTCTGCAACAGGCAGGCAGGCAGGCCGGCCATTCTCAAGGTCAGGGAGGTCAAGGGGCCTGCAGAAAGGCCAGGAGCTTTTCAGTACCAGTGCAATCCGCTAAGAGCTCATTGGCTACAGCAAATCACGAGGCCAAGCCCAGCAGAGGGGGCGAGGACTCCCTGGAGCTGAGGGGGACACATGCATGAGGGAGAAGAATGGGGGCCTGGAGAAGGGGGAGAGTCAGACCTGAGGCATGGGATGCTGATGGCTTACGCAGGCCGTCCGGCGTGATTTTCTTTCTGCTGTTTGTAGAACTTTTCCCCCCTGGATCTGCAAAGAGGAGCAGAGAACTTTCTAGAACGCTGGCATTTAACCGTACAAAATAGGGGTGTCTCCCATGATCCTCCTCCTCCACTCACAGGGTGGCCATGGAGTGAGGGGGGAATTCAGGAAGTTGTTAGGTAGCAAGGGGCATGGGATTATCCTTGTAGTCTCTGGGTGGCTTTAACGGACACTAGCTCCTCTAATGACCTCTGGGACAAAACAGGGTCTTTTCCCAACTTTTTTTTTTTTTTTTTTAACCAATGCCATTAACTTTGGTGAGCGTTTTAAAACTCTTAACAGGCTGAGAAGCAGCAACCCCTAGAGTGAGATGTGTGAGTGGATTCCTTCAACGTGTGCACCCGCTCTCGGGAGGGCACGCGGCTCATCTGTGTTCCCCAAACACAGAAGTTGAGACGAGGACTTGGGGCCGGGAGGTTTTCTGGGAGGCGATTCCAGGAAGCCAGGGGAGAAGGGGCCAGAGCCTGGGGAAGAGGGAAGAGCCTCAGACGGGTGAGTCATAGAGCAGCTAGCTCACTGCTGGGGGCAATGGGGTTTCATCCCACCAGGAGTCCCCTGAGGAGCTGTGCAGACGAGGGCTCAGGATTGTCCCACAGAGAGGTGGGCAAACCCCCCTGTCTGTGTCCCCTGGCTGTCATTCCTTCATGGTTGGCCATTTGCCTTGGAGGTGTCCCATCGCCATCAGCCTCTGAAGACCCAGGTGTGGGGGAGAAATGCTAAGAGGAGCAGGAGGGCACATGAGGGCAGGTGTCCAGGGGACTGAGGCGGGGGCTCAAGGGTGCTGAGGTCCTTCATGGGAGGTGCCTGGCTCCTTAGGACATTTCTGAGCTAGCACTCATGTGGCCACATCCCTAGGAGACAGAAAGGAGGATTTTGAGAGCCCATGTGGAGAGGTGAAATATTTTTTTTAAGACCCACTTGGCCGTCCATGGATGCAGTCTCCTGTGACAGCTGAGCCCCTATGCAGGGGTCTCCTGGGCAGGTGCCTGGCTCAGTCTTGTGGTCCCATTTATAACTGCCAGTGCCCAGCAGTGCGCACCCAGTGCTGGCCAGGAAGGGTGCTGCTCTTAAGCTCACTGCAGTCTGCTGGGACCTGGGCTGAGCACTGAGTGTGGAGGGCTTTGTGGGCCTGCTCTACCAAGGGCCATGTGGTAATGGCTTTAAGCTCTGAGGGCCAGAGGCCTCTTGCAACTGCTGAGCAAGATCCTTGGAGCACTAATGCAGCCACGAACAGCACGCTGGGGACGAGGCAAGGTGCAGCTGATAAAGCTTTATTTACAGGCTGCAGGCTGGACTGGCTGACCCCAGCAGGCCGACTGCTGCTCTACATGCCCTAAACCCTAACATTGGAAAGACAGCAAACGGCAGAGTCTGGGCTGTGGGTGTCGCCCTCAGACTATCCGACTCACCTGACATGGGGGTGGGTTCCTGCCCACTGAGCTGTGATTGACGCCTCTGCTGAACCCCAAGGCCTGCAACTTGGAGCACTGACGTGGTTGCTGGAGGAACTGCCCACCCAAGGTGCCCCGTGTCTGACTTCAGGTGCCCCGGGGAGCTCGGCCCTGGCATTCTGTGCCCATCTCTTTCCGAGAACACCCAAGAGCACGCAGCAACCAGCTTCTCCCGGCCAGGGACACTCCCTCTGAGTTGAGCCCTGGAACCTGTCACCTCTCCCTTTCCACCCTGGTTCCTGGAAGACACTGAGTCAGATTCACGGGTCCTGGTGTTCAGGTGGGCAGGGGCCGTGGCTGTGTCGAGGAGCCTCCCTCTTGGGCGAGGGTCTCTGTCCTGGTCTCTTGTTCCTCATCCTCTCGTGATGCATCCTGATGAGCTGCACTTTCCTGGGCAGCCGCCTTCTGTCCCTTTTGGAACAAGGCAGGAAAGAAAGGTGGGGGTGGGGCGGGGAGGGGGGGTGATGCTTCTGGGCTTCTTTCTTTCAGTGCCTGAGTAACCACAGCTCAGTTCCCCTTGGCTTCACCCAGGAAATAGGCTTCTAGCTGTCTCTGGGAATTCCCCTGGCTTGTCACCAAGTGCCACCAAGCCATCCCTGTGGACTCCCGGGAGGGGTCTCCAAGTGAGTGCTTTGCTCTTTTACAGGTCTCTTTTCGCCATCTGGGGACCAATCAGCCTCTCAAAGTGACATGCAGGCATATCCCTGGATTCCTTAGAGCAATGCTCCACAGGTCACAGCGGGTCCAGAGGTCTGGGGTTAAGAGAAGGAGAGGCCTCAGTGCAGCGGGACCAAGCCTCGGGGGTGGCTCCTCCTCCTCTAGGGACGACGGGTTCGGGCACCCCTCAGCCCGTGAGCAGGGAGGGGTTCCCCGTCTCTGGGCTTGCCCCTCTTTTACTGGATGGCTGCCACTCTTCTGTTGTCAGTGTCCCCCTATTTTGGGGAGCCTTTTCTCTAGGGATGGCTTTCCTATTGCCAGGGGTGCCCCTTCTCTAGGGGATTCGAGCACCCCTCTTTCTCTAGAGATGTGGTGCATCTATTGGGGTGTTCTGCTTGGTGGGATTTGGACAGCCCTTCTCTAGCAATGTGGTCCCCTCTCGGAGAGGAGACCCACCTCTAGGGGGTGGGCCCTGTGCCCTGCTTCCTGGAGGAATGGGGTCAACTTCTCGGGGGTACCCCTCTTTTATATATGGGGCTAATTAACTCAGAAGAAAAAGAGCAGGAGTCACCTCTACCCTGGGTGTGGTGGTGAGCTCCCTTCGACACCAATGTGAGATCGGGGCCTACCCTCCCCCTGGAGGGGGGCACCCCTCCAACCTGGGTGTGGTGGGGAGCTCCACCAATACCCAGGTGAAAGTGGGGTCTTCCCCCCTTGAGCGCTGAGAGCCATCTTGACCCTGGGGGCGGTGGGGGCTCCCCCTGACACTCAGGTGAGATCAGGATCTCCACCTGCTTGAGCAGAGGAACCCCCCTCTACCCTTGGTGTGGTGGGGAGCTCTCCCAGATACTCAAGTGTGAACAGGGTCTCCCCCCCTCCACGGTGCTGAGCCTTTCTCAACCCTGGGTGCGTGGGGGAACTCCCCCCCACACACAACCAGGTGAAGCGGGTCTCCCCTCCTTCAGTGGGGGGAGCCCTTCCTTGACCCTGCGTGAGGTTGCAAGTTCCCCCTGATACCCAGGTGAACGCAGGGTTCCCCCCCCCAGGGGTGGGACGGGAACCCCCCCTCGACCCTGGGTGTGGTGGGGGGCTCCCCACAACACCCAGCTGAGAGGGGTCACCCCCTGGAGTGGGGAGCCCCCTCTCCCCTGGGTGTAATGGAATACAGAGCTCCCCCTGACCCCCAGGGTTGGGGTTTCTCCCCGTGGAGGGGGAGTCCCCTCTACCTTGGGTTCGATGGTATGCAGAGCTCCCCCCTGGCACCCTGGTGAAGATGGGCCCCCACTCTCGAGGGGGGAGTCTCCTTTACCCTGGGTGCGATGGTTCTGAGGTCCCTTCAACGCCCAGGTTACAGTGGACCCCTCTGGAGGGGTTGTCCCCTGTTCCCTGGGTACGATGGGTCCAAGGTCCCCTCCACACCCAGGTTAGAGGGTCCCCCCCATAGCGGGGATTCCCCTCCTCCCTGGGAGCGGTATGTCTGAGCACCCCTTGACCCCTGCTTAGTGGGGTCTCTCCCCGTGCAGGGGGGAGTCCCCTCAATTATGGGAGCGATATGTCCGAGCACTCCTGGACACCCAGATTAGAGGTGTCTTCTTCCTCTAATGGGGAGTCCCCTCTTCCCTGGGTGGTGATGGGAACTCCCTGAAGAGGAGTTGCCTTGGTGCGTTGGGTCCGAACACCCCCAACACCCGGGGCAGAGGGGTCTCCCTCTGTAGGGGGTCTCCCCTCTCCCCTGTGTGTGATGGTTCCGAGAACCCCTCAACACCCAGGGTTGGGGGTTCCCCCTGTATGGGGGAGTTCTCTCTCCCCTGGATGCAATGGGTCCAAGCACCCCCTGACACCCAAGGCAGAGGTGTCTCCCCACGTAGAGGGGGCGTCTTCACTGCTCTGGGTGCGATGGGTCCGAGCACATCCCGAACACCAGGAGCAGGGGTGGGTCTCCCTCTTGTAGGCAGTAGTTCCCTCTCCCCTGGGTACATTGGGAGCTCCCCGACATCTGGGGGAGTGGGTTGTCCCCCCCTGTGTGGGGTCATCCCCTCTCCCCTGGGTGCGATGGGTCCAAACGCCCTTTGGCCCTTTGGGTCTGAGCACCCCCGACACCTGGGGCAGACAGGTCCCCCCCGTAGGGTGAGTGTCCCCCCTCCCCAGGTGCAATGGTTCCGAGCATCCCTCGACACCCAGGGTAGAGGGGTTCCCCCCTGTAGGGGCGGAGTCCCTCCTCATCTGAGTGTGATGGGTCTGAGCACCCCCAACATCAGGGTAGGGGGTTCTCCCCCCTGTAGGTGGGAGTTCCCTCTGTCACCCAGGGGAGAGGGGTCTGCCCCCGTAGGTCTGAGTCCCCTGACCCCCGAGTGGCGTTGGTTCCCAGTGCCCCTCGACACCCCAGTGAGAGGGGTCTCTCCCCTCTAATGGGGGTTACCCCTCACCTCTGTGTGAAATGGGTTCTAGCTCCCATTGACAACCAGGGGAAGGGGTCTCCCCCCTCTAGGGGGGGGGTTTCCTGGCCCATAGGGTTTCCTTGCCACCCCGGGGAGATGGTGCTCCCCCATCTAGAGGGGATGCCCCTCAACCCTAGGAGCGATGGGCTGAGCACCCTGCGCCACCCCTGGGAGAGAGGGCTCCCCTGTTATTGGAAGCATTTTCTCTAGGGATGGCTTCTTTTTGCCAGTGGTACCTCACCTCTAGGGGATTCGAGCACCCCTCTTTCTCTAGAGATGTGGGGCATCTCTTGGGGTGTTCTGCTCTGTGGGATTTGGACAGCCCCTCTCTAGCAGGTAGTCTTTCTCTCGGGGAGACCCACTTCGAGGGGACAGGGGCCTGCACCCTGCCTCCTGGAGGGATGGGGGCAACTTCTCGGGGTGCCCCTCTTTTATATATGGATGTGCCTGAATTTTTAGTAGAATGTGGGGCTTTTATCACGGGGGGACCTTTCTCTAGTGTTGGGTCATGTGCCCCCAACCTCTAGAGGTATGTTTCCCCCTTAAGGTGTGCCCCTTCTTTAGGGCATGGCACACCCTTACTCTAGGGATTGGTCACCTACTCGAGTGGTGCCCCTTTACTTCGGGTTTGGGTTCCTAATCAATGAGGATGATGTCACTTTTCCAAGCATGTGGCCTCTCTAGGGGATAGGGGCACTGCTCTTCCACGAAGGATGGGGTCCAAGGGGTGCCCCTCATCTAGGGAATGGTGTGTCCCTCATTTAGAAGTGGTGACCCTCTCTGGAGGGGTGCTCCTCTAGTAGGGAATTGGGGCTCCCATCTCCTGTTAACAGTTGGATCCTTCTCTCATGAAGTGCCAATCCTCTGAAGGATCAGGTGTTCCTCCTCTAGGGAGAGGGTCACCCTAAAAAGGGGTTCCTTCCTCTATGGACTGAGTCTTCACCACTTCTAAGAAAAGTGGTGCCCCTCCACTAGAAATTAGGCTACCATCTAAAAGGGTGCCCCTCCAGTAAGAAAAGGAGCTCTCTCTCTCGGGGGTGGCCCCTGCTCTAGGGGGATGGGACGCCCCCTCTCGGGGGTTGCTTCTTCTCTTGGGGGAGGGGCCCTGGCACCCCTTGCCCTGCGAGAAATGGGGCTCCCCCTGAGGAGAGCTGGAGAGACCCCAGCTCTAGTCCAGCGTCTGCATACCAGGGGACGCGGCCGAGTCCTCCCTGCTGGGGCTCTGTTGCAGAGCGGTGCACATGGCACCTGGGGAGAAGACTGCTGCTCCACCCAGCCAGTGGGCTTGGGTGCTGCGCCCGTGGGCACCTCTGTCTCAGGTGCACTTGGGGCCCCCTAGGATTGTCCAGAAGGAGTGGGCGCCCAGTGCTCCAGGGGAATTCACTGGGACACAGCCCTCATTGACTTCCTTACCTCCCCTGTCCCCAGCTGGGCTCCCAGGGCCACCTCCCAAACAGATACTTACCCTTGCTCCCTGGTCCCCAGCTTCCTTCTGGGGCCAGTCAGTGGGAGGCAGGGAGTTTGCAGAGCCAGAAAGGACGAGGCCCAGGGGCGGGAGGGAGGGAGGTCCCAGGAGGGCTGAGGGAAGCTGGGGCGCAGGGCACAGCTGGGCAAGTGGACCCTGGAAGAGCCAGGCACCCGGCTTGTAGGAAGACGGAGGTGGCTGGCTGCGGTCCCAAGAGAGGACCCCGGGTGAAGAAATCTGCCTCCCTTCCACCTCCTGGCCCGGCTTCCTGGAGGCTGTGCCTGTGAGCAGATCCAGGGGTGAGCCAGGTGGCTGCCCCCGCCAGTGACAGGCGTCTGTGTTTGGGGGATCACCAGCCTCAGGCAGGTCTCAGTACTTCTGCCACGTGCAGACGAGGGGCGACGAGTGACAGGATTCTGGCCCCAGCTTGTACATACCGTCTCTCCACCGCCCGGTCCAGCAGGATGCTGGGTGCCGCTGGTGTAACTAGGCCCCACTCATTTCACCCTGAGGGAGGGAGACCTCTGGGGGCTGACCCATCACAGGTCGCCCTACCCGTGGCTCCGGGGTGGGAGATGCAGGAGTTGGAGATGGAAGGAGCACCCGGGACTCGCTCCATGGACACCACTGCGCTGCTGGCTGAAAGAGGGACGGCCTGTGTGGCAAGGGACTGCGGTGACCACTGGCAGCCACCAGGAAAGCGAGGGCCTCAGTCCCACTGCCCCCAGGAACTGAATCCTAACACTGTGCGACCATCTGCCTTATGAGACCCCAGCACTGCCCCAGGCACCTGCTGCCTGGCCAAGAGCAGGGAACCGTGGAGGCTGTTTAGGGCAGGCGAGTTTGCGGTCATCTGTTACGCAGTGAGGACGGCCAACACAGAGGAGCCAGATGGCGCCATCGCTCCCCTCACAGCCACTCTGGTCCTCCTGCAGTGGGCTGTGCTGCCACCTTCATCTCTCTGCCAACCCCCTTGCACGGTGGCCGTGGTGACCTTTTCTCATTGCCGCCACCACAGAGAGTATCATCCTGGCTGTCCACCTTCAGAGCTGTGGACACCTTCAGCATGGGGCCATGCGGTCTCTGTCACGGCTGAAGTCTGTCATTGTACCAGGACGGCGGCCAAAGGCGGCCCGGACACAAATGAGTGTGGCTATGAGCCAGTAAAACTGTCTTGACAGAGAAGTGAAGTTCCGCCCCACCCTCGGTCCTGTGTCTTCCACGTCCCCATCTAGGGACCTTCTCTCAGCTGCATCCTGAGCGTCTCCTTGCAGTGGGTGACAAGTGGCTTTCTGATGGGCGGGTGATTACAGGAACCCCTGGGAAGGGCCAGGCTTCTCTCTCCTTGTCCGTGACCTTCAAGAGGGTTTGCTTCTATCTGATTCTGGAAGCCTGGAGGTGGAGACCCTGCTTGGGCAGGCGGGTGCGGGATTCCCGGTCCGGCTCTGCCAGGCTGGAGCATTCTTCGTAAGCAAAAGGGGGCCTCTTTCCGCCCCGTGTCTCAAGCCCGGGGGCACAGCTGGAAGCACTTTCAGGGGAAATTCAGAATTGTCAAGGGCATTTATCCGGTATTTTACTGTAATTGGTTAATTTATGCTTTATTTACCTTGCAGATAGGATCTGAAAGTCCAGGTTGGGTACCGTTGTCTTTTTCTATTCCACATTGTCGGAAAATATATGCCTCCTTAGGCCTATTATTATTTTTTTTTAAATGAGAAATGGAGCTTTGGAATACATTCCCACCACCCACAATGAGCAGCCCCCAGTCACCTTGGCCTTTGTTCTTTTAAGTCAAACAAAATTAAGTTTCTGCGGAGAAGATCTAAATGTTTCACCTCTGGCCCAGCATTTGGAACTGACCTGGGGTCAGAGCAGCTGGAAGTCAGTCCAAGGCCTACTCGGGCCATCTGCCTCGTGACTGAAAACCAAGGAACTAATGTGGGGGCACTGGGACTCGGGATCTTGGGACCCGGGGACGACCTGGACTTGGGCGTCCTCTCCCTGCCCAGGGGTGGCCAAGGGGCCTTCCTAGAAATCGCTGCTCATCATTTTCAATTGTTCTGCAAACAGAACAGGCCCCGGCCTGCGGGAAGCCTTAGGAGGGATTTTCCCGTGGGGGAGGGTCTAGAATAAATAATAAAGGAATCTGCCCTCTGAGCACTTGGCAGAGAGAGCTTTCAATGCAGACCAGGTGGAAGCCACAGAGGATGTGGAGTGGGGACGGGATTCTCCAGCTGAGGCCAGCTGGCCTGCGGCCTGGCCTCACCCAGATGGGACCCAGTGACTGCAATGGCCTGAGGTCTTTCTCTCCCTCTTTCCAGGCTCCCCTGCTTCTCTGGTGCGGTCTCCCCTCCTCCCTCTTCTCCCCTGCTTCCCTCCCTTCCCCCTCCTCCTCTTTCAACTACAAGCCTTTCACCTTAAAAAATTAAAAAAAAAAAAAGAAAAAAGTCTGTTTTAATCTTGCAGTGATTATGGATTCCATAGGAGCTGCCACACTTGGACGGAGGGCCCCACACTCTGTTGACTGAGCTTCCCAGTAGTCACACCCGCCTAAGGACAGCTCAAGACTTCAGGTTCAGGACGCTTGCCAGGCGCGCCATGGGAGGAGCGCCTCATCCTGACGCACCCTCCCGGGGCCTCCTTATCCAGCCTTCATTTATTTTTGTTTAATAAGTGGAAGGAGATGAAACCGAAAGGGACCAAGCTCGCTCTTGGCGCACATTTCTGATTACAGATTTGATGAGAAAGCTATTCAAACCGAGTGCCCAGATGAATTTTGTGGCCAATCTGCCAACGTCCGTCAGATGGGCAGCCTCCCGTGACTCGAGTAATTGCAGGTGGCTGGGTTGCAAACAGCCTTGGGCCCTGCCGGAGCCAGGGGAAACCCTCCTCCACGTCTCCTGGCCTGGGCATTGGACCTGCTCACCAGCATCGAATTGGCTGGGACTTAGATGGAATCCTTTTATATATATATATATAGGGTAAGTAGAAGTTGGGTCTGTGAGTTCCCCAGAGACCTTACTCAAGTGGAGGTTGAGCCCCTGTGACCTCCACCAGTAGCCCACACCCTTGAGTGAGCCATGGACACCAGTCGGGAGATCCAGGATGGACCAGGGAAGGGGCCGGGCTGCTCTAGGCGCTTCCCCCCTGGGCTCTTCTTCCTTGGCCGCCGGGCGTCTCTCTGGCACCTCTCACCAGGGAGAGCGGCCCCTTACCTGCCCATTAACCTGAGGCCCAGGAGCTTCTGACCCAGCAGTAGAGGAGGAGGAGCAGTCGTGGAGGCAGAGAGGACTGTGGACCCCCGCATGTCCCCAGTTAAGGTTTCTGCAACATTCTGCTGCGGGGTGAGTGGACTTGGGGATTGCTTTCTCTTCCCGAGCAGGCTGTGTGTACGACGGGAGGGATGGGGCGCTGATGCGGGACTTGGTGATCTGAAGCCAGGGGTTCTGGGCTGGGGCAGATGGCTGCCTTGACTAAGGCTGGCCTCGCCATGAAGCACAGGACACATAGGGCCACCCTTGTCTGGGTGGGGGGAAGGCTGGGAAGGACACTGTCTTCTAAGAGCCCAAATTACATGTGTGCACAGCCCACAGGAAGCACAGTGTCATGACCACATTGAATGCCAAGGGCTTTTACTTCAGCTGGATGGTACTTGGGAGAATCTGTCTCTCTGGACATGTCTGAGTCTATCCAGGAAAAGCAACAGTTCTGGGACACTCTGCGCCTGTAGGCCACAAGGCCAGGCAGGAACTAGAAGAGCTGGGAACATTTTATAACACAACATGGGAAAGGAAAACCCAAACTGTCTGTATGGAACCTACATCGGCTGTAGGTAAGAGGGGTGGGACCTCAGGACTCAGAAGTAGGAGGACGGGGGACCACCCACAAGGGGGACTTGGGGCCTCTGCACTGGTCGGGGTTTCAAGCCCAGAAATTTCAAGCACAAGTGGTCAGCTGCTGGGGTTTTGAGCTTCACACACATGGGAACGTGGAGCAGTCCTGTGGGGTTCAGCCATCAGCTGCTCCCTGATTACCTTTCCTTGTCCCCTCCCCTCCACCCTCAGGTCCTAGTATTTGAATCTAGGACATCTCAGGATTTTTCTTTTATCACATGGTAAAGGGAAATTAAGATTGCAGATGCAATAAGGCTGCTGGTCAGCGGACTTGAAGACAGGGAGATTGCCTTGGTCATCCCAGGGGGCCTGCTGTCATCAGGAGGCTTAACAGGAGAGGAAGGAAATGAAGTGGAGGGGGGGGTGACAGGATGTTGGAAGGAATCAACCACCGTGACTGGCTCCCAAGAAGCCCCAGCCAAAGCACGCGGGCAGCTGTCGGCACCAGAAGAGGGAAGTGTGGCTTCTCCTGGGGGCTCCTGGGCACAGCTTGCCACACCCGCTTTCTAGTCCAGCAAGACTCGGGTCAGACGCTGGCCCACAGAACTATGATGAGGGTCAATTTACATTGCCTTAAGTATCTGAGTTTGAGGTCAGTTGTTACAGCATCAAAAGGAACTCAATACCAGGGACAGTAATATACCTACTCATGGGGCACCTGTGGAACTGTTAGTTCATGGGAAATGCCTAGAGTAGTGCCTGGCACCATGTAACGCTGGTGAGGGGGAGAGGACAACGTGGTGATGGGATGGTGATGGTGATGGTGAGAGTGGTGATGGAGAAAGTGAGGCTGGTGATGGTGATGGTGATAGTGATGATGATGATGGTGATGGTGGTGATGGTGATACAGGGAGGCCAAGGTGATGGTGATGATGATAGTGATAGTGGTGACGATGACAGTGATGGTGATGGAGATAGTGATGTTGGTGATGGTGATGGTGATGGTGGTAATGGTGATACTGGTGATGGTGGTAAGGATGGTGGAGATGGTGATAGTGATGGTGATGGTGGTGACGTTGGTGATGGAGATAGTGATGTTGGTGATGGAGATGGTGATGTTGGTGATGGAGATGGTGATGTTGGTGATGGTGATGGTGATGGTGATGGTGGTGATGGTGATGGTGACGATGGTGATGGTGTTTTTCCTCTTTGCTGGGGATGGGATCCAGGGCCTCACACATGCTAGGCAAGTGCTCTGCCTCTGAGCACCACCCCAGCCTTACACTCTATTCCAATTAGATGGTGCTGTGCTAGATCAAACTGTGCCAATGGACCTGGATGTGACCTTGGGTAAGTCCTTTGTCCCCCTGGCTTCTGTCTCTTTGTTTATAAGCCAGGTCATCTCCAAGGTCCCCTGGGTTTTGATGGCTGGAATTTCTTTTGGGAAGCATTGATAAGGCTGCCTCAGCAGAAGGGGGTGGGGTGGGGCTTGAGGAAGGTTGGCGGTGCCCGTGAGGATGGTGGCAGGGCTGAGTGTCATTATTCATGCTCTTGCAGACATGCGGGCCATTTGTAACCCAAGGAGAAGGACTCTCGCACAGGGAGAGATTAAATGGCGGAGCGGAGCGTGGTGACCTGACAGAGGAGAACCTAGTGAAAGCAGCAAAAAGATTTAAGACAGAGGCAGGAGTTAACCTTGGAGGCGCCAGGAGACCGCGACCAGGTGAGAAATAAATGAAACAATTAGCACACTCATCAAAACCATCCCTGAAAGCACATGAGCTGGGGATTCGGTGGGAGGATACGGCTTCAGGTGCTGCAGGGAGCTGGGACAGGGAGCCCATGCTTGCTCTAGGGAGGACCACAGGCCAGTGGAGGAGAATGCAGGCAGCCGCGCGAGCTTCAGGAGGGGGCCGAGCCTGGGCCAGCTGGGCAGTGCTCAGCCAAGCAGGCGGCCTAGGAAGGGCCCTGGAGGCCAAGGTGACACTGACCACAGCCCACAGGCCAAGAGAACAGAGTCAAGGGCAAAATGAGAGTGTGTTTCTCTCTGACCCTGCGACCTCTTCCCCCAGTTTGGTGTGGGGGCTGGAACGTTGGGCCAGATGGTGAGTGTAGCTCCATGCTGATGGCCACGCTGGGTGCCAGCCACTGATTGATGGCCCATTTCCACACTTCTTTCACTTGCCATGTGGTCTTGGGAGAGTCACTTAGCCTCTCTGGGCCTCAGTTTCCTTAGGGAGTGTTGAGAGCTGTCCTCATATTCTTGTATGTCGAAGCCCGAGTCCCTCAGATGCGGCTGTCTTTGGAGAGATCTTCGCTGGGCCCTGATCCAGTGTGGCTGTGCCTTGGAAGGAGAACTTTGACGGACACTCCCAGGAGGACCATGTGAAGACGGAGGAGGCAGCCTCCACAAGCCCAGGAGAGGCTCAAACTTGGACTCAGATGTAGTTTGAGACACAGGTGCTGTGGGTGAAGCCCCGTGGTCTGGGGTGCTTCCCCCTCCAGGGAGGGTGCCTCTGCTCTGCACTCCAGATCGTTCTGGGCTGGAGCATCCTTTGAAGATCGTGGATTCCAATGCCAGGGTCGAGTGGCGCCCAGCTCCCCAGCTCCGGCTGGTGCGTTCTGGCCTGAGTCCTACTCTTGCATCTCTTGGGGGTGCTCAGACAGAGGCTCAACAGAGTCACCACGGTGACCACCCTACTGTGCCCTCATTGCCTGCTCTCCTTTCCCTGCTGTGAAAGCGACCCTCTCACCTGGAAGGAAAGGGCCACGGTTGGCCTATTTGGTTCCCAGGTTTTTCTGATGGGATAAATGGCCGACTTCCCAGCCTGGGAGGAGGGGCCTTCCCAATCTCCCCACCTGACTCCTCAGCCAGGGACCAGCATGGCCGTCGGTGACAGCCCACGCTAGTCCTCCCTGCTCAGCCTTGGCCTCCTTCTGTGCCCAAGAAAGACAGCAGGGTGTGGGGAGCAGAGAAACCCAGCCCTATTTCCTCCTGTGCCTCAAAACTGAAACCCCATTCATCCTCTGGCCTCCAACTGGAGGTCGGCCTTGTGTTCCTTTCTTTGGCTTCTGGCCTGTGACTTGACAAAAAAGAACCTGGCGTCCTGTGGGCCAAATCCGGAGGTTTCTTTGCTTTCTTTCTTCTCCCCTGCCCACCCCTCCCCCCGGGGTTTAAAGTCAGTCTCCAGATGCCCACTGTCCTGCTGGTTTTGAGTTCAGCCAGGCAGGATTTCCTTACGGGACACACGGCCATTCTCTCCCTGTCCCTCTCCCCACCGCCCTCCTGTCCCTTCTCTGGTGCGGCTCAGTCTGTTTGTGGCTAACGAGGCCAGCGAGTTGACCTTGGAGTTGGGTGTGTAAAATGAGGATGCTTGAAGTCGGGCCCAGAGGCGTCTCTTCCAAATAAACCCCGGTGCCCCGGGTGGAAAATCCCAGCTCTCCAAACATGAGCCTGAGGCTGCTCTGGGCCTGAGAGGCGCTGTGTTCGAGTTATTCAAAGGACACTTCTTATTTTGCAAGGACCAGAGGTACTCTTGGAGGTCCATTCTGTCCCAGGTGGGGACGGCTGTTTAGCTGGACACTGAAAACAGAGCAATTCCAGCAGGGCCTCGTGTTGGTGACCTTGGCTGACTGCGGAGGCCGTGAGAAATCTGGGGCACGGAGAGGCTAGCGCCTGCTTGTCATAGGACAGGTGCCCCAGGACATCTGCTACAGGGCACTGCTTGTCCTGGGCTGGCCCAGGCTGTCAGGCGCTGACAGGGAGAGGGAAGGAAGACATCTCAGAGCCCTGCACCTGTGAGCTGGGCCCGGTCCCTTGCCGGTTCTCACGTTTGTCCCTCTTGTCCTCTGCTGGTTCTTCCGTCCTGCCAGTTTAACTGGAGCATCCACAGCTGGACTCGCCCTCCGGCCCTTCGGGCATCTGCTTTGGTCTGGCCTCCCTGGTGGTGGCTCTGCAGGTGTCAGGGTGGCTGTCCACTCCAGGTGTCGGCGTGGCTTTCTGACACCAGTACACCCAGCATCTGTGGCCTCTCAAGAGGAAGAAGGCCTCTCTTCACACCCGAGCTTCCTGGGTCACCATAAGCAGGGAGTGACTCTAGTTTGTCCTTGCTCATGAGACCCAAAGAAGTGACCCCGCCTTGTCCTGCTTTGTGCCTTTGTCCTTTTACTCTTCACCACATGGTCATGGGATGGCTGGTTGTCAGCTGGGCAGCTGATCCTCCAGAGGCCCCGTGGCTTGGTGTCCCCAGCAGGGCCTCCGGGAGGAAGGAACATGATGGTCTGTGCCTGCCCCTCGTGGCCACATGACATTGTCTTCGCCATCAATACCTCTGAGTGACATGAGATTGGTGTCTCCAGAGACCTCCCGGGGCTCACACGGTGCCCTTTTCTTGGGGGTCCTGTGTTACCCTGGGCTGTCGGGAGCCGAGGCCACAGCCCGCTCCTCGCCCGAGGCTTTCGAGACCAGGAATTGGGAGCTGTCAGGAGTGCCTCCATGTCTGTGGGTTTCTGCTCAGAGCGGGTCACCCCTAAAGGCATCATGGGCCGAGTCCAGATCCCGATGAGCCCTGGGGTGGGGGACCCCAGGCCCCTGTGAAGGGTCTCCCAGGGATGCCACCCAAGGCAGTGCCCCTGGCCTTCTAATTCAGAGCTGGGAACCTCATGGGAATTTAGAGTGTTTCCCAAACATGTGACATTTTCCTGCAATGCCAGAGCTGGCCCTGCCCCACCCCACCCTCAGCTTTAGCTCTGCTTAAATCTCCAGTGACACCGAGGTTGGACGGCCTCCACTGAGCAGGGGGCGCTTGGAAAGTGTCATCTGACTTACAGACCACCGAAACACCGGGGTGGACCTCGGGAGACAGAAGGGCCCGAGAGACCCTTCCAGAGCTGGGCTGACAGCAGGGGGTGTGGCTGGACGATGTTGGAGGGCGGAAGTACTGGCTACCCTGCTCTCCCCAGGGCCTCGAGCCACACAGCCAAACAGACTATAGACGTACTCAGGAGCGAGGGGCACAGAGCAAAACCCCAAGGACACAGGGGTCGGGGTGGCCTTGGTATGAGTTAAGACAAAGAAAGAAATTCACAAAAAAGCTCAGACTGCCTAGAGAGCTATATAATTGATCTTGAATCAGGCAGCACTAATGAAATCATTATAAAAATCAAGGAGAGTTCCGGAAACGTGTGTGGGGAGTCTCTCACTCCACCAGGAAGACTCTGTACCAGGTTGTCAGTGCAGGCTGTCACCCCGGGCACAGGGGTACAGACAGTCCCGAACTTGGAGTTCACCACTGGTTTGGGTGGAAATCTGAAATTCGATTCTTTCCCCAGATTCTGCCCAAATGGTCCCAGCTGTTCATCCGGTGGGTTCCTCTCTACCCCAGGTGACGCTCTGTCACATGCATTCTCTGATTCCTTTCAAGCTGCATTCTTTAAAGGCAGTCTAACAGCCGGGTGCAGTGGCACACATCTGTTGGTGCAAGAACTCAGGAGGCCGAGGCAGGAGGACCGTTGGAGCCCAGGAATCCAGAACCAGCCTGGGCAAGGAAACAGGACTGTGACTCCAAACTAAGTGAATAAGAAAATGCAGTTTATCAAAATGGCTCTAATCCATAGAAAACCAACACCCCACTCCCTTGTCCCTTCTGTCAGTGAGCTATTCCTGCAGGTCAAGTTTTCAGATGGCTTTTGGGCTTGTTCTGCAAATCTTCGAGGATCTTGATTTGACTCACAGTGAGCCGGCACACAGGTCTTGGAGAGAATCCAGGTCTTTGCCAAGGTCGCTGAAGCTACGGTGCATGGAGGGCATCGACCCTTAAGTTAATCTGCACCCCGGGTGGAGAATGAGGGGAGGGGAGGGGAGGGATGCGGCACCCTTTATTTTTAAGCCCTACATCCGGAAGCCCACTGAGACTCTGGCAATAGAACTTTCAAACTTTGTGAAGCTCATAGGTGAAACCCCCAGAGTGGGCTTTGCCCGGGCCATGTTCATGCACTAGCCCAGCTCAGCCCAAAGTCCCTGCACCACGCAGGGCACCGGCCTGGACAAGGACTCCAGCATCCTGTCCTGACAGGGGTGCCTGCCCCAGGGCTCGGCCGTGACTGCCCCACCTGCCCTGCCTTTGGGACTCCCAGGTTTCAGGTGCAGCATGGCCTTTGCAAAAGCCTGTCTCCTTTGAGCTTAGTTTGGGGACAGGAGCCAGGGAGAGCCGAGCAGGTCAGAGGGTCCACCCTGGACTCAGGTGAGAGGAGACGGTGAACTGGGCTGGAAGCAAAGTGGCTGCTCTGGGGCCAGGAGTGCTTGCTGGCCGCCTGCATCTCACCTGGGTGCTCTGGTTAGTTTCCTGTAGGACATTCTGTCACCTCGAGTCCCTTTATACCTTCCTCTCCCCTCAAACACATGCCCAGAGGCAGGAGGGAGACATCAGGTTCCTCCCTGTTGGCCACCTGCTTCCTGGACTTCTGCTCAGTCCCCTGAGTGACATCATTAGCTTCCTCTCAAGGGGCCAAAGGACACAGGGTCACTGTGCCTCAGGGCCAGGCTGAGCATCCGGGGTGTGCTGGGGACGTTCAGGCAGCCACTGTCCAGAGAGGGCGAGAAGGAGCGTGTGTGCGTGAGGTGAACATGACTGATCCAAAGGCATGAGGCTCGGGCTGGGTCTTGAGTCTGCAGGGCTGGGACCCTCAGGTGGTGACTCCTGCCACTGTCCATGACCAACAACGTCACTCACACGCAAACGTCCGTGGGTGTCTTCATTGGCGTCCATAAGAAAGACAAAAGCGAAATGACCGGGCGCGTGTTGGAGCTTCGTTTGTTCACCAGTGATGGGTCTGACTTGGCCCGGTTGGATGACGGTTCTGGAACATTCCAAGAACAGTAGCTCTGTTTTTTTCGGGTGCTGTTGATGATGTAAGAGCCACAATACGCACGTGGAAGAGCTGTGCCATGTGCCTAAGTCTCGCCTTATTTTTTTCAACCTATGAAGTCTAGACAATCAACAGAACAATAAAGACAGCCCAGCCTCCTCCCCGCCAGCCTCCAGCCTCCATCTGATACCGGGTGGCCTCCCCCAGGAGCAGAATGCAGCATAAACACCCTTGGGGGGCACGGGCAACAGCAAAGTCCTGCAGAATAATCACAAAGAGGTGAGGTTTGAGTGTTCATGATCTTTATTTTAAATATAACTCATTTCATTTTAAGTTCATATTCAGTTTTGATGAGTAACCTGTTGTAAAATTCCTGAAAATATGCCGATCCATCACTCCCAACAGGGAATGGAGAGACTAGGAAGGGGCAGGCACTGGTGTCCTGCAAGCTGTGTTCAGCAAGTGACGGTGGGGAAGGCTGAGCCCTCTGAGGAGTCCCTGTGTCACTCCCGTGTGCTGAGAACCCACCACATGCCCGTCAGGGATCAAGAGCATTTCAATTCAAGGATCTTTGTCATAAATACTTGCAAATAAGATGCTTGTGAAGTGTTTTTATTATTCTCATTTTATAAACAGAAAAACGGATAGAGAAATTGACAAGGTCCCCAGGGAGCTGATGGGAGAGCCCGGATTCCAAAACGAATTAAACCAAGTCCGGAGTTAGGAGCCACCTGGTTTCTACCTTCTGGCTGTGTAGACCTGGCCTGGGGGGAGGGGGGGGGACGTCTGTTTTGGACCTCTGCCTTTCAGAGGAGATCACCCTTGAGGTTTCCCAGACCTCAAACTCCCCATCGCCTGGCCAAGGCCAGTCTCCCATCTCTGGCTGGTGAAACCGCCTTCCCGGCTGCCTTGGGACACAGCTCCCCACTACACGCTGTAGTTGAGAATCCACTGGCCACATCTGGAATCGTTTTCTTTCCTGTTCTAGGCCCTCCCCTTCCTCTCTGTCCATTTTTCTTCTCTTGCTTCAACCAAGGACGCGGGGCTGGGGCGGAGCAGCCTCTGGAAGCCGTGCGTGGAGGATCCCCCGCTCTGTGCCGGGGAGCGAGGGCAGGAGGGTCCTGCGAGGCTCCTGGAACAGGAAGAGCCACGCTGACCTGTTTCCTGAGAAACCCCCATGTTTCTCTCATCACAAATGCACAAGCATTCAAAGGGCCGGAGGCCACGCTCCTGGGGACTTGCTCGGTGCTGTGGCACCTCTCAGTACCTCCCACCAGTCCAGCTCTGCAGGCTGGGACCGCACCCATCGCGCTGCGCAAACCAGTGAGGTCCTTAGCTTCTGTCCAGATGGCCAAGACCAAGCCCCAGGGGGGCACCAGGCTGTGAGGACTGTGCAGGGGCAGGTGACCAATGACACTAGGAAAGTCTGCCTTCACCAGAGGGGGTCACAGTGCGACAGCCTACCCCAGGCCCACGCCTGGGGCCAAAAAGGAATTTCAAGGAAGAAGATCCAGAGTCCAGACAGGAAGTTGCTCCTGTTGGGAACCAGCGAACTCCTTGTTGGCGCAGGTGGCCCGGGAGTGGGGCAGCCATGGTGTCAGGACCCAGCTCCCCCGGGGCACATCTTCCTGCCTTTGATTCTGCCATAGCTTGATGGGTAGCCCTGTGCCCCTTTCATCCCAACTACAAGGACAGCAGAATTTATCTAATTGCCTACAGCATTCCAGAACTCTGGAATCCTTTAAAATTGAGCTCCCCTGCCCCCACCCCACATGACCTCTCTCTTTGGTGGTTTTATTAAAAGGTCTTTCACGTGGATTATGTAAAATGCAACATATCTACGTGACGCCCAATTCCAGAAATGCACGATAAACAAAAGGACTTGCTTTTTAAAGGTTTTTCTCATGACAGCCGTCACCACCATCATGGACGTTCCCTTGGCCGAGAAGGTTGACTCGTGGTCATAAACCGGCTCTTTCCTCTTGATAATCCTGTCTGACTCTCCAGCTGTCTAGACAATGGAAAAATTAACACCATGAAACAGAATAGCTCAGAAACCTTTGGAGTCAGACACTTTTTAAAAAAAACTTCGGAATCTGTGGTGGGAAACTTGAGACCAATTAGTTAATTATGCAAGGAATCTGTCCAGAGCACCAACCGCGAATAATAACAAGTCTTCCGTATGAAGAGCGTTTTAATACCTAGAAAAAGGACTTTTCCAGAGTTCTCCTTTTTGATCCCTTGGAATGTGCGACTCTCTTTCTGGGGGCCTTGCTCCAAGCTCGTGAAGGCCACCAGAATGTGACCCTTCAGGGCTGCATTGGGATCTTCACGTTCTCTTCTCTAACACATGAATTTCTTGGTGCATTCAGAAGGATCCGTTTGTGTCCTGGTTGAGAGCACAGAAAATTATGCATAGTTCTTAAAAAAAAAATTCTTAAAATCCTTCACTGGTTCTCCATTGCTCTGAGAAACAAAACCCCTAAAATTTTAACGTGGTCACTGAGACCCCGCATGATTGGGTCACAATATACTCTATTTTATTTCTTGCCAATTTCCATTGACCTGTCTCCCCTCTATCCAAAGTGGATTTTTAAATTTCTTCCAATTGTGGTGCCTCTCCAGCCAAGGGATAAGCCAGCTACAGCCCTGGCCTCATCAGACCCTCCACCTGCTTTTGGAAATACAGTTTTATTTGAACTCCACTTGTGATGTTCCTTTCTGGATTGTCTAAGGCTGCTTTTTTGCTGCGATGGGGAGAATGGATGCCGTGTGGCTCACTCAGGCTAAAATACTACCTGGCCCTTTACGGAAAGTCTTACTGACCTCTGGTTTGTAGTGATACACCGGTCCCTAGATTATTTGGCACTCTGTTTGTTTCCTTTCTAGGCTCTGGGCTCCACGTGGGCAGGAGCTAGGTCATATTCAGCCCAGGACCCCACATTTCCAGGGATCAGCACTGAGAACTTAATTAGCACGTGGAATGAACAAAAAAAGAAAGAAAGGAGGAAGGAAGGTTGAGCGATCCTGCGATTATTTGTGATTCTGAAGATCTGAATCTTGAGTTCAGTGGTGCTGACCTGTTTTCCTCACCTCCCAACATTTGCAACTTCTTTTGGAGCGTCCCACAAAGCTGTCCACAGGATCAGCAGAGATGGGACTGAACTCCAGCCACTGGGACCCGAGGGAGCCTGAAACACCTGCTAGTCATCTCCCGAACTGACTCGCCCATCACGGAGATTTCTCAGAGATTCGCTCCACCGAGTCCTTCTTCCATGTGGAGAAGTGTAAGATACTTCTGACCAGGCTGTGATGCTGCAGGAAAATGCTCCCTGATCTCCCAGGGAGCCCCGCTCTTAGTGTGTGGGGCTTCCAGGGGCTAAAGACCGTTCACGCTGTGGGTGGTTTTAAAATATATCCACGGGTTCTTCAGTGCTCCTCCTACGGAGAGATGGGGTCTGGGGCCTTCTGGGTATCCTGGTGACTGCTCTGACCAGTAGACCCCCTGTGACCTCCAAAGGTCATGAAATGCTGAGAAGCACCCCTTGTTCCCTGGGACCTCTGTGAGCCATTTTATAAGAAAACAGATTACCTGGAACCCTCCCCGTGAGCCCTGCTGACCATCCTTACTGGGCCCAGCCCCCATGAATGCGGCCAGCTGGACCAGCCACACCTGCCCGTCAGCCAACCCAGAACCAGGAAGTGGTTCCTGTCCACACCACGTCCAACAGAAGAGCCACCAGCAGAGCCCTGCCTGAATTCCCAGCAGCAGGACTGTCAGCCATGATAAAATGGCCCTCACTTGAAGTCGCCCTGGTTTGGGCTCAGGGGTTACCCAGTCACGGCTCTCCTACTGTGACCGAGCTGGTGATAAGCAGGTACCCGGCTCAGGTTGGCAGCACGTGGGAAAGCACCGACTCTACCTCCCCACGCACTTCTGGCTTGGCAGAACAAGAGAGTCCAGGTGAAGATGCAGGCTCTTTCACTGTAACAAACATGGCAAGGACACATACCGTCATAGTTCTGTCACTGTTGGAGCCAGGGGCCCTTGGCCTCGTAGCTGTGGGAGGCATCGAATGCTTGAGGACTAGGCCGTAGGAATCTTAAACAGTGCTCTCTCTTTCCAGACCAGGGACCTTTGCCTTCCAATGCTTGGGTGGACACAGGGGAGCTTCACTGGAATTTTCCAAGAGCTGGCAGGGACTGGAGCCGGCTGGGTGGCTGCCGGATGCTGGGTGAGGGGAGGGAGGAGTAGAGAAATACAGGAAACCTGAGTTTGCCCCCGGAGACGCAGTGGCTGGGGACCAGGTCCTACCCCTCCCTGCTCCAGTCTCCCCACGCCCCCCCACCAGGACTCCCTTGTTCTTTTGTATATTTTAATAAGGAAACAGTTGACGTAAAAGTAAGCAGGTCTTTCCCACTGCACACAGGTCTTCTGACGAGCAGGGGCCATGTCACATCACGTGCATCTCCCTGTCCAGCGCTGTGTGGGCAGGTGACTGGCTCCATGGGGGTGTCCGTGGGGGGACGTGCTGGACATGCCTGGGGGATTCAGGTCTTAGCACTTGGAGTGTGTGGATGTGAAGCAGAACTAACTGGCCACAACGCAGCCACCTCCCCTCCTGCTTCTCGCCTAAAGTACAGCATGTTTACCCCAGGGACATTGGATTCCTGCCCATGGCGGTTGGGATGTGGCTGTGGTCGCTGGCACCCTGGCATGTCGAGAGAAACTGATACCCACTCAATCCATAAATCATGATGCAGGAACTCTAGCCCCGGAGCCGAGGCCTCTCCCCCCACCGCTGGAGGGTCTGAAGGGGGTGACCGCCAGGGGAGGGACCGTGCATCCCAGAAGGAAGGATAATTTCGCAGCAGCAATTTCCAGTCTGAAGAAAAATGGAAAGAATGTTGGCTCCCGGTGCAGCCGGGCTGGAGGGACTCGGCTTCCCATCCAGCCCAAATGGACCACCGCAGAGTCCAGCCAGGGGCCGACTCGGATCGGAAAGAAATGACCCAGAACGGAGAGTCTCCATTTCCTTCCTGTGCGGTTGGAAAATTGAAACACCGGGTCCCCCCTGGGCTCTGGTGGAAACAGCTGCCCACTCCCTTAAAATGGACCGAGCTGGCCTGATGCACTCCCGGGTCTCCTGCTGTCACCTGCTGCGGGCTATGGCCCTTCCCTGCTGGAGCCCAGGGCTTCCAACTGTTGCCACAGGGCCATTTCCACGTCCAGCGAAGGTGGCTTTGGTATTTGGCCCAGATCACAAAAGATCTGACGGGAGTGACTGTAGAGGAGGAAAAGTGTGTTTGCCCTCGCGTTTCAAAGGTCTCAGCCCTGAGAGGCCACTCCGCTGCTCCGGGCTGGAGGTGAGGCAGAACATCATGGTGGAAGGGTGTGGAGGAGAGCAGCTGGGGACACGGCACCAGGAAGCAGAGAGGGAGCTCCACTCAACCAGGACAAAATATCCGCCATTTGCCCAGGGACCCACCTCCTCCAGCCACACCTCCTGCCTGTAGGCACCACAGTGGATTAATCCACTGATTAGGTTGAGGCTCTCGTGACCCAAGCATCTCACCTCTGCACTTCTTGCATTGTCTCACACAGGAGCTTTGGAGGGTCACCTTGTGGCTAAACCATAACATTTCAATGGCCTCAGGATGTGGTTTCTGGCTCTTTCTCTAATTCCTGGCTATCTGCTCCATGCTGAGTCCCTTCTTGCCTCCTCCTGGTGGCCATGGGGAGGCCCACCAGCATCCCTGGCGGTCATGGCTGTCCCAAGAGGGCAGCACCAGCCGTCCTGCTTCAAGGGGGAGGAGCCAGCCTGCACAGTCCATGTACACCCCGGCTTCTCATTGGCTCCCACTGAGTCACTCACCCACCAATCACGGTGCCTATGGGTCCCTGGGGGCTGCTGCCGGGAGCACCCCGAGAGCTCTGCAGGGCAGGGCCAGGCTGGGGCTCCGTGGTGGAGTGCTTGCCTGGCACATGAGGTACTGGGTTCGATTCTCAGCATCACATAAAAATGAATACATAAAATCATGGCATTGTGTTCGTCTACCACTAAAAAAAAAAAATTAAAAATTTACAGGACCCTTTTCACCTCCAGGGTGGGGCCCAAGGGGGAGAAATTAAATCAATTACTTAATACCCTGAGGCTGCGGGTGGTGCAGAGCAGAGTCCCTAGCAACACAGGAGGTTTTAATGGATTTTACTTTCGTTGCAAATTAAATCAAGGTCGGATTCCTTAGTAATCCCTGCAGAAAGAGAAAAAAGAAAAAAAAAGGGGGAGGGGGGCCCTTTTATTTTTTAAATCACCACCAGCGGAATTTTAAAAATTATTTATACACCTCTCGCTGAGCCCCTCTGTACCTGGCAGGCTTGGCGGCTCCACCGAAGCCATAATTCAAAACAGGTGGGGAACAGGCGCCCTCCCGCTTTCCAAAATAAAGGAACTGTCAGATCCACCAGAGGATGACTTTTCCTGAGGAGAGACTGTCCCTTGGGAGCCGGGGACCCTAGATGCTGTAGGAAGTGAGCGGAGGGCGCAGTGTAGTGGGTAGGCGCATGCTGGGCGCGAGGGTCCCGTCTTCTCTGACTTACAGGGACCTGTCCTCCATACCTGTGGTCAGGTTTGAATGTGGCCGGTCTCAGGCTTGTGGGCAGTCACTGCCGCAGGGAGGTGCATTTGTAATTTGTTGTGAATCGAGCAGGTGGATGTGGACTTTTGTTCTAAACCAGGGAAGCCCCCATTCTCTGCCCGCCTATGTGGGTCTCCCAGAGGTAATGAGACTGCGTGTGTGTAGGGGGTAAGCCACCAGGTCCCCACAGGGTATTTAGGTGTATTTAGGTCACACTGAAGTGTATCCAGAAGGGCCCTGCTGGCAGGAAGCGGGAGAGGAATCAGATCTTGGGCTTTACATGGTTCCTTGGTGGCCTCTCCAGTGAGCATGTGCCAGGGACGCTGCCAGGGTCCTGCGGATCTCCCAGATGGTCACTGGGCTCTGCTGAACCCTCAGCGGCCAGTACAGGAACCGCCCACCCCCAAGTCCCCCAGGGCACTTTGCCCAGTCAGCAGCTGAGCGCGTGGGTCACCCCACCCCCACCCAAACCTCACCCTGGCTCTGGGCACTTGAGCGCGTCACCCCAGACCCCTGCTCTTCTGCTGACCTGATTCTTCTTGCATTAAAAATTATTTTGAAATCATTTTCACTTACAGAAAATTAAAAAAAAAAAGGCTGAGGGCGTCCCTGTGGCCTGCTAGCTGCAGACGGTCCGGTCATTGACAAGGTCCCCCTAGGTCCCCACAGAGCTGAGCTGTGCCCCTTACGTCTCCAGCCCCTGCGGGTTTCTTGGTCCTTTAGACTTGGGCATTTCTGAGCCAGCAGGTCTGTGGTTCAAGAAGAGCCCGCAGTCTGCCATCGCCTGCCATACCCCCTCCCGCCCCCATTCAGAAAGAGGTTGTGCCATCGCCATTGGCAGGAACGCTGCAGGGGGCCACCAGGTCCTCCTGATGGCGTCATGTTGGGGCGGCCTGCACGTGCCTGATCACTCAGGGTGACCACCACGATCCCTCCGTGACCCTGTCGATTTTCTCCTTCACCTTCTGCCTTCCCGCGCCCTGCAGGAGGAAGGATGTTGATCAGTTTGGGCTTCATTAACTTCTGACCTAATTCCTGTCCCCGTCTCTTCACTTACATTACTTATGTCGGTGCTTATTTCTTAGTTCGTTGCATTTGCTTATTGGAGTGATATCTCAAGGGAGAGCCGTCCCCTCCCGGCGGGTCATGCTGGTCCCCAAGCTTGGCAGGGCTGCCCGAGTTTCCCCGCGGAGTCAAGCTGTGCCCTGGTGGTCACTGGCTTGACAGGAGGGGCCCTGGCTGGCCTCACACTCCCAGGAGCTCCATCCTGCACCTTCCAAAGGGCAGCTGGCCCTGGAATCCTGCTGCCTGCTAAGAGGACGCAGAAGGACCAGGGGACCAGGGTCCTGGGACGGCTGCGGTTAGTCCAACAGCGGCTCAAGTTGATTGAGGTCAAATCTAAAACCCAAGGACACCTTCACCCCACTTATTCCCAACAGCCTCTTCTTGTCCCTGATCAATCCAGTTGGTGACCGCACCCTCCCCCTATGTTGTCTGAATGAACGGCAACCCTAAGGGACTGTTTTCAAACCTTTGGAAGACACCCAGTGGGACATTCCAAAGAAACAGAGGAATTGAGTGAGCTTCCTGTGGCCAGCCTGGGACTCCCACATGGCTTGAGATGTTTTCTAGAAGAATGGAGGGTCCTTCTGGAAAGGTGTCCAGTGGGGACAAGTGGAGTGGGAGCAGCCCCAGGGGCTGTCCTGTATTTCAGGCAGCGTCTCGGGGGCTGGCTGGGGCTGGCGAGACCCCCGCAGCAGATCCTGGCACATTCAGTTTCTCATGTTCCAAGACACGGGTGACCTTGCCTTTGGTTTCTGGCACACTTGGCCGGGTGTGTTGTGCTGTTTGGCTCAGGGCTCTGATGTGTTTTGAGCTGCTGGAGTCCCCTGCCACCCACTAGGAGAGTCACAGGAGTGGGTGACAGGAGGACATGGGAGGACCTGGGTCAGGTGCCTGGTTAGGAGGGGTCAGGAGTTCGGGTGAACAGAGGTCCACCCAGGCTCCCCAGTGTGCCAGTTCTGCCTGTTTTTGAAACCTGCACACTGGGTTAAGCTAAAAATATTCTTGAGGAAAAACAATATTTTTTTTCCAAAGAGGGAAAATAAGGTTGGAACAGGAAATGCACAGCTAACCTAAATTCACAGGTGTTTCTAATTTGAGGAGAAGGGATTGTAGACACCCCCCTCCAGCCTCGAATTAGAAATGGGCCTCACCCAGAGAAGCCTGCGGTATTATTTGTCATTTGCCGGGAAAGTTCTCATCAGCTTCTCTGATAGGACCAAGCAAGATTGGGTTCAAGGGTCTCTTCTCTGCTTTTTGAAAGGCAGATTCTGCTTCTGGGAGGACAGACAAGAGGCCACCAGAGGCCTTGGGATGTGGGGGTGTTGATGAGCCCAGAGTATCTAAAGGGTCAGCATGGATTTTGCCTTCTGCTTCCAGAGGTGACCAGATTCCCCAGGGCTGGTCACTACCCCCGCCTCATCCTATCGTCCTGAGGATCTGGGCAGCCCAGACATCCCGAAAGGGCCTATTTCCTAGGAGAGGGCACTCAGAAAATGAGAGCGATTTGGCCATCAAAGAGATACTTCACTGCAGGGAACAACACAACCACAGTAATTTATTTTCCTTTCCCCCCCCACCCCCGAGTCCTCTAGGGGCTGAACACTGAGGACTCCATTGCTTTGTGCCGTTTAGAGAAGACTGGAGCCGAAATACATGAATAGAACTTTGAAAATAGAATGGAACGGCTGGGCACAGTGGTGCACGCCTATAATCCTGCAACTCAGGAGGCTGAGGCAGGAGTATCACAAGTCGAGACCAACCTTGGCAACTTAGTGAGACCCTGCCTCAAAGTAAAAATAAAAAGGACTGGAGATGCGGCTCAGTGGTAGGGCGCTTCTGGGTTCAATGCCCAGAACTCCTGCCAAATACATGGAAAATACAGTGGAACACAGATTCTTTTCTTTAGAGAAGACATGTTAAATAAGAGGCCTCCTTAGGGTTTTTAGTTTTATAGCCTTGACGTTAACCATGGCAGTGATCCGTCAAATTCAAAGCTGGAGCTCCCCGGGCCCAGATTAGTGACCTTTGTCCGGAATCAGCAAGTTGGGGCTTGCAATGGTTCCTTGCTTCTGCTGAAGCAAATTGCCACCAATTTATTGGCTTAAAGGTCTGTGTTCCTTCTGGAAGCTCGAGGGGGAACCTGCTGCTGTCTTTTCCCACTGGAGTCACCTGCGTTCCCTGACTGGGGCCCCTGCTCCACCTTGAAGCGCTTGCAGCCATTCGCGGCCATCAGAGCCTCGTGGGGCGGCACCAGCTTGACCCCTTCTGCCCCTCGTCCACCCTTCAGCACTCTAGCTACGCTGGGCTCTAAAGAGCCCCCCAAAAGATCACATTCCAGAGCTCCCAGCTCTGCTCAGCTCCCTGCAAGAAAGCAGCGCAGCCCAGCTTTGAAGGGACTTGGCCAAATTCACATTTTCATGTGGTCTCAGAAAGTTGCTGATAGGGCCTTCATGTGCGCAGGTGGCGCACAGCTGGGAAGGAGGCAGTGAGACTCCGTTCCAGAGGCCACAGCCCCCCACAGAGCTCCCCTCAATGCCAGACCCTCGCTCATTAGCAACCCCAATTCCACAGGGCACCTCAGCTTCCCCGGCACACAACAGGGGTTAGCTGTGGGTGTCTGCTGGGTCTGCCTCCCGTGCTAATCCCCAAATGGTAGAGAAGAAGTGGAAGATGGGAGGAGGGGAATGGGAGGAGAGTGGCTGCAGCACTTACCCAGTTTGGTGTGTGTTCTAGTCTTTTCTTGACCTTGACATACATGTATAAGGACCTGCGGGAGAGTGTGGTCTTGTTCATTAACATAAACGGGATCACGTGTAGATATGTGCAGTCCGTGGGGGTATTTTCATGCACTGATACATTTTGGATGGTTTTGATTCTAGTTTATATTCTAGAGTATGGGCTAGCTCTTCACATTCTTTCCAAGTTGGTCACGTTCTTGTGCCATAGTTTATGAACCAATCCCCAGGGAACGGCATCTGTGTTGTTTGTGAGGTTTGGCTGTTGCTAGGTGCCACAGTGGGGCATCTTCAGAGTCTCTCTCTGTGCATGTGTTTGTATGTTTTCTTAAAAAGCAAAATTAGAGTAAAGACGTCACTGGCTTCTTAACAGCACTTCTTGATCCAGCAGCCTGTCCCCAGAACTGGCAAGACGCTCTGCTGAACCATGTGGGGCTGAATCCGTGTGGGAGCGTCACACCACTATCACTGGTGACATTAACCTTGACCACATAGTGGCTGATTTTGTACGCCAGCCATCTCATCAGGTTAACACCCTGCCCTGCTGCATTATTTTTTTAACAGCTACATAATATTCCATGGTGTTGATAAAACATGGTTCATTCAGGGTTTCCCCAGTTCTCATGTAAATGTGGACATGATGTGAAACTCAGCATGAGACCTGTGTTGAACTGGGATGACAGTGACACATGTCATTGTGGGCGAGGTAAAAGTGGGGGTCCTAGAGCAGAGATCATTGAGGGTGACTTAGAAGAATCAATACAGGCCAAAGTTGCAAAGAGGGGACTCCTAGAGGGAAAAGCAAGTGCAAACTATTGGGATTTTCATGAACATGAGGAAAGAAAATTACAGCAAGAGGTGGCTGCAGAGAGGGTCAGGGGGCACTGGGCAGGACCACGTATCCCAGCTTGGTCCAGGCACTTGGAGGTGACTTGGCTAATGGAGCAGATTGAGGAAGGATTCCAGAGATTCCTCGCTGTGTCTTTTCTTACGGGCCATCTCCCAGTGGAAAGGTCAGCCTGGTGGCCATCCTGGTGGCCAGTACCCAAGAAGCCAAGAACCCAGACATTCCGCAATTCCTTTGCTTCATGTGGGTCCTGGGGTCCCCCTCCCACTAGGTAAAGTCCTCCCCGCGTCCCCTTAGGAAAGCTCCAGACGGCCCAGTGTGGAAACGCCAGGGTCTCACGCACCCTGGAGGGGCACCCATCTCGTGACAGTGAGGGTCTCCACAAATTTCTGCCCCGGGGTGTTTGTGGCTGGGAACACTCCTCTGGCTCTGGCCACAGCCTGATGCTTTCTCCTCTGCTCCAGAGGGAACCAGTCAGAGAGCCCCTGCTTCCCCGCCTGCTGGAGGCTGGCCTCTCCAGCCTGGTGGTGCGCTGCCCCCTGTGAGCTGATGCACAGAGGTTCCTGGGGAGGAGGCGGAGGCCCGACCTTGCAGGTAGGAGTCACCTCTCTCAATGGCAGCATCTCCCCACTTCCTGAGCTGGTTTGTCCCTCAAAATGCTCCTGGTTTCTTAAATGATACCATGTGATGTGGTGGCCTCACGTGTGGTGACAAGATGACATTGGGACAGTCCAGTGCCCCAGCAGTTACTCTAAGCAGAATCCGCGTCCATCAGTGGGGGCCACCTCCAGCGCACCTGCGGGAAGGGGGTGCTGAGTCCCTCGGGGGGCTGCTCAGGGGCAGGTGGTGGTCGAGAAGCCAGAGCCATGGAGCCTGTTCTTCTTTGTACTTTTTCAAATCAAAGTAAAATCCACACAGTGTAAAGCCGACTGTTTAAAGATGACTGGGACATTCAATATATTCACAACGCACCAGAATGTTTCCATCACTCCAAAAGGTGACCCCACACGCTCCTGACTCAGTGTTCCCAGGCTCCGTGGAGCTACCAAAAATATTCAGATAAAAATTGCACTAGAAAAAAAAATGGCGTCTGTAATGGACACAAAAAAGATGATTTTCCTTGTCATTATTCTGTTTCACGATGACACAGGTGATATCGACGCTTTATTAGGCATCATAAATAATCCAGAGATGACTGAAATTCTATGAGGCTGTGCGCAGGTTACATGGAAATAAATGTTGCACCATTTCATAAAAGGGACGAGAGTGTCCTGAGATTTTGGTGTCCCTCGGAGGTCATGAAATGAATCCTGCGAATGCTGAGGATGACTGTGTCCCTAAGGAGTCCCCTCCCTTCCCTGCACAGCCTGCCCGGCCACTCTCCAGGGATGCTCATGTGAGAGTGGTCCATCCTGGTGGCCGCTGGGGTCTGGGCATGTTGTGGAGGCGTCAGAAGCCCTTCCTTCCCATGGCTGACGATGCTCCCTGGGGTGGACACAGCACCCTGTTTATCTGCTCATCGTTGAGTGGACACTTGGGCTGTGTCCACGATTGGACTTTTCTGAGTGAAGCTGCCCTGTCTCTGGGGTGGACATGCATGTGTCCAAGGAGGGAGGGGACCTTGAGATGGGTCAACACAACCATTATCTCCCCAGGAAAGGTCCCCTGCCCATGGTGACAGATCATCCCCAGGCCAGCCATGTGCTTGAAGGTGGTCGAGGCAGCTCAGCCTGGGCACAGGAAATGACTGTCCTTAGACATATGGGCTCCAGCTCCCTCCTGGCTCTGCCACTTATGAGCAGGGCAGCCTCAGTTTCCCCGAGCAGTCCCCTGGAAAGAATTGTCAGTGGCACCACCGTGGTCTACCTGGCGAGACCCTGACTCTTTAACACAAACCTCAAAACCACACCCCTCAGCACCCTCAGGAGGAGCAGACGAGGTGGGTCCTCAACATCCCACGTGATGCCCAGCCCAGGCAGGCACAGGGCCGGGGCTGCTCTTTTTATTCTGACTGTGTTCAGGCCTGGGTTTGGGGCTGGCCTCTGAGCAGAGTTCTTGTCGGATCAGGGTGAGTGTTATGGTTCAGATGAGGCGTCCCCCAAAGCTCACGTGTGTGACAATGCAAGAAGGTTCCAAGGGGAAATGATTGGGTAGTAGCATTAGCCGAATCAGTGAATTAATCCCTGATGGGATCAACTGGAGGCAGGTGGGGTGTGGCTGGAGGAAGTGGCTCACTGGGGGTATGGCTCTGGGGTCAGAAAGTACATATATTTTATTATATAATACATGTGTGTATGTGTATGTATGTACGTATGTATGGAGAATGGAGTCTTCCTCTGCTTCCTGACCACCAGGTGAGCTTCTCCCCTCTGCTTCCTTCTCCCTCCGTGATGTCCTGCCTCACCTTGAGCCCTGAGGAGTGAAGCTGGCCATCCACGGACTGAGACCTCTGAAACCGTGAGCCCTCAAATAAACTCTTCCTGTTTGACAGTTGTTCTGGTTGGGTCTTTAAGTCACAGCAGAGAAAATGCTGACTAAAACAGAAACTGGTACCAGGAGTGGGGCTACTGCTGTGGCTGACCTGACTGTGTGGTTCAGAAGCTTTTTGGAATTGGTGGGAGGAATTCTGAGATGCTTAGCAGCAGATGCCAGCGGGAAATGGCTTAGGCTGTTGTAAGTGGAGCTTAATGGCCGATTCTGGTGGGAACTAGGAAGACCAGAATGACCATAGGACTGTGGACAGTAAAGACAGGGCTCTTGGTAATTGGACTAGAGGCCATTTGTGCTATGTTCTGGCTGAGAAGTCGTGTGCGTTTTGCCCATATCCTCAGACTTTCTGTGAGGCTGATTTTAAAAGTAATGGATTTCTTAATCTGGCAGAAGAAATGTCTAGGAAGCATAGCATACAGGCGGTGGCATGGTTATTGCTTGCCGCAGTCTGGCTGGGCACAAATCACAAGCCACTGGAGCAGGAACAAACTTTATTTTTGAACTCCACCAGCACACTCCACACACGCTCCCCAGGAACTCTCCCAAACCACCCACGCGGCTCCTCCAGGAACCACCAACCAGAAATCCCCCCTCTGGCACTTCCCCAACCAATGCGAACTCTCCAGGAATCCCCGAGAACTCCAAAGTAGCGGGCTGAGGCGGACAGTAAAGGTCTAATATACAATTGAATCAATCCAGCATCATCTTAATGGCTCGCCTCTCAACCAATATTATTGGCAAAATGCCAGGGGCCATTCCGAGTCGGCTGTGGCTCTCAGCAATTGCTGGTGGCTTTTAGCCAAGTTTATTGTGACAATCAGGATCAGAAAGCAGAGCAGAAAGATTTGGGAAAAGTGGATCTGAAGGGCTGGAATAAAACTAGGGCTAAGGAAGCTGCAGTTGTTAAAGACTGACAGCCACTCAGGAAATGCTCAAGACTTTGCCCAGAGACTTAATAAAGATGGCTTGAGGGCATCTCAGGAGCTGGCAAGACCACACCCCTCTCAAGCTCCATAGTAAAGGTGAAAATTCTCTTGAGAAGAGACCAGGGGACACCCTTCCTACATAAGGAGCCCTGTGTGGGGGGTGTTCAACATGCTCAGACACTCAGAGGCTGCTGCAGCCAGGGTCCCTGGAGGCTGGGTGGCAGCTGACCCTGGAGTCCACCATGTGGAGCTGGTTCTGCAGGGATGCAGGATCCTGGAGTTAGGGGTCGTGGAGGCTCCCACTAAGATTTCAAAGGAAGGCCTTGGAGGGAGGCCGGGCAAAGTGCAGCAGGAGAGGAGGGGGAAGCTAGAGCTGCCGTGGAGACCACTTCGATTGAGAAATGCCAGCCGTGGGATGTTGCCCTAGGAGAGCTTCAGGAATTGAGCAGAGAGACAAGCCAAAAGAAAGGCCCCTTGGGCTGCAAACAACAAGGCCACAGGGTGGACTATAAGCCCACTGCAGAGAACATCCCGGTGCCACGTGCCCCAGAGGCTGGACGTGGAGCCACGGGACCCACTTGCCCAGCTGGATTTCGGTCTTGCTTTGGTCCCATCCTGCCACAGTCCGGCTGCAGCAAACTAACGGGGGGGGGGGGGGGGGGGTGATGAGGAACTTGTGTAGATTGATACAGCAGGAGTGGGAGCCGTTTATTGTAGGACAGGAGGGGTATATATACATTCCACACAGCTTATCTTCATTAACATAAACTAGATACAGCAGTCAACCAATAAGGAATCTCCACACTTAATGGCTCGCTGGCGTTACTTCACAAACCACTCCCTCTGGCAAAATGCCAGGCGCCATCCTGACTTGTTTACAGACCCTAACACCATCCCTTCCTCTATGTGGCTATTTTGTGAATGGAAATGGTCACTCTGTCCCTTTATCTATTGGATACTTGTGAATGGCTTTTCGTTTTACAGGAGCTCACCATGTGACGTTGCCTTGCGCCTCCGAGGAGACTGGACTGGAACTGTGAGCGATCCCAGAACTGTTGAGACTAGGGACCCCTGGGAATAGATTAGACGTACTTCACATTGTCAGATGAGTGTGAGCTTTGGGGGGCCAGGGACGGAGTGTCAGGGTTCCGATGAGGCATCCCCCAAAAGCTCACGTGTGAGATAAGCTAAGAAGGTTTGGAGGAGAAGTGGTTGGGTGATAGCCTTCCCCTAATGGGTGAATCAGTCCCTGATGGGATTAGCTGGCTGGTGGCTGCAGGCAGGTGGGGAGTGGCTCTGGGGTGTGTATTTGTCTGGTGAGTGGAGTCTGTGCTCCCTGATCACCACGTGAGCTGCTTCCCTCCGCCACAGTCTTCCTCCAGGATGTGCGGCCTCCCCTGGAGCCGTGAGGAGTGGAGCCAGACTCTTGTGGATTGAGACCTGTGAAACCCCAAGCCCTCCAACTTCTCCCCTCCAGCTGTTCTGCTTGGGTCTTTAACGTCACGGCAGCGAAAGACCCGACGAGCACAGTGAGATTTTGCAAAAGTGGTTTTGGGGTCTGGGAGGGAGCGAGCCATGGGGGCAGCCGGGGTGCTGAGCGCGGCCGGTCTCGCCAGCCAAGGGGCCTCTCCTGGGGCAGCCTCCCGGCTCCTGGAGGCAGGTCAGGACAGAGGCCACCTCCCTCCCTGATCCCTACCTCCCCGTGGTTTTGCTGTCCCTCCTTCTGGCTTTCCGGGGGGGCCCCCCTCTCTCGCAGACCCACGTGTGAACAGGCTCACCTCTGTCTGACCCCACTCTGCTTACGTGCAACGCGGATCCTTTACAAACACAGGCTGAGCTCTCGGTCGGTCACAGAAACCCCCGGAACGTCTGCTGGCGGTTATCTCTGAATCCCATCAAGCCAGGAATTTGGGCCGTTTGTTCCCACCTTATCGCTGTTGGCACTGGTCAGACAGGACTGGCAGGGCCAGCGCATGTGAGGCTCGCAGCCTGTGGCTTGTGTCCTGCAGAGAGGCTCAATGCCACCTTCTTGGGTGATGACCCTGTAAGGAGGAGGAGGCAGGTGACAAGGTGTCATTGGGAAAACCGCTTGAGGCAGAAAAATCCTGTTTTTAAACCAAACCGCTAAGTAATCATTTCCAGGCCCACCGGCCCCAGGCATGGGTAGATTCTAACTAGTGGAAACAAACATGTAGCCGTACCCCTCTTGCCTGTTTTTGGTTTAGGCAAGGACATGTGACCCAGTTCTGGCCAATGAGATGTGAGAAAAGGTCTCCTGGGGTCTTGTGGGAAAGGGTCCTTAAACCCTTAAAGAGGTATAAGCAAGAGATGGCCCCCTTTCACCTCTGGATATTTTTGTGTGGAGGTTTGCCGGGAGCTGTGGCAGCCATGTTGAGACTATGCGGAGAGACAAAGATGACTGCGAAGAAAGATAGGAAGAGCCTGGGTTCTTGGTGTCGTCACTGAGCTGCGGGATGAGCCCCCCTGGAGCCGCTCTGCCTTGGGGGTCTTGTCAGGGAGGTGGGAAGCGCCTGCTGTGGAAGCACTCTGTGTTGTGTTTGGCACAACTTGCAAACAGGTGCCTCACAACTGAGGTGATGCTTGGAGACATCCTGTGGCCCGGACAGAGGGACAGGAGCCGCAGCTGGTGGTCAGCAGGGTCTGGGAGGAGTCCCGGGCTCCAGCCTGCAGAGGAAACGACTGCTTCTTTCTCATACCCAGGGGTGGCAGCGCCGTCGCCAGTCTCCTTAGTGGAGACTGTCCCTCGGAGGCCTCCGGGGCCTCAGGAGCAGCTCCCGCAGGTTGGGCAGAGGGGAGCAGCCCACGCTGAGCCTCCACCTCTGGCCTTCTCACCTGCGTGGGGCCTGCCCTTCCACACCCCTCAGCCCCTGCAGCAGGCGACCCTCTGGGAAGATGGAGCTGCCAGCCGCAGCCTGTGCCCAGCAGCGCCCGCCCGGTCCCCCATGGGCATCAGCACCTGCAGCCGCTCTTGCTTGTCTCTTAGACAGGCAACGACTTCAGGGAGCTCGCAGTTAGCTCAGCCTGAGGGACGTCTCCTAAGAGGACCAAAGGGCCAATGAAGGAGGGGAGAAAGGGCAGAGAGGGATGCGGGGAGAGTGAGGAGGAAAGAGGTCAAGAGGGGGACAGCAGGGCCCTTGGAGCTTGTCACTGGCCCCTGCTGGGTCGCTGACCAGGGGCCAGCAAAGTGTCCGCTGTCTGGGCACAGCTGGGTGTGAAGGCTCTGGGTCCCTGTGTTGTCCCGGAGCATCTGCCGCAGCTGTGAGTGAAGGAAGGACAGCCAGGCGGGCGGGCGGAGAGGCCCAGCCCTGTCCTGCACCCAGAGAGCCCCAGCAGGCAGCCCCGCATCCTCGGCACACTCTCCAGCAGAATGGAGGCCCGGCACAGAGGCCACGTGCACGCTGTCACCATGGAGTCACTTCAGCCATCTCTCTTGGGCCTAGAGGGCCAGTGGCAGTGCTTGTGCCCCCGTGCATGGTGTTGTCCCCTGCTCTCGACCATGCAACTGAATGGACGAGGAATCCAGGCACAGAGAGGCTGAGCAGTTTACCCAAGGCACACAGCCAGCCTGTGTGAGGGTCACCATTCCCGACCCCGGGGGGGCTTCTGGCTTTGCCCCTGAGGTGGGCTTGAAGTGGGAGCAGCCTGGAGAATCCTGGGACCTTCCAAGCCCTGTGCCTCCTTGGAGCGCCTTCTTCTTGGGGCAGCTAAACACCTGGGCAAAAGGGGGAGGGTCCTCTGGGGGCCGCAGCAGCCTCCGTCTCCCGGGAAGGGAGGTCTGCCGCCCTGCGGGCTGGCCCTGAGCAGGTCAGCATTTAGAGAGCGCCGATGGGCTCAGCCTGGACGCTGTCCAGAAGTACAGAGGGAAGTAAAGTTTCCAGGGAAAGATTAATTTGATCAAATTAAATCATGATCATTTTAGAAAATTAGCGCAACAAGGGCCTCTCCAAAATACCCCCAGGTACGCGAGCAGGGTCCCATCTCCCCACGTCATGGCCACCAGTGACTGGACCATTTGCCCCTCTGCTTGGTGCCCCTAGTCCTCGCCCTGGAAGCTAGTCTCGTGACAGCAAGTGGCCCTGTCCCCCACATCCCCGTGGTTCCCCAACAGGCGCCCAGGGAGCCCAGCTCAGTGGAAGACGCACGGAGGTTCAGAGGGGAAGAAGTTGGTGATTTGCATCACCCTCCACCTGAGGCTCCATGTGAACCACGGGTGGAACTGAGGTGTCCTCTACAGCCAGTGGGCACTGAGGGGACACGTCCACTCCTGGGGATGATTGGAGTCCCTTTTCTGCTTCCACTGATGTGGGTCACGGAGCACAGACGGCCTTGAAGGAGCAAATGGGTTTCCTGTGTGGGATGATTGACAGGTGGTCCAGGGGAGTGGCACTCCCTCACCTGTCCCCGGGGTGTAGGAGCCACTCATGGGGCTGGCCAGTCTTCATGAAGGCTCCAGAAGCGTTGGCCTTAAAATCCCTCTTCTCCGCCAGTCCCCTGTGTGGAGTCACGAGACCTGTCACAGAGGGACGGGCCACCTTCCCTGCTGGTGACCCTGGGGCTTGCTCCTGTACATCGAGGCCCCATGTCCTGCTGTGCGTCCTGCTCACGGGGTGAATCCCGCCCCTAGCCCAGCACTGCCGAGGGCCAGCGGGCCACCCTGGAGGCTCTGCCGTCCCCAGGAAATGCCCAGGGTGTCCCCACCTGCCACTTTGGCTGCTCAGTTTCAGCTCCTGGCCGTATACGTGGGGAGAACCGTCCAGAAAATCACCCAAAAACCTCACCGGGGTTCTGCACCTCCAGTCGGTTTGGTGACACATTCAACTTTGAATGTTCTGCAAAAATCTGGATTTAACTGGTTTGTCCTGATCCTGAAACCAAGTGATGCACTTATTTTTGCCACATCCCGGGCTGAGCCTCCCACGTCCATGGAGAACCTAGGGGTGGCTTCTCTGAGAGTTCATAGCAGGGTGACGGTGGCACTCGATGCTCGCTGACCTCTGTGCTGTGAGAGCAGGGCCTGCGGTGCCCCAGCAGCGGGCAGGTGAGTGTGACCAGGGACTTGACCCACAGAGGGTCTTATCTCATCTTGTGGTGCGACCGACTCTGGTGGTGACCTTCAGAGGTCAGCAGTCCACACCCGGTGGCCTGAGTGTCCCGGAGCTGTGGCCAGGAGCCCGGGAAGCACTCTGTAGGGCCATGGGTTCCGGTTCTCACAGCTGCGGGAACAAACTGCGTCAGGTGTGGTGGGATCAAGCGTCACACACTTTTTTGTCTTACAGTTTGGAGGTCAGGGTCCAGGAGGACTGTGAGCATATGGGCCCTGGAGCCCAGGGTCCTGCCACCACTGCAGGCTCCTAACATGGCACACCTGCCTAGGGCCACCCAGGGCCCGTCCTCGGTCCCGCTGGGCCTCTGGGGCCTTATTGAGCCAACTGCCCCAGGCTTGCTGCCTCCCGCGGCCAGGGACTGCCTACCAGCACCAGGAGGCCAGGCCTCTCCCGCCAGGAAGTCCAGGTCACAGCCTCAGTTCCAGGTGAGCAAGGGCTATCGGAGGGGACAGAAACGAGGCTGAGGACTCCTCCAAAGCTCAGTGTGGTGCTCAGACACTGCGAGTTCCTGGCAAGAGGAGCCCCCCACCTGGGCACCCTGTGGTGAGGGGTCAGAGTGGACCCCAGCTCAGGGGAGTCACAGATGCCCTTGGGCTTCACCATGAGGCGGGGCGACTGCTGATCCCACCACGCTCTCCCACACCCATGGTCCTCAGGTCCTCGTAACCCCTGCCCCCAGGGGACCTCAGGACCAGGACAGGAAGGACAGGCTGGCTGGGCCCACTGGACGAGGAAAAGTGAAGGGATCGACCTATTGGATCCTGGTCACAAACGCACAAGCCCACACAGCCCACCAGGGAGGGGACCCCGAACCCTCCCCAGCACCTGGGGCCGGCATCTGTGCAGAACCAGGCCTGGTACAGGACAGATTGGGGGCATTTGTAGGGTCAGTCTCAGGACTGCTGAGGGACTTCAGGTGGGAGGTTTCCACCCAGCTCAACGGGAGGCCTAACCCCAGGCCAAGGTCAGGTCTGGGCAGCTCGGCTGCTGACCTCCCGGCCTCTCTACTCACATCATCTCCCTTCTCCCAACTCTCTCTACTTGCTGAGCTCAGGAGAAAGTTCTGGTTCAGCATCAAGCCCCCTCCTCATTTCACACTCTGGTGCTGTTGCTCGCTGTGTGGCTTTGGATCAGTTGCTTAACCTCTCTGATATTCTGAGTCCTGATTTGTAGAGAATGGAAACAGTTTTGCAGGGAGCCTCGAGCTGAAGAATGAGGAAAACGCTGGTTTCCAAAAGCTCCCAGATGCAGAGGTTACAAACTCTCTCGATGGACATTTTTTTTTTTTCCCCTGGGAAAAAACATGAAGCGTGTGGCCTGTACTGCTCAACCGCAGTGGCCAACCCGTCACTGATACCAGCTGGCTGCCAGAGACACCTGGAGAGCAGAGACTGTCCCCAACCCGCCCTGCCACCCTTGACACAAAACCCCTAGCTGCCTTGTTCAGAGAAACCCGTCCCACGGTGGCATCTTGGGCAGTGGCCCGAGGAGGAGAAGAGGTGGCCGGGAGGTGCTGGGTCAACAGTGGTGACTCCGACACTAGGTGGACCCGCCCTCCCTGCGGCCCTGGAAGACCTCCCACAGGGAGGGAAAGGAGGAGAGCAGGTGAGGAGCTGCCGTGTGGAGACGGAGGCCAGGGCCCTGCCAGGCAGGGCAGAGGGTCCAGTGCGTGGCCAGCTGTCCCCTTAGGCCCCTGGGCTTGGGCGAGCGTCCTGCTGGGCCCCGAGAGCCAGCTGGGGGCCGCCTTTGGGATCTTGTGCAGATGGCAAGTACTTGAGGCAGGGTGTCCTGGGGCGGGAGCAGTTGGGGCGTTTCTGTTTGAGAGGTTTAATGGGGAAAAAGTACCCCCCAGCTCTGCCCATGGTGTCCTGGAGTGGGGGTCTCCTACCCTCTTGGCCAGGAGCCCGTCCCCCCACCACCTCCTCACTCTGGGATCCTGATGGCTGCACCCTCCTCAGAGCCTCAGGCGCTGGCCGGTGCTGGCCCCAGGAGGCCAGTCTTGGTGGTCTCGGTCCCCGTGGCCTATGGCTGTCTTAGTCCTGTCAGGGGATGCCCACCCACGAGGGGCCTCCGCCAGGGTGCTGGGGACAGGACTCCACTAGCAAGCAGGCAGGGAGGAGGTGGCCTTCTCTGCTGCTGGACACTCCACCTGCCCCTCCCCCAAGAGGGCAGAAAAGAGGGCAGGGACCAGGGCGGTTACATCCCAGAACCTCCTGCCGCAGACCGTCCTCAGGAGAGCTGCTCGATGTCCCCACTGCTCTGTTTGTCACTTGTGCAAGGGTCGCTGCCTCACTAGCCCAAAGGAGAAAAGTGAGACCAGCCACGGGGGATGTGGCAGCTGCGGGAGAGCCGAAAAGAAAACCCAGAGAGACCCCAGAGGGGCAGGGGGGATGGGCCTGTGTGTCGGTCAGGCCTCCAGCGGAGCTGCAGGACAGAGGCAGAGGGTGTGGACAGAGCCACCCGTTCCCAAGGGGCCCTCTATCTGTGGAAAGATCCCGGCTCCCTGCCAACAAGAGACTTACAGAGCAAAGCCCTGCTGCGGCCAATGGCTCTGCCCACCTTGATGGCTGGCGGGAGGGTCAGGGCTCCAACCACACCTGCGCACCTGTGGGTGATTTAAAACACTGTCACAGCCCTCCCAGGGGTGTGCCCTACAGACAGACGCACAGATGCTTAGGTTACATTCCAGGAAGCTCACTGCTCGCAGCAGGAAACCAGGAGCAGCCTGAAGTCTGTTCGGGAAAGACCAGCTGCAGAAATGACCACCCATGGAACACTGGAGCACCTTCCCATGCGGTCCGGGAAGACCCCCAGGGAGAGGGCCACCTAGGAGAAGCAAGATGTGAACAGCACACTGCCAATCATGGAGGGAAGGAGGCGAAAAGAGAAGCCGTGTGCATCACTAGTCTGTCTATCTGCCTGTCCACCCAGTAGCTGTTGTGAAGGACTGAATTGTGCCTGCTTCCAGCCCATGTCAGAGCCTCACCCTCAACGTGACTGTGTTTGGAGATGGGACCTTTAAGGAGATCAATAAATTAAATGGGACTCTGATCCGTTATGGCTGGTGTCTTCAAAAGAAGAGAGACACGGGGGTTCTGTGCTCCCAGAAAAAGAAAGGGGTCATCTGCAAGCCAAGGAGGGAGGGCTGAGGTGGAACCAGAGCTCCCAGTGCCCCGGAATGTGATAACACAAATCCCCATTGTCTAAGCCATCCAGGCTGTGGTGCTTTGTTATGGCAGCAGTAGCTAACTGATACTGACTTTGGTACCAGCAAGTGGGTGCTGCTGTAACAAATATCTGAAAACATGGAGATGGGCTTTGGGACAGCAGAATGGGTAGAAGCTGGAAGATTTTGAGGTGCATGTTAGAGAAAGCCCAGAGCACCTCGAAGAGACGGCCAGTCCAACACGGAGGTTGAAGGTGCTCTGGGGTCTCAGACGGAGGGCACGTTCACTGGAGGGAGGGAAGGCAGTCCCTGTTACAGGGTGGAAATCGGGGCTGTGCTGTGTTCCAGTTAAAAGTGACGAACTTGGAAATTCACCTGAGGAGACTTCTAAGCAGAGTGTCTTGCCACTTACAGTGACATGAGTAGACACAGGGCCCTGCCCAGCAGACCTGCCAGCCGAGACCAGGAGGGATGGAGTAGAAGGCACGTGGATGAACCAGGGCAGCTCCGGGGCGCGGCAGGGGGACAATCCAGCTGTCGGGGTGTGGGCATGCATCATCTTTTGTGGAAAATGAAGAGAGGCCCCTGGACGACTCAGGGACAGCAGGGCGGCCACTGCCATGTGGGCCCCCAGCCTGGGTGTCAGAGGGCCCAGCTGCCACTGCCCAGACTTGGAAAGGCAAAGCTGCTGCCAGGAGCCCCAGGGCCATGGGGACGAAGCTGCTGCCCACTGGGTCTGGAGGGCAGAGCCCTGAGCCAAGGACAGGGTCCCTGAGGATCAGAATAGAGTGGAATCGGCCTCGCAGGTCTCGGCTGTGTCAGGCACCCATTGTCCCCCTCCGCCTCGTCCCTCTGCCTCGTCTCTCCCCTTTGGAGTGGAGTTCTGCCGGCTTCGTGCTGTGGCGGCCCTGGACTCCCCCTACAGGGGGCTTGGCCTAGGCCTCACCCACCGCTGACCTGGGTGGTGTTCAGATGGGGCTCTGGGCTCAGAGCTGCTGCTGGATGAGCTCAGGGCCCTTGGGACACAGGGAAGTGCTGTGCAGTGTGAGAGTCGGGAACTGGGGGGCAGAGGGGGACCAGGGGCTGAATGGAGCCCCCACTCATGGGTCGAAACCCCAGCTCCCGAAGACCACCTCTGAAGGCAGGCTTTGAGAAGGCACCGAGACCAGGCAAGGTCACTGGGGTGGCCCTCCGTCCAGCATGGCCGTGTCCTCAGAACAGGAGCACCTCAGGAAGGTGAGCGTGCCCTGGGCAAAGGACCCGCAAGGTCAGCATGGGAAGGTGGCCGCCCAAGCCCTGCAGCTGGGTCCCAGGGGCCAGCTGCCAACACCTGGGTCCAGGATCGGGCCTCCAGAACAGAGAGGCAGGTTTCTGTGCCATGCCGCTGGGCAGCCTCGGCCGACTGACCCCTCCAGAGCACCACGCGTCTCCGCAGAGATCCGAGAGGGGTCAGCAACAGACTGCCTGGCGGGGGGGGGGGGTGGCGTCTGGGGATGGGGACAGAGGAGAACTTTTTGTTTTATTTTATCATGTTTTAAGTGTATATTTTTTTCTTTGCACCTTTTTTATGGGTGCATTATAGTCGTGCATATTGATGGGGTCTGTTGTCACGCATTCGCACAGGCACACCGCGTGACCACGTAATTTGGCCAACATCCCTCCCTAGCCCTCTCTGTCCCCCACCCTCTGGTCCCCCAACTTCTACTGATCTGCCTTTGATTTTCAAAAGACCTTTCCTGACCTTTCTTCCGCCTTTTCCTCCTTAGCGACCACATATGAGGGAAAACACTCGGACCTTCACCTTCCAAGTTCGACTTATTTCTCTTGATGGGATGGTCTCTGGTTCCGTCCACTTTCCTGCAAATGGCATGATTTCCTTTGCTTGGGCTGAGCGGAAGTCCGTTGTGTAAACACCACACTGTCTTCGTCCAGTCATCTGCTGATGGACACTGGGCTGCTTCCGCGGTTTGGCCGTCGTGAATTGTGCTGCAACCCACATGGGTGTGCGGGGGCCACCGTGTGAGATGACTCCAACTCTTCAGGGTAGATACCGGGGAGTGGTGCCACTGGGTCGCATGGTGGTTCCACGCCGAGGCTTTTGGCACTGAGCTAATCTTATTGGCCACTTCATGTTAAAGGCACCCATTTTCCAGATGAGGAAACAGAGGCCCAGTGGGTGAGGGTCATGCCCAGCAAGCCCCATTCTGCCTGCAGGCTGAGCCCACTCTCAAAGCTACAGCTTGGCTGTCCCCAAATGTCACGGAAAGGCCGAGGGATGGGCTTTGGGAAGTGCTTCCCTCCTGCCCCTGGCTCTCACAGCTGGGTTGAGTTTGGCAGAAGGGCCCGGCTGCTCTGCTGGGGCCTGGGGCCCCTCCCCTCTGGTGGGCGACTGGAGGTTCCAGCCGGGCGCTCTCCCTCCTCCCCGGCTGCTGCGTATGTGCTATCCGTCCTATTTATGAATCTGCCTTCCTGAAATTTATTCATAATAGCAAAACGAGGCTACCTGGCTCTTACAGAGCTTGGGTGAACACCCACGTCTCCTGAACGCAGGCCCCGTGGAGGTCACCAGGCCGTGCGCCACCCCTGGACTGCCAGGCTCCTAACACGTGCCCTCCACCAGCTACCTTACGTTTCCCACGGGTTTTGTCCTCGATGAGTGGGGCTGGCGCAGCTCCTGTTCCCAGGCTGCCCAGGGCCTGAGGAGCGAACCCACCCGAGGGCTGGAACGGGCAGCAGGAAGGGCCGAGGCCTGAGCTGCTGAGAAGCCCCTGGTCACTCAGCTGACTCTGCGGGGTGAGCATCCTGTTCTAGAACACCTGGGAGCGCCCGGCCTCAGACCCCAGGCTTCCCCCTGATTTGGGACACTTGCACGCTGTGCGCGTGACCAGACGTCTTGGGGGTGGGACGGGTGCCCCGTGGGAAATCCAGTCGTCAGACCTCGTGCCCAAGCCCCGACGGCGATCTGATAGGGTATTTTAACAACGGTGCGTGTGAAGCCAGTTTCTGTGGTGTGGGATTCTCCTCCAGTCTGTGCTCAGTGCCCCTGGGTTTGGGAGTCTGGCCCAGGCATGTTGGACCTGTAGGCTGATTGGGTGGAAAAGCTGTGAGCAGAGGCTCTCAGAACCTGACCCCAGCCCTCCAGGGGCTGTGCCCAGCGCTGGCGGTGACTCCACAGAACACGACTACCGTGAAGAGCGGTATCCACGGAGCTTCTCCCACGGCCCAGGCAGGACGGGGCCAAGGCCCCTGCAGCTTCTGCTGGGCCCTGCCTCCCAGCACCAGGCCAGCTGATGACCTGTGGGCTGAGCCCGCAGCAGCCGGCTTTGCACTCAGAGGGGCCCCAAGTCCCTCAAGTGGACGCATCAGAGTGGGAATTAAAATTGGCGCCTGCCTCGGTTTCTGGATTGTTCTGGAACCTTCCCTGGTTGCATTCTACACTTTTCCCCAGGGGAAGTGATTGCCAGCCTGGAACCACCGAGAACCCTGCAGAGCCTAGTGCCTGCTTTCCCCCAACAGGACCCCCGTTGACCTCGAGGTTGGGCAGAGACGGGGTCTGCCTGCCCACTTAACTGGCAGCCATCTCTCCAGACTCGGTACCTCTCCTCTTCAGAGCCTGACCTCCCATGGCCCTCTTAACCCTCCCCAGGGGCTGGTGGCACCCGGACTCCCATGTTATGGATGGAGACACTGAGGCCCAGAGGAAGCACCTGTTGCTGTGGCCTCATCTGGACAGGTGAGGCTGGGTCCACCAGAGGATGCCAGACCAGCCCTCAGGCTGCCCAGGACGCACGGCAGTTCCAAGGCTACAACAGACACAGCGTGTGGCCACACGGCAGGGTCCCCAGCTCGGGGGCCACGGGTGTTGGTCACATCTCTCTACACTCTCCTAGTTCCTCACTTAGGACCCAATTTCCTTCCAAGCAGAAGAGTGACCTCCTGGGGACAGACCCTGCCTCGCAGCTCCTGCAGCTGTGCCTGGCTCCTTCAGAGACCGAGCCAGGGCGCCCACAGCTCCTCTCTGTAGGTCCCACACAGGCCATGGCTTCCTCCCTGTTCTCTGGAGATATTTTTTCCATTTTAATCTGACCTTGCTTGTAGGAAAACATTCTGGGGCCATGCATAGGGTTTTGGGTAACAATCCAGGAACTGCTCATGAACGTGTCCCCTTTGAGGACCCCAAGTCCCCCTTGGAATGGTGCTGGTCCTAGTTCACGGTCTCGCTGGCTGCTGCCTGCCCAGGGCGTGATACCTACTCAATAAATGCGTGCGGTTCACCTCCCAGCACCTACCACAGGGCTCTGCCTCCTGCAGACTTTCAGCAAATATTTGTTGAAGGACCAAATTTGATTGCGATGCCTGACGCAGGAGAAAGAATCGTCAAGCAAGTGCCTCGATCACCACCCTGGAAACGGCACACAAATCTGGGACCATCTGTTGGGGCTCCAGGAAGACCCAGGAAAAAAGTCATCAATTCCCCCAAAATAGCACCAACAGGATTTCCTGGAGGGAGGGGGCAGGGGCAGGCAGCGTCTGGGGAGAGGGAAACACCCCGCGGGCAGCGTGCATCTGGCCGGGCCACCTGTGCTGCCAGGAGGGCTGCGGATGCTCCCCAGCCCCGGGTGCCTCTTGTCATGTAGCCAGACTTCTGAGCAGGTGGCAGACCTGGCTCCCCGTCCCTGGTCCCTCATGGCCTCATGAGGCTCAGACAGCAGGGTCCGGATACACTCTCCCCAGAGGCACGACCATGCACGCTGCCCTTTCCCTGCCTCAGTTTCCCTTCCTATGTGATGGGAATAAGGGATGCTTCTACCTGAGAGGCTGTGGAGCCGTAAAGACACCAGTGACATTCAAGCCTTTATAATCGCACCTGGCACACTCCACGACCGCCAGCCCTGGCTGCTGTGATCTCTGTGGCCAAATGGTGCGTCCTCCCCTCCCCCAGGGCTCCCGGTCCACACTAGGATGTGGCCATCTGCCCTTTTGTCCACCCTGAAGACAGGAGGCTGCTGACCACCCACTGCTAGGAGGCCAGTGTATAGGTCATCCTTTATCTGTGAGGGACTGTGCCAAGGCCCCTGGACACTGTCTCTTGGATCAGAGGACACCCTCCCTTCCGTTTTACACCCCGGTGCCTCCTGTGCCTCCCTCGCAGGTTGGGGCTATCAGTAAGGGCTGCCCCAGCTGCAGCACCCAGATGTGACGGATGTTCTGCGCTTGGACGCCATGCCTGGCCGGGGCAGCTGAGATGGCCTCCCCTGTGGGTCTGATCAGCAGCTGGTGCTGGCCCAGGGTCTCTGTGCATGACGTCTCGTCCTCTGGGCCCTTAGACTGGGTCCTCGGGTGGAGATCTCCGGAAGGCATGGCGTGGGCATCTACCAAGACCCCCGAGGCCTTGGCTCCAAGACAACGTCACTTCCTTTGGTCACCAGCCATCCTGATTCCAGGGGGCAGAGAACAGACCTGCCTCTAGGAAGGAGGAGGGCTGTCCCATCACAAGGGGCATGTGTGCCCAGGGAGGGAAGACCGTGGCCAGCGAGGTTCCCTGCCCGGTCCTCGGCTCGTCTCCCTGGGCTCCCTCAGCCCTGGACCCAGCCCAGCCCACCGTGCCCGAGGCTCCCTGCCTCTCCCGGGGAGCCTGTGGGAGAGCAGTGGGCCGCCCCGCCCACCCCTGACCCTCTCCACTGTTCCTACATGCACATGCGTGCACTTGTACACTCACACACGCACGCATATACACACACGGGGGGCGGGGTCTACGGGCTGCACTCTGCTCCCCTGTAACCCGCACATATGCCCATTTTCTCCACCAGTGGCGTCACCCACACAGACCTGTCCTGAGCCCTGGGAGCTGGCGAAGAATCCTGACTGTAAGTGCCCGGGTCCAGGCTGCAGGTGTCGGTCCCTCCAGCGCTCAGTCCCAAATCAGCACGCTGCAGGCCTGGCCCTTCAGAAGCTGAGCCAAGCTGAGCTCCCTGCTTGTTGCCCTGCTTGTCTGCCGGGCTGCGAAGACACACGAGGGGCCCGTGTTCACTTGGGGACTCGGCGCACCCACAGAAAGGCAGCCCCACAGCCCAGAGCCCGCCAAGTCTTCTCAGGGTCCTGAAAACCATCCGGCTTCTAAGGGGGAGGAGGCTGGAAAAGCCTCCCGGGCACCCCCTCCCACAGGGCTCCTCAGGAGACCACGAAGGTCACGGACACAGAAGTGGACAGGCCAGCCTCAGACGGGTCCAACCTCAAAGCACCCACAGAGTCACTTCTTTACCTTGGACTAAGGAGCCCGGGCCGGGGAGGGACCCTGTCAAGCTTTCTAGAAGATTTTAGGAGCAGGCTGGCAGGGTATTGTTCGTCACCCCCCGGTTATTTTGCTGCAGCCGTACTGCGGCAGGTATGGTAGTCTATGTAGCCAACAGGGGACACGGGACAGGCACAGGGATAGGAGGCCTGGGACCCTGCACCAGAGCATGGGGGAGGGGCAGCTGTGGGCTGGGTTCTGGGTCAGGGAGGCAAAAAGAGGTCAAGGAGGGAAAGTGAACAGGTTCCAGGGTCAAAAAACCCATCCACCTGCCCACCCATCCACCCATTCACCCAGACATCAACCCATCCACCCATCCACCTGGGCATCCATCTGTCCACCCACCCATTCACCTGTCACCCATCCACCCAGACATCCATCCACCCAGACATCCATCTACCCACCTACCAATTCACCCATCACCCATCCACCTACCATCCATCCATCCACCCATATATTCATCCACCCACCTACCCAACCTTCCATCCATCCATCCATCCACCCAGCCACTCACCCACCCATTGCCCATCCATCCATCACCCATCCATTCATCTACCTACCCACCCATCCACCCACCTACCATCCATCCACCCACCCATCATCCAGCCAGCCATTCACCATCCACCCATCCACCATCTCCCCAACTACCCATCCACCCATCCACCTATCTACCCATCCACTCACCCATTTGCCACCCACCCACCACCCATCCACCAATTTACCCATCCACTCACCCATCCGCCACCCACCCACCACCCATCAACCCATCTACCCACCCACCCACACATCTACCCATCCACCCACCCACTCACCCATTCACCCACCCATCTGCCACCCAACCAGCCATCCATCCAAGGAGTCAGTGTTTGGATCACCTTTTTTCACCCCAAACTCTAAATAGTACCAGACCACCAAGCACAGCACCCAGCACAGGACAGATGGGACTGGCTGCAGGTTTATGGTACAGACACCCACAGCCCCGTGGCAGAGGACACTGTGTGCATGTAGGGCCACCCAGGGTTGCACTCAGGAGCCCAGGGCGTCACTGTGCTGTGAGAGGCAGCCTTTGACCTGTCATCAGATGGGTTGCAAATGTTCATGCAAAACCCATTCTTAGCCCATGGGCCAAACCAAATAGACAGTGGGCAGGTTACGTGGGCCAGAGATGACCAGCCTCTCATCTAGAGAAAGCTTTGCCCTACGTGAGGCAACAGCTCACGGTCTGTGCCAGGGAGAGACTCACAAGTAGACAGCAAGGACAAATCAATGTGATCAGGACAGAGGCAAATGTGCTCCCGACTCTGTGAGGGGATTCTGATGCTATTCCGCGATATCCAAGAAGACTTCTTTCCTTATGAGGGACCATGGGGGCACACTGGTGTTCATGCTAGTGCACACGTGTGTGCGCACACGTGTTCTGTCTTACCTTAAGAACATCGCACTCACAGGTTGCCCAGGATGTGAGTGCAGGAAGCCAGGGGAGACTGAGAAAGGCCAGTCTGGAGAAAATATGGTGGTGACAGAAACAGGGGCCATCAGCAGAGGTCTGCAGGGCACCGTGGGCTTCAGAGGCCTCGGGAGATGACTCGGGGTCGAGAGGGAGGGAGTGGAGCACTGGGGGGCACGGGCAGCTGTGGGGCCTGTGGTTGCAGATGTGGGCGGGTCTGGGCGTGGTCACCCGATCAGAGCAGGCGCTGTCCCTCGAGCTCATCCTGGCCCCCCGGGGCACGTGCTGCTGCCTGCTGGGGACCCCGTTTGGTTTGCTGTCTGTGCCCCTTGCTGGGTGTGAGCACCCTAGAGCCAGGACGGGCTCTGCCTTGGTCAACATCCTAGCCTCCAAACAGGGCCCGGCACTGTCAGCATTTTCTGGAAGTTTCTATTGAACGCCTTCCACCAGCGACCTGCCTCCCATCAACAGAGACTCCATTCTCAGCCACACCTCACACAGGGCCTGTGCACACAGCCCTCCGTCAATATTTGCTGAATGCCTGGTATTTCCGTTCCCCTGCCTCCAGATACAGGGCTGAGCACAGGGGTCTCAAGTTCCCTCCTCCAGCACGTTGGCTCTCGTGGATCAAGGGAGCCGAAGGCAGGAATGCGAGGCGCCCGGAGCCCCCCTGCCCAGCCGTCCACAAAGCTGCTTTCACGTCTTCTCGGGCGCAGCGGGGCCAGGCCCAGGAGCGGGGCGGGCCTTCCCCGGGCAGAAGCCACAGTGGGGCCTTGTTCCCGCGTCCTCTGTGTGACCCGGCTGCGGGGAGCCGCCCTGGGCCCTGGCTCTGGCTCTGCTGCTGGGACTGAGAGCCTGTGTCTGCTTTGTCTCTGGGCAGCTTGGCGGCAGAGGTGTGTGGACGTGTGGGGTGTGGGGCGGGCAGCGGTGCAGAGTGAGCGGAGGAGAATGGGCCATGGTTCCCTCAGTGTCTGCTGCCCAGTCCTGCCAGGGACGCTAGCTGGCCAGGGGGAGCAACACCGAGGAAGCTGGCATCTTAAGAGAGCCGTGCCCTGGCAATGTCCCTGGGACATGGCATGGTTACGCGGACTCACCCCCTGAGCGTCTTGGTCAGACACGCCCTTCTGATCAGGGGCACCTCGGGGGAGCCGTGCCCCCGGAACACCCTGTGGTAGAAGAATCGACATTTATCTCCTTGTTGCCTGGGACCCCCTGGAATCCGAGCACAGGCCCTCTCTGCCTGGGGGAGCCAGGCCAGCACTCGGAGAAGGCCGCGGCCACGTCTCCTGGGTTCTGCTCACTGCCTGCAACTCTGCAGGGCTCCCTCTGCTCCTCGCAGGACAAGGCTGAACTCTGGGGCTTCCCTTCTGGCTACTTTTGCTGCTTAATGAACCCATGTGCTTATGTTCAAGGATTTAAAGGGCACCGTGAGGTTAGCTTCCCTCTGTCTGGGGCTCCAGCTGGGACCATCAGGATGGCGCAGGCCTGGGATCCCCCGAGGCCCGGCTCACTCCGCCATCTGTCAATCGGGATCAACCCGGTGTCCCTCGGCAGGTGCACGGACCAGGAACGTGTGGGAGGTACAGTGGATGTTCCTTGGCCACAATAGAGAATACTCCCTGTCACTGGCAGCCAAAAGCTTGGAACCAGAAGACATTCTATACATTGAAGTACTCCAGTCGCAGAAAGACAAAGACGGTGTGGTTACGAAGTCAGCATGGTGGGTCCTCCTCAGAATCCAAAGCCCATGGGGCAGGATGGACCTGAGAGGGCAGGACAGAAGAGAGCACAACAGAAGATTCCGGAGCGTGGTACTGGAGCACCGGGATGCGTTGGCAGGTGTGACGCGGGTGACGCGTGTGGTCCTCAGAGCCCGCACCCTCTGAGAGCCACCCTCCTGGGATATTCAGAAACAACCCGTTTGGGATGACGGCACGATCATCACGTTTGTGTTTTCACAAGGTCAACCTGGACCCACAGGCAGGGCGTCGGCCATGGGCAAATGTGACATTGCTCATCAACTCTTTCTGGACCGTCCCTTCCCCTCTGCTCCCCACCCCGACCCCATCCCCTGCCCCACAAGTGCCTCAAACCAACAATGCTCGAGGCTGAGCCTCTCGTCCACCCTTGGGCGTTGAGCTCCTCATCACACCCTCCACCCAGACCCAGGACAACTAACCTGGCTGCAGGAAAATGTGGCCTTTGCTGTCCCTCCGGGCTTATTTCAAAGGAAACGAAGAATGACCCCGTAGTGAGAATCAGAAAGGTTCGTGTGAAACAAGAGTTTGACGCCATGGATACGCGGCTTCAGATGTCACCTTGTGGCCTGGACACTGGGCACCCATGTCTAGAGACACCGAAGTTGCTCTGTCTGTGTCTCTCAATGAACTTAAACTTCTCGACCCAGCCCAACCTGGGAGACCAGCATTTAAGAAGTCTGAGCTGGCCATCCTGCCCGCCATGGTAGCTCTATGTGGAGGGGACAGAAGTGACTCCGCAGTGAGTGACTCGAACACAAAATCCTGTGCATGGGAAAGCAGATTCTCTGGCCGGTCATTTTCCACCATTTCCATCTGCTGTCCCAGGCGTGGATATTGCCCAGAGTTGTGCTGATACAACAGTAGCCACATTTCAATTAAATTATTTGATTTAAATTTAGGGGAAAAAAAACTACATTTGATCCCCCGGTTCCAGTGGCCACATTTTAATGATTCAGTGGTCACAGGTAGCCAGTGGGCACCACACTGGGCAGAGCAAATCAGGTGCAGCTGTCCAGGCAGAGTGCTTCTGACCACTGCAGGGTGACCTGCAGCTGCTGTGGACTCTCAGCTCTGTCCAATCCCAGGGATGTGCCTGGGGGAAGTCACAGGGCAAAGGGGCAACCAAACGTGTGTCCTCTTAGGCCAGGGCAGGAGGGTCCCAGCGCTGCGTTCCCGGATCCACTGCGTGATGAGCCACTTCTCCAGCATCCTGGCCTCCGTTTCCTGCTGGTGACATTGTTAAAATAAACGTTCCCCTAACCGGTTCCTGGGGGAAAACGGAATATTCTCCAGTGGTCAGCTCTACCAGGTCACCAGAGACCGTGTGTCTTAGGACAGACACAGCTTATGCTTCTCATGAGAGGGGGTCAGTGGGGGTTGCCTGGGCAGTGAGGGTCGGTGGGGGTCACCTGCTCTGCTTAGACCTGCCCCAGGTTTGCTCCTGCGCCATGTCCACTGGCAACCGGTGTGGGTGGCACACTTGGCTTCCCTGGCTCAGGCCCCAGTCTGTGTCTCTCTCCTTCCCTCCAGCCACCTGGTGTCCATCACCCACGCCCCTAGATGTAGCCCCAGGTCCCAAGACGGTGGGTGAAAGCTGCCCGGTGTCTTAGAGCCGAGGCCCAGGACTGGCACTATTACTTCGGCCACATTCTCTTGGTCAAGCAAGTCCCCAATAAGCCCAGATTCACGGGGAGTGGGGTGAGGACAGACCCCACCTTTCCACAGGGGCACATGGGCGTCTGTAGCAATGGCAGGGACTGTTGGTGGCTGGACCTTCAGACTTCTACCACATCAGAGCAGCCAGCAGTTCCTCAGTTTAGGACATGAAGGTAGAAAAGCGGAAAGCCCACGGGCCTGGGCATCCTCAGAAACAAAACGGTGTGGAATCTTCTGGAGGGTTCACCTCTGTACGCTTTATTATGGACAGAACGACTGCACCCCCAGATTCAGGCACTGGAATCCTCAACTTCACCACCCATGTGATGACATAGGGAGGTAAGGACACGGGAGGTGATCACGTGATGAGAGACAGAGGGCGGCCAAGGAAAACAACCTGAAATGCTTGACCGTGGGGACTGGCCGTCTCAGTGACGGCATATCATCAGGACGGACCGACCACACAGGCAGTCATTAAATCTATGTGGCAAAATCCTAATTATCAGGGAAAATATTTCCAATCCTTTGAGTAAGAGAGATAAGTATTACATATAATTTGAGTCTGTCAAAAATGTTCTCTCTGGGACAGCATCAGGAGAACATGTAGAAACAGCTAAAGGCATCGGGAATGTTCTCAATGAGATGGTTACAGAAAAGTTCCCCCGTATCAGAAATGAGACAGACATCAACACTCAGGAGCATGCAGGAGCCCAAGTAGACAAGATCAGAAGAGAAATTCTTCACGGCATGTCTTCCTCCAAATGCCTTACCTAGAAAATAAGGAAGGAATATTAAAAGCTGTGAGGGAAAAAAAATGACATTTTTTTTAATATTTAGAGGCAAAACCAATGAGGTTCACCTCTGACTCCCCGTAAAATCAAGGAAAGCCTGGAAAGAAATATTCCAAGCTCTAAAAGTAAACAACTTCTGGCCAAGATTTTTTTTTTTTAATATCCAGCAAAGCTCTTTTTCAAAATCAATGGGGGAAATAAAAACTTTACATGACGAGAATAAACCAAAAGATGAATTTCTGACTATCGAGTCGGCACCGCAAAGAATACTCAATATTGTATGTAGAGGAACTTCAAAACAACCCCAAAGCCCCAAATAAATGAAGTCACTAGAAGAGTAACCAATTGAATGAAAATTAAGACAGAATTAAATATAGCACACAAATCAAAATGGCAGGAAACCACAAACATGTATCCATAACAACACTGAATGTAAGTGGTCTCAACACCCCAATTAAAAGACATAGAGGCTGGGCGTGGCGGCGCGCACCTGTCATCCCAGCAGCTCAGGAGGCTGAGGCAGGAGGATCACAAGTTCAAAGCCAGCCTCAGCAAAAGCAAGGCCCTAAGCAACTCAGTGAGACCGATCTCTAAATAAATACAAAATAGGGCTGGGGATGTGGCTCAGTGGTTGAGGGCCCTGAGTTCAATCCCTGGTACTAAAAAAAAAAAAAAAAGACAGATTAGTAGAATGGATCAAAAACCAAGATCCAACTATGTGTTGTTTGCAAGAGAGACTCCTTTCATAGGTGAAAGAATGGAAAAAAATATTCCCTGCAAATGGAGTCCAAAAAGAAACAGGACTGGCTGTTTTTATAATCTGACAAAGCCGACTTCAAGCAAAACTTAATCATAAGAGTTAAATAAAGCCACTACATCCTGATAAAGGGAATAATCCAACAAAAAGATGTAAGGATAGTGCACATACACGCTCCAAAAGTCAGTGCACCTAATTGCATAAAAAATACTTTTTGACGTAAAATCTCAGATAGACCCCAATACAATAATACTAGGTGACTTCAGCACAGCCATATCACCAAAATGGACAGGTCATCCAAACATAAAATCAGTAAAGATATTACCAACTTAAATAGTACTATAGATCAAATGGACCTAATAGACATCTATAGAATATTCCACCCCAAAACAGCTGAATTTACCTTCTGCTCAGCAGCTCATGGAAATTTTCCAAAGTAGACCATATTCTAGGTCATAATGTAAGTCTTAGCAGATACAAAACAATGATATAACCCTAATACAATAAAACTAGAAATAAACAGCAAGAAAAACAATAGAAACCTCACAAACACATGGAGATTCTAAATGAAGAGTGAATCTTAGAACAAATAAGAAAAGAAATCAAGAAATTCTTAGAAACTTATGAGAGCAGAGATACAACATATCAAAACAAAATAAAAAAAATCTCTGGGACCATATAAAAGCAGTTCTGCAAGGAAGGTTTATGGCATTCAGGGCCGACATTGAAAAAGTGGAGAGATCCAAAATAAACAAGCCTATGCTGTACCTCAAGGCCTAAGAAAAGGAAGAACAAACTAAGTCCAAAACCAGTAGAAAACAGGAAGTAATAAAGATCAGAGTGAAAATTAATGAGAATACAGATTAATTGATGGGCTGGGGCTGTGGCTCAGTGGTAGAGCACTCACCTAGCATGTGTGAGGCACTGGGTTCCATCCTCAGCACCACATAAAAATAAATAAAATAAAGGTCCATCAACAACTAAATACACACACACACATATGAATAAAAAACAATACATAGGATCAATACAACAAAGAGTTGGTTCTTTTTTAAATTTTTTTTAAGTTGTAGATGGATACGATCTTTATTTATTTGTTTATTTTATGGGTGCTGAGGATCGAACCCAGTGGCTCATGTGTGTGAGGCAGGCGCTCTACCACTGAGCTACAATCCCAGACAGAGTTGGTTCTTTGAAAAGATAAATCAAATTGATAACACCTTAGCCAGACTCACCAAAAGAGAGAAAATTCAAATCAACAAAATTATAGATGAAAAAGGAGATCTCACCAGGGACACTCCTGAAATCCCGAGGATCATTAGAAACTACTTTGAAAATTTATATGCCAAATAAACTGGGAAAAAAACGTAGAAGACATTGACAAATTCTAGATACACATGACCTCCCACAAATTGGACCAGGAAGATATAGAAAACCTAAACAGACCAACATCAAGTAATGAAATTGAAACAGCAGTTAAAAGCTGTCCAACACAGAAAGCCCAGGAGCAGAGGGATTCTCAGCCGAGTTCTACCAGACCATTAAAGATGAACTAACACTAGTCTTTCTCAAATTATTCCATGACACTGAAAGTGAGGGAACACTCCCAATTACATTGTATGAAGCCAGTGTCACCCTGAAACCAAAACCAGAAAAAGACACGTCAAGGAAAGAAAACTAGAGACCATTATCCCTGATGAACACAGATACAAAAAATCTTAATAAAATATTAGCATAATGCGTTCAAAAAACATCAGGAGATAATACACCATGACCAAGGGGATTCATCCCAGGGATTCAAGGTTGGTTCAACGTTTGCAAATCAATAAATGTAATTCACCACTTAGTTGGAATTAGGAACAGGAATCATATAACCATCTCAATAGATGAAGAAAAGACCTTTGATAAAATCTGCACACATTTATGTTAAAATGCTGTAGAAGCTACAGGTACATGGGACTTATCTCAACATTATGAAGACTGTTTATTTAAACCCCAAACCAACATCATACTGAAAGCATTTCCATCAAAATCAGGAGCAAGAAGAGGATTTCCCTCTCACTATTTTTACTCAATATTGTTCTCAAAACTCGAGCCCAAGCAAACAGGCAAGAGAAAGAAATTAATGGGATATGAATGGGGAAAGACGAAGTCAAACGGGTCACTGTTTGCTAATGACATGATCCTATATCTAGAATACCCCAAAACTCCATCTAGAGCTGATAAACGAATTCAGCAAAGTAGGATACAAGATCCACACACACACAAATTAATCCCTTTCTGATACACCAATAATGAATTTTCTGAGAAAGAAATTAGAAAAACCATCCCCTTTAAAATAGCCCCCCAAAACTACTTGGAAATTAATCTAACCAAGGAGGTGAAAGATCTCTACAATGAAAATCATAGAACACTGAAGAAAAAATATTGAAGAACCTTTTAGAAGATGGAAAGATCTCCCACGTTCTTGGATAGGCAGAATTAGTGTTGTCAAAGTGACCGTCCTACCAAAAGCAGTCTACAGATTCAGTACAACCCACATCAGAACACCAGTGATGCTCTTCACAGAGTCAGAAAAAAAAAAAAAAAACAGTCCTTAAATTCAGTTGGAAGAATAAGACAAATAGACCAAGAAATACCCACAGCCGAATCTCAGCCAAAGCAAGACTTAGCAAGAAACGAAAAGCAGAAGGCATGGTAACACCTGATCTCAAATTATGCTCTAGAGCTACAGTAACAAAATCAGCAGCATGTTAGAGTCAAAACAGACACGAGACCAGTGGAAGAGAACAGAAGACCCAGAGCTAGACCCCAGGCTTACAGCCTGTGATACTTGACCAAGGTTCCAAATATATATATATATATATGTTAGAGAAAAGACCATTTTTAACAGACAGTGCTGGGAAAACTGGTTGTCCATATGTACAAGAATGAAACTAGATCCCTCTCTCTCTCTACATAAAAGTCAAATCAAAATGGATCAGAGACTTAGGAACTAGAATAGAAACCTTGTAACTTCCGGAAGAAAACATAGGGTCAACACTCCATCGGATAGATGCAGGCACCAACATCCTTACTGAGACTCCCCGAAAGCTCAAGAAACAAAACAAGACTCAGTAAATGTATGCCAGCAAATTTAAAAGCTCCTGCCAGCAAAGGAAATGATTAGAGTGTAATGAGGACGCCTACGGAATGGGAGAAAATCTTGGCCTGCTACTTGGACGGGGGATTAATATGCAGAATACATAAAGAACTCAAGACACTTAACACCGGGAAAAAAAATCAATAAATGGGCAAAAGAATGAAGCAGACATTTCTCAAAAGAAGAAACACAAATGGCAACAAATATATGAAAAAAAAAAAAATGTTCACCATCCCTGGCAATCAGGGAAATGCAAACCAAAACTACACCGTTTGCGTCTCCCCACAGTCTGAATGGCAATTATCAAGAACATAAATAATAATAAATGCTGGCAGGGATGTGGGGAAAGGCATGCTCACCCATTGTGGGTGGGACTGCAAGTCAGCACAGCCACTCTGGAAAGCAGGGTGGAGATTCCTCAAAAAACTAGGTATTTATCCAGAAGAACTGCGATCAGCATGTTCTACCAGTACAGCCACTTCAACCTTTATAGCAGCACCATCCACAATAGCCAAATTATGGAATCAGCCCAGACACCCGTCCGCAGATGGATGGATCAAGAAAATGTGGAGACACAATGGAGTTCTCAGACACCCAGGATGAAATTATGGCATTTGACAGTAATCAGATGGAAATAGAGAAAATTGTGGTAAGTAAGGAAGACTTAGAAAGCCAAGGTGCAAATGTTCTCTCCCATAGGTGGACGCTGGAGCGAGTGAAATAAAGAAGGTGGTAGGAAGGGGACCAGAGAGGACAGAGACACAGGAGCTCAGAGGAGCAGGAGGAGGAGAGAGAGGGGAGGGGAGGGGAGGGGAGGGGAGGGGGTGGATGGGTACTGAAATCGAATTCCACACGTGTGATTTTGCAGGGGTGAACCCAACTACTATGGGTGACTATAAAGCTCTCATAAAATTTAAAAATCTATATTCTAAGGAACTATTACACACTTACGTCCACTCTCACAAGTACTAATTTCAAAATGAATGAATGCTGAAGGACCACCCTCCGGCACTTTCTTAATGATGAGGAAGTGGAGGGGAGGCAGCCTGGAGCACAGGGGCGTGGAGTTAAAGCTGGGTTTTGAACACAAAAGTAAAATCTGCTTTTAATAAAAAGAAATTTTTTTTTTTTACTTATTATGTGTTATAAAGGGAAAGAAATCTGTGGAAATCAAGTCTCTACTATGACCCACCCTCCCCATGAAAGGGCTGTAAATTTCTTTAAAATGGAGTGATCCGAGCAAACATTTTACAGGTGCATTCTTCTGAAAAATAATCATGGGTTGTCTTTTCTTCTCGCTGTTCTGTAATCTCCACGTATGCTTTTATAATCAGAGGAGAAAACAGTAGCGACACCCCGCCACAGGGTGAAAGAATCCGTAAAATAATGAAATCTGAAATGTGGTTTGAACACTGTGTGAAATCTTGACCTCAAACAAGTGTTTTCCTTCAGCGTGGTGACCTTGGAGTGCTTTACGCTCAGTCTAGCGGTGACATTCTATTAATATCGCCCTTATAAGCCCCTTTTCAAGGTAGCTGTGAATTACACGTGGAGATCCGTCTTCCCGCTGCTCTCTGCTTTAATAATGTCACTGTTAACAAGACGGATGGCCAGCCTGCTGGCCGGGCCGCGCTCTGAGTTAGCTCAGGCTGTTTACCAAAACCCCAGCCACCTCCTGAAAGGTCAGAACTGCGAGTTTCCACAGGAACCTAGAGTGGGTTTGGCATGTTGTTCCAATAAACAGCAGGTGCCAAACACTGGTCTCTCCTCTTCCTCCTACCCTGGACCTGACCCCCATTTGCAGAGAACTTCGCCCTGGAGGAGAACATCCACTAGCCTCAGGCCTCCTTCCCCAGAGGTGACAGGCGTGTGCCAAGTGTCCACTGCAAAGTCCTCTTCCCCGGGTCAGAACCCCCTGGGAGCCTTCTTGTCCCCTTCCAAATCTCCAGCACCAGCCCAAATGGATCTACAGGGAGCTGTTGGCAGGGGTGGGGCAGGGGGCCTCGGCCGGGGGAGGTGGACACAAGGGGAGGGAGGCTGTCCTGGGGCCAGGCTCAGGGACAGGCTCTCGGGGGTCCCCAAGTCGCCAGGGTCCCCAGATTGGAGGAAACCTGTGTCCCACCTTCAGACACATGGTTTGGGGTCCCAAAGGAATATTTGTTGGCAAGTTTCACTGTCCAAGCGGTAACACACTCAGGTTGCCTGTGTTAAGGTCACCAGTGGGATTTATAAAATATGTGTATTTTTTAAAAAGATATTTATTTTTAGTTGTAGTTGGACACATACCTTTATTTTATTTATTTATTTTTATGTGGTGCTGAGGCTCGAACCCAGGGCCCTTCACGTGCTACATGAGTGCTTTACCACTGGGCCACAGCCTCAGCCCCCAAATTTATGTATTTTTTAAAACTCACTAAGAAAGATAAGACACCCAGTGAGGGAGTCCTGTTTTCTTTTCCCCTAGATTTTTGTCTTATTTTGACTTATTTTATCTTATATAATTTGAAGTTGAAAAATAGCAAAGCAATAACGTTCATGTATGAAAGCAACAATAATCGAATCATCCTATACACGGTGTCTCTCACCCATCATGAAATCAAAGTGAACCTAGGATGTAGCGACACCTGCTTAACTCGACCTTCTGAACATTTCCCCTCGTTTCCTGAAAGGCTCGTAGTACATCCTGTGGCTGGACCCTGAGTCCTGGCCCCGTCTCCCGAGGCTGGGCCTGCAGATGGTGTCTAGGCCTTGACCTCAGGGATGACGCTGCATCAAACTCAGGTGCATGCATACATTTTGCTTCTGTTGAATACACTTAATGTGGGTAATTTTTTTTTTTTTTTTTGAGAACTACAGACACTCAGCAGGACATAGCCATGGTCTGATTCATGTTTGACCGGGGTCCCCAGGGCCATGGCATTTGGAGGGAGGGCATTTGGGATGTGATTAGACCACAAGAGTGGAGCCCTCATAAAAATGATTAGTGCTCTTATGTATGTGTCCCCAGAGAGGGCCTTTGTCCCTTTCCCCACGTGAGGACCCATGAGGAGGACACCATCTATGATCCAAAGTGGCCCTTGCCAGATACCAAGCTTACCAGAACCTTGATTGCAGGCTTCTGACTCCAGAACTGTGAGCAGTAAGTTTCTGTTGTTCATAAGCTCCCCAGGCTCAGGCATTTTGTTATAGCACCTGCATGGACTGAGACAGATGTTAAATTCTTGTGTCCACAGTATGGCTTTGGCAAGACTGTCTTTCTGACCAATCCACAAAACTACAACTATCTTATATTTGATAAAGGAGCTAAAAGCATGCAATGGAGGAAGGATAGCATCTTCAACAAATGGTGCTGGGAAAACTGGAAATCCATATGCAACAAAATGAAACTGAATCCCTTTCTCTCGCCATGCACAAAAGTGAATTCAAAATGGATCAAGGAGCTTGATATCAAATCAGAGACGCGCGTCTGATAGAAGAAAAAGTTGGCTACGATCTACAGTCGGTGGGGTCGGGCTCCAAATTCCTCAATAGGACACCCATAGCACAAAAGTTAATAACTAGAATCAATAAATGGGACTTACTCAAACTAAAAAGTTTTTTCTCAGCAAAAGAAACAATAAGAGAGGTAAATAGGGAGCCTACACCCTGGGAACAAATCTTTACTCCTCACACTTCAGATAGAGCCCTAATATCCAGAGTATACAAAGAACTCAAAAAATTAGACAATAAGAAAACAAACAACCCAATCAACAAATGGGCCAAGGACCTGAACAGACACTTCTCAGAGGAGGACATACAGTCAATCAACAAGTACATGAAAAAATGCTCAACATCTCTAGCTGTCAGAGAAATGCAAATCAAAACCACCCTAAGATACCATCTCACTCCAGTAAGATTGGCAGCCATTATGAAGTCAAACAACAACAAGTGCTGGCGAGGATGTGGGGAAAAGGGTACACTTGTACATTGCTGGTGGGACTGCAGATTGGTGCAGCCAATTTGGAAAGCAGTATGGAGATTTCTTGGAAAGCTGGGAATGGAGCCACCATTTGACCCAGCTATTCCCCTTCTCGGTCTATTCCCTAAAGACCTAAAAAGAGCATGCTACAGGGACACTGCTACATCGATGTTCATAGCAGCACAATTCACAATAGCAAGACTGTGGAACCAACCTAGATGCCCTTCAATAGACGAATGGATAAAAAAAATGTGGCATTTATACACAATGGAGTATTACTCTGCATTAAAAAATGACAAAATCATAGAATTTACAGGGAAATGGATGGCATTAGAGCAGATTATTCTAAGTGAAGCTAGCCAATCCCTAAAAAACAAATGCCAAATGTCTTCTTTGATATAAGGAGAGTAACTAAGAACAGTGTAGGGACGAAGAACAGGAGAAGAAGATTAACATTTAACAGGGATGAGAGGTGGGAGGGAAAGGGAGAGATAAGGAAAATTGCATGGTAATGGAAGGAGACCCTCAGGGTTATACAGTGGAGGAGGTAGAGAGAGAGGAGGGGAGGGGAGGGGAGAGGTGGGGAGGGGGGAGGGTGGAGGATGGGAAAGGCAGTGGAGCACAACAGACACTAGTATGGCAATTTGTAAATCAATGGATGTGTAACTGATGTGATTCTGCAATCTGTGTATGGGGTGAAGGTGGGAGTTCATAACCCACTTGAATCAAAGTGTGGAATATGATATGTCAAGAAATTTGTAATGTTTTGAACAACCCACAATAAAAAATTAAAAAAAAAAAAAGACTGTCTTTCTGTGTTTGATTTACTGTTTATTTCTTGTGTTTATGCGTGGCCTTGAGAGCACTAATATATGTGATCCACAGTGCCTTGATTTATTCCTTATTGCTATTAGTTTTTATTCTATTCATTCTATACTTTTGTTGAAAGTTTATGCCTGCCTTCCTTTTATTTCATTGCTAGTTTTAAATAATTACCAAATTTTTTTCTCAATGAGTTTTTGGCTCTGATCACTGCATTATTAAATACAAATCAGTTCCTTTTATGTGAGTCTGATTGAGAATTATTTGGCGTTATGTTTAGCCTTTCTAGGGAGTCCACCCTCTGCATATGCAGTTTTCAACCTTGGGTTTAACCAACTGCAGATTGAAAACATTTTTTAAAAACTCACATCTGTCCCAGACATCAACAGACATTGTCTTTATCATTACTTCCTGAACTAAACAGGGTAACAACATCCGCAGGGCTGAGCAGGACAGTCCACTAGGCCTCTCTCCCAGCCTCGGCGGTGGCAGGGCACCCTGGCGCCCCCTGGCTACAGACGACCATGCGCGTCTCTGCCTCATGGTCAGGGCCCTCTGCGCATCTCTCCCGTCAGCTTCCTTCCGTGCACGGGTGTCTGCGTCCCTCCTGTTGGACCAGGGCCCTCCCGAGTGACATCTCCAAAGACCTCGTTCCACATGAGGCCCCATTCAAGGCGCCAGTCTGGGACGTCAGCACAGTCGAGGCCTAACCGTCTCCCTGTCAGATGCCCCTTCCCTGGGGACACCTCCCTGGGGACACAAGGGCTCCTCAGCCTGGCACTATGACATTTGGGGATGGGTCGTTCTTTGTGGAGGGGCCACCAGTGAGTTGTGGGATGTTCAGCGGCCACCCCGGCCTCTGCCCACAGTCACCAGCACACGTCCCCTCATCCCCTCACGCTGAGCCACAATGCCCCAGACACGGCCCCAGGGTGCCCCCAGCCCAGCGAGGCCCCTCCAGGCCCCTTCCTCTCCCCTCTCCTCCTTTGCCCTGCTCTGGAACACTCCCGCCATCGTCATCTGTCATGTGGCTGCTCTTGGTCACAGGGGAAGGTTTCGAAGGTGGCCACGTATCCTGAGGCTCTCTCCCTGTCCCCCACCTGGGCCCCTCTCCCAGCTCCTCCCAGTAGACAGGGTGGGAAGGGCAGGCCGAGGCTCTGTCCCTGGGGACCTGCCAGCCCTGCCTGCTGAGCTCCCCACCTGGGCAGGTCCCGCTGGTCAGGGGGCCACTGCCCCTCAGCAGCCGGGAGCTGGGTGCTTGGGAACCCAGGAGGGCCTCGGAGCTGACCCTGCAGGACCCGGACCCAGGTGAGGCCACTGGGCCAGGACGCACCTGAGACCCCCAGGGCCGTGTCCATCTGAGGACCTGTGGCCACACACTGGGCTGGACCTCAACGCCTGCTTATTTATTTGTTTTTAAAATTTTATGCTCTACTTTGGGTGTTTTTAAGGTGGGACCCCAGCAGCCATGGGGTGCAGTGGAATTGCTGGCGCTGCCCTCCCTGGGAGCAGGAGCAGGCCCTTGGTGGTCCCAAGGTTAGCCCCTAAGCCTTGGCCCTGGCCAGGTGGCGCCCACAGGCAGCCCAGGGGCTCTCTCTTGCAAAGCCTCATTAGACGGAGCCGTGAGGAGCGTCTGGAAACTTCCGGGGAGCCCACGCTGAGCTGCCACGGGCTGGCTCATCATACCGCCCTCTGAAGGATCAGCGCTGTCCTTGGAAGTGGGGGGACGACAGCTCCCCGCTGCCCTGCCAGAGCCACCGGGGCGGGCCGTCGGCCCACGCAGGAGGGCTTGTTCATTGAAATCCATTTCTGTTCTGCTTGGCTGGGTCCTGCTGTCTTTTAGAAACTCGTGTCCCTTGTCACCGGCACCGGGTGAGGACAGACACAAATGCCACACAGGGAGGCAGTGTCAAGAGTAGAGTGCGCTTGTCTCAGTCCAGGAGCGATGTCAGGGCGCTGGAAATAATGAGCCATTCCAGGAGATGTGTCTGCTCTCGTTTCCAGCCTCACAGCCGATTGTCAGAGTGAAATTCTGCTTGTTTTCCTTTGGGTGCTTTTGAATTTACTTGAGTCCTCAGTCCTGGGGAGCCGGGTCCGTCAGACCTGGCCTGTCGTACACCTCAGGTGACAAAGCCTTTATACACAACCCTGCATCTCTCCAAAAAGGAGTTGGAGAAAACTTACAGCAAAGAGTATCTTTAAGTAGTAGAATAAGAGATTCATGTAAGAGAACTGGCAAGTCAGGTCGGCTGAAACAGGGGTGACTACACCAACCAGGGGGACAAACAATTTCTGTGACAAAGCATCTGAGCTTCCTGGTAGCCAGGTCAAAAGGGGAGATGCAGAAGCCTCCTCCCTCTCTCACTCTAGAACGAAGGGCTCGGCAGTTCCTTAGCTTATTTCTGCTTTCTAGTTCTAAAACAAATTTCTCATGTTGGGCATTAGTAAGAGGTGTCAGGTCGCAGTGCTTTTTACAGCCACTTTATTGTTGAGAGCCACAGCCAAGTCAGGATGGCGCCTGGCATTTTGCCAGAAGGAGTGGTTGGGAGGTGACGCCAGCGAGCCATTGGGATGATGGTGATTAAGTTAAGCTGTGTATAATTATTGGGATGGTGACTGATTGCTGTAACTGGATGATGCTGGATTGGGGCAAGCTGTGTATTCAGTTGTGTATATAAACCTCTTTTGTCCGGCAATAAGGCGGCTCCTGCTACTTCGGGTGCCCGGTACTTTTGAGTTCTCGCAGAGTTCCCGTTGGTTCTCGCGGTTTTTCCGTGGAGTTCCGGTTGAGTTCCCGTTGGGTTCGGGCAATAAAGTAGTTCCTGTTTGAACCTACAAGTGGCTCGTGACCTCTCGATTATTTGTGCCCAGCCAGACTTCGGCACTTTATAGCAAATGCAAATAGAGAATCCCCTCGATGGCACCTTGAAACGACTTTGGCCAAGCTGCTGGAGGTGATTCCTCAAGGAGCTAACCCGACACTGCCTGGGTGTGAAGACTCGTGTGGCCCCACTTGACCTGGTGATGGGCCTTTTGGGGTGGTCCCGTCCCCTCCCCTGTCCCCAGTCGTCCTGTCCCCCTCCCTGTTCTCAGCCAGCACTGGGAAGGCACGTGTTGGCTGCTTCCTTGTCCCTCTGTGACGGCAGCAGGGACGCTGCCGTGACCTCCGCTGGCCCCCAGCACCCTGGACGGGCACCATGCAGAAGTTCGAAGGTGCTGGCTGTGGACTGAGCCGGACCTGGTCAGTTAAGCTCTCGCTGGACCTTCTGTTGGGGTAAGAGAAGGCACAGCACCGGCTCCTCCAGAGTTAAGGCCCCGAGAGACCTGTGTCCCGAGAAGCCCTCCGGCCCTGGTGACCAGGAGTGTCACCAAATCCACACACGGCCTCCAAAGAGCCAGGAAGCCCAGCGGCCAGGGGACAGCAGCTGGCAGGCCACACCTGGGGTGAGCTCAGAGCTGAGGGGGAGCCTGGCCCCAAGCTCCCAGCAGCTCACCGGCCCCGGGGTGGTCACCCCAGGGAGAGAACAGGGCAGGACCGGGGGGAGGGGAGGCGGCTGGCCTGTTCCTTGGGGTGTGGATGTAATTTAGAATCAAAAACAAAAGAAAGCCCCCCAGGTCCCCCCCATCACCCCCCACACAAGCCACCTCCTCCCAGGCTTCCAGGTACTGGACTTCGCTACTATGGGGTGCGCTGCTTCCAGCCGCCAGCCCCTGCGGACTTCACCCTGTTGTCAGGGACGGGCAGTGGTCTCCTCCGTGGCAGGCGGGACTGGTGGACCCCACGGCCTGTTGGGCCAGGAGCCGGGCCACTCCCGGGACACACCCGACGGCCGTGAGCACATTTTCACACAGACACAGCAGGACTGTGCGCTGAAGTCACCCAAGGCCCGTCCACAGGTGAGCAGGACGGAGTGGCCTGGCTTGGGGTGGAGCCGTGGCACACAGACCGGCCACGTGCACCCAAGGACGTCCCGCAGAGCGGGGCTCCACCCAATGGGGGTGGGGTGGCTCTGCACGCGGCCTGGAGGTCCCAGGAGGGCACTGGGGCCTAGGGGAGCCGATCCTGTTCTGCGCCCCTCATCCTCGGGTTGGTCCCGGGAAGACCTGCTGAGCTGCCCGTGACTTTCCACGACTTTTCTGAAAATGTCATTTTCCAAATGACGAGTTTTACAAATGACAAAGGCAGCTGGGGGGCCTCGTTCTCCTCCTCCACGGTCAGAGAGTCGCCATGTGAACTGGCCTCAGTCCCACCAAGGGCTGGCAGGCGGGCGAGCCAGGAGTGTCCTGCGTCCCCTCGGTGGGCTCAGGAGCCCTGACCTTGGACAGCAGTGACTGTGGCTGGCGGTGTGAGCTGCCTGTCCTATCAAGGTGCCCGCGGTCTCACGGCCACTGATGACATCCCAGCAGGAAGTCCAGGCGACTTCCTGGCCCCCAGCCTGGGTGGCCAGCCCCAGAGTCAAGGACAGAGAACTCTTTAGAGGAGCAACTGAGAAACACTTCTGGCAGCTCCTCCCGGCCGGCTCAGGCCTGTGCTGTCCTTGGGGTCGAGCAGGAGGAAAGGTGTTTGCAGGTCATAATTTGAGGTCACGTCAGCACAGAGTGTTTCGGATGTTGGAGCATCTTGGACATCGGATTTTTGAATTAGGGATGTGCAGGCTTAGCAAGTGCTGTCCTTTCTGTCCCCTTCCTTCCCGTGGGATGAGGTGGGGACGCACCAGGCTCCTGAGGAGGCCGCGGAGCCCAGCTTGGGTCTGAGGGCTCTGGAGGCCCCTCCTTTGGCTGAGCACCTGACATCTCCAGTATCTGGGTTTATGAGCCCCACAAAACTCTCCAGAGGCCTCTCTGGCTCCAGGAAGGGTGGTTCTGGGCATGGTGCCTGGCGCCCAGGGCCCTGCCCGTGCCCGGCTGTTTGTCCAGCGGGCGGGGCCCAGCACCTGCATTTGCCCTGCAGATCCAGCCTCGGGTCACCGCGGCGATGGTGGCTGATAACTCCTGAGCTAACACCCGCCCTCTGCAGCCAGCTTGCTTGGCCTCTTCCCTGGGTTATCGGCTCTGGCGGGAGGGAACCTGGGAGACCAAAGCTGCCCGGAGGTCCCCTGTCCCCTGGGATCTGGGGTGTCCTCGGGCTTTACGACCTCTGCTGCTTGGTTACCAACTCCTGCCTGCAGGCACAGACAGGCCGGGGACAAGCGGGGGGAGGTTCCCCTGGGGTCCAGATGGCACTGAGCAGGGCAGGGCTGGGCCTGACAGGACCTTTTACGACCATCCAGGTGCCAGTGTGGCGCATGCCCTGCCATCCTCCTTGAGATGCCCCCAGCAGAGGCTTCACCACAGTAACCCGGGCGCCAGCCTGACCGCCACCGGCTCTGCCTCCCCTGCGTGGGATCAGGCACGATGGCTGAGGCTGGCCTGCTGCCCAGGGGGCCGAATCCTGGGGCCTCCGGCCTCTGGGAGGGCAATGGACCTTGACCCCATGTTAGGGTTCAGATGCTGCCCCCCAGAATAAAGGAAACCAAGGCTTCTCGGAAACAGGCCCTGCGGAGGGGCAGCAAGGGGGCTCAGAAAGGGACTTGAATGAGACTGTCACGTGGCTAAGTACCCATCCTCCCCACCTCCTCTACTGAGCAGCACCAGGAGCAGAATCAGCCTGAGGGGTGGGGGGAGCCCAGTGCCCCTCCCCCTGCCCCTCCCCTCCCCTCCCTCTCCCCCTCCCCCCTCTTCTCTTTAACGGGAGGGGGCAGACCTCAGGCTGCAGGGGTCAGTGTTTAGTGACTTGCTTTCATCACATTTGTTTTTTCAGTGGCTCCCTCCCCCTGCCTCGGGTGGGCAGTCTGTGGCTCTGGGCCAGACCCAGCCCGCAGCCTGCTTCTATCAATAAAGCTTCATTGGCCCAAGTGGCCACCTTCACACGTCAGGCGCTCCACAAGGAGGCCCGCTGCAGCCCCAGGGCACACAATGGTTTGATCACTTTATCCTGAGATGCTGCTCTGGTGACCTCAGGAGCTGGCTTCATGCACTAGGTACACCCACCTGGTCAATGGATGCAGCATCTGGGCACCAGGGCCAGAGGTGTGTGTGCCCAGTTCCCCCTCTTTTCCTACCTGAAGGGGGTTCAGTTTTCTCCTCTGCTTGGCCCCAGGCCTCAGCCTGCTCCCCTCACACAGCTCTGGTGCCCGGGGACGTCCTCTCTCCAGCTAATTTGCGAATCGCAGGTGGCCTCCCTCTCTACACACACTTACCCACCTCAGCTCTGAATCTCTGAATCGCAGTCACAAAAGTGGAAGTCAAGGCCTGTCCTTGGAGGCGTTCACATCCCAGGGGGCCCGTCACCCCCCTAATGGCCATCGTCCACACCGCCACCAGGTCAACTCCCTACAGGGCCCACTGAAGTGGGCCACCTGGCACATGCGGAGCACCTGCCTGACTACCAAGCGCTGCTCGTGGGCCATGAGAGCAAACCAGGTGTCCCGGCTGTTCCCCCAACAGGACATGTGTGTCCCCAGGGCCTCGGCACCCTCCCCCCAGGCTTTCCAAGGCTGGGCTTTTCTCGCCGTCAGGTCTCCATCTTAGGCCTTTCCCGGCCCCTCCACCCTCCAAAGTCTGTGGCTCAGCCATGGATGCGCGTCTTCAGGGTGTGCCCCTGGGGACAGAGGCAGCCCAGTGTGTTCCACAGCTGCATCCTCAGGGCTTGGAACAGAGGCCAGCACGGCTGGGGCTCATGGAGTGTTTGTTGAATGCGTGTACAAAGGTGTTTTCTTAAAAATAAAACTCAAATGTGTGACCTCTGCCTCTGCCACAAAGAAGAAGAGAAGCTCACAAGCACGTAGACGGTGGGCCGAGGACCACAGCGTCAGGTTGTAAAGCCAGAACTGAAACCCTTTGGAGACCTTCTTTCTGGTCAGTTACCATGCCTGGCTGTCTTCCTGCACTGATTTGATTCTTCATCATCATCATCACACTGCCATGAGGGAGGGCTGGAGTTTGGGGATCATAAAATGTTCAGGGCCTTAGAGAACATCTGGGGTGAGTCCTGCCATGCTCCTGAAGAAATTTTGAGGTTCAAAAAGATGATGTGAAATTTTTAAAAATGTCTTCACCACCATCATAATCACCACCACTATCACCACCATCACCACCATCACCATCACCACCATCACCACCACCACCACCATCACCACCATCACCATCATCACTACCACCACCATCACCACCACCATCACCATCACCACCATCACCACCACCACCACCACCATCACCATCACCACCATCACCATCACCACCACCACCATCACCACCATCACCACCACCACCACCACCACCACCACCACCACCACCATCACCACCATCACCATCATCACCACCACCACCATCACCACCACCACCACCACCATCACCACCACCACCACCACCATCACCATCACCATCATCACCACCACCACCATCACCACCACCACCACCATCACCACCACCACCGCCACCATCACCACCATCACCACCACCACCACCACCACCACCACCACCATCACCATCACCACCATCACCATCATCACCATCACCACCATCACCACCACCACCACCATCACCACCACCACCACCACCATCACCACCACCACCACCACCATCACCACCATCACCACCATCACCACCACCACCATCACCACCACCATCACCATCACCACCATCACCACCATCACCACCACCACCACCACCACCATCACCACCATCACCATCACCACCATCACCACCATCACCACCACCACCACCACCACCATCACCACCATCACCATCACCACCATCACCACCATCACCACCACCACCACCACCACCATCACCACCATCACCATCACCACCACCACCACCACCACCATCACCACCATCACCATCATCACCACCACCACCATCACCACCATCACCACCACCACCACCACCATCACCACCATCACCACCACCACCATCACCACCACCACCACCATCACCACCACCACCACCACCATCACCACCATCACCACCACCACCACCACCACCACCACCACCATCACCATCACCACCATCACCATCATCACCATCACCACCATCACCACCACCACCACCACCACCACCACCACCACCATCACCACCATCACCACCATCACCATCACCACCATCACCACCACCACCATCACCACCACCATCACCACCATCACCATCACCACCATCACCACCACCACCACCACCACCACCATCACCACCATCACCATCACCACCATCACCACCATCACCACCACCACCACCACCATCACCACCACCATCACCACCATCACCACCACCACCATCACCACCACCATCACCACCATCACCACCACCATCACCACCACCACCATCACCACCACCACCACCACCATCACCACCACCATCACCATCACCATCACCATCACCACCATCATCACCATCATCACCACCACCACCATCATCACTCCCAACACTACCACTGTCACCAACATCACCACCACCACCACCACCATCACCACCATCACCACCACCACCATCATCACCATCACCACCATCACCACCACCACCACCACCATCGTCACCCCCAACACTACCACTGTCACCACCATCATGACCACTAACGCAGATGAGCCAACCTTGAAGTACTTTGATGCTTGGAATAGCCCCAGGGTGTCACAGAGGCCCAGAAGTCAAGCTTCCTACTGACCTTTGCAGCTGCCACCTCTCCACAGCAACCCCATTGTGCAATGTCCACCAGATGGAAAGCAACAAGCCAGGGTTGTCCCTGCCCAGAAGATTAATTTCCTGATGGCTCTGCTCAAATTCCCTGGAAATGTCTCTGTGGCTGAGGAGGTTGCGGCTGCATTTCCGAGGTTCCTAAGTGTGACTCTAAGCATGTCCTCCCCACTTTCACTTGCTTGCTACTCTCGTTGAGGCTCTTAGAGAAGACCCACACTCAGTGAGCCCGCCCTGCCCACAGCAGGCATGGACACGGGCGTGCGGTGCCAGAGCACCCACTCCAGGGCCCGGAGGCCCCTTGTTGAAATGCCAAGACAAACACTGCCCTGGCACTGCCACCGAGCAGTGGCCTGAGGTGCTCATGCCAAGGGGGGAGTGGGAAAGGAGCCCAGGACAGCAGCACAGAGGACAGTGTCCCCTCATCGACATCTGTGCCCCTCCTCAAGGCAGAGGACCTGCAGATTACATCACGGCCCTTTGGGTTGTCTCCTCAGGACTCAGGTTGACAGGGACCCAGGAAAACCACAGGAAGCCCGTGGACAGGCCGCCATCTTGGCCAGGCTGAATCCAGGTTGGAACCAAGAGCAGAAGGCAATCAGGAAGCCAGCCTGAGGGCCATGCGGAGGAGCAAGGGCAGAGGGCCAGGGCAGGGCCACAGGTAGCCATCGGGGGTGGCCGCAGGGGCCAGGGTGTCAGGAGTTCAGGGTGGTGGCCACAGTCATGTGTGGCCAGGGCACTCAGGTGTGAGCAGCTGAGAATACCCCGAGCCTGACCTGATCGGCTTTACCTGAGTCCCACACCCAGTTCCCCGGTGGGAGCCTCTGGAAGTCAGTGTGGGGCGACTTCGGAGGTGCATCTAGAGTTTAGTGGGTATTTTAAGAAATTACAACTTAAAAATAATTTTTTTTAGTTGTAGGTGGACACACCTACAACTTCGTCTTATTGATTATTTCTATGTGGTACTGAGGATTGACCCCAGGGCCTCGCACGTGCTAGGTGAGCACCCTACGGCTGAGCCCCAACCCCAGGCCCAATTTTTTTTTTGGTAAATCATAAAATTTACAAAACTTGCAAAGTGACATCTGCCCAAGTGGAAAGTGCACAACCCATCTGGAAACTCAGTACCAAAAAAGACACGAGATTCCTCTTTACCATTTTTGACCCCCAGAGGCTTGTTGGAAGGATGGGGTTTTGGACACACGGGTTGCATGGTGTGTTATAAAATGAATTCCACCTGCTTCTTTTTGCTCTTTTACTGTGGCCACTGGAGAATCTGAAGTTTCACACGTGGCCTGAACATTCCCGCTGTCCAGCGCTGCCCCAACACCTCAGGAAGCCAGTACACTGTGGGCACTGGTCAGTGTCATGCTGTCCTCTGCCCCTCTCCCTGCCACACCCTGGGGTGAGTGTCAGCCACCGCTGCTGCTCACCCCGAGGAGGAGCAAGGTACAGGAGTGAAGCCCAGATCCCAGGTTCCCTCTCCCAGCAGTTTATTCTCACCTGGAACAGAATATTTAAAAATATTAAAGAGGTCGTCCCTGGGTGACCGGTGGGGGGTTTGCCTCAGATCACCAAAGTAATTGGATCAAAAGTAGGTACAGGTCTTGGGCCTGAAGCCAACCAGATCCCTCACTTTACGACCCCATTTTTGGTGCTGGTGTGGAAACCCACGTCCTTCCCTATGCTAAGCACATACTGCCACCAACCCGCACCCCAGCCCTCACTTAGCGTTTTTGAAACAGGTCATTCTCCTGGACACACTGGCCCAGGCCTGTACTCCCAATGACTTGGAAGGAAGGAGGATCACAAGTTCGAGGCCAGCCTCAGTCACTCGGGACCTCAGGTAATTAGCGAGACTCTGACTCAAAATGAACAATGAAAAGGGCTGGGGACGTGGCTCAGTGGTTAAATGCCCCTCGTTTCAACCCCTGATACCAAAAAATAAACAGGCCGCTCTCCAGCCCCCTGCTCACCAAAATGGTAGCTCCATGTGGCTGTGGGGCACTGGAGATGGGTTGGTCCTCGTTGAGACGTGCCATATGAGAGCGAGAGAAACCGGTTTCACAGGCGTAATATGAAAAAATCATGCAAAACACCTCACTAATAATTTATATGTTTATCTCCAGAGCCTTGTTCACGTGGATGCTACAAAATCTTCCGTATCCAGGAAATTGGCCTCTGGGACTGGGATTCTCTTCCACTGCCCGCGGCCCCAGGGCTCCTCTCTCCATCCTCAGTGGAGGAGGGAGTCCCTGATGGAGGCTGCAGTACATCCTCTTCCAAATCCTCCAGCGTGACCACCAACAGGTCCCCTCCCCTCTGCAAGCCAGGTCCCCATCTGGAAAGGGGGTATACAGTGGCGTCCAGCCGGGGGAGCTTGAGGGTCCAACTGGGCATCTGTGTGAAAGGCTCCGTGCCCCGCCAAAGCCTTCGGTCCATAAATAAGACGTCATCCCCCTCCCGGCCTCCTTCCCCGTCTCTGAGTCGCTTCCCTGGCCTTCTGAGGGGGTCTTGCCATCTCTCTCCTCCACAGTGTCCTTCCCATGAAACCTCCAAAGACCCTCGTTTCCCCCCTCTCGATGCAGGCCGTCTCCTGACCTCTAGTCCCCCATCTGCAGCTCCTCGCTCTGCCCTCACAACTCCTCGGGGGTCCTGCCCACCTGCCCTGCCCTCACGCGGGCCAAACCACGACGAAAACTCCCCCAGTCCCTTGGTCTCACTGGGCCCAGAACCCCTTGGCCGGCCTCAGGCTTCCTGGCACTTTAGAGAGAGAACAGGGACCTCAAGAGGCTCTTTTAAGTCCTTGCTCACAGCTCCCCAGCTCCCCTAGGGCCCAGTCCCCCCGAGATGGGCGGCAGGAGGCCACCTCCATTTCTCGCCTCTCCCCTCCTTGCCTGTGGGTCTGAGGACCCTCCTGTTTGGAGGTGGCTGTCCTCACCTGGGCCGAGCCCTTCCCATCTGCCCGAGGCCGAGAGGTGCTCTGTGGGGGCAGAGCTCATCCTGGTGCCCCCTATATCAGTCCCCGGAGGGGGACTTAAAGCTGCCAAGTCCTGAAGCCATTTTTGAGGCCACATGTGCTAAGCAGCCAGTGGCTCCCGGGACCCAGAGAAGAAGGTCATTATGGGGACAATACAACCAATGCCAGGATCCAACTCAAGGGCACAAACGAGCCCAGTTCCAGAGGCTGCAGGCCACAGATGGACAGGGGCCTGCCGGGATTGGTCCACCAGGAGCGAAGCGGGGGGACACCTGGGCAGCAGGCCGTGGGGTCCCGAGCCAGCTAGTTGGTTTCTGCATGGGAGGGCAGAGGACCGTCCCAGAGCTTGACAGCAGATCCCACCTCCAGACCCGAGGCCCGAGCCCCCAGGAGCGAGGCAGGACCACCCTCCCGCCCCAGCCTCCTGCCAGCCCCCGGGTACTGGGCTTCAGGACGCGGCAGCCGAGTCAGGTGAGACTCAGGAAGAGGGGCACAGGCATCCCAGAGCCCGGATGGAGCTGGGGACCTGAAGACGAGGTGGAACCCAGCGCAGGCAACTCTGGCCCTCTGTCCCCGAGGAGGGGGCTTGGCTGCTCTCTTGGCCTCTGTCGCCAGCTGGTGCCGACTCTGCTGACCTTTCCTTACCTCTGCATGTCCTTTCACTCAAAAGGTCCTCTCTGAGTTTCTGTCCCTGGAAGCAGCTGTCCCACTCAGAGCCCTGTGGCACCATGGCCGGCACTGCCTGCTGCCTAGGCCCTGGCCTCACTCCTGCTGGACTAACTGCCCCGTGTCCCTGCTCTGAAACCAGAGGTTGGTGCCTCCCGGGGGAGGAGCACGTCAGGCCACCCCGCCACAGGGCTGTGGACGTGGGCACCGGCATGGCGCCATCTTGGTTGGCCAGATGGCACAGTGCCATTCCTGCAGGAGGAAGCCACCTCTCCACCCATGCCCTCCTGTGACAGGAGGTATTTTCCATGTGCCGATGTGTGGTCACTGAGAGCCACGGGAGCCGGAGCCGCCAGAGGAAGGGACCTGAGAGATCCTGGAGAAGGACGGAGACCAGTTACTGCGGGGCACTCGGTTCCAAGCTGCACAGGACAGAGGGAGGTGTGTTGCGCACAGGACAGGGACCCAGGTTCAGGAGAGGAAAACACCATTTTGACACTTGGACTCGGGTCCCCAGCTCTGGGGCAGTGAGTGTCCCAAAATCCAGAGAGAAGACGGGCTGGCCCCGGCCCCAGGCTCTGTGACAGACGACACCTAAGCTCAGCAAGGACGACGGTGCTTGGCTGGCCTTGATGTCACTGGCACTGGGTGGGGACGGGTCCTGCAGTCCATGGGCATTGTCCAGCAGCCCCACAGCCCCTGCCTGGGGCCATGTTTCAGCTCAAGTGCATGGGACACTGAGACCTGGTCACAGCCTGGCAGGGAACTGGTGACCTCTCCCTGCATAACAGGAGCAGAGCCGTGGGGAAGGCCACTGTACCTCGCTGCCCAGGGGGTCCACCTCTGCTCTGGCTGGCTGTCTGGCTCTAGGCAGGCGGGGGAGCCACGCTGCCAGCAGCAGGAGGTCTGAAGAATGGTCCCTGTGTGGGTGCCCAGACACCTCCACCCAGGCGGGGCCCTCGCGCAGGAGGCCTGGGGCGAAGCGGAAGGCAGGTCCCAGGCACGGCGCCCCAGCCCTCAGACTGCTGTGCAAACACCGGGGAGTGGTCCAAATCCAAACTCGGATTTCTAACTTAGGGCTCTTTTCCCTCAATTTAACCCTATGTGCAGCTCTGTGGAAACGTGACCCTCAGGGAATCAGGACCGTGGGCGTGCGTGTGTGTGCATGTGTGTGCATGTGTGTATGTGTATATGTGCATGTGTGTGTGTGTGTGTGTGAGTGTGTGTGGGTGTGTGCATGTGCGTGCATGGGTGTGTGAGGGTGGGTTGTGCATGTTTGCATATGCATATGTGTGCGTATGTATGCATGTGCATGTTTGTGCATATGTGGGTGTGGGTTTGCATGCATGTGAATTTGTGCATGTGTGCATGCATGTGCGTTGTGTATGTGTGCATGTGCTTGTGTGTGTGTGTGCATGCGTGTGTGCATGTGCGTGCCTGTGGGAGGTCTCCGTGTGGTCCTCTTGGCAGTGGCATAGCAAACAGGGACCTGGGAGCCGAGCATTGAGCAGAGAACCATGAGCAATGGACCCGTCTCAATTTCCACAGCCACTGTACCCACAGGACCCAGCAGGGGCAAAGAGACCCCGCATCGTCTATAATGAGGAGGGGGGTGACACTGTGACTCTGCCCGTGGGTATTGAGGTCCTACTGCCCAGGACCTCAAGGCCCTGTGGGCTCCTTGGAAACAGGCTTGTTGCATCCGCGGTTAGCTAAGGCCAGGCCATACGGGGCAGGAGCGCCCAGGTCCAGCAGGGGCAGCTCCGCTTGGCCGGGGACAATCTGCAACATGGTGCACTGCGGGCCCCCTGGAGCCTGACGCCCTGCTGCCCGAGCCCAGGAAGTGGGGCACCTGGAGGGGGACCTGGGTGCGTCTGCCTCGTGCCTCAGAGGAGCTGGCCCTGCCCATAGTCCAGCGTGGACCCACAGCCCCCAGAGCCGGGCAGTGTGCCTTCCGAGCTAACCACCCGGCGCATGGTCCTCGTCACAACAGCCCCAGGAGACAGGCAGAGTGAGGCGTCACTGATTTCCAGGGGTGACTCCCTAATCAGGCGACATGCCCACCCGTGATCCCCCCTGCTCTGGGTGCTGAGGTCGGGGCTGGGATGCGGCCCGGATTCGATCCCCAGGACCACAAGGGGGGGGAAGGTGCCCTCGTTGGTCCTTGGGATGCGTCTGACATTTTCTTCTACGACGTCTTTGGGTGTACTTGTGATCTGCCGGCAGACGTGCGTTCTTTCCAGGTACTTAAAGGATTCCTGGTGACCAATGACTCAGAACCCCGGGCGGGCGGCCCCCGAACACAGCAGAGCCAGGCCACAGGCACCAGCCATGCCTCCGCAGCTGGGCGCAGAGTGGGGGTGAGAAGCTGGGCCCCCGGGGAGTGAATCAAGGCACAGCGACTCCTTGCCTAATGACCCGGCTCAGGAACGTTCTGGAACGTTTCCAGGAATAGAAAATACGGCCCCATTAATGGGTGGTGGGAGGGAGGCTCAGAGGATCTGAGGAGGGGCCGGCGCTGCTCCGTGGAGCGGATCCAGGCAGGAACCTCTTGTCGGCTCTGCCCCGACCCGGCCTCTGGCCTCACCTACCTGGCCTCACCTACCTGGCCTCCTGTGGCTGGATTGCTTGGTCTCACCCCGCCCCACCTCTGAGCGCCAGCCCAGCTTTATTCCCAGATCTGGAATAAGTGTGGCCCATCTTGTGGGAGCAGAAACCTGATCTGTGATCCTGCCTTGTGTGACATGTGACCTGAGGGTTCTGGGCTCTCCAAGGCTGGCCTCTGGGCAGAGCACCACCCAGAAGTGCAGAGCCCGAGCCCCTGACTGCACAGCCGGCCCTGGCAGCTTAGCCTGGCTGAGGATAAACCTGGGCGTTGGCCTAGCCCGGGGCTCCACATCCCTCCTCTGCACAGGCCACACCTGGTGCCCACCTCAGCCCCGGTGGAGGACAAAGCGAGACCATCCACAGAGCATTTGCCTGGCACCTGCCCACCAAGGCTCCAGGGACACTGGCTTTGTCGTGGCTACAGAGAGCAGAGCACACGCCTGAGCCAGGGGGTGGCCAAGGGCCTCGGGCTTGCAGCGTGCACAACCCACACGCAGGTCCTGAGCTGCTCTCTCCCTTCCCAAGTCAGCTCATGGCACACTGGGCCTCACCCGGGCTCACTGAAGGGCATGTTGAATCTTCCTTCCTCAGCCTCCCCCAACTCTGCTCCGTACCGCCCCCCGTAGCCCGCACTGGAGCGGGCACCCCCGTAGCCCCAGGACCGAGCACCAGGGTACTGACGTGCTGGACGGCGGTGGGCACAGGTGGGCAAAGGGAAGGTGGGCACAGGTGGGCAAAGGGAAGGACCCGCAGCGCTGAGGACTGGTGAGGGTGTGAGAGGGCAGGGCTGGGCTGTGACACAGACGATCTGTCCCACCGTGTGACGTCCCGGCCCTCCCAGGACTCTGCAGCACCCCCACCAGCAAGATGCCACCCCCAGGCCCTGGACTGTGGCCCCTCCCCCTGAGTAACCCTGTGTTCTTTATAAATGGCCCGGGCTGTGGCCCTCCCGTACAGCAAAGTTGAACGGCTGACGTCCAGCGCCACACTGAGAACTGTGGAGAGGCTTGGGTGAGACCTGCAGACCAGGCCTGTGCGGCTGTCCGACCAAAGGCCACGTCCGACTGTGTGCCCTGTGCTGACCGTCTCTGAGGACCCCGCAGACAGCCGCGAAAGGGCGAGTCAGGCGGGCCTGGGACGCAGTCAATATAACACGCAGGGACAAAGGTGGCCCTGTGACACTAACCCTTGTGTCCCACTTCAGAAGACAGGGAGGGAAAGGGGGGCTTGGATGGCAGGGACCCCACCCCTGCCGTGAGCCCTGGGACACCAGGGTGCACAGCGGAGCCCAGCCAGGGCGGGACGTGGAGGGACGGGGTCAGGGTGTGATGCAGGAGGGGCCTCCTGGGAGGGGAGGCCTGCTGGGTGCTCAAGCCACCGGAGGGTCTCTGTCATGGCTGCTATTAGTTTGGAGCCTCGGGGGCCACACGACGAGAGACGGAGGCTCTGGTGGCACTGTTGCCACCAGAAAGTCCACAGAAGCCACATCAGGAGCCCCGTGTCCCCTCAGTCCCATCTCAGAATCAAGGGCCAGGCGAGGCGCAGAGCCTGACCTGTCCATCTCCCCGCCCACTGAAAAGGCACCAGAGCAATAGCTGCGCAGGGCAGGGAAGGGCAGGGCCACCCTGGACGGGCGGGGGGGGCGGGGGCTGGAAGCTCCCCAGGTGTGGATGGGGCTGCAGGAGGAGAGGCCGATGCCCCTGGGTCCAGGGGCACTGAACAGTGGGCCGCCCTTGCCCCCTGCACCCGTGGGCAGCATGTCCTCCAGGAGAGAAGCCTGAGCCCCCAGAGAAGGAGAGGGACCCTCGCTCTGCAGCCTAGAACTCCCCACCCGACCCCCAGGAGAGAGGCTGGGTCCCCAGCACAGGAGGGACGGGGACTCTGGGAGGAGGGCTGGGACCGTCTGTCTCCCTTTTCCAACCTCTGAGACACCCACCCCCATGGTGGGAACAGAGGTGACACAGTGAGCAGACCCTGGACCCCACCCCCTGGAGCACCCTGAGACCCTTGCATGTCATGTCACTGCTGTCACAACTGTCTCCAGAGCCATAGAAGGCCTGACCTGCCCCCAGCATGTGCTCCTCACACCTCCGTAAGGAAGCCGTGTGATCCCGGCCACCTGCGTCTGTCTAGACCAACGATGGCTTCAGTCAGTCGGCTGCTCGGCAGGCCCGTGGGTTTTGTGCTACGTGTCGAAAATATTCCAAGGAGAGGTCCATGGGCTTCGTCCACCTGTCAAGGGGTTTCGGTGGGTCCAAAGGACGATCCTCCCCACCCTAAAGCACTGTGGGGTGTTCACGGTTTCCCTGAAGATGCTCCAAGACCTCTGGCAGATGCCAAGAACTATGGATAGCACCCAACCACGTACTCACAACTCTCACAATTCTTGAAGGAAACCTTTTCCAGTGTCACTTTGGCATGTCCCAACTGACAACATCACTGAGGACTTGCACTCTGGGGCCACTGTTAAGTAAAACAAGAGTTACCTGAACTGAGCCATGGTGACTGCTGACTTGATAACCCAGACAGCAACTAAGTGACTAACGGGAGGGCAGAGTATATAGCACAGATACAGTGGGCAAAAGAAATGCCTCAGGTCCCAGGTTGGATGGAGCGGGGCAGTGCAAGCCTTCAGCTCACTCCTCAGAACAGTGTGCAGTTCAAAACCCATGAATTGTGTCTTTCTGGGACTTTCCATTTAATATCTTCAGACCAAGGTCGACCTCAGGTAACTGAAGAAAGCCAAGCCACGGATAAGGGAGAGGACCATACTTAGTTTCATGTTGGTTTTTTCGTGGAAGAAATGAGGTATGTGGGGAGCAAACAGAAGGCAGAAGGGAGGAGACACCTCAGCTGACCTGCACTCGCTGCCTCCTCTCTGGAACCTCCGGAAGGTCGAGGCCACCCCCAGTGCCCTCCGAGACCAAGGCTGCTCCCTGGTCTACCGGAATGACAGTGGCCAGCGCCTGGCCCTCTTCCCTTCCCTCCCCCAACTAAGGGTTTCTCAGAATCTGGCTTCAGATGTCCCCAGCCCACCCCATTGGTCAGGAGTGAAGACGCTGTCGCCAGGCGGCAGGTCCAGTTCAGCCGCACCTCTTACCTGCAGGGATGGGGGGGTAGCCCACGCCTGGCCCTTGCGTTGTGAGGTTTCTCTCGGAAGATGTCCTCTCTTGCACCTTGAGCTCGTCTCTGTCCTGCCTGCTCTGTGACCCTCTTCTCGCTCTTCTGTGACCTTCCTCTCCGTGACCTTCTTCCTGCTCCTCTGTGGGTCCATCATTCATTCAAAAAACGTCTGCCAAGCACTCCACCAGCCTGCAGTAAGTGGTGCAGCACTAGACCGTAAAGCTACAGAGGTGGCCTGGCCGCCCGGTCCCTGCCTTCCCGGAACCCACGGCCAAGCGGAGGACAATCTCAGAGCACTGTCTCACCTCCATAGCTCCTCCCTGGCCCCTCTGTGGCCCCCACGTTAGTTTTCCTCTTCTAGAACCTTCTGCCCCTGGCCCAGGAGCCCTCCTCACCTCAGCTGTGTGAGAACCACACCGCAGACAGTGGCGACGCTCACGCCTCCGAGCCTGGGACTGGCGAAGCTGAGAGCCCTTTCTTCTAGAAGCTTCCTTGCGTCTTCCCGACATCTCTGGGGAGACTGGCCAGCTGAAGGCTAAGGCAAGGGTGGGGAGCCCAGAGCCCGAAGATGCACGGGCTCCTGCTGGCCATGTCCGCCCCAGGTGGACCAGGCCTGAGCAGCTGCACCCCCGCCGAGCCCAGGCCCCCAGAGCTGCGGGTCCTTGAAGTGCGTGAGAACCACTGAGCTGTGTCCAGCTGAGTGCCCGTGGCAACCTCCCTCCCTGTGGTCCACTTCTCTTCAGGCGGGTGCCGGCTGGACATGGATGGAGATCAGGGGGGCCGAGTCCCTTCAGGTTGGACCACCTACCACTGTCACCATGACCCTCCCCTTGTCCTGTGGAAAGCCTCGGGCTGCCGCAGCAGGAGACCAGAGGCTGGGAGGCGTGGGCAGCCCAAGGCCGGTGTTCCTGGGGGACGGAGGTCCCCTTGTTGGCAGCAGAAGGAGGCCAGCCCTCCTGTCTCCCCACCAGGGAGCGAGTCCTGAGCATCAGGTCCCCTCCCAGCTCACACAGGTGCCTGACAGAGGGGACAGGGCCTCCCACCGGGCGCTGAGGGCACCACTTGCAGGGACCCCAGGGAGGGGAGGCCTCACCCAGGTGGGTGGGACTAAGAGGACAGGCTTGCCGGCCACCCTCCCAGAGGGTCAGGGTCCTCGGATCTCAGCCCCACAGAAGCCTCCACAGCCCAGAATCTTGGGAACTTCTCCCAGGACACCTGCTTCCGTGGAGAGGCTAGTCCTGGCTGGACAGGGATTCTCCCTCCACAGAGGCCTCTGGTCTTCTGCTGTCCAGTCCCCTGACCTCAGGGCTCAGGGCAGGTGGCCAGGCCATCAGGGCTGCAGGGGATGTGGGGAGTCATGGCGCTCCAGAGTGGCTGGCTGAGGCCCTTCTCGGAAAGGCCACTGTCAGGACTGGGGACTGGACTGGCCCGGGACCCGAGTCACGGGCAGTTCTGTCCCCAATGGCTGCCTCACTCCACAGGTGACACTGTCTCCCTGCCCTCGAGGCGCTGAACTCAGCCTGTGCCCTGCAGCACTGGTGGGAGAGTCGGGTGGCATCGGGGGACACCCTGGGGGCCACGTGGCAGCGGCCTGTCCTGACCTCCCGTCCAGGCCAGCAGACCCCTCCCCCGCCCTGCAGTGTAAACGTCCCTGTCTCTGTCCCTGTCCCCAAGCAGGAGAGGAGAAGAAGCCCCGGGCCCAGGACCAGGCTGAGACCCAAAGGGGCCTCTGTGCTGGGAGCCGAGGGGACGGCCAAGGACAGCCAGTGCATCCCCAGCCCTGTGCCCATGTGGGCGGCCGCCCCAGGACAGGCCCCAGCCCACCTCCGAGGGCCACAGATGGAGATAGGAGGGGCCCCGTGGCCCAGGGGGACAGGCAGGTCCTGCCCTGTGGCCAGAGTGGGGTCTGGCCTCCATCAAAGGCAGGAGGGGACAGAGGTGAAGTCTTCCCCGGAGGCCGGGGCAGCCCAAGCAGCCGTCCCGGGCCTCAGCTGCTGCCCACAGGATGACCTTCCTCCTGTTTGAGACATCACAGTCACTTGTAACTCACAGGTAAGAACGGAAATCGTGCTTAATTTGGGGGTCGAGGCTCCAAGGTGCGGACACTTTTGGTCAGGGCAGCCTCAGCATCTTCCTGTGGCTTTATTTAGAGACACAGAGGACCCCTGGGACTTCCATGGGCAAGGGAGGGTGGTCACTTTCCATCACTCCCATGAGGAAGAACTTGGGGACTTCCCAGAGGCTGAGACTGGCCACAGACTATTCCCTGCCCCTCACCGTGGGCTTCACCAGGTGACCTAACGTCACTGACACAGAGAAGGGTGTTTCTCATCCCCGCGGGGGGATGGGGAAGTTCTAGATCATTCTGCAGGTCCTGCGGTCAGGACGCTGGTACCTGGGCAGCAGGCTCACAAGACGCCATGCGTTCCTGGGCCTGTGATTCCCAAACACCCAACACAGGGATCCCCTGACCAAAGGTGGACAAGCTGCCCCAATGTCACAAGAACCCAAGGGCTCTCCTGCCAGGAGGTGACCCTGACATGAGTCTCCCAGAGGCTGAGGGCCAGGCTCAGGGTCCTCTCCTCTCCTGTCAGACCCAGAGGACCCTGAGCCCTTGTCTTTCGAGGGCTCCGAATCTCTGCCCTTTCCCCCAAGCTCCATCAAAGGGGGACGGACAGCTCTGGAGGGAGCCAGGCAGGTGGAGCGTGGGGGGGCTCTCACAAGGAGGGAGGGGGGCCCTGCTGGCCCTGATGGTGGAAATTAGGCCAGACGTGCAGAATGATCCAGAGCATCAGAGAGCCAGGGTCAGCTACCCAGGGCTTCCAGGAAGTGGGCTGGCCTGGACCAGGACTCACAGAACCAAGTGAATGCAGGTGGGCTGCACGCCAAGATGCAGGGTGGCTTGGGAACAGATGGCAGGCACATCTACTGGCAAAGAATGGAGAAGCAAATTGTGGTACGTCCATATAAAAGAGTACTATACAGAGAAGAAAAAGATGAACTACCAACAGACCCAACATCAAGATGGATTTTCAAAACTACCCGTTGAGGGCAGGAAGCCGAAGGCAAAGGCACACACAGCGGGTGGCCATCACATCTCGCTGACTTACCCAGGGGCTTTGTCTTTAGACAGAAAAGGTGGGTCTCAGTTCCCCTGCAGGCCCAAGAAACCAGCAGTGACAAAGGTCTGGGTGGTGGTTCCTGGGGTCACTGACGGGGAGGAAGGGAAGGGAGCCCTCTGGTGACAGGCTCAGGGCTTTGACCTGGGTGGCGGGCACTCGGGTGTAAAAGGACCTTCTCACCCTACGTGTGAAAACCTTGCCCCACATGAGGAGAACAGATGGGAACAGGTGGCCCCACACCCAGAGTCCACCGGGGGCTCAAGAGCCCTCTGGAGGAAGGCGAGGGCACCCCTGCATCCTGGGGTCACCCTGCCTGGGCTCGGGACCGTGAGCAGGTACCTCCAGCACCCTCCGGCTTTCCCAGGGAAGAGGAGCCTGAGTCGGAGTCGAGGACTCAGCAGGGTCCCCCAGCCCCACCAGCACCTCCCGCGGCCCACCCTGGCCATGGCTGAGCCCAGCAGGGAGCTGCCCTTCCCGGTGAGCCCCCACCTCTCACCCCGAGCCCCCTGCCAGCATCACCAGCTGCAGGAGTTCAGTGAGAGCAATGGTCATCCCCGGGCAGTCACCAGCCAAGCAGGCCACCCTCTGCCCAAGCTGCCTGCCAGCTCCTCGGTTTCCTTCCTCCCTCCTCCCCCTCCTCCCCCCTCCTCCCCTCCCCATCTTCCTTCCCCCTCCTGCTTTCCCTCCTCCCCCATCTTCCCTCCCCCTCCTTCCCCCTCCCTCCTCTTCCTCTCTCCTCCTCCCCCCTCCTACTTCCCCTCCTCCCCTCCCCCTCCTCCCCTGCCTCCCATTCCTTCCCCCTCCCTCCCCTTCTTCCCTCCCCTCCCTCCTCCTCCTTCCCCTCCTCCCCTCCCCCTCCTCCTCCTTCTCCTCTTCCCCTCTCCTTCCTCCCTCATCTCCTCCTCCTCCTAAGGGAAATGAAGAGACTGTCCTGCCTGTCCCTGCCCTCCTGAGGTCACCCTCAGCCCAGGGCCCTGCACATCTGCCCTCCCCCCCACCCCCACAGGCATCAGAGCCAGAGAAGCCTCCTGAGCTGGCAGGAGCTGAGCCAGCACCAGGATTTGTCACCCCTGGGGTCCCTCAGGGTGGCTGTGGCCTCACATGGCTGCCCTTGCCCCTATATCCAGGGTCATTTGGGCTTTGCTTGTGCACTCAGAAGGGCCTGGCGTGTTCAGCCAGGTCTGCTCTCCAGCCCTGGAAGTCCTGCTGAGTGTCCCTCCCACTGGTGCTGGGGATCCAGTCCCCTCCGAGGTGGGGTGATGGGGTGGAGAGGCACGCTCAGGCCCCACCCCCACCTGGAGCCAGGCCTGGAGCACGAGGGTGGTCAGAGGGGCGGCTGCTGCCGACTTTGAACTTGAACTGTTTTGAAATCCAGCTCATAAATTCCCAGCCCCGCAGAAGGGGCTCAGCGGGGTCTGGGGTCTGGGCGTGGAGTTGGCTGAGGCGGCCTCGGGCACAATGCTGCTTTCACAGAGCCTCGCGGGCGGCGGAGCTCGAATGCCTGTGTACCTGGGGACAGCCGCTGCATCTGGAAAGTATCGGGTTTAATGCCCAAAGCCACGGCCAGGCAGCTGGAAGCATATGTTTGCTCCCGCTGCAGCTGTGCAAACTGCGCCCGGGCCTGCTGGGCTCCTGTCAAGTCCCCTCAAGACACTGGCCCTTTGTCAGACTCCCTTCCAATCCCCAGGCCGCCCATGGCCCCAGCAGCTGCAGGGCAGCCTCTGTCTGAGGCTGCGTCCAGCCCCCAGGGGAGGGGGCGTCGTGATGGAGGTCAGCGCTCACAGCAGCCTACCCTCCCGGCCAGCACCAGCCTGGGGGCCGGCACATGGGGTGCGTGTACCCTTTCCCATCAGCTGCTACCTGCCTGCTGGGCGAGGGTGGCCCGTGGATGGTACGCCCTGGCTCCCACACCAGAGGCCCTGCAGGGGAAGGTGCGGAGCTGGACCTGGGTGGCCCTGGCCCCTGAGAGGCCGCCCTGCAGCCTTGGCTGGGCAGACCCGTGGGCAGGGTCCCGCGGCCAGCCTGGTGCAGAGCTCCAGCTCCCTCCCCGGGTTCCCCTGGGCCTGGCTTTCCTGAGGACGTGGCTGCCCTACAGGAACACGCCGAAAATTCACCAGGCACCGGCCCTTCCTCGGCCACAGGTCCTAGGGCTTCAGCCTGGGCCCCTCTCCCGGAGGACTAAGAAGCAACCAGAGGCCAGCGTCCCAGTGGGCTCCCAGGGCCATGGAGGAAGCACCGTGGCAATGCTGGTGGTCTGTCGGGGAGAGGGCCCGCAGCTGTGTCCCCAGGGGCACCCTGGCTGCTCCTGGGTTCGGGTGACTGGGCCCAAAGCCCACATAGGAGCCACTCAGCCGTAAGGCCAGGGTACGGCTGGCGAGGAGGACTGTCTTCAAGGCCCCGGGCAGCAGGGCCAAGCGCAGCAGCTGAGAGGGCCGCTGGGCGCAGCAGGAGGAGGGCCCCAAGGGGCCTGGCCAGACGGGGTCTCCCGGGTGACACTTCAATGGTCCTTCACCAAGCACATGCCACGGCCAGGCTCTGCCCTGAGTGGCCACACAGCAGTCTGCAAGGAGGAACCAAGATGACAGCCAGGCTGGGAGAGATGCAGGGACCTGAGGGCCACACTGGCCATCAGTGGCCAGGCCAGGGTGATGGGAAGCCCAAGTCCGCAGAGTGCTGATGTTTGAGGCATCAGAACTGTCGTTGGTGTGAGAATTCCAGAAACTGTATATTGGGAAATTACCCCAATTTTCCAAAGGGGTGGGAGATGGGTTGCACTGTCCAAATAAAGGTGGACTGAATTCTCATCCAAAGCAGTCACTGCCCTTCTGCAGGGGCCCCACACACGTGCCCCTGTGTGTCCCTGCTCACAGCTCACAGGCTTGGCCATGTGACTTGTTTTGGCCAATAGAATGGAAGCAAAAGATATGCATTCCACTTCTGGCAGAAACCCTGTGAGCCACCACAAGGCCCCCCACTCTTCTCTCTAAATAAGACTGTCCCCAAGAGGAGCAGCCCCTTCACCTGGGTCTCCAGAATGATGATTGATGGGCAGAAAACTTTAGCAAGTCTGTGATGGTCTTGTACTGAGAGCAAGCCACCGAGATCTGGGGGCTGCACGTTATGGCAGCTTAACCTCACTGCAGCTGACTGATACTGTTACAGCAGGATCCATTCTGAATTTAGAAAATAAAAAATAAAAGACTAACCTCTGGAAGCCAACAGGGGTTCCTCAGGACAAGTCACAGCTGCAAAATGTCTTTTTTTGCTAATTTGATAGGATTACAAAAGTAATAGATCACACAAGAGGCACCGCCTCTCCCAGCCCAGCCAGGAGGGCAGGAATGAGACGCTCATGGGGCCCGGCCTCCTGTCCAGTGGCTTCAGAGCAGATGCCTCCCCAGGCCCCCCCGACACCGTGCAGGCCAGGAGCTCAGAACCCGGCCAACGTACAAAAGGAAAATCTGAAGCCCCCGCGTGGCCCACGTGGGTCCCTCTCGGGTTTCCTCGCAGGTCAAGAGACCCTGGGAAATTTGTTTAACGAGTGCGCTTGGTATTTCTCAGGTTTTTTTTTTTTTTTTTTTTTAATCTTCTTTCTCTTTGCCCCTGTTTTTCTTCCTTTGTTTGGGTTTGGAGTAAAAACTTCCTAACCCTTCCGATGTTTTCCCCCATGAATGTCACCAAACTAAGTAGGCTAGAAAAACAGTAGTAGGAAATAGGGTGGATGGCCGGGGCTCAGGGTAAGCAGCAGCCTGGGAACCTGCTGACCTCAGCTCCTGTCAGCAGCTGCTCCCGAGTCAGGCTGGCCACAGGCTCCCTCGGGGCCAGCCCTCTCTTTGAGCCCCTTGGGTGGCAAAGCAAAGGCCGGAGGTCTCTCTGCCTGTGCCTGGGGGACGGAGGGAGCCACCCACGCGGAACCTTTCGGCTTAGTGGAGCTGCTTGTGAGCGTCTGTGTCCCACGGTCACTTGGTTTGGGCTGATCCAGAGTCACCAGGGGTAGTGAATCTGGCCTGGATCTGAACCCAGCAAAGACAATGGCTTGAATTTCAAAGGATTAAAAGAAACCCACAGAAATCTCGAGCCCTTGAACTTTCTGGGAGAGAAAGAGAGAGAGAGAAAGAGAGAGAGAGAGACAGGGAGGGAGGGAGGGGGAGAGGGAGAGGGAGAGAGGGAGGGAGGGAGAGAGGGGGGAGGGGGTGCAGGGAGAGGGGTCATTCTGAACCAAAGATCTGCCAAAAAATAAAGAAAAAGTCAAATGTGAAGGGAAGAAGGTCAGTTTTGCCCTTAGAAAAGTTTGTTGGGGAAAAAATAAGGAAAAGAAAATGCAAGATGCTCGTTTTGGGTCTGCTCTGAATTACAGCAGAGCTCTTGAGCCCGGCTAAATGGAGAGAAAAATCAGCTTATTGAATTTGATCACCTCAGGATTACTTCTTAAGATGAGTTCCAGGCCCCCCCAGCTGCTAAACCACCGGGGTCTCCAGGGCTTGACGTGCACAGGGGGCACTGCCCAGCACAGTCCTGGGGACCCAGGCTCCCTTCATCTGGGGCTCCCTGAGGGAGGCTCCACCCAGCCAGTGGGCAGGGAGGGCCCCCAGGGAGGCCGTGGCCAGGCCTGGAGCTACTCATGGGTCCACCCATTCTGGCAGGTAAACCCAGCCCCAGGGCCCCCTGGGCAGTGCGGGAGAGAGGCCCTGGGCCTGAGCAGCCTCGCCCAGCTGCCTGCCCTTGCTCATCTGTGTCTGGCCGTGGTCAGCTCAGACTGCTGCGGGAAGTGCCAGGGGTGGTGTGGCAGCAAGTGTCTGTCCCTTAGCCCGCAGGCGCAAAGGCTGCACTCTGCACCTCGGATGTCCTTGCTTTCTGATGGCAGATGGCTGTCCTCAGGTGCTGCCTGGTGTGGTAGAGAGCAGAGGCCAAGAGCAGGCTCCTGCCTCCACCCTGGTGACCCCTCCCTCCCAAGGCCCCACTTGCTAACACCCCCTCCAAGCCCCTTGGGACCTCAGCCCTGAGTTACGGGAGGGACCCTGTCAGTCAGTCAGCAGCGGACACCCAGCCTTGCCCCAGATGGCAGGAAACCTGCCTCTTCCCAAGTCCTGGGCTCTGCTTGCCGACCTACTGCCCTCTACAGGGAACAGCCCAAGGGCCAGGAGTGGGCGCCCGGTCCCCTGAGCATGGTGTTCCCCTTGGGTGTGTGTGTGAGTGTGTGAGTGCACACGCAAGACATGTACCTAACCTGAGTGAAATCTAAAGGACACGGCTCATTTTAGAGGTGTCCAATTTGAGACTCACTCCATCCATCCATCCCTTCTTCCATCCAAATAATAAGTCCACCATGTACAGAGGCATGACAAAAAGTGACGTGAAGGGGGGGGGAGTGGGGGAGGGGGGAGGAGGGAGAGGAGTGGGGGAGGAGGAGGAGGGAGGGGAGTGGGGGAGGAGGAGGGAGGGGAGGGAGGGGAGTGGGGAGGAGGAGGAGGGAGGGGAGTGGGGGAGGAGGAGGGAGGGGAGGGAGGGGAGTGGGGAGGAGGAGGAGGGAGGGGAGTGGGGGAGGAGGAGGGAGGGGAGGGAGGGGAGTGGGGAGGAGGAGGAGGGAGGGGAGTGGGGGAGGAGGAGGGAGGGGAGTGGGGAGGAGGAGGGAGGGGAGTGGGGGAGGAGGGAGGGGAGTGGGGAGGAGGAGGGATGGGAGTGGGGGAGGAGGAGGGAGGGGAGGGAGGGGAGTGGGGAGGAGGAGGGAGGGGAGGAGGAGGGAGAGAAAAAGGAGGGGGAGGAGGAAGAGGAGGAGGGACAGGAGGAGGGGGATGAGGAGGGAGGGGAGGAGGGGGATGAGGAGCGGGGAGGAGAGGGGGAGGGGAGGAGGAGAAACAAAACCAAACAACACAGACCCGCTGCAGGCCTTGGGAAGTCCCTGCTCCAGCTGGGGAACAGGCACTTCAGGCACAGACCCTGGGGAAAACGCCAGGCCAGGGGGCAGGGGTGGGGCAGGCAGAAGCCTCCTGAGGGCAGGAGCACATGGGCTCACCACCTGCCCTGGGCTCCCTCCTCCCTCCACACACCCACGCACCCCCTCCTTGGCTGTAGGCAACAGCTGTCTTCCCCACCCACCACCCTGTCTGTCTTTCTCCCTCCTCCCTGTGCCTCTCCTCAATGCTTCCCTGTATAAAGGGCTCCTCAACTGTGTGCCTGCCCCAGGGCCTTTGCACCTTCTGGTTCCTCTGCCAGGAAAGCCCTTCCTTACGTTCTTCTCAGAGCTGGTCCCGCTTCACCATTCAGATCTGGGTTCAAAAATGGCAGCTGAAGGGGCTCCCCTGCCCCATAATGCAGCTCCACCCTGGTTATCCCACCCACCCCTTATCTGTGTAGTATTTGGAACTCTCTTAACTTATCTTGGTTAATCATCTTCTCCTCTCTGCCCACCCAGACTGGAAACCCCCTGGGAATGGGAGCAGGTCTGACTTGCCCAGGCCACATCCCCGTGGGTGGCATACAGTAGGTGCTCAGTTGACACACTGACTGAAGGGAGGACAGATCACAGCCACCCCAAGAAACCCGCTGCCTGACCACCTGCAGCCTCTCGGGGCCCTGGCCGCCCCACACCTTGCCTGGCGCCCAGCTCTGCCCTTCCAGGGCCCCAGGTCCTGTGCCAGGAGCCCTGTGTCCCTCCTGCATGTCCCGTGTGCGTCCGCTGTCTTCACTTCCTGCTGAGCCCGTGCCAGGGCCCTGCCTGGGCTTGCGCCTTCCCCGAGGGATGGATGACGATCTTGTTTGTTGCCAGACTGTCTGGAGACACACCTGGGGATTGTGAGGGGACAGTGGCCCTGATGACGGCCTCCTCCCGGGGTCTCGGGCCCTGGGGTGCTGAGAAACAGCTCTGTGTCAGGCGTGGGTTGGAAGGACACGTGCTCTCCGTCCTCCCTGGGCTCCTGCCCGCCTGCACTCCCCGTGCCTCTGGTGTGCACGGGTCCCACTCTCCCCTCCCTCAGAGGGAGCGCGGAACCGCTGCCCAGCTCATGGGTCTGCTGCAATCCCTCTTGGAAAGCCGAGAGCTCTTTGGAGGACGCCCCCTCTCCACGGGTGCCAGGCGCGGCTGTGATGGCTCTGAGGACGCTGGCACTCAGCCTGAAACCCAACCTGGCAGGGAGACCCACCCTGAAGAGCCAAGGAGTGTGAGGAACAGTGGGACAGCAGGGTGGCGTTGAGAGTCAGCAGGGACTTATCAAAGGCCCCTCCAGAATCACTATCATCTTCCCCAAAGGATGCCCCCTCCCCCCACCTCCTGCTACCCGCTGTGGCCGTGGTCAGCAACGTCTTCTACTGACCACCAGACTTCTCACGTCTCAGGTCGGCTGACTCTGTGGTCTCTGCTGCAGAGGAGAAGCTGCTGGTCATCGTCCCCCTGACCAGCCGGCCCTCGCAGAGATCATGACTTGTCAGGCCACAGGCTATTAAGTCCCCTGGCATCAAGACACCTTTCCAGAGGTCACGGATAAATCAGAAAGGCACGAACACCCCTGGTGAGTGCCACCTCCACACGTGACCACCCTTAGCTTGGCCAGAATAGCAAGACCCCTGACGTGAGGTCCCCAGGAACCCTGCCAAAGGCCTCATCCTAAATCTAACCTGGGAAGCCACAAACCCGGGTCATCAGGTGCCCTGCGGGAGGCCTGGCTGGAACTCCAGCCCCAGCCCCTCGGGAAGGACAAAGCAGCCGCCAGGTCTCTTAGAGGACAGGGAGCGCGGGACAGGAGCTGCAGGGGGCTGAGGCTTCACCCTGCCAGCCTTGAAGACCTCAGGATGCTGCTGAAGGCAGGCGACCCTGGGTCTGAGGCAGGGGACGCTGGCACTCACAGCAGCAGCTGCGGCCAGAACTTGTCACTTTCTTGTGACACTTCCTGACCCCCACTTTCCACAGGGTCACTCGAAGAGGGCCAGGTGGCCCCTGGCTTGCACTACATGGCAGGACACTGGCAGCCAGGACACCCAAACCTCATAATGGGTGTAAGCATGGCCCCTCGGCCCCCAGGACGACGTGTCTATATTGTCATGGAGAGGGTGCACGCCTTCCCTTTGACATGAAAGGGTCCTCTCTGTTTGCAAGGGGTGCGGAAACACTGGAGACCCACGTGACCCATGTGACCTCTCCCCCGACAATGGCAAGGAGACATTGTGTGCTTGAGCCTCGGCGAAGAAGAAAGCTGCTGTCAAGGACATTATTGGGAAAGCTGGGGACATCTGACAGACCCGGGTCATGTGACCACCAGGCTCCCTCCGTCTAGTGGGCGGTGCTGGGTTCAGGGGACCGCCCTTGTTCTGGGAGGCTCTGCTGAAGGACTCGGGGTCCACGATGTCCACAGCTAACTTTAAACGGTTCCTCAACAGCAGGCAGATGGCAAAACAGGGCGCCCATGCCCACGCACGCACACGCCTGTGCCCACATTTGCACACACGTCTGTACGCACACACGCCCGTGCCCACGCATGCACACAGGGGGAGCGGGATGCGTCAGCACGGCTACAACTGATTCTTGGGGCAGAAGCGCTTTGGGTTTTCGCGATCTTCTCCTCCAACCCAAGTTCGGGGTCCCGTCTTCCCCAAGGACACCCAGCTGGCTGGAGGCCCGCCCGGCCGCGGCAGGCAGCCTTCTCCTGATGGGAAGAACTGCGACTTTACGACACTCGGTCACCGACTGGGTCCCTGCCCTGCCTTAATTAAGCACACCGAGGACATAAATGGGGTTTTGTTCATGCGGCTGGAGGGACCCGCAGAAAGGGCCTTTTCAGCTCCAAGGTCCTGAAAGCCCCGAAGTGTGAAGCAGCGAGGGGCGGGGCCCGGCTGTGCCGCCAGGTCTGGGAGGAGGGGCAGGGGGACCTCAGGTCCAGACTCCTGGGGCCGCTGGGTTCTCTTCACTCCTTTTGCTTTTCTCGCCCAGGGGCCAGGTGGACCTCACCGAGGGCCTCTGGCCTGGGTGGACGCTGAGGACCCGGGTCCCAGGGCGGGAGGCCGGCAAGCAGTCTGCCCCCTGTCCCAGTTGCCAGCTGCCCGGCAGAGACGGGCTGGTCTCAGGCCCGAGGACTAAAAATGGAGCCGCGAGTCACTGTTGAAGGCGCATCTGGCCAGGAGCGCTGTGGCTCACAGTGACGCTGAGCAAGGGCACGTGGAGAGGTCCCTAGGGCAGGAGCAGCCACCAGAGGACACCCGATTCCCCGGGGCAGACAGGACATCTCCTGCTGGACACCAAGGCCAGGCCTCGTGGGAACACAGTCCCCAACTCATGGCTGAGCAGTTATGGGACCTTGATGGGACGCTCTGGTGGCCCGTCAGGGCTGATGGGAAAAGCAGCCGTCCCTGTCTGCTCCACCTTCAAGTCCTCCTGGAGGCCACTTTCCAACACCAAGTCAAGTCCCTGCATGTCCCTCTGAATCCCTTAGGTATAGACATCGCCCGGAGCCTCCACCCACAAGAGAGGGATTATCCTGTAGGGTCGCCCAGCCCTGCCCAGTGACCCCCGCACAGTGGGCAGGGATGAGGAGAAGCCGAGAGAGGTCACCAGGCCATGTGAGCAGGGTCCTTGCTTTCAACTCAGCCTGGCCTTGGCTCTTTGGCCTCCTCCCCTAGTGGGCCTCCTCCCTGCAGAGGTTTCTCTGCAGGTAAACGGAAGGCCATTCGACCAGGCCTGGGGACCCGGTCCTTTGGTCTCACCTACCTCCTGATCTACTGCCACCCGGGCGGGGGACAGCTGCTCCTGCCCTGACATCCCCCCGCCCCAGCGTGGCACTCCTAGCTGTGTGACCTTAGGCAAGGCGCTTAATCTCTCTGAGGGTCGGCGCTCCATCTGCTTTTACTAATAAAACTCACAGGCAGGCCTCAGGGTCAGGGTGGTCAGCTGGGTTCAGGGGAAGTGATGTGAGTTCAGAGACCTCTGTAGGCTGTGTGGGAACGCCAGCCCTCCCCCCACGACACCCCTCAGGGCCACCGAAACAAGGGGCTTCCCATGCCTTCTCCTCGACCTGCTCGGGCTCCTTCTCCTCTCAGAGCCCAGCTCCCCCCCCCCATCACCTGGGAAATCCCCGGGGCTGGGGTGCTGGGCGTGTCTTGGGGCTCGCTCCCTTTTTCTTTTTCCCTTGGTGCTTGTGACAACAGGTGACATCTCCCTTCCCTCGGGTGTGCAGCACAGGGGTCTCTTTCTCTCCAGCAAGAGACATGCCCTCTAGGACCCTGTCAGGGGTACCCCACGCCCCTCTTTAATAACAGTCTTCTCTCTTTGGTCGATTTTTGTGTCTCCTAACACTCCTCTCGCGGTCCCACGTTGGAAGTGGTCATCGTTCCCGCCAGTCAGGTCATTCTGGAGTCTGCAGGTGCCGCCTGGCAGGCGAGGCCCAAAGTCCTCCGTCAGCCCAAGGCCTCCCCTGGGCTGCTCCTCCAGCCCCTCGAGCACCTGTGCGGCTTGGCGCTCAGATCTTGAGAGACCCCAGTCACACTGTCGAGGTTCCGTCCCCCAGACCCCCCCCCATGGTCCTCTGAGACCGCCAAGAGCCTCCCACCCCTGGCTAGCCCCAGGCTCAAGCGAATTTATGGAAATTTCAGCCTTTTCTCCCCCTTTGACATTTGCAGACCGTCCACTGCCTCGGGAAAGAGAAGCGTCTACAGTGTTGGCTGTCAATCACCGTCAATCACTGCAGCCCCAGCCTGCAGCGGGGATCCCAATAGGTCAGAGGTCACAGTCACTCAAGTCACCCTGTGGGCTGCCAACCAGGCGTCTGGCGTTTGAGGCGCGGTCCTGCCTCTCCCACCAGGGGTGGGTGCCCCCCACACGGCACTCCCATGAGGCAGCCCTCGCAGGGGGAGCGGCATGTGGACCCCGGGGAGCCCCAAGCAGGCGCAGTCACCAGGGCGCTCCTGGTAGGTGTGAATACCTGAAGAAGAAAGGCACTGCCCGGGGGCCAGAGAGCACCCCGGGGACCAAAGGACCAAAGGGCCTCACTGCAGCAAGTTGGAAGTCAAAAGGAACAAGGACACTCGGGGACAGACAGATGTCCCCATGCTAACTGCAGGTGGGAAGACCTGGCCATGGCCTCACTCTCACCCTGCCTTGGGGACTGCTGCTGCTGGAAGGGTCCTTGTCCACTGTCCCACAGTAGGGAGTTACCAGTTCTAGGGAAGACTTGTCTGACAGAGCCAGCACCCCCCCCCCTTGCCAGCCCCTGAGGGCATCCGCTCTCTCTGCTGCAGGGCCTGACCAGCAGTTTCCTCCCCCGGAGGGTCCTCTCTCCTTGGCTGCTCAAGTCCCATATTGAAATGTTACCTCCAACAAGCCTTCCCTGACCCCCTGGCAGGAAACTGTCCCTCTGATTATTCTTGCAAGCAGCGCCTTCGGTAAACCCCTGACCTCTGATTCCTGGTGTGTCAGACTGGGCGCTCCATGAGGGGAGGGCCCAGTGGTCTGAGACCTGTCCCCAGATTTGGCCAGGCCTGGGGAGACACGGGGGAATGGAACTGGTGTGACAGCCCACACTTCTGTCCCCCTCCTCTACACTCTGTGCCACAATAGTGACCTCCCCCCCACCTCTACTTGTTAAAGCCATCTGCAGCCTCCTGCCCCCCACAGGCTGGACCCTCTGGGCAGGGGCAGGGAGGGGAGGGGCCTGCCAGGACCCCCAGCCAGCCATCTGTTAGGGAAAAAAGAGGACAGGGAAGTGTCATGCTCTTGAGCACAGAAGGAAGGGGCCACATCAGCAACACCCTTGTCAGTAAGGGAGACAAGGGAGAAGAGATGCAGGAGCGGCCGGGGCAGCCGTGGGCGGAGGCTTCCAGCCGGTGTGTCCAACCTCGGGGTCCTCCCGCACCCCGAGGCTTCCAGCCCAAGGCCCAGGGGTTTGCCTCCGTGTCCAGACGACCCGAAGCACCAGTTAGGGGCGGTGGGCAGCTAGGTGTGGGGAGGAGAGGAGCTCGAAACAGGTCTCCTCCGAGGAAGCGTGTGGGATCTGTGAATTGCAGATCCTCCAAAATGGAGAAGCTCCTGCTTCGGGGGAGACCGGAGACCTCGAGGGGCCCCAGCCTCGCCTTCCGCGGGACGCCCAGGACCCCCAGGTCGGCGCTGGCGCCGCGGGTGCCGGCGGCCGGAGGCGCGGTCGGGGAGGCCAGCGCGGCCGGGGCGGGGCGAGGCGGGCGGAGGCGGCGCCTAGAAAAGGCGGCGCGGGCCGGTGCGGGCGGCGGGCGGCGGGGCAGGGCCGGCGGGAGCGCGGCCAGGCGAGGCCGGGGCGCGGCAGCGCGGGCCGCGGGGCGCCAGGCCTGAGCCGGGCGCGCAGGAGGAGCCCGAGGAGCCGCGGCCCGCGCCCCGCGCCCCGGACATGGTGGGCCACCTGCATCTGCGGGGCATGGAGGGCAGCCCGAGGGAGCAGAGCCGCGAGGGCCTGCTGGACAGCCCCGACTCCGGGCTGCCCCCCAGCCCCAGCCCCAGCCCGCCTTTCTACTCGCTGGCGCCCGGCATCCTCGACGCCCGCGCGGGGGGCGCCTCCTCCGAGCCCCCCGGAGCCAGCGAGGCCGGAGCGGTAAGGACGCGCCCTCGCGCCGGGTGGGCCAGGGGGCGGGACCGGCTTCCTCCCTCCCGAGCGCGGTGCCCGGCCGCTGCCCAGCGCCGCAGGTGGGGACAGGGGCCCGGGTGGGGTGATCCAGCCTGACCCCAGACCTGCTCCCTCGCGGGCCTCCTTCCAACGTCAGGGGAAAGGGTCCCGAAGTTGGCTGCCTGGGATGCGCTCAGCGGGACGCCCAGGAGGCAGGACGTCTCTGCCCCTGCCTGGGCTGCCTGTGGACCGGGCAGTGCCAGCGCGAACCTTTTTTTCTAACCAAACCCAGACAGAAACCCTCCTTCCCGGGAGGCTGAGGTGTTGACGTGGAGCTGGGGCCGCCGGGGGAAGGCTGGAGCCCCAGGTCGGCAGGCCCAGGTCCTGCTCCTGCCAGACCCAGCTTAGCTTCCCGCTGCACCGGTAGGAACCCAGCTTGGCGGCTGGACCCAGACTGGATTGCTGGGACAGTGCGGGCAGAGCAGGCACCAGCACAATTTGAGGAAATGGCCAGCCAAAGGGAGGGGAGGTTGCTGCCAGTCCAGAGCTCAGGGGTGCCATCTGTCACCCCCAACCTCTGTTCGGCAGGGTGGGTAATAGCACCGCTCCGCTCTGCTGGCCTGGGATGCTGACCTGGTACCCCACCAGGCCTCTCCCTGCCTCTCCCTGGCAGCAGGCACTTCACTGGCCTCTCTTGCTCTTTCGCTGAGTGGCCCCCAAGGGGGGTCTTTAAAGTAGACCCAGCCCCCGGCCCACTCCCAGGCATCCTGGTTGCACTGATGTAGGGCACAGCTCCCACAGTGGGATTTTAAAAATCCCTCCGGTGATTTCAATGTGCGGCACCATTTGGGAACCAGAGTCGTGCAGTGAACTTGAACTTTGTTCTGTCTTTGGGGGGCTGGGGTAGAAGGGGCACTGGGGATCTCCAGGAATTGATGAAGGGATGAGGCTCTTTGCAGGGAGCTTGGTCTTGCTGTCCCGTGGGCCACTGTTCCGCAGTCCCGCTTCAGCCTTGGCATGTCACTCAGCGGGGACTTGGGCTGCACGTGTGGGGATAAGTCCCTGTGGTGTCTTCCATGGGGAGGGGACAGAGGTGGGCCTTCTCCTTGATGCCTGGTGTGACCCAGGCACCCTCTCCCCAGGGCCTTCCTGCTCCCTCTGCCTTCCAGGCCCAGCCCGTGGCGACCACAAGAATGGCCGGGCTTGCTTGCCTGGCCGTTCTGTTGGATTCTATTTTTTCCTTTTCTTGCTAAACCAGATGCCAGGTGTAGAGCAGCGCTGCCCTGGTCTTTTGGCTGCAAATTAAAGCCTGGGGCCCCTTCTGTACCAGTAATGAACCCTAGCAATTGGGCAGCCCTTGCTCCAGGCCAGGTGCTGTCCCCAACCCTGGATCTGCATCATCTCCGGAACCTTCTCAGCATTCCTGGGAGTGGACTCACTCCTTTTGTTCTAGTTTTTCCAGAGGGGACCCTGAGGCACAGAGAAAGTGAGAAACTTGCAGAACTTCAAAGAAGGCTGTGCTGGGCTGGAGCCACCCGGGAGCCTGACTCCAGGGTCCACCCCTGAGCTGAGGTCCCCCTGCCTTTTCACGGTGTAGCTAATTAATTACCTCTTAAAATTTCTCAATAGAAAGACAAATGCGCCTACAGGTTTGAGAAGTTGCATTTAATAAAAAGAGAGGAAGTGGTTGCCATGGGCAACCCCCTCAGCCTCGGGGCTCCCCGGCAGATGTGGCCCCACCCACCACCCTGTGCCCAACCACGGGGCCCCCACCTCTTGGTCACTGGAGTTGCCGATCGGGTGCTCAGTAGCACCTCGCTCGCTGGTGGCTCCCAGACCCTCCCAGGCGCAGATGTGGGCAGACTATCTGCTGCTGGGTTCCCCTTGAGGAGGAAGGCACCTAGACCGCCCTGTGTCCCAGTCGACTGTCCCAGGTGCCCAGGGAGGAGGTGGTGAGCCAGCCAGGTTCCTCTGCATCTCCTCGGCCCTGTGTCACTCCACACAGGGCTGATATCGGTTACTGGTGGGCACTGCCTGCCTGATCCAAGTTGGTGACCCACACCCTGGCCAGGGGAGCTGCTGTCCTGTCCTCCAGCCCTGGCCACTAAAGTCCTCAGCAGCTGGTCCACTGCTTCATGGTGCTGGACGCGCCTGTTAAAGTTGACCGAGCTTCACTTCATCAGTTTCCCCACTCTGTTCATTTGTTTGTTTTAAGGTACCAGGGACTGACCCAGGGGCACCTGACCACCGAGCCACACCCCTGACCTTTATATATTTTATTTAGAGACAGGGTCTTACTGAGTTGCTTAGGGCCTGGATAAGTTGCTGAGGCTGGCTTTGAACTTACGATCCTCCTGCCTCAGCCTCCTGAGCCCCTGGGATTATAGGCATGTCTACCTTGCCCTGCCCTTACTTTGTTTTGATAAGCTGGACTTGCCCTCTGGACAGTCCCCTGCTGATCCAGAGCTTCCAGATTGTCCCCAGGACATAGATGGCATTAGGGACCAGGCTGGGGATAAGGGGGCTCCTTCCCTTGTAGACTACATTTTCCTGCTCATGCTGGGAGCACAGATGGGCACCTTCCTGATGACTCCCAAACCAGAGACCTGGGGCTGGTCCTGTGTCCCACCAGTTACCTACTGAGCACCTCAGTGAGCCCTGCAAGGCTCGGGGACATGGCAGTGCACAGGCATTCAAGGTCCCTGCCCTCGGGAACTGGCCTTCTACGAGGGGTCAGATGGAGTGACTTGCATCTCTGTGACAGAAACTGGGTCAGGTGCCACAGTTTTGGCAGGCGGCCAGGGCAGGGACACTTGACTAAACTCCACAGTGGGTTGGGACAGGACTGGAGTGCGTCTCAGTGCAGGACAATGGCCAGGAGGCCGGGCGGCTGGAGCTGAGCTCCAGGGGGTGGGAGACCCCTCCAGGTTGAGCCGAGGCTGAAATCAACCCCCCCCGCGGGTCATTTTGTGTGGTGACTGTTCTCTTTTAAAAGTATCAGCAGCCCCCACCCCTGGGGGGTGCTGGTGCAGGGCACCTGGGGCTGAGCACTGCGTGCCCAGGACGAAGAGCTGGGCCCGGGGTGTCTGCCAGCTGTGTTTGGATCACTGATGTCCAGCCAGCCAGGCAAGGGGCACAGCACCCACAGACAGGCGCTGGAATCCCAGACGGAGTGAGCGTCCCTGTCCTCCCCCACTGCTGCGACCTGCCTGCAGAGCTGCGGGCGCCAGGCTGGCTGAGGAGCCGGGAGGACCGTGGGGCCGATGCCCATCTCCCCACGTCCACGCCCTGTCTTACCGTCCTCGGGGAGACTGCAGGTGGCGCTTGGGATCTGGCCTTGAGCTCTCTGGGGTGCACAGCTCCCCCGAGGTAGCCAAGCACTGACACACCCTGGAGGTGACAGGTGAGCTTCGACCCCCTCTCCGACTCGGAGGCGACAGTCCTTTCACCTTGGGTTCCTCCAGCTGCTGGTGGCCTGGTGTCACCGGGTGCTCCTGTGCACACGGCGTTCTTTCCCAACCCTCTCTCCTCAGGGGTGCACTGAGGGTTCCCCAGAGGACGAGGCGCTGGCTGTCCCCGTCCCTGCCATAGAGAGCGACCTGTGGGTCAGACTAGGGGGAAAGCCGCGGGGCTGGCGCCCTCCCCACCCTTGAAGATCTCTCAGCTGGTGGCCTGACTGTCACACTCGGGACCCCTGGGTCCCTTCATTCATCCGTTTGTGGCCTGCGATGGCCAGGCCAGGCATGACAGGAGAGGCTAAGGGAACGGGGAGTCAGGGCTGGGGTGGGAGGTCAGAGGTGCCAGTGAGCTCTGCCTCCCTGTGACCAAGAGGCCTGACCAGGACAGCACAGAGGAGGAAACGTTGATCCGGGCTCACGGTGTCGGAGGCTCTGTCCGTGGTGGACGGCTCCACTGCCGTGGCCTGGGTGAGGCAGGACATCGTGGTGGGGGTGGGGGGAGCAGCTCAGGACGTGGCACCAGGAAGCAGGGAGAGCTGCGCTCACCAGGGACAGAACATGAGTTCCACAGGCACCTGCAGTGACCCCTTCCTCCAGCCACACCCTGCCTGCCCACAGGTACTGCCCAGGTAGCCGTACCAGAGGGACACCCACGGATTAGGTTGAGGCTCCCACCCCCGGTCATGTCACCTCTGAACATTCTTGCCCTGTCTCACAACGAGCCTTGGGGGGTCACCTCACATCTAAACCAAAACAGATGGCCCATGAGTGGACAAATGAACACAGATGGGAAGACAGATAAAGGGAAGGATGGGTGGATAGATGGGTGAGTAGATGAATGGACAGATGGAATGGACAGATTAACAGGTGAATGGATGAATGGACAGATGGGTGGGTGGATGGATGGACAGGTGGATGGACAGATGGATAGGTGGATGGATGGGTGGATGGATGGACGAGTGGATAGGTGGATGGATGGATGGATGGATGGATGGATGGGCGAGTGGATTGGTGGGTGGATAGGTGGGTGGATGGGTGGGTGGATGGATGGATGGGTGGGTGGGTAGGTGGATGGATGGATGGATGGATGGATGGACAGGTGGATAGGTGGATGGATGGATGGATGGATGGATGGATGGATGGATGACGAACGGATGGATGGGTGGGTGGATGGATGGATGGATGGATGGATGGGTGGGTGGATGGACGGGTGGATAGGTGGGTGGATGGATGGACGGGTGGATGGGAAGACTAAGAAGACAGGAATCAGTCCGCCCCATGGCCCCAGTAGGCCCACAGGGGGGTCCCTGGCCAGCGCAGGTGTCGGAGCCTGCTCGGGGAAGAGAACCAGGTGTATTGGACCCAGGTGGGAGGAGCCGTTTGCAGGAAGGGACACTGTGAAGACGGAGGGGAGGAGAATGGACACTGACGCCTCCTTTCAGCCCGTCTGCTTCTTCCCCGGGGAACTGGCATCCTTTAGGTAGTCAGCCACGTCCCTGACCATCCAGCTCCCTGCAGCAGGCTCTCCTGTCTGAAGCTCGGTTTTATTGGTGGCTTTACTGTGAAAAGAAGACCGACAGGTCACACTCTGAGGGTGCCCTGGGATGAGGATATGGGCAGGAGCCACTGTCATGGGAACGATGTTGCTGACAGGGCCTGCCCTGACTCTCCGGGCAGGTGTGGTCAGTCCTCCCGGCCTCCTGGCTGGGGGCGACCCCTGAGCCAGCGACACCGTCTGGGCCATATCTGAACCGCAGGGTGCTGAGGTGCCACGGGGCCCCTTGGTGGCAGCAGATGACGCGCACTTTCTTTGGTGCGAGAAGCGGGCTGTGGTCTTGCAGCCGCCCGGCCACTCCCTTACCTCTGGCAATGGCCATGCTCTGAGTCTTCCGGGAGACTCTGCCCAAGCCCTTTGACCCAGAAGGTGACCCTGGGGCCCTGGGCTGGTGGCCCACCTCTGGCCGGCAGACCCTGCGGGTGCCCATCCCGCTGCCACAGGCTGCTGTCACAGAGTGCCCCATGCTCATGGCTCCAGAGGCCACCAGGTCTGACTCGGGTGGCAGGGCCAGGCTCCCGAGGGCTATAACGGAGCAGGTGTCCCACGCATGTCCTGGTTCCTGGTGGCCACTGGCCATCCTTGGCCTGTAGATGCACCAAGCCTATCTCTGCCGCCTCCACACGGCCCTCTTCCCTCTGTGTGTCCTTCGGCCAATTTCACCCTGAGCCAATGACCAGTGACGCTGGCCACTGGCTGAGGGCCACTCTAACCCAGGATGCCCTCATCAGACCTCAGTCCCCTCTTCTCAGACTGTTTCCCAAGGTCACTTCTGCAGGGGCTCAGGACCGGACGTACCTTTGTGGGGGTCAGAAAGGAGTGGGCCCTGGGGACATGGCTGTCCCTCTGGCCTGCCTGTCCTGGGGAGCGAGCCCTTCCTGGTGTCAGAGCCTGGGGACTTGAGCTCCATATCCCCTGAGGCCTCGAGGCTCTCCGGGTGCAGCATGGTCCTCTGGGCCTCCTGGACTCCTCACGGCCCCCAGTGGCTGCCCGAGGTGCCATGGGAGGGAGAGGAGAAGACCCGACCTCAGGCCCAGGATCTGTCCACAGCCAAAGCCCTACAAAGGGGGGACAGGGACTTGTGGTGCTTCAGTAGCCCTCCCTTGCTTCCTTTTCCTTGTGGGGACAGGTCAAGGCCAACTATAGCTCTGCACATGAGCCCTCGGTCCCAAAATACCTTCTGTAGCCGGGCACACGCCTGTCATCCCAGTGGCTCGGGAGGCTGAGGCAGGAGGATCGTGAATTCAAAGCCAGCCTCAGCCAAGGTGAGGCTCTAAGCAACTCAGTGAGACCCTGTCTCTAAATAAAATTCAAGAAATAGGGCTGGGCCATGCGGCTCAGGGGTTACCCCACCCCCCAAAAGAAATACCTTCCACACATGCCAAGCATGTCACAGTTGATCCCTGTAGCCACGAAGCCATGCTGCCTGAGCAAGGCCACTCGAGCCCTTGCCGAGGCTGCATGTGGCTTGGGTGAGGCCAGGACCTCTGGCGGGGCAGGGCTGTCATTTTGTGGCCTGGTTATGTCCCCTGCTGGCTGTGGCCCGTGGCCTGGGCCCGGCGGCCAGGCTGAACCTCCACAGCCCTGTGTGTGCTTGGACTCCTAGCCACCTGCGCTCTTGTCCTGGGCTGCGGGAGGGCACCTAAGTCACCAGGCCAGGGCACTGGCCCTCAGCCGTGTCCCTGGGGCCCGCTCCCTTTCTGACCTCCCTGGGGCCCCACACTCTCCTGGTGCCCAGGGGGAGGGCAGGCCTGGCTGGCCCAGCCTGGAGCAGGCAGCTGAGACCAGGGTCTGAGCCAGCTGCAGGGGTCCCTTCAGGGGACAGTGGGGGTGGAGGCAGGAAGGTGGCACTGGGGGAGGGGAGAGGGGCCAGCATCTGGCTGCCGGCCATTTGTTCCTCCATGTCCCTGCACCCGGTGTTGCCCTGGGACGCAGACCCACGAGGGAGCTGGCCAGTCTGGGCCCCATGCCTCTCGCACAGCCCCCCGTGGGTCCTCACGATGGCACTGCCTCCCGTCATGAATGACCAAGCCCCACTCGGTGGGTGACAGCCAAGGAGCTCAGCAGATTCTCTTCAGGACAGAATAACCTGGCTGGGGACAGGCGCCTGGGCAGGGGCTGGGCTGGGCCTGTCCAGGAGCTTTGGTGCCGCAGCCAGGGAGCAGGGCCCAGCAGGCAGCCCGGGGGTGCGTCCCCACCCTGTGTGGGCCCAACTCCGTGCTCCAAGGGACCGTGACCATTCCCGAGGGGTGTCCCGTTCCAGGGTGGCTGGCTGTCCTGCTGGGGCCTCGGCGTGCCTTCCTGGTCCACTCTGCCCACTGGCCGGGTGGGTCCAGGGGCCCAGCTGATGGGCCACTCAGCGCAAACTCCCCCGAGGCCTCGTGTCTGCCCTTCTCCTCTTGGGGACGGTCCCTGGAGTCCTGAGCGAGGACTTCGGGAGCCGTCTGGCCAGCCGGGCCTCCAGCCTGCGCCCGATTTTCACAGGCTTCTCGTATCTTGATGGCAGCCTCCGGTGTGGGCAGGTCCCAGATGTTTTTCCAGCGGGGCCCCTTGGAAGGTGGCGCCCAGAGCTCGGCCCCGGGCCCAGCCTGTGAATCGAGCCTTGTCTGCCGGCCTGGCAGCGGGTGGGGGAGACCTGGCCGGCGGGAGGTGGCTGTCCTCACCCAGCCTGCTGCAGCCGCACCAGAGGCACCAGAGGCTTGGGAACGGCCAGTCGCGGCTGACCATGGTGTGACCGTCTGTGGGGGAATCTGCAGCGAGGCCCAGGGAGCCGCGGCTCCGCCTGCACCTCCAACGCCTCTGAACCCCGTTCTCGCCCCACGCCAGCCTGGCCCCTGCCCCTCTCCTGGGGCCACGTGGGGCCACTCCCTCTTGCAGGAGGACAGCCCTGGGAGGTGCTGTTCTTTTGGCCACCACATAGGCCCCAGCACGCAGCAGGTACCCAGCGAGCACCTGGTGTTTGTGCCATGCCCCGCAGCGGGGAGGGTATGGCTCCCACCTTATAGCCGTGGCTTGGCCCTGACTTACGGGAGCTGTGGTGACCCGTCGGCCTCTACAGCCCTGGGGTGGACACCAGTCAGGAAGGCAGAAGCCTGGAGGAACAGGGTGCCCATGGCCTGGTGTCCCCTCTTCATGCAGGGATGGTGTCTTGTCTTCACCCCTGTGCTGGACACTGCCCGTGTGGTGTTGCTTCATTCTCTGATGGGGGCAAGTTGGTCATTCACCCTCTGTCTGCTTCGTCACTTGGAGTCTTCTCTGGCAGAAAACCTGGGTAGCCCTCTCATTGGTCACACGTGGGCCACAGGCCATGGCTAAAGCTAACCTGGTCCTGGAGAAGACACAGGCTCTTTCTGGGAGAGGTGGATGCTGGGTAGGCAAAACCAGAGAGTCACTGCCCAAGACTTCCCACTGGTCTCCTGTGCCTGTCTCAGTGCTGGGGGCTCCCCTGTGTCTTCCCCGGCAGATGAAGCCCAGACACCTATTCAGTGGGGTCCCTACCCCTCTGGAGCCTGCTGCAGCCTCAGGTGGTACCAGGGACACTTGGTCTCCGAGGAACACTGTTCTCGGTCCTCATAGGGTGTCACCCACAGGGCGCCCAAGAGTTGTTCCCGTCCTGCAGGCCTCTGAGCCTGGTACTGGGGCTTGCTGGGGCCTGGGTGGCAGTGGGAACATTACTGTGTCCCCTTTCCTGAGATGTCCAGGAATGGGGTGCAGGCTGAAGGGTGGGTCCAGGTGGGTGTGCTGGGGCAGAGGGACACTGGGGTGACTTCTCAACAGAGCCCACAATGCAGCTTCCAGACCAAGCCAGGGCTGGAAGGGGTCGGGTGGCCAGACTGTGCCCAGCAGGGAGCTGAGGTCCAGCCACAGGGCTGTGGGGCCCTTGCCCATGAACCTTCCGCAGCCCTCTGCCCCCCTGCAGAACCCCCCGGCCCCCGAGATGAGGCCCCGGATGCTGCCGGTGTTCTTTGGGGAGAGCATCAAGGTGGACCCGGAGCCCACGCATGAAATCTGGTGAGTGGGTCACAGCCCAGTGGGGCAGAGGTGCTGGCCCTGGCTGGGGTGGGGTGGGTCCAGGCCAGCCTGGGGTTTTGCAGGCCCCTCTCTCTGGGTGCTGCCCCCTGCCCATGGCCCCTCCTGGAGCCTGTGCTTCTGGCTCAATTCCAAGACGTCTAGAAGGGCAACTGGGGCGGGGGTCAGTCACTGAGGCTGTCACTCCTCTGGGGGCCCCAGGGGACCTTCTGGGACATCTTTGATAAACTCATTGGAAGTTGTGCGAACACCTCGCCTCCCGCCCCCCTGCTCAGCAGGCCCCAGATTGGGTGTCTTCCTGCCTCCCTTCTTCCAGAGGCATGAGAGAGGGCAGGTCCCACCTTGCCCTGTGACCCTATTCAGGGACACTCCCCCATCCTGTGACCCTATTCAGGGACAGTCCCCCATGACAGCAGCTTTGTTGTCAAAACCAGTAAGTCCAGTGTCCTCGAATTCTATCCTCAGCCCCAATCACGCTGGTTCATGCCAGTCCAGGATCCACGCAGGCTCCTGTGAGGCGTTGGGTCGTCCCCTCCTGGGGCAGCCCCTCGGCCTGCCTGTGACCTCCTCCTGACCTCGGCCTCGCCGGTCCAGGGGTCCTTGGGTGGGGGACACAGGGCCGGCTCACGCCTCCCTCCCGCCCCCAGCTGCAGCTCTGAGGTCCAGTTCTCCTCCGAGAGGCGCTTCCGCGACAAAGTGTTCTACGCGCCGGTGCCCACGGTCACGGCCTACAGCGAGACCATCGTGGCGGCGCCCAACTGCACGTGGCGCAGCTACCGCAGCCAGCTGACCCTGGAGCCGCGCCCGCGCGCCCTGCGCTTCCGCAGCACCACCATCATCTTCCCCAAGCGCGCGCGCAGCTCCTTCCGCACCACCCTGCGCTGCAGCCTGGGCCGCGCGCGCCGCTCCTTCACCGCCAGCGTGCAGCTGCGGCTCTGCGCCCCGCCGGCGCCCTAGGCCGCCCGCAGCCCGCGCCCAGCCCTCGACGCCGGCCGCCAGCCGAGCAGGAGCACGTGGCGGCGCTCCAGGGAGGGAGGGGCCACCTGGCTGTCCTTGCGGGGCATAAAGGTGTCCCCGGCCGCGCAGACGCCGCTCTGGGGCTGTGTGAGGGCACAGCGGTGCCACCCACGCCCGCCCCGCCCCTAGATAGGGCGCTTTCAAACATGGGCCTCTCAGTGGTACAGCCCACGCGGCCAGTGGCCCTGAGACCAGACCAGCCCAGCACCAGCTCTGGAGGCCATTGAGCGGGAGATAGAACTGAGTCCAGCGCTAAGGCCCAGGCTGGTGCTGGTTCCCTGGGGCGGGGCGTCCTGGAATGTGCCTTGAGCCGCTGCCATCCAGGGTCCTGTGGCCGCCAGTGTGGACAGTCCAGGGCCCTGCCTGCCAAGGAGGCCTTTAGCCTCCATACCCTGAGCCTCACTGCAGGGAGGCCCCAGCCAGCACCTGCGGCACCACCGTCGCCCTCAGCGCTGGGACTTTGGGACCTCAAAGCCATCTGCCAGGTGCCAGGGGGAGGCTTCAAGCTCCTGGGAACGTCCTGAGCCCTACCCAAGGCCAGTCTGGACTCCAGGCTCTGAGCGTTGCTGTCTGCTTAAGGAGAAACGCGGGGCCATGTCCATTCCTGCCAAGGCTCCAGCTGACCACGTGATTCTGAAAGCCAGGAGCCCAGCCATGCGTGCTCTGCTCCCGCTCCCTGGGACACCTCAGGTGGCATGGGGCCACGCCTGGGCCACTGAACCCACACCCCAGAGGCCCCTGCTGTGGTCACAGAGATGTCCCCCTGAACCTTCCTCCCCAGATCTGAAGGCACCCAGTAGGTGGGCGGCTGGCTGCCTGCTGCTCCCCTGGGAACCCCCAGGAGCAGAGGGGAAGGGCCTCTGGGGCTGCAGCCCACCCCCCAGGAGCCAGGAGGGGCACCCGGAGGCGAAGCCAAGCAACCGATGTATTTTTATATATCTATGCAGACAGCAAGTCCCAAGGTACCTCCCTGATTGACAGGTAACTTAAGAAGTCAATTGATTATTAATAAAACGTGCAAACCCCAAGGGGCTTCCTCTACTGTGTCTGAGACCCTCCGGCAGGCACCGCTGGGGTAGGGAAGGGGAAGCCAGGTGTCCCTGGGTCAAATCTCCCCTGGCCCCACCCAGTTTCTCGGGGACCCTACTCCTGGGGGACAGGAAGCAAGTTCACCCCTATCCTGCTGACAGCCAGCCTCAGTGTCACCCCCACCAGAGGGCTGACCAACAGACGCAGAGGCCAGGTCCCTCCCGGGCGGGCAGCCTAGGAGTCCTTTATTTTTGCAGTGCTGGCAGCTGACCCCTGGGCCGAGTCGCAAGAGCTCTGGCATACAGCTGCGCTGTGTCTGGGATAGGCTGTCCTCCGTTGCACGTCCAGGAGTCCCATGTCCAGGAGTCCCATGTCCACGGCTCCTGGGAGCTTCACCCCAGCCCTCCCACTGGGTTGGTTAAATGCATAAGAAGCAGGTGGCATTTTTGGAAAACCAGAAAATGACCTCTCTGAGCAACAGCTGGCCCTTTCTTAGAAACTGGGTCCCCCAACTTGGCCGGTATCTGGTCACCTGGTCTCCAAACCGTCCCCACCTGAGCCTCACCTGAGCCTATCCCACACAGGGTTGCCTTGTCTCAACCCATCTCTCCCCAAGACTGCCACCCCCGGGAGGGCATCCTGACTGCACCCAGCAGGCCCTGGGGCCTGGAGGCCTGTCCACTCCCACACCAGGCCTTCTCCTGCAGAGCCCCATGCCTTTCCTGTAGTCACCTGCTCAGACGGGGAGGCAGAGGCCAGGTCCCAGGTGAGGGTCTAGCTCCAACCTTGGGCACCACACCCACCGTCATAGAGGGGGCTCCAGACAACCCTCCAGCCCCGCTCCAGACCTGGGGTTCCCTACCGTCCATGTGGGGCAGGAATCTCATTTCTGCCAACTTCCCAATGTCCTAGAATATGGTGACATTTGCCCACAGCTGTCCTCTATGAAGCACTAATTTTCTGTTGTTTGGAGGTTGCAAGAGGTTTGGAGCAAAATACAGGGTCAGGAGGGGAAGAGATGAGCTCCACTCCACCCCCGGGGGTTCTGCCTGGTGTGATGGGCACAGCCTGCCCTGTGCTGAGAGGACGTGAGGGGGGCGATGAGTTCAAGGACATAATGCCCTATTGGGTTTTGAAGCGTGCCTAGGAGTTTTCCTGGGAGACGAAGGTGAGGGGAACTGCATAAGTCTGCATTTTAAAGATGGAGGGAGGAAGAGTCCACAGGGGTTGTGGAATGGCCTCCCGCTGGATGCAGCTGGGAGATAGCCGTCAACCAGGTGGCACCAGATCACTCCTCATCCTGCCCATACACCCTGTGGTGGGTTGGGCCACCGTCCTTCAGAGAAGGCAGATGGAGATGCCCTGTGGCTGGCCTCTGGTCTGTCCCCACACAGCTCTGACTGCAGCCGAGGGAGGTGCCATGGGGTCCCGGAGGCACCACAATGAGGGAGGGGCCAACCCCTGGCAGCTGGTGTGGCCAGCTGGGCCTGACCCATCTGGACCCCTGCAGGGGGCTGGTGTGTGCGGAGGAAGAGGGACAGGGAGCCCACACTGCCACCTGCCTGCCACCTTGGTACTATAGCTGGGGAGCAGGCTGATCCCCGTCAGGAGGCGTTGGGATCCTCTCTCTGCAAAAGAGAAATAAAGCCCTTGAGGTGGACGCCACACCTGGAGGCCAGGCCTGCATGGGCCTGAGGCCCTCAGGTCCCCACCACAGCGGTGGCCGAACCTGGGCCCGGCATTGAAGGCTGGGGTTGACAACAGAGGCTGGGCAGGGGTGACGATTTCTCTCTTCAGGGGACCTAGGCTCTCCTCTGTGGTCCCCCAAGGCCCTGCGAGGGTTGGTCTCTGTGGGGCCAAATGGGAGGCTGGAGTCAGGAACTGGCACAGGCACGGCCGTCCTCCCCGGGGAGCCTCGGAAGCGGCTCTCCAGCTGCATGACCCCTGACCCAGGCCAGACATGGTGGCCCTGCTAACCAGCCACCGGGCCAGGTGGGCCTCCTTCTGGGGACAGGGGGCCATCTGTCCCCAAGTGGGCTGAGGGCAATGGCTGGCTGGGTGCCATGACCTGGGACTCCCGTGCTGGGCAGGAGGAGCAGAGCCACCCCTTGGCGGACACTGCCGGGGTGCTCATCCTCTCAGCCCGCCCTGGGCTTCCCTGGCTGTCCTCTGCCCACGTGCCTGGTCAGTCCCGGGGCAGGGTGGCTGGGCAGGGCTCCACGGAGGCCAAAGGAAAGAGCAAGAGGTGGGCAGAAGCCAGGCTAGGCCGAGGAAGATCGGCGCTGGGGCTGGTTCAGGCTGAATCTGCAAAGGTGGGCAGCTGTGGACCAGGAGCTGGCGGCTGCCCCCCTCCGCCCGGGGTTGGAAGTGAGTGTGGGGAAGGCTGCCCACTCCTTAGCACCAATGCAGCGGGCAGGCGTGACAAGAAGACCTAAGGACCAACAGCCATAGGGGACCTGTCACCACAGCTGACCAAGGTGTGGATGCTGGGCACCTCCTCCAGGGGTCACCCCGGTGTAAACACTTGACACCTCTGCCGTGGGCAAGTGCCATGCGCCTTCACCACGTGACTGCACCTGATGTGACTTTTCAATGCCCCGAGGATGACACCCTTCCCTTGCCTTTCTCGTGGCAAAGGGTGAGTCAAAGGGGATACTCCTAGTGTCCCTTGGCCCCAGTTGCACACCCTCCTGGCTGCCCCGTCCAAAGCAGAGAAGACACTTCTGTATCGAGTATGATTCGCTTTTTAATTAGAACAACGTGTGTAAATGACATAAGGCCACCACCATGCGCAGATGGTGGCCACAGAACACGCATCAAACTCGTTCTGCCCAAGGAAGGGAGGGATGGAGGGCGTGGCGGCTGTGAGCCGGCGGCCACCCCGGGTCCCGTGGACGAGGGGTCACCGGTGGTCGGCCTGCACGCTCCCCAATGTAAGCGGAGATCGAAAGCACAGCAGCATAATACTGGGTGAGTCCTTCCTCGCATAAAACATCTGAATTAATTCATCGAAGGTATCAAAAATATACCCTGTAAACCAACACGTCGCCCCGCCCCCCCCGCGGGCGAGAGGGCCACATCCAGGTCCTGTGGTTGTGCTGCCCCAGGCTGCGCCCAGCCCTCTCGTCCTCCGCCTGGTCTGACGTGGTTCCCAGCAGTCTTGTGGGGCAGCCTATGGGGACTGACAGAGCGCTGCAGGCTGGACAGTGCCCGTCCGTCTGTCCCGAGCGCTAAGCAGGATGGGGGCGGGGGCTAGCTCAGTTTAGACTTTGGTTCCAAATGGAGAAAGGGGAGGCAGTGGCATGGAGGCGCCTGGTCATCCTCTTTCGGGTCCCTGGTCACCCCGGCTGCGTGCTTGTGGTCACCATGCGCTCACTGTGTCCCCTCCCCGGCCTGCTGCCCTCCCCTCCCCTCCCGAGCACCAGGTGAACGTGCCCTGAGTACGGTCACTGTGCAGGGCCAGCCGGGGTGGGGGGTCTTAGTTAAGGCTTTAGACAGGCAGGATGCCAGCTCCGGGTGGACAGACGGACGGACAGACGGACGCGTGGGCAGACTCGGGGCTCCTTCCTTGGTGGGGTGCGTCGCAGCCACCTGTCTGCCTCCTGGGCCGTCCTGCTACGGGCGGGGACCTGCACCGTGCCCACCGGCTCACTCGCTGTCGGAGAGCGTCTCGTACTGCGAGCACAGGAGCGGCTTGGGCTCCTCCTCCCAGGCGTGGTGGGGGCCGGCGAGGGGCCCACTGCCCGCAGGGAAGCCGGGCGGAGGCGGGGAAGCCATGGCACCCGCCTGCAGCCGCACGAACAGGGGGTTGTAGGGGAAAGGCGTGGAACCTGCGGCAAAGACAGGCAGCTGCTCAGGAGGCCCGGCCACTGCCCCTGGACTAGGCCTTCCACTGTCTGCCCTCGGCTCCACACTCCTGACCCCCAGGCCTCTACCTCGGTTACCTGGATGGCAGCAGTGACTTGTGCCCCATGGTCTGCTCCCCTGAGGCCCGGGACCCCTCCGGCATCCCCAGACCACCCATTCCCTACTCAAGGCCTGCGGCGCTCCCCTGTGGCCACAGAGGGATGTCCAGCTCCACTGCGGCCTGCCAAGCCCGGTGCCACACCTGCTCCCACAGCCTGGTCTGTGGCTTCCCTGGCAGCCCCAGTTACACTGGGTCCTAGCCTGTGCCCGTCAGCCGCCAGGACACAGCTGGCCAGGCCTGCACCGTGCTCAGTGGCCCTCCCTCCCCAGGCCCCATGCCCACCTGCGGATGAGGGCCGGTCCTCCCACACACGGTTGGTGAGTGGCGTCCTGCGGTTGCAATCTCCCTCTGAGTGCACCGAGGAGACAGAAGGTGGTCGGTCACCGGACGCCAGGCCCGGGGCAGGGGACTTGGCTTTTCGACTGCTGGGTCTGCCAGAGACCTTGGCTTTCCCACCACCACCTACAAGGGGACAAAGTGGGAAGGGTTGTGTTGGACACTGGAGATGACACATGCTGCAGAGGGTGGGGGTGACATCCTGCCCAGGGGAAGCCACCTGCTTCTGGGTCCTCAGAGGAGAGGCCAGGAGCACGATGACTCCCTGCCTCCAGGAGGCCAAGGTCGACCAGATGGCCAGACCCAGTATGGGCCTGCAACTTGGGGATCAGTCTCCACTGAGTCCAGGCTGCTGGCCCCTCAGGCTGCCCTGCACCTCCCCACACCCTGGGGCTAGAACTCTGGGCAGGAAGCCTCCGCTGGACCCTGAACATTGCCCAGAATGGCACTGGGGCTGGGTGGGCTGCAGGCCTCTGCCAAGAAGCCGGACCCTGAGGCCAGGCCTGACCCTAAGAGTCCAGAACCTCCTGGAGCCTCAGTGTCCAGGACACTGAGCCCAAAGTCCCTGCTCGGCTCCCTGCTGAGAAAGGCAGGTCCTAACAGGGCAGGGAGCTGGCCTTCAGGCTCTTGGGCACGATAGGAATGTGGGTTTCCCTTCAGCCCCAGGGCCATCAGGCCACATGCAGGGGACCTGGCTGCTGACCCCACTGTCCACGCAGCACAGGTAGGTCCTCCCTGCAGCCTGGTCTCCCCAGGGAGACGCAAGCTGGGCGCGGGCACAGGCAGAGGCCCAGCGGGGGCGGGGGCAGCCGTGGGCAGCAGTGAGCGTCCGAGAAGCAGCAGGCCCGGGCCTCGTGGGCACTGGGTGCCGCAACCCCAGGTGCCAGCCCAGCTGCAGATCAGCAAATTCCAGAGACATCAAATGCGCACAAAATAGTCACAAGCTCCAAAGCTCAAGGGGAGGGGGGGGCTCAGAGGATTAACGACACAGGGACGGGACAGAGGGGCGGGGGGCCTGCAGACCTGGCGAGGCGAGCGTGTGGTCGCTCCGTCCGTCAACAGCGGTTATGGGCATAGCGGCAGCGGGCAGGCTGGCACTGGCATTCAGAGGGTTAAAAGCATTGGCGCCGAGTGGCGGGGGCTCTTCCCACTGATCATATTTACCCATGAGTGCCTTTCTAATAATGGCCTCCAGCCCCATGTTGGTGCTGGCGTGCTCCTGCACGGCCGGACTTCTAGAGGTCATAAGGCCTGGGGGAGACAGACAGACGCACACAGAGGGCGGCCACACACGGGGCGGCCGGGGAGAGACACGTGAGCACATTTCTGCAAAGCAACGCCCTCCACCTCCCGCTCCTCCTGCAGGGTGAGGTTGCCTCCAGCGCCTGGGCAGGCCGGACTGGCAGGGCAGACGGCCCTCGGCCTCGGCTAGCTGGGCTGCTTTGCTGTGACTCCCAGTGGCCCTAAGAGGAAAGGTGGGACTGGGAAGGGTGGGGCCGCGGGGACACTGGTGGAGCCAGAGCCGGAGGACAGAGGACGGGGTGGGGCGGGGAGACCCTGCCTGGGGTCTAGGTGGTGGGACTGAAGGGACCTAGGGAGGGAAGTGACTGGTTGTCCTCCCTGTGCCCTTCCCCTGAGAGGCCTGGGGCCCGCTGTCCCTGCTGATGCCCCCAGCTGGGCCTGACTCTGCCCGCTCCCCTCTCCCCACCCAGAGCCAAAGAAAGAAGGGCAAAGACGGGCGCGAGGAGAGGGGGCGCGAGGTGAGGGGTCATAGCCATGCAGTTATGTGCGTGCGGGGACAGGGTGGAGCTGGGGACAACTGCGGACGGCCTGGCCACCCCACTGGCACAGCCCCCCATGGGACACAATGGCCATCAACACATGGGCCCCAGCGCGCCGGCCACGGAGGCCCTCTGTGTGGTCCCGCTGGGCCTCCTCTCGAGCCACAGGCCTCCCCCTCCCTCATCCACACGTCCACCTGGGCCTCTCCGTCCACCTGGGGCCTCTCTGCAGCCCCCTGCAGGCACCTCTGTCCTCGGCATTTTGCTTCCAAAAATTTCCGAGGAACCCCCAGCGCAGGACAGGTGGGGCTTCGGCTGCCCTTCACTGGTCTTAAACTAGCTCACAGCTTCCTGAGGTTGGAGCCAAAGGGCCACTTTTAAAGCCCCTGCTCCTGGGGCAGCAGATGGCTGTTCACTTCCCTGTCTTTCCCTGGGTTCAAGGGCGCTGGCCGCTGGGACCCCTTGCAGCTGCTGGGCCTCCAGGTCAGAGCCAGGGCCCAGTGCAGCCAGTCAGGCCATCTGCCAAGGTGAAGCCTGGGCCCAGGGACCAGGGCCTGGGGAAAGTTGGTTTTGTGGACTAAACTGCTTTTAAGAAACAACAACAAAAAAATAATGATAAGAATGTTTTTAAAACCCTGGTACAGTCTGCACTGTCGGCTCCGATGCTCCACACCTACGGGCCCCGCTACACCCCACCAACGGCCATGTCTAACCATCTGCTGCTGCAACCCTTGTCCTCTCGTGCCTGGGGCATGAGTCTCTAGCAGGGGCAGATGGACACTGTCCCGGGGACCATCCTCTGGAGGCCCCAATGAGCCCCTGGTAACATCCAACACTGTCCTCTGCTCACCACAGTCTAGGGCTCTAGGCCACCAAGAAGGTCAGCACAGCTCCCCTGCCCTCCAGGAGGGTGATACCAGGCAAATGCAGGAACCAACCCCACAGACCCCAGCTCCTCAGCCGGCAGGGGGTCACCCCAGTCTGCCCTAGGCTCAGCCACTGCTCAGAGGTACTTCACCAAAGCCCCACCCCTCTGCCTTCCACAGAGACAACTGCGGATGGCCCAGCCACCCTGCTGGCATGGCCCCCAGTGTGACTTGGACAGGGCCCCACTAGAGGCTAGGGGTGGGGAAGAGTCTATCCAACAAAATATCATAGGAGTCTTAAATTTCAGTGTAAAAACACATGTGAGCTTCAACCCAGCAATTCATACGTGTGCATTTGATTTGGCAAAAGTCCATCCATCGTCCCCCGCCCCACCCCTGCTTGATTTCGTGAGTAAACTGGAGGCTCGAGCCATGGAAAGTGCCCACCAAGACCCCAGGGCTTCGCTCCTTGCCTGGGCCCACACCTGGTCCGGGCGCTGCAGCCTCCACCAGAGAAACCCATCTCCAGGCAGCGCCCACTGAGCTCACGGGACCGTGACCTTGAACTCCAAAGACACCTCATTGCAGCCATAGCTCGAGTGCCTGCCGTGGGACTCTGGACCTCACGGCAGGGGGGGGGACAGGGAAGAGGGCCACCCCTGAACTAGGAAAGGCTCTTGGTCCCCGTGCAGCAGCTGGGGTGGAGGTTGGGTGGGGAGGTGGGCAGCCAGCGGCCAGCGCAGGGTGTGTTACCTGCTCCAGTGATGGCGGGCATATTGAAGATCTCTGTCCCAGGCTGGCCGATGTCTGCAGTGGGACAACAAGGTGGGTGAGGCTGGCTACTCGCAGTCCTGGAGATGGCCACCCACACCTGTCCCCTGCCTGCGTGGTCTGGCAATACCCTGGGACCATGCTCCTCAGACAGGCTGCAGGTCTGGGGTAGCAGTGACACCCTGCACTCCCAGCGAGCACCCTGGGGCTGGGCTGGGGCCCCAGGACACCACATTGCCAGCCAGATCTGGAGGGACTGGCCTCGGCGAGGGTTGGTTTCCTCTCTAGCCCCAGAAGGGGAGAGGCCCCAGCCGGGCATCTGCAGAGGGGGCTTTGAGGTCCTCTGCACTAAGTGCGGGAGTCCCATAGCACTCAAGGGGGCACTGCCACCCAGCCCCTGTGGGTGGAACCAGCCCCGGTGCCCCGCACCACTCCTGCCACCGCATCTGTGCTGCTGGGCGCCTGCGGAAGGACCTGCGGACAGGACTTCCCAGGGTCCTTGAAGGGGGGCCCCAGGAGGGGTCAGCAGTGCTGGGCTTGGCCTCACTGGGGCCCACTACAGGGCGGCCCGGCTGCCTTACTGTATTCCGGCTCGTTCCGGTTGTGCGTGCTCAGCTTCTTGTTGATCTCCTGCTTCTTGGACTTGACCATGGCCGAGTTGCTCTCGGTCAGCTTGCTGAAGAAGGCCGGCGGCTGGCTGGTGTTGCCTGGGGACTTGGAGCCCGTCCTGCAGCAAGGGTCAGACACCCATCAGCGGCCTGCCTGAGGACATGGCTCGCTCCCCCTTGCTGGAGGCCCACTGCAGAGGGGCTGCCTGAACCTCTGTCTGGCGCCCCCTGACTGGCCCACCACACTTAGCCCACCTTCCAGGTCCTCAACAGGGCGAGCGACACGGGCCTGGTCTGAGCTGAGACCCCAGCTCAGGGCACAGGAACTACCACCCTAGTCCCCCAGTGAGGGCACACACCCCACCCCCCAGGTTTATGGCATTTGCTTGGCAGGCCTGAGGTCACTCAGCCTAGCCTGCTGACCCCCACTGGCAGGGACCAGCATAGGACAATGGCGGGGGAGGGGCCAAGTCATAATCTCTGAGGGGCCCTGTGCTGCCAGGGTACCTGGGCTCTGCCGGCTCCCCATCCCGATACAGCAGGGGGTACACGGCACTCCGGGGGTGCCCTGACTCTGACATGCCCTCTGGTGGGGACACAGGTTCAATGCCATCCTCGGTGCCCAGGACTGACGTCTTGCTTGGCTCTGGAGACCTGGGTGAAGGGAGGGTCCCAGCTATAGTTAGCACATTCCTAAAGTGACACCCCTGCCCTCAGTCTCCACTCTGGCAGCCGGGATGCGCTTCCCGCGAGTGGCCCAGGCAGCAGAGTCCATCACCAGCCACCTCTGCTCCTGAGCCACACAGAGCAGGTCCTGGGCTGGATCTGGCCGCAGGCCAATGTGTCTTGACCTCTCCTCTGACCCTGGTGGCACCCACACCCTGCTCCCCAGAGACACCTGCTATCTGCCTCACTTGCAAGGCACGCCCCACTGGGGGCCACCCGCCACCACGGAGACCCGGAGCCCTCGGTGGGAGTGTGCACAGGCCTGTGGTCACACGCGTGTGCTGGGGGCAGGTCCCAGGAGCCAGTGACCACTTCCCCAGGCCTCGTCTCCTCACCTGTCAAGGGGCGCGATGTCCCTGCGCCCAGGGGTAAAGGGAGGCTCCCAGTCCCCCCACGCAGTAGACCGCTGGCCAGGTGCCCACAGCCCTCACCCTGTGCTCACCTCTTGCCCCCTTCGCTGTGGGGGGAGCCGCGGGCCGGGGCGCCGTGGTCCGGGGGTGGGAGGTAGAGATCACTGGGTGGGCGGCGCAGGTCCAGGACGGGGCAGCTGGCTCCCGGGAAGGAGTAGAGGGGGGCGGGCAGGGGTGCGCTGAGCTGCTGCGGGTGGTGCCGGGTGTAGTCCTGCGTGATCACCTCCTGCAGGTGGGGCAGGGGTTAGGAGGCCCTCCACCAGCCCCTCCGGATGTGCCAGGGGCTGGCTGTGCTCAGTGCTCAGCTTCCTGGGGCTCTGGACCTGCCCCACTGCCTCGGGCCTCCATGCCCTGTGCGCCAGGAAGCGGGCTTGGTCAGAGGTCTCCAACCAGTGCCCCCGGGTGGGTTGGCCTCAGCTGTCCAGCAACATGCGAAAGCCTAAGGACCTGTGCAGGGTCTTGGCACTTCTGGAGAAGTGGCCACGGGAGTGGCTGGTGTGGGCACTGCCTCTGGGATCTCGCCCCGTTGGCCACCCCACCAGGACTGAAGGGCCATGTGACCTCCCCCTCCCTGGGCCTGGTTCCCACCCCAGGTGCAGAGGGCAGAGTACAGGTAGTTACACTGATGTGCTGTGCCAAGGTGACCACCCGCTGGTGACCTTTGACCCCAGGGGCAGTCTGGAGCAATGGGCTGGATGCAGGCTGGCTTTCAGGCAGCGGCCGCAGGTGTGGGAGGTGGGTAGCCTCAGGGCCGAGCTTCGTGGGGCCTGTGGGCAGAGTCCAGTCAGCCAGGGGCGGGGGCACCTGGGGCCAGCTGAGGGACAGGCCAGGGCTGTTCCTGTCTTGTGGGTGGGACCCACCTGGCTGCTTGTGCCGCAGCTCGGCCTCCAGGTGGCTCTTGTCCAGCTCCTCCAGGTGCTTGGGGAGCCCCTTGTCATGGGTCAGGCTGGGCGAACTCACTGGGCTGACGGGCTCCACCCCATCGGGGCTGTACCCACCGTGGTACCCTGCAGGAGGCAGCTGGACTCAGGTGCAGGCTGCTGACTGGGGTTCAAGGGGAGAAGCTGACCCCCGGCTGGCTGGGCCCCTGGGGTCAAGGGGAGGGGGCATGGGGCTGGGTGGAGGCCCGAGACAGGGACCTGGGGTCGAGGGAGATAACCCCCCACTTGGGGGATCTACAGGGACCAGTGGACACAAAAACAGACCAAAGTAAGAGCCAAACAGCAGATGCGGGGGGGGGGGGGGGGGGGGGGCGGGGGAGGGAAGGTCAGACTCAAGGCAAGACAGAGGGGACGGGGCAGGAGCGTGGGGCGGAGCATGGGACAAACAGGCAGTTGGAGCAACGCCCGGCCCAGGAGCCCTGCCTGGGCCCAGAGGCAGCAGAGAGGCTGCCTGTGGAGGCGCCCCGGCCTCTGGGCACTCGGGGCTGGGCACGGGCTTTCCCGGGCCCCTTCACGACCGGGCAGGACACAGAGCTGGGGTTCCTGACCCTCCTGGACAGTGTGGCCCCCTCCCCTCCCCAGAATCTCCCTCCTGGGCTTCCTCCCAATCCAGCTGAGCCCACGCACGGCACCAGGCCGAAGCCCCTGGCCTCCCTCCCTGCTCCCCAGATGAGGGCGTGAGCGGGGAGATGCAGGCACGGCCCCGGTGCAAACCACAGGTGCATCCACCAAAGGGAAAGCGAAAATCCAAAAAAATATATAAACAAATAAAAATAAAAATAATAAAAAATCATGATAAAACAATGTGCGAATGGTGAGGTGTCCCCAGGTCAGAGGGACAGGCAGCAGCTTGAGGATCGTCAGAGCGTGCAAATCCACAAGAATGGGCTTAAAAACAAAATGCCAAAACCAACAACAACAAAAAAAGAAAAAAAAAATGGGGGAAAATAAAAAGCAAAGATCTGAAACGTCTCTGGGCCCCGAGGTGGCGGGGGCGGGGCCGGGAGCTTACCATCGCGAGGGGAGTCGGCGGCCAGCGAACCTCCTTCTCGCGGCCCTTTATCGTGAGCAATTTGACGCATGATTATCGCGTCTATGAAGGTGGCCGCTGTCAGGGTGGTCTTACCCAGAGAGCGGAGCTCCATTTCCTGGATGGAAAAGGGTTTACTTTGAGTCTTTTCCCGGTGCAGGTCCGAGGCCGAGGCGGACGGCGCCGGCTGGTCCGGGCTGGCGTGCTGGGCTGCGAGGCTCTTGGCTGGGGTGCGGGCGATGGCCGCCGCATGGCTGGAGCTGGGGGGCGCGAGGGGCCGGGGCTCGGAGGTCTTGCCAGGGGAGGAGGCAGGCTCACGGGCCAGGGGCTTGGGGAGGAAGGCATGGCCGGTGTCCGCACGGGGCCGCTCGGGCCGCGCCACCCGGGAGGCCTCCTTGGGCAGCAACACAGGCTCCATGAGGGTGGGGTAGACCCCTTCAAGGGTGCCTCCCAGCGGGCAGTGGGTGGCGGGCGGGAATGTGGCAGCTGGGCGGACAGGCGAGGAAGTGGAGGTGGACCTGGGGTAAAGAGAAGGGGGTCAGGTGGCTGACGGCTGGGACCACTGCCTCACCCCGCCCCACCCTAAGTGAGCTCCCTGCCCTGGGGCCGACCTGCAGGAGGGCCAGTCTCAGGGGCCCCACCCGCCCCAGAGCTGGCTGTTTTAACTAAGCACCTACTAGGAACCTGCCCCTTGGAAAGGGCAGGGAACAAGGTGGCCAAGGGCACCATGGCTAGCGCCTCCTGCCGAGAGGCCTTCTATAGACCAGCAAAGGGCCAACTGACCGTGGCTGAGGGCAGGGACTGCTCCTCCCCAGAAGGGCAGGGCAGCCCAGAGGGTCTCCGGGGCCCGAGGCTCCCGCACGTCCAGCACCAGGCCCATGTCCCTGTCCTTTGCAAACTCACTCCTGGGGCCTTGGTGTCCGGTTGTCACCACCCCACCCCCAACCCTCCCCTCATGCCCGGCCCCCTGACCCCATCAGGTGCCCGCCCAGCCGCTCTGCTCATCACCTCTGTCCAGCCCCTGCTCACCCAGCCGTCTGCCTGCCCACCTGCCACGGGGCCCTGGCACCACCCACAGTGTCCAGCACACCTGCCGCCCGCCCTCGCCCACCCTGCCCTGCCCGCCCTGGTGCCAACCTGGCCCACCTCAGGACCGTGGGCGTGCTAGGCTCCACAGGGGTGGCGGTGCCCTTCATGCCCGTGTTGTGCAGCACGCTGGGTCTCTGCTGCAGGGCGTCCTGGGTCCGGGGGGAGATGGGCGAGTGCTGCTGGCCATGAGGGTGGGGGGCAGGGCGGCTGCTGTTGGCCCCACCCCCGCTGCCACCACCGCTGCTGCTGCTGCTGCTGCTCTGCTCCGTACCTGGGCACAGGCTATCATCAGGGAGCAGCCCAGGCCCCATGAGGACCCGCGAGCCCAGGGGTGGAGCCCACGCCTACCGGGTCTCCAGATGGGCGCGTGCTCCACAGTCGCCGTGGACGTGAGAATGGACTTGTCCCGCTCCCGCTCTCGCTCCCGCTCTGACGAGGCTGTGCCCGTCGGCTTGGTCAAGGCACCTCCTGGGGACCAAGGCCAGACTCAGCCCTGATCCAGGGAGTGCTTCTGCCTGCTCGCACCCAGTGCTCGGGGACCCGTGGTACCTGGGGACAGTGGGGAGCTGCTGTGCCGGCTGCTGAAGGGCGGGGGCGCTGTGGGCAGGTAGGCCAGGCGGTCCATGGCGGCAGCCGGGGTGCCTGGCGTTGGAGGCACCAGCACGGGCAGGTGTGGCACTTGGGATAGGTCGATGATGCCTGGGGTGGGGACACGGGGCTTAGCCACAGAAAAAGGGGCACGGCGACAGCCAGAAGCCCCGCACCGTCCAGGGAGAATAGACTCACCTTCACGACCCCTTCCCAGAGTGTTGGACGGGCAGCCCCCGCCCCCGCCCTGGAGGGCCACTCCCTGCCTGGGTGGCCTCTGTTCTCGGGGCTGTCCCCTCACCACCAGCCTCACCCAGCCTCACTGTCCGGAACGCCCGTGACTGGTTCTCGCCTTGGCCTGCAGCACTACTGCCAGGCGCCCAGGACACCAGGGATGTCCCCCACAGCCCCCGCAAGCCTGAGTGCCAGGAGAACACCGTGCACGCGCACACGCCTGTGCCATAACCCCAAACCCCCAACCAGTGGGCGCGCAGTGGCTTCTGCACCCCAGCGAGCCCACAGAGCCGGGGAGAAGCCCACCGCCCACCTCGCGGGCCGGCGGCGTAGTTGAGCGCCAGGGAGGACTCCCGGGGTGAAAGGCCCCTCAGCATGTCCGCGCGCTGGGCCATGGCACTGGCCGCCGCGTTGTGGTGCATCTGCTGCGAGGTGATGTAGTCGTTGATGATGGTCTGGCGGTTCTCCAGCGCCGCTGTGTCCGGGTAGCCGCGGATGAGGTAAGGCGGGTACAGGTGTGGGTACGTGGGGTTGGGCGCCAGGTGTCGCGGCAGGTAATAGGCAGTGGCTGTGTGGAGGGGATCGAGGTCAGCCAGGCCACAGGGCGTGGAGACCCCTACCGTCCTTCCAGGTGACATGGGCTCCAGAGGAACGAGCAGTGCACGCCCGACCAGGCCACATTTCAGCTGAGGTGCCCATGTGGAGGCTTCAGGAGGGGCCTGCTGACCCCCCAACAGGTCTGTCCTTGGACAAAGGCCCCAACCTGGCCATGTGGCAGAAGCCCCCCGCCCAGCCTGATCCAGCTCAGGTCCAGGGCAGAGCCAGCCCCCAGCCCAGGGTCGCTCCAGGCCCAATGCGCCCACCCGGCGCTGGCTCCTCTCGGCCTCAGCACCCCTCCAGGGAGTCTGGCTGCTGATCCCTGAGGGTCCCTGTGCTGGTGCTGCTGAGGTCCCCGCCCGAGTCCCGCCTCCCAGGGCGGGGGTCCAGACCCGCAGTCACCTGCGTCCAGAGGGATCCCGCGGGGTATGGAGGTGGGGTCGAAGGCCAGCGGGATGTGCCCCCGGTACAGGTCCACGCCACTCACGCCGCGCAGCAGGTGCTCGTAGGAGGAGAGGGGGTGCGGGTGGTGCTCGGGCACCGCGCTGTGCGGGGACTTGGCGATCTCGCGGGGTGTTGAGGTCAGCTTCCGGTCCTGGGACGCCTTGCTGGAGGACAGGCTGCCTGCAGTGACAGGGAACACCTTGTTAGAGGACAGGCTGCCTGCAGGAACGGGTCACAGGACACGGGCAGGGCGGGGGCTGGCGTCTGGGGAGCTGTCTCCTCCCCGGGCCGCGGCCCTCTCCCCGCCCCCCTCATTCTCTCTGCAAATCCTTCAACAAAACCCCTCGCCCACTCTTTCCCTCCGGGTTCCTTCATTCAATCTACCAAACATCTGTGCGGCCTCCGCCTGGCACCCAGTGCTGCCCAGAGCGCGAGGCCCCTGGGACAAGACAGACCCACATCCCAGGCCCGCGGAGCTGACGCTTGAATCAGAAGACAGAGACAGACCAGGAACAGACTAGGACTCCAGGACAATAAATGTTCAGAATGAAACGTCAAACTGTCACGGACGTGACCAGAACTGAGAGGAGCGGTGTAAGAGTGTCCCAGAGGCTGGGGACTGAGCAGGGCAGGGGAGGTGCTGCTGGGGAAGGCAGAGGGGTTGGCACGTGCAAAGGCCCTGAGTGAGAACCAGGCAGAGACGCGCTCTGTGGGCGTTTGGAGGGAAGGCATGGAGGGGGAAAGAGCCCCTCCCGCAGGCCCGAGGCCATGGTGGGCCCCGAGGCAGGAGCCTACCGCGCCACCCACTCTCACCTTCCTGCAGGCGAGGCGTGGGCTCCCGGGTGGTCACGGGCGAGCCACGGGGCAGGTGGCTGGTGAAAGGTGCCCCATGGTCCTCGTAAGTCAGGGGACTCTGCCGTGGCTTGCCGAGCTCGGGCACGATGACCGGGGCCCCACGGGTGATGGAGCCCCCGGAGCTGCCCACAGCACCAGGCCGGCCCTTCAGGCTCTCCTCGTAGCAGGCACGCTCCAGAGCCCGTGCGTCCGCCATCACGTCAAGTGGGTGCACAGGCGGGAAGGTCCGGCCAGGGCTGCCAATGATGGAGCGCACGTCGTGCTTCTTGGAGCCCGTGGAGGACGAGCCCGTGTCGTACTTGAGCGGGGTGCCCTGGGGACAGAGGGCGCCAACTCTCACGCCCAGCCCAGGACAGACGCCGGCGTCCTGCCTGCCCGGGCCTGGCCTCATCCTGGCCAGAGCTACCTGGGAGCTGCAGGAAGGGGCAGAAGGCTCAGCTGTCAGTCAATCCTCCCCAGGCAAGTGGTGGACCGTCCACTAGCCCTGGGGCGTACTGGAAGGAGCCCTGCTCACACGGGCCAAGCTTCCTCTGGTCGGCAGGGACCCTCCGCGGTGCGCCCAAGACCTGGCTGGGAACCCCGCCCCACCGTCCTGAGCCAGGCCGTGGGTGCTGAGCTTGAGGATGAGGTTCACGTTTGCTCTCTGGCCCAAAAGGGCAGCTGTGGAGCCGACGGTGAACAAGAAGCCAAGTCTCCCAGGAGCAGAGCCTGCTCTGTCCCAGCAGGCTGGGGAGACGGGGTCCATGCCTGGTCCCTTTATTCAGCCATGTTTAACCACAGTTTCCTGAGGAGGAGGAGCGTTCTAGCTTCTGGGAGAATATTCTAAAATCAGACTTGCCCCATCTTGGACACAAGGTGGGTTCTTTCCAATGGCTCCCCCGCTGCCCAGAGCCGAGAGCCAGTCCTTCCCCAGCCTCTGTGCCCCGGGGGGTGTGGACATCTTCACCCAGAGACATGGTGGCTGGGGGTGCCCTTCACCACCCGGGGAGCCCTCCTGACCCTCCTCACAACTGTACACCCAGCCACCTCCGACCATGAGGGGACAGTGCCCTGCAGGGGCTCCACAGACTCCTACTGTCACCATGGCAGCAGGTCCTCCCCGCCCGGCTGGGGCCGCAGGGGCTGCCACTTGCAGGACACAGGCTCGGGTTTGCCGGGACCCTGGGTGAGTCCTTAACTTCTCTGAACACCTCAGTGACTCACCAATAAATGGGGACGGAAAACCACGAGGATCACCGTGATGCCCCACGGCCTGCCACCCCTCTGCCCGTACCTGGGTGATGGAGCCCTCCTTGAGTGGCCGTGGGGCCAGGGGCAGCTCAGGGGTACGCCGGAGCTCCTCGCGGGGGATCTCGTGGATAGAGCGGCCCGCTTCCTTCACGGTGGCCACCAGGCCCTCGTGGGCTGGCTTCAGCTTGAGGGGGCCCAGGGCCTCCAAGGGCCGGGTCTTGTAGGCCTCGGCCAGGTCCCGTGGGGGCGGTGGTGGCGGGGGTGGCGTGCCCTCACGCTTCAGCAGCTTGGCCTCCCTGCGCAGGTAGTCCTCCTGGGCCTCCACATAGGACCGCGGGATCCCTGCCGGGCCAAGGGACCAACCCTCAGCACGCGCCGCACACCCTGCTGGGCCACCCTAGGTCCGCCCCAGCCAGGTCTGGAGCCCAAGTCCACCCGGGTGTGACCTCGTTAACATATGCGGACAGTGTGTGACATCCCAAGAACAGCACAGATCAGGGCTGGGTGCAGCACCTGCCCACCTGTGCCAGCCTGGGCTCCACCCCAGACCTGGGAACAGGCACAGGGCTGGCACCTCTGGCCACGCACACCACCCTCTGCAGGCCCTGCTGGGCCACCCCCACCCCATAACAGGCCCCGTGAGGCGATCCCCAGAGGCCCGTCCACCCTCACACGCCCTGGGCAAGTGCCTGCACATCTGCGCCCCCCAGCTCCCATCCTGCTGTGCGCAGGGGCAGGGGCCGTACCTTGGGTGATGGAGCCGCGGATGTGGTGCTGCTCCTTGAGGGGGTGGGGGCTGTGCCGCTCTGGGGGCATGGCGCGTCCCATGAGACCTGGGGAAGGCAGGGCGTCACGGCACGTCCCCAGCCAAGGGGGAGGGTCTGCTAACCACTAAACTCACGAGACAGGCGGGGGCACAGGACCTAGCAACAAGTGCCCCGTCTTCTGGGCCTCATGCTGCCTCCAGATGGAGTCCAGCCTCAGCCGTCTGTGAATCAGGACCAGCCACCCCACCGCCTCCCTGTGAGGCATCCAGAGACCACTCACTGTCCCTTGACACCCCCCAGCTGGGAAGCCCAGGGCAGGAGCGAGGGCCCACACTTGTGTCCCTGGGGTGGGCAGTGGGCGGCGGGCGGAACCCACCCTCAATGCCTGCTGAGGAAATGGTCCTGCCCACACGGCCCTCCATCACATCGTAGGTGCGCTTGGGGGCCGTCGCCTCATGGGGTGCCCCTGAGCTGCTCCTGCCGTCCTCCTTGGAGCACTGGGACACAGACATGCCACCTGGAGAGCAGACGGAAGCACCTGAGGAGCTGGCCTCTGCCCGTTGTGGGCCTCCCAGCATCCCAGGGCTCCTGGATGGAGAGGCAGAGATGCTGCCTGCTGCCACGGCCCAGGCTCTCCTGCTGGCGAGAGAGTCTGGCCCCACGCAAGGCCCTCAGGAGGCGTGGACACGGGCACGCATGTGCAAATAGTCGTGAGCCTGCCGCAGAGGCCTGTGGCCATGGACAGAGGGGTGACAAGGGACACCCACACAACCTGTCTGTGGGCGCACGCGCAGATGTGCGTGTGCCCTGGGTCAATGCACGTGGGGTGAAGGAGTCCCTGTGGAGAGGTGACTCCTCATCCCCAGATAGGGCAGCATCTGTGCAGAGGGGGCAGAGGTCAGTAGCCGTCCCCTGCCCAGAGCTGTCCTGTTAGCTGCTGTGAGGATGACAAGCTCCAGGCTACAGGGTGTCTCAGAGGCCACCCTGACCACCAGCTAGTCATCCCCCAGACTACCATCCCCCGGGGACTCCACTGGGGCTGCAGCTCATCCCCAAGCCACAAGGCACCAGCTCCACTTCAGGGGTGGGGGGAAGCAACTGGATGCAGTACCCTGGGGTCCGCACCACTGAGTACCCAGGGCTGCCAGGAAACGCCCGTGGCACTGAGCCCCTGCCCACCCTCACCCCAGGGCTCCTGGTTCCAGAATCCAGAGGTGGAGGGGAAGGACTGGGAGGGGCAGGGCCAGTGGGGACTGGGGTCATGGAGCGTGCAGAGCTGGGCCCAGCGGGGAGCGCGGGAACCTAGGCTGGGCCTCTTCCCTCACAGGCTGACCACAGCACTAGTAATAAAGAACTGGGTACTGGGGGAAGGCCCCGGGCCAACCCTTGCCTGGCCTGCACTGCCCTTCAGACTGCACTCCTAGTCTACTCTACCCCAGCCTGCCCGTGAACCACATCCAGGGGTCAGGCCTTATCCCCTGGTCCTGCTGTCCGTCTCCGAGGGCCAGGAGGACGCCCACATTGGGACCTAGGACCTAGGTAAGGGGCACCCCGTCTCCTCCACCCGGCTCTCAGCACAGGAGCCAACAGGAGGCAACCCCTGCCCTGGCTTGTCCACAGGCACCTGGCTGCTCTCCCATGCCACTGTGGGTCTGGGACACTCCCTTCTTAACCAGGGGTGGATGCACCGAGGCCCGTGGTCTGGTGGACAGGCCTCACGGGAAGGGCAGGTTTCCACAACTCAAAATTAACAAGGGACTTCTGACTCGCCTCTGCCGTGGTGTCCCAGGAGCTAACAGGGTGGGACGTGGCCTGGTCTAGTGTCTGCTCTGACCCCAGCCCTGGCACAAACTCACGGGGAGACGCAAGTGACCAAGTGACGAGCTCCCCAGCACCCTTCTCCTCCCAGCAGTGTGCTCTGGGCACCAGAGATCCCTGAGATGGGGGGAGGGGAGGCCAGGGGCTGCCCACCCTGCACTCACCCTCATAGGACAGCACATGGCCCTTCTTGCCCTCATAGATGACGTGGCCCTTGGGCAGGCTGTCCTCCCGGGCCCGGTCCAAACGACTGGGGCTGTCCTCGCCGATGATCCTGGTGATGGTGCCCTTGTACAGGACGTCGGCCGGGGTACCCTGTGGGGACAGAGAGCTGAACACGAAACCCTTGGTGACCTGATCCACACGTGGCCCACCTGAGCACATGTGTGCACACACGTGTGGCGTCTCCATGGGGGCATAGCCCACGGGGACACAGGGCACAAGGCGAGACGCACCAGGACCAGGAGCCCTGCTTTACAGAGGGCTGCCACGTAGCGATGGCCTGCCGACACCATCCTGATCTCTCAGTCCTGGGACTGACCCAGGGTGGACAGGGCCATGTGCTGCCTCAGACAAAGCAGAGGCTCGGGTGAGGTGCTCCGCCCAGAGCTGCCTGGCCATCGAGGTGGGATCTGGACTTGACCCGAGGCCTGGGCTGCAGTGGTCCCGCCCTGTGCCAGGTGGGGGCGCCACCATCGGGGAGCCCAGGGGTCAGATGTCTCAGGGCAGCTGCTGGCCACAAGACTCAGCTCCTGCCCCGGGTCCTTGACCAAGTGCCATTGCCCAGGCTTCCCGAAACCAGGACAAAGGCTCTGCTCAGTGCTGGGTGTCAGACACTGGCTCCTGAGCCTCCCCACCTGGGGCTGGGGACTCTGGCCCTGGCGAATGGCTGGCAGGGACCCTGGTCTGGACACGCCATGCACACTCCCCAGCCCCTCTCCCCAAGCTGTGACGATCCAAAATGTCCCCAGATGCTATCCAGTGTCCCCTGGGGGTACGACTATCCCCAGTGGAGAGCCACCCTTTAGAAGGAGCAAGCCCCTGTGGGGTGTGCCCACGCAGAGGGCAGGCTCTGTTGGGCGATTTCCAGGAACAGTGGACACGTCAGGACACCACTCTGGAGACAGGTCTTTGGGGAATCAAACAGCAAGCTGACCCAGCTGCTGTGTGGCCTTTTCCAAGTCCCTGTCTGTGTTGACCCCAGTTTGCACATCTACAAAATGAAGCCTCGACTCTGTCTGAGACTCTCAAAGGCACCTGGTACAGACAAGGTGTCCCCAGATCCGCAGCTCCCTCTTCCCTTCTGCGATCTCAGGAACAGACTCAGTGATGTGGAGTCCTACTGTGTTCCAAGCCCTGCCCTGGGGAACTGAGTCTCCGTGGGACTCTGCTGAGGAGTGCGCCCCAGGGTGGGGACAGTGCCTGGCAGAGGCTGCGAGCCAGGACCCCTTGCTGTGACATGGGTGCAGAGGCGCAGGCGGGTATCAGTCAGGCCAGGTGGCAGCTCAGCTCATTGGGAGAGTCCTCAGCAGGGGATCCGACATCCTTGCAGCAAAGGCCGTACCGGGGTTGCTGGCATTAGTGCACCTGTCACCGTATCTTGGGTGACACCTGGTGGTTGGGGTGGAGCAGTGTCTGCTGGGAGCTCAGGGGCTTCCCCACAGCAAGGTTCACTGGCGGGACCCAGGGGCCTCACATGCGCCCCATGGCAGGGCAGAGGACGGACACATAGCCAGGCTGCTGGCCCTGTCTGGGAGGGTTCGCTGGACAAAGTCCGTGGAATACAGATGCCTGTGCCCAGGCCTGTGGCCACTCGACGTCGGCCCCATGAGCTTGCCCCCAGGTGGAAAGGAGTGTCAATTAGGACGGGGACGACCTCGGGCTTCCAAGCTGATCGTGGGGCAAGGTGTCTCAGCGGCCAGTGCCCCATGGCCAAGCAACGCTTCTTCATATGGTGGGCAAGAGCCAAGTCCACCCTGCCCTCATGGCAAGGCTGGGAGCAGTGTTACCCTCACCTGCCTCAGATTCTCTGGCAGCTGCCACCACGCCAGGATCAGCCAAGGAGTCGGCATGGCCCAGACAGCTTGGTCCTGGCTGCCTGGACCCACGGCAGGTGCAGGTCAGGGGCTTCCACACTGCCCGTGGACCCCTACGACCTCGCAATTGGCTCTCTGGGAGGGTGTGTCCCTGCCCGAGTGTGGCAGGGCTGGGACCCAGCTGCCCTCGGCTGGCCTTTGTCCCTCAACCTTGCTCTCACACCCCACAAGGCTGCTGGGATTTCAAAACCTTCCCTTCCAGAGGCACAGCACTGAAGGGCACCGTGTCCCCTTGGTGGCCACAACTCCACTGAGTGTGCACACATGGCACAAGGCTGGGAGCATGTGGCCCCTCCTCCAGCAGGCGAGCCAGACACGTCCGGCACACTCGGGGGTCTGCCATTCCAGCAGGCCAGAGCCACCACCTCGGCCCTCTGCCTGCGGCCCCTGCCCTGGATTCTGGCTACTCTGGCTCACAGCCCCCCGGTTGCCCACTAAATGACTTTTTGGGACTAGGCCTGCCAGCCGCGGGGCTTCACTGGCTTTGAAGTGCTCCATCCTCTGAAGCTACCCTGCCCGGCTGCCACCTGTCCACAGCCACTCCCTGTGCTACACGTGGGCTTGGAGGGCAGCGAGGCTGCAGCTCTGCCTGGCGTCCCAGCCCGACCATGCTCCAGGAGGCCCACCCTGCCCTGCCAGGACACCTACGTGGGTGATGGAGCCCCGGTAGGCACTGGGGCTCTCGGAGGGCCCCCGCGTGCTGGGTATGCCCCTGGTGATGCTCCCGCCCGCAACGGAGCCCAGAGATGTCCCTGCAAGACATGAAACACGGGCGCTTTGGGTGTCTGCAGCTGCCCCCCTAGGACCCAGGTTGGGGGGTGGCCCAGGGGCAGATGCTGGGGACCCAGGGACAGAGGCTGGAGACCTAAGGAAGTGGTCTGGGGGCAGATGTCGGGATCCATGCTGGGGTGATATGGGGCAGAGGCTGGGGACCTGGGGAGGGGGCTGGGGCGGCTGGTGATGGCCCTCACCTCTCAGCACAGACATCTCCTGGGCCGTGGGTGCGCCCAGGCTCTCGGGTGGGCCAGTCTGGCCCCGTGGCGACAGCTGTTCTTGCTTCACCCCACTGAAGGGCGCTGCAGACCAGCGAGAGGGTGGGCCGTGAAGAGCAGCCCACCAGCCCTCATCCCACGGCTGCTGCCCGGGCCTGCGGGCGCGAGGCCCTCCACAGGCATCCGGCCAGGACTGCTGGGCTGCCCACTGCTACCTAGAGCCCCACAGGCCCAGTCTCCCACCCTCACGCCCTCTGCAAGGCCACCAGGTGGGCAGGCCCAGGTCCTCACCAAGCTTCTTGGGGTCCATGGTGAGGGGCAGCCCCATGCTGATGGGGCCCACGGGGGCCTTGGCGTGCTCGGAGTATGGGACGTGGAGCTGGACCGACATTCCCTGCAGGGCCAGGGTGTGGGGTCACAGTGGCCCTCAGCCAGAGTAGCCCAGCTGACCCTGGCCTGAGGCTGGAGAGGGCTGCAGTCCACCCTGCTGCGCACCTGTGTGACTGCACTCAGGCAGCATCCAGCCCTCCCCTCCCTGGTGCAGTTCAAAGAACACGGTAGGCAGAAGCAGCCCAGGCCAAATGGAGGCCACATTCCTGACCTGGCTACACTGGGGGGGGGGGGGGGGGGGCCGGGGATAGCCCAAGAGGTGCTGGAGGTGCTGGGCAGCTGGCCACACACCAAGCGCTCACCCTGGGAAGCCCCCTTCACTTCTATTAATCCACCCACCACTGAACAGAGGGCAAGCTGAGGCCAGAAGCCCTGACTCGCCCGCATGAGGCCACGGTGCGCTGGATGCCCCACGAGCGACCTCCAAGGACCAGATCCCAGGTGTCCAGGGCAGGCACAGACCCAGCACTGAGTGCAGGGACCCGGACCCTAAGGAACCCAGTGCTCCAGGGCCCTACCCCATAGGTGGGCAGACCCAGCTCCTAGGGGGAGGGGCCACACCCGGGCACCTGGCCACAAAGCTGCTCCACAATGCCCCTCACCTGGGAGATGGCGCCCATGTGCCTCTCGAGGACGCCGGGGTGTTTGGTGGAGGAGATGAGGGGAGGTGGGTTGGAGATGGTGGGTGGGCGTGGCAGGACAGGCCGGGCACCGTCGTGGAGGCCCAGGGGCAGCGGGTGACCTGCAGGGCACATGTCTGCTGTGGAGACCCCACAACCCTGGACACCCTCCACCTCCCTTGTCCCGACAGGAGATTCCTGGCTGGCCCCCAAACCCTCTCCAGGTTCTGGACCAGGGCAAACAGCCGGGGCCCAGTGACTGAGGCCAGGCTGAGTAAGTGTGTCAGCCGAGAAGCCGAGACTGGACCAAGCACTTACCAGGTGGTGCGTAGGCAAAGGCTGAGGGGTCCGGGGCATGTGGGGAGGCCTTGATCACCTCCCGAGGGGGCACAGGGAAGGGCAGGCCCGAGGTCCAGCAGGGGGGCTCTGCAGGCAGCTTCTGGCCCTCGGCTGCGAAGGCTGGGAAGAACGCAGGCTTCTCTGTGGAGGGCGTGAGGTGGGCAGTCAGGTGGTGCCCAGCTGCCTGCCTCTGGGACCCCCGCAGCCCTGGCCACCCGGCAGCAACAGGGGCTGTGCTGGCCTGGGCGCCCTCCTGCCTGCATCCTGGAGGCTGCGCTGTGTCCCTGTGACCTGCTCAGCATGGATGCACAGGAGGTGCCTCGGGGTTGGGGCCACACAGGAACCTCTGGGGACAGGAATGGGCAGTTGGCACTGAGGGCACAGAGCCAATGCCAGGGAGCGAGAGGGCCTGGGGCGCCACCCTCACCAGGGCAGGGCCGCTCACTGAACTCATCTCCCGCAGACTGAGTGGCTGGGCCGAGGTGTCCACAGAGGGGGCTGCGGCTCGCTGACCAGGGTGCCAGTCATCACAGGGCCAGCAATCTGCTGAGCAAAGTGCCAGCACCATGCTGAGCCTGGTCCAGCAGAGGCACCTCTACCAAGGCTAGTGGAAAGTGGGGTCCCCAGTGAGGCCCTCTGTGCCCGCAGCCCTTGGATGGGCAGCTGGCACTGAGGTCCAGCTTCTAGCCCTCCCGAGGTCCCTGAAGGTGCCCAAGGGTGACATCCAGACACAGCAGCAGTCACAGCCAGTAAGCGGCCAGGTCAGGATTTGAACCCGTGTGGCGGTCAATGTTGACAGGAATTGCTGCCCTCCTAGGGCCTCCTCCAGACTGACGCTGAGCACGTCAGCCCAGCTGTCCCCACAGCACCGTCCAGGTACAGTCCCTGTTTCATAGACAGGAAAACTGAGGCCCCAGATACCAGGTGGGAGCTTTGAGGCAGGAGGCTTGGCGCCAGGCCTGGCTCTTCCCCTCCTGGCCACCAGAAGAGCAGCCACATATGACCCTCAACTGACACAGCCAGGGGCCCTGGGCTCAGGTCTGCCTTCACGGAGTCCCCCCACTGGCCCCTGGCCCTTTGCTGAGTCGGTGCTAAGCTCTAGACAGATGCTACGGGGCAGGGGTAACTAGTTCAGAGGTGGAGAGGGACACAAAGTGGCAATGATGGAGGTCTGGGGCCCGGGGGCGGGAGTGTAGGGAGGTGTCATCTCTTGAGGGCCCGTGGAGTAGGGCAGGGGAGTGCCGGGATGGATCAGTGATGCCTGCTGTGGGCATGGCCTGGGAGGGCAGCCTGCAGGCTGCAGAGTGGACCTTGCCTCCTACGAGACATGGCGCTTCCCCGTACTGTGTGCTGGAGGGCAGCTGCCGTGGGCAAGGGCAAGGGCACAGAGGGCCTCACTGAGGACCCCACTTTCCACTAGCCCTGGTGGAGGCGCCTCTGCTGGGCCAACCCAGGCCAGGAAGCTCTGAGAATACCCTGGCTGGCCACACTGGCCAGCCCCCGCCCACCTCCTCAGCTGCTCTCCACTCTGGAGGGCGGGGGAGGAGGCCTCCGTCTGGGAGGGACTTGGGGCCCGGCCGGGCTGGCGGGCAGCCGAGGGCTGGGAGACAACCTGCTCCTCCAGCTGGCCCCAGGGAGCCCCGGTGGGGCTGCTCTGCAGAGGGGCCGGGGCCAGGGCCAGGGGCTGCTTCCTGAGAAATGAGAGGGTCCTGGGGGAGCCAAGCTGCCGACCAGACCAAAGATGCCAAGAGCCTGCGCCAGGTGCGCCATATCCGTGGAAAACCATGCCTAGGAGCCGGCCCAGGCCTGAGCTCATGGAGACCACGGCTGGTGGCTGCTCTTCCCCGGGGGCTTGTGACCCAGCCCAGCTGGCTCTGGCTGGCCCCATGTGGTTCCTGCCCCACTCCAGCTGACACCAGCCCGAGCTGTCCAGGTCCCTGACACACATACACAGCTGTCCCTAGGCTCTTGTCCTGAGCCTGGAATGTCCTTCCAGAGAGCGCCCCGCATCACACGCCTCACCTGTCCCATGCGGCCACCCCTCCCGACAGGCACCCCAGCCCAGGGGGACAGCTTGGCCACACCAGGCGGCCACCAGGTCCCCGGCCTGTCTCTGAATCCAGCTCCAGATCCATGCTTCCTCCTGTGTCCAAGGCCACCTCACTGTGGCCTTGTGCCTCTGCCCGACCCTGTAGCCCTTCCTGCCCCCCAGCAACCTGAGAGATGTTTCCAGCACAGGGGCCTAGCTGTGCGTCCCTCCCCAGCGCCCACTCACCCGAGGCTTTGCTGCTGCGAGACAAAACTCCCGTCCACGGCCCACATCAGGGCCTCCGCCTGAACAGCCCTGCCCACGGCCTCGCAGCTGGCCCCTCACACTCCCCAGAGAGGCCTTCCCTGCCCTGGTTGCTGGCCAGCCTCCCACTAAACACTCTCCTGCGGTCCTGTTCTGCTCAGGATCCCCTCAGCAGCTCTCAGAGCAGGACATTCAGCCTCTGGCCACCAGATCTCCACTGCCAAACACAACCACAGGCATCCCACCCTCCCTGCCCAGGAGGAGGGTCAGGAGGCTCCTGCATGCTGCTAGGGGTGCTTGTCCACCCTCCCCAGAAGTCTCCGCAGCACGTGAAAATGGCCATGGGGAGCACAGGGTGGGCATCCATCACTACCACCTTCCAAGGCCGTCCATGGCCAAGGGCCAGCTGGGCTTCCTCAGGAGATGCTATGATGGAGGCTGGGGAGGACAGCAGGCAGTGGTCCCAGCTGAGCCTTGCTGGTCACGGAGACCAGCCTCTGGGCCTGCTGCTTTGGACCCCTGCGGCCAGCAGGTGCAACCTGGGGTCGATCGTGTGACGATCCCCACATGAGCCTGTAGTACTTGCTGCCTGTCAGGCCTTGGAAAGGGGGACAGTTTGGGAACAGACTCGGGAGTCCTCGGTCCAGCTGAAACGGGCAGAAACAAGATGCAGAGGGCAGGAAAGCTGGCCTCAGTCTGCCGACCCAGGCCTTACGGTGACAGCGCAGCCGGGGGTCTGCCCTGGTTCCCTGGTGGGCACGGCAACCTCACCCCAGAACAAGGTCCAGGCAAGAGCTGTAGAGGGCAGCACGCCCCGCGACCTGGGCATCCGGCCTCACCTGGGGTTCTAGAGACCGTGTGTGGACTAGTCACCCCAGCGGGGGCTACGGATGCGGTTCTGCACGGGACCATGCTCTGGACACATGGAGGAGCTGCATGAAAAGACGGCCCCAAGGGCCACCCAGGCCCGACCTGCCCTGCAACGTGGGTGGGCCCACGTGTGCCCACCACGGACAAGCACCAGCTCTCCAGGCGGCCACCATCCCTATCTGCAGGCCTGGACTTGCCCATTGTCCCCAGAGACGCCCTCCGGCCATCCTCGGGGGCGCACTCACCCTCCTTCTCGGCGGGAGGCGCAGGGCTCCTGCTTTTGACTGGAGGACTGGTGCTGGGCGGCTGGGCAGGGCCACCCTCCGGCTGTAGGTGCTGCGGGGTCGCTGGGGCAGAGGGACTTGGCTTAGGGGGCGCTGCCTCCTCCCGGGATGGCTCATGGACCTTGGTGACCTGCTGGGGAGGGAGGGAGAAGTGAGCGTCCTTGTAAAGGGTCTGAGGTGACAGGTCAGTGAGTGTCCTGCATGGGCCAGTCTGGAAGTCAGAGTCCAGAAGGGGCAGTGACATACTTAAGGTCATATGCAGGGTCAGAGAAGAGCAGCTCTAGCACAAAGCATACGGGTCACCACCCAGCTCCAGGAGAAGGGCCCGTCCCAGCCGCTGGGTGGGGTGGGCAGCTAGGGCCCAGCTCCACTCCCGGCCCACCTCCATCCCTAGAACCCAAATTCCACAGAGATCAGGGCTGGGAAAAGGGCAGTGCTGACCCTGGGGTGTGGCAGTGTGGCCTGGCATGTCCAGTGCCCAACACTCATGAAGCCTGACCAGTAGCCCCACCTGTGGGCTTGGAGCCCCCAGTGCCCATCTCTTGGAAGGAGCACCTCTGAGGCCCACAGGTCTGGCTAAGAGACTGTCCACGGCTGGAGGCTCCCGAAGGGCCCTAGTGAACTAGGGCAGCTCTCTGCTCCCATTGACTAGTCTGGGGCCTCAGGGGACCCATGCAAGGAGGAGTAGGTCGCAGCTGGCTCACGCAGTGGGGGTCTAGGAAGACCTGTGGGCTGCAGGCTCCCGCCTCCCCCGCCCCTGGGGGGGGGGCTCCTCAGGAAACAGGAGGCAGGAGGAGCGGCCGCAGGTGCAGACTCCAGCCCACCCGCTGCTGGGAACAGGAAGTCAAGGCCAGTGGGGGGGTTCCCACTCACAATGGGGGGGATGGCGGCCGCCCGCTGCTTCAGCTGCTTCAGGTCCAGTGGCTTCTGAGGTGACGTGTTGGCCCTGGGATCACTGGTTGGGGTCAGGAGGCTGGGCCTCGGGGACAGTAGCCTGTGGGGAGACAGGCGTCAGGCCACTTGGGGCTCTCGCTCTGGGCTGGCTCTTCTGATTCCATGGTCTCAGCCCCGGGTGCTGGGGCAGGGAGGCACCGCCAGAGAAGCCCTGAGAGGGACCAATGACCAGCGTCACCCAGCCAAGGCCAACTGTTTCTCCCGAGGAATCTGGCCAGCACAGAGGGGAAAACTACGCTGCTCCATGCAGCCCTCACTGTGGCCAAGACTGCCTTTGACCCAGCCCAGAGGCCAGGAGGCAAGGCATGGACAGAGGCCCAGGCCAGGACCACACGGCCCGCAGGAGAGCCCCAGGCTGGGACACGCCAGGGGCCCAGACGAGCCGTCATACCGCGCGGAGCCGCCACGAAGCCAAAGGCCCAGGCAGACCAAGGCAGAGGGCGATGGTGACTTATGGAGGTCACTACCCACCCAAGCCTGAGTGATGTGGTGCCGGGTAGGGCCCTGGGCGCAGAGCCCAGTCAACAGGTGGCGGGGGGCTGGACCCCTGCACACCACCCCACGAGCAAACAAGTGAGCCCTGGCTTCCTGCTTAGGAGCGGGCAGTGCGTCCAGCCGGCGGCCACAGCGGCCATCCCAAGGGGCTCAGGACTGTCACCTCCTTCAGCTCTATGAGGCCCCAGCACATAACTGCTGTGTGACTCCCTCCTTGGCAAGGGACATCTGAGGCAGAGTGGCCTCCTCTAGCCGGGGGCATCGGCTGGGCACAGAGCAAGCCCCGCCCTGGCCTGGGCACAGGGGCAGGCAGACTCGTCCCCACCCCAGGACTTCAGAATTGCAGGGTTTGATGACACATGGGATGCGTGAGGGCAGCCACCTTGGGCTGCAAAGCCAAGCTAAGGTGGGGGGTCCCCAGAATCTGCCCGTGGGCAGATGGCCGTGCACCATGGCTGTGCTGGTGATGTCACACACAGGTGGAAAGTCACAGCCACTGCCTCCCAGGAGAGAGCGTGATGACCAGGACACGGCTCGTGCCACCCACCCTGCCCTGGTGAGGAGAAATGCCACCTTTCAGCAGAAGGGGTGGGCAGATGCCCGTCTGGGGAAGGCCCCTCTCCACCCCACTGCGGCAGGACCATGGGCATGTGACCAGCCAGCCCTGTGGATACCAGCCTCCTGCCCGCATCTGCCACATGCCTGGCTGAGCAGGGAAAGCAGACAGACCGGGTGACGCCTGCTGAAGCTGCCTGCGGCATGCAGGTGGGGCCAGCCGAGGAAGGTCACCCTGACTCCTGCGGCAGGCAGCCCGCCCGCCCCCCCTCTGTCCAGATCCCCGAACCTTGCTGCTGCCCTTCATGGCTCTGCGGCCCGGGCCGGAGGTGAGCCCTGCCCTGGGTCCACGCAGGATGCTACCCCCAGCCGTGCACTCCCCGCCCCCCAAATGTCCACACTGCCGGGCGGCTCATTTACCCTCCTGCCTTGAAACTGGCTGGCACTGGTCACCTCAACTCCCTAGCTGCTCAGAAGGCAGTTTGGTGGCTCCTCGAAGGCCTAACCCTAGGTGTCCCTATGACCCAGCAACACCATCTCCAGGTGTGCGCTCCAGGCATGCGCATAGTGTCCACACAAAAGCACCCACTGCTGCCGCAGCTGCCCTCCCAACGGGGTAGCCAGAGAGCAGAGACGGAGGGCGCCCAGCAGCAGGGCCCTTGCCAGCACCCCCGCGGCCCCACCAGCCTCACGAAGAACAGCAGAGAACAAAACACCGGAGCCCGAATGTCCACTAAGACTGAGCACAAGGACAAGACGGGCCATGTGGGGCACTGCGGGGCCTAGGAAGGACCAGGAGGTGGTGCCTGCCACAGTGTGGGCAAGCCTCCCGGATGGCAGAGCCCCAGGCTGGGACTGCGTGCCCATGAGGTGCCCGGCAGGCCAACCCTGGCACAGGGAGCAGCCAGGGGCTGCTCAAGGCTGGGAGAACACTGGATGGTGACGACGCCATTCCTCAGTGGTGGCGGCTGCGCTAGAGACCACTGGACGGAGTGTGTGGCCTGTCTCTGCGAGGCTGTCACACAAGGAGCCAAGGGCCCCGCGGAGCAGCTTCTTTCCTCTGCAGATGGGAAAGTGGCTCACAGCAGGAAACCCACAGTGTGAACCTCAGAGCTGAAACTCTGACTCCCCGCAGGTCTCAGGGTCCCACCCCGGTCTGTCCCCAGGCAGGGAGGCAGGTCTCCTCCAAGGGCCTCTGCTTTCCGGGGTGGGAGGGGCTGCCTCTCCAACCTGTCAGCAGGCCCTCCTGGGGACACTGGGAGACCCAGAGCCCTCTTTCTGAGCCCCACCCCACAGTGAGGTGGGGACTGGAAGGAACTGGGCTCAGGGGACAGCACTACAGACTCCCAGAGGCCTCCTGACCCCAGCCAGACCTCTCGGGCAGAGAGGGCAGAATCCAACCCAGAGTCTGGGTTCAAAGCTGTGGGGAGTCTGAGGACAAGGCCCCTGGGGAGGGGGGGAGGGAGGAGGGAGGAAGGGAGGGGGGAGGGGAGGAGGATGGGGAGGAGGGGGAGGAGGGGGAGGAGGGGAGCAGGGGAGGAGGGGAGGAGAGAGGGGAGCCCAGCGGAGGCCGGCAGAGGCCAGGGCTTACAGCCCTCCCCGTGCTCAGACCCAAGTCCTTCCACTCTCCTCTTTTTCCTCTTGGAAGATGGTGCTTTTAGTCTCCTCCCTGGGGGCTGGGGGGGCCAGGGCCCCGGGGGCTGGCTTGGAGCACGTGACCAATGGGTGCTGCCCCTCAGCCCTCCGCTGCAGTGGAGGCTCCCCCTGCAAATTCCTCCGAGCCAAGCATGCCTCAGCGTCTTGGGGTGCCCACAGGAGAGGAGAGGTGGCAGGGCCACCCTGCAGGAGGGAGGCCAGATGCCTGAGGAGGGCTGGGGACCACTGTGGAAGGCCAGGGCAACAGGGGTCAGGGCTCACGGGTGAGGAGCACTGCATAGGGCTGGTGCATCCCTATCCTCCTGGGGCTGGCTCAGATCCCATCATCACTGGGCTGGATCGCCCTTGCCACCAGTCATCCTGGGACTGAGAGGGCACTACCGCTGGCCTGTGAGTGGCATCTGCAGTGGCAGCTCTTGCAACTGCCCGCTTCCTGGGCCCCAAGGAGGGTCCCTGGCTTTCCTCCCCGACTCCACCCTGGGTCCTCCCTGCACTCGCCTCTCCTCCGCCCCACCTACTGAACATGAGCTCATGAAGCCACAGGGCCTTTGCAGGTTGTCCCTCCTGTCCGGCTGGCTCTCCCCACACTAAGGCTCTGACTGTCTGCGAAGGTCCCCTCCTAGGAGAGGCCTTCCAACAGCCACTCCTCTCTCCACCCGTGTCCCCCATAGCAACCGCGTCTCCTTGCACTCCCGCCGCTTGTGTGGCTGCTGTGAAATCAGGGAGACCCTGGCCCTTTCCCAGCAACCCTGGGCCTGGCACGCGCTGGTGTCCAGTCCCTGCCTGAAGAACTGCTGCCACAACTCATCCTCACCCCAGGGGCCTGCTGGAGCGGCCGCGAGCATCCCCCTCTTGGGGCGCCCTCTGGGGTCCCGGGGCCGGTCTCTGCAGGGTGCTCTCGTGCTGCCCTGCTGGTCAGTAACTCAGGCTGACGGCGAGCCAACACATGGGGACAGTCTTGCCCACTGTACAGATGGCCAAACCAAAGAAAGGGACCTTGCCAAGCTCTCCACAAAGCTGTTCAGGCCCCTTCTCTGGGGAGATGACCAGCAAGGCAGGCAGCCTTGGGCTCCGCAAGCAAAGCCACCACCTCTGGTGTCCACTAAGAGACTCCCAGGCACGGTCACCCTGCAGAACGTGGAGGGAGGTGGATGGTTTCCCTCAGTCACCAGACAGGGTCTAGGGGCCATGCGAGATGCATACTGCGTCCATCCAGGGCGCAAAGCTCGCTGGGCTGGGCCTGCTGGTGGGAGTGAGGGCGGCCGCGGGCAGGCGGCCAGGGCCTGGGCTTGCCGGGGGCCCACCAGCCTGGGCTCTCCCGGGGAGGCCCTGGCTGCGGGGCCTGCTCTGACGCATCTTGCCTGCGTCCTCCGGCGCCCGCCTGGCCCTGCGTGGTCACAGCTGGCGGAGAAGGGATGGCGGGCTGCCAGCCAGGAAGAGGCCGCAGGCTGGCCCAAGTCCAGAGCCATCCGCCAAGAGGACAAGACAGGCCCCAGGGCGGGGACTAGTCCGGTCACACAGGGTGTGACAAGCCAGGTGTCTTGACTCCCAGCCCAGGGCTCCTGTTCCCTGGGGGCTGAACACTGGCCATGAGGCAGGAAGGGGGATGGCTTCCAGATCCCACTGCAGGAGGGAAGGGCACGTCCCAGGCAGGCCTGTCCGAGGATGGGGTGGGAGAGCACCCCAAGGGGCACCAGGCCCAAGGGCTGCTGGGATGCAACCTCCAGCTGTCCAGCCTGGGAAGGCCACGTGGACCCCAGACACAGCCTCTAGAAGGCCACTTATCAGCAGACTGCCCACAGCTCAGCGCTCTTCCTGGGAGCAGGACTTGTTTCCAAGGCTCTGAACTCACAGCCAGCGGAGCTGGGCGCACAGCAGTCCCCCTGCCTGCTCCCCAGCTCAGGCCCTGGCCTCCGCCCTCCAGGGGACCCGCCCTGCCCTGAGCACTGTTTTCCAAGCCACGCCCGTCGGGCAAGAGGCACAAGAACTTGGTGCCCTCAAAAACCTGCCAGCCAGGTCTTTGCCCAGCCAAGGGCTACGGTCAGGCCATGGGCGCACGTGCGCGGTGAGGTTCCCATCTGTCGGGGCCCCAGGGACCAGGCGCAGGAGGCAGAGACAACAGAGTCACCTCCTTTTGAGGAATGCAGGGGCCCTAGGCGCTGCAAGGATCTCTGTACCAATGGGCCCAGCCCCCCCCCCCCCCCCCGCACCACGCCCAGGGTGAATCACGCAGTGCAAAGGCCCTGCATGGACCTTGAGGTCAGCGTTTCCTCCCTTGCGCTGCCCGGAACTTTTCCGAGACTCCAGAAGAGAAAACAGTCCGCACTGTTTTTAGTCAAAACACAATGACCCGCCTGCCTCGCTGGACATGGTTCCCGGCCGTCCAGAAGCCGCGGCCTCCCGGCTCTCCCTCCAGCGCCCCATGGCCCTGAGCGGGTGGACGGCCCCGGGTGTCAGCACCTGCACTGGAGGGCTAGGTCCTCCGTGTCGGCCAGGGCAGGGGCCCTCAGAGCAAGTGCGCCACGACAGGAAGACCCACTGCCAAGGCGCGTCCCTGGCTAGTGTGGGTCCCTCCAGTTGCCCAGTTGCAGGGCACCCCTCGGGGACACCCCCACCTGCTGCACCCAGAGCCCAGGCTGGGGAGCTGAGTGGCCCCACTCTCCTGAACCCGCGCTTTCCCCACCCTGGTGGCTACCAACTGTGGTGGTCCGTCACCACCCCAGGACACCAGATCCCGACCATCCTGCCTGATCCACTCAGCTCCATGCACGGCAGCTGGCCAGCTGCAGAGGGCAGACCATGGCCCAGGCTCTCGGGCACCTGGAGTCCTCCCACTGCCCTAAATGAGTCAGGCAGCTTCCAGGCCTCTGTACCTGCCATTGCCACCAAGAGCAGGGCAGCAGGGGGTCCCCCAGATGCTCAGGTGATCACCCCGGTACCTGCGCCCGTGACCTTGTGAGGTGCTGCCCAGCTGAGGGCTGTGGGCGGCCACCAGGGCGGGTGGGGCAGGGGGACCCTCCTGCAGGGCTGTCAGAGTAGCAGGTCCTGTGCACACCTGGGCACAGCAGTGCTCCCTAGGCACAGGAGGGTCCCAGGGGGCCTCCTGCAGAGGACAGGTGACCGCAGGGCTCCTCCCACCTGCTCCCCGCAGCCCCCAGGGCTCTTGCTTTCCAGGTCCCACTCGAGCCCACACCCCTCCCTCCATGGCCACAGGTGCTGGGGACAGGCAGGGCTGGCCTGAGCCCACGGAGCTCGGAAGCCTTCAAGGGGGCCGCCCGGGCTACTCACCGGCTCTTGTCCCCTCCCTCGGGCTCGTCCACCTCGTCGGCACTGCAGGTGGCACTGGAGTCACTGTCCTGGGGGGCGCCCGAGGCCTTGGCAGGGGTTCTGCGGCTCCCGCCCTCCTTCTTCTCCACCTTGAGAGGCCCCTCGGGTGCGGCCTCCGTGCTGGCCTCCCCAGCCCTGGCCTTGTCCGGGTCTTCCTCCTCGGCCTCCTCCTTGCAGTCACCCTGCACAGGCTCCTCGGGGACTGAGACAGACTCTTCCATCTTCCCCGCGTCCCCCTCAGGCTCCTCAGCCACGGGGGGCTTCTGTTCCTTCCCCTCTTCTGCTGGGGGTGCCACGGTGGCCTCCTCCTCCTTCTCCTCCTTGGGGGCCGCAGGAGGGGGCTCCGCAGGTGACGCGGGAGCAGGTGGGGGCGTGGGGGGGCCACTGGCATCTGCAGCTGGGGTGGGCTGGGCAGGGGCCGGGGCGTCCTCAGGCGGAGGGGTGGGCGGCTCAGCGGGGGTCCCAGCAGCACCCAGGGCCGGCGGGGGCTGGGGCCCACTCTGCCCGGCATCCTTGGTGGCCTCGGTGCGGGGGGAGGGGATGCTCTCCGTGTCAGAGCTGTTGTTGACGGCAGCTACACGGAATAGAGAGGGATGAGCAGGGGGACTGGGCCTGGGGCCAGGAGTCAGGCCCGGTTCTGAAAGGCCTCCAGGCCCCACCCGAGCCCCAGTGTGGCTCTGCCCCCACTGGCTGGCACCCTGGGAGGGGGAGGGACAGGGGCACCTCTCGAGAACAGCGCCTGGCCCACAGGTGGACAAGCCAGCAAGGGGCAGTGCAGGGGACTGCCTGCGGAGGACCACAGCCACCAGGCACCCACCAACACCTGGCAACGTGCAGGGATCAGGTGCATGAGGAGGTGGTGGGGACACCACAAGGGCAGAGAAGGCTGGGGACTGGACACCACCACCCCATCTTTGGGTCTCAACATCCCCCATTTTCTGTAGCCAAGCAGGTCAGGAGAGCAGGCCAGGCGGGTCCCCAGGGCCAATCCAGGGAAGGTGGGAAGGTTCCTCCCCAGGCAGGATGGGCAGGAGCAGGCCGGGGACAGCAGGGAACAGGGGACAGCAGGGAACAGGGGCAGGCAGGGGCTCGGGGTGGCGGCCCACAACAGCAGCGCTCCCAGGCACAGTGGGGTCCCAGGGGGCCTCCTGCAGAGGACAGGTGATTACGGGCCTCCCTCCCACCTGAGCCCTGCCCCGTGGGGCCAGCCCGCCACATTCCTACCTGGGCCACTGCATTCCCCTCTGGGCACCTCGTTCCCAGAGGCGTGGACAGCTGGAAGGAAGTCAAGACGGTCAGAAGCCAGGTGCCCACCGCGCCCCACAGCCCTGACCCATGACCAACATGTCCCCCGCGGTGCTAGTCACCAGCAGCTACAGGACCTGCAGCAACCCCAGGCAGGCAGGTCCAGGCCTGTCCATGGCCGGGCAGTAACAGGGCCACACAGGATGGGCAGCAAGGTCTGGCCCCTCTGAGAGGCCTTCCATGGGTCCAGGTTCCCAGGACCCCAGGGTGGGGTTTGGAGGGACAGGCCTGCAGGGACTGCTAGGGTCCACAAGCAATCTCCCTTCAGCCCCCTCTGTCCCCCACTGTCCCTCGGCACTTCCTGCTTCTCTCCTCCCTCCAGGGCCTAGAGAAGGGCCACCTCCCCTTCCAGAAATGACACCAGTTGACATAGACGCGCGACCACGCTAAGCTGCATGCAAAGCCTGTCACACATGACAACTGAGCTTGACAGCCCCCAGGAAGGACGGCGAGCCCTCCATCAAGATGAGGAGACTGGGGCACAGAGTGGCTGAGCGAGTTGCTCAAGGCCACAAAGCAAGGACACAGGGTGTTGAACCTGGCAGCCAGTGTCCCTGACCACTGGACTTCCTTCCCTGTGTGGTGACTCCCCTTCACAGTGGGACAACAGAGCACAGGAGTTGACCATGCCCCATAGACCAGCGTCTAACCCTCTGAATCGTAGTTTGTTCCCCGTTGGTCTGAAGAGGCCTTCACCAGAGGCCCTCAAAGGGGACAGCACAGCGAGCATCCAGCAGGTGCAGCGAGGGGCTGAGAACCAGCACCTCTAGCAAGTGTCCAGGGGCACTGCTGCCTGGGGAGAGCCTCGGCCTCCTCATCCATACCCAGGATGAGCCACCTCCTCCTCCAGGCTGTGTGACAAGGGGGGACCAGCTCAAGACTGCCTGGCAGGGAGCACAGCACAGGTCCTGGGGGAGCCCCCACCCCGCCAGGGCTGCACAGTGCTGCTGGTGCTGGCTGGGTCTTCTGGGAGACTCTGCGGGGCAGCCCGGCCCCCACCCGGCCCTCCTCAGCCCTGACCAGCTGGGTGCCAGGCTGCAGCTGTGGGGGCTCCGAGGTGACACAGGAGCCTCAACCCTGGCAGACGGGTCCTGCCCCGACCCCACGTGAGCTCTGCAGCTGGAGGCCTGCCACCCCAGCTCCTGGCCGACACGGCGGGGCCTGGCTCCCCTCCACCAGCCCAGCCTGCCCACAGGGACAGCAGGAGGGGACAGAGGAGGAGGATGCCCCGAGGGCCTGGCGCTCCTGGCTGCCCTGGGGAGCGACCCACAGCAGGGAGGCAGCCAGACCTGTCCCCGCCCCGCCCCAGACTTGGACCCAAGCAGCCGGAGGACCTGATGACCCTGTTCCACCCGGAAGCGGACACCTGGGGCAGAGTGCAGCCCACCTGAGGCCGCGCTGGCGCCTTCCGTCCCCAGGCTCCTGGAGCCCGGGAGACTAAACATGGGGACAGAGAGCAACAGGGAGCCCCCGACAGGTGGCAGGAGGAGCAGGGCTCTGAGGGCTGGCGGGGTGCTGTGGCCAGGGGACTGGGCAGGGGGCCCGGCTAAGCAGCAGGTCCTCAGAGGTGCTCTAGGGGCGGGTGGGGACAGGGCTGCCATCAGCTCCGACAGGGAAAAAGGGGGCAGGGTGGGGGTCGCGGTGGACAAGGCTGTCACTGGGGGCATGGGGTCAGGTGTCAGGGTCTACAGACACCAGGAGCCAGAGCGCGTCTTATAGGGCCCATCTCTGCCACTGAGGGGGTGTGACAATCTCCTGTGACCAAATCCCACCTTCTGAGTGCCAAAGGTTGCCTGGTGGCCTACACTGTCACCTTACTCTGTCCCTATGCTCCCTGCCAAGCCCGTGAGGACTCCACTTGGACAGCTGGCTGGGTGCAGGTGTGACCTGGGGCCCTGAGCTGCCTGCACCTCGGTCCCACGGCAGGAAGCGGCGCCATCATTGCCCACTCGAGTCTGGACTCGGGAATAGACAGAGGCGTAGGCAGCGCAGCTCCAGGATCCGTGTCCACTAAAGCCGCTGACTAGACCCAGCTCCCCCCAGAAACCACCTCAGAAAGTAAATCCACTGCCAAGAGGTGGCACGGGACAGGTGGCAGGTAGCACCGGACAGGTGGCAGGTAGCAGGGTCCCGAGTGCGGGGTGTCCTCTGCTGGCCCGGGGGACGTCACCAGGTATAGGCACGGAGGAGCTGTCACGGCCACTGCCCTGGGCTGCCGCGCCAGCTCACCTTCAGCCTCCTCAGCCATCTCCTCCTCGTTCCCGCTGACGCCCGAGGCCTCCATCTCCTCGTCCTCCACCACGGGCGGGAAGGCCGCCTCCTCGCTGGCCGCGGCCGGGGCTTTCTTCTTCTTCCTCCGGGCATTCCTCTCCTTCTCCTGGGGCACCGGACAGCAGGGCTCAGGGCCACAGCCAGGGCTGGCCGCCCGGGGCCTCCCCAGGCCTAGGACCTGGCTGCAGCTTTTTTTTGCAAGGGATAGGAGCAGGGCCACCTCCCCCACCTTCCACTCAGGGCCACATGCCAGGGGCTATTTCTACCAGGGCTTCATTCGTCCACCATGTCCTCGGCACACCCCGGCACGGCCCCAGCCACACTGCCCTTCCTGAGTGGGTGAGGACCTGGAGGACCCGCAGCGCAGAGACCACAGCCCCGGGGCTCCCTGTGGGCCCACTGGTCGGTGGGCAGCTGGCCCAGGCCAGGCTAGCACGGGAGGGCCTGGTCTCAGCCCCTGTGGCCTACAGGCCTGCAAAGGGGCCGCGGGACACAGGGCGTGAGGCAGGCAAGGCCGCTGCCCTCAGGCTGGTCGGGAAAAGCCACAAAACCCCCGGAAGACGCAGGTGCCGGCAGGGCCCTGGGAGGGTCAGGGCTGTGTCCTCTAGGTCCTCACCCACTCAGGAATGGGGCACAGGGTGTGGGCCCGAGGGCTGCTTGGGAGAGGACGGTCAGGGAGGGAAACTGCGGGGAGCTGGCACAAGAATCAAGACCTGAGTGGAGAGAGAACTGGCCGGGAACAGTTCTGAGAGAGCAGCCTGGGGAGGGCACTGCACATGCAAAGGCCTTGTGGTGCCACATATGGGCGCATTCGAGGAACAGAAAGAAGCACATGTGGTGAAGCCTCCCGCTGGCCGTACCACGCTCCATGCCCCCCCCCCCCCGCCTCCTCCCTCACACGGAGCCAAGCCCTCACCCTCCTGGCATGCTTGGGGACAGCTCCTGTCCTTGTTCCTCTCCCAGAGGGACATCTCCCCTCACCAAGCCAGGCCGAGCCCAGGAGGCACCTGCCCTGTGACTCACTAGCTTCCAGGCAGCCATCAGCTCGGGGCATGTGTGGAGAGGGCCTGGGGGCCAGGGGCCAGGGACTGCAGGGAGCGGCCTGTGTCCCCAGCCTGCAATGACAGGAGGGACGCAGCCTGAGCACTCCGGGGTCTCCGGGAAAGAGGACAGAAGCTACGAAATGCCCAAGACCACCCTACGCAGAAAGGCAGCACCTGCCCCCGGAGCTGACGCCCGGCCAGGCTGCAGGCAGAACTCAGGGAAGCAGGGGTCGGGCTCCAGATGTCCCCGGGGACAGCTGCAGCCTGGGGTGGGACCCCTCCTGTCTTGTCCCCTTCCTGAGTGGACAAGGTCCCAGTGTGGCCACTGGGAGGGCCAGAGGGAAGGGGAAGCGTTTGCCTGCCGTTTAGTCAGAGTTTCCGTCACCAACGCTTGGCCAGAGGGCCACAGCCCCACCCTGCCCAACGTCCACAGCCCCATTACAGGGATGCCCAGCTCTGCTGCCCACGCAGGCCCCCAGTGCAGCCTCAGCCCTCCCTCCCCGAGCCCTTCCTGGGAGGGCTCCTGGCGCGAGCCCGGAGGCACAAGAGTCGTGGCCTGCAGTTCTGTGGTGGCGAGGCCCCGGGTCCCCCCCCCCCCGCTTCCCCATTCTATTTCTAGCCGACAGGGACTCGGGCACGCGCTGCGATGCGCTGGGTGATGTGGGCGACCGCTGCCCAGGCAGCGTGGGCACAGGGCACGCCGCGGCCTGGCAGGAACGGTTCACCGGGCCGGTACAGTGTCCTGGAGACAAAAGACCCTCTCTAGGGAGGTCACTGAGCCCTGGACACAGGTGGTTAAGTGGACGCCCTGAGGGCCCCAGAGGCTGGGCTGGGTGGCCCTCCTGCGGCAGCACCGCAGCTTCCTGAGGTGGGACAGCACAGGGGTGGCGGGCGGCCTGCCACCACCTCTGCACCCCAGGCGGCGCCTACTGTGTGCAGCAGGCACATCCCAGGTGCCAACTCGCTGGACCCACAGTCCTCGCAGAGCTGGTGTCCCACTTCCAACCCTCCAGCCCAACTGTGTCCAGTCCCCACCACCTCTCCCACCCCCGGGCACTGCTGGACGCATGACGTGCCCACCTGGAAGGGCCTGGGCGAGGGCCTTGGCACGGCCGTTCCCAGACAGCCACAGGGCTCACGTCTCCCTACCCTAACAGGCCTCAGAGGCCCTCCCTGTCACACTGAGTGGCCGCCCCATCCCAAACCTGTCATTGTCCACCCATCCCCCACCTCCACACATCCTGAGAGGACCCCTGTGCTCTGGTCTCTAGGGCTACTTCTCCCCCAGGACACGGCACGGCTTGTCTTCAGCTCCCTTCCTTCCATACCAGGGACAGCGCCTGGACAGAACAGGCAACCGCAACGGCCAACAGATGAGGACGCGACTCAGAGAAGCAAAGACACCTGCCCGACACCACACAGCTCCCAGGTGAGGTCAGTTCATACCGCCTCTGCCTGGACCTGGTCTGTGCAGCCCATGACAGACCACAGGCGAGGCCTGGCCGGGCCTGGGAGTCCTGGAAGCTGAGCCCTGGGGCCTGGACCCAGACGGGAGAAGAGGGCAACCTTCGGCCATGGGGAGGGGAGGGCAGCCTCTCCGGACATAGGAGCCACACGCCTGCTGCCCTCCCAGCCCTGCTTCCTGCTGACCCTGTGGCGGCCACGTCCAGGCCAGGCCTGGGGCCAGGTGGGGGTGCCCACCGACTCCCTGCTGGCCGAGGGTGACGAGCCACCCGGGGACCTGCCTCTTCCCCAGGGCTAGAGGGTGCAGGGGCAGGGGTGCTGATTTCAGGGGCGTCTGAGGGGCCACAGGGCAGTCACCCGGCCCAAGGGCCGCCAGTCGGGACAGAACTGCGGGCTCTGGGCCTCCCTCAACTCTGTGCCTCTGATTCCCCTGTTCACCAGGCTCCTTCAAGGCCAGCTGGGTGAGAGGACCCTCCCACACTCCCAAGTCACGGTCCTGTCAGGACAGGGTTCCCCTTGGCCACGCCTCCTCCACAGGCCGGAGGTGATGGGCCCAACATCCTGCACATTCCAAGAGGGGGACACAGAGGGCCCTTTCTGATCCAGCTCTGGGACAGTCCACCTTCAGTCCAGCCCTGGGTGGGCTGCTGCTCAGCTCAAGAATCATCAATGGCTCCCCACGCCCAGTAGGAAAACCCCACCAAGCGCCTGTCCCTAGGAGACCTGCTGTCGCTTCTGTGGCATACAGCAGGCGCTCAGGAGGGGTCCATGGCATGAACCGTGCTTACCCAGTGCCCTGGGTCCTCTCCTCCCGTCTCTCAGACAGGAACTGAGGCCCAGAGTGAGGCCACGCACCCGAGCCACGGGCCTCCAGACCACACGCCGGCTGTCACGGCATGTGCACGGCTCCACGTAGCACCCCTGCAGACGTCACTAGGGCAGGGCGCTAGTGACCTGCCGGCCCCCTCCAGTACCCACAGGCGTTAACCCAAAGCTGCTGTTTCACAGCCCGGGAGGCAGGTGCTGCGTGGTCCCCGTCACAGGTGGAGAGGCAGAGGCACAGAGAGGGTAAGTCACCTGGTGGAGGCCACAGAGACCCTGAGCAGCAGGGCCCGTGCCTGGGCCTTCTGGGCCTGGAGTTCCTGCCATCTGTCCACCCACACCCTCGTGGCCACGGAACAGGAGGAGATGGAAGCGGGCAGTCACCCGGAGCGCCTCCTGGGGACGGACCGGGTCCTCCCCACCCGAGCCGAGGGCAGCAGCGCCCCTGAGGGCAGCACCTCACAGGAAGAGACTGAGGCCAGCCCAGGGCTCGCAGCGCAAGACAGGCAGGCGGGCACTCACCCGAGGGAGCCTCAGGCCCTGGACCCCAAGTCCCCAGGTCCAGGGGTCCATGGGGATGAAGGGGAGGCCGCTGAGGAGGGCTGGAGGGGGAGGCCAGGCCGGGGACAGCCCAGTGGCAGGGTTCTGGAGCCCCGAGGCGGGGCAGGCAGGAGCTGTGGAGGCCGGGACGCGAGGAGGGAGGACAGGAGAATGGGCGGGGGCAGGAGGACGCTGCTTCCAGGAGGGGCTCCAGGCCACCCTCTCCCCTGGGCTGTCCTGTGCTGTCCTGTGCTGACCACCTCCAACTCCTGACCTGGTACACAGACATGGCCAGGTCACGCCCCGCCCCATCAGCCGTCTGCCCTGAAGTCCCTGCGGACCCAGGAGACGAGGGGCCCTGTCCGAAGCCCACTCCCGAGGCACCACTTAAGACCCCATCTGGAGGGCAAGGGCAGGGAGCCCTGCCTGAGTGGAGTGCCAGGGACATGGGACGGCTTCCCCTTGGCCTGGAGCCAACAGCACACGTGGTTCAGAAAGAACCCCCCAGGAGGGCTGGAATGGGGCTCTCAAATTCTCAGTGGGGCTTGAGGACAGTTCTAATGGGTGATGCTACGCCGGGCCGGCCTCCATGTGCTGTGTGACCTGCGCACCCTCTCTGGGCCTCAGCAGGTTGCACTTAGCACACCAGCTGCCCAGAATGTGCTGCACCACCTCAGTCCAGCCAGGTGGGGGGCGCCTTTCCAGCCTTCAGAGCCACAGCAGATCCGCGGGGAGGCGGGTGGGGAGTGCTTCTCACCTGGGGCTCACACCCCAACTTATTGGCCGGCAGCCTGGCTGAGCTTGTTCCCAGCTTTAAAATCGTGAAAATGCTCATCAAATGTATCCAAGGGAGATGAAGAGGGAGGGAGTGGGCAGGAGGAGGGGCAGACAACGGGGCCTCCCCACATGGTCCTCAACTCCCAGAAACAGTTGTTCAGGGAGTCTGGGCCCTGGGAGGCCACCTGAGCCCACAGGAGGGCTGGGCCTCCAGCCCTCGAGGCCCCCAGCCCAGCTCCCTCCCACTGAGGCACTGACCGAGGGCAGCGGCCACTGATGGGCTCCTGGGCCTTCTTTCGAGGCTCTGAGGCCGCGGTTTCCTGGCTGAGTCAGCGCAGACCCGTGTGGCTCCTTCCCTTGCTGGGAGCGAGCTGGGACCAGGCTGGGAGCAGCCCGTGGGCAGGCGAGGGCCGCCCCTGGCCGCGTACTCACCATCTTCAGCTTGTGCTGCTGCAGGATCTCGTCCAGGTTCTGCCGCTTCTTGTAGTTGAAGTAAAAGTTCTTACACTGCGACACCGTCTTGGAGCCCACCATCCGGGCGATGGCCGACCAGTTCCGGCCATGTTCCAGGAGACCTGCAGGCAGAGGCGTGGGTGAGGCTGGGGACAGCCTGGGCTCAAGGAACAGGGTGACAGCGGAGGGCATAGGGCCAGGGGCCCCCTTCAGGATCTGGGGGCTGCCCCCCCGCCCCAGCTGCCTGCGGGCCAGGCGGGCTGGGTGACCCAGCGGAACTCCCCACAGCTGCCGAGGCCCCGGGAGACGGGACTGCCTTCCGGCCACACCACGGGCGAGCGGGAAGGGGAGGGCGAGGGCCGGGATGCACCCAGGCTAAGGGGTCACCCAGAGGCCCACTGGCCACGAGGCCCACCTGGCTTGGTCAGCAGCGGGAGTGGATCTGCCCGCAGGCGCCTACTGCCCAGAGCGTCCCCCAGCCTCCCAGACCACCTGGTGTGAGGAAGGCCCAGGAACCTGCAGACCAACCCCCGCCACAGCAGTCCCTGCTCTCCCTAGTTTGGGCCACCGCTGCACCTGCCCCTCCTGCCCTGGAGGCTACCAACCTCAACCTCAGCAGAAACACGGAATCTGCACTCAGAGGCCTGGCCGCCCACCTGCCCAACCCGTGTTCCTGCTCCGACGCCAGCAGGGTGACCGCCCTGGCCCAAGCGGCCCTGCAGCTAAGGCTGGCCGCCTTCCCAGGGCTGACGAGATGGAAGGGGGTCTCTGAGCCCCAGGGCCACACGGGTCAGGACTATGACAGGAGACCCTGCAGGCAATCTTTAGGCCGCCTGGCTCCAGTCATTCAAGCTGCCCTTCAGGGGCGGGGCCAGGGTTCCCTCCACCTCCCACCCGATCATTCCTTCAGGCCTGAGCCCGTCTGGCCCGCAACCGCCGCGCTCCACACGGCGGCAGCACAAACCCAACCGACCACCCCTGGGGGCCGAGTGGGCCTTCTGTGACCAAGCCCTCCAGGGACTTGGTGAGTCCCCTGCTTCCTGTCCAGGCTGTGGCCATGTTCCCACCCCCAGGACGGAGAGCTGGGGCTCAGGGGGTCAGCCACCTCACCAAGCTCACGGCACAGGCCACAGGGCAGAGGAGGTGTGGGGCCCGCTTCCTGCTCTGCTGGCCTCTGGGCCTGTGGGTGGGGGTGGCGCTGGACAGGCCACCTGCTTGCCTGCAGCGGCCACAGCAGCCACGTGGCCCACACCAGCTCCTCAGGGTTCCTCAAGGACAGGCGGGGGGGCCGGGGCGTGGGATCAAGTGTAACTCAGCCCCTGACCTTTCCTGCTGCCCGCGCCAGCAGCAGCTGCGGCCCCAGAACCAGCGGACGGACTTGCGTTTATTTATATTTCCCAGCCGGAGCCGGAGTCCAGGCAAACAGGCCGGCCAAGGAGGACCGTGGGCCTGGAACCGGGGGGTGGGGGCAGGTCTCCCATCTGGGCCTCCAGGGATGGGCCAGTGGGCGGGGAGACCCCAGGGAGGCTGACATTTCTAAACTCCACAAATGAACAAGGAGGTGGCCGGAGCTGCTCCACGCACTCCACCAATGCGTGGGGGCACCAGGGGCTGCCTCCCTGAGACCTGGTGCCCCAGACCCTGGACGGGCCTGCGCCCCTGTGCCTCTGTGGGGAGGACTGGCCAGGGCCTCTGGGGCATGGACTTCCCGGGGCTTGCTTGGGGCCCCAGCTGATGTCCAAGCACAGAGGGCAGCGCCTCAGGCTCCCGCCACAGAGCCAGCCCGAGTACCTGGGGACACCCGCAGAGCATGCCTGGCAACAGCCGCCAGCCCTCCCTGCAGACCCAGGAGCCCCTCCCTCCAGGGGTCCCCGCTGGACGAGGCTCCATGTCCTCCTGCCACCCCCAGCTGCCCAGCTGCCCTCTCCTGAGAGCCTCATCAAGGTCCTTGTCCCCGGGCACCCGCAGTTCCCTGCCCCTCCCCGGGGCCACTCACTCACATCCTCTTATCCGCGTCTCCCCCTCGGCCAAGTTTTCCGGAAACATCCGGCTGGGAGGATGCTCCAGGGAGCGGGGCTGGGAGCTGGCGGCCACGGAGCTGCGGCTGCTCTGCTCCTCACGGCTCAGCCTCAGCGGCCAGGAGGGGAGGGGTGGGCGGGCGGAGGCCGCTCAGAGGGCGGGCGGCAGCAGCTCAGCCCAGCGCCTGGTGGCCCAGGGCTCCCAGGGAGCGGCCACCTCCGACAGTGAGGAGCTGAGAGCGCCTTCTCTGCGGGGGAGGGGGGCAAGGTGCCGTCACTTGTGCGTGCAGGGCGCCCCTGTGCCAGGCGTCACCAGGGTGCAGTGTCCACTGCTCCTCTAGGCACCCACATGCCCCGGGAGGACACAGCCAGGGACACTAGTCAGAAGTCCCCGACACCCAAGCTGGAGAAAACCTCCACCCTGAGCAGCCTGCTGCCTGCTCCCTCTGCTCCTCCTGCTGCCTGACCCAGCGAGCCGCGTCAGGACTGAATGTGACCTCCAGACAAGGCTGGCGGGCGGGCGGCGGGCAGGCGGGGGTGCGTGGCAGAGGTCCAGGCCCAGGAGGGGCGGGCCCACTTGGCACGGCCCCTCCTCTCCCCGTCCTGGCGTCAGCCACGGTGAGAACAGACAGGGCTCCAGAGAGGCAGCGCTCTCCCCTGCAGACTGGGAGCACTCGCTTCTCCTGCTGCCCCTCCCCTGCCAGTTCCACCTGCTGTCTGCCCCCCACCTGCCCTGCTACTGGGCCACTCAGGCCCTCCGAAGGGGGCAACCAGTGGGCAGGGGATGGCTTTGTGTTCCAGGAGGAAGCTCGGGGTTTGAGGAGCCTCTAGCTGTTTGGGGTGGGGCAGGTCTAGGGTCCCCTATGGGCCCTGCTGCCCAAGGGTCTAGGGCCACAGCTGCCTGTCCAGTCCTCTGAGACCTGGAGGACCGGGTCAGCCCATGCACGGGGACACCTGCTGAAGAGCCCCAGGTGGCTCCGGGAGGCTGAACGGCAACTGAGCTGAACTTTGGAGTGAGATCCAGGTCAGCGCCACCTCTGTGCCTCGGTCATCGACCTGCCCTGCTCCCTCGCCTCAGCCGTGCCACCCTGCCACAGAAGCCAGGGCAGAGGGTCCCCGGGGCTGCCCTGTACCCGCCCGCGCCAGGCAGAGGCAAGCAGCAGGTCCCAGTGGGACCAGGCCCATCCTGCTGAGCCACACCATCCACACCACGCAGCAGAGGGCTCGGCTTGGGAGGCCACCACCGTGTCATTCTTCCCATGAGGACCGGAGACTTTGGGGAGGGCCGCCAGAGGCCTCCAGGGCCCAGGACAGGCAGGACAGGCACCGGCCTTGGCTTTGGCTCAGGGCACTACCAGCAGTCCCGGGACATTCACACCTGCTGGAGGTGGGGACCGGCATTCTCTCAGAACCGAGGGGGACGGCCCCCTCAGTTGTAGTATCTTGGTGGCATCTCTCCCCCCTGAAATGGGCTCTTCTGTTCCATGCTCACGGTGGCTGTTCGTCTACCCCGGGGGCATCGGGCGCACAGGAGGCACTAGGCAAAGAACTACAAGGTGCCAGGCACCCGAGCCTGAGCCTGGGGCAGCTGATGCCCCGGGGGCCCTCTGCTCCTCGCCTGGGAAGTTAGGCTGGCAGGGCACCAGGAGGGTCCCGCTGTAGAAGCCACTCCTCCCCGCGGCACGCCGAGCTGGCCCTGCGGTCTGGATTCCCCAGCTCCACTTCTAATTTCTAAGGAAGGAGTTTCACTTTGAAGAGTTGGGAACTAGGAAGTGAAATCACCCAGACAGGAAGTGAGCAGGGGCCCGAGTCCAGCCGCCTGAAGAGAAGGTGAGGGGGCGGGGTGCGGGTGAGGGGAGCCCCTCTGCAGGGGTCCACAGCGGTAGGGGGGGGCGGTGGCCGGCCACAGGGACAGCTTCCTCTCCCACCTAGGGCCTGGGACCAGCTGACTTCCAAGAATCTCTACCGCTGCCCACCCCGGTGAGGCGGTCCCCAGGGCTTGATGCTCCTGCAACAGTCCTACTTGGGTCCTCCCCAAACCTGGGCCAATGGGACCTGCACAGTCCTGCCTGGAACCCCACCTGGCCCTCCCACTGTGTCCCCGGGGCCAGCCGCCTCCCCTGGAAACCAGCGCAGACCCTAGTCCAGGGCTCTCCCCAGAGTCCAGCCCCGAGGGGCAGCAGGGCAGAAGGGGCACGGCCCCACCCCCACCCCCACCCCACTCCCGCCTGCCTGAGAAGCTCATCTGCAAAACAAAACCCCTGGCCCAGCAGCCCTGCCTTAGAGGAGACCCCCACCTGGGGGGGGGGGGGCAGCAGCACCAGCCAGGACAGAGCCCCTGGGACCCAGAACAGGCCCAGGCCCACCTCTGCTAGTCCTGAGGTCCACACCCCATCCTACCGCCCACCTCCCCTCTGGCCTGCCTGAGCCCTGCCCCCTCCTCTCTGGCCTCAGGGTCCCCAAGGCCACCCCCTTCCAGGACATCAGGAAGGACACAATCATTAAAATGCAAAGAGGCCTCCTGGCCCCACCTCGCTGGCTCTGCCTGGAGAACCCCAGGCTGCCCTTCCAAGGACAGGAGGCAGTGAAAGGGACCCAGGGGACCCAGGGGACCCAGGGGACCCAGGGGACCCAGGGGACCCAGGGGACCCAGGCCACAGGGCTAGGCATCTCCTCCGAGGCCCCAGCTTGGGCTCTGCCGCATCACAGCATAGTGGCCAGGGCGCACAGCATGCGGTCACCACTGCACAGGGGCACAGCTCTGGCCCTGCCACGGAGGGACCGACCTGGACACTGACACGTCCACCCCAGCACAGCAAGGGTGCCTGGCCGCAGGATCTCGACTCCTCCTCAGCCCAGACAAGTGTCCCCAGGTGTGGCCCAGGCTGACACGCTCCGGCCCAGCAGCTGACCCGCATCGGTCCCTCCCAGTGCCTCGGTCCCCAGCCCTGCCCATCGGCCTGGGTCACCCACCCCCCAGGCCGGTCGGCCTGTGTGTGAATGGACACGTTGGCCCCCCACGTGCGAGCCACGGCACGAGCCCCAGCTGCCCAGGCCACGGGAGATCGGCCTGGCGGGGCCTGTCCTCAGGGACAGCATGAGCCTCTGACCCAGTGCTGGTGGCCGGGCAGGACTCGGGTCCAGGGCTATCCGCAAGCTCCCGTCCACCATGAGAGCCCCCAGGAGGGCTGAGGCCAGCGGGCTCTCCTCCCACTGCCTGGAGGCCAGGGAGGGGCAGGGCAGGGGCAGGGCAGGGGCAGGGCAGGGGCAGGGCAGGGGCAGGGCAGGGGCGGGCCCACCCCACCCTCCACAACAGGAGGAGCAGCGGGCTGGCCTGGCCTCTAGCACCACGGGGCCACACTCCGGGCCAGGCTGGCTTTCTCAGGGGAACCAGAGTCCTGCATCCCAGCAGCAGGGGCCAGCTCCTCCCACCCAGCGTGGCACTGGGCCCAGGGCAGGTGGCCCTAACCTCCTGTACACACCAGTGACCATGGCCCCCAGGGCCTCCCACGCTCTCACAACAGCCCAACTCCACCAGTGGCCCTTGCACCTCCTCCTCGGGCTTCCGCAGCCCTCACCTGCACACGGCGGGCCCTCTGCTGGGCCACCCTCCCTCTCTCCTTACCTGGTAACAGTGCACTGGATGAGTCCTCAGTCCTCAGGCCAACCATGCTTTAGAGGGCCTGGTCCCAATCCCAACCCCAGGACTCCACGGCTGTGATAGAGGTCAAGGAACTCCCCTAGCAGCCACCTCCAAGCCCGCGGGAAGACGCGCCTCCCCAGCCCCAGCGCCCAGCATCCGGGCAGCGCTACCTAGGGCTGTGGGGTCCGCCCTGGCGCCTTCCCTGGGGAGCCTTCCCTGGCCTTGGACGCCTCAGCGGTTCCCGAACACCTGCTGGGCAGGCGCTCGCCCCAGCTGCCCCAAGGTGCGGTCCCTGTCAGGGCCAGACCCAGAGGGGCAGAGCTGGAGCTCGGACCCAAGAAGGACGCCACCCAAGCACCTGCTGCATATAGAGGACTGAGCGCACTTGGCTCGGGCCAGGACATGAGTGGCGGGGACCTCGGTGCGCCTAAGGCACCCCTGCCCCAGCTCCTAGGCTAGCACCCCAGCCCTGGGGTAGCCATGCTGGGCTGGCACATCCCCATCCTGCCCACCCAGAACCTGTGAGCCCAATTCAGGTAAGGGGCTTCTGCCAAGGTGGCCAAGACAAGGTCGTCCCTACAGGGAGGCACCCAGACGCGGAGACACCACCAGAAGAGGCACATGCCACAGGAAGCGGTCACCCCAAGGGTGGAGAGATAAGGCAGGCCCCTCTGGGGCTCCAGCAGGAATGGGCCCTCTGACACTTGATCTTGGACTTCTGGCCTCCTGTAAGTTCGAGATCACCCAGCCAAGATGAAGAAACAGGCACAGAAAGGTCGGCTGACTGGGCCGAGGTCACACAGCCTGGAGGTATGGGGGCTGAGACTCTTCTCCTGCTGCTCACCCTGAGTCCAGGCTAGAAATCTTTCCAGATGCTTTGGCCAGCTCTGTGGTCCCAAACCTGGGGACACACGGCTGCTGGGCTCCTGGGCTCCCTGACGGGTGGGGACTGGCTTCCACCCCAGTGCCCTGGCTCCATGTGGATGCCATCTGCCTTGAGTACAGCTGGCTCTTGGGTCCTTCTCCTCCCTCTGGGTTTCTGAGGGCCAGGCCGGGGCTCCCGGACATGCCCACTGTGGAGAAGGGACCCCTGCCAGCACCTGGCTCCCCACCCCCACTCGGAACAGATGGCCGTGAGCAGCCACCCAGCCGTGATCGTGCACATCGCTGTGATTCCCGGCAGCTGGGCACACTGGCGCTCCAGCTTTATCATAAATGTCACTGAGCAGGCCCCGCGCTCAGGAACCCAGGGCCCTCGCTGCATCTCTGCAGGCAGGACCCGGGATGAGCTCACCAGGCTGCAGACCCAACCTTGAGACGGCCGGGGCACCCAGGCCTCGCGGTGACTCATCCCCGCCACCCTCCCGCCTCCAGGTCTGCCCTCCTGGGAACCAGAAGGCGGCCACCTCCCGGTGTCCAGGCAACGGCGGTGGGCTGTGGGTGAGGACAGAGACGTGCACATAGGACCCAAGAGGCCGTGGGCCATCCACGTGGAGACCCCCACGCGTGCAGCCGGGGTAGTCCCATGGCCAACAGGTGGAGATCCCAGGACACACCTGTGGTCAGTAGCTGTGAGCCCTTCACCAGAACACAGGAGCCGCCAGGGACGGCCCCCCACCCCCACAGAGGAGCCGTCGAATGAGCACATGCGGCCCATCCCGCGGACACCTCGCAGTGAACCTGAGGACACCAAAGACCTCGACATGGCTGGAGCAAGGCTCTCAACAGCGGGTCCCAGGGGCCCAGAGCCATTAGCCCGGGGGTGTGGCCGGTGCAGGCGGCTAATGGGCATGGGACTTGCTCTGGAGAGAGAAGGCTCTGGACTGGGGGAGGGCTTTGCTCAAAGCCACCGCAGGCTTCATTCCAGACAGTACCACGAGCACGTGTCCCCCACCAGAACTCAGTGCAAAGGACCGGCCTGCTCAGGACGTGCAACGGGAGCCACAAGGTGGACATAAAGACCGACACAGTAGCCCTGCCATCCCAGACAGCGCCTCGATCCTCAAGAGGACGCAGGGCAGGGCCAGGGGTCCCGGGTTTCTCCTCTGAGCCCACCTCTGGGAAGAGGGGCCGGTGTCCAGAAGGCCCCCAAGGGGAAGGGCAGCGGTCCAGGAGCGTGGGGGCCGGAGGGTCCTCTCAGCTCTGTGGCCCCACTGGGCAGTTTCAGCCCCAGCCTCTCGGCAGCTGGGCCAAGGTGTTAGGTGAGGGCGGGACCAGACAGCCGCAGCCAGGCCGCCCCCAGGCACCAGCCCTCCAGGAGGCCACCTGCTGACCTGCGAGCCGAGACCCGCACCTCCTGCAGACAAGAGCCCCGGCCTGGCAGAGCCTGTGGACAAGAGCCCGCGGCCAGGGCTGCCCATCCCCGAGCACCAGCTCCAAGCCTCGGAGCAGCCCTTAGCCTCTGCTCCTGTCCCTGTTTATGATATGGGACGGGGACAGGGCCACCTCCAGGTCAGGGGCAGGTAAATGACAGCCACCAGGCAAAGTGGGGAATGGGGCACTGCCAGCCACCTCAGCACCCGGGAGCAGGGGGAAGGGCAGGGAGTAAGGAGGACAACAGACCTGCCCAGCAGCCTGGACACCCCTCCCACCCACAGACACCTACACCTGGACATCCGTCACCCACAGACACCCGGACACCAGGACATGGACACCAGGACATGGACACCAGGATACCTACACCCAGACACCAGGACACCAGGACACCTATACCAAGACACAAGGACACCTACACCCAGACACCAGAACACCTATATCTGGACACCAGGACACCCCGTTACCCACAGACACCGGCACGCTTCTCCTATTCACAGACACCTGGACGCCTACACCCAGACCCCCGTCCCCCTGGCAGAAGCCCGGACACCAGTCCCACTCAGATGCACAAGTCAAAGCCCAGAGACCGGCCACAGCCTGTGAGTGGGACTCAGTGCCAGGCTCGGGCCATGGGACCGGCACCAGGGATGTGAGCACCTGCCACCCAGCCTACCCTGGGGGCTGCACAGGTGGGGACTGGGCCCAAGAGCTGGACGACCTAGATCCATCCCCTGCACATCGCAGGTCACCAGCAAGCTGGGATGGCATCTGCACCACAACCCCCTGGCGATGCCAAATCTCAGTTCCATTTCCAGCTCTTCAGTGTGGGCGTTCCCCACCTGTCCCTGACATGTAGGTGGCCCCGTCCTCTCCAGGACTCGCCCTTGGGATCAGGGACATCTGGCCCTGGCACATATTTCCAGATGGGAGCACCTGTGCGCCCAGGAGGGGTCTCCCAAGCTCCGCACTGGAGCTGGCCATGCCCATGGAGACCAAAAGCCCTGTAAATGTAACTGGCCCATGACCCTGGTGGCCTCCAGCAAGCTCTGACCCCCTGGATCACCCAGGTCTGCACTGCCCTGTCCAGAGATAATAGAAGCAGTGCTGCCCGTGGCACAGCTGGCCATGTGCTCCTGGCTGGGTCTCCACGTCACACGGAGTCACTCAGACCCATTCTCTCTGGACGACGAGGGGCTCGGAGGGGCAGCAGCCCCCACCCTGGCCCTGGGCCAGGCCACGGGCGCCGGGCGCCAAGCCCCCCCCCAAGTGCCAGGGCTGCAGCCCACCTTTCTTGGCCGTCTCCATCTCCTCCTCGGTCCAGCGCGAGCTCTCGTTCATCTCCATAGAAGCTGTGGAGGAAGGCAAAGCGGTCAGCAGGTGCCTGGGAGGCCCTGCCCTGCTTCCCGAAGCCTAGAATCCCTCTCCTCTGAGTCAGGGAGGGAAGGGGCCTTGAGGGTCGCCTCCCTTCTCTGACCCCCTTGGAGAAGCTGCATTTCAGGTGGCCCTTCCCAGCCGGCACCGGCTGCAGCTTCCGACTCTCAAGCCACACACAGGGCAAGACCTGGGCTGAATCAAGCCACAGACCTCCACTCACAGCCTCCACTCACAGCCCCCACTCAGCGTGCCACACTGGGACAACTGAAACCACTCCCTTCACAGGTGGGAAAACTGGAGTGGCCTTGGCTATGCTGGCCATCCCTGCCTGTACTCTGCCTGAACAGGGTGGCTCCTGGGGATGGCCTGAGGCAGGGGAACAGGGTGGGCCTAGGTGGCAGCTCCCAGGGCCCGGCTTGCACTCGGGCTGGACTGTGCCCTGCTCCTGGGCTCTGCTGTTCCCAGGCCCGGCCTCAGGATGCCCACAGCCCGCTCCCGCTGGGACCTAAGGTCCCCACAGGCATGACCACCCCAGGTCAAGGACTCTGGTCCTGGAGAGTGGTCATGTTCTCCCAGGACAAGCCCGGCCCCTGGCGTCACTGAGAAGGGACACACTTCGCCTTGGGCTGGGGCAGAGGTGGCCGCTCATCTGTTGTGGCCTTTTCTGAGCCCCTCCTTGCTCCCCGAGACGTGAGCCCAGCCGTCCCTCCTAGCTGCCCTGAGGGACCACCCGCTCCATGGACTCAGCAACAGAAGGTGGCCCACAAAGGCTGGCAGAGGAGACCAGTCCCAGCAGGGGTAATGTGGCCGGGGACCTCGATCTGGAGAGGCCACCCCAGCAGCCTCCCTGGAGCCCAGGGTCTCTGAGGCAGGCGGACAGGCCTGAGCCGGACTGGGCTGCAGTGGAGGCTGTCTCAGAGACCAGGGAGGTGAGCCTCCACCGCGGGCCTCCAGGCACACCGACACAGGGTGGCAGCGGGCAAACATCCAGGAAGCAGGTAGACCTGCGGCTGGTGTGCCCAGCTCAGACCCCAGCTACCTCTGTGACTTCAAGAGGCCACAGCCCACCCAGCCTTGAGCAGCCCCTGTACAAAGCAGGACCAAACTAGCCTCCCGGAGCCCCCGGAAGAGCCTGGTAGGGCAGACTCCAGGCAGCCTGGAGGCCGAGCCTCTCCCCACTGGCCCACGCCAGGAAGGAGCCCTGGACAGAGGCCGGGCTTCACCTGGTCCCCACAGGGCTGGCCCCAAACACCAAAGAGGAACCGAAGGGACAGACGCGCACCTGCTGCCCCCTGTGGCGGACCTGGGAACTGCCACTCAGGCCTGGTCTCTGGCCGCCTGCTGAGCAGTGAGGGCCCTTCCTTTAGCTCAGGAGGGAATGTGGGAGCTCAGGGGCCTGCCAGGGTGGAGGCCGGGCTGCAGAGGGGTCAAGCCCAGGCCCCAAAAGGGGCGGCAACTAGTCACCCTTCAGCTGCTGCCAGGATGTGGACCAGGCCAAATGGCAGAGCTGACCCAGGGAACCAACTGTCCTCCAGCGTCACACAGGGGACACCCCGAGGCCTGCACCCCGGCACCCTCCACGCTCTGCCCACGCGACACATCGGTTACCCTCGCCCCAGAGTGAGAGGCGGCACAGAGGACACGAGGCCCTGGGGCTGAGGAGCTTGCCCTAGGTCACACAGCAAGTCCAGCGGATAATGCTGGGACCTGAACTCATGCTGCACAGAAACCCCAGGCAAAACCCACCCCCCGGCCCTCACCCAGCTCGGCGCTCTGCTGGGGGGTGGCCGCCTCCTCGTGGCTGGCCTCGTTGGCCATTGAGCGGGTGATGCGCCCTTTGCGGCGGCCCTGGCTGTTGGCAGTTTTGCGGCCTTTGGAGGCCACGGCCTCCTTCTCATCGTTGTCCTCCCCAGAGGTGTCTTCGGTCTTCTCCCTAAAGGCCAAGAGGAGAACAGGAGTGAGGCTGGACTCTCCGCGGGCAGTGGAGGGGGAGGCTGGGGCGGGGTCTGCAGCGCCACCTATGGGAGGCCAGCCCCGAAGGTGATTTGAGTGACCTCCCTGGCTGGGCGAGAGGCGATTAGGCACAGCTGGGTCAGAGCTTTCCCCACCCTTCTCAGGTCCGAGGGCTTGTCCGCGCAAAGGCGTGTCTGGCCACTGCCCTGAAGACCCAATCGGCGCCCCTGACCTTGGGATGCTGCCCCCCTTAACCTTCATTGGATGGGAATTTCCCTGGAATTTTTTTGTTCCCCAATAAAAGTCCACTCCCTGGCGCGCTCTCTCTCTCTTCTCTCTGGCCTCCGCAGTAAACCTCGCTACCACAGAAGGTGGCTGGAGACTGGAGCTGGGAGGAGCCGTCCTGGAGCTGGTTTAAAGGTAATTAGAGTCTCCTCTCTTTAATTTAAAACTCCCTAGCGTTTTCGTTTTCTCACGACTTGAACCTTCTTTCATGAACCCAGAGCAGGTCGCGGGCTAGAGCCACCCACGCTCATGGACTGCCCAGCGGTCAAGTTGGGCACAGGACCGGCGCTCTTGGTACATGGCCTGGTGCCCACCTGGGAGAGCACTGTCCAGCCATCACACCCCGCTCTCCTGTACTGAGGGGACAGGGGGGTCCTGCAGGTTTTACACAGGCCTGGCCTGGTGCAGGGGCCTCAACCTGAGCTGGACGCCCTTGGGTTTGGCTCAGGAAGGTGACTGTGCAGGCTGACCACCGTGCCTGCCATTCGTCTTCCTGGACGGCCCGGCTGGGTGGCGTGGGAGGCAGGGGAGGCCACCAGATGTTCCCTGAAGCCACGCTCCTGGTGCCTGGCGCCCGGCTGCCCCCTCGCCAGCTGGCTGACTTCCTGCGCCCCTGGCAGGTGGGGAGGTGTCAGGCCCGGCGGGCTATGCCTGGATGCAGCCCAGCCTGACACCGCTGTCTCCAGGGGAGCACGCCAGCCACCCCCAAACCCGGCTCCCCAGACCTTCCCCCAAGGAGACTGGGAGCAGGTGGAGGAGAGGAGGGTGGGCGGGGGAGGAGGGCAAGGGGAAAGCCGCCGCCTCCCCAAGGATCCCGAGTGCACAGGGCCTAGAGCCTTACTTGACCAGCTCCTCCCTGTCAGTCTCCAGGTCCGGCTTCTCCTCCTCCTTCTCCGCCTCCTTCTCCTTCTCCTTCTCCTCCTTCTCCTCCTGGCTGCTGCGGGGCATCTGCTGCTGCTGCTGCTGTTGTTGCTGCTGCTGCTGCTGCTGCTGCTGCTGCTGCGGCCCAGGTAGGGTGGGTGGGAGAGCAGGATGAGGCAGTGCTCCTGTACACCTGAGCCCCACCGGTGGTTTTATGCAGTGGGCAGGGACAGGGGCAAGGAGATAGCCAGCAGTGGCTGGGGGGCCGCTGGGCACCACTGGCATGCAGGGGAGGGAGGACCAGGCTCAGGGCCCTGCAGGGGGGTGTGGGAAGCACTGGCGGGGGCACCCTGCCTCCTATGCCCAGTGCCTGTGTGACCCTCGGTGAGAGTATTGACCTCTCTGTGCTCTGGTTTCTACCTGATGGTGAGAACCACACAAGAGGGCCTTGACCACGGGCTGGAGGCCCGAGCCAGAGGCCCCTTACGGAGCACCAAGGATGGCATCTGGCATCCAGAGTTGGGGGGACACGAGGCACCCACCTGAGGGAGACCTGGGACCCACCCGACACTGAGCCCTGCCCGGAGGGAGCTCAGGCCACCTCTACCCCGGTTCTCCAGGCCTGTAACACAGGAAGGTGGGGGATACCCCCTTCCCTAGAGTCCCCCGAAGCCCTGGGCCTGTGTGAGGCAGGTGGCCACTGAGCCCGGGCTGCCGCGCTCCCTCCTGCATGGGGTCAGGGGTCAGGGAACAGGCCGCTTCATAAGGCGGGTCCAAGGAGCCTGGGGAGGCCAACCTCCTCACTGGGGACTACAGCTTTCAACTTTGGTGTCACTCGCGCTGGCCTGCTGACCTGCCCTCCAGATAGGAACTGAGGGCTTCCTCCCGCACCCTGCCTGCTGCCCTCGCCCTGCTGGTTCCTGAGGGCCACCCTGGCTCTCCTCAGTCACCGGAGGACTCCCTGCAGGTAGCCGCCTCGCCAGGCCCTCCCCCTCCAAGAGCCAAGTGGAAAGGGCTGTGTGCCCCAGGCTCATGACGTCAGGCTCGTCACATCGTCACACCGGGTTCCCAACCAGGGAGAGACCCAGGGGAGGAGCATCCATCAGGCAAGGCCGCGCCAACAGAGCTCCGCCAGGTGGGGACAGCACGGGGCCAGGTGGACACTGCACGGCCGCAGGGCCTGACCTGTGCCAGGCCCGTGGGCGCTGAGGCGGCAGCTCTGCCCACCCTGGGCCTTGGGCCTGCCCCCGCCTGCCAACTCGCAGGCTGCCAGGTGTCCTTGAGCCAGCACAGGCTCCCAGGGCGACGCCCAGCAGGCAGCACCTCGGCTACAGCTGTCCCTGCAGGTGGGGGCCAGGACGGTGGCCCTGGTAACTCCACAGCATGCCCTGGCTACGGGTGCCTGAGGTGGGCAGGGGGTGAACGGGGTGGAGAGGGGGTGGCAGGACCCAGGGAGGGAGAACGAGGGGAGGCCGCCTCACAGGGCCACTTCTGCTGTCTGGCTCCCTGAACACCTGCACCCAGCACCCAGACCCAGGGGCCCCATCACCGGAAGCCTGGCCACTCCAAGGCCGTCCTCAGCTGTGTCTCCCTCTAGAAGCTCTTCCCTCTGACCCTCCCAGTGAGGGCAGTGGCCCTGATGCATCTGCCCACTGTCCCCTAGGCCTGACTGACGGGGCTCACTGACACCTCAGGGCTTCAGCCATGGGCCTGACACAGCGCATGTCCACCCCCACAGCCAACTGAGTCTCACCTGGTGGCCCAGGGTGGAGAGGGGAGACCCACGGTCCCCAAGCCCTAGCTGGGTCTCCCCTCACCACCCCTGGCCAGGACGTGAGGCATTCCTGTGACCCCTCTCTGCCGTCCACCCCTGGAGGCCCTGCTGGCCCCTGCCAGGCCTGCTGTGTGCCACCGACCACTGGAGGCCAGCAGGACTCCTCCACGTTAGTCTATTTCACAGAAGAGGAAACTGAGGCAGCGGGAGGGTGGGCGCTAAGCTGGCCACCAGCAGGGCCAGGGCTCACAGCAGGTCCACATGCCGCCCCCCCCACCCTGTGTCCCCATAGCTGCTGACAGGGAGAATGGCCAGGCAGCCCCAGCCTTAGGATATGCCCTCCAGGATGTGACCGTGGGCCTTGGGCCTTGCAGTCACCTGGAGGCCTGTTCCCCGCTCCCGTGGACCCAGGCGGCCCCGAAGGCCCCACCACAGTCCCCGTGAGGTGCAGGTGGGCACTACTCAGGACCCACCAGGTGCAGGTGGGCGCTGCTGGCTCTAGCCCCAGGGCCTGAGGCTCTAACCACGCTGATCATTGCCCCCATGGGACCACAGACGCGCACTGCTGGACACAGGGGCAAGCTGCAAAGTCGGCCGCCCGGGCACACCCCACACCAAGAGCACCAGGGTCCCCATTGGGTACCAACCTTTATTGGTTCCAATTCCCAGGCTATCCCAAGGGCACCCAAACTTGGGAGCTGTGACTCAAGTCCAGGGTGCACACACGTCCTCTAGAAGGACCAGGCAGGGAGAACCTCGGCCCGTGGCTGGGGGGACCCAGCCGCACCTGCCCAGCTCTGCTCTGCTCTCCAGCCTTCAGGCAGCTGCCCCCCCCAGCAAAAGTGGGGGGGGGAGGGGCCAAACTGCTGGGCACCAGTCCCGCCCCCTGCAAGCCCCGGGAAGAGGCAGATTCCCAGGAGGATGGGGATATGACCACTGCTGGTCCTCGGACCACACTGAGGGTCAAGGACTTCAGGGTGCGCTTCTCAGGGCACACAAGGGACCCTTGCCGGGGCAGCCCTGCCACCCATGGGAGCCTGTATCCCAGCATAAGTGACCCCAAGACAGCCCCAAGGGTGCCACGCCCACGACCCTCTCCAGGCGCAGAGGTCACGCCCACCATCAGCCAGGCCGACTGTGGACTGTGTGCCCAGGGCCCGGTCAGGGAGGTCCCCAACCACAGCACAGCTCTGCGGGAAACCCAAGCCGACCCACAGCCTTGGGGATTTCCCCAAGGGAGCCTGCTTCCCGCAAAAGGGACTAGTAGGAGCCAGCACTTGGCATCTGGGGAGGCTGTCACCTCCTCCTCCCAGAATCCTGGTGTCACCCACCTTATGGAGAACACAAAGACCCAGAGGAGGCTGAGGAACCTGCCCGAGGTCACAGAGCAAGGAGGCCCAGCCAGGGGCTTGGCCTCCCACCTCCGCCTGGAGGACTATGGGCTCCTTCCCACACCACTGAAGCCAAAGGACATCACCACCTGGTGACCCCAAGGGGACACCAGGCCTAACCATACGAAGCATGCACTGAAACTGAGCAGGTGGGGGACAGGGACAGGGCAGGCAGAGGTTCCCAGCTGACAGGAAGGGGCTGGGGAACAGGCCTCTGGGCCAATCCAAGGCTCAGGTGATGCCTTCATCAAGGGGTCACTCGGGGAGGGGCCTGCGTATGCAGAGGCGGTGGTGAGGAGATGCCCGCCCCGCTCCAAGTGCCACCCTGGCTCAGGGCGGGCAGAGCCCGGGGGCTTTCAGAAGGGGAGGAACTGATCTTCCCTGGGGGGAAGGTGGAGGAGGGGAAGGTGGAGGGAGGGTGGGTGGGTTCTAGGAAACTGAGGAGGGTATAACTTGAGACTGCCCTGGTAGGGGCTCCCTGGCAGAGGGCTTGCTAAGCATGCGCCAGCCCTGGGCTCCAGCACCCCCAAAATACAGGGGCACTAGGAGAGCTCCCCAAGCCCATGAGAGCGACACCTCACTACTCCAGCAACACCCTGCTGAGCACCCTGGGGCCTGCCACCCACACAACATGAGTCCCCGGGATCGGCCTCAGAGGGGGAAGGGCCGGGGTGGGGGCCGGCAGAGGCAGCTCCAGTGGCTGCCCGGCCTCCGGGACCTGCTCATGCCATCTAGGGGGTCTTTTAATACAGGTGTGATGGGGCCAGCAGGCACCAGCCTGAAGGGGTTAGGGTCCCGGCTGCTGTGTGGCCAGGACAAGGCCATCACTCACAGGAATACCACCTCAGGACCCACATGTAACCATGTCCACCATATGCCATGGACACAGCCCTGGCCTGATCTTTAGGGTGGACGTTTCTTCCTCCTCCGCTCTCCCTGCTCCTCCCTGATGCCTCCCTCCCTAATCTGGGGGGGGGGGGGGGCGGGGGCGGGTACCTTTCTTCCCGTCCCAGGAACAAGTCCCCCAGAAGGTCTCAGAAATGACCTTCTCCCACGTCAACAATTGCATGTCAACCCCAACGGGGTCCTGGAATGCAGGACCTCTGTGAAAGCCCCTGTTCCTGCTGATGGCAGAATCCAGCCTTGGGGACAGGAGTCCAGGGTCTCTCCTTTCAGTAGCAAAGCAATGAGCCTTCTTTTCCCTTCTCTCAAAATCTCGTCCTCGTTACTGGATTGGCATCAGGGACAAGGCGGGAGCCGACAGCAACAGAGAGCACAGGAGACCAGAGGCGCCCACACCTGAGGGCCTGGGCTTGCTCCCAGCCACCTCCCAGGGAGCCCGGCTATTCTCTGCCCGAGGTCCCTGTGCCAACCCCACCATCAGTGGGACCAGATGTGGAGGTGGCTGAGGTGACCCCTCCCAGCCCATCAGTGATGGGGGGTGTGGAGGGGCCTGGAGAGAGTGTTCATTTACACCGTGCCAAGGGGCACCTGTAGCAGCCGGGGCAGCCACAGGCCGGGCACCAGCATCCCATGAGGAAGGTTCAGCATCCGCCCACACAATGTGCCAAGGCGCCACCTATGTATTTACTGGCGGTGCCTGGCCAGGCCTAGGGCTAGCTGCTGGGCACGTACTCCATTGTAAATTCTAAATCAGATCCTCTTGGAGGCCTGGATGAAATCCCTGGTCCTCACCTAACACTGGGTGCTCTGGCTCCCTATCCTATTCCTCAGGGGTTCTCTCAGGGCTCACCTGCCTCCTGATGACTTCACAGTGCTCCTGCCACAGGGCCTTTGCACTCCCTGTGCCAGCTGCCTGGCTCTGCCTGTCACTCAGGTCTGAGCCCAACAACACCTCCTCAGGGCTGCCCTGCCCCCACCCCTCCTGGCTCCGCCTCTTCTGCAGCTCTCACCTCAAAGCGCTACCCTAGCTGCTGCCCCTGCGCTGTCACCCCCTGGGGAATCACCCGGACAGGCCGCCAGCCCCAGGGCCAGACTGCTGCCCATGCTGGCCTGGCAACTGCCAGCTCTGGGCAGCCCAGCTGGCGATGCCCACCTCTGGGCCCTGGAGCTTGACGGGCCCTGCCTGGCAGCACCCTTGGGCTCCAGCCTCTTCCCTCTCGGCCGTGGTCCACCAAGGACGGGCCGGTGGGGCCTTGGCTGAGCCTGGCCCACAGGAAGGCCACGTCCTCTCAGCCTCTCACTCGGCCACCCCAGCCGCTTGCTATGTCCGGGCGCGGCTCTCCTGCCCAGAAAGCCTCCCTCAGCCCAGCCGAGAACCAGTGTCATCTGCCCCCCTCAGCCCTAAGGCTGCAGGGTCGGTCCAGTCAGCCTGTGGGCCCCAGCCTGCAGGTTGGAGGCCCACCCTGGCCCCTCCCTGGCCCCCGGAGCTGTCCACAGTGGCAGGCACACTGGCCCCGGCCTGGGAGCTGAGGCCTGGCCCGCCACACGGGTCCCCGCCACCAGCCTTCCAGGGATACAGGGCACTGAGGTGGCCAGGCTCTGGAAACCAACATCACCACAGTGGCCGCCTGCCCCAGAACAGCCTGCCAGGTCACACTGTCCCTGTGTGCTGCCCAGGGCTACGCGAGTGCCACAGCCTCGGGAATAGGGTCACCTGTCCCTGGGCAGGGAACGTGGAGAGGTGGAGGCTGGGTGGGGGAACCGTGGGGCGGGGCTCCTGCAGAGTGACACCACAGGACCAGGACCACAGAGACAAGCAACAGAGGCTGGGGCTGAGGGTCGGGCTGGTCAGTGCAGCCCTGCTCCGCGGTCAGCGGTGGGGAGTGGACAGGAGACAGACATGAACAGGGCGCTGGAGATCAGGGTGTGCGGCCAGACGGCAGCTGGGCAGTGGGCCTCCGCCCCAGCTTCCTCCCTCGGCCAGCAGCCCGGAAGGGCAGGCCAGGACGCAGGAGCCAGGACAGACCTTTCCTGTCCCTGTGTCCCGTCTCTGTGGGAGAGAAGGTCACCGGGAGCTCTGCCACCCCCTGGCCTCCCAGCTGGCCCCTCCTCCTGGGCCACAAGAGAGGGACGGGAACACTCACCCTCAGGGACATGCCACCCTGACCACGTGGCCCCATGGCCGTGGGAAGGCCTCGGTGACTGTCCGGGCCTTCCTGTTGTGAGCAGCCGCCAGGCCTGCTTGGCTCCCTGACCACGGGCTCACTGGGCAGCCCGGGGCCTCCTGAGCTCTGGCTTTGCAGTAGGTGGAGTGGCCAGGCCTGGCCTGTGAATCACCAGCTATAAACCTCCGCCATCGCCAGAATGAGAGCTGGCCCACATGGCCTGTGACTCACCACAGACAGCTGGGCCCTCGAGCCTAGGGGTGGCTGCTGGCCCCGGTCCAGCCTGTGAGTTCACTGGCCACTGTCAGGGGCCAGGCTCCGGGGGTGGGCTGGGGATCTCCTGGGGCTGGCAGGAGGGGCTGCCTGGGCATGCAGCTCCCTGGGCTGGACAGAGGCTACTGCCCACGACCAGCCGTAACCCTCGCCTACAGGGCAGTGGACGCCATGGCGGGCCTGCTCCATGGGCCAGAGTGCAGGTGGCCACGGGCGGCCAGTGTCAGAAGGCTGGACTCAGACCACTGCTCACGCCTCAGGGCCCCGCAACCCCGTCCCCACTTGTGGTGTGCAAAGTGGCCCTGGAGTGACGACCAAGCAACTCTGGGGCGGGGCACGCGGGGGCCGGTGGTGGGCCGGCTGCCAAGCTCTGGCCTGGTGGGGACGCCCAGGACAGAAGCCTGTGTGACGTGGTGGCGTCCTGCCGCCCAGGCGTGGCCGAGAGCAGGCCCTGACTGTGCTTGACACACAGGCACCGTGAGGGACAGACTGGCCAGGCCCCCGGAGGAGGGTGGGCTGCCCATCGGCAGCCTTCGGCCCCACGAACGTCCCTTCTGCCCGGGGCTGCCTCCCTGGCTGGCCACTGCCCGTCAGTGCCCCAGGGGACATCCAGGAAGGCTGCTCCAGAGCCCCTTGGTGGCCAGGCTGGGTGAGGCAGCCAGGGCTCTCCACAGGGCAGCTCTCAGGCCTGGCCTGCAGGGTCGAGGGCAGCTGGCACTCCGCATCGCCCCAACCCCGCAGATGACTCAAAGGACAGATAAGGTCCGCAGGCCAGGAAAGGGCACAGCCCAGACGGCCCCTCAGAGCCAACCACAGCCTCCCACTTCAACCACCGAGCCAGGAGTGGCCAAGACAGGGACCTCAGCCTCTGGGCCTGGGTGATGAGCTAGCCAACTGGGGACATGTGTCTTCCACCATATGATACAGGGACCACAGCCTGGGAAGGACATCACGCCTACTGTCAGCACCTGGGAAGTCCCACCTGGTATCCGCCTCCACAGCTCCTGTCCGCACAGTCTGGTGTGTGAGCACGGCTGGGCCAACCTGCGGTGGCCGTCCTAAAACACCACGCTGCTTCTCCTCTAAAGGGGGCGTCTAGCAGCCCTGGCTTGCAGGGTGCCCCGGGTGACCACGCACAGCCTGTGCATGGGACAGACGTCTCTCGGGGTAGGCGGGTCCCCAGGGAGGTAAAGCAGAGGCCCATCCAGTGACACCTGACAAGCTGATGAGCAAACTGAACACTGGTGAGCAGCTTAGCACTGGTGTGGCCTGGGCCATGACCCCTATGTAGCCACTCAGGAGAGGGGACAGGCACAGGGACAGGGCTCTGGAGTCCGAGAAGGAGACACAAGGAGAGACAGAAGGGCAGCCACAGCGGTCACAGAGGCACCTGGGAGCGGAAGGGAAGGAGACGGGCAGGCAGACGCTGCCAGTCACAGGGCCCGAGCTTGTCCTCAAGCACGAAGACGCAGGTGTGGGCTGTGGCCGTGCCACCGGCCCGCTCTACCTCTGTCTCGCCACAGGACACAGCCCGGCCCCGCCCCTCCAGTGGCACCGGCCACCAGCCTCAGCTGTGCTGAATGCCACCTCCCAGGGCGCAGGGCGAAGGCTGGGGTCTGACCCAGGGACAGAGGCCCCCGGGAGCCCCTCCACGCCCGGCCCCACTTGTGTGTGACAGGGTCCTTGCAGCACCTCCCCCCCGCACACCCAGGCAGGACCACGTGACCAGGACCACCATGACTTCTGCTGCCCCGGTCCCCATGTCACCACTGCAGCCAACAGCGCCCCTTACACTCCCGCTGCAGGCCAGCCTCTGGGACCCACCTGAAGCTGCCAGGTCTCCCTGGACTCCAGCGCCCATGGGGGTGCCCACAGTCCTGGCCAAAACCACCGGGGCCTCCTGCACGGGGAGAGGACATGGACAGAGGGAAGCTGACCTGTGGCGCATCCACCCACCTGCCAAGCTACGTGCCAGGGAGGAGGGCCCCCAGGGAGAGGGGAGAGGGGCCCCCAGGGAGAGGGAGAGGGAGAGGGTGCGCCCTGGCCGCGCCCTGGCCCGAGGCCTCCACGGCTCACCTGCGGTCAGGGGAGGGGGCTGTATCCAGGCTGGAGGGTGCCAGACACGCCGCTGGCCCAGAAGCCCACAAAGGGAGGAGACCACTGGGCAGCAGGAGGCGGGCAGGCAGCCTGTGCCCCACCAACCAGTGCTCAGGCCGCCAGGATGGCCAAGAGTCGGTCAGAAAGATGGGTCGCAGCGCAGCTTGCCTGGGATGTCCGTGCCCACTCATAGGCCTTGCCACCAGGGACGGACAGCCTCACCTCACATTAAGAAGCCGCAGGTGCTGTCACTCACAGCATCAGCCACCTGGAAACCACCACTTCCCGCACCTCCTCCTCATCTGTGCCCTCACAGCCACTACACCAGGCCGCGTTTGTCCTTCGGGTGCCCAGGAGGATGACCCAGCACGGGGCAACAGCCAGGTCAGCGGATCTGCCTAGCACAAGAGCGGTCCTGGGGTTCAGGTATAGACCTCTGCCCCTGGCAGGACCCAGGCGGGGCCAGCATCTCTACCACAGCCAGGCTGATCAAAAGGGGACACCCCGAGACCCTCCCACATACAGGGACACAGGCGGGGGCGCTGCCCTGTGTGAGAGGCCAGGCAGAAACAATGACCCTCTCCTACCGTCCAGGAGCCCCAGGACCCCCAGGCCAGCCTGGCCTCTGTCTCAGGTCACATGATCCTTGGGCCTGTCCTGGGGTCTGGCGCGCAGTCTCGGGGCTTTCTGTGACCTAAGATTTAAAACCAGCTTCACCTAAACCCAGATTTCTAGCCCACCATCAAAGACTCAGAGACGGCAGCTCAGAGGGCCCAGAATGGGCGCGAGCTGGCTCAGGGTGCAGGTCTCTGGGGAGCCCCTACCTCGCCAAGCCCTGCTACCTCCCCGACACACGGCGAGCGGGAGTGCTCCTGGTCTGCGTCCTGTGGACACCAGCTGATGCCAACGGGGCAAAGGTGGTCCTGTGTCTCCTCATTCACCTGAACCCCAAGAGGACCTGGCCCTCTTCTGCAGCCCTCTGCTCTCCCTCATGTCCCCGTGCTATCTGGGCCACCCTCTGCTCCTTCTGGCCGGGTGGGGGCTGCTCATCAAGCTCATCTGGTCCTCCGGGGGTCCCAGCACCCTGGGGTCCCCCATCGTGTCTGCTCTGCACAGCCAGCTCAGAGGCCCCTGGGCCCAGCACACGGCCAAGTCCACAGCGTGGGTAGTCAATGTGAAGGACGTTTCCACAGAGGAGGGGCATCCAGCATGGGAGCCACCACACTACTGGGGCCACCACGTCATGGTTTTCCCCTGCTGGGCAGGGCAAGCAGGCTGGCAAAACCAGCCCAGGAAACCCCAGCCACAGACCACATGCTGCCTTCCTTTAAGGACCCCGAGGACAAGGATAAGGGCTCAGTCCTGAGCATTTCAGTGGGACATTCAGAATGCAGCCAGGGTGGCTAACTCCCTCAAGACTCACTTCCTGCCCGACGCTCTGCTCAGAACGAGAGCGAGTGCCTACTTCACATGGACAGAGATTCCCGCTTGTGAAGGCCAGCTCGATGCCCACACGGTCCTGGGAAGGGAGGTTGGTGAGAGACGCCCGCCCCTGCCTCCATCCAAACACCAACCAACCAGAATCCCCTCCAAATGTGTCGCCGACCCCGAAACCTTGACCGTGTTCACTGAATGTTTTCCAAACCAGTGCTCTTGTCTTCCACCCAGGGCTGCCCCACCACAGGCACCCAGGCCACTGGGCTCCTGCTGCACAGCTGCCATGGCGCCAATGGCCTCAGCCACGTTCCAACAAAACTTTATTCGCACAAATGGGTAACGGGTGGCCTGGGCCCAGCCTCTGGCCAGCCCTGTCCCAGAGTGACCCTCCAGCTCCTCCTAGGCAGGGACCCTGGGGAACAGCAGCCCAAGACCGGCTGTTTTTTCTTTCAAATACACACTAAAACAAACACAGCAAGCTGTTCACATCTAGAGCACCTGTTGGTCACCCCTAGATGTCCAGGGATGCTCACTTGGGAATGGGGCCTTTCACCTCAGGGACCTCTCCAGCCAGGAGCCAGGGAACTGGCAAGGCTGAGAATATAAGTGGCCATTTCTCTTGGGCACTCATCCCTGCTGGGGACACTCCCAGCAGGGCAGGCGTCCTGGAGGGATTCTCCCCAGACCCACCGTCACCGAGGGAAGCCGGGCTGCAAGGCTGCTGGGCACAAGCTCGGGCAGGGGTGGCCGCCCAGCAGGTGGCCAGGTCCCCAGGGACGCCGCCCACACCTCCTCTCACCTGGCTCTTGCCTCGGCGCCGGTAGCTCCGCCGCACCAGACTCTTGTAGTTCTCGTTCTTCTTGGTCAGGTAGTAGTAGAGGACACACTCAGCCACCGTCTGCAAGACCGAGGGCACAGGTGGGAACTCAGAGCAGAGGCCAGAGCCAGGCGCCAGGTCAGAGCATGGCTCTTGCCTGCAGGTTGCCTGGCCCCTTGGGGTCTACACACTTCAAGGGGCCATCAGGAAGACCAGCCAAGCTGCTCGCAGAAGCAGTGCGCAGGGCCGCGCCTGGCCAGGAACAGGGGCCAGCGGGCTGCAGGTGCCTTGTGCTGACCATACAGCTATTAGAGGCCCCCCTCCGCTGGCGCAGAACAGCCTCCAGCACCTGCCCAGATGAGGCCAGGGCTCCTTTCTCTCACCGCAGCTGCCCCTTCCTGGAGCACCAAGCCACGCACATGGGGTCATGTCACCCTGTCTGCTTCCGACCCACGTGAGCCTGCGTCTGAACCCCAACAGGAGCAACGGACACCCTCAGAGGGCATGGCCAAGCCCCCCAGGCCAGAAGTCCTTCCTGAGGCAGTGCAGAAGTTCCCGGAGGTTCAGGCCAGCGCCAGGCGAGGGTCACCGGGAAAGCCAGTCCATAGGCCTGTCAGGGTGAAGCAGGCTAGACCCCAGCCACCCTAAACAAGAGCCCCCCATAGGCCAGATGTGCCACATAGAGGCTAGCCCCCGCAGCCCCTGCCCACGCTGCCCACCAACGTGACCAGTAGGCAGGAGTGTCTCACAAGCAGTGTTTGCATGTCAGGCCAGGTGCTGCCTCAGCTCCCGGATGACGAGAGCTCCGCACGGCTGGTGGTCCCGTGGCCTGCCCCGTGTCAGGCCAGGCTGTCCACCCGCCTCCCAGTGGGCACCTCCTGTCCTGACCTCTCTGGAAGCTGTCATTGTCATGGGGGGCCGCCATGAGGCCAACTCTTCCCCCAGAGCCCTCCCTCCCAGGAGGGACTGCTGTGGCGGCTCTGGACACCCTGCCCCGCCTCTGCACCCGGACGGGCGCTCCCTGGGAGGGCGGCTATTTATAGGGCGCTCTCTGCACACTGGTTTTTCCGGCAGGCAGAGCTGCCTCCCAGCGCCCATCTCCTCCTTGTATGGTCGTGTGCCATCGGGGCCGACACTGGGAACAACTGTTGTCCTCCAAAATAACTGCCTGGATCCCACACCCAGGGCCGGGCTCCGGCCACCACCCACGAGCCCGGGGCCTGGGAGCAGCATGGTGCGGAGCTGGGGGCGCCGGGTGCCCACCCCCAAGGAACAGGATTCAGGGCACTCCAGGCTCAGACTAGGGGACAAAGTGGGGCTCCAGCAGGCTTGTCCATGTGGACTGGGACATGTCAGCCACACACCTGGCCTGGCGTCTGGGCATCAGAGAGCTCACAGTGACCACGACAGGGACCTAGAGAGCCACTCCACCAGGGCTCTGGGAGGCACACGGCCCCATCCACGGGGGACGCCAGGCAAAGCAAGGCTTCCAAGTCACATCCCCAATTTGCAAGGACACTTGACAGCACTCTTGAGGAGAGGGTGGGGAGGCGGGCACGCAGGGCTGAGGGGACACCCCTACAGGGCTCTCCTGCATTCCCACTTGTGTGGCAGCCAGATGCTCCTCCCCATCCCAGGCCAGGGCGGGGCCTGCAGTGCTGCTCCCTGAGAGGGGGGGTGGCGGCCTCTGGGCAGGGAGGGTCCTCTGCCTTAGGCCTGTAGTGGCTGCCGGCAGTGTGGAGGGAGCCAACTCACCTTCCTCTCCAGGAAAGAGGCGATCAGGCCAAAATTCTTGGGATGTTGCATGAACCTGTGGGGAGAGGGGAACGGGCGTGAGGCTAGGCCGAGGGGCACGTCCCCGCGGGGCGGACTGTAAGCACCCAGGCGCCAGCCATCTCCACGGCTGGCGCGGTGGGCACCGCCCCACTCAGAGCAATTAAGTCGGGGGTGTGGGAAGGGCTGGCGGTGGGGTGGGACCCGGAGTGAGTCACAGCTGCAGTGCCTTTGAGATGTGTGTCTGTCCTGGGAAGATGGCTTCCAGGAAACACGGGACGTGCACCGGCTCTGCCAGGTCCCCTTAAAAACCTGCCCTGGGCCCCCCCAGCTGGGCCTGGGAAGCCGGTTGCTTGGGAAGAGGTCACGGCCGCCAGGCAGCGGGCTCCCGAGGGAGGCACAGTGGAGGCCCCGAGCCTGCAGGAGGCGGGACAGGGCTGGCGGCCAAGGAGGCGGCCACAATGCACTGAAGGCGGCCCGGGAGCTGGCTCTGGGCCCCGGCTTCCTGTGAAGCCGGGAATTACTGGGAAGCGGCTGGGCAGGGAACAGGGACAGCAGGGAACAGGGACGTCAGGGGTGGGGACATGGGTCACGGCCTGCTGGGCCCCAGGGACGCTGGGTGGAGACACCAGCCCCAGTGCCAGCATCCCACGACCTGCCATCACCCCACGGCCTTCCAGGGGGGACATGGCGGTCAGCAAGGCAGGCCAGGCAAGTGCAGGCACTCGTCGTGCCTGGCCACCAGGTGGCTGGGCAGGAAGCCAGCGGGCCTCCCCCGATCCCAGCCAGACACTAGAGACTCTGGAAGCGCCTCTTGTCCTCCTAGAGGAAGTGGCAAGTGGCGGACCTCCCTGGCCTGGGCTCTGGCCACCTCGGGCTGCTGGCAGAGCTGGGGCTGTCTCAGAGCCGTCTCTTCCGGGTATGGAGTCCTTTGTAGCCCACCCCGTGTGGGGACCGTCCTGCCCCACTCCCTTCCAGGAATCAATCATGAGAAAACTTCCTAGGCTGCCTGTCCCCGCCCCCGGCCCCCGAGCTTGCTGAAGAGACCCCAGGGGCAGCTGGGCCTGAGCCCACAGGTGCTGCCGTCTGCAGACAACCGACACAGGGCCAGAGGGTCCCCGAATCCCCACATCTGCCCTGGACCATGCTCATCCTCACACCCTCACTCTCTGAGCAACAGGCACCCAGGACGACGCACTCGGTCACTGGGACGGGTGGGGAGATGCACAGGTCCCCTCACACCCCCTCCTTATGGGCCCAGGGGGCTGGAGCCGCAGAGCTGGTACCTGAGGGGTGGTGGAACCCATCCCAGGGTGCCAGGGCGACCACGTTGCCACCCCATATGGAAGCGGGGGCTCTGCGGGGGGCAGCCTGCTCCGGGCCACACAGCGGGGACAGCAGACCCTGTGCCCTCTTCCAGATCCTCAGAGGCCCCGCGCGCTGCCACAAGCTCTGCAAGTGAGGCCTCCGAGTGACCCGCACTCTGCGCAGGACCCCGTGGCAGCTGCTCCTGACGGAGGAGCCAGGCTGCAGACCCCGGCCCCACGCGGCCAGCTTCTGAACCAACAGGTGGGCGATGTCTCAAGGAGAGTAAAGCCACCGCGAGAACCCACAACCAGCGCCAGGGACACCCAGCCTCTGGCTGTGCCCGGCCACCTCCCCGTCTAAGGTACTAAGAGACGTTCAACATGGGGTCTAACCTGATAGGAGGACGCTCCAGCCCCCTGAGACCTGGAGTGGACCCTGAGTGAGACCCCTGCACACTGCTACCCTGCCCTCTACCTAGGTGGGTTTCAGAAGCTTCACAAACAAAGGCCGTTCTCTTTTTGGTGCCAGGGACTAAACCCTGAGTGCTCTACTACTGAGCCCCGTTCCGGCCCTTGACACGGTGGAGACAGGGTCTTGCTAAGTTGCTGAGGCCGGCCTCCAGTTTGCAACCCTCCTGTCTCAGCCTCCCACACCGCGCTGAGCCACCGCGCCTGGCAACTGGGTACATTTCTAAACGAGGCTCTCCACCTCAGACCCTCCGGACTGCACTATGCTGTTTCTGCGTCCTGGAGTCTGCACCAGCTGACCCGTCTCCACCACGCCACAGCCCAGGCTGGCCCACAGGTGGACTCACTTCTCCCGGAAGGTCTCCTTCTCCTGCTCGCTCCACATGTTCATGACCTGGCGGTCCCGGTACACCTTCATGGGGTCGTCCATGAGCCCGTTCATGTTGATGAACCGGATGCGCTGCTGGTCAGCGTCGTACAGCATGGGCGGGATCACAGCCAGCTGCCGCATCTGCTTCTCCAGGTTCTGGGGCAACAGGACAGAGGGCTGGGTCAGAGGGCATGGAGGGCAGGGTGGGGGACGGCGAGACGTGAGGGTGCGAGATCCCGGAGAGCAAGGGAAAGGTGAGCAGCAGGCGGCAGCGGCCAGCCCCGGGGAGGCGGGCACCCCGACACCGCAGGAGAGTTCTGCCCTCAGGGCCATCTGTGGGGAAAGGGGAACCTTCCGTGGGGCGAGGCAGGCAGCCAGGCGGTGGGCCTGGGGTCCAGCTGCCCAGGGCACGTGGACACTGGCACAGAAGGGATGGGGATGACCAAGGGGCTCTGAGCCGCACACGGGACCTCACTTCCCCGCAGCCCCATGGCCAGCCTGCCCTGGACATGAGCTGCCCAGAGGGCCCCACCTCCCACATCCGACCTCCCCCTCGAAGCTCAAGGCTTTTGGCCAAGAAACAAAGGAGGGGACGCAACTCCCATCTGGCCAGGAGAAGAGCCCACAGAGGCCCAGCGGTCAGCACATGGCCTGCAACCAGCCTCACTGCCCGAGACGAGGGCAGCACAGGAGTGGAAGGGGGACCCTCCCCAAAGGGACCCTCCTGCTCCTGGGCTACCTTCCCGAGTGTTCCTAGCAGGGACTGTGCTCTGGCCACCTAGAGCTGAGGGGGACGGTCAGGGTCCAGCCTCTCACAGACCCTCCCTCACATGGTCCTGGGGACAGCCTGTCCCGACTTCCCCTTCCCACGTCCCTGCCTGGTGCAGGCACAGCAGCCGCAGCCTCATGCGGTGGGACCCGGGGCTCTGGGCTGGGCGTGGGGTCGGCAGGACAGCGTGCAGGAAGGAAGGAGCCAGCCGTGGCCCCCAGCAGGCCAGGGCAAGGCCTCGGGCCGCACAGTGGCTTTCTGTTCTGCTTTCTGCAGGCCGCGTGTGCCTGGAGCTGATCGGCCAGGCGGCCCTGCCACCTCATGCCACCTCATCAGGCACAGGGCAGCTTGGTGCGGGGGCAAGTTCAGGGCTCTGCCCGACTCCCCGAATCCGCACTGGGGCCAGGCCCAGGACCACTGCCTAGCCAGGGCCCGCTCCCGGGCCACCTGGGTCCCATGGGCCTGAGACCGGCACCAGGGCACGGCACTGCCCAGGATGTCCTGCAGGAAGAGGTGTGGTCTCGGCGCTGCCCAGCACCAGGCCACCACCCTCCAGGGCTGCAGGCCACCTCGCTGGGCCTGGTGTGGCCGAGAAACCGAGTCTTCAACTGTTTCACTTAAAGAGCCACGGTGGCCAAACAGGAACACCGAGGACCGCCCACCTGAAAAGACCACAGCAGGGGCCAGGGCCCCTCTGCACATGGCCTCATCCCACCACAGTGTGGGCACAGGGACCCGAGTGCTGGGCTAGACCCCAGAGCCCCAGACCTGGGAGGGGACACCAGGAACTACAGGACACACACCCCCACCTCCTGGCTGGCCATCCCCCGGCCCAGTGACTATGGTCAGGGCCACCATGGCTGGCCTCCAGGCGTCCAGTCTGAGGAGAAACCTGGAGCCGGAGGCTGGGGCTGGGAGGGGCCCGGCTGCACTCTCCAACTGTCCTGTCCCCTCCAGTCCGTCAGGATCAGGGCCTACTGCTCAGGGGCTTCCGCCCACTGGCTGTTGGGGCTCAGCCCCGGGGGTGCCTCGAAGGGCCAGAGGGGCAGAGCCAGGGGCAGGCCCCACCCCAGCTGCCTGCCTCTGGGCATCAGGGAATTTGGTCAGTGCCCAGCCCCAGCCTCCCCCCCACCCCACAGGCCTGGAGCAGGTCCCGGCTGCCCAGCACTGCTAGTCCAGGGCCTCCAGGCCCAACATCATTCTTCCCCTAACCGTCCAGGGTGAGCCCGCTTCTGACGGGGACCCTCCCCTGCAGCAGGGGACCCAGGGGAAGGGACGCTGAGGCCGAGCCAGGTCTGGGACTCACCTCCTGCTCTGAGAGGCCATCGATGATCTCAGACACCTCGTGCTCACTGCGGGCCGCCGACATGGAGAGCCCGCCACCCCGCTGGCCCACCCTGCTGGGGGCCAGAGGGACAAAGTCAGGACCACCCCCTTGCCAGCCGGGACACCAGGCTGCATCCCAGGGGCAGGCCTGAGCCCACCACGTCCCCACAGGGTGAGGTCACGTGGGGAGGAGGCAGCAGAGGGACAGACCTCCAGCTGCACAGCTGGTCCAGGGGTGGCCTGGGGAAGGCCCAGGGTGGCGTGGTGGCAGGGTGGCCCGGGGTGGCCCGCGGGAGACCCGGAGTGGCAGGGGGGAGACCCGGGGTGGCAGGGGAGGCCTGGGGGAAGCGCAGGGTGGCCCGGGGTGGCAGGGACGGGGCGCCGGCGCTCACCTCTGCATGCGCTCCTGCAGCTCGCGCTGCTTGCGGATCTCGGGGAACTGCTTCTCGTAGTACTCGCGCACCTTGCTCTCCTTGGCCCGCCGCCGGGGGTTGCTCTCGATGCGTTCCACCTTCTTCTCCCAGGCCTCCATGAGCTGGTCATAGCGCTGGCAGAACTTCTGCTCCTGGGGCAGAAGGCGGGCGCTGAGGGGCAGCCGGCCTCGGCCTCGGCCTCCCCCATGGAGCCCTCCAGGCGCCTGCCAGATAGAGACCACCGCCCCTCCCCCAGCAACAGCCACCCAGCTCAGCCTCCTGGGGAGGCCTCACCCCGCCCGAAGCCACCAGCCCGGAGCCGCTGCTGCACCAAGTCACCAAACCAATCAGATTCCAAGTTCTGACCCTCGTCCGGGCCACGGCTCCAGGGCTCAGCGGACACGGGGCTGGGGCCACTCGACAGCACCTGCTCCAAGCTCTGCGGGACGGCGTGGCTCAGGGGTGTCCGTGTGGCCAGTGGGCCACACCTGGGCAGGACCCTGTCCCCAGGCCCCAGGCCCAGCCCAGCCCCCCAGTGTCAAGAGCTCCTGAGGAAGAGGCTCCGCCCTCCACCGGGGAAGTCTTTCTCTCCATCAGCCTGAATCACAGCTGCCTGGCCTCTTCCCCTCCAAGGTGAGGGTGGACAGCAGCCAGCCACAGGGCAGACCCCGGCCACCACCTCTTACCCACAGGGCCGGACCTGACGCCCATCCTCACGCCTAGTTGCTCTGCCTGTCCCTGCAGCTTCTGACCAAGGGCAGCTTGTGGCCATACCCAGCCCTGACCAGCCCAACAGCAGTGGACCCAAGGGTGGTGGGTGGCATCCGGGTGCAGAGCTGGGCCCCACAAGTGTGTACCCACTCCGAGAACCCCCAGAAACCACGTTGGCTCAGGGACACCAGGGCCACAATGGTAGTGGCAGTGCCTCCCAGCTCCCCACTAGGGACGGGGACCAGCCCAGGCCACCTCAACCCCTGCCAAAGGCAGCAGCATGCCAGAGAGGGAGGAGGCGAGCAGAACTCACCAGAAAACCAGGACAGGAGGACGGGGGGGCGGCAGGGGACAGCAGGGCCACAGCCAGGCAGCAGCCAGGGCCTGGGCCTCCACCCCCAGGCCCGCTGCCAGGACAGACAGGGTTCCAACAGGACCTCTGGCACTGTGGACCTCAGTGGACACCACAGGAATGTCCCTGAGGAGATAGCAGCCACACTCCACAACCCCAGGCACCAGCACCAAGGCCAAAGCCACTCGCAAGGAGGAAGCTCCACCGCCTGCCCAGGACAGGGAAGTGCCCCTCTACATCTAACCACAGAGTTGCCCGTCGGAGCTTACACGCCACGGGTGTGCTCAGGCCTGAGGAAGCGGCTCGGGGGCACCGGGGCAGGGTTGCCAGCCAGGGCAGGAGGCAGAGCTCGCACATACACTCACACACGCACGTGATCACATGCGTGTGCACACATGCTCACACCCACGCATTCACACACACATGTTCATAAAGGCACTCACGCTCACGCATGGTCGTGCATGCACGCTCACACACACACGTTCACACGTGTTCACGCCCACACTCACACGCATGCTCTCACACACGCACATGCCACCCACACACACAAACGCGCGTAGGGCTGGGCCAGGCCAGGGTCTCCTGAAAGCGTGGAGAGCCGAGGGCACCTATGTCCCTGAAAGAAACGCCCCTGCTCCTGGGGAAAGGAAGGCCCAGGCCTGTGGGGTGCACTCCCCTGGGGGAGTGGGCAGGTGTGCCCGCAGAGGGCCAACCAGGCTGAAGATGGTGACAGGAGAGCCACCTCTAAAGGTTCAGGGCTTCCTGTTAAGATGGACTCGGCCTGGCTGCAAAGCACCCCACGTCCTTGCCAGGTGCGCAGTCCCGCCAGCCTCTCTCCATCTGTAAACACCCAAGGAGCCACCAAGGGGGGGGGGGGGTCTGAGGACCCAAACCCACTAAGGCCACCTCCCTGGGCTCCGCCCCATAGGCACAGGGCCACAGAGACTCTCTGGGTGGCACACCACACCCCTGCAGCAGCAGACCTCCACCCAACAGAGACGCTGGGGACATGGTGGTGAGGCAAGACAGAAAGTCAGTCCAGACTACAAGTGACCTTCAGCATGGTGGGGGGCAGGTCCTGGCCTCTGAGGCCCTCTGACCCACCTGCTCCAGCACACACTCGGCACACACTAGGCACATGGGGCCTGCAGCCGCGCCCCAGAAGTGGGGCCCCTGCACTCTTGCGCCAACTGTCTGGCATGACCGGGAAGCCCTGCAGCGAGCACTGAATCCCCTAAGAATGCACGAGGCTGCCCGTGGTGCAGAGTGAACCTAGTACTCCTCTGCAGGCCAGCGTCCCGGGGACCTCAGCTGACGCACAGGCCGCTGCCCCCCAGGCACAGCCCTGGCCGGCTGCACTCTGCCCTGCACTGCCCTACGCAGGGCACCTCTGCACGCTGCTGTGACCCTGGGGCAGGCCTCACCACACCCCACACACCCCTCCTGGGGTGTCCTCCCACTAGGCCGTGCCCACCAGCCTGTGTCTCTCCCTCGAAGCCCTGGACGCCTCGCCTGGCGCCAGCTCCAAACCCCAAGCCCCAGGTGGGAACAGGTTGGACTCTGTCCAGGCCCCAGCTGCTCAGGGTGGCTTGGCTGTGCCTCGGTCTCCCCTCTGGAACTCAGGCTGAGACAGCGCTCACCTCACAGAACGGAACACTGTGCGCACAGGGGCACGGGAGTGTGGCAACAAGGAGACGGTGCCATGGGGTCCTGAGCTGTCTGTGCATGTCACCAAGTCCCCACATCCTGGAAGACTTGCATACAGTGGTGCTCAATGATGGTAGCCAAAGGCACCTGACCAGCACACCCCTGACTGCCTACCCCTCTCCACCCCATTTCAGTTAACACAGCACACAGTTGTCACCTGCTGTATGCCACTTACACTGGGCGTGACTCAATCAGCCCTGCAGGTAGACAGAGGGCCTGGGTCCTACAGGCACCCAAGAGAGCCCAGGGGGACTGGGGTGCAGGCGAAAGGAGCCCCACCCACCAAGCCCAGACTGTGCCCCTGCCCCACCTGGAGGCCAGGCTGCCTGTCCCCATGGGTGGGTGTCCTCAGGTCTACCCTAAGGCGCATCCTCCTGCCAGCCTCCTCCTCCTGGCAGCTTGTGGCTTGGGTAGAGGTGGTAACATCAGCTCCCCACCAATACCAGTCCTCGTAACCCCAGCTCCTCAGCACGGGTCAGTGCTCAGGGGACCCGGTCCTCAGCTGGCCTGGTCCGAGCTCCTATGAGAGTGAGGTGGGCCGAGAGAGGGGTGGCCAGCCTGTGGGTGTCCTGACCCATGGGCTGCAAGCCACTGCTGAAGCCAGGCCTTCCTCACATCCCGCGCACACCAGTCCCTTCCCTGCTCTGCCCACTGGTGGCCCCTCTCCCCCATCCAGGGTCACTTAGCCTGGCCTCCAGACCCAGCAGGGTCTCCTGATGGGGCCTGGCCACCCGCTGCCTGGGGCAGGATGGAAGGGAGGCGCAGGCCACCTGCTGCCCCCAGGGACTGCCCTCAGGGGGCTGCCCCGTGGCCCTGGCTGTCCTTCCACAGCCCAGATTCTGGTCGTGAGGTGGCTGCAGGGCCAGAAGGGCCGGCAGGTGTGGCGCGTGGCCTGCACTCTGAGGCGCCCGCTCACCCATTGCTTCCGAGCGTGGTTCCTCCGCTTGAAGTACAGGATCAGCTTCTTGCGCATCGCCTGGTTTCTGCAGGGAGACGGCAGGGCCAGTGAGCACGGGGGCCGGCCCCGGGGCCAGCCCAGGTCCCACCCCAGCCCAGCTTGGGTCTGAGCAGCAGCCCAGGTGGGCCCCAGGCTGCGTCTCAGTGAGGGGGAAGACCCCCCGACCAGCGCACCCCAACACTCAGCCCATCCTGCCCCCCACCAGGGTGCCTGCACCATAAAGCTGAGCGCCGTCAGCAGAAAAAGGGCCTGTGACCTCCTCCCCCTCCTGAGCTGCTGTCACCCACACACACACACATAGGTCCCCGTGGCCTGTCACCAAACCTGTCCACAGAAAATCTGCCAGAGAGACACCCACTGCCTCAGACCAGGAGCCAAGGCAGGGAGGCCCGGAGACAGGGAGGCCCGGAGGCTGGGAGGCCCGGAGGCTGGGAGGCCTGCCTGCATAGGCAGGTCCCAGGCTGAGCCCCGGTGCCCGCGCCCCAGGACTCTTGTCCTGTGCTCCAGAGTGGGCACAACATGGCACAGCAGGGCGGGCGGATGGGAAGGGACTTAGCCAGCAGGCCACACACCCTGCAGACAGGGAAGCAGGTCTCCCCACGGACGATGCAGAGAGGGACAAGAGGAGTGGAGCAAGGGAGGGCCGGAGAGGCCAGCCCAGAGGAGACAGGGCCAGCAGGGACAGAGGGGACAGGAGAGGCCTCCAACCAGGCAGGTGCCAGGACAGACCTGGGGAAATGGGACAGAGAGAGAGAGGGAGACAGACAGATAGACAGACAGACAGGAGGAGACCCAGGGTCGGAGGGCAGGGGCGGCTCGCGCAGGGGGCTGGCGATGCTGGCAAGTCCCCAGGAGTCCCCAGGAGTCCCGGGCAGGCCCAGCAAGCTGGGCGGTGGCCCCTCCTGGAGGGTTCCCACTTCCCCTGTCCTCTCAACCCAAGTGGCCAGGCCCCATGCCCACAGCCACTCGCGGGTGCCTCGTGGTGGCTCAGGCCCTGCCTGGCAAGGGGAAGGGGCCCAGGCACTGACCGGCCAGCGGGGCTCCATACAGGTTCACCTCCCAATCACCCTGGGTCCACCTCAAGCCAACCCCCACCACGGCCAGTGCCAGTCCTGGGGTGTCCTTGGGCACAAGGATGGGGACCCGAGCCCCGCCCCATGACAGTGTCTCTGAGCACATCTCAGAGGCTCCCAGAGCCTCATTCCTCATCTGAGAAACAAGACCAACGGCCTCGCGAGCTCATCCCCGTCCACCAACTCTTCACGGACTCTGTGCCTAGCACTACCCTCCACGAGGGGGCCTCGTGGGCAAGGGCGGATGCAGCCCCAGGCCCACGCAGAGGTGCCACGAGAGGTGCCGGGCCCAGTGGGCAGGACGGTCAGGACACCCAGGGCTTCCAGAACCGAATGGTGACAGCTGGAGAGCACCCAGAGTGGGCAAGGAAGGCCACCCAGGGATGGTGCTGACCCGAGGGACCTGGTTGTGGAGCAGGCACTACAGATGCAAAGGTCCTACAGTGGGCACACACGGCCCCTGCAGAAAGGAGGAGGGAGATCCACAAGGCGGAGACGGAGGAGGAGCCACGGGCCAGGTCGGGGATGGACAGGCAGCTGGGAAGGTGCGGAAGCAACTGGCAGCCCAGGGCCTTGGGAGAGTCGGGGTTTGAAGGGGCCCAACCATCAGGAGCCCCTGGGCTTCAGGAGGGGGCCTGTGGATGGATCCTGGCTCCTGACCTCTCCCTTCCCTACACCCCAGTGGGGCAGCCAGGCTGCAGGACAGTAAGACAGGGCAGAGAAGGGACTGGCAGCCCTACAGACCCCAGGGGACCCAGGGACCCAGGGACCCAGAACGGCGCCTGCCGGGGAAGGCTGGACGCGTGCGAGGTAAGCCGTGGCCAAGGCCAGGCAGAGGCAGAGGCCAGGCACGCCCAGCACCACAGCTGCCTGTGCCTGGCCGGCCCTGCACCCCTCACGGGGTCTCCACTGGCTCCACAGGACACCAGTGCATGTGGCCAGGACCATCCCAGCACGTCCTGCCCAGGGCCGGGCCCACCCTGATGGGATGACCACCGAGGCCCCTTCCCCTGCGTCCCCAGGTCTCAGAGGTGTGATGCCCACCCTGGTAGCAGGTGCCCGTGGCCTGTGGAGAGCCACCCGACACCTCCGGGCAGGTGCACGGGCGGGCAGCACTCAGGTGGCCTCGCCACGTCCGACTGTCATGCAGCAGGAAGCCAAGCGTGAGACTGACTGGACTCCGTGGCCAGCGCACAGACACGGGGACATTATAGGGACAGAGACCAGGCCCTGGGGAGGGACAACCGCCCACCCTGAAGCAACCCTGGCCGCAGGGACACGGCGGGCAGTGCAACGAGACTGGGAGGGGCTCAGGGCTCCCTCGGACCCCAGCTGGACGGTGTCACCATCCTTGTCACGCCCGTCACATGCCCTGTGCGTGTGGGCTCATGTCCGTGTCCCCCACGGAGAGTCAGGCTCAGCCACCGACGTCTCCCCAGGGCCTAGAGGAGGCCTGGCAGCAGGAGGGACTCAGGGACATTTGCTGGATGAAGGGCCAGGAGTGCCCCCGGCCTCTGCAGGAGACCAGCGGCCAGACCCGCCTCCCCGTCCCACAGGCCGAGAGTGACCATGTGCCACAGGACGCACTCGGGCCGCTGGGGCCTGGGACCTCGGCCCAGCTGGCGGCCCCCAGGGCCACCCACACCCGGCACGCAACTGTCCCTGAAGCCACATGCTCCTGTCACAACAATTTGACTGGTGACACGTGCTGCGGACCTCAGGTGCCCAGCCCTGGAGCTTCCGCGCTGGCTGCTGGTCCACAGGCCCAGCTGGACCCACAGGCCAGCCGCAGGGCTCACCACCCCACCAGGCCGCAACTCCCCAGGGCTCCTCCTGCCCTCAGGGCCCCGCTGCCCCACACTCCTGCCCTGGCCTGGACACTGGAAGCCTGCAGCTCCCACCAGGCAGCCTGGGAAGCCAGGCCCCAGGGCTCATCACAAAGCTCAGCCACGGTCCCACAGACACCACGGGCCAGGGTGGGGTGGGGGTCCTGTCCTCCACCCTGGACACATGTGGCCTTTCCTTCCAGAGCCTCTGGGCCACGTGGCCCAATCCCAGGCCTCTGGGAGCGCCCAGGCCGGGCAGCCCCCCCCCCGCCCCTTCAGAGCTGGGCAGCCCCACCCAGCGGCGCCCACCTGCACCCACCTCCAGCCCACACGCTGCGGGGAGGCCCAGCCAGGGCCACAGGAAACGGGTCTGCAGAGGCGGCGGGCATGCGGGGCACTGGCCAGGAGCACAGGGCAGGTGGGTGTGCGCGTTCTGAGACGGACGCAGGAAGCACACAGCTCAGCAGAGCCACTGTGCACTTGAGACCCGTGACTGTGGATGGACCCCGACCCAGTGCAGCTGGTGACAAGGACACACCTCGTCTGTCCCCGCCGGGCCTCACTGTCCCTCAGGCTCCAGCAATAGTCCACGCTCGGGCTGCGCACACAGGTCTCCCTGACTCCGGCAGCCGAGTGCTCCTGGTCCCCAACAGGCCTGTGCCACCCACCCTCCCTGGAGAGGTGGCTCTGGCCTTGCCAGTGTCCAGCCCTGACCTGGGCATCCCCTGGGCCTCCACATGTCCCCCGTGGCTCCTGCAGAGGCTTTCCAAAAGTCCCCCTACACCCAGGCCCTTCCTCCCTGTGGCCATCAAAATGAAGTTGGAAACAAAAATCCAAGCAAAACGCTTCAGGGAATACAGCGTGGGGCTGGCCTCTCTGCCCTTTGCCAGCCAGTTTGTGTGGCCCCAGGGCCTTTGCACTGCAGCCCCTGCTTAGAGGCTCTGGCCCTGGTGGTCCACACAGCCAGCTGCTGCTCAGCCCCCAGGGTCCCAACTGTCCTGCCTGACTTCTCCAGCAAAGTGGCGCTGCCCACTCCTGCCACCGTCTTCTACCTTCTTACAATTCTGTTTAAACTGAATGACCGCACTGACCTCATGACGACCTCCCTGAAACTGGACACCAATGACACTCTTGGTGGAAAACATGAAAAACCAAGAGGTCCTGAGGCCAAGGTCAGTCACTCACCTACTCACAGGCACCCACGCCGCGGCCTCAGGGAGACCTGAGCCACTGTGAGGCCGAGCCTCGTCCACTCTCCTTGAGCAAAGACCAGTGGGCCTCGTGACATTGCCCGGGGCACTGGGCTCCTTTGGGTTTGGATTCCACAGCTGCTCTCACAACCTGTGGTCACCCACGTGATTCCACCTAAAACGTCTCTCACTTTAAGTGACAAAAATTACGTCAGCGCTTTGCCTTAACATTACTGCTATCAAAAATCACGTCAGAGGGGAAACGGCCAGGGACGGGACTCGGGCAGAGCGCATGCCCAGCAAGGGGGACCACTGGTTCCCACCAGGGGATCAGGGCAGAGCTGCAGGGGCACGGCCTGTGTGCTGTCCACTGAGTCTCTGAGACCGGCTGGGAAAGGGAGTGCCCCGGCCTCCCCTACCTCCCTGGCCTCCCCGTGTCCCCGGCCTCCCCACTCCCTCTCCAGTGTACCAGCAGGCAGGGCCCAGGAGGCTGCTGAAAGTCTGGACAGCTGTGGGGGACACTGTGGAGCCCAGGCAGTCCCCACCCCCCGAGGGACGTGGTGTGCGGTGCCACACTGGCCACCCTCCCGACACGGGGCAAGGCGCTGTGTCCTTGTCCACTGCTGCCGGAGCCCCACTGACTGGGAAGGGGAGGCTTCCGGCGGCTCTGGTCCCTGCAGGCTGTAGCAGGGTGGACAGCTGGTGACACCACCAGTCCCACTGGCAGCCCAACTACAAGAGGCCCCACGTCAACAGGCCCAGCACTGGTGGACGCTCCAAGCCATCAGGTGTGCAGCTTGGCGCTTGGCAGCTCGGCGCCCGTGCCTCCCCGCGGACGAGTGGCACCTCCCTGGGCCACCTGACCCGAACCTCCTGAGGCCACATGTGAGCTCCGTGCGTCCCCTCAGAGATGAACTCTTCAAGTCCCAAAACACTGCAACCCCAGAGATGCTGTCAACCTACCCCCCCACCGCTCCCACGGCCACCTGCGCCTCAAACTTGTACTGTATAGGTTCCTGGTGACAGAAGGAGGAAACAGCTCCTCCGTGGCCCAGGAGGCCGTGCTCCCATTAATGCGACCGGAGATCCAGCCAGCCTCCCGCACCACGGCTCCCCGGCAGCGCTCTGGCTTGGAAACATCAGCCTCCCGCACAGTCCTGGCCCTGGCCATGTCCAATTTGTGACAGCTGGGAGGAGGCCCTGTCCTGGGGGCCCAACAGGCCTGTGCCCCGGCCATCCCCGCCTGCGGACCCGCCCAGGTCTGCAGGCCACCGACCTCCCACACCCACATCTGCTGAGCCTCCCCCGGACCCACCCGGCCCAGAGCTCTGGCCCCATCTGCCTCCTGTCCACCTCCCCAGCCCACGGTCCTGTAGTCACCCCAGCAGGAGCGAGGCCCTGCCCGGCAGACACTCACATCTTGATGTTCTCGTGGTACTGCCGGGTGTCCGAGGGCTGGTTGTACAGCGGCTGCAAGGAGAGAGCAGAGTCAGCCCCAGTCAGCCCCGGGCAGCCCCAGGCAGCCCTGTCCACAGGGCCCAGGGCCCCAGGGTGAGGAACAGCTGCCCACAGGCCCAATGGAAACATGGGGACCTGGCCTCAGCCCGGCCAGGAACAGACCATGACCGGCTCCTCTGGGCCCGGTGACCCCCACCCACCCACAGGCTGACGGCTGCTCTGGAGGGGCCAGGGCCCCAGGGAAAGCCACACACCCTGTGGGGCCAGGGCCAACCACAGCCACCGAGCAGGGGGACGCCCAGCTCCTCGGTCACCACAGAGACCCAAGGCTCCTCCACCAGGAGCCTCCCCTTCCAAGGTGTGCGGGGCCACAGCGAGGGTAGTGCCCGGCAGCCAGGATGTGGGCCAAGGGCAAGGCTCGGGCAGTGGCCGCATGGGCTCGCTGCCCAGAAAGGCGAGGACCCTGCTGCTACCCGGGCACCCCGAGCACTCCCACCATGAGCCTCAAGGAGCTGGGTGGCCCACGGCACCTCAGAGCACCGACCTGGATGAGCCAGGCACCGACACTCAGGGACAGCAGGACACGGGGACGCGAGACCACCCAGAGCGCCAGGCAGGCGGCAGGGCTGAGCTGCTGCCCTGCGACCCCAGCGGGGGTCTGCAGATGGGGCAGAGGAGGGCAGGAGGGAGGCGAGCCCTGGGGGTGGGTCCCTTGTCCCATGGCTGCCATCTGCTTCACAGGTAGGATGGGGTTCACGGCCAGGGTCGCAGTGAAGGTCAAGTAAGGCACTGTCCCGGGCTCTGAGGCTAGCACATGGCCACTGCCAGGCCTGAGGAGCAGCAGTGTCACCATCCGTGTCGGGACAGACTGTGTGAATCGCACCAGTGTCCCGTGTGTCCCCAGCCCCTGCCCTGCAGTGACCAGTGGGACAGAGTGGACAGCAGGAGAAACCAAGCGGGCACTGCCGCCCCATCCAGAGCACAGGCCGCTGGTCAGCTGGAGGGGGACCAGCAGAGCAGCGGGGGCTGAGCCGAAGACCAGCCGTCTCCTGCTGACCGCGGAAGGGAGACAGACCCTCATTGGCACCAGGTGGCCTCTGCGCTGGAGGGACAGCAAGTGGCTGCAGCGTGGCGACGCCAACCTGGGCTGCTCTGTCCCGCGGCATGGCTCAGGGCACCCAGCGGGGAAGGAGCCTGACCAGACCCACAGCCCTCCAGTCTGTCCCTGTCTGTCCCTCCCGCACACAGCAGGGTCCTCCCAGGGCTTCCACAGATGACGCTCCCCTAGGGGCGACTCTGCCTTTCTGGACCAGAGGGACAAGGTACAGTGTGAGAGGGCAGGCAGGTCAGGTGGCGGAAGGAGACATGGGGTCTTGGGGCCTCAGGGCAGTGGACAGGGCACACAGGTCCCCAAGGGAGCTGTCCCTGGGGAGGGGCTGAACACTCCCTGGGACACTAACTGTCCGACAACCCCGGAGCCCCAGGCAGCAGGACCACAGTCCCCTCCTCCCCACCCCAGGGCCAGGATTCCTGCTGCCCACAGACAGAGATGGACAGGACGGCGTCAAGGGAGGAGCCTGTGCACCCTGGGCAGTGGCCACTGCCCCCGCCTGTCCCCATGGCAATCCACCACCACACTCAGGCAGTCCCAGGCCTAGCCACTCCCTGGGGACAGAGGGGGCTCCCTGCAGCTACAGGGCCATCTCCCCATGGCACACAGCTCAAGACCAAGAGGTCCCCAGCCCAAGCCTGCAGTTTTGAATGGGAGGGCAAATGAACAGGGCAGTAGAGTCTGTGGTCAGACATAGTATAGAACTTCCTACAGAAGGCTGAGGATCCTCATCTCAGGAACGCATGGGGACATATAAAGAAGCTCACGCTGGAACCTGAGTGGCCCTGCGTTGGTCCTTCTGTTCTCCACACATGAATGACGCACAGGCCAGCTAAAGGGGACCAGCAGCTCAAATTGGGTTTGGATTTGAATCCCGCTCCCACGTCCCTAGCTCACACAGTGACGCGGACGAGGGCCTTCCACCCTGGGCCTGTCTCCTCCTTGGGAGGTCGGACGGGGGCACGGGGCGCTCCTGACAGGGACGTTCTGACCGTGGGGTGGTGGTCCTCGGCTGGAGGGGCCAGGAGGGCAGCAGGGCCCAAGGTGCAGGCCCACAGGAGGGCAGCAGGGTGACAGGCAGCCCCGCCTGGAGAGGGGACAGGTGGCCTGACCCTCGGGGCCCTGTGGCTCAGAGAACCCCATCTTCCCTAAGACGAACAAGGGCCAGGGGACCTCAGGAGCAGCCTTGTCACCTCACCAACAGGGACAGGAAAGGACGAGGACTCGGGAGGGCAGGGCCACTAGACACCCCACCACCCTCACCCTCAGTAGAGCATATGACCTTTGGCCAAGGCCCTTGTCCTGTCAGGGCCACTGGCAGCACGTCCCCACAGCCCCAGGGAAGGCGAGGGGACAGTCCCCAGAGGCCCGCCGGCTTCTCTGCAGATGGGGCAGAGGAGGGCAGGAGGGAGGAGGCCCTGGGCAGAAGGAGGCGTCCAGGGGGTCCTGAGAGGAAAGCTGGCCCCGCTCAGGTCAGCAAGAGGAGCCTGGGGCCCCAGCACTGGGCAGGTAGGAAGGGCCAGCCCCGCCCGAAGGCCTGGCAACACCAGGTTCTTACAATTACACCTCCGAGCAGAGAGAGAGCAGGCCAGCCACGCTGCCCCTTCTGCCCGGCCCCCCCGCCCCCCACAGGGTCCCCAGTGCCCACTGGGCACTCCGGGCACCGGGCCCCAGAGCCCCGGATGCTACCTCCCAGACTCCTTTCCCCAGGGCTCGCTCTCTTCCCTGAACCAGCACTTGCTCCAGAGGCCACAGGCCACCTAGCACCAGGCACAGCCAGAGACCCACAGGGCACAGGCGGGATGTGCCCACAACCCCGCGGCACCCCACGGTCGGGGGAAGAGCTGGGTCCCAGGGCTGTGGCCCCTGGAGGGTGGCAGGCCATCCTGGCCAGGCTTCCGGCACAAAGCGGGCACTGTGCCCTGCGGAGCGTCCACCCACCTTGCCTAGAGACACCCCGGGCAAGGCAAGAACAGGCAGGGCACAGCCCGTGCAGACCCCCGGGCATCTCCCAGCCCCACCTCCTGCTGTGCCACCCAGGCCCGGGCACTGTCCTCTGAGGCCAACCCAGGAAACGGGAACAGGGACGATCCACAGGCCCTGACACACAGTGGGTGCCCTGTCCCCAGAGACCAACACAGGGCCTACTGTTCCCAAAGGGACTCAGGCGAACAACCTGGCAGTGCAGCAGCTCAGGGAGCCTATGCCCGGCCTCGGCCAGGGCTAGCCGGGCTCCCGGGGAAGCTGTGCTCCCAGCACTACCCGCTCAGAGCTTGGGGACCAACGACGTCCCCAACAGCCACGCAGACCCGTCCCTGGGTCCTCACGGTGTGCCCGACACCACAGAGGGACGGCCCAGGAGCCCTGGAGACTCGGCAGGAGAGAAGGCGAGCCTGGTGTCAGAAGTGACCACAGTGGCCATCTGGGACACCAAGGCGAGGTGCAGCTCCCAGGCGAGATGCAGACAGTGCAGCCGCCCGAGGCCAGGGGATTCCAGGGGATGGTCAGCTGCACCCAGGCAGAGAGCGGACAGACATGACCCTGGACAGCTGCCCAGGGCAGCTCCGTGCACAGTGGCCAGAGAGCAAGACCTGCTCCAAATGCCAGGCGAGATCCAGGCATGGAGGCCCAGGGCAGTGGCCCAGCCCCAAGGCACAGAGGCCCGGGAAGAGGGACAGGGCCGGGCCAAGGCCACACAGGGCTGCACTATGGGGCGTGGACACACAGAGCCATGCACAGAGGGCGACCCTTCCACGTGGGGGACATCCACATGGGGACCGACTGGTGGCAGTGCACACTCCTGGAGGCAGACCCGAGACCTGGTCGCAGGTGTCCTGTCCTCACCTGTGAGTGACCTGTGAATGTGTGCCCAGTAGCAGGAGCAGGGTCCCAGCTCTGGGGATGGGCAGCCCTCACCGCATGACACGGACCACCAGTAAGAAACCAGGTGCACAGCTGGTCTCTGCCCCCTCCATGGCTCAGGCTCATGAAGGCCAAGGTTGTACCCAGAGCCCTCCCAGGCCTCAGCGCTGGACCCTGGGTCCCACCCCTGACCTGGGCCACCCCAGCCCCATGGTGCGGAGGAGCCTGCCCCAGGAGGGGCCGGACCTCGCTGCACTCAGGAGACTCCAACAGGCTCACTCCTGCCCTGGCACAGAGCCCCCCAGCTACCACTACACGTGGGGCCCACGGCGTCCCCACCCCCACCACCTCCACCGTCGGGTCCCACCAACGGCACCAGGGGTCCCAACAGGTGGAGGCAGCAGGCGCCCGGGGCTCCCCGAGGGCTAGCCTTCTGCTCTCAGCCACCCCAAGCCCAGGAGACCCAGATCTGCACCTGCCCGGCAGCAACATGAGCCTGACCCTGGGAACAGCAGCCACCTGCGTGCCACCCCAGGTGGGCCTGTGCCACAGTGCCCAGGTGGGCAGCCACCCTCAGGTGCCCAGGGGTTGGTGAAGAGACTGAAGCACAGACAGGGTGAGGCGCCAGCCACAGCCACCGAGGGCACCCTGGGAACTGAGCCCAGACCACGCGCCCAGAGAGGAATCTTGATGCTCGGCCGGAAGCAGGGGCCACTCGAGCCCAGAGGAAGCCCAGCTCGCTCACTGCCCGCACTATCTGCAGCCTCTTATCAGGAGGGCGCTTCCTGCCTCCCTGACGAAAGCCCGCTGCCCACTGCCCGGGCCAACTTCCTCCTGCCCCAGCCCTGCCACCCGCCCGGCCCGCTCACCAGCTCCACCTGGGGTCCCAAGCCTTCGAGGATCCGGTGGGCAGCCTCGGCCTTCTTCTGCAGGGGCGAAAGAGGGTGGGGGGGAGACACAAGAAACTGTGAGCAAGGCCTCCGGGGCAGGCAGTGCCCCTCCCAGCACGCTGGCCCACAGCCTGGGGAGGGACCGGGACCAAAGCCCCAGGCTGGGACAGCAGCGCCTGCAAGCTCACCTGGCCTGGGCCTGAAGCCCCTGCAGCATACCCACCCACCACCCCTCCTGGGCGGTGGCACCAGTGCGGGTCCTTCCAGCCTCTGCCCAGGGAGCTGGCCAGGCCGCCCTCTAAGAGTCCAGGGCCTTGGTCACGTGACTCCTGGGCCTCCCGCCTCCCTCCGTCACAGCCCAGGACTTATGGGGAAAATGGGGACACGCAGCGGAGAGGGCTCTGGATGCTAATTCAACAGGCTGGCCATGAAGGCCACACTGTGCCCAGGTCTGGCCACCAGCCCCAGCCTGGGACCACAGTCCTGCTCACAGGAGGCCCGGAGCACGGTCAGCCTAGACAGGGAGGATGGAGGAGGGCGGGCAGGGGACCCGGGGAGGCAGCCTCCCGGGCCGTGGGGGACAGCAGGGGCAGCACTTGTCCAGCACTCTGGACAGCAGGTTTGAGACAACAGCCAGCAGCCCCGAGACAGACCCCAAGCATCAGACGTCAGGTCACACACATGAGGACCAGGGGTGTCCCACCCTGTGACCGAGCCAGCCCTGGCAGCATCCAGGTTCAGCGTGGGCCAGGAGCACTAGCCACCTGAGCCAGTCAACACACTGTCCCTGAAGACGACAGGTGACGTGGCGCTCCGGGGGACACTGCTGGGAGGCTATGCCTGGGGCAGGTGCACATCAGCGGGGCAGTGGGCCTGCAGGTGGCCTCAAGCTGGCATCTGGAATGACATGTCTTGAGCCCAGGCCAGCCCAGCAGGCCCACAGGAAGCCCAAGTCCCAAGAGAAGCAGCCTCCGCAGGCCAAGGCCCGAAGGCAGGGACGGCCTGGGAGGTGACCACGTCCTGCTGAGCCTCCAGCCACCAAGAACACCCAGCCAGGCCCAGAAATGCCACCGCGCCATTGGCGGAATGGGAAACACACCGGAGGCAGAAGGAAGAGGCCTCGCCACCGGGCTCTGGGCAGGGCGGCCATGTCCTGGGGAGGCCCTGGGCCTGGGAGGCAGGGACCACCCTGAGGGCCCCTGCAGGCCACCTGCCCTGGACACACCCTGGAGATGCGAGATGCACAGAACCCGCGGCCAGGACGAGAAAGGCTGGCCAGGGCGGGCGAGTGGCAGGGACAGGGCAGGCCAGTGCACCCAAGCACCGGAGGCTCAGGGGTCAGTGCCACAGGCCTGTGGGGTCTGTGCTCACCCTTTGAACAAAAGGGACGCCCAGCACAGGGGGCCACATGGCCAGGCCTGCGCCTCAGGGCGCGTACAGAACCCGGCGACTCGAGAAGCCTGCATCCTGTGAGCCACGCTGCTCTGGGCTCCGAACACCATAGCTTTTATAAGGGACAAAGTGACATGAGCACCGTCACTTCCCTCATTAGACGAGGGGAGACACCCCAGTCCCAGAAAGGGACTTCCCTGGGAACAAGGGTCCAGGCCACAGTTACAGCCTGTTCCCAAGACAGCCTCGGCTCCTGCAGCTTCCTGCGAACCTGAGCACGGCCTGCCTGGCGCCCGCAGGGCCAGTGCCCCTCCACTCTTGCCCTGTCCATGCCTCCACCCCGTTGGCCCTGCTCCATCTTGCTCCTGCAGACAGCGTGTGGATCCCTGTAGGGCCCCCCCATTAGGTCCCGTGGTGGGGCTGTGGGACAACCTGCTGTCTCAGCACCTGGCGCAGGGGCGCTGGGGACAGGGCACCTGGCACAGGGGCCCGGGCTCTGGGGCACCCTCACTGCTGAAAGGTGCTTCCGGCTCCCAGCCCCAGAGCCCCACCCTCGCCCCGAGGGGCCCAAGCGCAGGACCCCCACCAGGGAGGAGGGGAAGCCTGCTGTCTCCCAGCCCTGGCCTGGACAGGGACATGGTAGCCCCTGTGCCCCGGGAGGAGGGCAGCACAGCCCCTCTGCCTGCTCTCTGGGCCACACCGGCCTGCTGCGTGCAACTGGACCAGGCCTCTCGAGAGCAGGTCAGGCTGCAGCTGCTGCCACCTTAGGAGGGGGCACCAAGGCCCGGGGGCACCTGGGGAGGAGAGGTCCAGCCCCCATTCACCCGAGCAGCCCTGCGCAGCTCAGTGACTCACATTTGCAGCCCGCCTGCCCCTGCACAGTCCCCCGGCCTTTCAAATGCTGGTCCTGGTATACAGTCAGCACTCAACACTGGCCCTGCTCGCGGGGTGCCAGGATGTGCTGGTCAGAGCTGACCACTCCTCCTGCCCCCGTGAACTAGGACAGGGTGCTCCTGGGCGTCACAGACCCCCACAGGCCACATGGACACGCTCCCGAGTCCAACCCCATAGTGAGTAGCCCGGTCCCTTGGGATCCCCAGGTGCAGCCCTAGCCTGAGGCAGAGTCCCCCTGGCCGAGCGGGCGGGCTGTCCACCAGCCTTCTTCCTCACCCTGGGATAGCCCAGCCACGTGGCCTGCCTGGATCAGGCCAGCCCCCTTCCCCGCGCCCTCCAGGGAGGCCTCTGCTGCCGCCCCCAGCCTCCCCTTGGCCTCCCTGCAGCCCGAACCCTGAGGGCACCAAGCTGTGGAGAGCCTGGCCCTGCCCCTGCCAGCCCCATCCCACCTCCAGGCCCCACCCGAGCCCCGAGCTGGGGCCTGATACCCTCCTCCTAGCCCACCCACTGCCAGGTTTCCCTGCCCCCGCCATGCTGCCCGCACCAGCCAGGCTCTGCCTCCCTCTCAGCCCCTGCCCCTGTCACCTGCCGCCCGCCTGCCCACACACTCCCGGGAGGCAGGCAGAGCCGGCCAGCGGTGCCCACAGACGTGCTATGAGTGGATGATAAGCCAGCGTCCAGGCTCAGAGAGGCCGGGGGCAGCTGTGTGCTCCGCTGGCTTGGCGTTAGAGCCGACCCTGATCCTGCGCCACTTGGAAGAACCAGCAGGGAGGGGGGGGCGGGGTGGAATCTAATCCTGTTGATCCCCGAGGGCCACCAAGCCCTGGCTGCTTCAGCCAAAGGTGGCCGAGGGCCTCCTGCCTGCCAGGTCACCAGCTTCCCAGGCTCGGCCCAGACAGAAAGACCCCAACAGCCCCACACTCCAAGATCGGAGGACTCTTCTGGGGGAGGCCCGGGCACCTCCCACCTTCGCTGCAGTGATCCCACGAGTATTAGCTGAGCACAGCTGGACTGATGAAGACCCTGCCCTCAGGGAGCTCTGCTCCCCACCAAGAGGAGAGACACACACACAAGTGATATCCCGCAGGGACACAGGTTGAGGAGCCCGGGGAAGTCAGGAGAGGAAATGGTGCTGAAAGATTTTCAGGATCAAGCAGAGGGCCAAAGGGACGTCCTTGGAAAGGGCACGCTTGACACGAGAGCCAGAGAGAGTGACAGCACGAGGCGCTGGGCAGGCGCCCAGGCAGGGGACTGAGGGCACCCGTCGCCCCCGACCACAGGCAGCTGCTGGACAGAGCCACCCTGCTGTCCCACCAGGCCCAAGCAGGGCGTGCAAGAGGTGACAGGCTGGGCCCTGCCGGGAGGGACTCCCTCTCTCTGGGCCTCAGGCTCCGTGAGTGAAGTACATAACTGTCACTGTGTCACCCCAAGACCAGAGGGTTGCAGAGGACATGTCCCGACCACAGCACTCCACAGCCAGCGTCCACTGAGGGACGAGGGGCCAGGGAGGTGCAGCCGGAGAGAGGACAGTGGGCCTGCACCAGGACAGCTGGCAGGACACGTGACCACAGCCTTCGTTAGTGTGATCTCCGTTGGTGCTGCTTGTGGTCAGAGACCCGGGTGGGAGGGCACGCGGGGCAGCTTCCAGGCCCCCAGGATCAGGCTCACCCTGCATACATGGCGGAGCCAAATGGCGGACCCAGAGCAGCAGGAGATGCCCCACCCCGAGCACGGCCCACGGAGGAGGTGACCCAAGGGAGGCCAAGGCTGGGCTGAGAGGAGAGGCAGGGGAGGGCAGTACCCACCCCCACACACCGCTGTGTGGCCTCAGGAGGGACGGCTCCGCTGTGAGCCTCAGTCTCCTCATCCGTAGCACAAGGAAGGCTGGGCTCAGCCTAACCCAGCACATCGGGGGTCAGGTGCAGATGAGCCTGGCTCCCAGCAGGCGACTGGGACAGCCCAGAGACCACTGCCCACAAACAGGAGGCCACACCTCAGGCAGCAGCTCCTGGGCTCCAGACCCACAGACCCCGGCTCTGGGCACCCCCAGCCTCCTGCCAGCACCAAGCCTCCTTAGACACCGGCAGGTGCCCCTCCCAGGGTCCCTAACCCTGTGCTTCCATCACTCAAGGGCTCATCCCGGGGCAGGGACAGTGGAGGCCAAATCACCAGAGGCCTCGCCCAGGGATTCCAACCCCAGACCCTCCACATCCTGGCTGTGTGACTCTGGGCAAATCACTCAACCTCTCTGGGCCTCAGTCTCCATGTGTAAAAGGGAAACAGCAACTGTGCCCACCCTCCCAGGTCCACCAAGGGAAAGAGCGTCCGGGTGGAGGTGGGTGACATGGACTGGCTGTTGTCGCTGACACAGGGTTGACAGTCTGTGCTGCAGGAACTGGCTCTGCAGGGGCGCCCAGAGTGGCCACTGCATGCCCACTGCAGCTGGCCTGGCTGTCCATACTGCGCCCCTCTAGTCACCCAGAGGCTGTGCGAGCTGGTGACCGCTGGCCTCCACCCCCACCCCCCACCTCCGCGTACCCGGTTCTCGTCGTAGATGATCTGCACCAGGCTGCGGTGCTTGGACTCCATAGGCGGGGGTGACACGGGCTTCTCGGGCTCGGGCGGCTTGGCGGCCTCCTCCTCCAGCTGTTGCTGTGGGCGAGAGCGAGGGTGAGCTCAGGGCTGGGCCGGGAACCCAGCTGCGCCCCACGTCCCCCAGGGCTCCTGCCCCTCAGAGCGGGGCCAGGAGGGGAGCGGAGGCTGGGCCCCGCCGGCCAAGCCTCGGTCCCCCATGGTCCCACAGCTGTGGCAGTCAGTGGGCCACAGCCTAAGCCAAGGCCCAGCCTGAAGGCTACTTGCTGTGCAGCCTCGAGGAGTGGCTGGACTTCTCTGAGCCTCTCTTCTCTTTCTCTGCCTCTACCCTGCGCCTGCAGGGCTGCCAGGTGCCGGTCAGGGCCCTGTCCTCTGCCCCAGTCTGCCCAGCACAGCCCCCTGCAAGTACCAGACAGAGTGTCCCTTAGAGCCGCAGGGGAGATGAGGCCAGGGAGCTTGAAGCCCGAGTCATAGCGTCACAATATGGCCCTGCTCTGCTCTAGAGGCCACACGGCTGCAGTGACCGAGGGACTGGCTGTGTGCACCCAGGAGCCCAGGAGAGCAGAGGCAGATACAGCCAGAAAGCCAGCACCCCACTTCACTGGCACAAAAGACCGGGGGAGCCGTGCTGTCCCCGTCCCTCAGAGGCCCCTGGAGTTGGGTCAGGAAACTCCAGAGCAGCACCAGAGAGGGTGGGCAGTGTCCCGGCCAGCAAAGGCGGCCCACCGCAGGCACCAGAGAGAAGCAGAGGAGACACGAAGGAAGACCCAAGAAGACGGCTCAAGGACACCAAGCCTGGGTCAAGCTGGGCTCCCTGCTGCCCACACTGGGTCTCGGTGACCTGCTCATACAAGTCACCTCCCTCTTCTGACCCTCAGTGTCTTCTTCAGTGGAAACCAGTAGCAGCAGCGCCACCTCAGAGGCTGTTTGGAGGATCAAAGAAAGCAACGCACAGCCCGGGGCAGGGGCCAGAGACCGGCCGCCTCCAGCAAGTGGACCCAGAGCAGAAGAGCCCTGCACACCCCGACAGCCGGAATCAAAGCCTTCTTAAAAAAGAAAATCACAGCGTCGGGCAGGAATGTGGAAAGGCTGGAACCTCACACGGCCGGAAAATGGCGCAACTGCCATGGAACACGGCCTGGAAATTCCTGAGTTACACCCAGAGGCAGGAGGTGACCCAGCTCCACTCCAGGGCGACACCCGCAGGGACGCACAGCCATGCAGACACACTCCAGCACACTCAGCCCCACCCAGGACGGCCACCTCGGGCCAGAGTCACTGCGTGGGTGGCCAACACAGCACGAGCATGGGGTAGTACTCAGCCATGAAAAGGAGGGCCAGCACGTGCCACAGGCAGAGGGACCTTGGAATGCCCAGAGAGAGAGACCAAAGGCAGGACAGGCCTGTGAGGCTGGCCACGCCACAGAGACAGGGCAGATGGCCGGCTTGGGGGAGGGGCGTGGGGAAGGACCCTGGGGCCGGGTCTCCTGCCAGGAGGTTGGGAATGTCTTGGAATGAGGCAGCGGGTGGCCAAGTGTGCCAAGTGCCACTGGACTGTGTACGTCACAGGGATTGATTTTGTTTAGAAATTTCAGCTTAAAAAAAAATAGTCCAAGTGGAATTTAGGAAACAACCAAAACACAAAACCCGACTGCAGGGGGTTGTCCCCAAGCCACCTGGCTTCCTGCCACATTAGCTGTGGTTCAGCCCAGCCCCAGCCCCAGCCCACGCCTGGGAGGAGAGGTGTGGCTTCCAGGGCTGGCGCCGCCCTCCTCCCTCCCGTGTGGAAAACCACTGGCCCCTGGAACCCACTGTCCCCCTGCCTCCCGCACCAAGTGCCCAGCCCATGGGGCTTCTTCCAGGAAGCCCTCTGTCCTCCCACTCCTGCCCGGGACTGGGGAGAGGACGGGGTAGGCCTGGCCCCCACCAGCCCCCGGGGAAACTGCAGCCAGCTGACAGGTGGCCACGGGCCATGGGCACAGTGAAGGCCCTGGGACCACCAGCAGAGCAGACAGAGCGGCCACCCTGCGCCAGGAAGACTTCACTTAGGGCCCTGGGACGCAGGTGGCCGAGGACAAGGACAAGGGCTCCTCAGAAGCCAGTGTCCTCTCTGCCAAGGGGAACCTGAGCAGAGACCAGCTGACCCCGGGGAGAGGACCACGGGAAGCCGCAAAAGCCCGCCAGCCGCTCGCTTTGAAGTAAATGTGATTTAAAATAAAATCACAAAGTGAGTCTCACACCGGCTTCTCCTGTGGCTCCCCATAACGGCCCCCGACCTGGGGACCTGCCCCACCCCACAGGGGTCACGCCTGTGCCCACTTCACAGAGGAGGAAACAGAGGCTCCCAGAGGTGGGGCACGGGCCCCGGCTAGCAGGGGCGCAGCTGGGAGGCCCAGAGATGGAGGTTGGCTGTCACCAGATGCAGGCGAGGAAAAGTGCCCCGCAGTGGACCCCAGCCCACCCCAAGGCCAGGGGGCAGGGCTGGGGAGAGCCGCCCACCCGCCAAAAGCCTGCCCTCTGCCTCCTGCCCTCCTACCATCTGCCCTCTGACCTCCTCCCTCTGCCCTCCTGCCCACAGCCCCAGCATGGCACGGAGCCTGAACCGGACTTTCTTCAAACCAGGTCCCAGCTCCTGTCTGGGGGCTCCGTGCTCCTTCCTAAGGATCCCCTGAGCCTGTCTGGGGACCCAGAGCTCCTGTCTGGGGGCTCCGAGCTCCAGAGTCCCCACGTGGGGAGCCTGCCAACTACACTGGTGACCGCCCAGGCCCCCCGGGCCCGCCCACACCTGCTTCTTCTTCAGCTTGGAGATCTGCTGCTCCACCATGCTGATCTCGCGGTCCACGCGGTCCATGTTCTGGATCAGCTCCTCCTTGGACAGCCGGGGGGGCACCAGCTCCAACTCGGGGTCGGCGTGCGGGGGGCTGGGGGGCGACACGGGCTCCAGCTTGCCCGTCAGACCACGCTCCTGAGTGCAGAAGGAGGGTGCAGGTGGGCACGGTGTCGGCACCCCTGCTCCGGCCGTGAAGAGGGCTTCCCACTAGGCCACCAGGGCTGTCCCCGCCAAAGAGGGCACTGGCTGGCGCCTACCCAGGACCTCCACACCAGGCCTGCTCCCCCCACGTCAGCATCCTGCCCACCTCGACACGAGGTCACTGCCTATCCTGGGCACACCTGACCCCTCCCCCCGGGCACGAAACCTCCCTGTGCCACACACCAGACCAGGCTCCCGGAGAACAAGAACAGGACTCCGCCTGGCCCCGCAGACTCTCCCTCACGACGTCCAGGGGAAGCGCCCAGTGGGCACTTGGAAACCCCAGCAGGGCGTGGGGGGTAGACAGAGCCCTCCAGGCCGTGGGCAGGGGCACACTGACCCCAGTCAGGCTGCTCTTCAAGGAAGCTTACCCCAGGACTCCGCAGCCCCTGTGCTGGACACCCAGGCTGCGCCGGGCCTCTGGGCTGAGGTCAGGCAGCACCGCACTCACTTCGAGCCAAGCTCCAGCCCCACTAGCAGAGCACCCCGCTCTCCCGCCTGCTTCCTCATCTGTACCTCGGGGACAGACGGTCCCCAGCTCCCGGGCAGCCTTGAGCCTGGTGGGCACTAACATGTGGAAGGCGGGGGCCCTGCATACAGTCAGCGCTCAGCAGGTGCTGGACCCAGCCTGGGTTTCCAGCTGGCAGCTGCTGGCAGACGAGGTCTGAGGGCCGCCTCCCGCCCCCCACAGCTGCGCACGGACACAGGGACATTGTCCCCAGCACCAGGCTCAGGCCCACATGCGCCCAGGCCTCGGAACCAGGAGCCACACCATCCCTGTCCTCCCTCTGAGCCAAAGCCAGGCCCTGGGGGCTGAGAGCTTGGGACAGTGCTGGGTGTGTCCCCTGGCCTCGATGTTGTCCCGAGGCCAGGGGACACAGGAGCTGGCCAGATGTCGCCTCCACAGTCCTCCAGGTTTCCTGGCCACAGCAAGCCCAGACCCTCAGCCCAATGCAGCATTACCCCGGGAAGTCCCCGTCCCTGAGAATTATGAGGAGCAGTTGGGGCCAGCAGCCCCCCGGGAAAGAAGTGGACAGCGTCCCCTTGGTCCCCTGGGCAGGAGGTCCAGCAGGCTCCTCCCAGGGCCAGGCACACCGATGGGCTGGGGCATAGGGGGCCCCCAAGAGACAGCAGGACATGGCATGTCCACCCACACCTGGCCCTGAGTCAGCCGGCACCCACTGCGCATGGTACCCGAGAGGGGGAGGCCAAGTGGGGACAGACAGAGCACCACAGCACAGGGGCCCACTGAGCAGAGACGTCAGATGGACGCCCGAGGCGGGAAGGGGGAAGAGACCCTTGACAGTCCCGGTCTCCCAGGTGGCCAGAACATTCCAGAACCAGTGTGGCCCAAACGCCCATGGGTAGTGCACGTCACAAAAGCCAGCTGCGTGTCCATGGGACACCCCCAGGAGAGAGCGAGGGAGCTGCTCCCCACACCTGGCCTCCACGCGGCCCAGAGCCTGAAGGATTAGCCAGCGCCCACCCAGGGCCAGAAGTCCTGCACTAGGAGCCCGGGGAAGCGTCAGGGTAGTGAGGGAGGAGCTGCCCAGGCCACAGCCCCAAGGCCATGGGGCAGCCCAAGGCCCCCGTAGCATCCAGGAAGCAGGCCTCCACGGGCACTGCCAACAATCCCCCACAACAGGAGGCAGGCAGGGACACGGGTCCCAGGGCAGCGAATCCAGTTCTGCCTGAAGGCAGGAAGGCGGGACTGCAGGTGTGGCAGCCAGGACTGCTGGCGGTGACAGACGCCTGTCTCCAGCAGCAGCTGAGCCACCTCAGACACTGCCTGTGGGACTCTGATGTCCCCTAAACAAAGTCTGGGACTTCCAAGGGAACCCTCTGGGCCATAGCCTTCAAGGAGAGCTGGGCACACGGGGTGGCGCCTGCACAAGCTCCCCTTGGGTCCATCTCGGGCCTGCGGCTGGATTCCACGCAGCAGATGAGACCACGTGGCCACTCGTGACCGGCTCATGACCACTCGGAGCTGCTCCCCTAGCTCTGCCCACCCAAAACCTGCTCAGACTGTCCACAGGCACCAACCGACCCACCATCCTCCAGGACACCTGCGAGGGCTCAGCAAGGAGGAGGGACAAACTGGGAGAGGGACAGAGAGAGACAAAGAGACAGAGACAGAAATGGAAACAAGGGACTGACGTAGAGATTAAGAGACAGTGAGAGACAGAAGCAGAGAGAGCAAGCCAGGCGGTGACGAGTTGAATATAAAGACGGACAGATGGACAGACCAGAGGGGATAGACAGACCAGAGGGGATGTACAGACAGAAGGACAGAGAACCAAGGGGACAGACAGATGGACCAGAGACCCAGAAGGATGAACAGACCTGAGGAAACGAACACATGGGTACGAAGACAGACGGACAGACCTGAGGGGACGGATGGACAGAACCGAGGGGACGGACAGACAGGGACCTGAGTGGACGGAAAGACCCGAGGGGACAGATGGGTACAAAGATGAACAGAGACCCGAGGGGACGGACAGGAGGACAGAGACCCAAGGGGACGGACAGAGACACACACAACCAGCAGAGACGCAGGTACAGAACCTCGTGGACCCGGGAGGGTGGCGCCAGGACAGGGAGGGTCAGCAGCGAGAGACTCGGGGGCAGACCCAAGACCCGCAGCCCAGTCGGCACTCCGAGGGGCCAGGTTCCCTAGGGACGGCAAGCCCTGGGCTGGCCCGGACCCCCTCGCTATCCTGCCAGCAGCCCAGCTTGAGGCCCCACCAGGGAGCCGGGACCGGGTGGGCAGCATAGCCGCTGCCTGGGACGCCCCAGGCCTGACCTCGTCAACCTCATCTGGCTGGGCCTGGCACTCACTTAACATTACCCTGTCATCGACGTCCCCGTGTGCTGGCATCCCACGGCAGGGCCTGCCTGGGCCTGGAATCCCACCACTCAGCCCTCCGCTCCAACTGGCTGCCTGGGCCGCTTCCTCCCTTGGCCCGGCTCCTGTCCCCAGCGCTGCAGCCGGTCATCGCTGACCTCACTGGTGGCTGAGAGGCCCGTCAGTGAGCTCATGAGTGTCCCTGGGGTCGCCAGGAGCCTGAAGGATCTGTCACACACTGGCCAGGCACCAGACAGAATATGGCACCATATGGCACCTAGCCACGGTCCCCACCCTGCTGGGGCAGTCGGACAAAGCTTCTGAGGCAGCTGGGTGACCGCGGAGCCACACCCACGGCAGCAAACTATAGGTGCCTAATCTATGCACACACCCCCTCTCAGTCTTGCTTTATTTTAAAGAGGAATAAACTCTCAAGGTCCTCAGGGCACATGAGGCAGGGGGACCTGCAGGCTGGACACACGAGTGGGAGCTGCCCATGCCCAGCCATGAGGATGTGTGACTCCCGAGACACTGGACGCCATGGGCGTGGACGGGTGCACGGGGGAGGAGAGGGAGATGGCAGGAGACCACCAGGAGGGTGGCTGGAGGGACAGGAGAGGCAGGGAGGAATGGACGGCTCAAGGACAGACAGGCACTGGGCCATAGGGCACTAGGCCACAGGCTGCGGGGATGGCTGTGGGGGGGGGGGGGGGGGCAGGAAAGGGGCAGGGTAGGGGCTGCCGGGGCTTCAGGGCTGCAGGAGGGGCCACGGGCTGCACGTCCCTGGAGAAGACCCCAGGGCAGTGGCCTGGACTCCACCCCCAACAGAGGCCAAGGGCGTGGGGAGGTCAGGCAGGCAGGCCTTCGGGGCTGGCCTCGCCTCCCACTGTCAGCTGGGCCGCAGAGGGCAGCCATGACGCGCAGGAGGTGGGGGGGAGCAGCTCTCAGAGGCAACAGTCCTGCCCAAGGGCATGGCCACTGCTAAGGGCCCAGGCTGGGAGTTCCTGGGATGTCTGAGGAGCTGCAGGACCAAGGGCTGCACGGAGTGGGTGAGGGGGGCTACAGGGGGAGACGGGTCTGGGGGCTGCAGGGCTGGATCATGGCAGGCCTGCAGGCCACTTGGAGAATTTTAACTGCTTCCTGCCTGAGACGGAGGTTTGGTGCACAGATCTGGGGGCACCAAAGAGGGGCACGAGACCCTCTTGGTTATTGTTTGGAAGAACATAGGCGGGGGCAGGTGAGCGGGATCAGGGCCTGGGGGCTGCTGCAATGGTCCAGGGAGCAACTCGGGAGGGGCTGGAATCCACCTGGAGGGCAGAAGCAGGAAGGACAAAGCTGCCCCTGGAGGACGGGCCCAGGAGGGGGCTTCAGTCCGCTCCATCTGTTAGCAGGTTGTTACTGTCCTGTGGCCACTCAGGAGAGGAGAGCGCCTGCCCAGAGGCCGTGAGGCTGAGCTCCGATGTTCCCGGCACCCACCCTCACCTTCCACGCATCAGCGCTGTGGACACCAGGCAGGTGGGCAGGACTGAAGCAAGAGAGCGGGAGGAAGGCCAGCCTCTGGCCGGCCCGAACACACCCAGGGACGCCCAGGCCCAAGTCGCCCTTCTCCCCCGGGAGGGAGGCTGGCCCTGCACCCAACACCACACAGGCCCACGGCAAGTTTGCGTCCAGGTGCCCACGTCCCACCTCTGCCCCATCAGTAAGGAGAAGCGGGTCGGGGAGGCGCCCCAGCCCAGAGCAGCGCCCCGGGTGCACCCAGGCGCGGGCAGCAGCAGGCCAAGGACAGGCCCGTGCAGGGAGAGCTGGGGCCAGACCCACCGCCACCTGGGAAGGAAACGGCCATGAGCTCCCTGTGGTCACTCAGGGAGTGGACTCAGGGCAGCCCAGCCCAGCGGCCAACTTGGACAGCAGGAAGGAACATCTGCTGGCCCCACCAAGACTCTGGGACCCCAGGCCAGGCCGTGCCTAAACCCTGCTCCCCTCGTACACCCCACCCCTACCCACGAGAACAAGGAGCCCAGGAAGCCCAGGGCCCTGCACTGGCTGCCTCTCAGGCCAGGGCATCCATCTGCCGAGCAGGGCCAGAGAGGGTCACAGACGTCCTGTTCCGTGCAGGCCGTGACCCAAGCAAGCCCACCATGAGCAGGGACAGTACAGAGGGTGGACACAGGGCTGCCCTGGATGGCATAGGACCCAGCTCCCTACCCCAAGGATCCCTCTTCTCTCCCTGCCTTGGGCCTTTGCACGGCCCCCTACCACCTGCAACACCTCTCCAGCTCCTCTCATCCCCTGGCACCTGCAGAGACCTCGTCCCTGTGCCTCCCCTGGTGCCCGGGCTTTGCCCACCCTGTGCGCACTCCCACACCCGCACCCCTGCCCGAGTGGCCCTCTCCCTGGGCACAGGCCCCTCCCATCCATCAATCAGCAGCAGAACCCACGTCAGCACAGGCTCCCAGCCAGGGCCAGGCCTAACCTTGGTGAGGTCCTCAGAGCCGCTGGGCTGGCCTGTGGCCAACAGCGCGGACGGCCGCAGCAGGGGTTCGGGCAGCAGCTCCAGGCGCGGGCGCTTGCTCTCCATGAACTCCATCTCAGACTTCCCCAGCTCGGGCAGGTACGAGTGGGACTCGGGGCGCAGGTGGAGCTCCTGAGACCTGCAGAGGCCGGGCACACGGTGTCATGCAGGAGGCTGGGACCTGAGGCCCGAGGCCCTCCCCACTGGGCACGGGTCATGGCCCACACCCACTGGTGACAAGGTCACAGGGATTCAAGCACAGCCCCAGCTGCCCTCAGACTGAGGCCCGTGAGGACGTCCACAGGAGGGAAGCGCCAGGGAGGCGAGGGGACACCTGCAGCGACTGCCCCTCCCTGGCCACTAAGTGTGGTCTGGGACCCGCCACGGCAGCTCGGCCAGCAGCTGGCTATTAGCACGGAGCCAGCTCCCCAGATGCACTGAACAAACTGCTCAGCAGTTACCGAGGCCCCTGGTGACGCGGGGCTCAGTCAGACCCCACAAGCTCCACACACCGGACACCGCCACCTAGCACCGTCCAGGGCAGAGGTCACCAACCGGCCAAAGACTCCTGCTGTCAAACCTGACCTGGCCCCTGCTCTGCCCAGTGGCCCTGGGAAGAGATGGGAGCTGTCCAGCCTGGTGACTCCTGACCAGCTCGCTGTGACCCTTCTCCCTGGCTTGCCCAGGGGGGGCGCAGCCTTGCCTCCCCACACCCAGCAGGGCTGTGGCTCTGCACGTCCACTTCCCAGGACTGGCCACCCGCCAAGGCCTGGAACATTCTCAAGCTGTTTGCCCACACATGGGGGGAGCCAAGCTCTCGCTCTCACCCACAGGCCCTGCCGGGTCTGGTCCCTGCTTCCCTCACCCACTGTCCCAGGGCCACTGCCTACTCCAGCCCTCTCCAAACTGCCCACCCCTCACAGCAGTGCAGATCAGGTGGCCTCCCTGCCGTGTGCCCCTCACACTTCTCCCTCTGGGCAGCCGTGGTCCCCGGGAGCTTGCTGGCCGCCTCCCCACCCCAGGAGGTTTGGTCCCAGGCCCCTTCACTGCTCCTGTCCACTGTAGCATCCCAGTGACAGGGACACAGCAGGTGCTCAGTCAGTGCATATGGACTGACTGAATGCCACCCAGAGCCCCAGGGGCTGGGCCGTGTCTCGCTACACCTGCAAGGAGTCCCCGGGCGCCTGCCCGCCCCTTCCTCCATAGCCGGTCAGGGTGGCCCTCTGTGCCTTCCCAGCTGAGAAATGCACTGGGACCAGGGCCTGGCAGGAGGCACATGGCATCAACCCAAGTGCTGCACAGCGTCCCCTCGTCACTCAGAGACATGACCTGGCTTGGAACGGGGTCTCTGTGGATGTCCTGAGACTAAGAGGAAAGCCGGGGAGCCACCCTGCTGGCCCTGCCCATGGACAAAGGAGAGTCAGGCTGCCCTGTCCCAGGGCAGCTGCAAAGGGAAGGCAGCGAGAGGAGAGGAGGGGCTCCCGGCCCAGGTGGACATGTCCCTGCACCAGCGGCTGGCACCTCCCTCCAGAGCACACACCCATGCGGCCACCAGGTCAAGGGCAGGCGGGCAACGGACACCCCTCACCTAGCCCGGCCCTGCAGGGGCCCCAGCCCACCCCACCTCCACCCTGTACCCGAGGCAGGGCCCTGGGCAACCCCTGCTCACCGTTCATTCCCGGGCTGGAACTCTGACAGCAGCGAGGGCCTCCTCCTCTGGGGCTGCATGACGGGGCTGGGCGATAGGTGGGCGGCGTAGTCGCGGGGCGTGCGCTGGTAGTCCAGCAACCCCACGTCCTGCAGAGGGGGAGGCGTGAGCCGGCAGGCACAGGGAGCAGGAAGGGGCTGCCCGGCCCCGCCCTGCCCTGTCCTCTGCCCCACCTCTGCCCTGCCCCCTGCCCCTGCACCCCCCACCCGCCCGCCAGTAAGGAAGAGTCACGCGAAGGCTGGTCCACCCACTCCTCACAGGGACCATCGGTCCCCCGACTGCGCCCACTTTCCAGATAACACACTGGGGCCAGGCAGGGCTCTTGGGGGGCGCCCATCCAGACCAGCTGCCCAGACGGCCCCTGCTGCCCAGCCCCTGGCGCAGAGGAAGACTGGGCAAGAGGGGCTCCGGGCCCACCCGCCTCCCTCGGCTGCCCAGCAGGGTGGGCACAGGAAGCAGAGCCTCACGGCCCCAGGAGCGAAGCTGCCCAGGGACCAGGTCCAGCGCATGGGGACCGGACGCTGGATAGAAAGGGAGCTTGGCAGCCAGGCAGGCGGGACTGAGGGCCCGGCCAGGCGTGGCCGAGGAGGGGAGGCCAGCCCGCGGTATGCAGGGACCCGGTGCCAAGCGTGCTGCATGGAGGCCAGGCCAGCAGTTCAGCGGAGGCCAGCCCCTGGAGGCCGAGCACATGCCACACCAGCAGGTCACCAGGCCACCAGGGAAGGCAAGGCGCAGCTTTAGTGAAGGCCGCACGTCACCAGCCCAAGCTCTCCAGGACCCCGGCCGGCTCCCCCGGCCATCTAGAGACAGGACCTCACAGGACCTCGCAGCCCAGCGCAGGGGGCTCCCAGAGACACGGTTTGGAGGACCCTCCCCTCAAAGCCTCCTCATACCCAGCCACCCATGGACCCTCGCTCTGCACTTTTTTTTCTTTTTTTTTTTGTACTGGGGACTGGACTCAGGAACGCTTAACCACCACGTCACACCCCCAGCCCTATTTTGTATTTTATTTAGAGACAGGGTCTCACCGAGTTGCTTAGGGCCTTGCTGTTGCCGAGGCTGGCTTTGAACAAGATCCACCTGCCTCAGCCTCCCAAGCTGCTGGGATGACAGGCGTGTGCTCTTTTGTGTGTGTGTGTGTGTGTGTGGCACCAGATACAGAGCCCAGGGCTGGAGCACGCAAGGCGAGCACCCCAGGGTCAAGCTCCCGTGTCCCACACTCCGCAATCCCGACCCAGATGGTAGGGCCAGGGTAAAGGCACCCACACCTTCCCCAAGGGCAGGTCCACCTTTGCCAAGCACATCCCTCTCCCCCTGGGGAGAAGTGAACACTGTCAAATCCCCTGGTAAGGGCAGCCTGGTTTGAGCCTCTCCCCAGAAGACAGATGGCTGTGCTGATCCCAATCCATTCGCACTGTCTGCAGGACACCAGGCCACGCCATGTGCCAATTGATTAGTGATGTCTGGCACAGACGCGGCAGCAGACACAGGATGGAGAGTGACTTAGTGTCCTCTGGGCATCTTGTCTGGGTTTTCCACACTGTTTCTTGGGAGTGGGCAGAAATACCCAGCCACTCTGTCTTGTCTGGCTTTTAACTTTCAAGCGGTTGTTCTGCAGAGAATCGGGGAGACACCACGTACAGGGTGGATTCTCCCTCAGACCCTCAGGGCCCTGCCGGGAACAGGAGCCTGGACGCGGGGTGGGGCTGGGAGGACCCCTGTCCTCCTCCAGGCTATAAAGCCCCCAGGAAGGGCCTCCCAGGGCGGCCAGGGGGGATCCTGCCACGCAGCTTCAGGCTGCAGCTGCCTGTCCCTTACTGTCCCTACCTCAAACCTCAGGAGGCTCCACTCACAAATGGGCACCACCCAGGGGAGGAGCCTCTACGCCACAGTCACCAGGGCTGGGCAGCTGCCTCCTGGTGCCCCCCACAGTGCCCAGCACCAGTGCCCACAGCATGGGCAGGAAGCAGCCAGGGCCCTGGGCAGGAGCGAGCGGCCAGGCAGAGACCTCTCCAGGGCACAGGGGCGTGTGAGGACAGTGACCCCAGGCCTTCCCTCGGGAAAGCCAGGTGAGCACAGCAGAATGAGTGGGCGGGACAGCGCTGGCCACAGGGGCTGGGGAACCCACCGCACTGACTCTGACTCTGACCCCAACTTCCTGGGGGGAGCTGGGGTCCCTTCCGTGGGTGTCCACTGTGATGTCCACATCAGGGCTGCCCAGGAAAGCAAGACCGGGAAGAATCAACCAAGGAGGCCCACGGTGGTCACCTAGGCTGGACACGGCCAGGCTGGAGCCACCTGACGCCATCTCGGAGCAGACCGCCTGCCGGGCTGCATGGCGTTGACGCCAACACCCTAGACAGCAGCTCCCGTTCACTAAGCTGCCCACTGTGCCCTGCGGCAGGGAAGCCCTGGCCACTCACCCCTCCCTCCGCAGCCTGCGAGGCGGCGATACGGGGCCACGGAGGAAGCAGCGAGGCTCATAGGGGATGAGGGCCTCTCCAGGTGCCACCAAGGATGGGCAGGCAGGATCATGGGCTCACCCTGCCCAGTGGGGCCGGCAGCAGTCCTGAGCCCAGACCTGCCTACTCCCCACGTTTCCAGTGCCACTCCTCAGAAAACGAGGGGAGCCCAGAGGGGAGCCCAGAGAGTGGCCCTCACCCCAGGAGGATCCAGGACACCACGGCTACAAGTCAGCAGAGGAAGTGAGCCCACTCCTGGACCCCGCGGTCACGAGCCCTCCTGGCGAGCCGGGGACCACCCTGCAAGAGTGCCACTTGGCACAGGGCAGGCCCACACTCCTCCAGCCCAGCAGAGCTGGACCCCAGCCCCGGGCCTGCCCGCTCACCGTGCCCCACACACGTCAGCTCGCTCTGTCCCCAGGCCAGGGGACGACGGCAGACAGGCGGGGAGACTTGCTGAGGAGCAATATGAATGGGCAGAGGCCACAGAGTCCTGCCCCAGCCCCAGGGGCCCTCAAGGACCAAAGGACCCCTCTCTAGCCTGCCTCTGAGGGCAACTCCCAGCACCCTGGGCAAGCTGCAGTGGCGGGGACACAGCTAACAGAGTCCCTGGGCCCCACAGAAGTGCCCACGTTTCCAGTGCCGCTCCTCAGAAAATGAGGGGAGCCCAGAGAGCGGCCCTCATCCCAGGAGGTCCAGGACACCACGACTGCAAGTCAGGCAGAGGAAGTGGGCCCACTTGGGGGCCTGGCCCACCCCCACCCGGCCCAGGCGGGGCCCTCTCTGTGGCCTGGCACTCCGCCAAGGTCCCCAGTGCCAGTCAGTGGCAAGGTGCACACAGGGGCAGAAGCCCCCAGAGCCCAAGGGCTGGTAGCAATGCAGCGGCCCCAGCACGGGCCAGTGCCCTGCCTGCCCCCCAGGGCCAGCACCCACCTGCTGCCGGCAGGGGACCTCATACCTGTTGTGACAAACTGGAAATCGCCCAGATGGTCCTTTCTAGGACGCTGAGGAGCACCACCTAGGGCAGGGCCAGCCACAGGCCCACGTCCAAGGGCTCCACAGGGGGGAGAGGGGGGCAGGGGGGTCCCCTGAGAGGCTGCCTCTGGGGGAAACGGGGGTCCCAGACTTCACAGGACCCATGGGTGGGGCCTTGCCCACCATGGCTCCCGCAAGGCCGATACCCACCCACTGAGCGTCTGGGGCTGGTCACAGTACGCAACAGGTGTCCAACAGATGCCAGAGAGGACCCGAAGGCCAGTGAGGAGTGGGGGGAAACTGGCCCCTGCTTGCAGGCGGAGGGGAGCAGCTGGGGGCACACAGGCACACCAAGGCCTCCGTCCTCAGGGCAGTCCACTGCCCAGTCTGGGCCCCACACCGGGCGTCCAGAGACAGAATGGGCTGGGCCTCAGCCTCTCACACGGGGCCTCACCACAGTGAAGTAACGGGGACGGGAGTGAATGGCCCCCAGGAGACCTCCCCAGCCCCAGACGGGAAAGCAGAGGCGGCCACTGCGAGGTCAGGTCAGCCTATGCGGCAGGAACCTCACTCAGGCAAATTCAACTGCCAATCAAGAGGGGGTGGAGCCTCCGCTCAGCCAAGCCCCGCCTCCACCTTCTTAGCCTTCTCTTTTATTTTAAGGTAGGGTCTCACCAAGTGGCTGAGCCTTGCACTGTGATCCTGCCTCAGCCTCCCAAATGGCTGGCACTACAGGGGTGAGCCGCCATGCCTGGCTCGGCTTCCCAGCTTTAAAGATGGGAATGAAGACTTTACCAAACACCCCAGGCCTGGAAGGGCCCTAGGGCATGGGCAGCCTCTGACAAGGTGCCCTGCTGCAGAGGGTGTCCCGAGCCACAGCAGCCTGGCTCGCAGGGGAGGAAAGGAGCAGGAGCAAGAGCCCCAAAGGGCGCCACCCCTTACCGTGTGGGGCCGGGCGATCTGCACCGGGTAAGAGATGCCATGGGGCGGGTAGCGGGCCTCGGTGGCCCTCCACGTCTGTGCCACGGGCTGCGTGGATCCCGACATGGTGGCAGGGGCTGGGCCTCAGGCCCTGAAGAACGCTCTGGTGACCACCACTGAGGACTAAAGGCCAGTCTCTGTCATCTGATCACAGGCCACCGTCACAAGCTCCTGTGGAAACAAAAAAGCAGATAAGTGGGGAGGGCAGGCCCTGCAGGACCAGAACGGCCCGCTAACCGCCCGCTGACCACCTACTGGGGCTCCCCCCCAATGGCCACTCTCAGCACAGGGCAGGGGACAGAGCCAGGCCCACGGACTCCGCACAGGCCTCGGGTCAGAGGGGGACGCTGCCCCTCCCAGACCCTCGCCCACCCACCCCACAGCTGTGGCTCCCCACACCACAGCCGCCAGGACTCTCTGCGTCCCCAGGGCAAGGTTCTCCAAAAGCCCCTGGCAGCTCCCGCACAGCACCAGCCCGGGAGGTGTGGCCAGAGCCAGCTGAGTGGGCCTCTGGTGGCAGCATGGGCTGGGAAAGGCTGGCCTCCAGGGCCTCCTGTGGCCTCCTGAAGGATGACATCATGACATGGAGAGGGAGGGACCACGCAGGGTCAGGGCCACGCCAAGAAAGGGGCTGCACCCTGGGCAGGTGACGGGGGCTTCCAGGGTCACAAACAGCACCTTCTCAGGCAGAAGCCCCATGGCCATGCCGGAGAGAACCAGAAGGACGGCCAGCCGTCTTCGAGATGGGGCTGACCCCAGCCAGTGAGGGTCGGCCTTGGGCCAGGCCTCTGGCTGGGGGTCAAGCTGGAGACAGCAGCCTTAGGGCCACCTCGGCCTGCCAGGACAAGGTGCCAGCCAGTAGGAGGGCGGGGCTGCAGGACAGCAAGGCCGACATTGAGGCCACCCTGGGGACAGCTGGCCTGAGGCAGAGGCACCCTCCTGTGCATCCTTCCTTGCCCGCCCACGCGGGGCTCCTGTCACCTGCCACAAGATGGCTGCTCACACAGAGAGAGCAGGAATCAGAGGAGGCCACCTCCACGACAGCAAGGGCCCTCCAGACACTCGGCGCAGAGCCAGAGCCAGGCCGGCCCCGGGCTCTCCCTGGCCACAGGACGGCTGCCCCCTAACTGCGGCCGCAGGAACAAGCCCTGCCCAGCCACCCCCAAGCTGTGTGGCCTGGGGCAAGTGGGTTCCCTTCTCTGAACCTCAGCTTCGGGGCCACATCTGCCCTCCCCACCCTGCCAGACATCCTCACCCATAGCCTTGACAGACGAGGGCACCACGTACAGCCAGAGCCACGGGAAGCAGCAGGAGAGTCAGTGGACACGCGGGCAGGGCACGCTGGGAAGCTGGGGCCTCTGGGGACGGCGCACATGTGAGAAGAGCCGAAGGCCTCCTGCTGCCCAGAGCGGACCACCCTCCCGACTGGCCCTCCCGAGCGGCCACCCCTCCTGCACTGCACGCCGGAGCTGGACCCCCACCCGCTACCTCCCAGGAGCCCTTGTGACAGACTGCGAGGGGACCCTGTGGCCATGAAACCCTCGGGCTGCGGCAGCCAGAGCCAGCCAGCACTGACCAGGGTCGGGTGGGAGTGACGGGGAGCCCAAAGCCTGTTCAGGAGCTCCAGACCGAAAGCAAGTGCCCAGTGACCACGGAGACCATGGCTGGGTCAGAGTCAACGGGGCTTGGACAGCAGCGTGTGCAGGGAGCACGGTCTACACGAACCTGGGGGACGGGGTCCTGGCCTCAAGCAGGACAGTGGCAAGCACGGGACTCATGGGCCAGGCAGGAAGAAGGGGAGCCCCAGGCCTGGCCAGGGCTCAGGGACGCAGCGCAGGGCAGGAGACGGGACATGGCCCTGCTACAGACCCAGCCCAGAAAGTCACCGACCCCAGACACAGCCCAGGCCCCCAGGAAGCGACCTGTGGGAGCAGGAGGGTCCAGACGTGAGCGGGCCAGACGACAAGGCCCTGCTATACCAGCAGCTGACCACCTGGGCCCAGTTGTCCAGAAGCCACAGGGTCCCCTCCCCGCAGTGGACACGCTGGTCTGAAGGGAGGGCAGGAGGACCGTAGCCGGCCTCCGGCCTCAGCATGTCAGGAGAGCCACCCGTGGGGACAGACACCACTCCTGCCCACTGACACCCGCTCTGCACATCCCACACCCCAGCTCCCGTGGGTGGCCACCCCCACTCCCTCTGTCAGGCGCCAATCAAGCTGCTGGGACACAGCTGCTGGTTTGGGAAGGGCGCGAACCCAAGGCAGAGCCAACAAAACCCTCTCCCGGGAGATTTGCTGGACATCAGGAAAGACGAGCTCTCCTTCCACTGGAGCTCTCCTTCCACTCGGGCTGTGAGGCGCTGAACACAACAGCACCTGGATCCAACTGTGCCTGAAGCTTTTTTTAGTTACATGAGCCTTTTGTGCTAAACAGGAGGATCAGGAAATCTGCTCGCAGTCAAGAGATGGAAGCCTAAAACTCTAATTTTAAGGGGCTCAGATCTCCCTGGGGTCAGGTCTCCACCCTCTGGGTCTCTCCTGGGTGCAGGAGCCTGGGACAGGCCCAGCCCAGGAGGAAGGGGACGCTCAGAACCCTCACCCCCGGGAGGAGTGGCCTCTCCAGCGCCAGCCCCACGCTGTCTGGCTCTAACATGGACACAGGCAGTGGCGCCCTGCACGGCCTGACCGGGATCTGGGCCACTCCCCAGCAGCATGCATGGGCTGTCCAGCAGTAACTGGAGCCCGGTTACCGGGTCCTGGAGGAACACCCCACGCCACACACTGGTGAGCAGAGCCCGGCGAGTGCACCCACCACAGCACCCCGACTCCTGGCACAGGAAGGGGCCGCCCTAGGTGGAGAGCCCGGCAGCCACCCACCAGGCTGCGCTGACCTCCCCCTAGGCCCCCCACCAGCCAGGGACAGGGACAGGTTTTCCTGGGCAGGCACCAGGCAGGCGGGAAGGCGCGGCCCCCTCCTCCACGCACAGCGCCAGGGGCCTCACAGTCATGAACGTGGCCACCCCCTCCCAGCACCACCTGCATCAGGCCAGGTCCCTGTGGCGCAGGCTCGTCACTGTACTCATTCTACAGCAAGTAGACACAGAGGTGAGTGACTTGCCCGAGGCCAACAGCCAGCAGGTGACCACACAGCCTGGGGGGGACCCAGCAGCCGCCCCGACCACTGTGCTCTGGCCGGTGCACCTCGACCTCCCTGCCCAGGCTGGGGGTCCCAACTCCCCACTAGGCTGCAGCCAGGCCCCAGCCCTGCCCAAACCCCTCACAGGTCCAGGCCACGTCCTGCCTGCCGCGGGCGCCCACGAGCTGTGGCAGCTGGGCCTGGACACCTCCATGTCCCCCCCACTGGGACCCCAGGCCTGCCAGGAACCACCCAACGGGGTCCAGGAGGAGGCAAGCCACGCCTCACCAGACTTCAGGGGCCACCCACCCACCCCACTTATCGCGACAGCCAGGTATCCCCGACATCAGAGCAGACCCACCGACGAGGCCCCGCACAGGTCTCCGCGAGGCCCGGGGTCCAGGCCGCCCACTGGGAGCTGAAAGGCCAGCCCTCTGCCGCCCTCCCAGCCTCCTAGCAGCTGCGTGGCCTCTGCCCGGTGGCCTGCCCTCTCCGGCTAGGTTCCTCCGTTCTCCAGGGCTCCTGGCCAGCGGGGGCAACCCTGCAGCCCGATTCTGGCCCATGTCCAGCCTGTGGCCAAGGTGTCGGGGGCCCAGGGAGCCTCTCCCCTGCTGGGTCCCTCGCTCCCTGGCCAGGACTGCGGAAGGTGGAAGGCAAGCAGGGACCAGGCCTGCGGTGAGGGAGGCAGGGTCAGGGTGTCTTCCTTCCTGGAAGGGCTGGACTTACTGACCCTGACCTTGTGCTGGACACTCAGGCTTGGCCAGGGCCCAGCACTACCCAGGCCATCCAGGGCCGGTCACCTGCACCCCGGGAGACGGTCAGGGAGGGAGCAGTTTCCCAGGCCACCGGCGAATGACCACGGGGCAGCCTTCAACAGCATGCTTGTTGTCCAGCAGCCCTGGAGGCCGCCCGTCCCCCTGCAGGGCACCTGGCAGGGCCCGTGCCACCCACCAGCCCTGGTGGCCCCAAGACCCCAGGGCCTACGCGGCTCCGTCCTCAGTGGTTCCCATCCTACTGCCCTCGTCTCTCACAGGACACTGACCACCGGGTGGAGGGTCCCCTAGGAATCCAGAGTGGCCTCACGCAGGGCCTGGGTGCCGGGACGCAGGCATGTCTCTGGGGGCCACCCACGCCATTGCACCAGCTGGGACCTCCTCCTGCTGCCCCACACGAATGCGGCACGGGGTAGCCTCTGCCTGGCCACCGCGGGCTCCCCCAGGGCCCCTCGCAGCAGGCCTGGCACAGGGGCCACCTGAAGCCCTGCAGGCGGTGACTAGAGGCGGCTGCGAGGTTCCTGGGGGCCCAGGACGTGGAACCCCAGGGTGCGAAGGGGCCAGCAGGAGCAGACGTCTCCCCAGTTCTCGGGGAGATGAAGCAGGACCCCGGAGGAGCCCTGGCCCATCCAGCAAGCTGGCAGCCCACCCAACCTCTGTCTCCCCTGCAGAAAGGGCCCATTATAACATCACAGGCCAGGAACTGCAGTTAGCCAGAAAGGAGGCCAGGGCCACAAAGGGCTCATTGTCATGCAGATGACCGTGGGAGGGGTGGCTCCTCCCCACTCCCAGCTCCAGAGCTGCCAGATCACTCCCCTGAGCTTCCAGAAGACTGGGCATCTGGGAGCCCCAGATCTGGGCCAAGCGGGGTGCACTCTCCCTAACCTGGCAGAGGGCCCTCCCAGGTCAGAGCCAGATGCCCAGCACACAGAACCCGGGAGGAAAACCAAGGGCCTCCTGGAGACAACTGGGACGATGCCCTCTAGGCACAGAAACACCGCACACATCATGATGCCATTTGTCTTTTAATGTTGTGTGTCTTTGGACAAGCCACCTACCCTCTCTGTGCCTCAACAGGGGAAAGTGATTCCATGCCAAGCCCCAGGGTCAGGTATGCTGAAGGTCCCTTCCCCAACAAGCCAGCACTATGCACGCCCCTTGCCTGTCCCCCTGCTTTATCCAGAAGGAGGGCAGGGGTCCCACATGGCACTCGGCAGGACAGAACCTTGCAGACCTCCCAGGGCTGCCCAGCCAGGCAGAGGGGCCCGTGCCCCGTGGAGTCCCCAGGGCAGGACCCATCTAGAGGCACCGGGTGCCCAGGAGGCCCACTGGCTGGCAAGGGCAGCCCGGGCACTGAGTCAGGGCAGATACCTACAGCTACAGTGGGCGATCCCTGGGGGTCTGCACTGCCCGCCTGTCTCACGTAGAAACGGTCATCCCGGGACCAGCTCAGAAAGCGGGGCCTGGGAGGAGATGAGGTCCCCAGGGGAGCGGGAGGGGTCCTGGGAAGACACCCTCAGGGAACCAGGAGGCGGCCCTCAGCCACCCCAGCCCAAGGTTCTGAAGCCCCCACCTGGGGCACAGTCACACTCAAACATGGGGGGGCCAGGGACGTCAGCCAAGCAAGCAGGGGTTCGGCAGGGTCCCAGAGAAGCATGTTCCAGAAAGAGCGCAAGGGTTCTCGGGCAGGACCATGCCCAGGTCCCCCAGGGACAGCCCACAGGCCAGGAGGCAGGGACGTCCCCAACCAAGTCCCCCCCTGCCCCTCAGGGCCCTTCAGGGCCGCTCTGGAGCCACGGGCATAAAGCAAGCCCTGCCCACCTCCTGGGAGGCCCAGGCCCCAGCTGTCACCTGAACCCCACTTCAGTGAGCTGAGAAGCTGAGCTCGGTGGCCCAGGAGTGAGGCTGCCAGACCCTCAGGGCTGTGGCCCAGCCCCAGCCCAGAGAATGGAGCAGGGAGGAAGAGGAGACTGGGGTCAGAGAGGGCCAGCCACCCGGGGCAGCTGCCCAGCTGGCTCCTGGCCCAGGGTCTAGCCTCTCGTGGGTCGGCCTCGGCCTTCCCAGGGGTCTCGTGGCACCTCCCTTCTGTGACCCTGGCATCAGCCTCCCACAGCACGTGGCAGGCACAGGTGAGGCCCAGGGTTCTCCCCACTCCACAGGGGGCACTGGGGCCAGGGGCCATGGTGGACATGAACCCAGGATGGCCTGGCCACCATGAGCAGGCAGACCAGAGGCAGGCCAGCACAGCGAGGCCCCGGGACCCGGGACCCAGGACCCTGCCCCCCACGGTCCCTGCATGGCCAAGGGCAAGGCAGACACAAGGTGGGAGCCGCTGCCGCCGCCGCCACCACACCCTCCTCAGGGCTGGCCCTCAACCAGGGAGCGCCCAATCTGAGCACTGGGTTCGAGCACTCCATGGCACCGCAAGACTCTGGTGATGGCCACCAGCTGTGTGGGCCTCAGCCCGGGTCCTGTGGCCTGTCCTTCATAGTGGGGTAACAGCAGGGGCAGCCTCAGCACAGCTCCATGGCCCTCCCAAGGGACAGCAAGGCCTTGGGACGAGGGAAGGGACATGCGCAGGGCCCCCACTTCGGGAGCTGTTCCTGAAGTCCCAGGGGGGCCAAGGACACTCAGAAGAGGCCACTGGCAGGGACGGCCCTGCCGCCCACCCAGGGGACTCCCCGCTGCCTCCTGCTAGCCGCAGAGTGGAGGCCCCAAGCCAGCCACCAGCCGGGCATCCGGTGTGCTTTACAGACACGGGACGGCTGCCACCTCAGCGAGCCGGACTCCTGCCTGGCCCGGCCCGCAGGCCACCATGGAGGGGACCTGGCCTGGAGCTGGTGGGAGCTGTCCAGGGAGGGGAGCGGAACGGCTCGCAGGGGGCCCGGGGCCTCGCCCAGCCCAGGAGAGCTGGGTGTCTGCCACGCTCTGCCTCGCCTGAGGACCACAGACTGCAGGGGGCAGGAGAGGACAGGGGACAGGAACCGCCCCGGCCACCGTGCGTCCACACACAAGCAGGCCCCGGGTCCCAGGGCCTGGGAGACTGAGCCTCCTGGAGGCCGGTAGCTGGACCTGAACCAGAGGCTGACCACTGCCCTTCCCTAACATCAGCAGCCGAGAGGCCAGGCCTCCGGGCCTCCCATGAGCCAGAGGCCTGTCTTACTGCCCCTTGGTCACAGTGCCTGTGGGGTGGGGACCAGCCGTGTATCCACCTGCCAGATGAGAAAGGTGAGACTCAGCCCGTGAAGAGGCATGTCCAGGGCCACAGGGCAGGGGCGTGTCCAACAGGACGCAGACCCCACTGTCTTCTGCCCTTGTGCCAATGCCTGTGTGGACCCCTTTACCGTCCCACAGCACAGACAAGGAAACCGAGGTCTGCAGCAGCCAGGGGATGGCCTGAGGCCACACAGCACGGGACGGGCCACCACAGGGCTCCACGGGGCCTGTGGAAGCAGCCTGCGCCCCTGGGGTGCAGACCACCACCTGCCAGGCTCAGGGTCCCCAGGGGACGTGCTGCTGCTCCCCACAGCTCCAGGCCCAGGCCTCCCTCGGCCTCCCTCCCTGAGGGCGCCCTGTGCGGGGCCCGCCCCACTCTCTAGTATTTACCCCGCTGCCAAGGTCCTGGGCAAGCCCGGGCCGGTGGCACTGATTTCAAACCAGACACAGGCACCAAGCCAAGCGCCACCTCAGTGGGGAGCTGGGCGCCGAAGCCAGGCAGCATGGCCACACCAGGCCGCGCCAGGCACAAGCCTGTTCCAGGCCCCCAGGCCCCCAGCGCACCCCGGCCAGGCACACCACTCTCTGGACAATGCCGGTGCACCGAGGTCCAGTGGGGGCGCAAGGCCACCGTGCGTCCACTCCCTAGGGACCTTGCCACGCGCTCCCTAGGACTTGAGCAACTCTGTCCAATAAGACAGCCTGGTCCACCGTCCCACAAGCGTGGGGCCTGACCACATCTTCCCAACTGGCTGACTGCCGCCCAGGTGGCCCCTGAGCCTGGCGACAGGGCTAAGGCTCCATCCAGGTGACTCCAGAGACCCTGGGTGGCACCTCCAGCCCACGGCCCATGAGCTATGGCCCCCCAGCCTGTGGCCGCCCTCCCTGGACCTGGGGCCCAGCCACTCCTCTTACCGACCACATGACCGGTCTTGCTGGCGGCTGGGAGCTCCGCTGGCAGGAGCCCCGCTCACAGGGCAGCGGGCGGGGGGCGGCCGTGCCAGCCGGGGGGCGGCGTGGTGCACGCACAGGGGCGGCCACGGGCCTCCAGCAGACTCCCAGCGGCCAGCCGCAGGCCCATCCTTCCTGCAGGGCTGCCGCCAGGCCCAGGCAGCCGCTCCCTTCCCGCGAGACTTGGGCTCCCACCCCAGCCAGCGGCCCTGCAGGGGCCAGGGGCCAGGCGGACCCCCAGGCTCCTGCACGCTGCCCCCCAACCCGGAGCAGCAGAGACCCTCAGGGACAAGCCACGGGGACCCTGACACCAAGGCCGGGACCCAGACGACGGGCCTCGCGCTGGCCTCGCCTCCGGCCGCCGGGCCTGCAGCACAGAATTACATAAGTGATCTCCGCTGGGTCGGAAGCCAGGGTAGGAGCGTCCTCCAGCCCTGGCACCCGGGATAATTCCTCATCGCCATGGAAACCTGGCGGGCCGCCAGCGACTCGCTCAAACACCGCGAGGCCTTTTTATAGCTCGGCTGGAAGCCTCTCCACTCTAGCTCGGAGCCAGCCCGTCCCCTCCTTTAACCCGTTCCTCCCAGCTGGCCGTGCAGGCTCCCAGCAGGGCCCAGGTGGACAGGCCCTGCCCACCCTCCTGTCCTGCAGGGTCAGGCGGCCAGAGGGAAGTATTCCTATCCCTTGAAACTCAGGAAAAGAAGACGCGGCACAGAACGCCGACTCAGGTCATCTTGGTGACCGGCACAGGGAAAAACACGCACAGCCTCCAGGCCAGAAACGACGGCCGGTCAGCCAGGAGCCGGAGCCCTGGCCGCGGCCCGTGTGACTCACAGACAAGTCTGAGCGCCTCTGGGTGTCAGTCTGCCCCTGGTGGAGGGCGGGCGGGCCTGCCGTCCACAGGGGCTGAGAGGTGGCAGCGGGGGTCAGGGAAAGCTGCCCAAGCTCACGCCACAGTCTCGGGTTCACTCCCATGAGCAGTGGCACATCTCTGGGCACCGCGTGGGCACCGGCCTGGGGTGCAGGGAGGCACGACCAAGGGTGGTGCACTGACACAGGCGGGCAGGGAGAATCAGGGACGAGACCGAGGGGACTGGACTCGGGACAGGAGGGTGGCACAAGCGGCACCCAGCAGCTCGCACAGGTCCCCTGGGCCACATTAAGCGTGTCACGGGCTGGCGGGCCATGCCCACCCACCACAAGGACCAGATATCCAGGACAGGAAGCACCCAAAGGACAAGCGACCCACCCAGGCCTGGGACCGCCTCTGGGCAGGCCCGTCTGTGCCCTCTGTGCCCGCGGCAGAGCCGGCAAGAAGCCCCCAGGCTTTCATAGACCTGCAGGTGACGAAGCCCAGACTTCGTCATCAGGTCCCCTTGGCCGTCAGAGACCACCCCAGGGAGACCTCTAGGCTCCCGAGACCCGTGCCCAGGGCAGACGCGGGCCCGTCCCTCTGAGGGCTTCTCTTCTAGGTGGGCAGCGAGGCCGTTCTCAGCCGGGAGCTCCAGGCCAGTGTCTGCAGCCGGGGACTCACCCAGCTACCGGGGACAGAGACCCAGAGCAGAGGAGGGTCCAGCGGCCGGGCTCACACCGCCAGGCTGGAGAGCACGGGCTGCGCGGTCCTGTTGGTCAGCTTGTTCTGGACAGAGACCCACTACAGGCCTTCCCCAAAGATGCCCTGGGACCTGGAGGACAACGTTCACCTCACAGTGCCCACCAGCGGTGTATCCCTTGTCACTCACAGCCTCGTCCTGCGTCTGCCCTGTGAGATGCAAACGCTTGTTGAGTGGCTTCCTGACGAGAGCCACAGGCAGCTGCTTCTGAACAGCCCATTATCAAACCTGAGCTAGTGTCCAGGGCACACTGGCCCGTGGTCAGCACTCACAGACACCACGTCCCCAAGCCCCTGCAGTGACCAGACATGCCCAAGGTGTGCCAACGCAGCCCTCCAGGGACCCGCCTGCATGGAGCACTTTGGGGTGGCCAAGGTCAGCGATGCCACCCACCAGGGACCAGAGCCATGCGAGCACCAGGCAACGGCTCCAGAGAGGACGGGCCAGGTGGCCCAGGCAGGGTCCCCCAGCCTCCCGGGGTTGGTTCCATGCGTGTGCCTGCCTCTGCCTCTCCCAGGGTCAAGGGAATGCACCCCTTCAGGTGGACAGCACTCGAGAGGACCAGACCCAGACATGGCCAGGCCACCGTGGCACACCCAGCACCCGGGAAGAGACCCTGCTCTGCACCCCCCCCAGGCTACAGCTTCCTGGCAGGAGGGGCAGGGGTCAGGTGGGAAGGGACAGGGTGAGGGAAGCGGGGGGGGGGGGGGGGGGGGGCGCAGGGGCAGCGAGGAGGAGGGAGGCACTGAGCTCAGGCCTCGAGGGCCTCGGCCTCCTCATCTGAGAGGCCTCCGTGGAGCAGCTCGGGCCACACGGCCTCAGGCCTCAGAGGGACACGATTCAGCCACAAGGACGGATGGACGGACATCAGCTAGGATGGCGAGAGGCGGTGCCCAGCCCTCCCCCATGGGGTGAACCCAGAGGTGGAGAGCAGGCCAGGTCGCCAGGGCTGGGTACGGCGGGTGTGACCCCTGGGTATAGCTATCCTTCTGGATGCCCGGAACATTCTGGAAGGAGGAAGCAGGGTGAAGCCACAGGGTGGCCGGTGGCCTATTCAGGATGGTCAACTCCATGTGATAGAGAAAGAGTCGCTGCAGAGTGGACCATTCCAGACCAGCGCTGCCCGCCTGGGAGCCGCTTCCAGCCAGGCCTGGGGCTGCTGGGTGCTTGGCCAAGGTGTGCGGCCCTACTGTGTGCTGGAGGCCCTACTGTGTGCTCGTGGCACTGGGACTGCCCAGACAACAGAGTTTTAAAAGTTAAGTGTGATTAAAACAAAATCCACGCTACCCTGGTTTCCAGGGGCTGCAGGGACAGGGTATCACAGCCTGGGCAGCTGAGAACAACGGCCAGCGGCCCTCCCACAACTCTGAGGGCCAGAGCTGACATCAGATGTCAGCAGGCCTCCTTGCCTCCTGGGACACACAGGACCCACCTCCCTTCATCCCGTGGCTCCCAGTGTCCCTGGCATATGGCCACTCCATTCCAGCCAGCTCTGCCTTCACGAGGCCTCCGCCTGCCTCCTCAGAAGGACACTGGTTGTCGGACTTGGGCCTCCCTAGTCCAGACTGGTCTCAAGGACCCGGCCTTCATCACCTCTGCCAAGGCCATTGATCCAAGAGGTCATATTCCCAGGTTCCAGTGAGGACCACGTGCCGACCACACCACCACCCACACTCAGTGAGGCATCGCTGCCCTGTCCGCCCTGGCCAACCTGGCCACACTGGCCACCGTCCCATCCACTGCAGGCTGGAGCCAGGGCAGGCCCTGAGCAGCTCTGGAGCTGCCCACAGCCCGAGGCCAGCAGCTGGCCCTCTCCTCCCTGAGCCAGCTAAAGACAGACCACAGAAACCCAAGTCCCCTTCCCCAGGAGGCCCCCGGGAGCCCAGGCCCTGGGGACAGGCTTCCCTGATGGGGAGGGGGAAGCAGGCCGCAGACATGCTTCTGTCCCCACAGACATGCTTCTCAGTCAGAGGAGGCCATGCCCAGGCAGGATGGTGTGGGGGCACCCCCCTCCCGGAAGCTGTGGCGGGCAGCTGCGGAGCCAACACCGTCTCCAGACTGGCCCCAACTGCAGTGGCATCGGGGCAGCAGTGCGGGCATAGAGCATCGGCGGGAGCAGGGAGGCAGGGCAGGGCCACCTGCTCAGGGACCGGGAGGCCTTGTCCTGGTAGTGGCAAGGGCGGGAAGAGGTGCTGAGAATGCTCCACGGGGCCCGACCAGCGAGGGCACGTTGCACTGGCCAGAGTCACGTCCTCCCATGGCGCCAGGCACCAGCTACTGGACGGCCAAGGCTCTCCGTCTCCCCCGCAGGGGCCCGGCCTACACCTCTGCCCACGGGGCCGCCTGCTCTGCACCTTCCCTGGAAAGACATCTGTCCTTGGATTTAGCGGCCATCCTCGTCCAGGCTGACCCCAGCTGCCTCCAGGGAGTGCTGACCACTAGACCACCCGTCCAGGGCTCGTCCCCAGCTCCTGGAGGAGCTGCCGCAGCCCCGGCTCTCGCCCTCGGGACGGCTTTCCAGAGGTGCCGGCTGACTTCCAGGACGCTCCACGGGGCACTATGCCAGGTCACGGGGGACGTGGCGCTCTGGAGATAAGAGTGGCAGTGAGCCGCGGAGCCACGTGACAGGCGGCTGGGCCACGGCAGCTTTCCGTCCCATAGTTTTTTCTTTAAGAAATCAGGGCCTTGCTTACAAACCCCAGATTTCCAGCTTTTCTGGGAACATAATGGTGGCTGGCGGTCACCCCTCCCTGTCACCCTCCGCACTCCCTGAGTGTGTGACACCCTCTCACCTGCCCTGGGCCACCTGCCCTGCTGTGCTGGAGGCCTCCCTCTTCTCTATAGGAGAAGAGAAGGGAGTGTCTGTCACCCTGGGCTCAGATGCCCGCCCTCCCCTGGAGGCTGGGCTGGGCTGGGGCAGGAATCTGCCTGGAAAAGCCACACAGAAGGCAGCTCCCTGAGGCCTGTTTGTTCTCCTGGATCCAGCCATGCCTGCACTTGTCCCATCTGAACGGAGCCCTTGTTACTGGACTGGCTCTGGAGGCAAGGGCCAAGTTTTCAGTGCATGCCTGATAACCAAATCCCCAAACCTAGAACAAAACGGGGAGAGAACCATTAAACTGGATTTCTTCCCTGAGTGTAGGCGAGGCCGACCCCCAGGGCTACAGAACAGCCTCTGACCCAGGCAGCCCCTCCTGGTCCCCTAGCCCTGCTCCTGGACTGGGCAGCATCCCTGAAAGGTGGTGACCTCAGGGCCTTGGCACCTGCTGACCCCTTCCCTGGAAGGCTCCTCCCTCTTCCCTTCCTGTGGCCACCTCCTGCTCATTGTCCAGACTCCAGCTCAAATGCCACCTCATCAAGCTGACCCTTGAGCCCTGTACCAAAAGGAGCCCTGCAAAGCACTCACCCTCCTCCCATCCTATGCTACAGCATCCTCTCTCCCCAGTGTCAGGGCCCTGCATTTTGTGTCCCCGGAGGCCATGAGGCCAGCAGGCTGGCTGCTGGAGACAGGAAGCAGGACTCCCTGCCCTGACGACCCCGCTCAGCCGCCGGAGCAGCTGCTGCATGCCTGAGCCCTTACGTGGTGCATGCGGGCTGCCTGCTGCTGGAGGCCCTGCCAGGAGATCCCAGCTGGCTGTGGCTAGAGCAGAGCACCCACGCGGGCACTGAAGGTGGCACCCCACAACTCCACAAATAACAGGTGCCAGTGACTCTGCTGCCTGGGTAAAGTGCCAGCTGTGTGACCTTGGGTGAGTCTCTGAACCTCTCTGTGCCCTCAGCTTTCCTGCCTATAAAACAGGCTGGTGGGAGGGGGCAGGGGGCAGCCATGATGGAGGAATGTGATGGACATCAGTGTCCAAAGTGCATGCATGAAGATAGGAATTGGTGTGAACACACTTTACACAACCAGAGGTCAGGGATGCTGTGCTCTGGGTGTGTAGTGGGAACCGTGATGCATTCCGCTGCCATGTATTTAAAAAATAAAAGCAATTTAAAAATTTTTTTAAAAAATGAACAGCTGGTGAGAGTAGCAGCTGCCTGTGGGTTCCAGGAGGAGCCCCAACATACGCCGAGGTCACAGCAGACCCAAAGAAAGGCTCAGGAGCCACCGCCCGGGAGACGGCACCGACCGACCACGGTCTCCCCACCACACTCTCCCCACGGCACTGGGCAGGGGGCGGGTCAGCTGTGTGGCTTCCGTGGTAGACATGGCACCTGTGTGCGGTCCCCCAAGGCAGGCTCGGTGCTGTCTACCCGCCTATCCCACCTCTTCCAGGGCCTCCCTGGGCTCCCGACCCCAGGAGCAGTGGCCCCCAGCACCCTTCCCGTGGTAGTCCTCAGCTCCCGCCTCCCTGGGGCCCACAGGACAGGGAGACCCCGCCCCAGGAGCCTGCAGTCAGCACCGGGCACGCACGCCCCCACCCCAAGCCCCCGTTCGCCGAAGTTCCGGAAACCCAGGGCCACCCAGAACGAGTGCACCCTGGGGGTAGGCGTCCACACGCACCAGGCAGCCGGGGCCCAGGGGCACGGCCACACCACGAGCCGCTCCAGCCAGGAGTCACATGAGAAGACCCCCAGCCCAGTCCCCACCAGGAGAGGAGCCCCTTGCCATGCCCAGCTGTGAGCCGCTGCCGGGCGCCTAGGGCAGGGCCACAGGCACACCAGGAGCAGCGGGCAGAGGCCACCGAGCGGGACGGAGCAGGGACTGCCTGGATCTCAGTGAACGGCTCGCTCTGTCACCAAGTGAGACAACAGCATACCCTACGACCCCGGGTGGTCCTGGCTGTGTCCAGAGGTCCCACGGGAGTGAAGCGCTCTCCACAGTCAGGCCTGAGCCTGGAGCCACCTTGAATTAGCATCTTCCTCACTGGCACGCAGGAGTCCATGACCAATGGCGTCCAGCGCAAGAACAGCACTGTGACATCCCTCCCGGGACAGCCTGAAGGCTGAGGAGCCAGGGACACGGGGAGGAAAGTGCAGATGGCCCAGGTTCCAACCTCACTGGCTGTGTGACTTCAGGAAGACACTAAGCCTCTCTGTGCCTCGGCGTCAAGATGCATGCAGACTCCCCAGGAGGATCTGGAGAGTCCGTAAGTCGGGCAGCATCAACACCAGGGGACAATCACAGACCCTGTTATGACAACTGTAGTTTTATTGCTGCTGTAGCTTCATCATCATGATTCACAACAACTTCAAATTTCACAAAGGCCTACAGCAGAAAGCCCGCCCAGCTGAACCTGGGGCTGGGAACTGGGTACACCCCCCCCCCGCCCGGGGACCCCACCACCACCTACGCTCTCCGGAGCCCCCAGAGCAGCAGCCCTCCAGCCCCCAGAGGGGGTGGAGATCACCATCAGGTGGAGGAGACCATGTCAGAGCCAAGATCAAAATCAAGTGCGATCATCAGGCAGGCCCCATCCGTAATTACGAATCTGATGTCATTAGGCACCCGCTAACCTCATTACTTATTTATTTACGGGATTGCTTATTTAATTTATGAGCCTTCTTCCCCGAAAAGTCATCTCAGCCAGCACCCCTCAGGCGAGGAAGAGGAGGAGGAGGAGGAGGAGGAAGGGGCCCCCCCTCTCACCCGCCCCACCCCCATCCTGCTCCTGCTCTGCCTCGGAACAGCTCCCCCCAGGTCTGGTGATGTCCAAGGTGACTGCTGGGCAGGGCAGACCTGGCAGAGCCAGGCTTGGTGCTAGACCCGGAAAGCTCCCACTGTCATCTCCCCAGCACAGAAGACCCTCGGGGCAGCGGGGCTCTGGCCCCACCGGGCACCAGGGCTTGGCATCACCTCCGATCCCTGTGACAAAGGGAGCTGGCCCTTCCTGGCACAGGGGGGAAGAAGCACCAACTTGTGGTCACAAGTTTTAATTCTCATTGTGCTGAGAAGTCACTTGACTCTGAAGGCCCCTGTCTCCTCAAACCTGTAGAAGGGGAGTGAAGAACTCACAGGCGGCCACCCGAGGGCTGCTGCCCAGGGCCACGCCACGCTCCCGGCCAACGCAATAAGACAAGAAAAGCAGGAAGTGGCATGAAGACTAGGAAGAAAGGCAGAGCCAGCGTCGCGGGGGGAGGGGCCACTTCCCCAGGCCGGGGAGCTACACCGGGTGGCCACAGCCTTTCCCAAAATGCAGCCCACAGTGCAGTGTACTTGAACACGCGTGGGGTCCACCAGAACGGCTGACAGGAGTGCCCATGAGGGTGTGCGCCACTGGGGTTCCCAGGTCTGCGGGTGGACGCAGAGCCGGGTGAGAAATCAGCTGGTAAGTCCCCACACAGCCCCCACACGCCTGCAACCCGCCCTCACAGGAGACAGGCGTGCAACGGGCATGCAACGGTGTCCCCAGCACGAAGAACGAGCTATGGGCTGGGGCTGGGGCTCAGCAGGACAGCGCTCGCCCAGCGCCGCAAGGCCCTGGGTGCGGCCCACAGCACCACATATAAGTAAATAAATAGGATGAGGCATCACGTTCAACTACGACTGAAACACAAATATTAAAAAAAAGAAGGAGCCCTGGCGACAGAGGACACAGCGTGAATGTCAGAACGACAGAGCAGCCAGACACGTAACTGCACGTGTGTGCTGTGTGATGATTTCACTATGCACCTCTAGAAGGTTCCGGAACTTCTATGGCAGACACGAGGTCAGCAGTTCTTCTAGAGGGGCAGGGCATACCCTAGTTTGTGCTGGTGCAAGTGTTAGCGACCAGCGAGATCCAGGGAACCCCAAGAGCTGCGCCTTCCCACAGGCTGGCTGGACCTCCAGGCTCGTTGGCCAGAGTGTAACAGACAAACCCACACGCGGGCAGCGACGCCCCCCACTTCTAGGTCAGGTCTGTGGGTCCCGGAGCCGTCCCTCAAGTTTCCCAAAGGTCCTGACTTATGAAACTCAAAAAATAAGTTGGGGCTGACTCTCAGACCTGCCCCCCTTGCAAGGTCAGGTGCGCAAAGCCCTTGGCCTCTGGGCCTCAGCCTCCCCAGCCGCAGGAGCAGAGGGGCAGTAGAGCAGCAGTCCGGGCACAGGCCAGGGGCCTCAGGGGCTCACCACTACTGCTGCCATAGGAGCAACAGGGCCCCGCGTGGACAGGACTGGCCAGGGTCCTCACGGCCCTCCACAGACAGGGCTCAGGTCAGCAGCACCTGCAGACCTAAGGCCCCTGCCCAGCTTCAAGATGGGGCACTTAACGGGTGCCTGCTCTCCAGGGCTCCAACCACCCTGTCCCCCAGGAAGAGAGAAGAGGGAAGGACGACCCTGGCCCAGGGGCTCCCTGAGGGCCACACCAAGGTATCCTGCAGGGTCATCTCAGGAAGGCCTCAGCAGGACTCCTGGTAAAGCGAGGGCACAGGACAGGGGCACAGGACAGGGGAACACCAGAACCCCTAGGAAAGGGGTCGAGCAAGAGCCCAGCCACTTGTGAAAGGAAAAAGGCAACCACGGCGAAGGGCCAGGAGGAGGCTGCAGGGACAGGGACTCTGCCCGCTCCCGGGGCCTGTCCAGGGTAGCTCCAGACCAAGGGACAGGGAGGGGCTGTGTGGAGCGGAAGCCGCAGCAGGAGGGGCGTCCCCCGGGCCCGATTAGCAGGGTGGCCGCAGGCAGACAAGCTCAGCTGTCAGCAGGGCCATCGCAGGCACCATTAATTGCTGTCATTTGAGGGTGGCCCTGTGGGGAGGGGAAGGAGGGGCAGGGCTGAGCGTCCTGAGCTGAGGATATCCCACCGGCTCTTGGCCCTGGGGACAAAACCAGTCCCACTGCCCAAGAAAGGATGAGTCTCAGAGCTGTGACCCCACAGGCCAAGGACCCGCCACACACACCTGGTCCCCTGTCTGCCTACAGACTGTCCCAATGGCAGCAGAGAGCGGCCATCCTGGGCTCACCTTCCAGCCCCACCTGGACACCCTGACACTCCGACACCCCGACACTCAGACCCCCGACACCCCAGCACCCGCTCTCAGCACACCCAGCTGCAGGGCCCAGCAGGCCCACCACCCCCAGGACTCAGGCGCCACCCCTCAAGGCCCAGGTCCCCTCCTCCCTCCCAGGGCACAGGGGCCTCCAGGTGAAGACTCGCCCACTTCCTGGGGTGGCTCTGGATCAAAGAGCCCGCTGCAGAGGGCCAGAAAGGTCTCCAGCCTGCGCACGGCCTGCCTGTCTGCAACTGTCACCATCCATGCTTGACATCTGCCCCCAGGTGCTGATGACCTGGGAATGGCCCTGCTCCCACTGCCCCTGCCATGGCCCCCAGACAGGCCTCATGTGGGCGGAGCGGCCACCTGGGTCCTGCCAAGAGGGCTCCTGGGAGCAGCAGGGAAGCTAAGTGTTCGCAGACAGAAAGCCCTTTTATCGTCCTCAGGCGGGCCACTGGCGTGACAAGAGATAACTCAGACAGAGGAAGGCTCCCAGGGGCAGGACTGGACGACGCAGGGCAGACAGCAGAGGAGCACAGCTAGGCCACCCTTCTCTGCGGCCAGCCCCAGCCCCTCGTCAGTCCCCAGCCGTCAGGGGGCGAGGGCTCAGGGCCAAGGGGAGGCCTCCAGGGAGACCCCAGGCCACTCACCCTGAGCTGCCCTCCAGAGGCCAGGACAAGCCACCAGGCCACGGCTGCAGGACCCCACCCCCCGCAGGTCTTTGTTCGAATGCCATCCTCCCAGGGAGGCCCTCCTGGTCCCCACTTGACACTGCAGGCAACCCCTCCTGCAGTCCCTCGCCCAGCGCTCGTCCCTGTCCCGATGGTCCCTCACCCAGCCTTCGTCCCCAAGATGCAAATCTTGAGGGTTCAAGGCTCTGCCTCACCCCGGGGCCTGGCATAGAGTAGGTGCTTTACAAAGAAATCCCTCTGCCTGATGAGGACACCTCCCCCAGGCAGCGCCAGCCAGGCGCCTCCTCGCCCCCCTGCGCGCCTCGCCGCGTCCCGGAAACCAGCACCCCCACCCACCACTCCCCCCGGCTCCTGGGCACCTGAGGAGCCCTGGCCACATCTGCCAGGCAGAATTGTTCCCCCAGGAACTCCAGGCCCTCTTCCCACAGGGGGTCCCAGCAGCATAAGCCTTGGGGACAGAGGGGACAGAGGTGACCTACCAGAAACTGCCCCCAGCGAGACTGTGTCCGGTGAGACTGTCCTCAGAGGCCAGGGAGACCTGCGGGAGAACACACTGGTTACTGAGAACCTGGCTCCCAGGGTGGGGCCTTGGGACCACATCACCTGCAAGGAGGTGACCATGGCCTGAGCCCTGTGCCTTGTACCAGCCAGCAGCCCAAGGACTTCTCCACAGTGACCCAGTGACAGAGGCACTGCCACCCTCTGAGAAGGGGACACTCAGGCTCAGAAATAGCCTCGCAGCCGGCCCTGTGGCGAGGAGGTGCCAAGTCCGGGCTTCCACAGACGGGGCCCGGGCAGCCCACGCACTGCCCCTCGGCGTCCCTGGCCCCCAGGAGCCCACGCCTGAGAGCTGGAGAACCCACGGCCCCACACCAAGGTGAACGCAGGGCAATAAAATGAGGGCCTCAGGCTGGGGGTGTGGCTCAAGTGGTAGCGCGCTCGCCTGGCATGCGCGGGGCACTGGGTTCGATCCTCAGCACCACATACAAAGATGTTGTGTCCACCGAAAACTAAAAAATAAGTAATAAAAAATAAAAACGAGGGCCAGGTACGGGGGGACGAGGCAAAGACAGATATACTTCTCCAGAGGACATGGGGAGGGTGCGTGGCAACGGCTGGCAGCAGGACACAAGCCAAACCAGGAGGGCCCCGAGGGGCCTGCCGAGGCTCAGCCAGATAGGCACTGCCCATTGCTGACAAGGACTTGGAACAACCGACCGTGTGCACGGCTGGCCCCACACCGAAGGGCGCAGCCACCACGGAGGACAATCAGTGAGGCCTCCGCCAGGCGGGCTCAGGATGCGCCGCAGGACCCGCGAGCGCCAGCATTCAGAGAAACGAAGCCACCTGCGAGGACCTGGCGCGAAAACCCAGGGCGACCCCCTCCACGCCCTCAAGACCAGCCCCTGGCCGCCACCAGGGCGCCCTGCCAAGGGCGCCTCCTCCACAACAAGGCAGAGAGGACAGGGGTGCGCGGCCACCACAAGGGACTCAGGCTCGCAGGGAGCCCGAACAAGGCCCTCAGGGCTCACCCGCGACTGTCTACTCGGGAAAGCGACCCAGGCAGAGGCCCACTGCCTGTCCTCCCCTGCCACCCTGACCCTGACCGCACCCTGGTCAGGACATGTGAGAACTTCTGCATAAATAAAAACCACCGTCCTGTAGAGACACTGCAAAGGTCCCCACAAGGCGGGCCCCAGCTGCCCACTGTGGCCCTGGGCAAGGCCCACCTGAGCGCAGCTCTCCCGTCGGGACAGAGCTGGCTGCAGCTGCCTCAGGACGCGCCCTACAGAGCCCTTGGTCCTAGGCAGACCCAGGCGGCCGCTTCTCCAGTGGAGGTCGAACCCCGAGGACCAAAGCTGCTGTCCAGAGGCCAGGGGCAGCTGTGTGACCAGGCCCCTCCTGACTGTGCAACCTGAGCCCGGGAGCTTCACCTCTGAGCCTGTTTCCTTGTCCCCAGAAAGAAAATGATGAACCACCAAGTGGCCGGACATGGAATGCAAGAGCCAGGCCATGCCCTGGGCAAGCTCTCGGGGCCAGCAGTGCTGTGCCCTGTCCAGTGGCTGGCGAGCTGCCCTCTCCAACCCCACCTGCCTGGCAGCCCTCCCACACCCCAGGGGACCCTCAAGGGGGACAGCCCGGCAGCATCTTTCTGCCCTTTATTCTCTAGGAGGCGCTCTCACTGGTGCCGGGCCTGGCACTGGGTCTCGCCATCTGCGGCAGCTCCAGGGACAGGCCCTGCGGGAGGCTGGAGGCAGGGAGGGCCAGGGCGTGGCTCCCAGAGCCTCGGTGGCCAGCCACCTGCAGCCTGCCTGGGATGGCTCCGCAGGGCCAGGCCCAGAAGGCAATCTCCCCGGGGAACGGGAGGCTCCAGCCTCTGCCCTGGGCACAGCTGGGAATCCCATGCCAACTCTGACTCCAGGCACCAGAGCAGCGGCAACCCCAGACACCCAGCATAGGGTCCAGGGCAGGCGGTCCAGGAGGGGACACCGCGACTCCCAGTATGAGGAGACGCACGCGGGGTCCCCGGTTTAGGGAACTGACCCAGCAGGGACCTCAGGAAGGCAGAGGCTGCTGCCGAGCTGGCCAGAGGCAGGGAGGACTGCGGGGAGGGAGGGGCCTAGGAGGCGGCTGGCTGGACAAATGCCCCAGGGCCCTGGCTGGACCAGGGGAAGCGGGCAGGCAGGTCCCTCCAGTTTGAGAATCCAGCAGGTTCAGTGGAAACAGGCAGCCCTGGGAGGGCCCTGCCCCTGTCCAGACAGCCAACAAGGCAGGCCTGAGGGGCTGTCCAGGTGGGAGGGGGCAGGAAAGACACAGTGCAGCCAAGTCCACGGCAGGCCAGAGGCAGAGCCCAGGGGAGCCAGCCCTGGACAGCTAGGGGCCAAGTGCCCACTTCCTGTGCCCTCTGCGTCCCTGTCCACCATGTCACCCTCTTAGTCCTCACAAGCACTAGTGTGTCCTTCCCCTGCCTAGACCAGGAGCTGAGGGTCAGGGTGGAGGCACCTCACGCAGGCACCGTGCAGGGAAGGGACCCTGGCCAAGTCAAACACAGGCCAGCTCTCCAGACCTCAGGTGCCAGGACCCATGGGAGCCAGGGCAGGAGGGACCCTCCTCGGCCACCAGAACTGCTGGGAACCCAGAGGGACAGCACAACATGGCCCTGGGCACAGCTGAGGCCCACCTCCTGCAGGAGGCCGGGCCAGCTGCAGGCACTCACCACTCACACACACACACGTTCACGCCCGGGCCCTGCCACCACGCTCTCCACACCCCCACTTGGCTCAGACAGGCTGTGGGGACCAGGGGTTGTGGGGTCCACAGGACATGTGGTCCGGGGGGCAGGTCCAGAGGCCGGGAAGACAGCCACCGGGCCTGGCCACAGACAACTGCAGGAAGGGTGGGGCCCCCAAGGGCCCCTCCCCAGGCCCACCCTCACCAGCCCCAAAGGAGCCCCCAGACCCCTCCTAGCCTGTGCCCTCCCAGGACCCCCAAGAAGCCACCCAAGCACACACCACAGAGGCCAGCTGGCCTGTCCCCGCCCACTCACAGACACAAGGCCACAGGCTCTTCCTGCTTCCACACCAAGGCCACCAACAGCCTGCAGCCACAGACGTGGGGTGGGAGCCCCACCACACGCATGAGGTCACGAGGTGGGTCCTGGAGGTGACCCACACTCCCACAGGTGCACCGGCAGCAAGCAGGGGCTTCCAAGAGCAGTAGCTGCGGCGACAGGAACCAGGTGACCCCCCCATGAAGGTCGGGGTCCTCCCCAGCAGGGCCAGGCACTGAGGTCAGGGTGCAGCTGGCAAGAGCGAGGCCTGAGTGGGGCCAGAGCAGCTGGGGGCTGCTAGACTCACCAGGTAGGACAGCCAGCAGGGCGGCTCCCATGGGGAGGCCACGGCCCACCCCCCACCCCCCACCCCCCACCGGGGACCCAACCACAGGGTGCCACCCCGACCCTTCCCACCAGGCTGCTGGGCCACCAGGAGAAGGCCCAAGGATGTGGTCCTCCAAGCCCCAGGCGTAGGCCTTTGCCTCCAGGGTCCTGTGCCCCCAGGGCAGGTGGCCAAACGCTGAGACATAGGCTGGCATCCCCCACTCCACTGCCCGGCCTCCTCCCAGAGCCCAGCTGGAGGGACACCCAGCAGGACCACTGCACCAAGCTGTGCTCTGCAAGGGTCTCGGACCTCCAGCCAGGTACACTGTGGATCCAGCATGGCCGCCCAGAAGGCACCTCTGCAGGCTGGCCAGGGGCAGCACAAGCCAGATCCAAGTGGGGACAGTGCTGTGAGAAGGCGTCCTCCACCCCCAGGACTGACCTGGCCCCTGAGCCCACCTCTCCACCCAGGAGAGCGGGAGCAGCCCCGGTCCCGCAGGCCTGTCACTGTGTCCTGTCACCATGGAGCCAGCGGCCCTGACAGTGGGGGGAGGGCACCTCCACTGCCTTTCCATTCAGAAGCAACAGGGACATTTAATTTTCCTTCTAAAGTGACAGCTGGGTGGTCACCGCTCTCCCTGAAGCTGAGGGAAGCCTTCAAAGCCTGCCAAGGTCTCGGCTACCACTGCGGGCGGGCGGGCAGGCGGCGGGGGAGCCACTCCCCCCAGAGAAGCAGCAGCCTCCAGACCAAGGCCAAGAGGCGGGCAGACGGTGGACAGGGGCTGGGGGGCTGGAGGGCCAGGAGAGGGGGGCCCACCCACAGGGACAGAAGATCTGTCCAGGGAAACACGCAGTGCGCAGGCCCGAGCTACGATGCACACCCCACCCCATGCCCACCTGCCCAGGCCCCACTTGAGACTTCCTGGTACAGGGTCCAGCAGGCCCAGCCCCCAAACAGTGCCCATCACCACAGTCACTGCAGGCCCACGGCCACCAGACCCCACACGTCTCCACAGCCTGTGAGCTGCCGCCATCTGGCCCACTTCACAGGTGGAGAAACTGAGGCCCAGGAGGTCCAACCACTTGCCCGGGACCACACAGTCAGCCAGGGTCAGGGAGACGGGACCGTCCATCTGAGGCCACCCCACCCTCTTCCTCGCATGCCAGTGGATCTGGAACCTGATCTCAGAAACCTCCGGGCCCTCTTCTGGCTCAAGGGTGCAGAGCCAGCCAGACGCAGCAGCCTGGGGCCATCAGCCGCCAGAAAGAAGCCGCAGTTCTGGGAGGAGGGCAGGGCCCTCAGGCAGCAGCATGGCTCCCAGCCAGTGCAGGGCAGGGCCAGGACCCACAGGCCCACAACACAGAGCGCCATCTGCCCATCCACCTGGCCGCCCATCCACCTGGCCGCCCGCCCCAGCCCTTGCCAGCCCACAGGGGTTTCCCAGGCAGACACGGTGCCGGGACCATCAAGCCTAATGCCACCCGTACCCCCCACTGCAGACGGGGCAGGGCAAGAAGGTGCCAGAGCCTCAGCAGAGACGGGCACGGCTTCCAGGGGGCCACGCCACCTCTGCCGCAGCCCAGGCCTGGGGCCCTAGGACAGAGACCAGAGTGGGCTCTGTGGGGACATGTGGTGGGAGCTGCCCTTGGTGGCCCAGCTGCCACCTGGACAGCAGCCACCTCCCCCAGGAACTCCCTGGGGCCCGCCATGGCTGGCCAGTATCCTGCACATCCACTGCCAGGCTCTGCACAGAGGACAGCTCTGCCCAGGAGCCCGGGCCCATGAGGAGGAGGGGCTGGGACTAGGCCATCAGGACCCGCGAGCCACGGGGGATGCCAGGAGGGAAGGGTGGCATTGACCGCCAGAAGCAATTAATGGCCCAGGTCAGGAGACGGTGAAAGAGATTGGTCACCGGGGACCCAGGGGACACTCTAGCACATCCAGAGTCCAGCGTCCAGCACTGGAGGGTGACACGTATTGCCGGGGCGCTGGGGGCAGCCAGGAGCTGGCCATTTGCCCTTCCTCTGACCCCAGGAGCCCCCTCTGCCTGCAAGACCCCCACACCTCTCTCGACAGTGGAGGTCAGGGACAGATGGGGATGTGAGGCCCAGCCCAGGGCCACCACACGGCACCACCAGCCCAAGTCCAGCCACAGCTCCAACCGGGGACCTATGCCCGTCTGTCTCCGCGTCTCTTCTGTGGCAAAATGGAAATAAGGATAAAGGCAGCTGAAACCAGCCCAGCTGGAGCCCGTGCTGCCCTTTGGCAAAGCCAGAGGGAGGAAGTCACTTGGCACTTCTGCACCTAAGGGACCCCATCGTGAGACGGAAAGATGGCAGGGACACAGCTTCCTGGAGAAACTCTGTCCAGCCCACTTGCCTCCGCAGGGCCTCGCACCCAGAGCCTGGCAGCAGCTTCATCCCCATCACTGAGGGCACCAGAATTAGGGCCCAGGGAGCACAGAGGCGGAGGACCAGAGGGAGCACAGCCGGTCGCCGGCTCTGCAGAGGGCAGGAGGGGCCCAGGCTTGGGGACGGTGGCTGTGGGGACGGAAGCACAGGCACCCAGCGGCCCCCACGACCCTCTTTGAACAGGGCTCCATCTGGGGTGACGGGCCACGGCCTCCCCAGCCACAGGCCCCTGGCACCAGCACCAAGCCCTCCAGGCAGGGGTGCCCCCTGCTCCCTCGCTACCCGACACACGGGTGGGAAAACCAAGGACCTCAGGGAGCCGCAGCCTGAAGTATTCTCCCTGATGTCCCCTGTTCGTGTCCCTGTGACCTGGCGTGAGCCCAGCAGGCGCTCAGAAGCCAAGGTCATCAGGCTGGGGAGGGAGGGGGAGAGCAGCAAGTCAGAGCGGAAACTGAAAACTGCAGGTGCCCCTCGCATTCCGTGCCCCACGCATTCCGCAGCGCATTTCACAGGAGCCACGATGATTCAAGGAGTGGCCCTGCAGGGGACATTTCCGCTTCTGTGACCAGGTGGAGGTAGGGACCAGGGGTACACCTCTGGGCCTGGTATCTGCTCCATGACCAGCTCCAATGCCCTAATCACACCAGACACACACAGACCTCTCTCCTATCCAGGCCGCACCCCAGGGACAGGGGTGTGGGCGGGGACAGGGAGGACACAGCCAGACCCCAACCTCAGGGCGCCTGAGCCCAGGCTCCTGCTCCCCCTCCACTTTCTGAGCTGTGTGACCCTGGGTTCACTGCCTGTGAGCCGTCTCCTTGTCCATGAGACAGAAACTCACCTCACTGGGTGACGCAGAAATTCAACAAATGCCTACGAGGTCCTGGCATGTCCTAAAAGCTCAGTGAACATCAGGCATTTTTCCCCAATCTCTTTACTGAGGGGATTCCCAAAACAAAGTCCAACAGTGAGCTACTCGGCTGTGTCCGCACATCCCAGGGCCCGACCGTCACCACATCCGGGTCCAAAACATCTGTGCCTCCCCAAGAAGGGCCCCACTGACATTAAAGTTTGTCCCTAGGTGCCCCAGCCCAGCCCCACAAGCCTGCCCCTGCCCAGTGTCCCTCCTGGGCCAACCTTCCTCCCAGCCTCAGGTTGAGGCCTGCCCCGCTGCAGCCCAGGGCAGCGCTCTGGTCCTCCTGTGGCCACACTGGGCTCCTGGCTGGGCGCAGGCCCTGCCCACTCTCCTCAGGTGAGAAAAAGGTAAACACACGGAACCACAGAGGGCTGTGGGGGGAGGCGGCTGGACAGCAGAGGGGGCGGGCGGAGGGAACACAGGGGCCTCTGCTGGGCCTCCTCCCCCAACCCCGACATCCTCCTGGGTCTCTGCAGGTGCCAGGTGGAGCCCCAGGGGGCAGCGGGAAGGCAGCCATGGGGGCACCCCGGGAGTGGACGCAAGTGCACGGGCCGGAGGTGGGGAGCCGGGGCCGGCCTGGGCATGCCTCTCGGGCGGGAAGGGTGGACAGCGCGGCCTCTCCCCCGCTAGGCTGCTCGGGCTGCACCTCTGTGAGCAGTCAGCAGGGACCAGCGCGGGTTCAGGGCCAGCAAGAGGCCACCACGACGTCCATGCCAGATGGCAGTGGGCGGGGCCGTCACCGACCGTCTGCCACTCGCTCCTGTTGTCATTACTACCGAGGTGGGACAGAGGCCCGTGGCAGTGGTCCCCCTGTGTGTCACTACTGCAGCTGCTGCTGCTGCAGTCTCCCCGGGAACCGCGTGGTATCCCAGGACTGTGCTCGGACAGCCGTTAGGACAGTCCCCAAGCAGTGCCCCCACCACCATCCCGGCCACTCCAAAGGCCACTCCACCACCCACCATCAAAGGCTCTGTCGGCCACCACAGCGAGGGGCAGCTGCCGTAGCCTTCCTGACAGCGTCAGTGGCCAGGCCGCGGCTCCCAACCTCGGTCCCTGTGCCCAGAGCTCTGTCGGGGAGTAAGCGCTGGGGCAGTGGGGACTTACTAGAGGGATCTGTGCTGCTTGGCGAAAGGCATTGCCCCAGCAGACGCCACACAGGCCGTCTGGGCCGCTGGAGGCTGGTCGGCAGTGGAGGAAGGCAGGAGCCCGAGCCTGGGGAAAGGGGTCCTCGCTGACCCCCGGGACTGCAGAGGGGTCCAGGCACCACACACACATGCCTGCCGCCAGGAGATACGCACAACAAGCACTCACGCTGTCCCACTGCAGCCACTGCAGCAGAGGGGCGGGTGGGGCGAGGACAGAGTCCCCAGGCCGCCTGGGCCTGCCCGCCTGGCCCTTATCTCAGAGGAGATAAGCTGCTCAGGTTCTCATGAGGATCAGTGAAGGCACTTAATCCCCTGGGGAATCTCTGCTGAGCCGCCCTGGGGGGGGGCCCTTGGAGACACCCCCCCACCTGCCCGCCAGCAGCGCCCCTCTGCCAGGGGGTCCTGCACCGCCCCCCAACACCTAGCAAAGGTGAAAGGTCGCTGAGCCCCCACAGCAAGCACAGAGGGAAGTGGCACAGGGTACCCCGATCTCCAGAGGGTCAAGTCAAGGCCAACGTCCAGCCAAGGTGACAGACGGCTCCTTCCGGGGTCACCTACACACCTCAAGAAAACCTCTGTCCCACTTCACACCAGGAGACAGGCAGGGTCCAGCCTTAGGCCTGCCCTGAGGCCCAATGATGAGCACAGGACAGCCCCCACCGAGGACCTGGCCAGTGGGAACACCTCAGGCCGCAGCTGCGGTTCCCGTGAGCAAGGAGGGACAGCAGACAGCAGGGCTCGGAGGCAGCCTCTCCTGCCCGAGTCTCCCAGTGAGGCAGGGGGAGGCAGCCCGGGAACCCGGTCCCGCTTCACCCCGTCCGAGCCCTGCGTGGCCCCCACGGTGCAGACCCTGGCACTGGGGTGAGGACGCTCTCCCTTCCTCCTGCGCCTTCTCCCGACTTTTCAACTCAGGGCGCCCCTTGTCCTGCTTCTCAGAACCAAAGCCTGTCTACGTCCAGCCTGGGGGCAAGGACTCGCAGGGCACTGGCACCTCCAAGAGGGGGGACAGCCTGCTGCAGCCCGGCACCTGCCTGAATCCCACCAGCAACAGCATGTGGGCACCAGACGGCCTGCGTCTGGCTACTGCCCTAAGGCCACTCTCACCACAGCCGCCTCCAGGAGTCCCCAGCCACGCGGCTCACACCAGTGACCAGCCCAATCACACAACATGGCCCCAACGCGGCTTGGCAAAGAGCCAGTGGGCTCCAGACGCTATCACCCCTCATATTCTGCAAAGGGCCCGGAAGGCAGGTCCTCACCTGTCCCCACGTTACCTACAGGGAAACGAGGCCCAGGGCAATGGAATGACAGGCCCAGGGCCCGCAGCCGGGGAGGGCAGCAGAGGAGGGCCAGGCCACTGGGCCCCACTGGGAACCGCTCAGGTATGCGCCCACCTGACCACAGGAGGAGACCACTAGGCGGGAGCATAGAAGAGCCTGTGACAGGTAACCACTGCTGATCCACAGATTCATGAGCTCCCTGATGGCCAACTGTAGGGGATAGGGCCACGTGAACCCCACGGCCCACGGAGGAGACAGGCCACGGCCAGCAGGGAGCACGCGCAGCCCAATCAGAGATGCCTTCATGCAGCTGGAAGGCAGCCGGAGCCTGGGGGACCTGAAAGTCACCTGAAATTTCTTTTTTTAACAAAAGACAATCACTGTCCCAGAGCCAGCCTCAGGCTGCCCGTTCTCCTTGCCCCCAGACCTCACACAGGCCACACTGCAGCCACAGGCGCTGGGGTCCGGTCTCTGGAGCCTCCTCCAGCAGCCACCAGAGAAGCTCCCCTCCTGCACAGGCCCTTCATTTAACTGCAGGCTCCTGGCCGCAGGCCCAGAGCCCAGAGGCCTTGAGGGCAGGAGGCCCAGTGCCTTCCTCCTCTCAGAGCAGCTGGGGAGGAAGCAAGCATGGCCAGCCGCCCTGAGAATCTGGAACACCTGCCCCTGGGGACAGGGCTGTGGCACTGCAGATCACGCCCCAGAAGAGCCACATGCAGCTGGTCCTGGAGGACGTGGGGACACACTGTTTTCCTGGCCAGCGGAGGCAGCCAGGCACCCCCGCTGGATTTGAAAGGATCTTTAAAAAAAAAAAAAAAAGAAAAGAAAAAAAGCAGCCAAATGTCCCCGCCTCACAGGGCCCTTCTCCCCACAGCAGAGCCCACAGGTGCCCCTCCCCCGTCCCCTCCCTGCTGTTCCCGGACAGGAGTGTCTCTCGCACCTCACCTTCCCAGAGCACAGCCGATGCTGGTCAGCAGGGCCAAGAAAGGGAAAGGCCAGCGGACTCCAAGGCCACCTGCAGCAGGCCTGCAGCCTCCTTCCAACAACCCCGCCCGCCGTGGGCTCAAGGTCACGGGCAGAGCCAGCTCTGCAGGCGTCCCGCGCTCTGCCACAGCGGTGTCCCAGCACGCTCTCTGCATGGCGTGCCGCGGCTACTGGCACAAGCAGGCGCAGACGGTGCCCTGGCACAAGCTGCTCCCGCGCCTGGCAGACCCGGAGCTGGCCCCAGGGAGGAATCTGGTCCTCACACCACCTGCCTCCCCAAGCTCAGGGACCCTCATCCTCAAAGCCAGCAGGTGGCATCTGCAGACCACGCCTGGAGAACCCCAGACCTCAGCAGCCTGACAGCCAGGTCTGCAGTGGGCACCGCCCTGTGACGTCCATTACGACATGCCCAGCTTCTGGGGATCCGGGAAGCCCTTGGGGACAATCACTGTGCTCTTAGCCACAGGCTCCAACACAAAAACACCTCTGGGACTCCACTGAGCCCCCAGGCCCCATCCCCTGGGCCCTGGTCTCCAGTGGGTGACTTCCAGGTCTACACGGCCCTTTCCACCCCCACAGCACCGTGAGCATACATGGGACTGTCACCTGGGCCACAGGTCGCAGCCTGGCCTTCCAGGGAGCCTGCGACCACCACGCAGACCTCGCTCTGGGGTGGCGATGGGCAACCCCAGGGCAACACGGTCTTGCTTGGCAGGCACAGCTGCCCCCTGGACGGCCCACTACCCAGGACATCCCACCCACTGGGCCTGGCCCTGTCCACACCTCCAGGGCCAAGAACACCACCGTAAAACGCCCCATGCGCTTTGGCTCCCGCGAAGCCGGAGGGCACCCGGGGACTGGCAGGGCCTGCGAGGTGCAGGACAGCAAGACGCCTGGAAGACCAGGCAGCAGTCACCCCAGCCATCTGGACATCTGCAGTGGGGGACGGGGCTACTCACAGGTGCGCGACTTATGGCCACTCCACACCCTCATGTGGGTCAGTATCCTCCCCAGTGGCCACCGATGGCCACGCACTCCCAGACCCCAGATCAGTCCAGCAAGGACAAGCCCAGCCCTGCCCTGCAACCACAGAACACAACTGCAACAGTAACCACGGAGGCCCCAGAGATGACCAGGGCCCGAGGACACGCCTTCCTGGCTTCCAAGCCCCTCTGTCCCTCTCCTGCTAGATGTGGGAGGTAACCCTTCTGAGTCCCAGGGAGGTTGTGCAGAGTCGCAGCGGTGGAGGACAGCAGCCTCCCAGGGACTCCGGGGCCAGTCCAGGACTACAGGCAGCACGCCCCCAGTCCGGTAGCCTGACAGGGCCCTGGTGCCCTCCCGTCTCCTCCAGGCCACTCTCACTGCAGGTCAAGGCGCCCTCACTGCCACCAAACACCCAGAGGCTCCCTGCACAGCCCAGAGGCGGGCCGGGGGCTCGGCACAGAGAGGCTGCGAGGGCCAGAAGGCCACACAGCAGGCCTGCAGGCCACACCTGGTCTGCCCTGGCCTCCCGTCCCAGGGATGCAAGGCTGCGGTGAGGGCAGCAGCAGAGCCCAGGTGCCAGGAGACACCGCTTCCTGCCAGCGGCTGCGGCTGCTATTTATAGCTGAGCCGAGAAGCCGAGACAGACAGGTCAGCACCAGCCCGCTGGCCCGCCTGCCCACCAGCCTGCAGGGCGACCCCGAGGGAACAGCCTGGTCAGGGCAGAGACAGGGGCTGCAGAGCCCAGGGCTGGGCACACACGGGACCCAGGACTATCCCCAGCGAGGTCGGAGGGCCTAAGTCCCAGGGAAGGGACGCTAGAACAAACCAGCCCTGTCCATGCCGGCAGTCCACCAAAGAAGGAGGTGACAGGTCGTGTGCCCGGAGCCAACAGCAACACCAGGCCTGCCACCAGCACGTCCACACCCGCAAGCCACACCTGCCTCCATCCCAAGCCCCCACGCCCTGCGGACCAGAACCTGAGCCCAGCGTCCACAGCAGAGCCTGAGGCGGGCCGGGGGGCGGGGACTGCTGCAAGGGCACTCCTTTTGGGCCCCGCCATGGGGACAGTGGACAGCTGGATCCCATGGACTGTGAGTGCACAGCACTAACCTAGACCCTGGACACAGCAGGAACAGAGGTGAAGCACTGCCCCTGCAGATGCCCACTCCAGCAGGGCCACGGCCGCAAGATGAGGAACCGGCTCAGCAGCCCAGGGAGGAAGGAAGGAGGGCACGGAGGGCAGGCCCACAGATGGCCCCTAGGGTGGCCGAAGCGTGAGGGACAGGATGTGTCCTGCAGATGCCAGGGAATAAAGTTCTGGGCAGAGCCTGGGCAAAGGCCCTGGGGTGAGAGCGCGTCCGGTGGACTCCAGAGGAAATGGCAGCACGGGGGCGGAATTGCCCACGCAGACGCCCCGGCCAGCGCGAGGGGCCGGGCAGGGCCAAGGCTGGAGGGCTCTGGGCATGGGGACCCACAGCGGCCACATGGGGCGATGCCAGGCCCTGCAGAGGGTGCTGTATGCACAGCTCTGACTCGGGTGCAGCTCCAACAGGAAAGCCCGAGCCCACACGGGGCCGGGACACATGGCACCCGGGACACACGGCCTTTCCATGGCTCTGGGGGCCACAAGTCAGAAATCAGGGAGCAGGCGCGGCTGGTTTCTTCTGCAGGACAACCTGGCCTGGCCTCTGTCCAGCTCTGGGGGCCACAGGCCTGGGGGCTCTGACCCCTCTCTGTCCTCTGGTGGGCTCCCCTTGGCATCCCCCTTCTTGCAGGACAGCACCACGTGGAACTGAAGCCCGCCCTCCTCCATGTAGCCATCTCTGCCACCACTCCCAAGGCCACATGCACAGGACCTTCAAGGGACATGGATCTGGGTGGGAGCGGGGACGCTAAACCATCACCCCCGGGGCTGAGACCAGAGTGCAGGGAACAAGGTGGAGCCGTGCAGGCAGCACGGGTGGGGTGTGGCGGGCCAGAGCGGTGTCCCCGGCCTCTCCACTGGACCAGCTGACCGTGGGGGCCACCATCACACAAAATCCTGACCTTCTGGGGCTGGGTGTTCCAACCCTTGTGGGCTCCAGAGAGGATGCCCTTAGGCCCTGTGCCCACGGCCACCACCTCCCCTGGCCACCGGCCTGCCTCGTAGCCTAACAAGCCGGCTGGTGCCAGGCAGGTCACCATGACCACAAGAGACAGCACAGCTGCCCAGCCGGCTCCCACGGGGTCTCAGCGGGCACTTCGGGGTTCAGCCTGAGGACAAAGGGCCCAAGGCAGCTCTGGGCCTGGCTTCTAGGACTTGTGACGAGAGCCCCTGGCAGAGGAAGAGGCCACAGGAATGCGTCCCGCCACCAGGACGGGTCGCCCCACACACGGGCACTGGGCACGGCCTGCAAAGGTGGGACCAGGCGCTGGTGTCCTGCTGGGGGCCTGCAGCAGGCGGGGCCAGTCCCCCTGCCAGGGCCCCCCAGTGCGAGCAGTGAAAGCTGAAGGCAGCACAGCTCCAGAGGCCAGTGCAGGCACTGGGGGCCACACTCTGGGGCTCGGGTCAGGAGCAAGGGGACCGGAGGTCCTTGTGGAACCTGCTGAGACCAGGCCACCGGCCCACAGTCTGCTCCAGGGCCCAGGAGCAGGATGAGGGGGCCTGGACGCGGCTGTGGGATGAATGACCTGCCTGAGGCCACCACCCACACCAGGGCTCCAGAGCCCAGAGTGCTGCCACTCAATCTGTGGCTCCTCAAGGTGCCCACGCTGGCCATGGAGACCCGCCCGCCAAGGACACAGGAGGCAGTGACTTAGCCACTGGGCCCAAGAGAGGCCTCCCCGAGAGCCACCGGGCAGGTGCCCCCCCCTCCCCCCCCCCCCGCGCACAGACACACGCGGCAGCAGCATCCAGTCCCTGGGCTCCTCTCCCGTTCCTTCCCAGCTCAGAGATACCCCAGGTCCAGAAGAAGCAAGCGTGAAGCCTGAGCAGCGGGTCTGCAGGGGATCCAGGCCTCGGAAGTGACTCCCCAGTCCCGGGGCACCCAGGAGTGACCGCCACCTACCTCAAGCCAGCAGGACCCCAGCAGGCCGCTAAGGGACGTCAGTCACCACCCAGTCACCCCCTGTCATTTTCCCAGCCAGACTGGAGGTGGGCATCCAAAGACTGCCCAGTCTGGCCCTGCCGAGGCCCTCCGCGGGGCAGGTCTTCCTCCGGAACCCCTGGGAGGAGCACCCACCGCAAAGCATCTCCTGTCCCCTGCTCCAGCCCTGCTGCCTCGACCTCTCAGGAGCCAAGTCGACTCTCGGGAATTCCCACGGTAAGATGCCATCAGAGAGCAAAGCCAGGGCAGAGAGAAACCAGAGATGCATTCATCTGAGCTCAGGCAAAGCAGGAAAACCACACCACACACCAGTGGTAGCTGCAAGCAGGCTACAAACTCAGCTCTGAGATTCCTAGCAGCCAAGGGGAAGAAGGAAATGAACGGTAAACAATCTCAAGAAAACTGTGCAAAAGCTGTGGCTTCACCAGGAGGTGCCCACCAGCCACGTGGCCCTCTAAGGAAGGTGGCGGTGGCCTCCCACAATAGGCAGGAGGCAGAGGGCCGAGTCAGCCAGGGCCGCTGCCTACACGGCGCCCTCTCTCACCACACTCGACCACAGAAAAGCCTTGGCCAGGCCAGGAAGGATGGCCCTGGGGTGGGGCGCCAGGGGCCACCTGGCGTGGCCTTCAAACTCACAGGCCTGTCTGGTCCCCAGTTTCCAATAAGACTGTGCGGAGGCCACAAAGCCATGGTGGCGTGGAGGTCGACACATGCTTCTGCAACAGGCCACTGAGGAAAGAGCCCAGGCCCCGGCTTTCCAGCCCCGCGGCCACTCAGCCCTGCTTCCAGGGCAGCCCTGCACTTGACAGCGGGAGGTGCGGCTGCACCCCAGCGAGACCTCACCTGCGGTCACTGAGAAGCATCTCACAGAGGTCCCCACGTCATGAAATGCTAACTCTTCTCCTGGTGCTTTCCCGACCATTAAGAAAGCACAGGAACCCTTCTCAGCTGGGGCACCCTACAAACCCCGGGGGCGGCTTGCTGAGCCCGCCCTGTGCGCCCCAGAATAAGCTCCAGACGCAAGATGGCCCTGGACGGGGACTACCGAGGAGGGAGGGGTGAGCCTCGAGGAAGTGTGTGTCTGATTTAAGAGGAATGAACATGGGAGCATGGGCCGGAGCACAGCCAGAGTGTCCGAGGAGCCCCATCCAGGGTGCAGCCACCTGGGGGGGGGGGGAGGAGGACAAGGAGGAGGAGCAGGAGGAGGAGGAGGAGGAGGAAGAGGCAGGAGCAAGAGGAACAGGAGGAGGAGGACAAGTAGGAGGAGGAGGAGGAGGAGGAAGAGGCAGGAGCAAGAGGAGCAGGAGGAGGAGGAGGAGGAGGAACAGCAGGAGGAGGAGCAGGAGGAGGAGGAGGAGGACAAGGAGGAGGAGCAGGAGGAGAAGCAGGAGGAGGAACAGCAGGAGGAGGAACAGGAGGAGGAGGAGGAGGACAAGGAGGAGGAGCAGGAGGAGAAGCAGGAGGAGGAACAGCAGGAGGAGGAGGAGGAGGAGCAGGAGGAGGAGGAGCAGGAGGAGGAACAGCAGGAGGAGGAGCAGGAGGAGGAGGAGGAGCAGGAGGAAGAACAGCAGGAGGAGGAGGAGGAACAGGAGGAGGAGGAGCAGGAGGAGGAAGAGCAGGCAGGAGGAGGAGCAGGAGAAGGAGGAGCAGGAAGATCAGGAGGAGGAGGAGGAGGAGGAGGAGGAGGAGGCAGGGGGAGGCAGGAGGCAGGAAGAAGAGGCAAGAGGCCTGAGGAGGCAAAAAGCAGGAGGAGGAGGAGGAGGAGGAGGAGGAGGAGAGAGAAGGAGGAGGAGGCAGAAGGCAGGAGGAGGAGGAGGAGGAGGGAGGAGGAGGAGGAGCCAGGAGGGAGGAGGCAGAAGGAGGAGGAGGCAGGAGGAGGGAGGAGCAGGAGGCTGGAGCGGGCTCCCTGCTCTCTGTACCAAACTGCAATGCTTCCTACAGGTCTGTGCGTTTTGTTTAATAAAAGTAAATTTTTGGTAAAGCCCCAAACAATGGGCAGGTTGGGGCATGTTACTTTCTGCTTTTCAAATGAAATTCAGAAGGCCACATCAGCCCCCAAAACTTCCACTGAGCTGCGCCCGCACATGACAAGCTCCTGTGGGGAAAAGGCGCGGCCCACCCCACACAGAGCAAGGGTCCTCTGGCCCTGCTGGTCAGCGGCCGCACCACGGCCTCCATCTGAGCCTGGGCCCTCGGTGGCCTGGGCCCGGCCTGCCCGTGCTGGGGAAGGACAGGAGGTGGGAGACCGAGAGAGGCACCCCGCTCTCAGGGACAGGGCCAGGCAGGGCCAAGAATGAGAACAGGAGACACTCAGCCGGGGCCTGAAACACGAAGGTGGGTCCCTACAGCCACCCTGCCCACAAGGCAGGGCCCAGGAGCCACAGGCAGCTATTTGATGGTGTTAAAATGAAGTGAAATTCAAAGTCCTCCCCTGAGTTGCATGACAGCGTCACAGCTACAGTGATGGCAGGTCAGGGACACGCCCACTCCTGCAGAAAGATCTCAGAAGTGCTGCCCCAGAGCTGGTGGCCACAGAGGGACCAGGAAGAGGGAAGGGGATGGGAGAGGAGGCGGGGCCCTCCTGTGGAAAAGCCCCCGCAGGGCGGCCCCTGGACAGCCCTAAACTGAATCCATAGGGGGAAAGGAGGGGCCGGGGCCAGGCACAGTGCCACTCAACCTGCAGGTCACCAGCCACCACCACCAAGGCCACTTAAACTTAAGCTAATAAAAATTCAATAAAATCCCAGCCAACAGCTCTGCAGTACTGGCCACACCACCAGTGACCAGTGGCCACAGCGTCAGCCGGCACAGGGCTTTCCCACCAGTGGCCGTACCCCGCCAGCCTCCCTCTCAAGGTGGCCTTATTTTTTTCCCTCCCTTTTAAAGATAAAGAAACTGGGGCCAGAAGGTCAGAGCCGAGGTGGACGCTGAGCTGAAGGAAGCAGGACTCAAACACAGGACTCCGGCTGGCCTCGGAGGGCTCCTTCTGCAGGCAAGGAACCTGGGCCCTTCCAGAACACAGGGGACCTGTCACAGGTGGGCCTCCTCCCCTGCTGTCCCCCAAGCTGCCATACCTCCAATCAAGCCAGGTGTCCCCTGTGCCCAACAGACACCACTGGTTAAAGGGGAACCAGAAAGTCCCCGCCTCCCGGGGCAAAGAACCCACAGGGCACATCCAGTCACCAGCAACACAGGTCAGAACAGGAGCCCACGGGGGGGACAACATGTCTCCCTGGGCTCGGGCAGAGACCACCCACTCATGGCCCTTCCCAGCAGCCCCTCAACAGGGAGACAGGTCCTCATGTCCAACCAGCCTGACAGCAAGGGCCCCCCCATACCTCAGGAGGTCTCCGCTCCCCAGGGTACAAGCCAAAGGATGTGGCCCTGCCTGCTCAACCCCAGGACAGCAGAGTCCTTAGTGCGGCGCTGGAAGCAGCAGGCCCGTCTCAGGATAAGCAAACTACAGCTCAGAAAGAGCAGGTAACCTGCCCAGAGTCCCATCAGGCTCCGCCTCCGGAATCCCCTCCAGAACCGCCCAACCCACCCCACAGGCAGGCCAGGGACCCCAAGTCCCACGGGACAGGGGACCAACCCGAGCAGCACTTGTAGAGAAGTAAGGATTGAGCTGGAGAGGAACCGGCTGGAACTTGAGACCTTGACCTGTCTGCTCTCTTGGGGACTGCCTAGTCTGCTCTGGGTGACTTTTGGTTTTGGTCCTGGGGAGTGAGCCCCGGGCACTTCACTCCTGAGCCAAGTCCCCAGCCTTTTGAGAAGGAGTCTTGCTGAGTTGCCTTGAATCAATGCTCCTGCCTCAGCGTCCCCAGTTGCTGGGACAACAGGTGTGCATAGGGTGGGGGACTCCCCGAGTGAAGGACAGGGGCAGCACGGGAGTGCCTGGACTCACTTTGTGTGGCCACGGAGGTGCCAATGACAATCATTCCTCCACCACAGGCAGAGTGCCACCTCGCCCTCTGCCCTCCATACCACCCGTAAACGGGACAAGACTGCTGCGGCCCCAGGACCCATTCCAGCCTCAGCCAAGTCCCCAGGCCCGTCCCTGCACGGGCCCTTGCAGCCTGCAGGCCAAACGTGAACTGCTCACCGCTTCCTGGAGCCCCCTTCTCTCTCTCTCTCTCTCTCTCTCTCACACACACACACACACACACACACACACACACACGGCGCTAAATAATTCAAAACCATGTTTTCGCTTCAAATAAACACAGCCCTGTCTCAGAGGCGAGGCCAAATCTGCATGAATGTTTAAGATGAAATGCGACTTCAAAGACCTGCCAGCTGCACTGACACCCCCACTCCCCACACCCTGGGGAGGACAAGGGCAGGGTCCCTGTCCTCCACTGCTCCAATAGGAGTCATCACCTGGGTCGGCACCCCTCCAGAACACGGCCGGGCCAGTCTGCCAGCCTGGCTGCCCCATGAGTGACCCAGATCTTGACATTTAGTCCCACTCCCAGGCTGTATGGCCTGTGCCAGGTCACTCAACCTCCCTGGACCTCAAAGTCACCATCTATAAAATGGGACAATAATGGCACGGACTCAGAGAGTGCCCGAAGAGTAAGCAGAGGACAGGGGCGCACAGGGCCTGGTGGTATCACGGCACGGGGTCCCTGCCTCCAGGTTTCTGGGGCCTCTCCTCCCTGGGGACACAGGCTTCTAGGCCCAGGGTCCTCCCAGCAGCGGCAGCTGCTCAGGGCGGCACCCCCCCTGGGCACCTCAGGCAGGAATCCCGCTCCTGTGGCTGCTCCCTGGGCTGCTCCTCTTACAGGGAGCGGCTGGAGGCGTCACCTGGGAGGCTGCTGTCTGGGGCTGGAGACAGTAGGGAACACAAGGGAGACACACACACACACACAAATAAAAGCCGCACCCCCACGTCAGCTCTCAGCTCAGCTCAGATGTGGGGACTGGCTCAGGGAGCATCTGCCGTGCGCCCCTCCAGTAGGGTGCCCCAGCCCAGCCCAGCACCAACTCCCCCGCCCAGCCCTGGTGGGGGTGGGGACTCCCAGGAGCAGCCCCACCCCGCACTTGGGGGACAGGCCAGGATACAGCCTGTGCAGCAGGAGCTGGGCCAGGCCTCCTGGGGCCCCTTCCAAATGCCAGCGGGTGGGCGGCAGCCTCCCCGCCCCAGAACAATCGGGCCTCCCAGGGCTCTGGAGCAGCCAGATTCACGGCTGTGCAGCTCCTGGGATCTGGGGAGGTGGTGTGAGTATTAATTGGGGGAAAGATCGGATTATGCCAAATAAATCCTTCCTGCCAGCCCAACCTTCCACCAGGGGAGGGGCCGCAGCCCCAGGAGGGTCTCCATCCCTCAGCGGGGCCTGACAGCACATTACCATTTACATGGATTTATCAATAGTATCGATCTGGGCCAGCGTAAATAGCTCAGTGGGAAGAGGCCAAGGCTGAGCCCACTCAGCTCCCGCCCCCCATGTCTGGGCACCCAAGCCGGCCCTGGCAGCGGTGTGGGGAGCCGGATGTCCTGCTCCCTGGCCAGACTCAGTCTTTGCATGCGTCCAATGGGCTGAAGGCCCAGGCCCTTCTCCATCCTCTGGGGGCAAGCAGAGGGGGGTGAAGAGGAAGGACCCCCCCCCTGCAGGTCCCCTCTTCCCCTCCAGGCTAGGTGAGGCAGCCCTGTGCTCCCAGATTCCAAGCCCTTGGACGAAAGGTCAAGTTTGAGAGTCCGGGGAAGAACAACACCAGTAGTCATAGTAACACCATGCCCCTGCGCATTACTCCACTAGGTCCTCAGACCCCAAGACTGGGTACCATTTTCACCCTCCCCTCTTCAGAGGAGAGCCCTGAAGCACAGAGAGGTTGAGTAATTTGCCCGGGGTCACACTGTCAGCCAAGCAGGCAAAGGAAGACAGAAGGAGAGCAGCAGAGCTGCAGAGGGCCAGGCCCGCTCCGGCTGCCCCTCCTCACATCTCCTCCCCTCTGCGTGCTAGCCCCGGGCCCCCCTCGAAGGCCACCCACGAAGAACACAGCAGTGCCCTAAGATGCCCTCCTGCACGCTGCTGGCCCCAAGAGCCCATCCACCGCGGCGGCCGCAGGGACCCGGAGCTGCTGTAAAAGGGCAAAGTCAAGGCCACGAAGACACATCCCAGCGTGGCCAGAGCCCCCCCAGCCCACAGGGATCCTCGCCGGCCCCTCCGCCTCCCTCCCGCTCTCACATCCTTCCTCCAAATCTGCAAAGAGGAAAAAAATAATAATCATAATAAAACCAGTTCTCACCGACAGGGGGGAGGCGGGAGGCAGGGAGAGGCCGACGCGGCTCGGGCCGCCCCCGCGGCCTGCACCCGCCCCGAGCGCCGCGCCGGGCGGAGGACCGCGCAGGGGAGGACGCTGGGCGCCGGCTGCAGGTACCGCGCGCCCGCCGCAGGGGCCGGGCGGGGACGACGCGGCGCGGCCACTTCCCACCGGCCCTGGGGAACCGGGCCCGGCGCTGCCCGGTCCAGCCCACGGGGACCCGCTCCGGAGTCCAACTTCCCAAACTCGTGGCACCCAAGTCTGCACTGCCCGGGAGGGACGGGGGAGGCGGGGGCAGGGGAGGCCGGGGACAGAGGCGGCGGGGGCGGGGGCGGCCGGGGACAGGGGCGGCGGGGGACTGGGGAGGGCCCAAGGCAGCCGCCGCCGGGAGGGGTCCCGCCCTGCACCCCGCGCCCTGGGCCCCGCGGCCTCCCCGGGCCTCCCCGCGCCCGCGGCCTCCCCGGGCCTCCCCGAGCCCGACCTCCCGGCCTCCCGGCAACCTGGCGGCGGTGCGGGCCTCCGGGCCGGGTGCACGCGGGGGCGGCCTGCGCCCCCGACCCCGCGGGCCGCGCGGAGTTCCCCAAGTTCCGCCCCCGCCCGCGGCGCCGACTCACCTCGCGGCGGCGGCGGCCAGGCCAGGCCGCGCGGTCCTCCGCGGGCCTCTAGGGCGCCGGGGCCCCGGCCCGCGGCTCAGCGCGCATGGCGGGCGCAGGTCGCGGGCGGACGCGGGGTCGAGCGGCTGGCGGCCCGCGGCTGGCGCTCGGCGGCGGAGGGCGGGGCGCGGCGGAGGAGGAGGCTCGGCCGGAGGAGGCTCCGCCGGGAGGAGGCTCCGCCGCCGCCCCCCGCGCCGCGCCCGGCCCGGCCCCTCCGGCGCCTTAAAGGGCCCGCGCCGCCCGCCCCGGCCGCGCGCGCACCCGCCGCCACGCACGCACGCGCGGGCGCGGCGCCGAGTTTCTTTTTGGCAGCGCCCCGAAGCAGGAAGGAGGGGGCGCCCGCCGCAGACGCCCCCGCCGTAGACGCCCGGCCGGAGTCGCGTTTCAGCCATGAAATTATAACTCAGGAGCGGCCGGAGCGCGGGAGAGGGCGCGGGGAGGGCCACCCACGGAGCCGGCGGCGACACGCACAGATGCGCAGGGACATGCACGGCGGTGCTCACCCCCGGCTGTCGCAGACGGGAGGCCTCCGCGGCCGGCGTGAGCACGCTGGGCCTCACCATGCTGAGATCCAGGCTAGATGGACGCTGCCGTGGCCCAGGCCCCCGGAGACGTGGGCCGAGCGGCGACCCAGGCAGTTCACGGCACAGCGGGGCCTTGTCCACCGGAAGGTCAGCTTCCGGGGACAGATTGCCGACTTTGTGCACAGCCCATGACAGTGAGGACTCGACAATACGTCCTTTAGTGGACACCCACTTGGGGACATTCAGGGACACAGATGCAGACTTGCAGCAAGCCGGTGGTCCCACAGGGACACTCACCCAGGATCGTGCTCACGGGAGCCACACAGGCCCCAGTGGGAAACACGCGTCACAGACTTGCACACGTGCACACCCCCAGGCACGCTCTGCACACGCCCCGCGCCAGCAGGAACTAGTCCCCGCCGGCCAACGGCCCCGTCCTTGTTTACCTCCCCCCCGCCCCCCGCCCCCGCACCCTGCGGCCCCCGCCGGGTCTTTCCAAGCAGCAGTGGGCACTGGGCGCCGGCGGCCCGCCCCCCTCCGCCGCTCTCCCCTAAGATGTTGGAGAGTTTGAGTGTTTTTTTTTTTTTTTCAGTTCAACTTTCCTTTTTTGGAGTGACGTCTCAGCAGATTCAGTTCTGCCATCTGCCAACATCTGAGAACCCCCGGGGAGACGGGGAAGGGCTGCGTCGGGGAGGCCGCCGTGTGGTTTCCAGGGCCCGCCGCCTCCACCTCCTGCCGGGTCGGCCGGGTGGCCGGGGTCCCTCACACCCCCCACCAGGCTTTGAGGGGGGGGGCGGTTGGGGCATCTGAAGCTTGGCAAAAATCTGGAAAAAAGGAAGTGGGGGAGCGGATTGCAGCTGGGAACCGGAGGGGTCACAGGTCAGGAGCCCTCCCTCCTCAGCCTCACCAGCCCAACCAGACCCACGTGCGAAGGGCCAGACCTACAGAAGGCAGGCGGGGGCCTGGAGGAAGGAAGGGGACAGCCCAGCGGGGCAGCCTTCCTGAGCCACCCCCTGGAGTCACCTGAGAACACCCTGGGATTTGCATTTCAATGAGAGGCAGCTCTGGGATTTGTCACTGTAGAGGGAGTGGAGGGGGGCTCTCCTTGTTCCCAGTCAGCTTCCGCCTTGCACGAGCTGCCCCCAGCAGGGAGGGGCAGGGGGTGTCCCTACATAACACCCAGGGTCACCTGGAGAGTCTCAGGGAGCAGGGAGCCCAGCAGGGCCTCCAGTACCCAGGTGCCCCTTCGATGCTTAGCAGACCCCAGGCCACACCGGGGACTTACCTCCTTGCCCTTCCTGCTTCCTGGCTGTCAGTTGTGGGGCTGCAGGGAGCGGTAGGGGCACACCTAATGAGCACCTAGTAGCTCAGGAAGCTACGCAAAGGTACTGGGCAGCATGTACCAAATGGCCCAGGTCAGAGTGACACTGAGCAAGGACATACACCCAGGCGACTATGGCCCGAGGGATACTGTGTCCCTTCACCCCCTTCCAATCATCCTGAGGACTTGGCAACCTAGACAAGCCCATCCCTGCCTCAGGACCTTGTATCTGCCCTTCCCTCAGACTGAGCCATCAGTCTTCTAGCTCAATGCCACCTCCTTAGACAGTCCCTCCTGACCCTCTAAGGAAGCTCCTCAGGCACCGGGCATTTATATATATATATATATTTTTTTTTTTTTTTAATTTATTTATTACTTTTGTGGTGCTGAGGATCGAACCCAGGGCCTTGCACACGCTAGGCGAGCTCTCTACCACTGAGCCGCAGCCCCAGGCCCTGGGCATTTTTTTTAATGTGTGTGTGTGTGTGTGTGTGTGTGTGTGTGAGAGAGAGAGAGAGAGAGAGAGAGAGAGAGGGTTGCTGATGGACCTTTATTTTACTTATATGTGGTGCTGAGAATCGAACCCAGGGCCTCACACATGCCAGGCAAGCGCTCTACCCCTGAGTCCCAGCCCCAGCCCCAGCCCCACCCTGGGCATATCTTGGTCACATGTATTGTCCTTTGTCTCCAGAATGTCTGCCCCGTGAGGGCAGAGAGACCTGCTGGCCCACCGCTCCACTTGCCCCACATAGTAGACATTCAGTTGAACGTGTTGCAGGGACGAGGTCAGTGGAGAACACTGGCCTGGCCTGTGTGAGCGCTGGCCTGGGGTCTGTCCTCAGCATAGCGACTAAGTAGATGCTGAGTCTTTGGGTCTTCTCCAGGGCCCATCTGTGTCTGGGAGTCTCACCTCCTGAGGCCTGGGAGGAGCCCCTGCAGGCCCAAGGTATTCCCGTGGGCAGCCATGATGTCTGATGACCTCTCAGCCCCCTGAGGGGCTCTGTCCCCGGGAGGGGCCTAGAGACCAGCAGCAGCAGGTCAGCACCCACACTGGGGCAGGTACCCTAAGAGGCCTTGACCACCGCCACCTGGCAGGCCCGTGTCACAGTGCTGGTGACAACCCAAAAGATGCCCAAGTGCACGTCGGGGGGGGGGGGGGGGGGGGCTGAGCCGGACGCACCCCGACCTGTGGGGGTGCAGGGAAGTCCCATCCGCTTTTCCTGCTTTCCACGTGTTTTCCACAGACTTGGAACCAAAAGCCCAGAGAGAGACCAGTCAGGACAGCGGGGGCTCCCCACACCCTGCCTTCCAGGGCCTGGGGCATCTTTAAGTCACAAGTTCAGCAAACCCAGCACCAGCCTCCTGGAGGGAGGGACAAGGCACTGGGCGTGCCTGTTTGTGACCTTCCCAGTGGGAGGGCCCCTCTCCCCAGAAAGCCTAGAGGCTGTGAGTGGGCCACAGGCTGCAGTCCAGTACGCAGTGGGCACCTACTGTGTGCCACGCACTGTGCTGGAGCAGAGGAGACTGGGCCTAGCCAGCAGGGACAGGACCTCCCAGTCCCCAAACTATCGCCAAAGAGTTCACACAGAGCCCCCAGTCTCCCCACTGTCATGCAAGAAAGGGCACCGTCACCAGGCCTCCTGGACACCCACACCTTTCCCTGGGCCAGCTCCACCCTTTGCATCTCACAGAGAGCAAAGAGGGACAACGCAGTCCCTCCCTGACCCCGGGGTGCTCTGCACTCCCAGGGCTACATTTCCAGTGGCCAGGGCCTCTGCTTCATCTTTTCCCTGGGGGGACACAGAGGGACACCAAGGGGGACCTCCACCAGTGGAGCGGCACCCGCAACCCTGCTCTCTGTGGCCATCAGGGAGGGGGCTCCGGCATCCTGGCATCCCTGTGATGGAGTGTGCCCTGGGAGCCCTGCGGGGACACAGTGCTTGGTGCTTGGTGCACAGGCAGGACAGAGCCTGTGCTGGGCGGTGTCCCTGTGCAAACCGGGCAGGAAAGACCTTTGGGACCTGCTGCCTGTGCAGGGACACTTCCGGAAGACACTGGGCACTGAGAGGATCCCCCCAGCAGCCCGGAGTATTTACATGTGAACAGGGGCCTGGGCCAGCGGAGGGCGGGAGGCTGGGCTCCGCGGGTGAGAGGTCCCCAGCCAGTGTCCAGGCCCAGCGCTGGGCACGTGCCGACGCATCCAGTGTAGGTGGACACGCCCTGAGGCTCTCCTGGAGACACAGGAGGAATGGCCAGGGGCCTGGCGGCGGGATGGGGGGGGCCTGGGAACTAGGATGGAGGAGGCGTCCTGCCCAGACTGCGTCCCCTGGGGAGGGCTTCAAGTCGAATAATGAAATTCCTTCTTGTTTCCAGTGTGGACATCTGGTTTTGGACACCCCTGCCTGCACCTCTGGAGAGCCGGGAGGCCTCCGCTCTGACATCTTGGCACCACATTTGCCGTTTCTCAGACTCCGGAGAATGTCAGGAATGAGCCCCTGGGTGGCCTGACCTCCATGGGCCTGGGAAGCCAGGACAGTCCCCGCCTCCCCGCCCAGGGCCAGCCCACAGACACGGCTGGTGGACAAGGCCACGCCACCCCGGGGCCGCCTGCCCAGGGCCAGGGCTCAGGCCCAGGTGGAGGCGAGGCCAGCGCCCGGGGCCATCCACAGCGGGGAACCTGCAGGCCTGGAACTGCACTGTGTGTCCCCCTGGGCTCCTGCGGCTGAGCCTGCAGAGCCACTAATAAAGGTCATTCTAAGAATGTAAGTGCCCCAGGTCCCCCTTTCAGAAGGGCCCCCAGTGTCCCCAAGCAGCCACAGCTGCACAGTTCCCAGGGTCACAGCAGGAGGGGAGCCAGTAAAGAGGACCCCAGGCCAGCCAGGCAGACCCCGGTCAGCTCCTGTCACTCAGCCAACAGGGAACAGGTGGCCCGGGACCCAGCATGGGAGGGACCCCCAGGAGCTAGTCCCTGGCAGGCCAAGGAGGTGCCGGCCGGTCCTGCTCCCAGCCACCTCTCCTGATCCGCCCCAGTGCCCTCTGCGTCTGCCACCCAGGGTCCAATTCGGATCCGAGTCCACGGGGAGGAGCAAGACCAGCAGGGACAGGCTTGGAACTGGCCTCTGTGGGCCCAGTGTCTCATTCCGACGGTGGCTGCCAGGCCTCAGCTGTCTCCAGGTGCCAGGCCTGGAACCGTTGCTTCATTCACCTCAGGGCACAGGCCACACCCCCGAGTCCCTCCAGCGGCCCAGGGTGGACCTCCCCAGTTCAAGCCCAGCAAGGGGTGCACACTGTCATCCACAGCTCGGGAGGCTGAGGCGGGAGGGTGGCGAGGTCCAGTGTGGCAACTGAGAGAGACCCTGTTTCAAAAAAAACAAACGGCAGGAGGGGGGTGCAGCTCAGAGGTCGGGCACCCGAGGTTCAAGCCCCCGCACGCCAAAAAGGAAAAGAAAAAGAACAGGGTTCAAAAATGGCGTGTTTGCCTTGAAGCCAGCCCTAGGGACAGAGAGCTGGGAAGGGAGGGGACAGCTGGAGATCTGCGGATAGGGAGGGTCTTTCTAAGGAGGCAACATTGACAATGGAGGTAGCCGGAGGCAACAGCGTCCCAGGAGAAGGAACAGCATGTGGGAAGGCCACGTGACGGGAGCCAGGCCAGGTGACACGACTCTCCCACCTTTTGGACACGGCACTTGCCGCATCCATTCATCTTACTAGTGAGGCTGTGAGAGAAGACCCGTGTTGTCTTGTGACAGGTGGCTTCGGGGTGGACGGTGACATGGCAGCAGACACGAACACAGCGGGACCGCCCCTCTGACTCCCAGCTCGGCCACACGTGGGGCCTGCAGGCCTCGCTCTGACCTGGGTCTACACACTGGTCACGGCAGCTGGTGGCCCAGGACCGGTCACCGAGGCCTGGCCACCACAGCTGACAGCAGATCCACACACGGCCCCAGGGGCTCAGCCCTTCCCAGAGCGGGAAATTGATCTCGAGAGCTGGCATCCAAGGGCATCCAGCCAGCTCTGCTGGACCCCAGGGGCTGTGGGACACTGTGGGGACCCCAGGGGCCGTGGCGGGGAGAGCTGAGCTCTGCGGCTCCCCCTGGGCGGGCAGCACCTCAGGACTGAAGGAGCAGCCACCGTTTCCCCGTCTGGGTTGGGGCTCCACTGCCCTCTCAGCTTCCAAGCAGAGGCGTGGCCACGTGACCACAGTCCTGCCACGGGCGAGGGCCAGGGCCACGGCCCTGCATGTGTGAGGCCCAGACCTTGAGGCTCCTCCCACCTGCACCCCTCCTCCACCCTCCCTCTCCAAGCTGAGGCAGAGCCAGGCACGCAGGGACCCGGTTCCCAAAGCTCCGCTGGGAGGAGTCCCAGCTGCCAATCACGGGCATCCACTCTGCCTGCTCCGTGAACGTGGAGCTGGGGTGCTGGGTCCTCCCTCAGGAGGGCCTGGGCCTGCCCTGTGGTCCCAGAGAAGCAAGGGCTCTTTGTTACGCAGCGTCACCTCCACAAAATCACTGACTGGCCCGGGAGCGCAACGCGGTTTCCTTCCGTCAGCCCCTGAAACGTGGCATCTACCATCCAGCTCAGTGGACTTTTCTGGAAGGGCCTTTAGAGACACATTTCGATAGCCAAAGGGTGGGCCAGGCCAAGGGAGGAGAACGAGAGGACACAGCACAAGGCCCGCCTGTGTCCCCACCGCATCATGCGGGACCCAGGACACCTGCAAGGGACACAGAAAGAGACGCCGGAGGGCAGGGTGCGGCTGGAGCTGTGACCAGGTGTTTGCCGAGCACCTGCCCAGTCCTGAGGTCCAGGCCCTCGGGGGACAGGCACCCTTGCTCTGCCCCCGAGTTATCCCCAACATGGCGGGGACACACAAGCAAGGGACAAGGTAGGCGCTGACGGGAGGCCCAGGGGCCCTGGAGCAAAGAGGAGAGGACCCCGCTGGGCCCTACAGGGCAGCAGAGAGGGGCCAGGCTGCTCCCCACCAGCGAGGGACACTCTTCACCAGGAGGCCAGGGACAGAGGACCCAACCTTCCCCCTGGCAGGGCCCATGCCCTCACAGAGCACTGGACGCGGGGCAAGCGTCGTCACGGCATGCTGACCAGGGGAGCAGACACACGGGGTCAGGGAGGGCTCGTGGGGAGGTGACAGTGAGGCACAGAGCCAACCCTGAGGGAGAACCAGCCACGGGACATCCCTGGAAAGGCCCTGGGCAAGGGTGGGCCGGAAGGGGGTCCTGACCTCCCTGAAGGGCTTTTAGCAGGTCTGGGTGGGGCCTGCGGGTGTTTCAGAATGGCAGCAGGAGGTGGGAGGCAGGGAGGCCAGGGTGGTGGAGGTCAAGGGTGAAGGAGGCCGCTGCCGGAGAAAACCTCCAAGTGGGTACTGTGGAGGTTCAGAGGCCGGAGGGAGACCCATCCCCAGGTGTCCAGCACAGAGGACAGGCCTGCAGGCCCGCGAAGAGACAGGTTGGGGCCCACTGTACCTGTGAAACAATTCGCTTTGGCAGCAGCTGCGTCCCATCAACCTATTGAAGCTATTTGTGGAAAGGCACATGACGTTGAGCTAAGGCCCCTCCTGCCCCAGGGCCGGGGCCACGAGCAGCCCACCCCATGTCCACCTCACCTGTCCGACCTCGGTTTCCTCCCTGTAAGAAGGTGTCTTAAGCCCCTTCCCCACAGGGTGGTGGTCCCGTCCAGAGAGTTAAATGAGATACTGTGGAGGCCTTCGCACAGTGTGTGGCCACACCAACGAGCCGGGGTCAGGGAGGACTTCCTGCAGAGGCAGGGCTTGTTCCGGAGTGGACTAGTACTAGATGACTAGTACCCAGGTGACTGGTACCCAGGTGCCTAGTACCAGGGTGGTTACAGCAGGCAGGGCTGGCTGGCCTCTCCCAGGGAGCCGCCTTTGGACGGTGCAGACACAGGTCCTGGTGGCCACGGCACCATTGCAGACCCCCCCCCAGAAGTCCCCACGGCACTGATCCCCCCAAGCCACCAGCCTGTGTAGGTACAGATGGGTGACAAGGGACCCTGGCCCAGTGTATCAATAAAAAATCAAACTAAATCGGGAAAATACTACAAGGCTGTGGCCTGAGAGCCACCCGTTACCCAGCGGCTCCGGAGGTGGGGACGTGAAGGGGCCTCGCTGGCCCTGGGGCAGAACCGCCTCCCCCAGCCGTGGAGGCCACGGCTCTGGCTCAGACCTCGGCCTCCCGAGGTTCCAGGGAACCCTTCGGTGGCATCAGACGCAGGAGATAATCCGGGGAGCCCTTCACCCCCGGCTGGAAATCCTCAGCCCAATCCTGCCGCAGAGCACCTCAGATCCAGGGCCTGATCTCTGATCGCTGGACCCGACTCGTGCCTAAGAAAACCAGGCGAGGAGGAGCCCATGTCCCCTGACCCGAGCAGGGCCGGGACGTCACCTCTTGGCGGGAGGCTGGCCTTTGGTGCACTTGTTATGGGAACCTGCTGTTGGGTGCTAATCACTCTGCCTCAGAGTTCACTTAACATTGATTGAGCACCTACTGTGTGCACCAGGCAGTGTTTCCAACAGTGGGATCTGTTCTGCCCTCGGCCACGTCCATTATGATGGGAGGAACAGAGGCTCCAGTCCAGTGAGGTCACTATCACTTCACACAGCAAGAGGCCAGGAGGGTCAGCAAATGTCCCCTCAAGGACCCCGGGTTCTTTCCAGCTTTCTGATTTTTCACCCTCAGCTGGGTTCTTATCCCCAGTCCCCTCAGGACCACAAGATAGCTGCCACTGCGCCAACCCACATCCAGACACAACGGCCGGCCCAGGCACGAAGAACAAGAGATTTCCCCAAAGTTCACTGCAGTCCTTCACCCATGACCACTGGCCAGCACTGGGACCCCTGCCCTGGATCAGTTAATGGACGACAGCACCTCCAGAACCCCTCCTAGAAGCAGGCGGGGACTCGCCACCTTCTGGGTCAGTGGGCAGTCCCCGAGGGCAGCCATGAAGGAGGTGTAGAACAACTTGAGAGGTGCTCACCCACAGTTGGGTGCTGAGCTAAGTGGCTGTGGGAACCCTGTGCTCCTGTGTCGGCCACCACTGGGGAAACTGAACTCAGCAATAGAGCAGTGTGGCTCGGGCCCAGAGAGGTGGGGAGGACAGCGTCTGGGCTCACCAGCATGGACGAGGGGCTCAGCACCACTGGACACGAGGAAGCTGCAGTCAAAACACCTGACACCCACCCACAGGACTGGGAAACAAGCGTGCACCAGAGAGCAGAGACTGGCGCCCGCCGCGTTCCTGGTGGAGCGCAGAGGATTCAGCCTTAGCGGAAACGGATCAGAGGCTGCTCAAAAACTCCAAGGTGGGATTGCCACGTGCCCGGGATCCACTCCCAGGCAGGCGCTGGAGAACCACGCGGGGACTAAGCAGGGACTCCACCCATATCCACTGTGGCTTGATTCACCGTCACCAAGGAGAGAAACAACCCAAATGTCCATCAACGCGTTCAATGGGTGAACCCAGAGGAATGGTCTTGCCTGCAATGGAATATTATTCAGCCATCAAAAGGAACGGGGGAGGACCTGTGCCACCGCCAATCGGAGCCTAGAGAAGTGATGGCTAACTCTACCCGCCCCCGCCTGAAGTCCGCACACCTGGTCTGCTGGCCGCGGCCGGCTGAGGGTGTGGCGGGACCCACTATCCCTGGGGTGAGGGTTTTTCAGGGGATGAGAATGTTCTGGAACCAGCTGGAGGGGACAGCTGTCTAGCACTGAGTATTCTCATGTCACCAACTGTATACTTTCAAACGGTAAAAATGGTCAACCTGGTGTCACGTCTGTTGACCACAATTTCAAATGAAGGTCCAGGTGGGGGAGGGGCCCCTCTGGCCCACTGGCCACTCGCAGCCCCTTCTCTTCCGGCCAGCCTGCCCCAGGTCCCCAAACAGCTCAGGGGAGGAAGGACCCCTGGCCTCAGGGGCTCAGAGAGTGAGGGGAGGAGGAGCCGCCCTATGGGGGGAGGGTCCACTGAGCCGGGAACTGGGCCCTTGGCCCCCCTCGCTGCTGGCCAGGCCTCTGTCCTGTCCCTTCAGGATTCTGCAGGAGGCAGAGATGCCACAGAAGACAGAAGGAGCCGTGACGGTCCCCTGGGGGTCACAGGAGTCGGCCGAGGGCCTGGGTGGCGGCTGTGGGGCCCGGGGTCCTGCCGGGGAAGGCCGTGGAGACCGAGGCTGCACAGGCCACCTCCTGGCCCAAGACCAGGTCTGGACGAAGGGCCGGGGCCAGGAGGGCCACCTGGAAAGCCCATCGCAGCGGGTGGCCTTTGTCTCGGTGACCTTCCCCTTCTCCGTGTACCAGCCCCCGACCTGGTGCCATCTGTCTGCTGGCTCTGTGCCGGGGAGGGGGCTCCTCCTGCTGACGGCGGCTCGGAATGGCCGGGCTGGACGGAGGCCGGACGGAGGCGGAACTTCGCTGACCCCCGCCTCGCTGGCCTCCCTCGGTCTCTCCGGCTGCTTCTCGGGCACTTCCCACCTGAGGGACAGTGGCCTCAGGGCTCAGGCCCCAGACCTGCCTCCTCTCTGGGCACACGGCTGCTGAGACGCCTCCGCTTGAGCCTGCGTCTGGTGGCCGCAGGGATGGACACTTCCCGGAGCCCCGACGGCAGCGCCCCCTCCTCCAGGCCGGTGGATGGGCCAGCGTCCCCCGTCCTCCCGCCCCTCCCCTGGCTGGGGGACAGCGACTCCATCCTTCCTGCCACTCAAGCTCCGACCCTGGGAGGACACTGCGGACCCCGTGGGTCACTCCAGGGACCAGTGGTGAGGCCCTGAGAGGGGCCAAAGATGACCAGGCCAGGGCGCTGGTGGCTTCCGGGTCCCCTCTGTGAGTTCTCCTGAGTCGTGTTCTCTTCCTTTATTATTTTTCGGTCTTTTCAGGTGGAGGTGGACACAGCATCTTTATTTCCTGATTTTATGAGGAGCTGAGGATGGAACCCAGGGCCCCACACAGGCCAGGCACGCGCTCTGCCACTGAGCCCCAGCCCAGCCCGAGTCTGGAGGCCCGTTCTCCTCTCTGATGGCTCTCTGGCGGGTGACCTCGTCTGTTGTTTCAGAAACAAGGACACTGAGGCCCTGAGAGGCAAGGGGCCTGGCCTGGGATCAGGACCATGCATGTTCCTCTCTGAAGCCCAAGACTCCCGGCTCGGTAAGGTGCGGGGACAGGAGGCATCACGGGGGATCCTCAGCAGGACACAGGCACTGCGAGAAGACCAGCTGCTGTGGACCGAGCAGCCTAGGGGTGTCCCGAGGACCCGGGGTCTTTCCATCTCCTGCTTCAGCCACCCCTGTGCGCTGGGGACAATGGGGAGGCCAGCTCTGGGGCTGGTTCCAGACCTGGAATCCAGGAAAGAGGCCCAGCCTCCATCCACGGGCCTCCAGGGAGGTCTTTCCAGAGGCCCCGCCCAGCACATTCCAGAACTGAGTCACATGCACAGGCCAGAGCCTGTCCCAGGCCAGGGACTGAACTGCTCTGACCCATCAGAGTCTTCCCTGGATCTGGGGGTGGGCTCAGCTGATGCTCCCTGCTGGGGGGGAGTGGGAACCCCCACAAAATCGGGGTGTCCCGCTGGATGAGAGCCCACGGCATCCACCCCACCAGACTTTCCCCAAGGAAGGTCCACGCTGCTGATGCCCCCTGAGCTGATTTTCAATGGTGATTTTTTTTTTTTTTTTTTTTTTTTTTGTACCAGGGATTGAATCCGGGGAGGCTTGACCACTGAGCCACATCCCCAGCCCTATTTTATATTTTATTTAGAGACAGGGTCTCCCTGAGTTGCTTAGGGCCTCGCTTTTGCTGAGGCTGGCTTGGAACTTGCGATCCTCCTGCCTCAGCCTCCCAAACCGTTGGGACTGCAACCGTGTGCTACCACACCGGCTCCATGGTGAACCTTTATGTAGGTTTTAGAGGACTCTCTTTAATGGTTATCATTAGCATTAGTTTTATCGCAGTTACTGTAACCTCTTATTTGAGGCAAGTGATGCTGACTCTTTATAACTGGTAAATAAGTTTAGAACCCCTGAGCTGGGGCCGGGGCCAGAGCTCAGCAGTAGAGCAGCTGCCTGGTGTGTGGAGGCCCCGGTGCCGTCCCCAGCACCTGCCCCCTCCACCTCCCAATTAAAGGTAAGTTGTCATTGGCTCAGGTGGGAGTGCAGGTGTCCCAGGCAGTCACCTTGGAAAGCCTGGCCTGCCTGCTCCAGAGCACGCCCACCCCGTCCCCAGCCTGTCCCCAGCCCGTCCCCAGCCCTTCCCACCAGTGGAGCCCACACAGATAAGCAAGGACACCCAAGGTTGGGCATTGCACCCTACCCTGGCCCAGACACCCTGGCCAGCTGCCAACAGAGACCCCGGCTGTGACAGCAGCCAGACGAGACCCAGCAGGCAAAACCCAGCTGCAGTGAGGACCCAGATGGAGGGACGCAGGGCACAGGGCGTGGAGGGGTCCCTGGCTCCTGGGGTCACACGGCCTGCCTCAGAGCACTGCAGGCTGCAGGCTGAGGCCTGGCCGTCTCCTGAACCTTGGGCAGGCGGAGATGCTCCCGGAGGCCAGAGGCCGGGGCTCGGCCTCTGCTGTCCGGCCTCCGTGGCGTCAGAATCCTGCTGATTTGGGTGGTGGGAGTTAAGGGTGGACGCCTGCTGCTGGGGGGCTGCCTGGGAGTCCTTCCCGGGGAGGGCTGCACTGGGCGCCAGATGGAAATGCATCTGTGATCATTTCCTGGCTGGCCTGTGACGTCACCTCCTGGGAATGACCCTGGGGAGGCCGGGGGAGGCCCAGCCTGCTCAGCACCAGGCAGCAGGAACGTGGATCCACCTCTTCTCCTGAGGCCCACATGGCTCATGGATCCAGCACCCAGTCCCCAGCCAGGATCAAGCCTTTGGCTCCCGGCCCCGCAGTGTCAAAGGCAGTTGCTGCCCACGGTGCCCCTGAGTGGCTCCCTCGACCTCCCAGGTCTGGAAGTGGCCTGCAGTTGTGAGGATGCCAAGCCGGGTCCCCCTCTGCCAGGGGCCCACCAAGAGAGTCCCCCTGGGCTACACAGAGGCCCACTGCAGCCCGGGCTGCGCCTCCTGGACAGTCTCTCCAGAGAGACCCTCGCCCAGCCACGGCCCCTCTTCTGAGGGCCACCTCCCTCCTCCCTGTCACCAAGGAGTGGTGAGAACACAGCCCTCCTTCGGGACAGAAGGGCCTCACTGGTGGCCCAGGTGGGACACCACAGGGCCACCCCAAGGAGCACCACCTAGTTTTCAGGGCAGGGCTGTCTCGAGGTCACAGCTCTGGTTTTCTGAATCGATGGAGGCGTGGCGCCCAGCGGGTCGGACCCGCAGCCGGAGGCAAGTGGCGCCCGGGGTAGGGCCGGCTCCTTTGGCCTTGGCCCCTGTAGGGTAGTGTGGGCAGCCTGGTTAGCACTGGGTGGTTCCCTGGCCTGTCCCCGCCGCCCCTCCTTATCCTGATAACAGCATCTCACTTCCCTTTCAGAAGACGCTCCTTCCCGACTCAGGAAATGAAATGACCTCCTGGCGGCTTGGATGTGGCCCCACCAGGCGGACTCCGCTGATTGATTGGGAGGTGGGCATATGACCCAGGTGGGCCAATCAGGGCAGAGCCAGACACTGGAGCGCTCAGTCTAGAGGAGCCCCCTTTCTGCTCAGGTTGCCAAAGTGATAAGAACCGCCTGGAACCATCTTTTCTCCTTTGAGGAAATTCAACCTTAAAATGAAGCCAAACACACTGGAAAGCAGGTCCGGCTGGACACAGGTTCCCAATGATTACATTTAAGCCCCTGGATCCAGCCATGCCTGAAAGCATAGACATGCTTTCCAGACATTTCTGCTGAAAGCCATTTAAATTGGATTTCTATCCCTTGACAAAGACGCTTGCCTGAGACAGGCTATCAGGACGAGTCTGAGCAGCTGACCAACAGACAACCATCAGGGTTTGTTACCTAAACACGTGGGGTGGCAGTCATCTTGCCAGAGAGGGTGATGCAGAAAACATCAGGCAGAGGGTCAAGGAATGGATAGTGACCCCCTAGAAAGGCCAGGGAACCAATGTTTTCTAGATCCTTCCAGAGGGTGGGGCCTGGAGTGGCCATCTGGTCTACCTGGGTGGTCTCACTGGAAGACACTTGTTGACAAGAGGTGGTTCAGGGGACCCCCGTGACCTTCTGGTGATGATCATGTTTTCTCCCAAGTGGCCACGGCCATTGTGTCCTGCTTGGTTCCAGAACCCGTCTAGGAGCACGGCTGTCTGACGCACCCCTCGGGGTTTCCAGGCTGCTCCTCGTTCCCCTTGCCCACCTCCCGGGCTCTGCCCACTTCCCGGCCACCTCCTGGGTCCCTGTTGGCCATCTTCCTTCTGTCCCTAGAGCAGATCTTACCCTGGGATTTGAGAGGACGTGTCCTCGGTGACCAGGGCTCATCCAAGGCAGGGACGCCACGTCTGTCCTGGTGTGGGTCCACGGGACCCGTCTGTCCACACGGCCAGCCTGGACCTCTCCTCACATGGCAGGTGGCCCCCCTCCCGCCCCCAGGCCCTGGCTCCCACGGGGGACGGCCACATCACTCTCTGCATGTCACAGGACCCATGAGCACACGCGTGTGCCTCTGGGTGGGAAGGAAGCTCCTGGGGCCAGCGGACAGCTTGCTCGGACTGTGGGGCTGGACAAAGGAGGCTGAGGAAGCTCAAGGCTGGGCCTCCTGAGCCTCCTCCCTCCCCTTGCAGCCCCCAGAGGCCCACCGGGGGGTGGGGGGGGAGAGGGGACAGATCGGCCAGGCAGCTGGCTGGGACTCCAAAGGTCAGCCCATGAGGCCCACCTGGGCCTGGCCAGCCGCCTCCTGGGGAGGAAGGAAGTACAGCCTCAGGCCACCTCTGAGCCAAGGGCCTCTGGGCCCAGGGCAGTGACAGGCCACCCTGTGGATAGCGCCCCAGCGCCTGGCCCTGTGTGCTCATCTGGGATCAGGCTGTGGGGCAGAGCCCAGGACGCTGTGAAGGTCAAGGTGACCTTGATGGGAAGCCCCGAGTCCTGCTCACTCACTGACGCCAGGGGCCCCTCGGCGCTCCCCCAGGCTGCCCGCACCCACTGTGTCCACCCTCTGGAAGGGTCCACCAGTCCTGCTCTGCTCAGGCCTCGCCAGGCTGCTACCACAGTGTGGGGCAGAGACTGTCCCCACATGGAGACCCGACTACAGGAGAGTCCCCTTCGGAGCCCCCTCAGCTGTCCACAGCATCCATTTCCTTGACCAAGAGTGAGCAGAAGTCGTGGCCGCTCACTCCTCAGAGCCAGAGAAGCAGGTGCTGGTCTCTCGCCAGAGGCCGTCTTTAAAGGGCTCACCTGGTGAGGGCAGGCCCACCACAGGGACCTCGCTGTGGTCAACGCGCAGCCGGCAGGCAGAGGAACGCTGTTCTGTGTTGCCGGTTCTGTTAGAAGGAGACTTTGGGCCCTGCCTGTGCTTCCAAGGTGGGCACCACACAGTGGGCCACTGGCTCCTCTCGGGGTTCCACCTCCTCTCGGGGTTCCACCTCTCAAAGATCAAGGAGCTCTTCATCAAGAGCTGACCAGGGTGCGCCTGCAACCTCAGCTGCTCAGGAGGCCAGGACCTCTCCCGCCGCCTCCCTGCCTCCTCTGCCTCTGCCTTCCTGCCCCTTGAACACACCAAGCCATGCTGCCCCAGGGCCCTTGCACATGCTCCTCCGCCCTCCCGGGCTTCTCAGAGCCTCCGCAGGGAGGTCTTCCCTAGCCATATCCCTTCCCCAGGCTGACAGGTCTGTCCCCTCTTCCTATTGCGGCAAACGCCATTCAGTGTCCACTTCTGTGCTGACCAGGGTGGGAACTTGCCTCTGTTCCCGGCTCCCACCTCAGGGCTGCATTTAGTGGTGGCTCAGTGAGCGTTGGTTGAGTGAATAAGTGATCAGGGGCTCACAGGCCTCAGGGTACCGGTGGAACCCAGCTGCTCGCGCTGTGCTGGCTCTGGACCAGTGAGGTGGTGACTGTCACTCTGATAGAAGAGGGTGCCTCTCGCCATGGCAACGGGGACGTCAGCAGGGCTGCATTTGTCTCGCAAAAAGGGGGTGTCGGGGACGCCCACGGGCTGACAGCGGGGCCCAGTGCCCTGGCCTCGCTCCCTCCTGGGACGGTGGCTGCGCCTCCCTGCCCGGGTGGCCCTCCAAGGCACGGTGACGGGTTCCGCTCTCTCCTGCCCTGGACAAGGGATGAGGGGTGGCTGGGGCGGCCCAGGGTCTGCAGGGCTCCAGCCGCCTCCCGGACCCCGGGCCTCTGCAGGAAGGAGGAGAGGAGGCGGAGGCGGAGGCTGGAGATGGAGGCTAGAGGCGGAGGCTGGAGCCCATGAGGCGCGGGCTGCCAGGGCCTGGGGAGACGGCCTCGGCCACCTCAGCCCTCACGTGGGGCGACAGTCTCCGCGGTCACTCACTCTGCAGGTTCCTAAGTGTCTCCTCCGGCCACCCCGCCTGCTGTGCCCCCGGTGATCGACACCAAGCGTCCCACAGAGTCCCCCCCAGGCCCCCCCGGTGGCTCTGCCTGCACCACGTTGGGTCCACCGGGTGGCCCCTGGCCGAGGGGACTGACAGTGTCCTCCGTCCACACTCGGGGCTGACCTCGGCCTTAGGGAGGAAGGACGCGCTCACACCTGCGGCTACACGGAGGCTTCTGAAGACACACGAAGCCAGCTGAGTGGACATGGCAGGGTGGACACTGTCCACCTGAATGAGGTCCCGGGAGGGGCCGGCTGCAGAGTGGACAGGGCTGCCAGGAGAAACGGGCCACCGTCCAATGGCGGGAGGGTGGGCAGTCCAGGGTGGGCGGTGGTGCGTGTATCTAAGCCAGACCAGAAGGACGTCCTGGGGGGTGGACGCGACACCTCTTACTGTACCCACGCAGGTGGCCGAGGGTGCACAGCCTCAGGTTACAAATCCAAGGACCCTTCATTTTCCACTCTAATGAACTCGCTCCCTCTTGGGACAGTGGCCTCATGTCCCCAGGTTACCCTGTGCCAGGAATTGAATTCTGTCCCCTGGGCCTGCAGGGAAGGGACTGTGACCCATTTCTGGTTAGTAAAACAAAGGAAAGTCTGTTGGAAAAGAGAGTCTCACTGGAAAACTGAGGTGGAAACATGAAGAGAAACTGGTTCCAGGACTGTCCCCTCACCCTCCACCCTGCTCCCTGTCTTTGGAGGTGGGCACATGAAGAAGCGATATCTGGGGTTGTGGCAGCCACCTTGCCACCGTGTGGAGAGGTCAAGAGACTTTACAGATTTCAACTTGCATCATGATACTGAGGAACTAGTGAACCCGGCTGGGTGTGGCCCACTTCCTGGTGACCTCCTAAGTGAACCTCGAGTGGCCCAGTGGCTCAGCCACTGCGCAGGGTTTTGTTACTTGCAGCCAAGAGGCGTCCTGCTGGGGGCATCCGCTCGGCCTCTGCAGCTGGTGAGAAAGGGTGTGAGTCCGCCCTGTGCCCAGCTCTACCTTGAGGGCCTGGCGACTGGAGGAAGCCGTGCGCCCACGGCCTCAGGTTTGCCGGCTGCCAAGTGGGCACGAGAGGGCTGTGGCTTTGCAAGGTGGCAGGCCAGCTCAGAGCGCTGTGGGTGGTGACGTGGGCCGCACACAGAGGGAGGTAGTCAGCGCTCTTCTTGGGCAGCAGGACAGCCGTTAGCCCTGAGGACAGCACAGGGCCAGCTGCCGGGCTCCATCAGGGTCGCTGTGGTGGCCAAGGCTGCAGAGGAAGAGAGGTCACTCCAGCCCTGACTGGGCTAGTGTCCCCTCCCCTTAACAGAAGCCCGGGTCACTCACCCAGAGCTCATGATTCCCCCAGGGCTCCGCCTGCACCTGGGAGAGCCAGGCACTGCTCCCCGGTCCACGTGGCCCCTCCGCCTCTCCCGGGTCCACGTGGCCCTCCGTGGCTCAGCAGCTTCCGGAGGGTGTGTCGGGGGCCACCCGTCCAGGGACACACAGGGCTGCTCCCGGGCCTGGCTTCCTCCCTGGGCGCCGGTCAGCGGGCTGCCCTCCCGGGCCTCCTGGCCTCCTGAGAGTGGTTTTTATTTCTGTGTCTTCATTTTAAAAGAATCAATGGACTTTTTAAAAGGACGGTTTCACTTTTCCAGAAAAATTGGTCAGAAGGGGGCCAAGAGTTGCCTGTGCCCCAGACCCCGAGTCCCACGCCCGTCGCTGGCCTCCGCACAGTTCGAGTCGGTATTGGAACGGCATCGTCAACCACAGGCCACGGGTCCCCTCAGGGATCAGTCTCCGTGTGGTGGAGTCCCCTGGGTTTAAAGATGTGCATGGGACGAGCCAGGCGCAGCGGCCACACCTGTAGTCCTAGTGGCTGGGGAGGCTGAGGCAGGAGGATTGCAGGTTTGAGGCCAGCCTCAGCAACTCAGTGAGACCCTGTCTCAACATAATAAATAAGCAGGGGTGGGGGGGGGTGGCTCGCAGTTAGCTGCCCTGGGCTCCATCCAGTACCAGAGAGAGAGCAGAACCTGCAGTATCCGCTGCCCGGGCAGCTCCGCGGCTGCTCGTCCCCCCAGCCCCGGCCGAGGGCCCTCACTCAGGCTGCTGCCCGGGGGAACCCACACGGGAGGGTCAGCTTCTCACCCAGGTGGTCTCCATGTGGCTCGGGAACCCCTGGAAGTGTGATTGGCGGGTCCCACCCAGGCCTACAGAGGGGCCCCTGCGGAGCTGACCCCTCCTGGCCCCCCCAAAGATGGGGGTCCCTGGGCTCCTGCATTTTTAATGGAAAAACGAGACAAAAGGAGGACCCCGCCTCACGCCCGCACGTGACCTGAGGTGTAGGTCTCGGTGACGTTCAGAGGTCTGTCCACTCCCAGCCGCCCGCTCAGAGCAGGCCCAGGGCCGGCCAGAGCAGAGCCTCCCCGGCCGGACGCCCAGGTCCTGAGCCAGGTGAGCCCCCGCCCTGGACTCAGCGACGCGATTCCCAGGGCCCTCGGTGCTGTCGGGGACCCGCAGCTCGTCCACCTGTCCTGGGGACGGGCGTGTGGTGGCACGGTCACTGCCCAGTTATCTGCTCACTGGGGAGGGACAGCTGGGCATTGCCAGTGTTCACCTGCTGGACAGGAAGCCCAGCGATGGCCTCCTTGGGCAGCGGCAGCTCCAAAGGCCACAACACGAGGGGCTACTGCTGGCCCCTCTGGTCACCTCGGGCCACCTCTGTCCACTCAGTCAGTTGATGGGCACTTAGTGAGCCAGATCCAGGCCCTGGAGGGACCGAGGAGGCCCCTGGACACAGGTCAAGGCAGTTCGCAGCAGCCCAGGGTGGAGCTGTCCCTCTCCTGGGCAGTAGCTCAGACCGAGCCAGGTGTCCCCACCCCACCCTCTGCTCCCAGCTACTCCTGGCTAATTACTAATGTTGATCTAAAAAGCAGAATGACAATGACTCACTGGACACCGTCGGAACAAACAAGATGAGCTGGTGGGCAGCGGCAGGGGGGCTCAGGCTGGGGGTGTGGGTGATCTGAGCAGGCCACGAGAGGGGTCCCCAGGGGCTATGTGGCCCAGGCTGCCCAGCTCCCCTGGGCTGCTTCAGAAACCCAGGTCGGAGCAGCCAGCCTGGGTGTGAATCCTGGTCCTGCTGTGTGTCCTCGGGGCAGTGACCTCCCCTCTCTGTTTCCCCAGTTTCTCATCCATGAGAAGTGGCCGATGAGTTGTCCAGCTCCTAAAATGCCCATGATGCATGTTGTACGCGCCGGGCACAGCCCTTATCACAGTGCTCGCGCTCAGCAAGTGATTATTGTTGCCATTAATGAGCGAACCTTCCAGACCCCAGAGGGCCCGCGAGGTGGGGAGGGACAGGGGGACTCCCGTCCGGCACAGCGCTGTCCTTCCTTCCTCTCCTCTCCTCATGGCCCGTCCACACCCAGCTTCAGCGCCAGGTCCCTGCCCCAGGGGAGGCGCCCACACTCCTGCCTGCGGAGCATCCGGCGAGATGGCCCTGGACGGCCCAGAGCCGGGGTAGCCGAGGCAGGCTGGTCACCTGCCGATGAGATAGTCGGAGGCCTCCAGGAAGGGCCAGCAGCCCGGCCTCGAGAGGAAAGAGGGCGGGAGGGAGGCCGGCCCAGGGCTCCACACAGACCCGCCTTGCACACCCAGGGCCGTGCTCACGCTCAGGCCCGGGCACAACACTGGGCGCCGCCGAGCTCTCTGACCACAGCTGCAACAGGAGGACACTCTGGGCTCCGTGCCAGAAAACCTAACTGGAAACTGGCCGTCAGAGCTGGGCCAGCCACGGACCCCAGGGCTGACCCCGATTGGTGAATGGTCTCCTTGACGCATGGCCACGCCCATCCATTGCCACAGGGGCAGTGACCACAGAGACCCCGTGGTCAGCAAAGTCTCTGGACTTGGTGTCACCTGCACAGAAAAGAGTCGTGTCCCAGCCTGGTTGCCAAGGAGCCTGTGACCTCCCGGGGGCACATGCTGGCGAAGGCAGCCACCAGTGACCCCCTGGGCCTGCGGTCATCGTGAGGTCATCGTGAGGACCTCCCAGCTTGCAGCTCGTGGCTTCAGGTGGCTCTTGGAGGGGGGCCGGGGCTTGGGGTCGCAGGCCTTGGTGGCTGACTCTGTGTCACCTGGCGCCCACTCCCTGCACGGCCTCGCACCTGCACCAGGCAGACTCTGCCAGCTGACCCTCCAGGTGACGTCCCCATCCTCAGTGTCCCATCAGAATGGTGGCTGCAGGGGAGGTGGACTCCTCCCATCACGGTTCACGGCTGGCACGGTTCATGGCCAAACCTCAGGGGTCAGCAGCCTGCCTACTGCACCCACGGCAGACAGGGGTCCACCCAGGGGTCCCTGGAGCTGGTCACAGCGCCGGGGACCGTCTTTGGGAGCAGGTGGGGCCCCTGCACCCTCCCAGCTGCCTCAGGGAGGCCGGGAGAGGCCAGAAGAGGCCCAGAGAGGCCGGGAGAGGCCGGGAGCTCTGCACCTTGCCCGGCTCCCTCTGCCACAGGGGCCTGTGGGCACTCGGCCTCCCTGGCCCGTGTCCTGGTCCGAGGGTGGTGTGATGAGGCTGAATATCGTCACAGCGAAGCTGCCATCGAGGCAGCTGCCCCAGGACGTGGCGCTGGGCCGGCTCGCGTCCCCAAGCCCCTGTGAAAACTTGGACTCCCCAGGGGCACTGCCAAGAGGGGCCCTGGGCAGGGGGTGGTCACGGCCCTCAGGAGGGGACCATGCCCACAGCATCCGTTCCTCCAGATCTGGGGGCCAGTCCTCAGGCCAGAGAAGCTCTGGGGCCTCAGGGGAAGGAGGGGTCCGTTGGCCACCTCCCCTGACCGCTCGCCCCAGTGCTCCTGGGTCCCGGGCAGCAGTGGAGTGAGTGGCCCTGGACCAGCCCCGCCCTCCAGGCCTAGGACACGCCCCTTCTGGGCCATGGCCTCCACCTCACAGCCAGCCCTGAACCCGGACCCGCTGGACAGGACCCCTGGCCCCTGCTACCATCCTGCCCAGAACCCTCCATGATCTCGGCTGCAGACGTGACCTGCCATCTCTGAATGGACACTCCATGTGGACCGCAAGTCTCCCAGGATGGCCACACCCGATTGTCACCAGCTGGCACATGAGAACACTCCCTGGGGTGCCCGTCCAGCACGAAACCCGCGTCCACAGTGGGGAACCCGGGGCCCAGGACAGGAAGAGTGAACCCGAGCTCCTTGACCTCCAGGGCAAGGGGACAGGGCTGGTTTCTGTCCCCACTGGAGATTGACCGAGGAGTCGCACAGCACACGCTTGTGCCTGGGCAGCAGGAGCCAGAGGGAGGGAGGCGGGGAGTGGGCCGTGGGCCGCGGACGGCGACACCGGGTGCCAGACGCCAGGGAAGTTGCTAAGGGAGAGTCGCCGCATCCTTCTTTGCCGAACTCTAAAAATATCCCTGGAGGGAAAAAAAGCCCTGATTAAGCACCGTCTGCCAACGCGGGCGTTAGTCACTCAGCGCTGGTGAGCGCCAACTGTATGCCTAACCGAAGTTGGCTGTGGGATCAAAAAACAGAAATAACTGTCCGAATGCGTGTCCCCCCGTCACACAGAGATCGGAAACCAAGTCCAAGGGCAGCGTGGAGGGGGCTGGGGAGGACGCGAGGGACGCACACAGGACCGGGCGCTCAGGGCGGCCGCGGAGGGCAGACCGTGCCTGTGCCACGTCTGGCCGATCCTCTCCGGCTCTTTCTTTCTTCTCAAGGTTCAAAGTCTGTCACGAGAGAGGGTTCTCGCCCTGCGGCCACCTCTGGTCAGCAGACACTGGGCCCCGCTGGGCAGCTCCCGGTGTGAGCCCAGGTGGCCTGGAGACAGACCCAAGGGTGGCTCCCCTGGAGCTCAGCAGAAGGACAGGCTCAGGGCAGAAAGAGCCAGGGACAGGAGGCGAGATGTCCACAGCCTCACATGGGCTACCGTTGGGGACAAGATCCACGGCTTCCGAGTGGCCTGTGTCCTAGTGGCAGGAACTCTGGGGGGCCGTCGGTCCGTCCACCACACAGTCCCGGGCTCCGCAGCCCTGGGGGAGCCCAGGTCCAGGGTCTGGGCACTGGGCAGCTCTGTGCCCAGCAGGTGGACCCTCGTCTCCTGCTCCCCAGAAATGCCACCCAACGTGCGGGAGTGCTTCAGCGTCCCCGTCAGGGTAGCACTTCCACACCAGCCAGGGTCACCGTCATCTCAGGGTGTCAAGGACCCCCACAAGCTGCCCAGCCTGGCCTGGCACTCGCGACCCTCCTGCCTCAGCCTCCCGGTGGCGGGGACGAGGGTTCTCTTAAAGAGACAGACACCGGCGCCCCCTCCCTCCCGGAGCCCACAGAGAGGCCAGGAGACCACACGTCCCCAGGCCCGGCGAGGGCTCACGGGCACTCAGCGTGGGCACCAGTCTCAGGCTTGCAGCCTGCAGGACCCAAAAAGACCCCCGTCTGCCGTCCGGTCACGCGGCTGAACCTTGGTGGGAGGGTCTTGCCAGGGACACAGCCCGTGAGGACCCCGGCCGGAGGGCCTCGGGGGCACAGGGCTGAAGGCCAACACGGTGAAGGTGGCCAGGAGCAGACAGTGTCCTCGAGGCCAGCGCAAGGACAGCGTCACTGCGAGGCCACCCACCTGGGCCGCAACCCCCTGCACACAGGTCCTGCCTGAAGCTGGCCTAGAGCCGCCCAGTCCCCGGGGCAGCCATCCGGCCAGGCCCAGGGAGCCCTGCCTTGGCCTCCAGCCCCGTGGCCGCCCCAGCCTGCGGCCTGCTCTGGAGGTGGCCCCTCCACAGCCAGCCCAGGCCACAGACACTCGGGCGGGTCAGCTGCCACCACATCGCTCTCCCTGTCCCCTCCCTCTGTGTCGGCAACTCGCTGCTGGTGACAGAGGAAGGAGAGGAGGCCCCAGGGGCCCTGCGAGCAGGACACAGGCCAGGCATGGTGAACATGGGCCTCCCAGCAAGCCAAAGCCTTGGGCTCTGACCCCCTCTTCCTCCGACGAGGCTGTGCCCACACAGGGTCCACCCGCCCATGTCCCCCTCCCGAGGTCCAGGCCTGGCCACCCCTGCCCACTGGCAGCCCAGTCCCTGCTATAACTTGCTGCAGAGTCCAGGGATCAGGACGTGGACATCTTGGAAGGCTGCTGTCCACCTTTTGCCCAGCCCTCTCTGGCTCCAGGCTCTGTCCTCTGTCCTGCCCCTCAGGTCCAGGAGCAGGAGGGCCACATGGCTGGCCCTGGGCACAGCCGTGTAGCCCTCCTGCTGCCCCCAGTCACCACCTCCCCTCGTCTCCACAGTGACCTTCATCTTGGCTACGCCCCTCCCCCCGGGACTGGATGGTGCAGGTCAGGGTGCACCTGCCTCTTGGATTTGCCTGGGAGTCTGGGAGGCCACAAGCCCGCCACGGCCTCAGGAGATGTCCGGCCGCTGTTCCAGATGCCCGCCGTCTGTTCTTTGTTCTGCAGGAGGCGGCCCCATGGGGGGGACCAACATGCTCCATCTCGTCCTCACGGCCCCCAGCCCAGCGTCCAGCATGGAACTTGTGATCAATTATTCATTCAACAAACGTTTATGGATCCCCGACGAGACTCCGGGAGGCAGAGGGAGGAAAGCTGGAGCTGGCCCTGGAGAGGGCCACAGCCCCCGGGCCTCAGGCAGTACTGGGGCCAGACTCCTGTCCCCTGGGTGTTCAGGCAGCCCCCCGGGGCTGGCCACTGCAGGAGGCCTAGGGGTGCAAGGCAGGGGAGAGTACCCTCGAGGCCTTGGCCGTCCCACAGGAGCCCTTGTGGGTGCTGCGGGCACCACGGCTGGCCCTCCAGTGTGACCGCGGCAACCAGCATGAGCCGCATTGGCAAGACAACCGGCGGAGGCCTCACTCCTGGCCTGCGCTGTCCAGACCCTGTCTGCTCAGAGGAGGGACGAGTCCTGCTGGCTCCCGGACATGAGCTCTGAGCCCCTAGAACGTCCTGCCTGGTGGGAGGGTCTGTGGACCTGGGCCCAGGGCCAGGCCAGCGAGTCCAGCCACCCTGGGGTTTGTGGTGGACGCCTGTGGCTGTCCGCCTGGGCCCTGGGCCACATGTTGCAGTCTGGCCTCTGGAGTGGGGGTGGGGCTGGAGGCTGACCGGGGCTGAGTGACCAAGGCCAGCCACATGGACACTCTGTGGCTATGTGACTGACCCCCAGTGATATCCTGGGCACCAGGGCTCAGGTGGGCCCATTGGCTGCAGGACACCTGGTGTGAGAACTGAGCACCGTCCACAGACTCCACAGGGCAAGGACGGCTGGGAGCAGGTGCCTGGCCTCTCCTGGACCCGCCTGTGCCCTCTGCTTGGCCGACTCCAGGGCCACCCCTTCTCTGTGATGAGCTGTGGCCCTCACACAGTCCTTGCAATGCCCACTAGCTCCTGTGTGTCCCTCCAGCCGGCTGCTGGGCCTGAGGTGGCCTGGGGGACCCCCGAGGGGGACTCTTGTTCCATGGCAAGGAGGCCCCCAGGGGACCACGGCCCAGGGCATGGCCACTGTGTCTGAGTCTCTGAAGAGCAGGACTCGCCCCGCAGCACGGCCGCCTGCCTGGCCTCTGAGTGACACCTGGTCCACAAACTGTGGGCAGGACAGAGTGTCCACTCTGCCTGAGCATGGGGACTACCTGGGACAGGGCAGATTCTAACAGACCTTTAAAAATAGGCCATGGTGCCTGTGTTCCGGGGTGCAGATGAGACACGTTTTCTTTTTCTTTTTTTGGGGGGGGTCACTGGGGACTGAACTCAGGGGCACCCCACCACCGAGCCACGTCCCCAGCCCTGTTTTGTCTTTTATTTAAAGACAGGGTCTTACTGAGTTGCTCAGGGCCTCGCTGTTGCTGAGGCTGGCTTTAAACTCGCGATCCTCCTGCCTCGGCCTCCTGAGCCGTGGGGATCACAGGCGTGGCCACGGCGTCCGGCTGACATTTTCTTTAATGGGAAAATTCAGGTAGGAGAGGCGCAGCGGGCAGACTCCACCCCAGGACGGTGCCCGATGGTCGGCAGTGTGTCCTGCGGCAGGTTCCTCAGTGACACACTCAGGGGCTCAGCCTCCGGTTCAGCCTCCAGGTCATGACAAGCCACCGCCAACCTGGTGGCTCACACAGGACGTCCAGCTCCAGTGGCCTGAGGCCCATGTCAAGCCACCTCGCTGGGCAACGTGGAGGCCTGGAGGCTGCGGCTTTGCTCTTTCTAACTTCTGGGGCCCTCCTGCCTCCTTTGTCTTGAAACCCTCCAGCCTCCAGCCGTGGAGGCCACATCCCCTGCCTCCCCTTCTTCAGTCACCCCCTCTGCCTCCCTCGTGAAGGACGCTGGCCACAGGGAGGGCCCATTCAGATGGATGGTCCAGGGTCCATATCCCCTGCCTCCCCTCCTCAAGATCCCTGACGCAGTCGCAGCGGAAACTTCCTGGTGCCATGGAAAGTTCCAGAGAGGACCACCTTTGGGCGCTGCGCCCCGAGCTCCTAGCTGGGTGTCCTGCAGCCCTCTGGGCCCCGCCTGCTCTGTGCGCAGGTGACCTCATTGCTTGGGCTGTCCGCCCTCCTTTGACCCCCTCAGCCACTGTCTGACCCAGGGGTCGTTTATAGGTCAAGGTGGAGGTTCAGAGAGGTTAGGCACCGTGCCCTGCGGCACACAGCCAGGAGGCAGCAGGGCTAGCTGCATAGCTGCCATCAGAGGCCAAGAACACAGAGGCTGGAGGTTCAGGGTGGGGGTGGGGATCAGTGGGTGCTTCTCGGCTCTCGGCAGGGGTCTTGGGCCCAGGGCCTCATGTCCATCTGGTCACCTAAGGACTGTTCTCCAGCTGGGGGCTGAGGGGCCTCCGCCCACTCTAGCCCGTGGGAGGGATCTGTCTGGACAAGGCGTGTCCCCTTCCTCTTGGCTCGCACTGGCTGGTGGCCTGGGCTGCCTCCGCCATCTGCGGTGACATCATCTCATTAGAGTCCTGGGACGGCCGATGAGGTCATCCTGGTGGGCTCAAGCCAGCCAGTGCCTGCTCCCACCTGCCTGTCCCCAACCCCGACCCTGGGGGACCCTGGGGCCTGGGGAGGGAGGGTGGTGTGGGCCGCGACCCCCTTTCCCCTCCCGTCCTAAATAAGGTGAAAACTGGGCAGGGGCCACCAACTCCTGGCCTGCCCAGGACTGTGCCCGTCCAGCGCCTGGCCCTGCTCCCCAGGAACCCCGTGGGGTGGGGCAGAGGGCGGTGGGCGGGGGGCGGTGGGCAGGGGGTGGTGGGGCCCGCGGAGCTCAGCTTCCCCTCCTGGAGACGCCCGTTCTCCAGGGGACAGCTTGTCTTGAGGCCTGTGGACCCTTCCACCTGCCCTGCGTCCGTCCTCTGTAGAAGGCAGAGAAGACGTCACCTCCGGCCACGCTGCCCAGAGGCCCGAAGGAATCGGGGGTGTAAGGGCTCAGCGCACAGTAGGTGCCCATCCCGGGGGAGCGTGGGCAGCAGAGGGCAGAGGCGGGCAAGGGAGGGCGGCGGTGGGCTGGGGGTTGTGTCCCCCAAAGGGCCAGGCCCAGGGCCACTCTCTCCACTCTTCAGGATGGGGACGGCCACCGTCTTCCAGACAGGAGCTGAGTCTGGAGTAGCTGGCAAGCCCCTGACGGTGCCCTGTGCCAACAGCGTCCCCCGGGGAAGGAAGGACGGAGTGTCCAGGGCCTGCCCTGTGCTCACCCCATCCGAGGCCCCCCAGGCCGCAGGGGCAGCTCCTGCAGGGACTCCTGTGACCCGCAGACCTGGGGCTCGCCGCTCCTGGGCCAGAGGATGTTCCGGGGACCCCGGGGTCTGAGCCCAGCAGGGCTCCACACGGTCCTCCGTCCCCAGGGGCTGGCTTTCCTCTGGTCCTTCTACCCAAGCCACATGGCAGACGCGGCTGACCTGAGCTGCAGCTGTCCCCAGCCCCGGGCTCTGGGCCGCTCCGCTCCCTGGTGGCTTGGGTTGTGGGAGGACAGTAAGACTTTCCATGAGAACAGGCAGCTGGCGTCACCCTGAAGGGGACGTGGTGGGTTTTGGAGGGATCACACAGGCAGGTTGCCAGTTTCAACCTGCCACCGGATGAATACGGACAACAGAACCGGATAAGCCACAGCTCTCAGGGACCAAGCAACACTTAAGAGCGTCCCGGGGATGGCTGCCTCCAGCTGTGGCCCTACTCTGCTCCTTAGGTTGGATATCGGAGGCCCCGGGCGCTTTCCTGTGGCACCACACAGTCTAAGGTGGATGTTCACTTGCTAGCTCCGTCCCCTGCCCCGGGTCCTGACTGACCTCACCTGGCAGAGGGGAAGTCCCTGGCAGGGTGAGGGAGGGGACAGAGAGGTGGGGGAAGGGCCCAGCCACCCAGAGCCTCACTCACTGGGGGGCAGGCTTGCTGTTCCCCAGCTGGGACGCTGTTCCTGCCCTCAGGGACCTTCCTCTCAGTTGGGCCATCCCTGGGGCTGGTGTGACAGCAGAGCCCTGCCACCCCACACACTCCTGGGGACACCTGCTCAGGCTCAGTGACTCCACGCCCCTCTCCCCTGTGGGAATCTAAACCCACAAAGGCCCCGGGCACAGTGACAAGTCCCCGGACCACAGACTCGGTGATGAATGAGCAGAGAGGACGGGCCGGGTCGCGCCTGGCTGCAGGGCGGCCACCCAGCTCTGCGCCCAGCCCTGGCTGACCTTGGCCGTGCTGGACGGCTGCCCAGTCTCACTAGACCTGGGGTTTTCAAAGGAAGCTGAGCACACAGATTTTTATTCGAAATCTCGGTTTTTCTTTCTTTTTTGAACACATAGCAACTTACCCAAGTCAACAAAGAGGAGAAGCGTCTCCATGCGCGGCCCTCGTGCTGCCCAGCTCGGTCATGTTTGGCAAAGTGGCCTCTTCCGGGCCAAGTGAAGGGCATCGAGCCAGGCTGGGAGGACGGGGAGTGGACGGAGGCCCAGGCCAAGCAGGGGAGGGGACTGGGTCCTGTGGGGCTGGCAGGTGGGGCTTGAGCCTGCACCCCAGGGTGGGCGGCCCCTCCGTCCTGCCCACCGTCCCCCCGCCGGGGTCCAGCCCGATCCCTGGGTGCCGTGTCCTGGGCACACAGCGCTGCCCTCCGTCTGGCTCCGCTGCTCCCTCGGCCAGATGGTCCTGGCCGCCCCCAGCTGAGGCCAGCTTGGTGATGCTCCGTCCTGCGCGAGGCCCTCTCCCGCCTGCCAGGGCCGCGAAGCTCTCTCCAGCGGCCCGAGGATTTTCTTGGCGCCTGGACAGGAAGGCTGATTCAGCTGGGGACCTTCTGGGTTCATAGCCCCCTGGGCCACCCCCGGTGACCGGGTGACCGAGCCCCGTGATGGCGTTTACTGCTGATTGATTTCAGACAGATGGCTGGTCCTGAGTGCAGCCCCCAGCCAGGGGCCAGGGGGACCCGGGGGAAGGCCTTGACCTTGACCACTGGCATTCTTGAAGAGATTGTTCAGCTGGGGCTGGGGGCAGGGGAGGGGCAGGGGAGGGGACAGGGGATGGGACAGGGGAGGGGCAGGGGAGGGGACAGGGCAGGGGACAGGGGAGGGGCAGGGGAGGGGGCAGGGGAGGGAACAGGGGAGGGGGCAGGGATAGGGGAGGGGGCAGGGGAGGGGCAGGGGAGGGCTTGCACAGGGGAGCGAAGGGGCTTTGGGAGGGAAGGGAGGGGCTTTGCAATGAAGGCGCCCACTCTGGAGACCCCAGGCTGAGGGGCGGGGACAGCGCCCCCTCCAGGAAGCCTCTGGGGCTGCAGTGTGGGAGGGAGGACTGACCCCCGCTGAACCCCTTTGGGTGGCCTTTGGAGGGACGTAGAGGTTTGTGGGTGGGGGAAGACCCTCCCCAGCCCGGCACCCCCACTTTTCAACATGATTACGGTGGAAGTCGAAGGCTTCCAAGGCAGGCGTTCGGCAGACCCCATGAGCCTGCCCAGCCTCGACCAAGACTCCAGGTCACAGGTGAGGACAGGCTGTGGCCAGCCCATGGTCACTCATCCAGTCCAGGGGGGATCCCTTGAGTGCCTCTGTCTGGTGCTGGGACACACCGCAAGGCAGGGGACCAGTGGGACAGGGCCGTGACCTTGAGGCCTCTGGGTCTGAGAGCAGACGGGCATTCCTTCAGAGGACAAGGTTCAGAACTGACCAGGCCAGGGAGACGGGCAAGGCCCTGGTGACTGGCCACCCCTGGAGCTTGGGGTGTGGAACCCCCGATTTTCTCCTGGGCTGCAATTGGGTGGGTGGCTCCCCCCAAATCCAAATAGCCCCCCAGACAGGGAGGCAGGGAGGCTGGGGCCAGAGCAGGCACCGTCCACCAGGAGAGGGGACTGGCCCTGCCTCCTGTGGCCCTGCAGGGCCGGGGGCTGCACAGTGAGCCACCCCTGCCCCAGCAGCCTACATGCCAGGGTCCTGCCCCAGGAAGGCTGGTAGGTGACAGGTGGGGTGGGTGGAGTTGGCTGGAGGGGTCCGGGGATGGTCCCTCTGCATCCCCTTTGACGCCAGGCCCCCGAGGCCTGAATCCCTCTCTGGTAACTTCCTTTCTTGACACCCCTTTGGGGGAGAGGCAGGGATTCTAAGTGGTTAGAGCAGAGACGCGCCTGGGTCAAACCCTGGTCCCCAGCAGCGGTGTCACCTTGACCGGCCTCCTGTATGACCTGATGAGAGTGACCTGCCCCCAGGGTTGTGTGGGGGCCAAAGGACATCACACACGCCCAGGCCTGGGTGAGGCCCGAAGCCCTGGAGCTGCTGCCCCGTCCCCTCCCCACCAGGCTGTGGCTCAGGGGGGCCAAGGACACGGTCTGCAGATGGGCGTGGTCAGCACTGGGCACGGTGGGACCTGCTGGTCTGAGTCCCGCACTCCCTCCAGGCGCGGGGCGCTGCCCCCCTGGGCCCACCTGGCCAGCCCAGGGGGCCGAGCCTGAGCTGGGGAGCCCTGGAGGCCGAGGAGGCCGGAGGAGGCCCTGCAGCGCCAGCCTATATATTTTTAATCTGCCATTAATGTGATTTAGGACGGGCCCCGCCGGACAGCAGGGTGGAAATTAAAAGTCTCCATCACCTTGCGCCTGGCGGCTGGCGCCCGAGACAGGACCAGCCCCCACACTGCGCTCCCCGGGGACAGGGACGCGTTGTCATTGAGTCAGCCACGTCTGCAGAGGAGCGGGGGCTGCGCTTCACCAACAGTGACATCTGCTCAGCCCTTTAATTAACGAGCCCTCGCGGTGCGGTGGCAGGACACGTCCTTGTCCTCACCGGGAGGGGGGACGCGGGCTGGGCGGAGCCGCAGACCCCAGAGCAGGTTGGTCTGCCTCCTGGTGGAGGGAGCCCCATCTCCCTGCCCCTCGGCCAGGCCATTTCCCGGCCTGGAGAGCCGGGGGCCTGTCCCCTGCTCCAGCCACCGTCTCCTGGGTCCTCAGTCCTCCGCACGGAGCCTCGGCTCCAGGAACCAGCCATCGTGAATGCACTCACCTGCCAATGCCACCTACCAAGGCCCAGGACACCGAGGGGTCCTGTCCTGGGGGCCACAGGCCTGAGCTCTGGCTCTAGCCTGAGACCAGCTACGCACCCCAGGGGCGCCCCTGCCTGCTTCCCACGCATTAGCTGTGGGCAATTTTGTTTTGCCAAATAACTGTCAGGATCAGAGGCGTCTATTTAGCGCTGACTGTATGCCAGGCACTTGGCAAACTGCCCACGTGCAGCAGCTTCCGCACCAAACCTGTGGGGACAGGAGGATGAGGACACAGGGAGGCACAGTGAGGGCAGGGACTTGCCCGAGGCCACACAGCCTCAGGCGGAGGTGGAACGGAGACCCACAGTTGGACTCCATCCATGTCCTCTGCACCACACTGTCCAGACGGAAGTCGACGCGTGGCCCAAGGTTGGCTAGGCAGCGGCTCGGCCGGCTGATGGCTCGGATCGGGCTCGGGCACTGCAGGGGTGTCTAAGGGGTCACACGTGCCTGCCTGTCTTTTGTCAACCAAGAAAGCCTCTGAGCACCCGCACAGGTCAGGCCCTCACGGGGTGCTCAGGCTCACAGACGACCAGGCCTGGTGTCCCCCAGGTCCTCCCGTCCAACAGAAAGGAGGGGGCGTCCAGTGGACCTGGGCGGGTGATTGCTGGAGTGGTTGTCCTGCAGGGAGACCCCGGGCACCCCAGGCAAGCCTGCTGCAAGCCAGGGCCCAGCCTGGGCCACACACCTGTGGGGGTCCTATTCCAAGCCCCCCATGGGCAACCCCACTGCCCCCTCCAGCCCCCGCTCTGACCTCTTTGGCCCTACGGCTCTGAGCAGAGGGCTCCATGACCTCACCCTGCCCACTGCCCATTCCCACCCTCGCCAGCACCTCCCAGGGGCAAGCCCCCAACCCAGAGCCTCTGGACGGACCACCCACCACACAGCTGCTACAGTGCTGCTGTCTCAGAGGCCACGTCCAAGACCATGTCCAAAGCCACGTCCGAAGCCACGTCCGAAGCCGTTCCCACCTGAACCGCAGCCGCTCTGTGGGGTGGAGGAGGGTGACTTCTGTGGGCGCTGTCCTAGGCCTGCCTGGGGGAGAGTCCCCCAGGGGGCACTCGACAGCCTGACCACCCCTGTGCCCCCCCCACCAAACTGCCCTGCAAACATGCTGGGGCAGGTGTGTGGCCACCTTGGCTCCTGCCCATGAACACTGCAGTTCTGCAAGGACAGGGCTCTGACCTTCTCCACCTGGCTCAATTCCCTCACCTGCTGTTTATGGAGCACACACAGTGTGAGACAGGAGCTTGGGCACAGTGGTACCAAAGACAGGGACGGAGCTCAGAGGCTAGTCGGAGGGAAAGACACGGAGCCGGGCAGCTAAGAGACCAAGCGACTGAAGGGCAGTACAGAAAGCACGAGACCCTGACCGAGCACAGAGGAGACACCGGGCACCAGTGAGGAAGTGACAGCGAAAGGAGGACCAAAGGTTGGCTAGAGGTAGATGAGAAAGTTTCAGGTGAAAGAACGGCGTGTGCAAAGGCCCTGAGGCAGGAGGGACAGAAGGATTCAAGGTGAAGGCTGGAGCCACAACAGCAGACTCGCCCAGCTGGCTCCCGGCCCCCAGCCCAGCCCTGGTCCCTTCACTCGCCTCTCAGGTAGAGATGGAGACACAGAACACATGCCTTCCGCCTCCTGGACAGATGGCAGTGGTCATAGGACGTGGATCCTGAGGGCCAGCTGCGAGGTGCTTCTGCTGACCCGACAAGTGGGACAGATGTTGCTGGTGCTAGTTGTCCTGGGTGGGGTCCCTCAAGATCCACCCCCTCATCCAAAGGAGCAACTGCAAGGGGCTGATGTCAGGAAGCTCGGCAGGGAAAGTGGGGAAGAGAGGAAGTGAGACGGGAAAAGCAGGAAGTCACGAAAGGGCAAGTCATCGAGCACGTCACCGTGGCTGCCAACCGGAGCTGGCTCTTCTGGGGGACCCCGAGAGGCAGTGTGGATGACCCACCCAGTTCCTCCTCGTCACTGGTGAGGGGATCAAGCTCCCCAGCAGGCTCAATGGGCACTCGCCTGCCCCCTGCACATCCTTGTCTCAGATGTTCCAGAACTTTCCGGCTCTGTAGCCACCACAAGAGACCTTTAAGAAAACAGCGGAGGCGGTGACAGCTGCTAACATACACCAGCAGCTGCCGGCGCTGCCTGGCCTCTCTGAACATCCCACGCTGCTCGTTCCTCGTGGATATTTGTATATTTACCTTGTATCTTGCAACCTCACTTCTTGATAGAAGGTTTTGAGGTTGCTGTTGGTGTTTGAATTGCTTGTTCCTTGGGGTTTTCTCCACGAACATTCGTGTCCTCTATGAGGAAAGACAATCTGTGTAACCTTCCCAGTCTGTGTAACTTTTATTCCCTTTCTTGTCTTATTGCATTAGCTAGTGTTTCAAGAGGCTGACAGGACTCTGTAGCGAGGGACACGGCCCTGCCTTGCTCCTAATCTTGAGGAAGAGGATCTGATTTCTCCCTGTTCAATGAGGTGCTAACCACAGGACTGAGTCGAGGATGTGCCGCTCTCCCCGCCTTGTCGAGTCTCCGTCCCGCATACAGTGGAGTCTGTTGAATGCTTTTTCTGCAGCTGTGGATATGCCCATGTGGTTTTTAGCCAACTCTCTCTTTGGAGGAGAAAAGCAAACCCTGTCCGTCCAAGCCCTGGATTGTCCTGCTCTCTGCAGCTCGCAGCTTCCCTAACTGACATGAGGTGTTACAGGAGATAAGGAAGTGGAGAGCTGGGGTCTCAGCTGCCCTTCATTAGGTGTCCCCATCCCTGGGATTTGGGTGGACTTGTTTCCTGCAGATGCCATAACACTGCGCCACAGTCCAGCTGAAACTGCACGACGTCCTCTCTCAAGGTCTGAAGCCCAAAGTGTGCAGTTGGGCTGTCGTCAGGGCTGGTCCATTCTGGGAAAATCCGTCCCCACTGTCTCCCCTGGAGGTGGCTGGCCATCATGGTGTCCCTTGGCTTCAGCTGGGCTGCCCTCATCTCCACCTTCAAGTTCCCGGGTGTGGTCCCACCTGTGTGCACACCTGGGCGTGTGCGTGCATGTGTGTGACTCTGCTTGTGCACGTGCGTGTCTGGGCTCCGATCTCTCCTTTTCGGAAGCCGCCCGGCCCCCTGCAGCCTGGCCTCATCGAAACTTAAGTAGTCACATCTGTGAGGACCTCGTTTCCAAACGGTCACACTCAGGTCCTGGGGTGAGGGCTTCATACACCCGCTGGGCAGGAGCGGGGGACTCTCTAGGGCCCATGACGTCAGGATGAGGCGGTCCTCTGTGAGTGAGGGCACCCGGGCTCTCGGCCAGCAGGGAGGGCCTGGCTGGGAAGAGCCCCTCCAGGTCCAAGAGGCGGAGAGGAAACGGGGCTGCACCGTGGGGTGGACAGGAGCGAGTCCAGCCCAGGGCAAGGGGCGGCAGCTGTAGGGCCCCACAGAGGACCTGGGATGGGCCTCCTCCTGGGCAACTGTGTCTGGCTGTGGCCTGGGCAGGGGCAGAGCAGCCCCGGAAGCATCCTGTGGCAGAGCTGGGGTCCTGCCTGCAACTGGCCGTCCTCTGGCAGGTGGCCATGGCCTGCACAAGGGCCCAGTGTGCGTCCTGGGCAAGGGCGTGGCTGGCGGCTCCCGGGGCCTCTCCATTGCCTGGGGGACAGTGAGTGCAGCTCAGTGCCTACGTCCAGTGTCCAGCCAGGGCCAGCAGGGCCAGGCCAGGGCAGGCTCCCTCCTGTCCAGGGCCAGTGCCCACCACCAGCCCCACCCCCCAGTTCCATGACACCTCCTCCTGGTGTCCTCCTCTGCCACCAGCCTTTCCCGCAGCTCCCAAGGCCACGTTAGGGAGGTGACACGGCTCCCCTGGGACAGCTCCGCCCTGCTCTGAGGAGGCTCAGGCCGCAGCCGGGTGCAGCCCATGGCCAGATCAACTGTCAGGTGTGAGAGGCAAGGTGACCGGCCCTGGTGGCCACGTGACTATGCCCTGCGAGAGGCCCTGCCCAAAAGCCGCCATCTGGCCCTGTCACAGGGTCCCGGCAGGAGACCAAGCTTTTGTGGCAACGGGGACTGGAAGGGAGGAGGGACGCAGGCTGGAGTGGCCCGTGGCCAGCAGGGCCTGTCTACAGAGCTGCCTTGTCACCGCCAAGACAAGAAGGGTGGCCGCTGCCCCAGGCAACCCAGAGCCGACCGTGCGCCTCGGGGCCTGCGTGTCCCTCCAGGGGACGTGGCGGCTCACGGGGTGGGACAGCTGGGGCCTGGTCCTCCCAGAAGCGCAGGCCCAGCCGGGCTCCCGCGGAGCAGGGCAGGACTCGGCCCTCGAGGAGGACAGCCAGGCCTCTGGAGATGCGGGGCGCCTGGCCCACGCCTGTTGTCCCCGCGCCGTGGGAGGCTGAGGCGGGAGGGTCACATCGTGAATTGCGCCTGGTGGCATCTGCACAGGTGGGGAAATAACCCCCGGGTCCCCAAGTCCCCCCACCCCCTTCCCCTGTGGACGCAGACCCTTCCAGGCCCCGCGTGCTCAACCCGCCAACCGACCACCTTCAGCAGGTGAGGAGGGAGGCCCGGGTAGCCTCTAATCAGGAGACTGACGTCACCTGCTGTAAACAGAAGGTGACTGTGGAGGGAAACAAAGGCTGTCACCTGAGCCTGCTCCTCTCTGCAGAGGCTGCACAGCCTTGGCAGGTGGGGGCCGGAGTGGAGGCGGCCCAGCGGTCAGGCCTCTGTCCTCGAAGCCCTGGGCGTGGAGAGAAAGGGGGAGGCGGGGCTCCCTCCGCGGCAGGGTCTGTGGTCACCCAGGTCTTCCCAACTTTTTGGGGACAGTCACCAGTTAAGGTGACAGCAATGTCTGCCCAGGGCCTGCTGGGGGCTGGGCCCGAGAGCTTCACCCGCAGGGTCTCATTTAATGTTACTGACAGCCCTGCGGGTGGGCGCTGGTGTCTCCCTCCCAGGGGCACAGAGAGGCGAAGTAACTTTCCTAAGGTCACACAGCCAGTGAGCGGTGAAGCCTGGATTTGAACCAGCCCCTCACCAGAGCCTGTGCCCCTTACCACCTGTCAGGCTGCCGTCTGGGAGGACAGGTCACACCAGGGTCCAGGGTCTCAGCCCCCCGAGTGCGTGGTGTCCCCCAAAGCTCTTGTCCCCCTGAGTACCTGTGGGTGCCCCCTCCCTCCACCTTTGCAGGTGTGGTGGACTCAGGATGAGGTCGGAGTGGACCAGGCTGCCCTCGTAAGAAGAGGGGGACCTGGACGTGGGCACCCAGACGAGGAGGCCCCCGGGACAGAGGCAGAGGGGCGGGTGATGCTACCTCAAGCCTGGGACACCAAGGACTGTGGCCACCACCAGAGCCGGAAAAGGCTTGGATGGACCCTTCTAGAACCTTCCACGGGGGCGTGGCCTCTGACACTTCTGACCTTCAGCCTCCACAACAGGAAGGACCAGACCCCTGCTGTCCAGCCCCTGTGAGGTGACCTGGTGCAGTGGGGACTGTCACCTTGGCCTGTGTGTGGGGCCGTGTCTCCAGAGGGCAGGAGCTGCCCAGGCAGGGCCCGAGTCTGCAGGCAGAGCCTCTGCCCTCCCGCCCAGGGACGGCGCAGCCTGCTTCCCCCTGGCCTCCCGTCCACCCCTGTGTGACATCAGGCAGGTGTCTTCACCTCTCTGTGCCTCTGGGTCCTGTGAACATGGCCAGCAAGGAGCCCTCGGGCCCTGTCCCTTTAGGCAGCTCCGCAGACCCCGGGCAGCTGGGCCGAGGTGGTGCTCCTGGAGCGCCCCTCTCCTGCGGCTGCCCCCTGAAGCCCTTGCCGACGACGTGCCCGGTCCAGCTGCCTGGAGCAGCCCTCGCCACAGGGCTCCCCGTGATGACAGACGCACCACGGTGCTACCAGGGCTGGGGTCCTGGAAACAGCACGGTGGCCTCCCAGTCCCCGAGGCCAGAGCCTGACATGGCCTCCGGGGCTGAGGCTGGGCCGGCCGAGCCCCTTCCTGGAGGCTCCAGGGCCTCGGCCTCTTGCCTTCAGCCGCTCAGGCCCCGCAGTCCAGCCCGCTGCCCGTCACTCCTCCGTGTCCCTTCATGTCCTCTGACCACTCAGGCCCCCTGAAGGGCCCAGGGACACCCCGTCTCACACCTCGACTGAGTCACATCTATAAAGTCCCCATGGCCACCTACGCCCCACGGTCACAGGGGCGGCTCAGGGGGTGGCTTCTCCCAGGGGTTGGTGGCTCCTGCGGCACGACCTCTGTCCCGGGGTGTCACGGCCAGGCACGGGAGGGGGTGGGGGTGGGGGGGGTGGCAGTCGAGGCCTCCGTGGGTGAAACGTGACAGGCTGGGCCTAGATTCCAAGTCTGAGCTGAACTTGGCAGAACGGAGACCTTGCTGTGCCGCCTCCAGCAGGACCCACCGCAGGCCCTGGGCAGCAGCGCTGTTCCCAGCTCGCTGTGTGACTTTAGGCAACCCTCTGTGCCTCTCTGAGCATCAGCTTCCTCATCCAAAGAGGGCGGGGGAAGAACCCCCTGTGGAGGCACACAGCCCTCGGGAGGGCTGAGGAGCAGGCCAACAGGGCCACAGGCACACCCGCACGCTCACTCGCATGCTCACACTGCCCGAGTGCTCGGTCACGGGCTGCAAACCGCGTAGCTCAGCTGTGTGGATCTGGGGAGTCCAGGGAGTCCACCTGGCCACGCCTGCGGAGCCGCACAGCCTCGTGCACCCGGCACACACCCGTTCCCACCCCCACCCCATGGGCTCCAGCACCTCCGTGAGGCCTGGCGGACACCAGTGTCCTCTGGTAGGATGACCTTGAGGAGGAGAGACAGGACAGCTGCCTGGCAGGGAGGAGGGAGTGGGCATCCTGAGGGGGCCGCTGAGAGCAGGAGAGTCCAGTCCCAGCCCTGTCCTCGGGGGCCCCACCTGAGCAGGCCCTTGACACCCTGATCACACTCTTCCTGATGCCTGAATGCCGTGCCGGGCACCAAGGCCAGAGGCAGACCTGACACATCTGGGGTGCCCAGTGACTCCTGGAAGTCACCACAGGTCCCAGGGCCCTTGTTCACCCCAAGCCCTGCCTGGCCCAATGAGCAGGGAGGAAGAAGACGGCCTGTACAGGCTGCTGGGGGCTCCGTCCAGCCTCCCGGGCAGCCAGGGGGCCAGCCATCTGCAGCCTTCCCTCGATGCCTCTGGCACGGCCAGGCCTGGTGCTGGCCATGTGGGGGCCGTGTGCCGGTGGCCGGTCTGGCCCGGCAGGCTGCCTGGAGGCCATCTTGAGGGGGCATCTGCACACAGCCAGGTCTCGGGCCGTCCCCCGCTGTCCTGGTGAGTGGCAGCCCTGCTCTGGGGACCTGGGGCTTTGGGATGAGAGCCGCCTTCCCCACCCATCGTCCTTGGTAAACAGCAGGTGCCTCCTAGTGCTGGTTGGGGCGAAGACTCGAACACAGCACGTGTTTTGCCGAGCGCCTCCCGGGGCTGAGGACAGCCATGCTGGGCAGACCAGGGCGGCACGCCTGCTGGCCAAGGCTGGTGACAAGTGACCACCAAGGACTCAGAGCGCCTACTGTATGCCAGGGGCAGGGACAGAGCAGTGACCGAGGAAGACATGGTCCTTGCCCACAGGGTGCTCACAGCTTCAGGCGGGTGGGGGCCGGTGACAGGGGATGCTGTCCCCTGAAGCAAAGTGGGTGGGGGTCCCGCCGTCGGCTCAGAGGGGCGTCCAACGAGGGCTTCCTGCCAGGGGGTGTGGGGACCTGGACAGGGGAGGCCCCTGCGGGTGGCCGGGCCAGGACACTCTGGGCAGAGGGGTCACCTGGGGGAAGGCCCGGGAGGTGCAGGGTGCACAGGACCGGGCCTAAGCCTCAGGAGTGGGGACGGGGGTGTCCCTGGTGAGGGGTCTGGGGACACGGGCCCCGGGGGCCTGGGGGACTGGTGGGGGAACAGATCACGTGGTGCGACCATGTCCTGCGTGTCCCCATTGGGGACTTCAGGACCTGAGTCCAGCCGACTCCCAGGTCGTGGACGGGCAGAGCGAGGCTGGGGGCCGCCCGGGGCCTGGCCGGCCGCTGTCCCGACCTGTGCGACCCAGCAGAGCCCCAAAGCCACCTTGGGCCCAGGGCGCCATCCCCGTGTCCCCTCTGCCTTGGCCGAGGGCTGAGGCCAGTGTCCCCAGGCGACCCCTCTGTTGGCGCCTGGAGCTGTTAGCTCTGCTCCCAGCGGGGCTTTGTCACCCCACACAAGTGACATTTATTTATTCCCTCACAGGGAGCGTGGCGGGAATTAATTATTTAGCGCCGAGGAAGCACTTTGAACACGGAGGACCCGGCAGCCTGGGGAGCTGCTCTGGTGCCGCCCACGGGGACGGGGACGGTGGGGGGACAGGACTGCCGTGGGGACAGGGGTGAGGGAGCGGAGGAGAGGAGGGGGCCAGGGAGGGAGTGACAGAGGAGGTGACGGCGCGCGATGACGGCTGGGCACGGGCAGGGGACGCACCTCCATCCACGCAGCCTTTGCCAGGGGAGCCCCGTCCTGCTGGGAGGGCAGTGGAGGCCAGCAGCCCAGGGCCCAGCGTCGTGCCCAGGGAGAAGTCGGCCGGCTGGGTGGAGGTGGGCAGCGCAGTCCTGGGCTCCCCAGCTTCTTCCTGCACCGGCCCCACCTCTGCCTCCGTCCACCCCCACAGCCCTGGGGCCAGACCACATGCATTCAGCAGGTGCACAATAAGTGCCTGCCCAGGGGACCGGGATGTCACCGGAGGCCTCCGTGGAATGAGCCAGGATGAGGGAGGGGCTGGGAGAAGCAGAGGAGCTGCCTCGGTCTCCCCACCTGGAACCCGAGAGCAAAGGCACAGAGCCACAGAGACAGGTGGGGACACCAGGGCTCGTCCCCAGAGTGCTCAAAACCCACCCGCACCTGCCATCCCAAGGTCCAGTGCTGGGCAGAGCCCTGCGGCCTGTGACGCTCTTGGCCACCCGAGGGGCAGGTCCCATGGGGCCGTTCTGTATTTAGATGCTAAACTGAGCCCAGAGAGGTGAAGGGCCGTGCCCGAGGACACACAGCCAGAGAGGGGCTGAGCTGGACCCCAGCCCACCCCAGGCCCCTGCTGGACGGCAACGGCTGGGGAAGGAGGACCGGGCTCCTGGAGGAGGGGGAGCCCGACCCAGGCCCTGCAGAGGCTCGGCCTCCGGGGCACGGCCACCCTGATCCCCACGAGGCCCATGTGTGCTCTGAACCAGAAACCGCCCCCGCTGTCAATCAGGAGGCTGTGGGGGGCACCGAGGCCCGGCCACTGTGGACGCCCAGCCGGGAGGCGGGCAGACAGCGAGCCGGCCGCTGCGGGCTGTTTCCATGGCAACGGTGCCAGCTGCCCTCCCTCTGCGTGGGCCGCATCCTGCCTCTGCCAGGCACAGAATGGGCTGTGTCGCACTGCCCCCTCTGCCAGGCGTCCTGGGGTCCCCAGGTGCCCCAGCTCATCTGCCACCCAGCAGAGCTGACCAGCCAGACGCCCACCCAGCAGCCAGCACCAGCAGAGGTGTTTGAGGATGTCACCTTCACAGATGTCAGTCACTTAATTCTCCTGACGACCCATTCGATAGAGAAGACGGAGACCTAAAAGGCAAAACCGCGTGTCCAGCATCCGGGGCAGTAACCAGCAAGGTTGGGGGTCCCATGCGCTGTGCAACCTAGACATTTTGCTTGACCTCTCTGGGCTTCCAATTCCCCACTGGAAAAATAGGAAAACAGAACCTGCTTCCCAGCGTCCTCAGGGACTCAGTGAGTCCAGGTGCACTGGTGGCTGGGGACGTCCAGGGGCCAGCTGGGGTCCCACAGGGCAGGAGGAGGCCCTGTACCTGCCCCGCCTGGGCTTGCGGGGCCTCACTGCCCTGATCCTGCAGAGCCCTGGCCGCCCTGGCCGCGGGAGCCCCAGGCCTGTCCCTCCCCTCCTTTCTCACTTGTCGTGTTGGGACACCGACCCCAGGAGCACAGACCCCGTGAGTCCGGTTCTCATCCACCGCGTCCTCTGCTGGGTCCCACAGTTGGCAAGGGCCCGGGAGCAGTGGGTGCTCGAACAGGCATCTGTGTGAAGGACGGCGGGCACTGTGGGGAGTGTCCAGCCCTGCAGGCGCTTGAGTACCGCGGGGACACTGGGGACCCAGGAGGGGACCAGGTTCTGGCCCCCCATGTCTCTCCCTCTCTCTCTGTCCCCACCCCTCCCTCTCTCCTGCTCCCCTCTTGTCCCCCACCCTCTTGTCCCCCCACCCTGCCTGCATCTGGTCTCCTCGCTGTCCCAGCCCTGATCCTGGCCACCCCTGCCCCGCTTCCCACATTGCCTTCTCCCCGTCCCGCCTCCAGCCTGTGATCTTCCCGCCAACGAGGAGCAGGACCCACGCGGGACGGGGAACTGGACACACTGGCCCCACGGGTACTTCCCCGCCGTGGGACGGGGTGAGTCCCCTCCTGGTCAGGAGCCTCGTTCTCCTCATCCATACCCGGGCAGAGGGAGCCCAGCACTCGTGGGAAGCCCGTCATGGGGGAAGGGCTGGGCCTCTGGGCTGCCCGGGGACCCGCCCGCCTGCTGCCCACAGGGCCCACAGCTGCTCCCGGCTGCTGCTGCGAGCCAGGAGGGGCCTCAGCTGTGAAGGCCCAGCTCCCTGGAGGTTGTCCCTGGCTGGCCTGGGCTTGGCGAGTCCTGAATTAACAGCAAGAATGTGGCCCCACTGCATACCATCCCAGGCAGCAATCACTCCCGCCCTCCTGGAGTCCAGGCCTGGACCCCCCCCAGGACTCAGCCAAGCCGACGCCCCCCCTCCACGCTGAAGCCCCCTTTCCTCCTGGATCTTCTTCTATTTCATAAGGTTCGTTGTCCCCGAGTCCTCCAGACGAGCCGGATGCAGGGAATGGTCACTTCACAACAGGCCGGGCTGCTTCTGCCTCCAAGGGTGCAGGAATCCTGTTGCCTCCCTCTTAATAACAGCAGGTGCAGGACGGGAGCAGCCCCTGGGCACGTTCTGTTTTCTGTTTTCACCCTAAGGAAAAGGCGTCACCTGCATTCCTCATTTACAAACCAGGTGACAGAGGCCCAGAGAGGGTGACCTGCCCAAGGTCACACAGCCAGCAAAGGAGGAGCTGCAATTTGAGCTCAGACCTCTGGTGACCAAGCGGCCTTGTGGAGGGGAGGGCAAAGGCAGGCGAGCAGTGGCCGAGGCTGGTTCCTGAGTGAGGCCAGGGCAGGACAGTGACCTTTCCCCAGGAGACAGGACATGGCATTTCATGGACCCTCGAGGTCCAGAGGGCTTCAGGCACGCTGAGATCTTTCCTAGTTCTTGGGCCACTCCACCAGGCTGGCCTCTCTCAGGCCACCCAACTGTGTCCCAGCAGCTGCCAGCTGTCCCAGGTGCTTTCAGCCAAAGTCCCAGGGAAGATGCTCATTGGCCCAGTCTGGGTCACATGACCATCCCTGAACCAATCACTGTGGTGGAACCAAGCACACCAGGTACAGGGTGAGGAACAAGGGAGGAAGGCATTCAAGGGGACACAGGAGGTGGGCCCAGATGTCCACCGCAGGGGCTGAGGAGGGAGAGGGGACTGGGCGGCTGCAGGCCAGAACTCAGAGCCCCCGAGCGGCTGTGTTGGGCCGGCCCTGGAGCTGCCTGCAGAGTGGGCGCAGAGAGGCCGATGAGAGCCTCAGGTCCCCGTTCTGTGAAGGGGCTGAGAACTAGCCATGCAGACTGCAGAGGAAGGAGTGGCTCGTGGTGCTGGCTCAGGCCAACACGGGCCAAAGACGCAGCGGGTTCCTGCTGATGGCGCAGACCCCACGTGGCTCCACTACCACTGCTCAGCCTGGCCTCCCCTCCGCGCCTCCTCGGCCTCACCGGCCTCCTCCTCTTGGAGCCTCCTGGATTCCCGGAGCGCTCCGACCCTCCCAGGCCCTGATGGCTTCCCACGGGGGCTAGCTGCTCTTCTGGAAAGTGTCACCACTTTGAGACACCTGGACAGGAACTAGTGAGTCCCGAGCTGTGGTCTCCCTTCCTTGGCAACTTCAGGAGTCTTGGGGACCCCGTCTGCAGGCTCAGGTCAGGCGCCCACAGTTCAGAGCCAAGCCCACAAGCTACCCCAACAGGCTGTGTGACATTGGGCAAGTCACTCTGCCTTTCTGGGCCTCAGTCTCCTCTCAGAGCAAGCTTGAGCTGAGCAGGAGCCTGGGGCAGCTCCAGGGAGAGGCAGGTCTGCAGCCAGTGGCACCCCTGTCCCCGGCACAAGTCACACCCCTCCAAGCAGCAACCCCTAGGGCCGCGCCCCCCTGCACAGCCAGATCCTCGGAAGTTCAGGCAAGGCCCGTGTGTCTCTGGAGTCCCCGTCCCTTGCGCACAGAGACAGTATTCTAAGGACCCTGGGTGGCCACTGTGACGACGCTGACGGCAGAAACATCCCTGGGGGCCTCCTGGGCTCCGTGATCCTTCTCTCCACTGGCCTAATGTGACCCACAGTCTTCCTGCAGCGACCTTTCTCAGGGAGGCAGATGGACACGAGGCTCTGGGCCCAGCTGGACCAGGCAAGCCCTCCTTCCAGCCTCCTTGGCCCCTGGCCTTCCGTGAAAGGCTCCTTAGATCAGGGCCTCCTAGACGTGAGGTGACTGGCAGGCCACTCAGGAGCACCCACGGCAGCTTGTGTACTTATTACAACTAGGAATTGCATTTAGCTGCATATGTCAGAAAACACAAATAGCCATGGCTTACCCAACGAGAGGCCTCTGTTTCCTAACACGCTCTCTGGAGACGGCCTGTCCTGGTCTGGGAAGGCAGCTGCCCCGTGACATCGAAACTCAGGGTTTATCTGCCCATTCGAATCTCATCGTCATCTATGGTCACAAGACGGCTGCTGCACCTCTAGCATTGCATCTATGTTCCCGGCATGAAGAGGGGAAGGAGCACAGGGCAAGAGGCCTGCACGAACTTCTGTTCTCCCCCTCCTCACTTTTGAAGAGCTTTCACAGAAGTCCTCCGCAGTGACGTCCACTTCTATCTTACTGGCCAGCCTGTGTATGGGGCGGCCCCTGTTCCTCTGTAGAGGAAGTTGGGAAAGGTGGGGCTTATACTGGGAATGCTCCTGTCCTGAGTAAATCCAGGCTCTGTTCCGAAGGAAGGAGGAGCACGGAGGCTGGGACCGCAGCCGGCAGTGTAGACCACACACCAGGCCTGCCTGCCGCTGGCAGTGTAGACCATACACCAGGCCTGAGGCTGGGCGGCCATCATCTCTTGGCCCAGGGGACCTCATGCTCGAGACCATGTCCCCGGGCGAGCTGTGGAGATGCATGTGGCAGGGACGCCCTCGAGGGTCTGCCGCAGGAGGCGGGGGGCTGAGGGTCTGCTTTCCTCGCCAGCTCCTGCGGGGCTCTGAGGCGCTGGCCTGGAGCCCTGCCTCGCGGGGGCTGCTAGCCTGGGATGAGGCCGGCGCTGAATTGACTTTGAAAGAGTCGGAGCCCAGCACTGACCTGTGGTACCCCCTAGGGACCCCAGGAACACAGGGGCGGGTCCTGAGAAGCGCCAATCACCGTCTATGGGGGCTTCCCCACCAGGGAGCAGGAGAGGGTCCCTGGGGACAGTTGCAAAGAGGTAGGAGCGCAGAGAGCCTGCTGCACAGGGACCGTCCCTTGTTAGGGGACACCACCAAGAAGCCCCAGCCCTGCAGGTCATTCTGGACCGTGCAGAGTGGAGGGCTGCAGAGGGGACAAGGCCAGCCGGGATGCCCCACGCCCAGCGGGAAGCCAGGACCCCACTACTGGGGCAGGGAGCCACCGGCCACCGGGAACAGGCAGTGCGTCCCTGGGTCTGGCTGGGTTCCAGGTGCCAAGGATTTAGAGCTGATGTCACTGTGACCCCAGCAGACCGGACACTGTGTGTCAGCAACCAGGACACCGGAGAGGGCATCACATGTGCCCTGGCCGCAGCCCACCCAGCCGCCTCGCGGAGCCTCCTGCACACCCTGTGTGGCCGTCACTGGGGCTGGGCTGAGAGCTCAGCTTTCATTAAAGTCACTCTGGGGGGTGGGTGGTTGGGGCTGGGGAGTCTTCTGCTCCACCTCAAACCACAGGTGCTAAAAGGGGGCTGGGGGGACAGAGGGGATTTGGCTGGGATGAGGGACAAAATGAATTGATACCACTGGGTGCCCGCACCATTCTGGTGACCCTGGTGACCCTTCCTGCACTTGCACCTGGACAGGAACTGTCCCTTATGGTCTTTCTTCTTCCAGGTGGCCAACAGACCCTCAGCCCTTCCGGCCCCTCTTCCCGCTACGTCCGCCTCAGAGCAGCGGCTGTCCCTGGGCTTGGTGGCCAATGATGAGCCAGGAGGAGTTTGGCGCAGACGCGGTCACGGCTCCGGCTCCCTCCCAAGAATTTAAATGGCTGTCTTGAATGACTGCTGTTGACAAGATCAATAAAATTGAGCTACCGCTGTCTCGGCCCTTGGCAGACACGCAGCGTGCAGGCATGGGGCTGGTGGCCACGGCGGCCCGGGCCTCCTGGCGGGCTAGGCTGGCCGGGGCTTGGGAAGCAGGAAACGCAGATGAACTTGAATGTCTGACCTCCCCGTGGACTTCACTTTCCCCCGACAAAGTGAGCGAACACTGGCCCGTCCCGGGTCCCCTTTCCTCTGCTTTTTAAGATGGCAGCTGGCCACCGAGTACCCTCGTCCATGCTCAGAGACTGGAGGGAGTCCCTTAGCACCAATTCCCACCTTCTGGGAAAATCTTCTGTGTTCACAATGGCTGTCACCACAGCGGTGACCCTGGGGCCACTAACGACCAGAACTTGACTCCAGCAGTGGAGTTGAGAGAGGAAAGGTTCAAGACAAAACCCAAACACACAACAAAACCTTCAAGTAAAATTCGCGGGGGGCTGGGGATGTGGCTCAAGTGGTAGTGTGCTGGCCTAGCATGCGTGAGGCACTGGGTTCGATTCTCAGCACCACATAAAAATAAAATAAAGATATTGTATCCACCTAAAACAAAACTGAAAAATAAATATTAAAAAAAAAAAAAAGTAAAGTTCGCGGAAAGAATGATATTGGCCACATTGTGTCGTTCTGCTGTGTGCAGGCACAAATGTCCAAGGACAGGTCCCCCAGGACAGGATGCCCACTGTGCACAAGTGGAAACCCTGGGGAATCACGTGACAAAGTCATCACCATTTCAGAGCAGAGCTGAGAGGAGATGGCCCAGGCCCCACGTCCACCTCGCCCGAACCATGCTCGGCAGCCAGCAGCGTGCGTCCCTGGGCACTGGCCCTGGGGTCAGCCACCGTGAGCCTGGCCTTCTCACCCTGCAGCGGGCATTTGGGCTGTCTCAGCCACTCAGGGGCTGTGAGGACCCTCAGCCCTCGGGAGGCGCAGGGTCTGAGGAGGCCCCCGGCTCAGGTCCACCCAGAGCCAGGGTCTGTGATCTCATCTGGAAGTTGCATCTTTGCAGATGGAATTAAGATGAGGTCATGCTGAAGTAGTGCAGGCCCCACGTCCAGTGACTGGTGTCCTTATGGGATGACGAGGTGACACATAGCGGGAAGGTAGCCAGGAAAGTAGCCGCAAGCCAAGGAGTGACAGTGTCCCTGCAGCCCCAGGAACTGAAGAGACAAGGGTCCTCCAGGGTCTCGCGAGGAGCTCGGCTGGCCAGCACCCTGTCGCGGCTTCTGCCCCAGGACTGTGAGCTGTGTGGCCGTGTCCAAGCCCCCCATGGTCAGGGAGTGGCTCGGATCCTGAGCTCTTCCTCGCTCCTCCCAGGGTGACGGGTGCCCCAGGGACGCTCAGGACAGCAGGCTGGGGCAGGGCACCCAGGAGGCTGAGTGGCTGAGAGAGCTCTGCAGGCTCCTCGGGGACCCCAACTCCCCAGGGGCAGCCCTGCCAGGCCCCACCTGCACCCCCACTCCGTCACACCCCATCACCTGCTCTGCTCCTCCGATGGGGCCTCCTGTCCCTCCCGCCTCTCTGCCTGCTGCTTCCTGTGACCTGGTTTACCCCCCACTAACACAACTGGTCTCAGCTGAGCATGTGGCCCTCAGCAGGTCAGTCCCTTCACCGCTATGAGGTCAGAACTGTTATCTCTGGTTTTCACATGAGGTAAATGAGCTCAGGACCACACAGGTTGGGGTCTGTGCCACGTGAGCCTAGCACCCATTTCTGGGTCAGGCATACTGTAGGTGCTTAATGAATGCTCATTAACCAAGTGTACTCAGATCTACTCTCCATGCCTGAATTCGTGTTTACGTATTTTGAGGCTCTGGGGGTGGAGATTTGGGGCTCCTGCGGGATGAGTTGATACTCCACCACTGAGCCACACCCCTCTGAGCCACACCCACAGAGCCATGCCCCATGGAGACGACACCTCCACCAAGCCACGCCCCTCTGAGGCTCTCCCCCTACTAAGCCACGCCCACTGACCCACGCCCCTCTGAGCCACTTCCTACACCAAGCCACGCCCATCAGGGCCACGCCCCCAATGAGCCACACCTTACTGAACTATAGCTACAGAGCCACACCCTCTGAGCCACTGCCCACTATTAAGCCACACCCACTGAGCCATGCCCCAGGAGCCATTCCCATCCACTGAGACACACCCAGCTCCTGGGTAGATCTCTGGTCACTGTCATGACACATGCAGCTGGCCTATCTCCGCCATGTGGAATGTGTCGCTGAGCCCCGTCCAATGTGAAGCCACTATTCCTTTTGTCCTTCTTTGTTGCGCTGGAAAGTGCCAACTGGGTCCTGTGGGCGGGGACACTGGGCGTTGCGCGTTTCCAGTGGCTACTGCAATAAATGACCACAAAACTTCCCACCTGCTCTCCCTGCGCCCCAAGTTTGGGCTCTGGAAGTTTCATTTCTTGTTAGAAACAGTCACCTTCCCAAGAGAGACAGCAGCAGAGCGAAGACAGCCCAGCAGGGAGGAGCGTGGGGTCTGACTGCGGTTTGCTCTTCCCACCTATAGGATCCGCACTGAGAGCCCAGGGCAGCTGGCCAGGGCTGCTGCGTTCTGGACAGCACTCGGGCCCCCTTCCATGGGTTGACAGTGGAAAATCGAACACCCTGTCTGCTGCTGACCAAGAGGTCTGGCCACCCTGGGGCTCCCAGTACCGCCGGCTCACGCCCACACCTTTCTCAGCTTGCTAAGGCTCCGGGGCGCCTGGGGCCAGCGACTCGAAGCCAGGTGAGATCCCCTGGGGCCAGCTCTGCCCGCGTCCCCTGGGAGTCCCTGGTGGACAGATGACGTTGCAGACCTGGTCTCTGCCAGGGTGAGACATGGCCCAGGAGTCCTCAGAAGAACGCTGTTTGTCCCTCTGGAGCCAAAGCCAGCGGCACCCAGAAGCACTTCTCTGTCTCGCTCCCGGGGTAGGATCCCCACCCCCGAGGGCCCGAAGCCCACCCAGCGTCCCCGTGGCCCTCTCTCCAGCTCGCGCCGGGAGGCAGGAACGGGGTGTGCTTTCCCTCAAACTCCTCTTCTTTTCTGGATTCCTGGAAGCTCTGTCCTAGTATTTTGCCCGTGGACATCATTGCACCTGGTGAAGGTCGAAGCACCTGTCCAGCTGCAGGCACCTCTGGCTGCCCGGGCCACAGAGCGAGGCTCTCACTGAGGGCAGCCGGTGTCTCCCTGTGTGGCCTGACGGCTGGGCCGACGCCCAGACCTACCTGCTTAGTCCCTGGATGCCACCACACACCGGGCATCCACCATGACGGCGGCTCCTGCTGCTGGCTGGGAAGGACAAGAAGAGGGGGTGCTTGCTCCTTGGTAGGTGCCACAGAGGCCCCCATTGTGCTCCTGGCCTGCCTTGCACAGCTGGGCAAGTATGGCTGGTTCCTGCACCTCTTGGGGGTCTCAGACCCTCTCCCTAAAGGCAGAGTAATAACAGGAGCCTGGGCGATGCCCATTAGCGGCCATGGGGGAAGATGTTTGTACTCTACTGTCCATGAGTCATTCAACAAACCTTGGCCGGGCACCAACTGCATGCCAGGTTCTGTTCTGGGCACTTAGGAGGTGGCAAGGACATGCAGGCAGCGGATGTTCCAGAAGACAGGCGGGCTCCTCCTCGAGGCCCCGGGAGCCGTTTCTGACTTACTCTGGAAGCTGCCCAGGCTCTGCAGTGCTTGATGCCCAGTAAACCACTGGCCTTTTTCTGTTTTTAACTGGCAGTGGGGACCCGGAGCCTGGAGGGAAGGGCCAGAGACAGCGTGGGCAGGGAAGGGGCAGTCCCTGGGTAGCAGAGGTGACATCCTAGGCTTCCAGGCACCAGTGCTGACAGGCCCCAGGAAGGCCCCTCGGTCCCCTGGGCGCTGACCACTCACCCTGAGAACAGCAAGCCGGTGGCCGGGCTTCCCCGTGCAGCCTGACCTGCAGCCAGCAGAGACACTGGCGCATGGAAGTCCAGGGCACAGCTCCGCCACGCAGCGGACGGGCCAATGCAGGCGGGCGGGTGTGCAGACAGCGGGGTGGACACCAGGCTGGGGCTGGCTTCCTCGAGACTCAGCGTCCACCAGGACAGGGGCAGCGTTCCCGCCTGGGCCTCTGTGCCCCTCGGCTCTGCCCTCGACTAGGTGCCAGGTGGCCCCTGTGGGGCGTGCTTCTGTCCCTAGTTTAAGTAGAGCCCCTTCCCTTCACGTTCCCCGCATCCTTCCCGAACCTGGCCTGCTCTACTTAAACCCGGCTGGGCAGGCGCGGGCAGCAGGAGGCAGCCGGGCTTGGGAGCCCAATGGCCCCCATCTCCAGTCCTGGCTCCACCCTGGGCCCAGCAACCTTGGACTTGTGGGGAAGTGGGGACGGGCATGGTGTCCTCGCAGCCCTGAGGACGTCACTTGGACATGGCCAGGGCGAGGCCACAGATAAACAGAGGGGGGCTTGGGACCCCTCCATACCTGTGGGCACTAGATGGGCCCCTAACCCAGTGGGCCCCTGGTGTGGGAGGGGCGAGGGGACAAGAGTGTCCCACCCACGGGAAGCCCAGTTCCCTCCAACTGGTGTCCTCACCTGTGACAGCAGGGACCGAGTTACAGAAGCCAGAGATGACACCTGGCACCTCCTGGCCTCAGACGCCAGTCAGTTGTTGAGGAGCGGCAACGCCCTGTGCAGGGGCCACCGGGCGCATCTGAGGGCCATCCTGGGCCACCGATAGGTCCGCGGGGGCTCCTGCTGTCGGGGGCCGGGGCCCGAGGACCCTGCTGCTCAGGCTGGGATCCACACATGAGGTGGGAGGCACAGGACGAGGGACGCGGAGCCGGAGGGGGCGGCGCCCCAGGGTGACCAGGCGGTGGGGGCTGCGGGCGGGGGAGGGACACTGTCCTCTGCGAATCTGAAAGGTCCAGCATGGCATGGACGCTGCTGCTCTGGTGCTCACTCGGATGGGAGCGAAGGGCGGTGCCAAGCTCAGGGGCCACCAGAGGCAGAGGGGCACACCAGGCCACCGAGACCCTGTCCCCATGGACGGACTGGCGTGCTGGCTGGAGGACCCACTGTGGGGAGCTCCCGGGACTCTGCTGCCAGCCTGGCCCTGCCCGCCCTTCCCTGAAGGAGGGTCCCTGGAAGGTCACTGGACGTCCCTCTGTGACCATGGGGAGGCCTGGCACATCCCCGAAGAAGCGGAGTTGGGGGTGGGGTGAGAGCAGAGGGTCCCAGAGACCCCTGCCCACTCCAGCCTCCCGCGTATGGTCCAGGTCCCCCTCCTGCCCTCTATTGCCTCACCCACCCCAGCACCCAGCACCGGGGAGTTAGGGCAAGTTCAAGGTCGAGCCTGTTTGTCTATGGGCACCTTTCTGCACCGGGCCCGGGATCCCTTGGGAGGCAAAACTGGACGTGACCTCTCTGCAGTGACTGTCACATGGGAACCCCCCTCTTCTCCACTGAGAATGTTCACATCAGGGCTGTGCATACAGTCAGCGCTCCATAAATGCACACCCCACAAAGGGCGTCTCTAAAGAGGGCCGGGGTGAGCTGGGCTCTGAGACAGCCTGCGGAGCCTCCCCGCGTGGGAGACGGCGGGCCTCGGCCGGGCTCCCCGAGGACTCTGGGAAAGAAGGATATTAACGTGCTGGACCCTAATCAAATCTGGATGATTTCACTGGAAACCTTTCCGCGATCCCATCAGCGCTGAAGGATCACAACAGCAACAAATTAGACCAACAGGCCCGGGAAAATGTGCCCGATTTAGAAACGGATGTTACAGTTTATTAACCAGCTAAATTAATTCGATTTTGAACCACTGTTAAATATACATTAGGATGTATCGCCCAGGAGCCCAGCGGGCGGGGGGAGGGCGGGGGGAGGCTGTCCTGACCTCCCTCGGGGCCTGTGCGAGGGGTCTACGCTGGGGTTCCGGGCAGTGCGGGAGCTGGAGAGGGAGGGAGGCCCAGGGAAAGCCCGGGCACCGCAGGCTCCACCCCAGGGCGGGAGCCAGGAGCTCCGTATCTCGTATCTGAAAGTCTCAGACATTCCTCCTTCAAGTACAGCTGGATCCAGGAGCTCAAGGTCAACAGGAACCGGCTTTTGGTTTTTCATGTTCTTCTACTGTCTGCAGGGCCAGGCCTGCTGTGAGAGCAACCCGGGACCCTCTGGCAGCCAGGACAGGCCTGGCCGTGGCCCTGCCCTCCGTCACTGCACAGAGAGCTCCCGCCGTGGGCTGAATGCAGCTCTGAGGCCACACTGTCCCGCTGGGTCCCGTTGGTGGCCAAGGAGCAGGAAATGTGGTGCTCACCGCTCTGGAGGCTGAGGCCCAAGGTGGAGGCCCCAGAGGTCCCACTCTGATGAGGGCTGCTGCTCCCCAGATGTCCTCACGGGGTGGAAACTGGCCAGGGAGTTCTCTGGGGTCCCTGCTTGAAGTTAACACCCCCCGTGGGGGCCCACGTCATGACCTTGTCCCCTCCCACAGGCTCTGCCTCCCGACACCATCACATGCAGGGTCAGGACCTCAACCTGTGAATGTGGGGGAGACACAAACACTTAATCTGTAACCCACGCATTGGAAGACATAGCTGGCCTCCCCTACGGGGCCTTTGCACCTGCTGAGCTGGTGGCCCAGAATGCTTTGCTTCCCCCACCAGCAGCAGCGCATCCCCAGGGACCCTGGAACTCCCGCTGGGCCTGCCCTGCCTTCCGGCTGGTACCTTCTCTACTGCGCATGCCCAGTGCTCAAAATGGAAGCCCATTTACATCATGGAAAGGGCAGGAAGCGAGGGACTTCTGGCCCCGGCCACTGCGTGGATGAGCCTTGAGGGTGTTATGCCAAGGGCAAGAAGCTGGCAGCCAGGGGTGCCCATGAGGAGACCCAGCTTAGAGGAGAGGAGGGCTAGGGTGCCATGGCCAGGATAGGGGAGTGGCGGTTACTGCTCCACAGGGCCAGGGACAGGGCCACTGTTCAGGGTGACAGGAGCCCCAGGAACTGGCTCGTGGCGAGTGTCACTAACACCAGACCTTGGACCTCACAGTGGCTAATGCAGTGGTTTTTATGCAATAGATAATTTACCACAATAAAAATGAAGAAAAGCTGTGTCTGTAACACCCTCCCCCCCCAGCTGGCCTGGCTCCCGATGAAGATGAGGTGGAGCAGAAAAGGAAGAAAGGACAGAAGGAATCCGAGGAAGGACAAAGGGACCAGGACGGAGCCCAGACCTGAGCACCCATCCCGGCCCCTGGCCCGTCCCTCCTGATGGTCACTCCCAACTTCCTGAGAAATCTGTAAATCCTCGTGCTATGAGACCTCGCTGGTCTATGAAAATCACCCGGTTCGCCTGCTTACAAGGGCTGGTCGGCTCCGGGATGGACTTTCAGATTAGATAACGCAGCAATATATTTTAAGAAACCTATGATCCGGGCACGTACCTGTTGATCAGATCAAGGAGACAAGTGACATCCTGAAGATCTCAGAGGCCAGGCCTCCACCAGCACCACGAGTGCCCGGCTGATGCTGTTCCCACATCCTTCCCGTGGCCGCCCCACACCAGGTTTCCTTTAGAGGAAGAGCCTGAGATCCCAGAAGCCCTCTGCAGGACGGACGCAGCCCGCACTCTGAGGACGCAGCCGCCACCTTTCACTTTCTAACCAGCCCTTCCTCTTGCTGAGCCCTGACTTAAGTAGGGGCCTCAGGGAAGCCTTTCAGAGACAGGACCCTCCCCGGTGCAGTTCAGGGCCCAGAGACCCTCCAGATGGCTCTGTCCCTGCTCCCAGCCAGCCTGTCCTGTGAGAACCGTGTCCTGGGCTCTGCTCCAGGTCCTGTCTGTGCCGGGGAGGAGGGGACCGGCTGAGGGGAGAGCCAGCAGGAACCGTGGGTGGCCCTGTGGGTCGGCGAGATCACCATCCAGAGGCCCAGGTGCTGGGCAGCCGGGCCAGGACCAAGGCCATGCTGTCGGAGGCAAGGGGCCGTGGACAGACTGGGACCCAGCTCTGTCCTGCCAGGAGTCCTGCCGCAGCCGTGGAAGAGCTGGCTGGGGCCCAGGGCCGGAGCCGCAGGCCCAGGAAGCCCTGCCCCCGGATCTGCCCGGGCCAGCTCGGCCCAGTGAACCCGGCAGTGAGCGCCACTCCCACAGGGTGACAGGATGCCCCCTGGCCGGTGTCCGGCTGGCCCCGGCCCGGGAGCCACCAGGCCCACATGCTTGGCGCACAGCGGAGACATTGACTGAGCACTTGCACGCCGCATGGCGATGACCCCTGGACCCCAGGGCCCCGGGGCACAAGTCACCAGCTCTGTTTGGCTCATGGTGGGCAGCAGGCTGGTGGCACTGGGCTGTCCTGGCCACACATCTGCTGGGCTCTGCTGGCTGCCCCTGGACACGCCCCTGCAGCCGAAGGTCAGCCAGTCCAGCCTCAGCCCTGCCGGTCCAGCCTCGGCCCCTCCACACGCCTCCTGCTCCCTCCAGGCCCCGAGGCTGTTCCAGAGCACAGAGGAGCTAACTCCGGGGTCCCGAGAGCCCCTCGCCCCCTGCACGCTCCCTCACGTCCGCCTCGCGCTCCTGGAAGCCGGGGGTTGGGGGGCAGCGGGTTCCGTGATGGGGCGGCTGCTCAGGGGGCCTGGTCTCTGTGACCCACCAGGGCCACCTGCAGCAGGTGGGGGCCTCTCCCGGCCCTGTGGGACCCCTGCCCCAGGTCACAGAACCAGACAGGCCACTGCCCACCCCCGGGTCCCATGGTCAGGGAGGGGACGGGAGGCTGTACCCGTGACCCAGTGTGGGGGGCTGGCAACTGTGAGGGGCCACCAAGGGGCTGGTGCTGGGTGAGTGACAGGGCCACAGGTGGGAGATGAGGACAGACAGGGAGGGGCGGGCTACAGGGGGCTTGTCACTTCACACTCTGGCTTTTTCTGGGGTGGGAGCCGCGGGGACCCTCGGGCGGAGCCTCCCTGCCGCAGGCCTGGGGCTCTGACATGATCCCCCTGTCTGATGGTGACCAAGGGACTTAAGGGGCCACGTGGCCGCCAGGAGCCCGGGGGCTGGACCGCTGCACCGTCCAGGTGTGCCACCATGGCCAGAGCCTGGTGAGGCTGGGGGGGTCTGGAAGCTGAGGCAGGGGCCACCAGGGGGCTGGACACACACACAGGACAAAGAGCAGCAGGGACTCCGGGGGCTCTGGGGCCACCACAGCAGGTGGCCCTGTGCTGGGGGACAGAGGAGCAGTCCAGTCCACCGTCCACACGGGGCAGGTCAAATGGGCCGGGAGCCGTCTGTCCCCAGCAGCCCGCTGTCTGCAGGAGCCCTCGAGGCCCTGCCCGGTGCCCGCCTGGTCCTGGGGACACAGTGAGCCAGCCAGACCCTCCCGCGGGAGCAGATGGCAGGCAGCCCGGTGCCATAGATCACCAGGACGACCCCAGGGCCTCCAGGGCATCTCCTGGAACGAGGCTCAGGCACAGGGGTCCCTGCAGCGCAGCTCCCTGGACCCGTCCTTGGTCATCACCGTGTCACGAGCCCGGAGGGGGGCTCAGCCCGCGCTCCACGCCACCCTTGCCGCACTCGGGGCGGTGCACACGTGTGAGCGTGAGTGTGTTCACACGCGTGTGTGGCTCAGGTTGGACCATAAACCAGGCCTGGGGAGGAGGATGGGGGTGTCCTGAGCACATGGGAGACGCCTCTGCTTAGCTGCTTGAAGCTGTGGGTTCTTGAGCAAGACTCCTAACCTCTCTGAGCCTCAGCTTTCTCCTCTGAAAATGCAGGTGTCACTGTGCCCATCTTGTCACACAGCGGGTGGGGGTAGTGACTGGGTTCTCTAGGTGATGAAGCTTCAGCGCGGGTCATGTACATCTTACCTCTGAGTCCTGAGTCCACACGCCTCGGGCACGTTACCCCCGAGCAGCGTCTCTGGCCCCTCCAAACTTTTTCCTTTTTCTTTTCTTTTTTTGAGACAAGGCCTCCCTAAATTTTTCGGAGCCTTGCCAAGTTGCTGAGGTTGGCCTAGAGCTTGCGATCCTCCTCCCTCAGCCTCCTGAGTCCCCGGGATTGCAGGCGTGGCCACCACACTGGCATATGACTCATTTCAAGATCCTGTGAGCAACTGGCTGCCGCCCAGTGGTGGCCATTCTGTTTACCAAGAGCACTGAGGTCTGCGTGACCCACAAAGGAAAAGGGAGAAACCGCAGTTGTTTGTTTAGCTGGGATTTGGGGTCATTCGTTACTGCGGCAAAACCTAACCTCTCCTGACTGGTGTACCATGGACTCGAGAACACGTGATGTCCAGGCGCACCGCGGGGGCCACAGTCAGCCTTACTCTTACTTAAACAACCTCCCAGAGCAAATGAGCAGGTCAGGACACTGAGTGGGGTGGACGGACTCTGAGGAGGCCCCACAGTCCCCCTCCTGGAATCTGCAGACCTGCTCCTCCCTCCTGCTGAGCGTGAGCCAGGCCGTGGCATTGTCACTCATGCCGTGAGCGACTCTGTGTCTGTCCCATGGGAAGAGTCCTCTGCTGGCCTTGGAGAAGTGAGGAGCCGTGCTGGGAGGCCCGGGGCACAGACGGACTGCAGGGCCACCGCAGCCGCTTCTCCCACCTGGCTCTGGGCTGACGTCCAAGGGCAGGGTGTGGCAGGGCTGCGGCCTCTGACTTCTCCCTGCCTGGCTGGGTTCCAGCTTGCCCAATGTCCTCACGTGGACACCAATCAGGCTGCGTCAGGGCCACCCCGGGGCCCCTAGTAGCTTAGTCACCCCTTCAAAGACCCTGTCTCCATGCGGTCGCATTCTGAGGTCCTGGGGTCTGGGCCTCAGCTCGGGAACCCTGGGGAGAGCGGCCAGCCGGCTCCATGGCCAGGCCCGGGTCCTGCCCACGGCCAGGTGAGCGGGAAGCAGACCCCCCAGGAGCCCCGGGAGCCCCTGGCCCCCAACACTGAGCAGAGAACGCCCTGGGCCAGGCAGACGCGTGTCCAGGGAGGACCCGCAGGCTGTGATGCCCCGGGGCCTCTGCTCCTGGGGTCCGGGACCCTTAGGGGTGAGGACCTGGTGCCAGGGTGCTGCCCCAGGAGCTGCCCCGAGCCTGCTGCCTATCCGTGGGGCTTCGGTCAGCTGCTGGGCAGCTGCCATCTTCTTTGCAGCCTGAGTGGTAGCAGCTCCTGTCCCCCTGCAGCTGGGGCGTGGAGGGCAGAGAGCTGAGGTAACCATTGCAGTGGACTCGGCCACCTTCACGGTCAGCGTCACTAACCCAGGATGCCCTGCAGCGGAGTCACCAAAGCATAGGGACGGGAGGAGCCCACGGAGAGCTGCCATGTCCCTCGGGGCGGGAGGAGTGGCCACGCTGCCCTCCGAGGCACGATGCTCCCACGCTTGCCATGACGCTGACCAGGATGTGGAAATGTCCCCATGTTCCCCAGGGGACCACGGAGGCTCCTACATCCCAGGGCTTTCCCAAGGTGCCCCCGCTGCTGTGCCAGGCTGGGTAGAGCAGGCTGGGAACACCAAGGCTTGCCCCGCGGTGGCCCCGTGTGACCCCCGCGGCCAGGCAGGACAGAGAACGGGGCCCCGGCGTGTCTCAAGGGACTGGCTAAGCTGAGAAGTTTCTGGAACACAGTGGGATGCCCGGGAGGGCTGAGGTGATGTTTTTCAGCTGAAAATATCCCTTGGGTAAAATTCCAGCCCTCTCCCTCCGTCTGCAGCAGGGACCTGGCTCCCTGAGACCCCAGCACAGGGAAGGGCGCTGCCCGGCTCCGTCCTGGAGTGGCCCCCAGCCTCCCCGGGGAACTGGGGCCAACGGCAGTGCATGGGTACTGCCCCGTACGTGCTGGGCCACAGCACACCCTGCCCATCCTGGCCGGGGGCTTTCCTGGGACCCCGGGGGGCAGGCGGGAAGGAGGAGCCCGGGTGGCAGATGTGGGAACGAGGCTCAGTGACATGGGACGCTGGGCAAGAAGAAGAGTGGGAAGCAAGACCCCTGGAGGGGCGCCAGGGCACCGCCTGCCAGCCGGGCATCGCGGCCACGCAGCCCCTCCTCCCCCCTGGGCCCGGCTGACGCAGGTGCAGAGGAAACGCTGTCGGAGTCGGAGGCAGAAGGCGGCTCGTGTCCCCACATCTGCCGCTTGCTCAGCGATCCTGTGAGCCGCTGAAAATCCCTGAGACCGGCATAACCGGGCTGTGGCCCACAGTGACAAAGAGAAACGAGAAAACTGACAATGAGAGGGACCTTTCCTGCCGGCCAGCGAAAGTCAGGCCTGTGCAAGCGGAAAGGGAGAGTCCTGGCCCCAGGAAGCAGAATTCCAGGAATAGAGTCAGCTTCAGGCACAGCCAGATCCAGGGACTTGAGTCATGTCACCAGACCTTGGTCACACTCTCTCCTTGGCCTGTCCACTCCTCCATTCACATTCTCCCCGAGGTGGCATGCTGGCTGCCAGGAGTCCTACGATCGTCCCTGTGATCCGAGACAGAGAAGGAGCTGCCCCTTCCACGTCCCTGGCAAAGGCCGCAGCGCAGGCTGGATCGGCTCTCCTAAGCCCACAGCTGATCGGAAGGCCAGCTGCGCCCACCCCTCCCAGCCTGGAGTCGGGCACTGTCTGCGGAGTGCGAGCAGAGGCCAATCCCCAGTGAGGACCAGGCTGGTGCCCACTAGAGGCAACAAGAGTCAGCTCCACCGGTGCCCGTCCTTCCGCCCAGATCCTCCCCTCCCCCCCTCTGTCCCCAGGCCGCCCCTGGGTGGCAAGCTGCCCTGCCTTCTGGCCTTGGCAGTGGGCCCTGTGGAGACCAAGGGCGGGAGGCCAGGAGCTGCCCTGGCCCTAGAGCGGGCGCTGGCTTCTCAGGGTGCCCCTGCCCTGCCCCTACAGGGGTCTACCAGGCTGGACGGCCCTCCTGGTCTTGGCGCAGGTGGGAGGCTGGGGCCACTGCATGGTGCGCGACCCTGTGGGCCCCTCCAGGCCCTGAACTGCGCACTTAAAGAGCACCCACAGCGAGCCGGGCACCGTGGCCCACGCCTGTAACCCCAGGGGCTCGGGAGGCTGAGGCAGGAGGATCACGAGTTCAAAGCCAGCCTCAGCAATGGTGAGGCCCTAAGCAACTCGGTGAGACCCTGTCTCTAAATAAAATACAGAATAGGGCTGGGGACGTGGCTCAGTGGCCCAGTGTCCCTGAGCTCGATCCCTGGAACCCTCCCTCAAAAAAAAAAAAAAAAAAAAAAACAACCAAAAACCCAGCTACGGCTGTGAATCTCCTGGTGTCAGGCCTGGGGCCAACCAGGGTGTCTCAGGGTTTAAATAAATCTCAAAGGCACCGTGTCCCAGCAGGGTCTGGGTCTGGTCCCCCTGGCCCGGATCAATGTGTACTCAGGACGGCGCAGGGACGTCCCCAGGCCTCTGGCGCTGACGCCGCAGCTGGTGACCGGCCTGGGGGCAGGGAGGGCGGGGACCGGGCACAGGGAAGCCAGGCAGAGTGGAGGACGCCCACTCCCCCTTCCGGCTCAGGAACTGAGTCACTGGGCAGCTGCCGGCCTCCTGCACCGGGGACGCCGGGTGAGGCCAGTGCCACGCTCTGCACATGGAGGACCGGAGCTCGCGGGAGGAGGGGCTGCGTCCCCGTCCCAGGAGCTGCACTGGGCCCCTGTCTGGGCAGAGGGTCCAGAGGCCGCATGAAAAACTAAAGAAAAAAACGGGTGAGGCTGATTCTCGATTCTCATTGGCCCCAGTTGACCCAAAATGTCATCACTGTAATCCACATTAAAAGTGGTCCCTGAGATACTCATGGCCTTTTCACCTTGGGACTTCTGGAGTCCACTGGCAGCCCTCTCCATGGCCACGACATCTCCGCAGCAACACGATGTCCCCTGGTGTCTGGAGACTGTCCCAGGCCCCACCTGCCCCTCAGGAGAGGCCTCCCGCCAGCTCAGACCAGGGGACAGAGAGCCTCGGCCACTCGTGCAGGGTGGACATTTCTCTACTGGGTGGGCCGAGCCCTCGGGCCAGGGAGCCGGGCCTGGTGACGAGGAGGGCAGGTGGCCACAAGCTGCCCTTGGCCTGCCGCAGCCCCGGGTGAGTCTCAGGCCCTTCCCTGGACATCCCGCCTGCGGTCAGCACTGCCCCGGCTGCTAATCGAGTCCAGGTCGGTTCCCATCAAGTCAGTGAGGACGCGGCCCCTGGGGTCCGGCCATGCGCGGCTCCACCCCGGGTCGGCACAGGCCCAGGGCAGCCGGGGAGGACGCGCGGAAACGGAGCCGCTCCGTTTGGAAGGACGGCGCCCAGGGGCCTCTGCTGGGTCCCTGTGGAGCTTCTGTTTCTTCCTCTGGTCCAGGGCGGCCACTGTGCCTGGCCAGGGGTGCGCCACCACCAAGCCATACCCAGGGGACCAGGGGACAGAGGCCCGGAGCAGGCTGGGCGTCCAGGGAGCGGAGCCCGGGCTGGAGAGGCCTCTGGGGGCCTCAGGCCAGCTGGGTGACCAGGTGGGACACTGTGAGGAAGCCCGGCCAGAAGGCCACGCACCTCTTCCAACGTCCAGTCACCAGACGGAGATTCCCAAGCACCGAGAAAGCAACGTGCCACCCGGCCCAGAGCCCCAGGGGTGCTGAGCGCAGGGCGCAGTGTCCAGGGTCCTGGGGGCCAGGAGCTGGCTAGCTCAAGGCCAGGCCATGCTGAGGAGGAGCCCCACCGCAAAACTCAAGGCTATGTCTCTCAGCCCCATCTCGTAGGTGAGGAAATGGAGGGCCAGAGAGGTCGCACCACCCACCCAAAGTCACACAGCTCAGGACCAGAAACTGGGCTCCACTCAGGTCTGCTGGGCCCGTGTCTGGCAGGGATCGTCCCCCCCACCCAGTACAGTTGACGTGGTGCCTTCACTGGAACAAGAGGGCAGAGTCAGCCTCAGTAGAGTCCCAAGGTTGGGACGGGGCGGGAATCACAGGCCCTCTGGGGTGGCAGCCTCTTCAGAAAGAGGCCAGGAGAGGCCCGGACTGGAGTCCTGGAGAGGCCTGACCTTCCTGGGCAGCCAGGGGCTCCGCGTCCTCAGCCGGCACATCCCAGCCAATCCCAGGGTGACGGCCACAGCCCCCCACCAGCAAGTGTCCTGGAGCCATTTCTTGCTGGTCAGGAAGCAGCTGGTAAATGAGGGTCACAGCTGTCCCTGTTGCCACCCAGGCAGGGCGGACCCCACGGTCAGTAGCGCCTCGGGGGCTGCACACCAGGAGAGGAGGGGGCCAGGCAAGGGGACTGTGGAGTGGGTTGCTGGGACTGTCACAGGCCCCAGGGGGGCGGCCGCGCCTGCTGAGACGGGAAGCCCCAGGCCTCCTCCCCCATGGAGATGTCATCCAGCACCCAGAGGGGACGCAGGAGGGACCCAAGCACGAGTCCCACGGAGACAGCGAGCAGGTGACATCCAGCCGGGACTCTTGACCCCAGAACCTTCCCAGGGCAGTCCTGCCCCAGGAAATAAAGAGAAGGAGGGGGACAGGGAGGAGGGGAGGGACAGGGAGGAGGGAGGGGACAGGGAGGAGGGAGGGGACAGGGAGGAGGGGAGGGGGACAGTGAGGAGGGAGGGGACAGGGAGGAGGGGAGGGGGACAGTGAGGAGGGGAGGGGGACAGGGAGGAGGGGAGGGGACAGGGAGGAGGGGAGGGGGACAGTGAGGAGGGAGGGGACAGGGAGGAGGGAGGGGACACGGAGGAGGGGAGGGGACACAGAAGTGGGGAAGGGGCCAGGGAGCAGGGGGGGACAGGGAGGAGGGGTGAGGGACAGGGAGGAGGGGAGGGGGACAGGAAGGAGGGGAGGGGGACAGGGAGGAGGGGTGGAGGACAGGGAGGAGGGGTGGAGAACAGGGAGGACGGGAAGGGACATGGAGGAGGGGAGGGGGACAAGGAGGAGGGGGGCCAGGGAGGAGGGGGTGACGGGAGGAGGGGAGGGGACAGGGAGGAGGGGGGTCATGGAGCCTGCAGGGCCATCTTGTGGCCTATTTCTGTGCAGCCTGCAAACTAAGGATGATTCTTACGTTTTTAAAAAGATGTAAAAATCAAAAGCCAAGCACAGGAAACAGCAGCACCCACCACGGACCTCTCAGCCCCAGAGCCCCCCCCGCCCCCCTGCCCCCCATGCCCCCCTGCCCCCCAGAGCCCCCCATGCCCCATGGAGCCCCCTGTGCCCCCCATGCCCCATGCCGAGGCCTTGCTCGGCTCTGTTTGCTTTCAGAACCTCGCCGTCCCAGGTCCTGCTGGCTTTGGGTCACCAATCCCCCAGCCTGGGCCAGCTGTGAAGCCCAGAAGGGCGGCCAGGCCAGACACAGCTGCCCCCTGTGCCCCGGGCCGCCCAGCACCAGCCACCAGAAGCCCTTGGGAGCTGGGCTGGGGGTCAGGTGGTCCTGCTGCAACTCAGGCCAGGTCAGGCCAGCAGGAGGACAGACGTCCTCCCCGGGGCGGGGGGGAGGGCACAGCCCAGACTTGCTTCCTCTGGCATCAGCTTTTAGAAAGCAGGGAGATTAATTTTGCTGTTCCACACCCGTGGTGGTGGGGTTTCTGTTTTAGGAAATGGAGGGAAGGGAAGGTCTATTTACCAGTCAGAGCCCTTGGCTGCAGGTGACAAAAATCCCAAGTCAAAGTGGCTGAAGCAACAAAAGTATTTATTGGCTCATGTCACTGAAAAGTCTGGGAGTTGGATAAGCTTCAGGCAGAGCCTGATCCAGGGGCTCAATATGATACCACCAGGACTCAATCTTTCCATTTCTTCTGGGTTGGTTTTACTCTCAGGAAACCTAGGCGTGCATCCCATCCGCTCGCCAACCCCAACCCCATTAGTAACAGTTGTCTCCTTCAGTGGGTCCCAGACTGAAGTCACTGAGCCCTGCCTGGATCATGTGACCTTCCTCTGAACTAGAGGCTATGACCAGGGGATGGGATGGTCTGATTGGCCAACCTTGGTCACATGCTCCTGGAGTGGGTGGGGCCAGCCACTCTGGACCTGCAGATGCTGAGAGAAGAGAACCATCCCCCAGCAAGACCAGGGGGGTCAGCAGGAAGGACCTGAGTCCTCGAGATCAGCAGCTGCCCACAGAAGGGAACTGGAGTCTGGGCTCCCCGCCAGGCCTCGCTGCCCCATCCACAGCTGCTGGCCTGCGGCCCTGCAGGACACAGCCCCAGCCACACCCAGCGGTGGGGGGGCCTTCCCAGCCTGGCCTGGGCTCCGCTGCCCTCCCTGGCCACCCCCAGGCCCCCAGCCCTGCCCATGGCTGGCGCGCAGTGAGTGCCCACAACACTGGATTGTCAAACTTCTGTCGCCTGCTGGACCCTGAGAGGCTTGAGGGCAGAGAAGGTGTCTTGCTCCTGCAGGGTCCCCAGCACCTGAGGCCCAGGGGGTCCCCCAGATGCTTGGTAACCAGTGAATGTCCCTCGGTGCACAGTGGGTCCCCAGACACTTGGAAAGCTAGTGAATGTCCCTTGGCCCACAGTGGGTCCCCATATATGTGGTAAATGAATGAATTTACTCCACAAATATCTGATGAACAGATGAATTCAACCGGGGGAGTGGCCAGCCGGGGGAGTGGCCGGCTGTGGGACACTTGCAGGTCATGGAGGAGCTGGAGGGGTAGCCGTTGGGAGGGGGATGAAGGAGGGATGGGGGGATGGAGGGCAGAACTTCCCTGGAGGAGCCTCTGAGGAGGACCACAGTCCTGAGGGACACCTGGGCAGGGAGCGGTCAGTTGGCTTGAGGCCCAGCCCAGCCGGGAGGGGCGGGGTTTGGGCAGAGCAGGAAGTCAGGTCAGGCCTGGCCAGGCGAGCGGTGCCAGGGACACTGTGCCCCAGGCGGCCGGGCTGCCTGCTCTACGGCCCTGGCCTGCGTCCACTCCACAAGAGAGCCTGCTTTGTTGGGGGCTGACCGGGTCTGGGCCGCCCGCCCTGCAGTGCAGGCCCAATCTGTTCTCTATTTGTCAGGGCCGTGAGGAGGGGCTCCCTGCCCAGCCTCTGCCCTCCACGGGAGCCACACGGTGACATTCCTGGGCCTGGGCTGAGCGGGGGTCAGAGCTGCCTGCCCCTCCCTGGAGAAACCCAGACATAGCCCAGGGCCGCTGGCCGTCCACAGCCCCCTCCCACCCCCCCGCGGAGAGGACACTGGAGCTCAGAGGCCCAGGAGCCCGCAGGCAGGAGGGAGGCCACGAGCCCACCAGGCCGGCCAGCCCACGGGAGACCCCAGCCCAAGGGAGACCCCAGCCCGGCTGCCTGGGAGACACACCCTGCTTCTGAGCTGACCTTGGGCACCAGCCTCCGAGAGGCCTCCCAGGGCCCCAGAATGTCCTGTGACGGGGCAGCCGAGCTCCAGGCTGTCTGGACGCCTACATACACAGCACAGCCTCTCCTCCTCACGCCTGGCCTCCCGCCCGGTCCTCCTTGCTGCCCTGTGCACAGGCTCCAGGGGGAACCGCAGGCCAGGCAACACGGAGAGCAGCAGCCCTCCCGGGCCGCAGAGGCAGCCTGGCTCCAGGCCCTGGTTCTGTAATGGCCTTGCTGTGTGACCTGGGCAGTGACCTGACCTTCTGAGCCCGTCTCCTCACTTCATGACGCAGGTATCAGAGCCCAGGTGTGCAAGGCAACAGCCGGAGGGCCTCCTGGGGCAGGAACGCAGCTGGTGCTGGACACAGGGCCCTGCTGGTCGGACGCCACCTCCCACCTCCGTGCACACCAGGGAGGACCCCAGGGTCCCCTCCCCTTCCCGAGACCCCCAGTGTGGATCAAGTTCCGACTCCACTTCTGCTGGGCCTCGGGTGACAGGGACAAGAGGAAAGGACCCAGTCCTCAAACAACGGTGGCGTGGAGCTCGGGGTCCCAGGCACAGCCGCCTGCCCGGGCTCCTCCGTCAAACCCACCTGCATCTGCTTAACCCGTGCACATCGGGGCATCCCTGTCACCGCTGCGGAGCACGGATCCTGACAGACACTCAGGTCTCCAAGTGGCAGATGCAGATGGGCTGTCTTCTAGAAGCTTCTAAATTTCTGTTGCAAAAAGAGAAGTCCAGCAGCCTGTCCCCAGGATGCCTCCAGGGGCAGCAGCTTGAAGGACGAGGGATGATGCCCCCAAAGCAGATGACTGAGAGGCAGGGCACCTGGTGGGCGGTCAAGGCCATGACCAGGGCAGCGCTTCGTGTGAGGTCCTCCAGGGCATGTGAGGACGCCAAGCCATTCACAGAGGCATTATGAAATTATTGGGCACTTACTGTATGCCAGGCACTGTTCTGGAGGCCGGGAGAGCGGGGGTAGGAAGCGCTGGCCCAGGCCCTCTGAGCTGGCCTGGCTCTCTTGCGAGGCGCTGGCCTGGGGTTCTCTGCATGCCAGGCTGGCCGTCCCTCTCTTAGCAGCCTAGAGTCTGCGGCACATGCAGTGACGTGGCCAGGGCTGGGGACGATCGCTGTGGCCGATCACTGTGGCCGGGGAAACAGCGTGGATCAGGACACGGTCAGCACCCCAGGGCAGAGAAGAGCCGCACCCCATGCCAAGCAGAGCCGCTCGCTCTGAGAGGTGACCCTGCTCCTGGCTCTCCCGCTGGCAGCCACGGGACGGGCTTAGCAGGCGCCTCTGGCCCAAGTCAGGCGTGGCCTTGTGATCTGCTGGACCTAAGGTGTGAGCAGAATCCAGACCTGGGGCCGTGGGGACAGTGGGCAGGAGACCAGCCAGGCCCCTCCTGCGCTCTGCACTGCTTGCCCCGCCTGGTGGCCTCCAGATCCCTGACGCTCCATCTGTCCAGGTCCCAGGGCGAGGGGCAGGTGCAGAGCCCCCGCTGACCCTCACGCTCACGGCACATGAGACGCCAACCCTGCAGTCTGAGGCCGTGGGGTTGCGGAGCTGTTTGTCACAGCAGCAGGGCTGTGTCCGAGCCCACTGCGTCTCCACTGCACAGGCAGGGAGACGGTCAGGGCAAGCACAGAGGGGACACTGGGGACAGAGGACACCCTCCCCCCAGGACAGGAAACCCCTCCCCCATGGGACAAAGAACACCCCTTCTCCAGGGCACAGTGGACACCCCTCCCCCAGGGGACAGTGGTGCCCTCCCCCAGGGGACAATGGACACCCCTCCCCCAGGGGACAGAGGACACCCCTCCCCTATGGCACAGTGGTTTCCTCCCTCAGGGGACAGTGGTGCCCTCCCCCAGGGCACAGTGGACACCCCTCCCCCGGGGACAGTGGTGCCCTCCTGCAACCTTCGGGAGGTGAGCCCCTCCCCCACAAGCCCGCCAGGCCTGGCTGCTCCCCCTTCAATTAAAGCCAATTTCAAGGTCCCCTGGTTTCCCGTGCGTCCCTGGTCGTGTCCACCAGAGGCCCCGTCTGCTCGGCTGCCCATCTTGTCGGAGCCGCCAACAAGACAAATGGCCTGTGACTTACTGTCCGAGATGCAGCACCTTACGCCAAGTGGCAGCGCAGCCCAGGAATAAATCACAGCTGGTCTCCCAGAGCCGCCCAGAGCTCCCGGAGGGACACCGGCCAGGGAGGGGGAGGGGGAGGCTGGGGGAGGCCAGGGGGGTGGGGAGGGGGAGGGGTGGGGAGGGGGAGGTGGGGGGGCGGGGGGCGGGGAGGCTGGGGGAGCGCGGGGAGGCTGGGGAGGGGGCGGGGAGGCTGGGGAGGCTGGGGGCTGCACAGAGGCTGAGGACTGCTGGGGCTCCACTGGGCCAGGGGTCCAGTGGGCACTGTTGGTGCTCCTGTGGCCAGCACCCACCCCCTCACCAGTGTTCCCTCTTCGGAAACCGTCTCTCTGCCCCACTGTCCTTGTGCTCGGGGAGGCTACCTGCTCAGCTCTGGGGGGGACCCTTGGCTCGCCCCCAGCCACCACTGCCATGAGGCTCGGCAGGCAGGTGACCACACGGCCCACTGGCCTCATGGTGGACCTGCACTGACCCTCTAGGACAGAGATGCCTTCTTTCGGGCAGCTCATAGGTGGAGGGTCGTGTCCACTGGGCATCTCCAGCTTCCAGCCCAGGCACATAGTAGATGCTCAGGAAAACTGCAAGGGCAGCCAGCAGGGCTGGGGCCCATGGGGCTCAGCCACAGGGCAGCTCAAGAAGGTCCCCGTCCACTTGGACCTTGGCTTCTTGCCTGTGGAAGGAGGCACCGGGAGCTGTGTCTGCTAACTACTGTCCATCCCCCCCGTGCTGCTGGACGAAGACCCAGCACCCTGACCTCCATCATGACTTCCACAGCTGCCGCCCGGCGGGGCCTCCCTGTGAGCTGGGCTTGGTGGTCCTGCCATTTCTCGTCCCCCTCGGATCCGAGGGAAAGCTGGGCTGGACAGACCGCAGGACAGCGCCAGGGCTCTCGGGGTAGGCAGCAGCCCAGGGTGCAGCAGCCCAGGGCCCACCCACCCACGCTCCTTAGGTCAAAGCAGGTCCCCCGGCAGGGACAGAGGCAGGCAGGACGAGGAGCCGGCCTCCCTTGGGCAGAGGGGCCGGGGTGGACCCAGGCCTCGCAGATCAGCCCGGCCCTTCCCGCCACGTCTCCACGGGGCCTCTTGACTGCACAGACTGGGAGCGTCCTCAGCATGTGACACTCGGCGATGTATGACACAGGAGGACAAGGACCCAAAGCTGTCTGCACCATGACAGGACCTTGCGCCTGGACCCGTGTCTCCCGGCCTCATCCCCAGCAGCGGGCCTGGGGCAGCCCTGATCGGCAGACACCGAGGAGCCGTCCCTAAGCTCCCATGCCGTTGTGAGGACGTGGCCAGCCCTGGTGACAACACCACGGTGGGGCCTCTGCAGCCCTTCTGCGGTCATGGCTGGACACGCTCTGGCCCTCGCACCTCCAGTGCAGGACAGCGCCCTCCTCTGTTCCCTGGTAACCAGCAGGGCTGAGGTCCAGGTGGGCAGGCGTCATCACACCTGGGGACTCGCGTCCCCGCCCTGTAGCAGGCACAGCTGACTGCAGAGGCCCTAGGAGTGGCCCAGGGGCCCAGGAGAGATGGACAGACCACAGTGGCCTGTGCTCAGCCTGCCCCAGTGTCCCTGTCTGTGTCCTCCTTCCGTCTCTGGGACACAGCAAGTCTCCCTGCTGTCCACCATCCCCAAGGACCACCCGTCCAGACCCACGGGCTGCCCCACAGGGAGGAGCCCAGGCCCCACCAGGGCCTGCCCAGGGAGGTGCCCACAGCCGAGGGTCCTCCCGCCTGAGATGGCCAGCCCCAGCAGAGGACACGGTGTCAGCGCCTGTCAGCCGGGGACACTAGCTCCCTGTCCTGGGGTTGGAGATGAGCTCCGGTGGGTTTTGGCAGAAGAGCCGTGCGCCCATGGCCACCTGGACAAGGACACGACTGCAGGCGCCCATTGGTGTCGGAGACCTGGGACGTCTGAGTGGCACCGGGGGCTGTGTTCCATTTTCATTGTTCTTAGCCATAGGGGACAGCAGTGGCATAGGCCGGTCCTGGCTGAGGTGGCCCCGGCCTGTGCCCACTGCCCCCTCTGCAGGCTTGCCCGGGCACAGGGAGCTGCTGGCCGCTGTGGCCTGGAGGGACGCATCCCCTGGGCCCGTGTGCTGAAAGCTGCGTCTCCTGGTGGCAATGCCAGGGTGGGGATGGCAAGTGCAGGGACCGTAGGGATCAACCCACCGTGACTCGGGCTAACAGCCTGCAGGACGGGTGGAGTGTCAGGAGCGTGTCCCTGGGGACTGTGCCTTGTCCAGGTCCCGTTCTCTCTCCCTCTCTGCTCCCCGGCCACCACGGGTGGACAGCTCTGTCCACCACGGTGTTACCCCACCTTGGGCCTAAGCAGTGGGGCCTCTGGACTGAGAGCCGCAGTCACCCTCTGTCCACCAAGTGGCTTTCTCATACCGGGTCACAGTGATGCGGGCTGACACACTGTTCCTGCTGACGTTCCCCCGGAGCAGCCGACAGCCAGCACCACCGTGGGGCAGCCTGCCCTCCTTCGCTGGCCTGTGGACACAGGAGCCCAGTGGATGCTCACTGTTGGAGTCACTGGCTGGTGGCGTGTGTGATCCGCTAGCAAGTGACAGCAGGGAACGCCACCCAACAGGCCCCAGTGAAAACGCTCAGCTCAGGGAGACGGGGACCCAGGGCTGAGGACCATGGTGAGGGCCCCGGGGGACTTCCTGGGGGAGACGCCCGGCCGGGTTGTGGGCAGACAGGAGCCGGGAGGCGTCCCAAGGGGAAGGGGCAGGCTGGAGGCCCTGGATGGTGGCCGGCAGTGGGACAGAGCCCTGGGCAGCGGAACTGGAGCCCGGTCCCCGGGCACCTGAGCCTTCGCTCAGAGCAGGACGGAGCTGGGCAGCTGCCAGAGCAGATCTGCACCCAAGAAAGACCCCGAGCAGTGGGTAGCAGAGGCCTCGGCCGCGCCAGCCACCAAGCCAGCTGTGTGTGCCGCCTGGACAGTGAGGCCCCTCTCCATGCCCCGCCGGCCACTGCAGTGGCCGGCGCCTCCCTGCTACCTGCTTCTTGGGTGGCGATGCGGAAACTGAGGTTGTCTAAGGGTGGCCGCTGCATCACCAGCCGGTCTCCGGGGGCCCACAGGGGCAGGAGGAGGACCTGTCAGAGAAAGGCCCTCTCCACACCCATCAGCAGGCCACGGCGGCCAGCTGCAGAGAAGGCCCTGCCCGATCGGGACCTGAGGCCAGGGCCACCTGCACCTCAGCCACGCAGAGCAGGTCTGTCCGCGGGTCCTGGGCAGGGAGGGCAGCCGGACCCTCCTCTAGCCCATCAGGTACCGCCGCCCGCGGGCAGCTGGGCTCCCACACCGGCAAGAGCCCTCGTCCTCGGGCCACCTCATCAGCTGGCCTCCGTCATCCTGAGAGGACCCTGCGCCATGGCTGCCACGGGACTGAGGTCCCCACTGCGGAAACCAAGGAGCCTCCCGCCAACGTTCATTCCTGGTTAATGCCGTGACTTTGCCTTGACATTTCGGAAGCCGCGGGAGACCATTACCCGGTGACAATGTCCTACCCGGTGACATTATCTCTTAATTACAATCTGCAAGTAATGCTGCAAAAGTGGCCGCAGATAGCTGCTCTGGAGAGGCCCGTCCTGCCGCTGACCAGGTCACTCAGCGCCTGCCAATGAGGGAGACAAATGGGCACTGGGGGCCTTGTGTGTCCTGTCTCCTCAATGACAGAGCTGCACGCAGTGGCAGGGGGTGGCAGATACCAGGTGGACTTCTGACGTCCCACGTCCCCAGTCAGGGGCACGGTACTCCCAGCAGAGAAGAGCCTGCCAACCCCGGGGCCTGCACACACTGTGACCGTGCCCCCAAGGGACAGGCACAGACCCCGGGAAGTCAGCCCTGTGAGGAGGGGGACCTGCAGGGGCCTGGGCAGCGTCCCTGGCTCCGCGAGAGTGAGGAGGGGTCCCCAAGTTCTGAGGCCTCCAGGGAGGGTCAGGGACCCGGCAGAGAGGGGCACACAAAGCCCCCGGGGGACGGCGGCCTTCCGCCTTCCTGTCACAGGACACGGTGGCTTCTCGTCCCAGTCTACATTGAGCCCCTGACTGTGTGACCTGGGACTGTGTCCCACCCTCTCTGTGCCTCAGCTTCCTCGTCTGTAGAGCGGGGAGGCTCGCGGCCTCACACAGAGAGTCCCGTGAACGAGGCCTCGGCAGACAGGCCCTGCGCGTGCCAGCCGTCGGTGCCATCGTCCTCAGCTTCCTGGAATGGCTGTGACAGGCTCCTCAACCCAGTGGCTGAGAGCAGCAGAGCATCCTCTCAGGGCTCTGCCGTCCTGGGGGGCGCTGGCCGCTCCTGCAGTGGCTCTGGGAGGCCCTTGCCCACCTCTCCCAGCCACTGTCCCCGAGGAGGCCACTGTCCCCGAGGGGCAGCCCTGTGCTTCCCTCACGGCCCTGCCTCCCTCTGACCAGGACCCAGGTGGCCCAGGGTCATCTCCCACCACAGGACCTTGACCTCCCCACGTCAGCAGGGCCCCGGGCCACCGAGAGCAGTGCGTTCACAGGCCCCAGAATCAGGACCAGGCACCTTGGGGGACCACGAGTAAGCTGGCATGACCCTCGTGGTGGTGACCTCAGAGACCTGAGGTCAGTGTTTTGGCCACTGGATCCATTTTACCTTGTGAGCATGCTCAGTGGACTGGGCTGGTGAAGGACGCCCACTGGACGCCCGAAGGGCAGCACAGCCCATGTACATGTGGCCCACAACCCCCGAGCGAGGGCAAGCGCAGTCGGCACTGGGTCCATTTTGCCGGCCGCACAGGAGTGTTCTTAACCGGAATTCGGTGCCAATAACTGAACTCAGGAGATTTCACATTTTTAAATCCATTTTCTCATGTGAAATAAAAAATAAAAAAGCCAGGCTGCCCGTCACCGAGCGGCCAGGGACCCTGCGCCCAGAACCACCTCCACCCACTGAATACCCACGTGGCCTGTGGGCCTGGCTCTCACACCCAGCACCCCGTCACATGGTCTTGATGAGAAGTTGGCAGCACCTCCTCAAGGGTCGTGAAGGTTGCCAGGCGCGGTGAACACGGCTGCGATCCCAGAGACTCGGGAGGCCGAGGCAGGAGGATCTGGTCAAGGCCAGCCTCAGCAGCTCAGCGAGGAGACCCAATCTCTAAATGAGACATTCCAAAGGGCTGGGGACGTGGCTCAGTGGCCGAGCACCCTGGGCTCAATCCCTGGCACCTAAACAAACCCAAAAGAGGGTCAGAGCGCTGTCCTGGGAGGCGGGGCTGGCTGATCCCACCTCTGCCAGCTTTGGGCGGGTCACGACCTGCCCTCCGCTTGAACACCAGCAGCCGTCACTCACCGAGGAAGCTCCTGGTCACCTCCACGGGCATGTGAATGACCCTCTGCGAAGCCACACGGTTCCCTCCACAGGACACACCCACGCGTCCCACTCCAGGGACGTTGGCACGGCAGCTCAGCCCCACTGGACTGCACAAGGACCATGAGTGGCCCTGGGCGTCAGGGAGAGCTGGCCTGCGTGTGACGGCCACTGCCCACTGTTTCCAGGTGAACATGCAGAAACCGTCCCTCCTCGTGAGGGCCTGTGGTGGGGCGGGCGGCAGGAGTGGGTCTTCCTGCTGGGCAGATGTGGCACAGCAGGGCAAGGCCACTTGCCTGCGGGGCACAGGGCACTGGGCGGCCTCAGTCCCAGTACTGGCCCCAGCTGCCACTGCCCATGGCCTGCACTGATGTCACGGGGAAACCATGTCCGGCCCTCAAACAGCTGCTGCTGCCCCAGGGCCAGAGGCCCCAAGCAGGGCCAGGGAGGCTAAGTGTCACATCAGAGTCCCCGTCCCCGAGGGAAGGCCCTCCTACCGTCCAGGGCTGGGCAGGGCCGGGCAGACGGGTGGCCACGGGAGTGGAGGGGCGATCCCAAATGGCAGAGACGTCTCCAGGCCACCAGGGAGCCACTGCCAGGACCCCCTTTGTCCACACCACCTACAGGGCTGTGTCCAGTAGGGGTAAGTGTCCTGCCCCCGAGCCTGGGAGGAACCAGAGGCCAGCTGGGCACGGCCCCCAGGCTCCCCGCGTGGCCCCTGTCCCCCTCCTCCCTGGGTCCCCCTGCGCCCCAGGCTGAGGAGCCCAGCACTGTTTCAGATGCGCTGACCCCTGCTCCTGTCCCCACTGGACCCTGGGAAGAGCCTGGAGTCCCCGGGAAGCTCCTGCGGCCTCCTTCCGGGTGGCGCTGCGCTCTGCCTGAGCTGCTGGCCATGCCGGGGTGCTGGGCCTGGAAGCTGGGTCCCCAGTGCCACTTCGGAGAGGCAAAGAGGACGCAGGGGTTCCCGTGGCCGGGCGCTGGGCCACGGTGTGCGGCAGCAGCCGGACGCAGCCAGGACAGGCCACAAGCTGCCATCCGCGCTCACCACCAGCCCAAGACCGCGGAGGGAGACCTGCTGTCTCCGCTCCTGACCGTACAGTGAGGACGAAGGTGGCACCTGGTCGAGCAGCAGACTCCTGACGCAGGCGAGGGCAGCGGGCAGTGTTGACTGGCAGCCGCCCCAGGCGCAGGCCGGCGGGCAGCTCCGGGGTCTCTGCACACCGCCAGGCCTCACTGTCCTGCGTGTCCTGTCCCAGCACCTGGCCACCTCGCTCCTCGTGACCAGCCCTGCCCTCCCCGACAGGTGCCCTGAGTGTCCCCGACAGAATGTCCCAGATCCCAGTGGCATCCAGTCCCTGTGCGGCCATCCTGGTGCGGAAACAGCCCAGAGCGGGGACCCCCAGCCGCGGCCGGGTTGGCGGTTCCCAGTTTTTATGTTTAATTCATCCGGAGCCTCAAAAGTCTCCGCGCTCGGGCTGGGACTGGGGCTCAGGGGTAGCGCGCTGTCTGGCATGCGCGGGGCGCTGGGTTTGACCCTCAGCACCACATAAAAATTTTAAAAAAGATGTGTCCACCGAAAAAACTAAAAAATAAATATTTTTTAAAAAGTCACCGCGCTCAGCCCTGCGGCTGCCAGAGAGGCCGCGCCCAGGCCCCCTGCCCTGCACCCACCCGGCGCCCAGGCCCCGAGCCCCGCACCCACCGGCCCACGAGGCTGGGCCCACAGTGCCCCCTGGTGGCCTTGTCTGCACTGCGCTGCTGGCAGGCCCCGGCCCCAAGGCCACCCACTCCTCCAGGTCCCCAGCCAACACTGACAGGCAGTCCAGCGCCCCTGAACCCCACATCCCCCAGTGCAGGAGAAGAGAGGGGCGGAGAGTGACAAATGCCCCACACAAGGCCAGGCTGCAAAGGGCAGGTCGGGGCCAGGCGGGGAGGCGGGGAGCAGAGGAAAGAGCCAGAGTCGTGGGGCGGGGGAGCCGTCCGGCCCTGTCCCCAGTCCTGCCCCTGACCTGCCCCCATCCTGCCCCAGTCCTGCCCCCGTCCTGCCCCAGTGCCTCGTGTGGCCTGCAGAGAGCTGGGCAAGCGGGCAGGAAGGCAGGAGGGCTGGGACACTGCTCAGGGCCCTGATGGCCCCACGTTGGAGCCCTTCCCAGCTCACCCACCAGCACCCTGACCCTGACCCTCTGCCTCCCGTCAGCAGGCCTGGGGGGAGGAGGGCACCAGAGAGCAGGCGGGCCTCTTCTAGGGCATTCCCTGTGGCCTCTGAGGGGACACCTGAGCCAGACCTGCGCTTTCCTCCCAGCTGAAGGGCTCCTTCCTCCCAGGCTCCCACTCGGCACCTCCATGTCCCCAGCTCCGGCCCCACATCTGCCCTGCCCCAGCCCAGAGCACCACCCCCTCCTCGGGTCAGGCCTGGGTCCTCAGGACCCCTCCCCATCCACGCCTGCCTCACCAAGGCTCCCCGCCCCTCCAGTGGGTTCCCACCTAGCTTTCCACACCCCCGGGCCCACCCTCTGGCTTTCTGCCCCCTCACCCCACTCGCTTCTGCTCTGCACACTCACACCTCAGGGCCTTTGCACACGCCCTTCCTGGTTCCCCAAGGGCTCTCAGCATACATGGAACTTCTCAGCGGAGACTTCTAGAAACCCTCTCACGGAGGCGACCTCTCCCTCCCCCAGAGACTCGTTCCTCCCTTTCCGGCACCAACCACTCTTTGGGAGCTGTCTGCTTAGGCACAGGGCTGTCCACCTGTGAGAGCTTCCTGGTCTTGCCATCCATGTCTCCAAGGCGGATGGTGTGGGTGCCTGGCCAGGTCCCCACAGGTCCCTGTTGACCATCTCTAAGTGCAATCTGTCCACAGCCCAGCAACTGCTGGCCCTCCTTGGAGAACTGCGCTGCTGGAGCCCAACTTGTCCTCCCTGGTCACGTCTTGGCCTCCCCTTGGCCAGGGGTGTCCCCTTCCTGGGAACCAGCCCAAGGTGACTTGGGCACTCTGCTGCAAAGTGCACACCAAACCCGAGCTGAAATGCAGGTCGGGGGCATCCGCTCACCCCTCAGGTCACAAGTGCTCTGCACACAGTAGGTGTCCAGTAAGTGCTGCTGGAGGCTCAGCATCCGAGGTCTATCACTGGAGTCCCGGGCTCTGTAGAGGATGCGCCCACCCCCCATGCTCAGGTTCGCCCCAAACTGACCTTCACTCCACCTCGTGGGCGGGCAGCAATCGGCTCAGAGAGGTTATGAATGGCTCCAAAGCCGCCCAGCAGCTTGAGCGGAGCAGAGGCTGCAGGCGCCCGTTGCCAGGCCAGAGCCCTTCCGTGGCCAGCAGAGGAGCAAAGGTGCAGGGTGGACTCCGACTCTTGCTTCCAAGACCCCTTTGAAAACCTAGGACTACTCAGGACATGCTTTGGCAGGGAGACCAAGACACCCAAGTGATCACACTATCCAAAGCCAGGCTGTTGACCGTGGGGACACAAACCTAAGTTGACCTCTGTCACTCCACAGCACGCATGGAGGCACCTGCAGACCAACCGTGTGCACAGCTCGCCCCCTAGTGGCCGGCCCCAGAACTGCCTGGCAGCCAGCCCTGCAGGGACAGGGCACAGACTCAGGCTGCTATGTGGACAGTGGGTGGCGCAGGGCAGGTGGCGTCTGGGAGACTGTGGAGCAGCCTGGTGAGGGACCACAGAGGAGGGAACAGGGAGAGCTCCACTGCGATGGCCAACACAGAGTCCCCAGCCCGGGCCTACCACGTAGGGCCACCTCTCAGCGGCATGCAGGGACCCACCGTTCCCATTGCCCAGAGGACCAAAACCACCTGGCCCCTCCCTGCCCCTGGGCTGGTCCTCCTACCGCCCTGCAGGTGGTCTGACTCACATTTTTTGGCAGGGGCTGCTGGGGACTGAACCCAGGGCAATTTACTGAGCCACATCCCCAGCCCTTTAAAAATGTTTTTTTTTTTTAGAGACAGAGAGAGAGAGACATTTTTTCAAATATTTATTTTTTAGTTCTCGGCGGACACAACATCTTTGTTTGTATGTGGTGCTGAGGATCGAACCTGGGCAGCACGCATGCCAGGCGAGCGCACTACCGCTTGAGCCACATCCCCAGCCCAAAAAATGTTTTTTGAATATATATATATATTTTTTAGCTGTAGATGGACACGATATCTGTCTTTATTTTTATGTGGTGCTGAGGATCCAACCCAGTGCCTCACACGTGCGAGGCAGGTGCTCTACCACTGGGCCCCAGCCCCACTCCTTAAAGTTTGTATTCTGACACAGGGCCCCACTAAGTTGCTGAGGCTGGCCTCAAACCTGCAATCCTCCTGTCTTGGCCTCCCAAATCGCTGGGATTACAGGCATATGCCACCACGCTGGCACTCTGTTTTAAAAGGAGAAAACGGGGGCTCCAGAGAGGTCGTGTGACTTGTCCGGGGTCCCACAGAGGCGAGGGAGTGGAGGGATACAGAAGAGAACCAGTAACACCCGGAGAGGCACGTTCCAGGGTCCCACACAGTGGCAGGGACCCGGCGTTCTGTCACAGGGCCTGGTGGTTTGGGCTACAGGAACCAGGGTCAAGCCATCTGATGCTCTAGACATTCTAGTGTCAACTGGGGTACAGAGTGCCCTGGACTTCCAATTCGGGGGGAATCCACGTGATCAGGAGAGGTCGTGGCCTCCGGGGGAGGCCGTTGGCCGGTGCCCTTGATGAGGGCAGGGCCGGAGTAAGACAGAGGAGGGCAAGTCCCTGAGGCCCAATGCTGGGGGACATCATGGGGCGTGCAGAGGGCTCTGGGACAGGCAGCCCCATGGTGCCTGGAGGGACAGCCCAACCAACAACAGTGCGTTTGCGGTGACGGATCGCGGTGACGGCCTGGCCCCGGGGACCCCAGGTCACAGAGGCACAGCGCCTCCCTTCCACATAAAACTCCAAGTAGAAGAGGGAGTCCGGGGAGGGAGACCAGGGTCACATCACAGGGCTCTGCGGCAGGAAGGAGGTCCTCAGACAGCCTGGGTCCCAGGGGACCACCAAGGGGCCTGCAGGTGACCCAGAGCCCATCCTCACTGAGGCCAGGGTGAAGTCATTGGCTGGGTTAGGGACCAAGGTGGTGGCAAAGATTTCAACCCCAGAAGGACATTCAGAAGCATGATGGTCACACAGGGGACGCGGGGCAGGGTCCCCGGGACATGGGCTGCTCCCAGGGTCCTGTCCCCTTCTGTCCTAGCAGAGGTGAGGGCAAGTCAGACGTGCCAGTGACGAGGCCTCTACCCAGGAAAGTGGAGAGTCCTCCTGGTGGTGCTCAAATGACCAGGAGGGGGGGACAGGGGGACAGTGGACTCAGCCTTCCAGGGCAGCCAACGGGGCTGCAAGGGGGCCCCTTACAGGCCTGGACCCTCGCATGGCCCTGTGGGCCTGCCCCGCAGCAGCCAGGCAGGGCCCTCCCGACCTCAGCCCCCACCCGAGGGGACCCCGAACACGGGTTCTGAGAACAAATCTAGAGACTGGGTGACAGCCGGGCACGGTGGCCACGCCTGTAATCCCAGCGGCTCGGAGCAAGAGGATGGTGAGTTTAAAGTCAGCCTCTGCAACAGAATGAGGCCCTGTCTCTAAGATACACTAGGGCTGGGATGCGGCTCAGGGGTGGAGTTCAGTCCCCCACTGAAGGACACACAGGGCCAGGCCTGCCACAGACGCTTCTCGGATAAGTGACAATGTGACAAGATGGCCCGTAGGCCCCACCTGCATGCTGGAGCCCGAGCCCAAGGAGGCTGGGTGGGGCTGCTCCGTCTCCCCACAGACCAGGGACCGGCCAGGTGAGGCCACAGAGGGTGGTGGCCCCGGACCAGGGAGACACCAGACCAAAACATAAGACAGAATAGCCCCGCGGGCGTGGGGGCAGCGTCTGCAGCCCCAAGGGGGGGGACCACTGAGTCCAGGAGTTGGGACCAGCCTGGGCAGCCAGCCCCGAATCAAAATTCACAGTGACACTTCGATGGTCCCAAGAAACCCAACACATGTCGTCACCACACCTCAGAGTCATCTTTGTGCAGAAGGCGGGCGTCACCAACTACAGAACCCTGAAATCCTAGGGACAAGAGAACAGGAAGTCCTGGGGACAGACAGGACGCCATGGCCGTCAGAGGCCAGTCCAGTGGCTTTTTTCAACATTTGGTGCTAAAAGTCATCTCCCCTTGGGGCTGGGATGTGGCTCAAGCGGTAGCGCGCTCGCCTGGCATGTGTGCGGCCCGGGTTCGATCCTCAGCACCACATACAAACAAAGATGTTGTGTCCGCCGAAAAAATAAATAAATAAATTCTCTCTCTCTCTCTCCCCCTCTCCTCTCTCTTTAAAAAAAAAAAAAAAAAGTCATCTCCCCACTGCAACCAGATCCACGGCCCGTGGACAGTCACTGGAAGGTCTTCCTCGACGGGGGCAGCACCAGCCTTCGCAGCCATCTGACCCTGGGACGGAGACCTCTGTGGGTCCCCTCCTCCCGCCTGCCCCTCCTACCCAACCTGGGCCAGCCAAGAGCCAGGACCGTGTGACTGCTGTGCTCTGGGCACTGGCCCTGAGCACAGACCAATGGGTGAAGGCGCTGGCCACGGGGACCCTGAGGGGACGGCAGGCCACAGGGCAACAGCAGCAGAGGCGGGCAGCGCCTGGCCCCCCCCAGAGAGCAGTTCTGGTCAGGACCAGCCCCCAGCACTGGCCCCGGCCCCAGCCACGCACCCAGACACAGGCTCGGTTCTTACAAAGTTTATTGCTTCCACAGTGAGTCAGCTTTAAAACACCACAAACCCATTTCTCTTCCAGTAGAAAAGGGGCCTGGGCTGTCCCTGGGACCAGGGGCACTATGGGTCCCGGGGCCTTCCCACCTCCCCCGGGCACCTGGAGCTGGGGACCCGGGTGGCTGGGGTAGGCTGCAGCCACCCAGCCAGGGAGTGGCCGGCTCAGCGTACAGGACAATGGGGGTCAGGGAGGAGGGCCGGACCCTCGCCTGGGGCTGCTGTGACGGGGCAGGGCGCTGGAAGCCTGGCAGGGTGCCCTCTGCCCTTTGTTCCTGAGGCCCACTCAAAGCCGCTCAAGCCCGGGCCAGGCCCAGGGGCTGCGGCGAGGGGCAGGACCAGGCCCTGCTGGCCTGGCTTTGGCACTGGAGGCCTGCAGGGGACAGGCCCGTCCTCCGTGGCTGGGGCCACGCTGGCTACAGGGAGCCGGGAGCAGAAGGTGGTGGCCATCCTCTCCCAGGAGAGGGCTAATGTCCACGGCGCCTGTGGCCAGGCCACAGGTCACCTGGAGAGAAGGTTCCTGATGGCTTCCTGGCGGCCTCTCCCGTCCCTGGCACAGCTCCGTCCCTGAGTGTGTCTGCGCGCCTGGGCACGCGGGGTGCAGGGTGTGGCTGGCGGGGCTCAGGCCGTGGGGCTGGGGGGCCGTCCGCTGGGGGAGTCCTGGAGGAGCGGGGCGCAGGGGCTGGGGGGCCGGGCGGGCTGAGCCACCGGGTGGGGCTGGCCCCCGTCACCTTTGCTGCCCTGTGGAGAGAGGGGGAGCTGGGTCACCGTCCCCGCCACCAGCCCGGCCGGCCCAGCCCGCCCGCAGCCCACACAGAGCCCCTTCCCACTGCCCAAGGTAACACCGACGCTCAGAGGCTGGACACGTCACCAAGGCCCTCCCTGGCTCAGTGCCCCACCTGCCCCACCCCCACCCCTCTCAGAGACAGGGAAACTGAGCCCCGGAGAGACCTGACCACTGCAGGGAGAGGGCTGTCCACTGGCAGCCTGGACGTGGCCTCCACCCCACAGACACGCACAGCCTCAGGGCAGCACTGCACCAGACAGCTGTCCCCAACAGACAGGAAGGGACCCTGCAGACGGTGCTCACAGTCCCCAGCCTCAGATAAGCTGGCAAAGCCACACACATCCAGTGTTGGGGGGAAAGTCCTGGCGAGGGCGGGGGCAGCGGGACTTGAATGGAGGGACAGAGGACACAGAAAAGCACGAGATAGAACAGAAGTCGAGAGACTTGGGATGAGAGTTTATCTAGGCTCACACTCAAAAGTTGGAGTTAGCCAGGCACAATGGTGGCCCTCGCCTGTGGTCCCAGCGGCTCGGGAGGCTGAGGCAGGAGGATCGCGAGTTAAAAACCAGCCTCAGCAAAAGCGAGGCCCTAAGCAACTCAGTGAGACCCTGTCTCTAAATAAATAAAAAATAGGGCTGGGGACGTGGCTCAGTGGCCGAGTGTCCCCTGAGTTCAATCCCTGAACCAAAAAAAAAAGTTTGAGTTACGAAGTTAAGAAGAAGAGGACAGTGATGATAGGACAGGCCCCGTCCCAGCCTCCCTACCCTGAGGACAGCGGGAACCCCCCCCCACCAGAGCCCCGGCTCACCACCCCCAGGGGCCTGCCCTGTTCCTCCCCGTGGGCAGACCTAGGGCTTCCTGCAGGAGCCGGTCCTCCCCATGACGGAAAGTCTCCCTTAGGAGGAAAGGGGACCCCCTCTTGGGGACCTCACAGCCCTGGAGCCAGCATGTGAAGCAGGTTCCTCCAACTTCCCCCTCCCCTCCCCCGCCTGGGGGGGCAATGAGAAGGTGGGGAGGGGCCCAGGGGTTCCCAGAAGGGCCCCCTCCCGTCAGTGGCCCAGGCTGTCGACTGCACAGGGCTCCGGCCCCCCCTTAGAAGCTCTGCAGGGCCTTCCAGTTCTTATTCATTTAAAAATCCCCTCTGGGCTGGTGGAGGCCATTTCCCCTTCTCTCAAGCAAGGCAGCCTCCTGGGGCCACCCCATCCCCAGGTGCAGGGCAAAGTGGGGAGTCCCCTGCCAGGTCTGTTAGGGTGGAGGCCCCCCAGGACCGGCTCCCAGCTGCCAGCCCAGGCTGAGGCCTAGACACCCAGGAGGGGCTGGGTGTCCTGGGGACAGGCTGCCCTTGGAAGGTAGGGGGTGGGTGGAGGGCTGGGTTCTGTGGGCAAGTGGAGGGCAGACCCCAGGTGTGTCTTGCCCCACTGGGGGGGTGCCTAGGTTCTGTCCAGGGGTGCAGACACGGGGACCTCCCTACCCCCTCCCCCTGCTAAGACTGACTAACTGCCACCTCGGCCTGTCCCCGGGGACACCAGACATCCTTCTGCTGGGGACTGGGGGGCAGGGATACCACCCAAGTGTGCCCAGCTCACAGGTCTCCCAGTGGGGTCCTCGGCAGGGTCCTCGGGAGGCAGGCAGGAGAGGGGCCTGGCCAGGATGCTCATCCCCCACAGCAGGGAGCCCTCCTCAGGACACCCGCTGGACAAGAGCAGGCCCCGCCCACTGTCTACCCGCTGTTCCCAGGTGGGCAGAGGGGCCGCAGGCCTGCCCGGGACACAGCGTCCTCCCTCCTGCCAACCTAAGGCCCTGCCGCCACTGCCCACTCCCCTTGACCTCCTCCTCTGGCCCAGTTCCTGGCCTTGGCAACTGAAGCCCGCTGGCGATGACCACTGGCCGAGGCGAGAGCACCCCGCACACCCAGGTGGGCAGCGACGGAAACCCAGAGACCCGGCCAAGGCTGGAGCGAGGGCGGCACATTTCCCAGAAACTAAAATAGCAGCTGTCCCCGGGCAGATGCATGACTCACCCTGGCCCAGCCCAGGGCAAGCCCAGGGCCTTCGGCTCTTCCCCTCAAGACCTGGCCGTGGGAGCCCCGGGCACCGCCTGCTCCTCACAGGCAGAGCTTCTGGGTGAAAACCAGGGAGCCCTGAACACCGAATTCCCAGTGCACCTCCTGCAGGTGTTGATCTGAGCATGTCCCCAACTGCAAGGTCCCTCACTGGCTGCTGGGCTGGAACCCAACCTGTACTGGGCTTCCTGTTTCTTATTTGTGCTCAATCTGGTGACCTGTCGGGCAGAAGCAGTCCTGGATATACTGCCGGGGCTCAGTGGATGCCTTCTTTGTTCTTGATTAGTCTTACCAGGCTTAGGCCAATGTGTCTCAAACAGGGGTCCCTGAACCTTCAAGATGCCCCCAGGGTCCATTAAAATGCAGACCTCCAGCCCAGGAGGCCGTCCCAGGAGGCTCTGGCCCTCCAGGCACCCCTGGGAAGAGGTTCAGGAGCAGCCGGCCTCGCCTGAACCTTGCCTTCCTACTGTGACCTCGAAACTGACACAGAGCAGCCCACAGCCACCGGGGATCAAAGAAACCGAACTGCAGAGAGCCTCCCTGGGCTGGCCCCTGGGAGGGGCTTTACCTGGTACCCACCTAGAGTCTTGCTTCTTGCAGCACAACGCTGGGAGGAGGCGTCATCAGGGATTCAGAGTAGGCCTGAATGGCCTCCTTATCCTTTGAGCCCTTTTTACTACCACTCCAAAATAAATAGCATTTGTCCTAGAAGACAACCAAGCTAATTTATAGTCCACGTCGGCCCAGCCGCGAGGGTCGCGCTCCGCTCTGTGTTTCCCGAAGCAAACAGGGGACGGGAGGGGTGTAGGGTTTTAGGGTCCAGCAGCTTTTCCCAGCCGGAGAGGCTGAGACCAGAGGAGGCTGAGATGGGAGGAGGTTGAGATCAGAAGAAGCTGAGACGGAGAGCTGTGGCTGCTCCTAGACCAGAAGCCCACTCTGAGGATGGCCAGGCCTGGTCCAAGAGGCCCGGCACATTACTTAATGTGCCACTGGGCGGGGGGTGGCGAGGCCGATGGCTGGTTTGGGGCCATTGTGTCTCCTTTGTGGCTCTGGTGCTGGGGTGGAACCAGGGCCCAGAGACGCTGAGGACAGGCCCCACCTGAGCTCCAGCCCAGCCCCACTGGGACAGGGGCATTTTAAATCGACTGGACATAAGAGACTTTTCTGTTAAAATACTTAGGATTATTTTTTTTGCCCCTCAACAAAGACTTTAGAAAACTCTCTCCACAGAGACACGGGAACACGGAGCTCGCCAGAGTGCAATTTAGAAACTCAGGACACATAAAGACAAGTAAGGCCTGAGCTGCCGAGGCAAAGCACAGGTGATGGACACGCATCCCTCATCCGGCCTCTGGAGAAGCTGTGGGAAGAGGCCCCACAGAACCCGGCGGGGGAAACCTCTCGTGGATGGGGCGGGGCGCTGATCTGGGGACAGGGAGGACCTTCACGCTCAGTCTCGTCACCCTCCTGCCTGACTGGGACAGAGACAGGGGCCAGCGGACCAGGGCCCCTGCTGTCCCAGCCCCTCAGAGGCTGTGTCCTAGAAGGACACTGTGACACCTGTCTGCAGGGAGCTTTGCCCCCAGTCCCCACGGTAATCTGGGACACACTGGGCACTCACTTTGCTAGGCAAGTGACAACCAGCTGGGCCTTGGCTCCCTGCAGCAAGGGAGAGGGAGTGGCCAGGGGGCACTTGGGAACTGCTCCCCAAGGCTGGAGGTAGAAGGCACATGGGGCCCTGGTTAGAGTGGGAAAGGCCCACAGAGAGCAAGAGTACAGGTAGCAAGCAAGCAGGGGACAGAGCTTCCCAGGAGCAGGAGAGAAACTGGCTGGCACAGGGTCCCCAGGCCCTCAGGAAGCCTTGGTCAACTCAGGTGTGCCCCTGGGGGGCCTTTCCAGACGCCTGCCTGAGAGCAGCAGCCCCCATCCATCTGGGCTGCTCACCCATCTGCCCTGTGCCCCGCAACCTGAGACTGCCCTGCCGACCCAGATCTGTGGGACAGACTGTGTATTCTGGTCTGTTCTGAATCCCCGCCACCTGTGCCCAGCACAGCCCTCAAATAAGTGTCTCAGCAGATGTGTGCGAGCAAATGCCACGAAAAACAAACTGGTCACCTGTGATCCCAGCGGCTGGGGAGGCAGGAGGATTGCAAGTCGAAGGCCAGCCTCAGCAACTTAGCAAGGCCCTAGCAACTTAGCGAGACCCCATCTCACAATAAAAATAAAAAGGGCCGGGACATGGCTCAGGGGTAAAGCACCCTGGCTTCAATCCCGAGCACCCACCACAGATCTTCCCCTCTGTCCTCTCCTGATACAAGCTGCTCCCAATCTCGCTCGCTGGTTGCCTGCTCCTGACCCTCCTGGCCCAGGACCTGTTTGTGCCAGGTGACAGAGTGACTCCTCTTTAAAAAACCCCAAGTTACCTGCCCGTGTGCTCTCTCAGCACCATCTCCTGTCCCTCCCAGGACTCCCTCCCCCAGCCACCTGGGCCCTGCCCAACCCTCCACTGTGCCTGCCCTGTCGCTGGCCCAGGGTCTTTGAACTGGCCCTCCCTCCATCTGTAGCACTTTCTCGGTGCTGTGTACTTGCATCTAAGCTTGGATTCCAGCACTCCAGAGGTCTTTCCTCTCCGTATTTGTCCTACCTCCTTGGACAGGGGTGTTCAGTCTGGGAGCCACATACAGTGGCCACCGGCCTTTCAAACAGGGTGAGCCGAATGGAGAGCTGCTCTAAGTGTAAAAGACACACCGGATTTCAAAGATTTGGGGAAAAAATTTGCAAAGATTCCTATATCTTTCCTGTTGGTTCTTATTGTGACAATAACATTTCGGACATATTCGAGTTAAATTCAGCTGTGCCTTTGACATTCTGAGGCTGAGAGAAACCTGCACACACTGACGTGGCTCGTGTTGCAGTTCAGCTCCACAGCAGGGGCTCTGGCCGGTCACTTTCTCTATGACCCTCTATCATTGGTAAAATTATCTCTTCTCATATTAACCTGGCTCTCTCCTGTCTCCCGCCTCAGGAGTGCCAGCCTGGTTGCCCCCCCCCCCCCCCCCAGCAGGGACCTGGACGCCCTGGCTTAGCAGCCTGGCATTCACAGGTGCCCACCTGCTGAACGAGAGCCGGGCCTCACCCCCCAAAGCCCGCTGCGGCCCAGGGGAGGTCCCAGGCCACCAGGAGGCAGAGCAGAGGCTGCGCAGGGTGCGAGAGATGCGAGGAGGCAGCAGAGTGAAGGATGAGGGAGGATCAACCCGATGCCCGGCCCGGCCCGGGTGCAAACCCGGGGCCTCGCGCAGTCACCTACCTGGCTCCGCGCCTGGTAGATGATGGGGACGAGCAGCAGCGCACCGCCCAGGGCCAGCAGCGCATACTGGGCGTAATGCATCACCTTGGGCATCAGCACCAGCTGTGTGTAGAACGTCTGCAGCGGCTTGCCCTCCATGGCCCCGCTCTGCGGAAGGGCACACAGCTGGGCCCACGCGGCTGTCCCGCAGGCCTGCACCCTCGCCCGCCCACCAGGGTCCAGGCGCCCACCTTTCCTCGGTGCGCTCCATGAGACTACATTTCCCAGACGACCTTGCAGGGGCCTGAACCATGTGATCACAGCCTTACCAATGGCAGGCAGACCTGGCCCACTAGCCCCTCCCACATGGCCGCCCTATCTTAACCTGACCAATGAGGAGCCGGAGTCTGAGAGCCTCCGGGGGCGGGGCCACGAGCGGAAAGCACGTGGCGCCCGGGGGCTGAGTGGCTCGGAGCACCGCACCCCGCAGCCTGTCAGCACGGGCTGTGAGCAGCAGTGACCTTGACCTTAAACTTGACCTATCCCTCCAGGCCACTAGCAATCTGGGTGAGGCCAGAAATAACATAACAAAACAAAATAATGTAACTTAACAAAATTAAATTTAAAAAAACCCATAAGGAAATTAAAAAGCTTGGAGAGAAGAAAAGTAAAAGGAAAAATTTGACTTCCTTGAAAAATCAGCTTCCCTTCTTCTCCCCGTGGAAGTGGGCACAGCAGTCACAAAATCACCTTACACCCCGCCTGGGACGCACTGCTTGGCACCCCCACCTCATGGTCCTTGCAACCCACTGGCATGGACATAAAGTCTGGGGACAGTCCCGTCCCCTGGCCCAGCCCTGCCCTCCCCCAGGGTCCCGACCTGTGGCCGCGTAGACTTACCTCTCCAAACCACATCAGTGGCAGCACCACAGGCTGGATCTTCCCGGTTTGTCTGGAAGTGAGACAGAGCAGGTGAGTTGTGACAGGGTGCAGTACACAGATGTGGGCAGGGACGGTGGCTCCAGGGTCAGGAGGGATGTGGTTCTGGGCTGCTCAGTTGTGCAGGGCTGGGGAACAGGGGACTTCCTGGCAGGGAGCCATTTCACAACTCGAGCATAATCTGTTCAAATTAAGCTCACATCTGAATGGCTAGGCTGACGGCACTTAGCTGATTCCCATACGCCGCCGCTTTTAGAAACAGAATCCCAATTTTATTCAGGTTGGCGATGCTCCCAGGTAAAAGACTGTCTCTCTCGCTGAGAGCAGGGAGGGCCATGTGACCAAATTCTGGTTGTTGGGATGTTCACAGAAGCATTATGTAGAGTAGCTGGGAGGAAAACACTTTCTGTTCTCCCTTTCAGATGTGTGAAATGCAGATGCAATAGCTGGAGCTCTGGCAGCCCTTTAGACCACTTAGACCACCTTGAAGATGGAAACCGCGTGTTAGGAAAATGGATCAAAATGAGGGGATGAACTTGGACCGTGACTGTCTCGGGCTATCATAGCACCCCAGGACGTCTGCCTCCCAACGTCCTCCAGAAGACTGAACGGAAAACAGTAAAGCTTTGTCCTGTTTGAGTCACAGCTGTTGTGTCTCCTGCTCTCTCAGCCAAACCTAATCCACCAACAACCTCATGACCAGCGAGGACACTCTTCAGTAACTGCCCTGAAGGTGCCCAGTGTTGCTTGGAACAGCAAACCCAGGACGACAGGGACGGCCTGAATGTCCCCGAGGACCCTGGGCCTCCTCCAGGTCGTCTCTGTGCAGGGAAGACTGCAGAATGTCCGACAGGGAGGGTCGGGGTCCTCACAGGCCACCAACGAACGCGTCTGAGACGCGTCAGGCATGATAAGCAAGCTGCGGAAATGATCCAGGACGGACTCCTAGAGAAACCCCCTGCAGCGTCTGCATCTCTGGCAACACATAGTGAATGTAAATAAGCAGGGGACGCAGGGCAGGGATTCCACAGGTGACAGGGGACAGCACACGGGAAGCTCCACTTAGTTTCCCGTCAGGAAGAGAGTGACCTTAAAACGCGTGCCACCGTAACAAGTAACAAAATGCCAAAGGGGCAGTAAAGGGCTGACAAACATGACCTCACCCTGGGGTCAGGGTCAGCAGTGAGGTCTGTGGACAGTCTGCGCCCTGGACCAGCACCTTCACTCAGCACTCTTCCTCCTGCGCCTACTGCCTGCCGAGCACGAGAGGACATCGGATCCATCCCCACAGAGGCCCCCACAGCATCGGGAACAAGGAGACTGAGCCCAGTGGTCAGGAGGCTGAGGCAGGAGGAGGGCAAGTTCGAGGCCAGCCTCAGCAACTTGGCAAGACCCTTAGCAACTTGGTGAGACCCTGTCTCAAAATAAAAAATAAAAAGGGCTGGGACGTGGCCCAGTGGGTAAGCACCCTGGGTGCAGTCCCCATACCAATAATAATAAATAATAATAAATAATAATAATAAAATGGCATCAGAGCAGAACTCAAGGGGAAACTAAGGAAACAAGGAGCAGTGTGGATCCTGGTCCACCCAGGGTACGACAGGACACCAGGGCAGGACACAGATGTTCTGTAGTACGTCTGTAACTTTTCTATAAATCTAAGACTATTCTAAAATTTCCAGTTTATTTTTAAAGGAGTAAAAAAACTCCGGGGAAGAGGCGTTGCTGGTGCCGATCTGGCCCGAGAGCTCCTGCGCGGGGTTCAAGGGCCCAGGGGACAGGAGCCCGCTGGCCTGGCCCCAGAGAAGGTCGGGCTGAGCTCCGAACCCGCCACCCCGCCCCGACACACGCCCTTGGCCTGTTGCGGCAGGTGGACAAGGTGGTTACGCGGGATCGGCAGCCAGGCTCCCACCAGCGGGCACGGAGCCAGCGGGGCCCCTACACACCACATGGACAGGGGTCCCCGGCCGGCGTGAGGCTGCGGAACGGGGTGGCACTTCGCCTTCTGTGCCCCGTCCCTGTCTCTGCAGAATGGGGTGGGCAGGAGCAGCCACCGGCAGTAAGCCGAGGGCCGAGGGAGCAAGGCTGACTGGCACGCGGCCCGTGAAGGCGCGGAGCAAGCGCACAGTGATGTCGACGCCCTGTGTGTGCGGGTCGGGGCTCCCGACCCTGCAGCTGTGCCCACGTGCCTGGGTAGTCTGTCCCTCCCTCCACGCCAGTTCTTTCTGTCCAGCACCCAGGACCCCGTTCTCCCTTCCCCACCCACCAGAAGTCCACACGTTCAGCAGTTAACAGGGGAGACGGTGCAGCCCACAGCCCCAGGATGAATCCCAGCTCTGCCTCTGTGAGCTGTGCCACCTGAGACAGCTCTCTCAACCTCTCCGAACTCCACTCTCTTTCTTTATAAACAGGGAGTAACAGTGGTGAGAGTTAAAATACGTGGCTGTTGTGCGGCCCTCGTGAGCTAGAATACATGCAGGTGTGCAGCAGTGCCTGCTTCTTGGAGTCAGGTGTCCTGACGATGGCTGTCATTCGCCTGTACCCAGAGGAACCCTTCACTCCTCCGCCCCCACCTGTGTGGTCCCTGTTCCTGGGGCCGGCACCACCCTCATCACAGAAGGGCGTCTGCAGGGTCCTCCCTGCTCCTCGACTCCGGGGATCCAAGCCCTGTCCAGGCCCTGGGGGCTGGGGCCCTCAAAGGTGCCTGAGCCCCAGTTCCCAGGCCTGTGCTGACACGCCCTCGCGTGGCAGAGGGACTCCGCGGAGGTGTCTGGCCGAGCACCTTGACACGGGGGTGATCCTGGGTTATGAGGGCAGGGGCCGGGGACTGGACGGTGGAGCAGGACGTCAGGGGCCGGGGACTGGAAGATGCCACCCAGCACAGTGGGCCTGAGGATCAGGGCTTGAGGTGGAGGTCACGGGCCAAGGACCTTGGATGCCTCTCTCTAGAGGCCCCCAGAGCCCCTGGGATGAACAGGCCCTGCCCATCCTGCCCTCAGCCCAGAGGACCCTTCCAAACTGCTGTCAGGTGACCCATGTGTGCAGTTCCAAGCCACCAGTCTGCTACGTTGGCTGTGGGCATCTGCTACAGTGGCCGCAGGCGCCCGCCACCCCACGGCATCTCTCCTTGTCACAGGAGCTTGTTGTCACTGCTGCTGAGTCAGAACAGTGAGCAGGTGGCCAGGGACCCGAGGCCTCCGTCCCGGGCTTGCTTGGGAAGGAAGGGGCTGCGCTTGCAGCCGCGGGGGGCACAGAGGCCCAGCCCAGCACAGTGTCCTCAGGACCCAGTGCAGCCTCCCAGTGGGTGGGTGGGCTTGCATGTGTCACCTTCAGAGAAGGCCACAGAGACGCTGTGGGGACAGAGGGAGGGTGGCTTAGGGTGCAGCCTCTGCCCCTCCGAAGCCTTTGGGAGAACCCACGGGACTGAGTGTGGGTGCCTTGCACCGTCCCTGTGCCCGCCCAGGGGGCAGGCAGCACAGCGGCTCCTGGTGGCCGCTGTCTCTGGGCCCCTCCCGTGGCCACCCCTCCCAGCCCTCTGGCGGCAAGACACCTGCGGTTGAGTCACCTCCACTGAGACACCTTGCTGGCTTCAGGGGAGGTGGGATGGGGCCAGCCAGCCTGGGAGCAGCCCCCAGCCTCCATCAGCGCCCAGGCCCCCAGCCATTGGTACTGGGTGGCGACTGGCCAAACCCCAGACCCAGCCCCAGCCTCCTGGCTCCTTGGCCAAGGTCCCCACCTGGCCCAGTGACATGGAGGTGGCAGCGGGGGATCCTGGCTGTCACCAAACACAACCCAGCTACTAGTGGGTCTGTTGTGCACCCGGAGTCCCTCCAGGACACCCCAGCAGTCGGGCCTGCAGGTCCCGGCCAGGCCGGGAGCCCCGTGGACAGGCCAGGCATTTACCAACCCAGACAAACGCTGGCATTCCTGCCGCCCAGGAATCTCCCAGGAAATCTTCCAAACAGAGCCATTTCAAATATGCTGCAGAACAGGCCCCGACACGAAGCCGCACCGCGCCGCCTCCAGCCCATCCAACTCGGCATTGGGAATGCCGGCGGGGACGGGGACTGGGACGGTGACAGGGATGGGGACGCGGCGCTGGTGCCTCGGGCACTGCAGGAATGTGAGCCAGCACAAAGGCATTCAGTTCCCGCAAATGGTGACCCAGACTGGTGGCCCGAGGCCCACTCCTGCACACAGACCCGGGGGGAGGCACATGTCTACACCGAAACTGGACGGGCCACGCAGCCCCACACGTCCAGCACGTCCCACACCTGGGAGGGCCCGGCCCTGAGAAGCGCTGACCCACCCCAAGACACAGTGAGCCTGAGGACCGGGTGCCACACACAGGCCACTGCGTGAGACTCTGTGTATGAGGGGCCAGAACACGGCCATCCACAGGGACAGGAGCAGACTATGGTGGCCAGGGGCCGGGGAGGGGACAAGGGCTGCTGGTGGGAAGGAGTTCCTTTAGGAGTGGCGGGAACATCCTAGAGTCCACTGTGGCCCTGGTTGCGTGACTCTGAATACACCACCAAGCGCTCGGCTGCACGCTTTCCCAGGGTGAGTCTCACGGTGGGAGATTCTGTCTCCATAAAGCTCTTATTTAAAAAAATCAGTGCGCAAGCCGGACGCAGTGGCCCACGCCTGTGAGCCCAGCAACCGGAGGCTGAGGCAGGAGGACAGCAAGTTCAAGTCCAACCCAGAGACTTAGCAGGGCCTGGGGACTTAGCCAGACCTGCCTCAAACAGCACTTTTAAAAAGGGGCTGCAGATGCCCCTCGGCATAGAGCCCTGGGCTCGATCCCTGGGACCCGGTTAAAAGGAAAGAACATCAGTGCTTAAAACCTCCTCTGGAAACAGATTTAAGATCAACACTTTGTCTGCCCGCCTCCCCCAGGACGGGCAGGACGGGACCCCGGCAGGCACCCTCCCATCCACACCCTGCTCCTGGAACAGGTCCCTGGGGTCTGGGGACCCTGGCGGCTCAGCCTGCAGCCCCAGCTCCCGGCGTCCACTCACCCAATGCCTTTGATGGACTTGACGTAGATGCTCAGCTGCAGCTTCACAGAGCAGTTCATGGGGATCCCCGTGACCTGTGGAGAACACGCGGTGAGGACATGTCCACGGGCCAGCCGCTGCCCAGGGGGGCTTGCTATCATCAACCTCGGGCGAGCAGCTGGCTGGGGGCCTCCCGCCCTGTTCCAAGCACTGACAGCGGGGCTTCCCAAACAGCTCTCGTGCCCATGACGTCAAAGTCCCCTTGGTAGAAGGGACCGTCACTGGGTAGAGGAGGCCTGACCCTTTCCATCTGTCACCTTAAGGCCCCAGATGGCGCGTCTGGGCTGCCCCCTCCCAACCCACACCCAGCCACGGGGGCTGCGTCCTCTGGGTTCACTCCCCACTTCTCCGTCACCCAGAGGGAAAGCCTTGGCGAGGCCTGCGGTCCCCGGCTCTGCAACTGCAGGCGGGGCCTCCCTCTCTGCCAGAGCTGGCCTCGGCCAGTACGGGGCAGTGACCACACTTCACACAGAGCCCAGGATGCTTGTCCCGTTTGTTTGTACGGTGTCACCTGCTGTTTTTTGGGAGGCTCTCGTCATCTCCTGTTTGAAGCCGCACTGAAGGGCCCCTGATTGCAGGAAGCCACTTTGTGCTGGGCACAGTGGTCACAGCTGTGACCCCAGCGGCTTAGGAGGCTGAGGCAGGAGGACTGCAAGTTCCCAAAGCCAGTCTCGGCAACTTAGCGAGACCCTGTCTCTAAATAAAATATATATTTTTTAAAAAGGGCTGGGGATGTGGCTCCGTGGTTAGGCGCCTCGGGTTCAATCCCTGGTACCAAACCAAAAAAACCCGACAACAATCCACTTTGTAAGTGAGCCACTGTTTCAGAAAGTCAACAGCTAAAGAAGTGCCACACACAGACTCCAACCAGGAACATGCTTCCAGAACAAAGGCAGGAAATAACAGAGGGAGAGGCCCAGGTTGGAGCCCGAGGGCCAGGCTGGACAGTAGGAGCTGACCCCCCAGCTCAGGGGTGGCAAAGGCGCCAGATTCGGGTGGCAGGGAGGGCCATCCCCTCTCGCAAGAAAGGGCTCGCCGCCCCTCACAGCAGCTCCCAGGCCGTCCCCAGCCCGGGCAAGAGGAGCTCCCGAGCCTGGAACCGGGAGGGCCACGGGGTCACCCCAGGCTCACACCACCCTCCTCAGAGAGACCGCTGCTATCTGGAGCCTGGATTTCCAGAGGGGCCCTCCGTGGCCAGCTGCTGACCTGGGCTCACTGTGCCCCAACTACCTGCAAAGCCCTCAGGGTGAAGCCAGCGCCTGCTCTCCCGGCTGAGCTCGGTGCTGCAGGGCAGGGGGCCTGTGGGTGGCCCCACACCAGCCCGGGCGAGGTGCGCAGGCCCCTCAGGCAGCCCTTCCCCAGCTGTCACCACTCCCTGCTGGGGCACGGTGCGTCCTGCATGCCCACGAGGAGCCTCGGGGAGCCTGGACCGCCTCCCCCACATGCCCACTGCCTCCTCCAACTTGGCGGGCATCCTCCTGGCTGAGTCCTGAGAGACCCCTAGTAAGTCCCCTGGGGGCCCTGGGAACCCGAGCGCCTGCCACCCTCTTTCCCTCCAGGTTCTAGGCCCTGCCCCTGGGCACTACCTGCCCCAGGAAATCTGGGCTTTTGGCCTCGGTGGCCAGGTCCTGCCTGGCCCACACCCCCCAGGGAACAGGAACGTGGGCCACTAGGGCCACCCGCCCCCCAGGCCTCACAGCCCAGCAGCCACTGGGTCTCTCCCAGCGGGTGCAGGGTCCACGGCCCACACCCACACCAGAGGTCCCACACGCCACCCCGCTGCTCCGGCCAGCAGGACCCACCCGGGAGGGGCTCCCTTGACGCAGCCTCAGGGGAGGCGCCGGCCCACCAGCTGCCAAGACAGCCTGGGCCTCTCTCTGGCCTCCCAGCCTCTCTGGCCTCTCTATTCAGGGCCAAAAAAAATCCCCTCACTCACAGCCATCAACAAGGGCACAGGGGAGGCCGTGCTCACACGGGGCTCTCAGAAAGCCAGCGGAGAGGAGCCAGAAGAGTGGAGTCAGAGGGGAGGAAGGACGCTGGGGCTGGGCCCAGGGCTCGGTCAGAGGCCAAGGAGGTCCACAGAGGAGCAGGAAGAAAAACGGGCAGAAGGGCATGTGGAAGGGCTCTGAGGGGCAGGAGGGACGGCCTCCCTGCACCGCGCCGGGCCAGGAAGGGCAGGGGGTGGGTCAGGGACAGCTGGACCCCAGGTCCCCCAACAGCAGCAAGGAAGCGCAATCAGGCCAGGCATCCGTCGGCGGGCCAGCGGGTTAGGAAGAGCTGGTCCGTCCACACAGCGGGCTGCCTTGCGGCCTTACGGGAGTGACTCCCATCACCTGGGACCACACGGGTGACTGAGGGTGACCTGCCAAGTGACTGGACCAGGCACAGACCCACAGCGTGCGGCCTCACTGTGTGCAAAACCCGAGAACTTGGAACTCAGAAGAGAGCCGGGTGGTTTCCAGGGGCCGGGGCCGGGCCTGCGGACAGACTTTCAGACAGGAGGAGTCACTGGGCCACTGTCACAGGCCGTGTGACGTGGTGACTGAGCCAGAGTCAGTGAGCTGGGTACTTGAAAACCACTACGAAAGGGGACCCCGCGTGCCCTCAGCAGGAGTGAGCGCGAGGCCCAGCCACTCTGCCCCGTGTGCGCACACGGTGACATGGGCGCCTTGGCCCCCTGTGACTTTTATGTCTCAACTTAAAAAATCACTTTTTAAAAAAATTCTTTGGGGAGAACCTGAGTGTCCACTCTAGGAGCAGAAACCCACAGAATCTTCCTATGGGCAGCGGGGGCCTCCGAGTCCAGCTGGGTGCATTTCAGGGGACAGAGACACCCGGGAGCTGAAGGCCTGTCCTTGGGAGGGCACAGATCCCTCCTGGTCCCCACATGGGACAAGTCCCCGAGTCTGATTTATCTGCAGATGAGCCAGGCCCCGGCCGGTGTCTGGAGATCTTTATGGCACAGCCCGGCCGCCTCGGGACTTGCAGAAGAAGCACAGGCTGATAAGTCCTAATTAATTTACGATCCCAGGGCCGTTTATAGACCCTTATAAAAGGACAATAATATCCCTGACCTATGGAGCCGGGATAAAGTAGGGACCTTTGGTGGCTCGACATTCTCGAAGTGCCACTGCCAAAGAACGTCAGGCCACCAGCCCCCAGTGGTGGGTCAGCTCTGCACTGGGGCCGGAGGCAGCCGGGCGACAGCCACTCCCAAGAAACCACCTGCCCCAGTGCCCGGCGGGCAGGGCTCACCGGGTGGACATCCAGGAACAGGGAGTGCTCCTCCGGGTCAGGGTGCAGCCCGGCCACCGCTTCTGCCAGGACGGGGTCGGCGTTGAGGAAGTGAGGGTGGGAGAGGAACAGCGGTGCACCTGGAAGGCAGAGGACACAGGGACATCAGAGGAGGGGCACGGCGGCTTGTCCAGAGGCCCTGAGCAGGGTCCAGGGTGCAGCCGGGAGGCAGAGCCGCAGTCTGCAGAGCTCGCCAGGGACGATGACTAGAGGCAGACGCCAACATCCAGCCAAGGAGGAGCCCGAGGCCCAGGCACGGGGACGCAGCGAGGGACGAGCTCTGGACTGGAGGAGAGTGACATCAAAGAGACAGACGCCAACAGACGCCAGGCCAGGAAGGCAGGGAGCGGGCTCCAGGGACAGCAGCAGAAGCCAGCAGGGGTAGGGTGCCTGGGGAGCGGGTGCGTGAAGGAGGACCGCGGGGGACGCAGGAAGGAGCGGGCCGGGCCTCTGCGCCAAGCTGAGTGCCTCGAGTGTCTCCGCAGGCCGCGCAGCAGGACCGGAGAGCTCAGGTGTCACACCTGGGCCCGCCACACACCTGCCCCCAGCGGCCCGTCTGAGGGGTGGCACGTCCTGGGTGAGCAGGGACAGCTGGCCGCACCCTCCGAGTGGAGATCCCCACACAGAAACGTGAGGCCGAACCCACCACAGACAACCCAACGGGCAGACGCCAGCCCACGCAGACGCGGCCACCGCCCGAGGAACAGAGTGGACAAGGAGCCTCCCCGTGTCCCAAGGCTCCAGAAGGGACAGACGCTCAGAGACAGAAGCAGACTGGCGGTTGCCTGGGGCTGGGGGACAGAGAGAGGGGTGACAGTTAATGGGCACAGGGTCTGCTTGGGGGAGTGCTCTGGAATCAAAGAGGCAGTGACCCTGCGACAGCATGAACGGCCAAGATGCTCGTGAATCACAAACTTCAAAATGGTCCCCCTCCTAGAGCCACCATCCCCTCCTCCCCTGCCAGTGGTGACCCCGACTCGCGCCTATGTGCACCTCCAACCTCAGATCCTGGCCCCCACGGCTCTTCTCAGCAAACCAAGGCCCCCACGGCTCTTCTCAAACCAGTCTGAGGTGAGAGCCAGGTGTCATGACGCCTGTCCTCCCCATGTCCTTCTGCTCCCCTTCCCAGGTCACGCATTCTAGCCCGGCCCATCTCCACCTCCCGACACCCTGCCCTGGGCACAGTGTGCTTCTCTGCACGCAGTGTGCTTCTCCGCACAGCTGCCGAGGCCTCCTGACTGTGTTTATTTTTTTTTTTTTTTAGAGAGAGAGAGAGAGAATTTTTTAATTTTTATTTTTTAGTTCTCGGCGGACACAACATCTTTGTTTGTATGTGGTGCTGAGGATCGAACCCGGGCCGCAAGCACGCCAGGCGAGCACGCTACCGCTTGAGCCACATCCCCAGCCCCCTGACTGTGTTTAAACCAGAGCTCTACACCCCAGCCGGAGCTGGTCAGCAAGGAAACGTCAGGCCAGGCAGAGGCTGAGGCAGGAGGATCGCAAGTGTGAGGGCAGCCTCTGCAATTTAGCGAGACCCTAAGAATAAAAAATAAAAAGAGACGGGCACGGTGGTGCACCCCTATAATCCCAGCAGCTCGGGAGGCTGAGGCAGGAGGATCATAAATTTAAAGCCAGCCTCAGCAATTTAGTGAGGCCCTAAGCAACTCAGCAAGACCCTGTCTCTAAATAAAAATATTTTTTAAACAAGGGCTGGGTAGCGGGGCGCCGTGCCACACGCCTGTAATCCCAGCAGCTTGGGAGGCCGAGATAGGAGGATCAACAAAGGCCTGGGGAGGAAGGCGTGCTCCACCAGGCCTCCAACCTGGGACACCAGTAGCCGAGCAATGTCCCCGCGGCCCTGGGCTCAGACGGCAAGCCCACGTGGCTGCGAATACCTGCACGCAGACGTCCGAGCCTGTCGGCCACTTCATTTCCAAACGCCCTGGAAGACACCAGCCCAGGCAATAAGCATAATTAATTTATAGCTTTATGGCACATCGAGCAGATGTTATTGCCGCCGATGGAGATTAAGGAACGCTGCTGGGCAAGTCAGAGGCCCAGAGGCTTGAGGTGAGGGAGTTCTGAGTCCAAGAAATTTCCAAGGCCTGGAAAGGGAAGCGTGTGGGTATTTTTTTAATCTTCAGATAAAATGCCAGAGAAATGCAGACGCAGGTGCACCGAGCAGCACATGCAAGAATGTTCTAGAAGCACCCCAGCCATGGTCAGAGCACGGCACCTGGCGTACCTCCACTTAGAGGAGGGAGTCGGTCCTGATGGGTGTCTGAGTCCTCCCGTGCCCTTGGGAGTCTGCTGTGGACATGCCGAGAGTCAGGGCCACCCTCTGCAGGGCCTGGCCCCAGTGCAGACCCTCCCCTGCTCTCCGCCATTGCTTCCCTTGGTGCCAGCCTTCCCTGCAGAGCAGGAGGCCAAGCGTGAGATGCCAGCCTGGCCTCGGCCCAGCCCAGCCCTGGTTACAGGGACCGGTTCACAGCTGGACACAAGGCTGACCAGTCAGAGCGACCCTGGGACCCTGGCTGCGGTGAGGAGGACCCGGGGCTTGGTCTCTGTGGACTCCCAGCCGGCAGCCACTGGGGGTTCTGGAGCCAGCCCAGAGGACAGTCCAGCTGAGGCCTGGCGACAGGCAGCTTCCAGACGGGATTCGCCCTGGACTGTCGGTCACGCTGACCAAGTGCAAGTGTCCTTTTAGGCCCAGCATCTGCCACTTGCCACCCAGGGTCTTGCAGCCCTGCTCCCAGCAGGCGACTCCACCTTATAAGCAGAGATTCCCGGGGACACCCGTGGACACCCACAGTGAGATGGGCAGAGGACAGTGTCCAGGTGGACTGCACAGGCCCCAGGGCCAGGCCCTCTGCCCTGAAACCAAGGATGCCGTCTGGTCTCTTGATGACCCTCCCTCCTGACCCCGCTCGGTCCACCATGCACAACCCCCTCCTCTAGCTGGAGGACGTGGCGGGAAGATGAGGTCAGCAAGACCTGGCCAGGCAGAGGGCCAGCTTCTTGTCCCACCAGCCCTTGACCTCAGTCACACCTGCCTTGGGCCTCAGTTCCCCAACAGGACCCACCCTCATGTCCAGATATTCAAACACAGTCTGAGTAGACATTACCTGCTGGGCACAGCCCTGGAAACCGAGGGACCAGCTGGACAGAAGGCCAGGGTGCAGGGAGCCTGCAGAGCGCCCACAGCCCAGCCAAGGAGGCCAGCGGGAACAGTGTGCAACAAACCCCGGAGGAGCAGCCAGAGACGAGGGGTCAACGGGGGAGCGGCCGGCGGCCACCTGAGGACAGGGTGTGGGAGCAGGGCTGGCTACCAGGCAGAGGAGGGACGCAGAGCCCCGCTGGGCACAGAGTCTGGCCTTGGCTGCAGCCAGAGGGCGAGGCCTGTGCTGTCCAGGGGTCCTGACGGGGCCCAGGGCAGGGCCTTCCAATGGGGCCCAGTGGCCTCCATGAAGTGTCCACCATGGCGGTCACCAGGCCACGTGGCTGGGCGTCTGACCTGCAGCCACTGTGGTATAAGGAGAGCGTTTTTAATCTTATGTCAATTAAATTAGTTCCAACAGCCACAGGAGGTGCAGGGACTGGTGGGCAGGACTAGGAGGCCAGAGGCCAGATGGGTGGGCGAGAGGAAGGACCCCGGGCCGTGTGGGGGCGAAACCACCTGGGTTTGCACAAGGGGTGAGGGGTGAGGAGGGATCGAGCTGACGCCCAAGCATCTGAGTTGAGCAACTGAGGTGGGCGTGCCACGGAGATGGGCCAGGTCCCGAGGCAGCAAGGGCGCCCCAGGACATTGTGCGGGCATCAGTGATCACACCCGACACCTCGGAACAAGAGGGTTTTGCACAACAGTGGGCCCACGCCAGCTCCTCAGGCACCAGGACGAGGTAAAGGGTCCTTCCCACTGAGCCTCGCTCTCGGGCGTGGGAGGCAGATCTTGGCCTCGGCCCGGGGCCCACTCCTACAGACAACCTGGCTCTGGGGTAGCCTCGAGGGTCCTGAAAACTAGCAGCAGGAGGACATGGAGAAAGAGCTGGGAGGACAGAGGGGGCCAGAGGGGCAGGGCCTTGCTGGCGTCTAAGAGGAAGGGCCGTGAGCGGAGGAACACAGGCCCCTCCAGGAGCAGGGGGGGGCAAAGAACCGACAGCACTACCAGGTGGCCAGGACCTTGACCGTGGCTGGCTGGACCGTGGCCGGCCTCAGATCACAGACTGTGAGGTGACAGGTCTGTGCTGCCCTAAGCCACGGGCTGACCTGCCACTTCCTGTTATCATCAGCCCTGCTCCCTATCTGCGGCCTAATGGGATTATCAGAGGACAGAGGCCAGAGATTAGGCAGACGGCGGGCAGATAAGCCCCTCTCCCCCCCACCTCCTGCCCTCCACCCAGGACACCTACCGAACCTGCAGGTGCTGACGTTCTGAATGCCGGACTCCAGGCACGGGCAGAAGCCTTCGTTGGGCGGGTAGACTGACCCGTTGGCAAATAAGGTTTTGGGGGCCACGAAGCGATAGGTGGGGATGCCCTCAAACATCCCTGGCTCCTGGTAGATGAGCTTCATGGACCTGCAGGGGGCAGATGGGGCAGATGACCCCAGAGCCCCTGGCTGCCCCCTACCTGACACAGGTCGCCCCAGGGAGCCGCCTCGCCCACCTGAACGGCTCCCTCCTGGGACCACACCTAGTGGCCTCTCGCCCAGGGAAATGCAGTGTGGCCTCCCTGACCAGGCCAGTCCACTGTCCACAACCACACAAGCTTTAAATCAAAAACTGAATATAAGCCGGGGGCCATTGTGCATGCCTGTCATCCCATCGGCTCAGGAGGCTGAGGCAGGAGGATCGTGAGTCCAAAGCCAGCCTCAGCAACAGCGAGTTGCTAAGCAGCTCGGTGGGACCCTGTCTCTAAATAAATACAAAATAGGGCTGGGGATGTGGCTCAGGAGTTGATGGCCCTGAGTTCAATCCCTGGTACCCTCCCCCCACCCCCCAAAAAACCAAAAAACAAATCAGTGCCCCTGCCACACATCCGAGGGCTCAGCCGACCGTGGATGGAAAGCCAAGCCGAGAACTGACTCATCCTGTGTTCACGGGACGGCCCCAGGTCAGCCAGTCCCACCTGGTCCATGGAAAAGGTCCTGGTTTTGATAACAGAGGTCTGATGATAACAGAATGTCCCTTCTCTGAGAAAACACCCTGGGTACTCAGGTGCCAAGGGGCACGCGGTCTGCACCCTGCGCTCAGTGGTGGAGGGCGAAGATAACCCAAGGGGAGGTGGCACATGGCACAGCAGCTGGGGTGGCAGAGAAAGAGCTGGGGCACCTGGGCCTGTGGTTGGAACCCGTCCAGTCAGCGCCTGGTGCTGAAGGTGGACCCCAGGTGGCGCTACTGGGAGGTGCTGGAACCCTCAAGAGGCGGGGCCTAGTGGGAGTCTCCAGGCCATTGGGGGTGTGCCCTGACCTTGGGACCCCAGATTCTTCCTCTTTCTCTCTTTAGCCCCCGGGCCATGAGGTGTGGGGGGGGTCCTGCTCTGTCACACACAGTGCTGCCTCGTCACAGGGCTGACCCTCCATGGACTGCAGTTTCCCCAACTGTGACCAAAACAGACCTCTTCCCTTTCCAGAGTGATTAACTGGCACATTTGCTGCAGTGACAGAGAGCTGGCCAACCGCTGGGGAAGGGTAGACAGGTAACTCGCACTTTCTTGCAATTTTTCTCTAACATTCCAGCAGGGCGTTCTTGCAATTTTGCACTTTCTTGCAATTTTTCTCTAACATTCCACCTACAATCCCAGCAACTCAGAAGTCTACGGCAGGAGGACCCCAAGTTTGAGGCCAGCCTGGACCACTGAGCAAGACCCTGTCTCAAAGAATAAAAAGGCCTGCAGGGGCAGCTCGGGGGAGAGCGCCCCCTAGGCTGGGTCCCGGGTACTGCAGCGTGTTCTATTGGGGGCTGTGGTGTAGCTCAGGGGTACAGCGCTCGCCCAGCACACGAGGCCCTTGGTGCAATACCCAGCCCACAAAAATAAAATAAAATAAAATAAAATTCTATTTTTTTTTCTTAGATTTCTTTAGCTATAGGTGGACACAGTACCTTTATTTACTTTTATGTAGTGTCGAGGATCGAACCCAGAGCCTACCTGGGCTAGCGAGTGCTCTGCCGCTGAGCCCCAGCCCAGCCCTGAGGTTCTATTTTTTTTTTTTTTTTTAAAGAGAGAGTGAGAGAGGAGAGAGAGAGAGAGAGAGAGAGAAGTTTTTTTTAATATTTATTTTTTAGCTTTTGGCGGACACAACATCTTTGTTTGTATGTGGTGCTGAGGATCGAACCCGGGCTGCACGCATGCCAGGCGAGCGTGCTACCGCTTGAGCCACATCCCCAGCCCTCTGAGGTTCTATTTTTAAAGCAGCCACACATGCCCAGCAAAAGCACTCTACTGTGACATTCTGTGAGTCCCCTGACAGGAAGTGACCACCCAGGGCACAGGAACTGTGTCCTTCCTGCCATCCCGTCCCACACCTGGTACAGAACAGGGCTCCTTGGTGTGACGGGGAGGCAGAGAGTCAAGGGTGCCCTCGTGAATTCCCAGAGTGGCCGGAACGGGCCAGCAGATCTGGCAACACCTGGAAAAGGGCCGTGGGAGGCCACAGCTGTCCTCAGCCCACAGCCGGGGCCGCTGGACGGCTGCAGAGCCGGGGACGCAGGGCCGGAGGAGCGGGGTTACCTGCAAGCCTCAGGGCTATAGAACTCCAGCGAGGACTCGGGGTTCATGAAGGGCGCCCACATTTGCCCGGAAGTTCCATTGATCATGTTGCACTGATCCGAATGCCAGAAGTTGACCTGTGAGGAGCGAGGTTGGACCGGCCATTCAGACAGCCGCGGGAAGCACTCCAGAGGTGCACACTGCACCGGCCCCAGCCCAGGCGCAGCCACTAGAATCCCAGGGCCGACCGCATCCTCACAGACGCTGACCACATAACTCTGCTGGGGACCCGGTGACATCCTCTGTGCAACGTGCCCGCGCCCCACCTCTCCCTGCCCCAGTGGAAGTGGACAGACGCCTCGTAAAGACAGGCAAACGGAGGAACGTGGCCGGCCGTTCAAGATCCTAATGGGGAGTGGCCCAGACTCTCCCGGGAGCAAGGCCCCCAGACCCAAACCAGCCACTCAGTCCCCACCCTCTGGACAACTGGAAATCCCTCCCCTGTGTGCTCGCCCATGTTGTAGATTGAAAAAAAAAAATCAGAAAGGACGTTCACGGCATTCATTAGCCAAGGTTATCCCGCCACCCAGGCCCTTCTGGGGTGACTGTCCCCAGGACCCAGGTCTCTGCGGCAATCACCAGGGGACCACTCGTGGGTGGAGAGGCACTCTGCAATCGTTGTCAAGTACCCTGAGGACAGGCCAAAGCTGCAGGACCTGGAGCAGGAGATGACCCACTGTGTTCAAAGAAGGAAAATCACGTTTCTCTGGGTCCGGACAGGCACGCGAGGGGTGAGGAACAGACAGGAAGACTGTCCCCAACGGCCACCGTGGGCTCGTGGGTTCCTCTGTGGTTGGGAGGGAGAGCGGAGACTGCAGGGCCTCGGGCATCAAGGGCGATATTATATACGTTACGTATCATGTTAGTTTAATGTGTGTTCAATATACGCCTTGGTTTTATTTTTAGTGTTTCGGGGGAGATGTTTCAAAAACATTCCTTGTACATGAAGAATCAGGCAAAGCAAGGGCTGTGTCCTCCACAGCACAGCCTTCACCCACCACGGGTGATACCCCCACACTGAGTATGTCCTTCCTGGGGACAGCTGCCCCTGCCCAGGCTTCAAGAAGGGGCCCCAGGGACCTGGCTAGGCCACTTCCTGTCCTGCCATCCCCTGAGGCTGGGGCCGCCCATGGTCCTCACCTTGCTCAGCCCATTCCACTTGTCCACGAGGTGAATTCTGCTGAAGTCCTTGACCCCTGTGAAGACCGTGAAGACCCCCGAGTCCGAGTTGTTCATCTGCAGACAGTGGTAGAGGACAGCCTCCCTGAGCCTCCAGACAGGGTGAAGGCCCAGGGAACGGCGGATGCCAAGCCACCCCCAGTTGCACCCCAACTGCACCCCCAGCAGTGAGGGACCTCCCAGGGGAGGGGGCGGATGGGAGATCCCTCACTGCTGCGTCCCCTGCACCTTAGGGTTAAGAGAAACCAACTTAGGCCTCTGGGAGGTCCACCCTACTGGTTTTCGAGAGCTGAAATGTCACCTGCTCTCCTTTCTAACTCAGGGAGGTCCCTCTCCGCCCAGGCGAATGGCAGGCTCACTCCCACCCCATCACCCCACTTGAAACACAGCATGGCCAGGGGCAGCAAAAGTTGATGTCACGGCCAGTGGACACTTGAAGGACTGGGCACAGGCACTTCCCCAGCTCTCTGCCACAGCTATGGTGACAGAAGTGTGTGTCAACTCTGGGCCTCCCTCACCTGGGTCCCTGAGTGACCACCACAAGCAGGAGGCCCCTTGGTCACACACAGTGGACACAGAGTACAATCCAAGAAATCAGTGTTTGCTGCTTTAAGCCACTGACATCGGGGCTGCTTGTCAAGGCAGCATAACCCAGTCGATCCTAGCTGATCCTGAGTTTATGGAGCCTTTAGAGAGTGAGGCCAGGCCCTGGTGTTCAGTGCCCCCCAGAAGCAGGTTTCCAGGTCAGAATGAAGATGTGCACAGCTCATAGAGACAGAGTGGGGGTCTGGAAGTGCTCTCTCCCACCCTGGCCTCCAAGAGCTGTGCCTCTGTCAAGTCCCTGCCCAGACGGAGCTGTTGGAGGAAAGAACAGCTTGAGCCAGCCCAGGGGACACTGAGGTGTCAGAGACTGTTAACATCACTGCTGACCATGCATCAGGACAGACAAGGCACACTAGAGACCGCCTGCCCTATCCAGAGCCACCCCCTGCTTTCTCCTTCATCTCCAACCCACGCCTGTCTCAGGGAAGCACCCACATTCCCAGAAGGCTACACTCCCAGCTCCCTGCAGCTGGTGCAGCCACGCGACTCGGTTCTGGCCCACGGAAAACAAGAGGAAGTTGGTTTATCCCCTCCCCACAGGAGACAGCTGGGTCTTGCGATTCACCCTCAATTCTCCCTCCAGCCCCCCCACCTCTTCCTTCCTGCCATGTTGCCTGGAATAAGGATGTGATAGCTGACACTCTAGCCGCCTCCTTGAGCCAAGAGATTATCCTGAGCATGGCAACTGCATCCCCAGGATGGCAGAGAGGAGTGGCAGAAGGCTTCCAGGACACTGGAGACCCCAAAGCCACACCAGCACTGAACAGCTGACCACCAGACCGTTATTTTGAGGTTTCCGTTATACACGGTCAAACGTAGATTGTAGCTATGCTGCTGACTATTTGAGAACTTCCACTTGCCAGGCCCTGTCGGGTGTGTGGATGCTTCTACAGAACCGTGCTGCTTACCCCAACTTGCCCGTTCACCCACAGGACCAGAATCTGCCGACCTGGACAAACACACCCAGGCTCAGCATCAGGGTCCCCCCCACCCCACCAATCTACACCAGAACAGCAGAGCCTAGAGAGAGGGCTGAGACTGACACATCCAGGGAGCCCACGGAATTCCACTTCCAGAGGGCCAACATCAGCCGTCAGAGGTCAGGGATCAAATGCTACTTGGATTGATCTTGGCTGGGGAGCCCAATCAGTGACCCTATCAGGTTAGCAGGGGTCAAGATCAGGATAAAGGAGGCAGCTCAGAGCAGAGCTGGGGTTGACACTGGTGATCTGTCTCCCCAGCAATCATTCCCATTTCTTCCAGCAAAGCCTCCAATTTCCTAAGCTAAGTGAGCCCCAATCACATCATTAAGCCTGGATCAAGCTGTACCTGAACTCACCCCCAAGAGTTTTCAGTTGCGTGAGTCAGTAAATTCCCCGTTTTGCTTATACTCATCCGTCAGAGTCTCTACCCAACCAGCTGCAAATTCAGCCAGTCACTGGTTTCCAAGCTGCGTGGGTCACACTTACCTCAGCAAACAACCCGAACTTGCCCTTCAAGGGGAGCATGTCTGGGAAGTACTTGTTGATGAGATTCACGAGGGGGTCGTCGTAGCCCCACATGATCTCGCCCACAGTGCGGTTCATGAAGGCTCGCTCCCCTAGGGTGCTGAACGCCAAGGTCATCATCAGCTTCAGACTCATGGGCCTGTTCTCCATCATCATCGCAGCACCCTGCAGACCCCGGAGATGGACACCGCGTCAGGGCTGCACATGGCCCCGCCAGGGGGAAGCCAGGCCCAGGAGGGCCCGGGAGTGGTGGGTCCCCTCTGCTGGCCTTGACCCTGGCCTTGACCACCCCAAGGGGCAGGCTGGCCAGAGGAGGAGCCAGTGCGGATCCGGGCACCCTATTCTCCCACCTGTACCTAGTGCCCCTCCAGCCAGCGCCCGCACGCTCCCGGGAAGAGGGCCCCGGCCAGCAGCCTCACCAGGACCAGGATGTTGGGCAGGACGATGTAGTCGCTCTCAGAGCCTTGGGACTTGGCGGGCTGGAACTGGAAGCTGCGGTGCTCCCGGAAGGACACCGTGTCATTGTTGTTGAAGGTGATGTTGATCTTGTGCCTGAATTCTCTGCAGGGAGAGCGGCCGCTGGAGGGTGCTCCCCGCAGCCCCCAGCAGCACCCACCTTGACTCCCTGGGGAGGGGTACCTCCCGACCAGACGGCACCAAAGCTGAGCATGGCCAGCTGCTGCCTGTCCGCCCCACTGTCTGCCCACTGCAGGACGCACAGCCTTGTCCACACAGCCTGGCTCTGCTTGCCCTCACCCTCATCTGAGTCACCTCCAGAAAGCACCTGGATCCCGACACCTCCCTCCACCTGGCATCCGTGTCCACCAGGTGACCACGCCAGCCCCTCCTTCGAGGCCTGCAGGAAGCACATGGCTGGGGATGTGCCCGAGGGCCAGGGCTGGACCCCGCCCTCACCACTGACTCCCTGTGCCTCAGTGTTCTAGCGTACGGAGCAGGAGAGACTTGCTTCATCAGGCTGTGCGAAGGGTAAGTGGGTCTAAACACGTACAGCCACCAAAACCGTCGCCCGGTGCCCAGAGCACCACGTAACACTAGCTGCCATGGTCAGTACTGTCTCACCTCTCAACCCCTCCAAAGAGGAGAATGCGTTGCGTGACCCCACCTGCCTTCACCTATAGGACCCACCAAGCTCCCAGGGCAGCCCGAGGTCCTCACCATCCCACCCACTCCTTCTCAGGCCTGGGCTCCTCCGCTCTGCCCTGGTTCACGGCACTCCAGCAGTGCAGGCCACCTTCCCTGCCTCGGGGCCTTGGCACACACTCTGCCCAGGACCCTCCTCCCCCAGAACCCCTTCCTGCCACTCAGCTCCAGCAAATGCCCCCTTTGCAGAGGTTGTCCCTGACCTGCCATCAGACCCAGCTGCTGATGTCTGCCCCCAGAAACAAGTCCAGACCCCACCAGCTGTTACCCTCCCACGCAGGCCCAAAGCCTGACCTTGCCCACTGGTTTGCTCCCACCACGGAAGGCCTCCTCTGCGGCTCCCACAGTGGACCAGCATGGTGCCTGGCACATGCACCTGAGGCAGGTCATGGGCACAAGGAGCAAGCGTGAGCTGCGGCCAGCCAGGGTCAGCTCCAAGTGCACTTCAGCAGAGGCTCCCTAAGGCAGAGCCAGGCATGGAGCAGGGCAGAGGGTCACATGGGACCCCCATGTTCCCGCCATCCCCCACGTCTTGGAAACTGCTCTGGCCATTGCAGTGGGTCCTGTATGTGCCATGGGCTGTGCCCTGGCCAGCGTGCCCAACTGCCAAACCTCAGGCACGTTTGAGCTTCCAGCCTGGGCTCCTCAGAACCAGACTGTGCCCCCAGCCAATGGGAACACACTCTGCCTACCCAGCCCGGGAAGCCAGCCACTCCTCGGGGGGCCCAGCTCCCTCAGCCACAATTAACAGTCCAAGGCTCAGGCAGGGCAGGCGGCCAAGCCTGGGATCCCCACACCACTGGCCTCGCTGCTCCTGTGTGGAGACAGGGTTCTGTGTAAAATAGTTCATAAAAAGGTGTGGCCACTCCTAGCAAGTGTCCCCACATCTCAGGAGTCTTATGGCAACTCCTCTGTCCTGACTTGGGCAGCACAGGATGGCCTGACACTGACACCATGTGCCGTCCTCATCCCTGGACTGCACTGGGACAAACTGAGGCTCTGGGTTAAAGTCACCCCTGGGGCCACAGCCAGGTACAAGCAAGGCCAGAGAGCAAAGGCACAACCCAGGCACTGGGTCAGCACGAGCTACAAATGCTGGTCCCATCTCCTGCTGGCCCTCCCTGTCCTCCACTGCACACGGGGTTGGGATGGAGGTGCTCGCTCTGGGCTGCTCTGGGTGCGTGCGTGTGTCATTCATAGGCCCTGCCTACCAACTCCATGAAGAACTAGCCAGCACGCAGCTTCCTCTGTGCGCCCAGCCTGCTGCGGAACCAGTCTGCGCTCAGCAAGCAGCCCTACCCTGTCCCTGAGGCCCCGCCCCATCCCTCTGAGGCCCCGCCCCATTCATCTGAGCCCACCCTCTGAGGCCCCCCATCCCTGAGCCCTGCCCCAACTTCTAAGAATGGGGCCCAGCCCCATTCTTCTGAGGCCCTGCCCACCACAGCGGCCCGCTGCAGCCCTGAGGCCCCTCCCCATGCTCAGAGGCCACGCCCATCCATAGAGGCCCCGCCCCACCCCGAGGCCCCGCCCTCCTCACCTGTACACGTAGGGCCCACGTTCCTGCACCTCCGGCTTCCCGCCCTTCAGGATCTCCTCGGGGTTGAGCACCTCGAAGAAGTAGACAGACAGGTAGAAGGGCACGGGGATCTCCTTCCACATGCTGAAGGAAAGGCTGCTGGGGTCGATGCGCACGTTCTGTGGGTGGGAAGGCGAGCGGTCAGGAGGGTCCTGCATGGGCAGGAGGGGCTGGAGCAGCCACGGGGCGGCCCGATCCTACCAGGGTCTGGGGGCTGCAGAGGGGCCAGGGGCTGCAGCGGGGCTGCGGGGGGGCTGCCGGGGGGCTGGGGCAGCATCACCTACAGGGGTGGACGCTGGCAGGAGAGGGTGGCGGGGCTCCGCCTGGTCCAGCACCTCCTCCATTCACGACTAGGAGCTGGGGTGGGCGCGCAAGCAAGACAGCCCCTCCCCAGCCGGCAAGGCAGGCGTTGACCCCTGGGCCAGAGAGGTGCTGTGACGGAGCCCAGAGAAAGCACGGGGAGGGGAGAGGGTGGGACTCCAGACAGTCACCAGGGACTGAAATGTACAAATACACAAGCCAAATCCCAAATAAGAACCAAGGTAGTGGGGGACACGCACCCAGGGGTGAGGGTGCTCCAGCAACTACAGCTGGTGCAAAGCTCTGAGACAGGAGCCAGCATTTGAGGGGAGAAGGCAGGAGGTGAGAGCAGAGAAGTCCATGAAAAGCCCAAAATATGGAAGTTTTTATGAAAACTGATTCCTGATGCTTGGCAAAAAAAAAAAATACCAAATTGTCCTAAAGGGCCGAAGGAAAGAGGCCAGCAGTGCACCTGGCCTGTAATCTCTATCTCTGCCCAGCAGCAGGCCTATCAGATGCAGCCCAATGTGTCACAAAGCCAGGCAGCCAGGGCAGCTTGCATCACCTCCCACAGTCTTTGAACACAGCCTTCCAGGACAAGGACATCTGCTCCCACAGTCCCCAACCCTAATCCACAGGCAAAGGCCCCGAGGAGGCAGAAGGCCAGAGCCCGCAGTCCAGACCCGGTCACGTGTCCCCTGGAGGAAGTAGAGCGTGGGTCTGAATCTCCTTCTGTACAGCAGGGCCGCGACACCATGGCCATAGCTCCGCTAGTGGGCCTCTGCGGCACGTGGGTGATGATGGCTTCCTCCAATGCCATGAAGTCTAGCCTGGAGGGCTCTCCTGAGAAGACCGGGATCCTCTAAGTGTCCATTGCTAACCATGTCTGCCCCTGTGCTGTCCCCTGCAGGACTGCCCCAATAAACTGGGCATCCAGTGCCCAGGGACACTCAGGGGAGGGGAGGGCTGGGCACTGACAGCAGCAAGAACCCCCCTGGGGGTCCTGTGCCAGGCCACTGCGCTCTCCCCTGGCATGGCTGGTGGAACTACCCACTGTGGCCCAGAGAAGCAGCCCAGGCAGGGACTCAGCCCCCCAGGAGGTCTCAGTCCCACCTGCCCACAGCCACACGAGGGGACCCTGCATCATCCTCCCACCTCGTGCCCCCTCTGCAGGTGCCCTGGGCAGTGGAAACCCTTCAGCCCCAGGCCCTGTGCTAAACCAGTCACTGGACAGTGCCCAGCTCCTCAGACACACCGAGCCATCCCAGTGTCCACTTCTGACAGAAGAACAGCATGACTGTGACTTCTAGCTCCTTAGAGGGCTTGAAAAGACAAAGAGAGCCCAGGGCCCTGGAGAAGTCCTCACGAGCACAGGTCACAATCCTGTGTCCGCAGCACTGAAGGACAGAGGGGATCTGGGAGGGGGGACGTGCTTGGTGCCGTGATGTGCTGGCGGGCGTGCCTGTGACACATCGGATACGCTCAACACACACGCCTTCTGTGTCAGTGACCCCTCAATAAAGCCATTTGAAAACCAGGCGCACCAGCCCCCCACCCGCCTCCTCCCCAGCCCAGCTTCTTGAGGAGGCGGAGAAGCCTTGAGAACCCCGGGGGCCCAGCTTGCCTGATCCCTGGGCCTGCTCAAACTGGTCCTGGAGTCAAACAGGCTGAAACAAGAAGTCACCAGATAGCCACTGGTCCATCTCTCCCACAGAAGGGGCTCCAGGGCCCCAGCCCACTCATTTGGCACTTCCTGCAGGCAGGGTACAGGCCCGGCTCACCCCTCTGACTTGGTGGCCGTGAGCAAGTCACCATCCCTCTCTGTTTCCTCAACCCTACAACGCGCATAAGGTCACCATCCACCCGTGGGCTGCTGTGGGCTTGGACGAGTCTGTGCAGGTAAAGTGCCCAGGAGAGGGTCCACCGAGCCCCCGGCATCCAGAAGGTGAGCCACGTTGTCCCCTGGCCTGAGGTAACCCCTCTGCACACCGGCACTCTGGGTTGGGTACGGACTTTGCCCTGCTTCTGACCAGCAGGATGCTCTCCTCTCAGTCACAGTGAACCAGGGACACCTGGGCCAGGCAGCTGATTAGATAGCAGTTCGGGGAGCGCAGACACGGGCTCTTGCCAAACAGGGCTGGTTCTGTGGTACTGTCCTGGTCCCCCCTCCCCAGGCCAAAGATCACCTCCCTGGAGATGGGAGAGAATGGCAGGCACGTCCTGATGGATGCCACTCCCTCCCTCCAACCCAACAGGCCCTTCAAGTCCTTTGCAGAGAGAAGGCAGAAAGGCTGTGGGGAGGAGGGGACACCTGGGCTGGGTATTAAAACACAAGTCAGGCTTTGCCAGCTAGAGTGGGAGGGAGTCCCCAGCAAAGGACAAAGCCCGGGCAAAGTCTGAGCCGCCTCTGACACAGAACCGTCCTAAATGTCCCTCAGTGACAGTATGTATTTAAAATGATGATGTATGGAAGTGACCCAAATACCCGTCAGCAGAAAAACCACCACACCCCGAGACGACAGAACCCACCCAGCAATAAAAAGGATCCAACTACCAGCGCGTGCCATAACATGGTGAGCCCCCAACGCATTACCCCAAGTGGGAAGAGACCAGACGCAAAAAACCACACACTCTGTGTTCTTCTGACATTCTGGAAAACAGAAAAAAAAAACAGAGAGACAGACACCAGACCAGTGGTCGCCAGGGGCCAGGACTGCACACAGGCACTGGGAGATGGAATGTCCTAGATCTTGATTGTGGAGGCCACACAGGTGAGGTACACACCTGAGATAAAACTCGTCAAGCCGGGCGCAGTGGCGCACGCCTGTAATCCCAAGTCTGTGCAGGGTAAAGTGCAATCCCAGTGGCTTGGGAGGCTGAGGCAGGAGGATTATGAGTTCAAAGCCAGCCTCAGCAATTTAGTGAGGCTCTAAGCTTCTCAGTGAGACTCCGTCTCTAAATAAAATATAAAGGGGCTGGGGATGTGGCTCAGTGGTGAGTGCCCCTGGGTTCAATCCCCAGCACCAAGGAAAAAAGAATCAAATTGTCCCCTGAGAAGGACAAACACGAAAGATGGGGCTTGAAAACGTGACACTGGTGTTTTTAACGGCTTTATTAGGATCTGTGCCGTGTCCCCCGCCCACATGGAGGGCACGGTGCCGTGACTCAGCAAACCCAGAGCAGTGCAGCCTTCACCACTGCCTACTTCCAGAACATTCTCTCCTCTCCGTCCCCAGCAGGAGTCACTCCCCAGTCCCTCCAGCCCCTGGCCCCCACGAGTCCACTTCCTGTTTGAGATCTGCTGATCCAAATCTTCGCATGAAGTCTCCACATGTGTCAAAAATGTTCTGCTTCTGAAACCAGCAGAGACCCGAGGGCCCCACACAGCTCCTCGCGCAGCACGCTCTGCTCTGCGTCAGCGCCTCTGGCCAGCTTGATGTCCCCACGTGCGTCTTTCCTGCTTCCTCTCCTTCTGGCCACCAGGGCTCCACAGTGACCCAGCTGTCCACCCACCCACTTGCTTCCTCAGTTTGGAGCTTTTCTGAATAAAGCAGCCCTAAGTTCATCGAGTTGCACACTCAACATGTGGGAGCCGCGTCTGACTGTGCCATACCCGAGTGCACTGCTGTCCCTGGCACACCCACGACCTGCCGTGTCCACTGCATCCAGAACATTGGGGGTAAAAGCAAAGGGCAGGTGTCATCGCTACCTTTAAAACAACACAGTCACATGGCGTGAAAAGAAGGTGACACCAAGGCAGCGGGCGAGGACTGAGGCCCAGCACAGACGGACAGAGAGGCCCAGTAAGAATCGCCCTGGGTCGTGGGCGCGGAGGCCACACCTGGGATCCCCGGGACTCAGCAGGCGGAGGCGGAGGGTTGCAAGTTCAAGGCCAACCTGAGCAGCTATGGAGACCCTGTCTCAAAACAAGGATTGAAAAAAGAGAATGGCCGTCTGGTGTGGGGAGCGGCAAGAGGGCTCTTCAGGAGCAAACCCCATTTCCTGGTCTGGACGCTGGTCACCAGAGCTGTGTGCTGTGTGGAAAGCTGACAGTGCTATGTCCTTGGGATAAGCGTGGCCTTCCACGTCCAGGCCACGCCTCGCAAGATAGTCCTGGAACCATAATGTGATCTTTGTAAATATAAAAGATCTACTGCGGACAGGCCAGGACCCAGCAGATGATTCTGCACAGATGACACAAGCGGCCAGGGAGCCCCTGCAAGGTGCCCCGCAGAGACGCAGATCAGGGTCCCAGAGAGGCCACTTCCCACCCACAGGATGGAATCGGTTTTTAAAAACTGGGAATGAAGGAGGATGGGCGAGGCCGGGCAGATGGGAACCTGGCCTCCTGCGGGATGCTGCTGAGGACGCCGGGGCCGGCAGAGCTTGCCACCAGGGCACCAGATTGCCACATTCCCCGCCACCCCCAGGAGGGCCCTGGAAAGAACTGAAGACCCTGCCCTCTCATGACCACGCTCACCAAGGTCCCCACAGCTCTGCTCGCAGTAGCCAAAAGGGACAACTCAGATGTCCAGAGAGCAAAGGAGAGGAGAAACAAGATGCGTCCCCAGGGATCCAGGCACAGACATGGACACCCACCGCCCCGAGACCAGCCCTGGACGCACGGTGCTCAGACAGCTACAGACGGGCCACTCTGCCTGACCCCGCTGGAGGGACGGCCCCAACAGGCGAGACGGAAAACAGACGGGCTGGCTGGGCCGGGAGCAGGGGTGGGTGGGGACAAGGTGGCTGTGAAGGCCGAGGGGCAGGCTACAGTGCGCACACAGGTGGCGCTTGACGTCGGGCAGAAACTACCAGTGGGCTCCCGCCACTCCGGCCAGTCCAAGGCCCACCTCGGCTCTCCATGCCAAACGCCACCCTCTCCAGCCAGCCTCTGCCCTCCTGCTGTGCCCTGGAGCCAAGCCCCAGTCCCCAGGGGCCACCTCCTGAATAAAGCCCCCAAGGACCCTGCTCTGATGTCATCAGGAGCCCAGTTCGTCCACCGCACATCCCTCACGCCCTGCCAGGCGCTCGTGAGATCTAAAGACACAAAGATGAAAGACACGGGTCCTGCCCCTGAGACGCTGGGGACCAGAGGGGCGCGGAGGACCTCATGGACCCTCCCCAGCACAGACGGGTCAGAACGCACTCTGCCCAGGCCAGCTCACTAAAGGGTCAGCGGCCCAATTCACAGGTGTGGACACGGAGGCTCGGAGGCCAAAGGCCTCGCTGAGGCCAGAGGTGCAGGGAAGACCAGGCCCCAGGTTCTGCGTCCCCGTCAGGCCAGGGTCCCCACCTCTCCTGGGCCTCCCCAGCTCGGGTGCGCGGGAGTCGCACAGTCAATCATTGACGCAGGCGGTCAATACACAGGCCAACTCCCCCTCCAGGGATAACAGGAAGAGGACTCCAGAGTGACCACACACCCTGGCCCAGGAGCCATGCTGACCTTGGAGGCCCAGATCTGGGACAGGACAGATCCTGCCTGCTCCTGTTGGTCACCAGCCACACACAGATCCCAGGGCTCCCAGGGCTCATCCGTGGCCAGCGGGAAGAATGAGCAGAGAGGACCAGTCTGAGCCTTGGGGACACCACGCCTTTGACTAATGCTCTAATTTCTTTTGCTTTTGAAGGGCAAAGGTAAGAAGAATTAAAAAAATCTTTCTCAGAAACCCACGCACGTCCCAGAACTCGTCTCCCAAGCCAGTTAGTCACCACCCCCCACCCCTCCCCTGGCTCCAGGTCTCACCGGCCTCCTGCCCACGGGCCTTGGACCTGCCCCCTCTTCTCCACTACTTGGACATGGGCAGCCGTCTCCCCTGCTTCCCCCCACCCCGGGCTCCCCCGGAATCACCCTTTCGACACAAGCCAGAGGGTGTCCTCCTGCTCAGCCCCTCTGTGGCTCCCGAATTCCTGGCAGTGACCCATGGGTCTTGCACAACTGCGCTCCCATAGCCGCCCTCTCAGCTCCGTCTCCCGTCTGTGGCTCCCTCTGTCCAGCCACGCTGGCCTCGCTGTGGCCCTGAGCTCTGGCCTCTGCTCGGCCGTTGCCCCAGCAGGAGCTGCCTCCCCAAGGTGGCCACGCAGGTGGCCCCTCTGCCTGAAGCCCCTGCTCGAGGAGACCTTTCTGAGCCTCCTCACCTCCGGGCAAGGCGTGGACGGCAGGCTGGGTTCTGCCCAGGCTTGGGGACCAGCCACCACAGTGGGAAAACAGACAAAAAGAAGAAACCAAAACAAAGCCCTCCTTTGCAAAGTGGCCCCCCATCACTCCGCTTGACCCCCTGGCACCATCCATACCAGAACTCCCATGCGTCTGGGGGCCGGTCCCCTTCCTGCCGCCCAGCATTAGTCATGACAGAGCAGCCACCAGGGACCACAGGTGCCCCGAGGATGGAGACCACACCCAGAGGCTGGTGGGGCAGAGGGTAGGAGGCTGGGTCCCCAGATGTCCTAAGCCGCCCACCAGCCCCAGGCGCCTGGTGGCGGGGGATGTCCCTCAGCGCCTGCTGGGACCCTGGGCCTGCACAGGATGGCTGGACTGAAGGGCCGGGGGTGCAGCAGCCCCAGGCTCCTCCGGAGCTGGGGGGACCTGGCACAGTCTCCATGGGGACACTGAACGACCCGCGATGGTACCTCCAGGCACCCGCACGGCCACCGAAGACGGTCCCCCTCAGAGTGGCCTTACTGGGAACAGCCGGGCAGCAGGGACCACACAAGTCCACCAATGAGAGAACGGGCAACAGACAGTGACACAGTCACACAGGGGAAGCCCCCCAACAGGGACAGGCCACAGCCAGCGACGGTGTGGGGCAGGGACACCAGGCTGGATGCTGCCTTCACCGACCCCTGGGTCGGGGGTCACAGAGGGCGAGGCGTGGGGCGGGTGGGAGCTGAGGGAGGGCCAGGGCTGGGCCAGGGCAGGTGGCGCTGGCTCTCGGGCACTGCCACCCCACCCCAGTGGGTGCCCTCCAGCAAGCATGGCGCTCCATCTCCTACAGAGAAAGACGTTATAGCACAACCTTCCTGCCGCCAAGGAGGGCGCTTCCCGGGTGTCCAGCACAGCCCGGGGCCGGCTCCCGGGACGAAGGTGTCCCAGGCCCACAGAGGCCCCACGGGTCCTGCTGCCCGTCAACTCTGACTTCTGAAGCACTTCACCATCCCAGGGCAGCAAGGTGACCCCAGGACAGCTGCTGGGGACCTCGGGAGACAGGTGCGAGGCCCGGTTTCCTCACCTGCTAAACGGGGGGGGGGGGGGGGAACAGGAGGACCCACTTCCAGGGCCACACGGGCTGATGTGGGCCAGAGGGACCCGGGGTCTTTTGCCCACACCCCCCACCGACCGGACAGGGAGAGGACAGTCACACAAGCCCAGCAGGGGGCCCACCAAGCCCCAGCCAGGGCTCCTCAGGACGGCCCAGTCATGAGAACCAACGGCGCAGACCCAGGAGACCAAGGAGACGTGAGCACAGGAGCCAGAGTCCTGGGAGGGGACAAGGAGCGGCTGTGGCTTCCACAGTGTGCCCACACGGTCCCTTATGGTCCCAAAGGTGCCGAGCCAGGTCCCGGTGTCAGCCCCGGGGGGAGCTGGGCGTGGACCCTGCCCTGTCCTCCCAGATTTCCTCTGAACCTGGGATTGTTCTGGAACAGAAAGTCCTTCAAAAACAAAGGTCGCAGGTCCCCGGGTCACAGCCCGCCTGCCAGGTCCCCCCCAGAGCTTTATTTAGACAAAAGGAAAAACATGTCCGTGTCCTCGGCGTGACTCCACTGCCTCCGAACGTCAGCTTTTAAAATTTTGAGAATTTCCAAAGCAGCATCTGACCCCTTAGAACGTCACTCTATGTGTCCAGATGTCATTCCACCAGCCCCAGGGACCCTACCTGTGCTTTCCCGGCTCTCGGGGCAGTGAGTGCTATCCAGGGAGGCCCTGCCGAAACAGAGCTGAGCCACAGCCGACAGCAGCTCCAGTGTCCCCTGCCCTCCCCAGGCGCACAGGCCCGCCCCAGCACCCAGGGGTACCCGTGGTCCGCAGCTTGTCCCGGCAGCACTGACCCCTGGTCCACTCAGTCCTCCTCTGCCTCCCACCTCCTCTCATAAGCACCCGTGGAGGACACAGGGCCACCTGGGTGACCCAGGGTGGCCTCTGCATCTCAGACCCTGGGCCTCGTCACGTTCTCCCCACAGGGCACTGTGTTCCCGGTCCCCAGAATCAGGACGGAGCCCCTGGGGGAGCCAGGATGCGCTGCCACACCCACTGGGGACCCTGTGTGCTTCTCCCGAGCTGCCCAGGAGGGACGGGCAGCAGTGGGGAGGGCCGCCTTCCAGTGGCCCAGCGGGCCCTTTGTTCTCCAAAAGGGGATCCAGGATCTTCCCTGCTGACCACGGCTCCTGGTGACCTCCGACCCTACTGGACAGGACTCCAGTGTTAGGAAGGAAGCCAGCGAGCGGCACCGGGAAGGGTGTGGTGTCTTCATCGGGTCCCAGACCCTGGCAGGCCCGCTGCCCCTCCCCCTGGGCAGCCTCGAGGCCCCCGGGTTCCCAGGGGATGCACACACAGAGAGCAGAAGCAGCCCAGAAGCTCCCAGGCTGGGCAGGGACAGACCCTGTCGGCGCCCATCCTCTGTGCTGATGGCGGTGGAGCAAAGGGCTGGGAGCCCAGGCAGAGGCCCAGGGTGGAGGCCCAGGGTGGAGGCCTGGGAAGTCGGGAGCTCTGGAGCAGGTGCTGTTCTGAAAGCACCCCTGGCCCCAGGGCAACGCTCGGGGTCTCCTGCCCCTGGTGTGGCTCCCCCACGGTCCTGCTGCAGGAGCTGCGGTCCTCAAAGTGAGGTCCCTGGCCAGCAGCAGCGTGTGGGACTCTAGGAAAGGCTCAGGACTCTGGCCTCGGGGGGTGTGTGCTGATGTCATAAAGTCAGAGAGGGGCCAGAGACAAAGGAGACCTTGGCTCACAGGTGCCGCAGCCCAACTAGAAAGAGCAGGAGGCCCGATGAGGCCCGTCCCCGAGGCCCGGCAGCCTCTGTCCTCTTTACAGGTCTGCCTCAAGGTTTTCATAGCAGCGAGTTCTTTAAAGTGACTTAAAAGTGTCTGACACTGCCCCCCCCATGAAAAGATCCCCAAACAGACTTCAGAGCCGGCGAGGCCAGACCATGGGCCAGAGGAGCTTTGGGCCACATGGTATTGGAATTTGTGGACGATATCTGGAAATCAAAGAGAGATTCCAGGTTTCTGGCTTCTTTAAGAAACCGGGAGCTGCGCCAGGGCCGCCTGCACCCCAGGCTGTGGCTCCTCCCGCCTCCCGGGGCGCCGCCGCTCCCCACAGGCCCTGCAGAGGATGGAGCAACACAGGTGTCGGCTCATCCCGACCTGCCCACGCGCCCTGGGCACAGAGCTGCGAGGCCAAGCTCCTGGGCAGGAAGTGGGACAGAGGGCCCGAGACTCACATGGACTCAGCCACAACAGGAAGAGCTGAGGACACCGGGAGCCCCTGGAGGCTCACGCTGGCGCACGCAGCACTCCCAGACATGGCTGGCAGGGGACACTACACACCGTAACTGGCCTGGCTGTCCCTCCAGAGGAAGGAAAGCGTGTGCACATGGGCTGGCACATGATGCTCCTGGTGGCTTGGCCAGCCCAGCCCAGCCCGGCCGGGGGCCACCAGCAGTTCTAGCCACGGGCGGGGGGGGGGGGGCTTGCATGGGGGCTGCTGGTGCCACCGGCAGGGGCACCTGCCCAAAAGTCCCACCTGGTGCCGAGCAAAAGCCCAAGTTGGCTCAGAGCAATCTCCTCAGCTACGTCCCAGGAGGGGGACGCGAGGACACCCCAGGGACGGGGGCTCTTGCTTCTTGCTCCTGGTGCTGGTGGCAATCTGGTGTCCTGATGTGGCCCAGGCTGACAACCAAGATGGCCACTCACCATGTGCCCATCAGGCTTCCCACACCTGCTGTGCAGTCTGCCGTCCACCCGAGGCCACTGCTGCCCCTGCGCCCATTAAGAGACACGGACTCCCGTTAAGAAAGCCCAGACCCTAGTCCAGGCCGGCCGTGACCCTACGCTGGCCAACAAGAAGGAGACTTCTGGGGAAAACGTCCCCTTCCAATAAGACACCTGGGCAGCCCTCCCAACGTATCACACCTCCTTTTCGGCTTTGAGTTTTGTTGTGTGGAAATGTCTGAGGCTATGGCAGCCATCATGAGACCATGAGGACAAGGCTAAGATGAACGCAGAGTCTGGACGTAGCTGAACTACTCAACACGTGGAAAGGCCACCTGCTCCCGACCCTTACTCAGCATGGCAGGGAACATACAAGCCACTGGGAAACAGATAATAGATTGCTCACAGCTCAGAACACCCATCAGGGGCTGAGAGGGTAGCTCAGTGGCAAAGCACTTACCTGCAAGTTCAACCCAGCACCACCGAAAAGAGCGTCATTTGAACAAAGCATCCTTCAAGTCAGTCTAACAGCCCGTGGGGCAGGCACTGTCACAGACTCCAGTTAACAGATGAGGAAACCGAGGCCCAGAGAGAGATCAAGCCACTCATCTTCTCAAAGGCATAAACCCAGCTTTGGCAGAGGGTCTTAAAGTCGGGTCCGACCCCAGGACCCTGACACACACCCCAGTGAAGGCCAGAGGTGGTGTGAAGGGTGAGGACCCAGTGACTGCTACTTGGCTCTGGTGGTCCCAAGGCAAATGCAGCACCACCTTGAGCAGCCCCAGCCAGGCCACAGCCTGCCCCTCCTGGAGCCTCCCTGACAGACACCAGCCACATCAGCTCCAGGCTGATCCCAGCCTCCCTTTTTGCACATAAGTCGGGCAGAGGACGACTCTTCCTCTATGCCCCGAGATGTCCCTCCAGCCAAGAAAGCCGGTTGGTGCAGCTGGGGCACCCTCAGCAATCGGCCCGGGTTCACTCAGCCCGACTCCTGCTCCTGCTCAGCCCAGATGCTAACGATAGATTTTCCTCTCGACATGGTCAAAAAATTGTTTTGATCAGGAGGCTGAGGCAGGAGGATCACGAGTTCAAAGTCGGCCTCAGCAACGGCAAAGCACAGAGCAATTTAGCGAGACCCTGCCTCCAAAGAAATACCAAAAAGGGCTGGGGCTGGGGCTCGGTGGCCGAGTGCCCTGAGTTCAATCCTCGGGACCAAAACATGTTTTAAAAAAAATTTTTTGACGGGCTGGGGCCGGGGCTCAGTGTTAGTGCACTTGCCTGGCATGTGTGAGGCCCTGGGTTCGATTCTCAGCACCGCAGATAAATAAATAAATAAATAAAATAAAGGTCCGTTGACAACTAAAAAAAAAAAATTTTTTTTTGAAAGGGAAACAGCACATTTTGTGACATGTGAAAATGACATGTGACTCGCCTCTCAGTGTCCACTCCCCCTGCTCAGCTCGGCCCCCTCTGCGGCAATGGCCAGCGCAGCAGCAGGCTCAGTAGCTGAGACCCGGCTCGCAGGGAGCTCACACTGAGGACGCCGACTGTCCGTCCCTGCAGAGTTGGCCAGCTCCCGTCCTGCCCACTCACAAGCCCTGAAGACTGTCCCTGCCGTGCCAGTAACCCACGTGACACCGGGCCACGCCACTTGGGAGGGGCAGGTGCCCCAGACCAGCTCCCTCCAGCCCCACATGGGGACATAAGCGCCACCCCTCCTCTCGGTGACAATGGACACAAGGACCGGGGACATGAGCTGTCCTGAGAAAGCACAGCAGGCAAACGCCCTCAGAGGGCCACGCTAGACGGGCTTCCTGGGGTCACCCCGGCCACGGGTCAGGGACGCTCCTGAGCCTCGCCAAGGCCTCGGGGATGAGGCCCAGGGCCCAGGCCTGCGGGGACCCGAAGCCCAGGTTGCTCCTCGGACAGTGGCTTTCGAAGCGGCTCAGTGCACTGGAAAGCCATCCCTCCCGGCCAGGCTCTCCTGTCCCCACACCAGCAGCCCGGTCCCTGCGGTGACCCGCTGTCCCTCCAGCTCAAACCTACAGCGACTGCTTTGGGGGTTTGTTTTAATTTTGGCACAGGCCCCCAGCACGGGTGGGTCCCATGTCACCGCGTGCAGCTGAGTGGCGTCCAGGACCTTCCAGGGCTGCCCACCCCGGCCATCCCCACAGAGGCTGTCGGGCTGAGCCCTGGCCCGGGAAACACGCCCCTGAACTCCTCCGCCGGACCTGGTTCCCATCGCGTCACCCACTCCAGGTGGCTCACACAGACAGAGGCGCTGTGCCCGTCCTTCCTGCGCAGCGTCTCCGGGTCCACCCGCGCCGCAGCCTGTGGCACAATGGCTTCCCAACAATGCCCCCTGGGGGGGCGCACCTCGGTGTCCACCAGTCACCAGTGAGTGGACCCGGCTCTCTCCCACTGTGGCTCTGGTGGAGAACGTGGCCGCCAACTCGGAGCCCCAGTGTCCTGTCCCTGGGGTCGGCTGGGCCCGGGGGGAACCGCTATGGCCCTCGGTGATCCGTAGCCCAGCCCTTGTCTCTTCCGCAGAGGCCACACGGGCTGGAGCCCACCCACAGCTCCTGGGCTCTGGGCGTGGACAGTGACCACCAAGGGGCCAGTCTCTGCCTCCCACCTGCTTGCTGGTCACCTGCACATCCCCTCTGGGGAAGGGCTGCCCGGGCCCCCCGGGTCTCCCAGGACTGTGTCACTCTGAGCTGTCCTCCCGCCCTTCCCGGAGCAGGCGGAGGCCACACTGCCCCTGGGCCTGTGCCCGGCTCTGGCCTCTGCCCCGCCGTGCCCTCCGCTGGCCGGGCTCCTGTGCCTGGCTCCCCCTCAGCTCCATTAGCGCGGCCGCAAGGGGCGCTGCGACTACCCGCCCGAGGTCCCCTTCCCACCCCCTCCAGCCCCCTGCATGGGGACACTCTTGTCCCCGGTCCCTCTCCTTCTGGAATGGAGCTGCCCTGGCAGGACCCGCCCTCCTCCGTCCACGGTGGCAGCTCCGGCACATGGCAGGCACCCAAGGTGGGCGAGCACCTGTCCAGGTAGCAGGGAAGGAGCCTGCGCCCGTCACCGGGCTCTGGGGTCCCGCCCCGCCCCGCCCATCCCCTCCTCTCCCTCTGCGCTCAGCCAGGCCACAGCGGTGACAGCCTAGGACAGCTGGCTGTGGGGGCGGCCACCCGCAGCACCACTGGGGTCCACGGTGCCTGTGTCCCACCCTCAGCTGGGCCCGGCGCTGCCCAGGTCGGCCCAACTCTGTGCTACCCACACCGAGGCCTCAGTGGCCCTGAGTGCGGACGGCGTGGCCCCTCTCCGCATGTCACGCAGACCACGGGAACGCGAGGCCAGCCACATCAGGACAGCCACCCACAGCCACAGCCGAGCTCTAGGCAGTTCCGCCACCTTCACCCGTCCCCAGGTCGGGCTGGCTCGTGCCTCTGGGTGGAGGAGCCCAGCACTGCCCTCGCCAGCACTGCCCTCGCCAGCTCACCCTGTCACCTCGACCCAGCCCCAGGACCCTCCAGGACCCTCCAGGACCGGGGGCGCTCAGAGCTCTGCATTTCAGCACAGGGAAGGCGGGACAGGGCCGGAGGCCAGCGCAGGGCCTGCCTGGCCGTCCCCCCATGCTGCGGCTCAGAGCAGGAGTGGCGGAGGCGTCCCTCGTCCCTCTCCTCACCTGCAGGGTGGAGCGCAGGCCATGAGGTCAGAGCTGGGCTGATGACAAGCCCCGGCCTCCCAAGCCTCTCTCTCCACTGGCCCAGGCACCCAGGCCTCCTCCACAAACCTTCCTACCCCCACCCGTGGCCTTGGATGCCTCCGAGAGCCGCTGACCGTGTACCACAGCGACTGCGCCAACCTGAGGGCTGCCTCACAGCCCCCAGGGGCAGCCGAGGACCGGCAGCACCCCCAGGTTCCCCCCATCAGCTCCTTCCTGGAGCATCTGCTCTGCAGCAGGGCCATCGCCCAGCTACAGACAAGGAAACCGAGGCTCAGGCAAGCCCAGTGTCCTGCCTGTGCCACAGGCTGGAGAGCACCGTCCAGCGAGGACCAGCCCAACCTCGAGCAGGTCAGCAGCTGCCATTGCTCTTCCCGTTTGCCCCGACTGTCTGGGAATCTAGGTCTGGACATCAGGATCTGCTTGTCTTTAAGCCCTGGAAACCAACACAGCCCAGCCAGGCCCAGGGCACAGCCTCTGGCAAGAGTGGGGCACTGAGTCCTGGTTGGGACTTGGCTTCCACCAGCAGCTGTGTGGCCTCAGTCAGTCGGGTACCTCGACCTCTCTGAGCCTGTGCCTCCTCCTAGAAAAAGCGTAACTGTGCCTCAGCGGGTGGGTGTGGATCTGAGCTGGAGACGTCATACAGCTTGGGAATCGGCACACAGCAAGCACTCAGTCAGTGCTGGCTGTGGTGCACACCATCCCTCCTTTTGGGGGGGGGGTGAATGGTGGCACCCCAGGAGTTAAGTCCACTCAGCACCTGTGACAGTGGTCTTGTTGGGAGAGAGAGTCTTGGCGGATGTCATCATTAAGTGAAGGGTCTCGAGCTCCCCTGAACGAGGACGGCCCAAAGCCAATGTCATGCGTCCTTACAAGAGAAGGCACTGAGGAGGGGGCCTGTGAAGAGAGGCTGGGACCCAGGGACAGGAGGGACACGGGGAGCAGGACGAGACGGGAAGGTCGTCGGCGCGGGGGGGGGAGGTAGCACCCGGCCGACACCTGGACCCCAGGCTGCAAAATGCACTCCCGACGCCCTGAGCCCACGGTGGCGGGCCAGGCGGCCCTGGGACACAGGTGCACGGGTCCTCTGGGTGACACTCCCACTTGGTGAGACGCCTCGGGTGGCCCCACCTGCCAGAGACCCCACGGCACAGCCCTCCCCAGGGCTCCACCTGTGGACATGTGGCTCTGTCCTGTGCAGGCCCATCTACAAAGCCACAGCGAGGGGCAGATCTGGCTTCCAGAGGACGAGCCCGTGCCCCCACCCACCTGGTGCCAACCCACAGTGCCACCGGGCCCAGGGAGCAGAGCCTGTGTGCCCAGGCCAGGCAGGGAGCGTGCGGAGCTGGGCCCTGGGGACAGGGACATATTTTCTGCAGGAAGAAACAAGCAGCTACTGACTGAGGTCCCCTGGGAGCGGGACTGGCGGAGAGCCCCTCGGTGCCCCTGCCAGCGGCTGGCTTCCCGGCCGCGAGCGGGTCCTGAACACACCCCGGTCTGACGTTCCTCCGCTCATCGTGCCAGCCGCGCTGTCCGGGCAAGAGCCAGGCACACGGCCCAGGGCTCCTGAGCCACATGACCCGCCCCAGCGGCTCCACGTGGCCTCTGGTTGTGAGAGTGGGGACCAGCCCCGTGGCAGAGGAGAAAGTGACCCGGGGAGTAGAACCCGGACTCGAATGGACCAGGGCTCTGCAGATCCTGGCGCTGGGCACACGGGCTGCAGTGATCTCTCTGTCTCCCCAAATTCATGTCCACCTGGACCTGATTGGGAAATAAGTCTCTGCAGACGCCATCAAGACCCTCAAAACGAGATCACCCCAGACTTGGGGGTGACTCACCCCGAATCCAGGTCACAGGTCCTTAGAGAAGAGGAGAAACCCCGGAGAAGGCCCCATAAGGACAGGCAGACCAGAGTGACGTGCCCCAAGCCAGGACCACCAAGGACCACCAAGGACCGCCAAGGACCACCAAGACCTGCCGGCCACACCACCTCGATGCTCTGCAAGGTCAATTTCACCTCAATAAATTATCAAATAAAAAACATGAGTTGGACCAAAAACTATGGCAATCATTTTGAAAAATGTTTTGCACTTCCCAGGCAGTGACCAGCCCTCCTCCTCCTCCTCCAGCCCTGGAGGAACTGGGGTCATGCGCCCTGCAGGCAGGGGAACAAGAGTCCACAGCTCAGGACAGGACACAACATTAGGTCACCTAGAGGCTGGATAGACCGTGGCAACCTGGTGGAGTATTACGCAGCCATGAAAATGAGGCACCCCTTTGGCAACGATAGGACTGAGTCTCACGAAGATAATTTGAACCAAAAAGCGGCCCAACAGGGCAAAGTGAGGAGAGTCCACTCAGGTGACGTTCAGAACAAGCCAAACCCAGAGAGCAGCGATGGTCATAGGGGCGTGCTGTGAGGAGCCAGCCAAGTACGGAGCCGGCGCCTTCCTCCCCAGGGGCTGCGGGGAGGGTCCGTCCTCCCCCCGGGCCACTGCACATGTGCTCGGCTTGGCTGTTTGTCTGGCTACACGGCCTTCATGCACCTTCCCAGAATTGCATAATGTTTCACAATAAAAAGAAATCGCAGGCTTCGAGGTGAGAGGGTGGCCGGGGGTGGCCGCAGGTGGGGCCAGCGTGCCTGGGAACGGACAGTGGAAGGAAATCCCAAGGCCGGTGCCGCAGCCGAAGCTGCCCAGGAGCCCGGCGGACTCGGCTCCCGGCCAACTGGAGCCAGAGTGGCCTCCCGCAGTCGGAGCTGGGAGCTGGCCGGGGCTCTCTGCGGGGCTTGGCAGGGGACGGAGAAGCCCCACCTGCCCCCCGCGGGTGCGCCACCCCCACCAGCACAGCCCTGGCACCCGGGACCCAGACCTGCCAACCCGAGGCGGCTCAGGAGTGAGACCGACGTCTCCTTCCACGTCCTGGAGCCTGGCGGGCCCGGGCCTGGCCAAGGCTCTAGAGGGACGGACACCTCGGCCAGCGCAGAGTGGGGCCAGGGAACGGAGGTCACTGTGGAGGAAGCAGCCGCAGGCGCAGCTTGTCCCAAGCCAGGTGTTGAATCTCACCGGGTCCGAGGCCACCACGGGAGGGCTCTGCTCCGTCCCCTCCCAGGGTCTGTGGGAGGGCAAGCGACCAGACCGGGCCACCCGGACAGCGTCACCGCGTCCTGCCAAAGGCACTGGCCAGGCCTCTCCCTGGCCCAGAGAAGGGAGGACAGATGACACAGGACAAGAGTCTGGTTTAAAATGAAAATGTCAAAAACTAATAAATAAGTAAAAAATAAAAATGAAGCCGCCCACGGAGGGTGGTGTGGCCTGGAGGGTGTCAGCACCGGCTGGTGAGCGGGATCCTGAGCTCCGTCCCCGGGGTGCATGCCCCCGCCTGAGGGGACAGGGAGCGTGGCCTTCGGGCCACAGGCCTCCAGGGGAGGCACCTGCTGTGGCTCTCAGAAGGCTCCAGAAGAGCCAGGTGCGGTGGCCACACCTGTCATCCCACTGGCCCTGGAGGCTGAGGCAAGAGGATCCTGAGTTCAAAGCCAGCCTCAGCCACTTAGAGAGGCCCTTCTCGAAATAAAAACTACAGAGGGCTGGGATGTGGCTCAGGGGTAGAGCACCCCTGGGTTCCATCCCCAGGACCAAAAAGAAGTCAGAGAGAGAGAGAGAGAGAGAGAGAACACCCAAGGGCGGCAAATCATGTTGTGGTGTAATTATCTCAAAATAAAAATTTGCAAAATAAAACCTTGGTGTGGACAAAAAGCCCCCCGGGCTGCTCAGCCTAAGGTCTTCCACTGCGAAAGCTCTGGGTACCCAGGTGCCCCAGGAATCGGCATGATATTTAATGACAAGCCCCGGTACCCGTGGGAGACTCAGACAAGCACCGTGAGAGAGGAGCTTGGCGCAGGAAGGAGAGCACAGCCCCACCCGCCTGAGTGACAAGCACAGCCCCGGGGGCTCCTCTACCAGGTGAAGATGCTGAAAACGGCAAACGAGAGGTGACACCCCCACGCCAAGCTGCTCTTCTCAGGGCTGACACACTGTGCTCAGTGCATACGAGCTCTGGAAGCTGAGGCCCTGCCAAGGGCTGGAGGGAGGTCTGGGGACCTGAGAGCACAGGCGTGACCCTGACAGTGACATCTGGGACCACACCTCCCCGCTCTGCTGGGGCCTCTTGGCCAGGTGGCAGGGACTCATGAGGGCACCCAGGCCACTGGTGAGGCTCATGAAGGGGCCAGGGCGGGCTGACCTGGCCTCGTCCCCTTCACCTGCATCCCAGTGCCACCCTGGAGCCAGACGGAGCCATCTCGGGCCCACCCAGCTGACATCTCTCCTGCTTTATGGAAAAACACCCCCTCCCAGCCCCGACGCCAGGCCAGAGCAGGCGGGCGGAGATGGGACCCCGGGGACGTGGCCTGGCGTCTCTCTTGATGACTTGTTCCTGTCCCTACCCAGGCCCCTTCCCGCCCCCGCTCCCACGCCCTCCTGGCCCTCCTGGCCCCTGCCCAGCGTCCTGCCTCCTGGGGCCAGAGCAGCCCACCTGCCAACAGTCCCAGCTTCCGGCCGTGGGTAGAGCCTGCTGCCCCCAGGACGGTTCCCCAGGGAGTGGCCCAGGAGCCCCAGAGCCAGCCACCTGAAGAGCCCTGAAACCTCCCCCATGGGCTGTGACAGGCGGCCACCCCTCCAGGTCTCGGATACAGCGCCAAAGGAAATCATCCCTAATACCGCCACAGCGAGCCGCCACCGTGGGAGGCAGTGTGGGGTCAGGCGAGGGCACTATTGGGGGCAGCAGGCCCGACACCGTGTCACTGTGTGTCACCCCCTCCCCCTCCTGCTCGCCACCCTCCTTCCTCCAGGGCACCACTCTGTTCCCACCTGAGTCCCTATGGTTTGGAGAAGGCCAGCTGTCCCTCGCCTCCCAACGAGCATGGGGCCTGGGATGACCAATCAGAGTGGTGCATTTCCTGAGCCACAGGGACGGCTCCTGGGTGACCCCACTGTTCCTGCTAAAGCCCGAAGGTGGAGAGTGACGCTTCCACCTGAGCGGTCCCGCCCGGCCCTCCTGGAGGCCCGCTCCCCGGAGGCCGCGGTGCCGGGACCAGCCCCCCGCCTCCCGGTTCTGCCAGAACAGGGTCTGTTTCTTTGCCCGGCCCTCAGGCAGCCTAGGGACAGGACTGTAAGCTGTCTGTCCCTCCTTCCTGACCACCAGCCTCCACTGGGGCGGGAAAGAGGAGGACACCGGTGCTCAGGGGAGACACAACCCGGAGAGAAGTCTCCGGAACGCGGATCAGGCAGGCTGCAGCTCAGGGCCGGAATCTGTGGCTGTGTCCAGGGCCCAGGCCTCTGGGTGCCGAGGGGCACGTGACCCCCTCAGCCTCACGCAGCCCTAGGAGGTGGCTGGGAGACGGGCACAGCAAGGGCATGTCCTTGCCCTCAGCCTCACAGGAGGAGCAAGAGCGGGGGCCGAACCTACCCAGTCGGGCTCCACAGTCACGCTCTCGGGGATCCCACGGGATCCTCTCCCCACCTAGGTCCCAGGCGCCACCCCAGGCACGTCTCCTCCCTGGACAAGGGTCTCCAACTATGGGGTTCAGCCAAAAACAAGACATGGAGGCCCCCGTCTCTGGAACCCAAGAAAGTAGATGAGCTCATTTCAAAGAGGGTCAGGGCTCAGCAGGGACCACGGAGCAGTCACCGCACAGGTGGAGCCAGTGGCAGGGGCGGGGCAGAGGTCCACCTAGGCTTGGGCCTGGGAAGTGTCCTCTTCAAGAAACTGCATTTGGAGCTGGGGATGTGGCTCAAGCAATAGCGCGTTCGCCTGGCATGCGTGCCTGAGTTCGATCCTCAGCACCACAAACAAAGATGTTGTGTCCGCCGAAAACTAAAGGAAATAAATATTAAAATTCTCTCTCTTTAAAAAAAAAAAAGAAAGAAAGAAAGAAAAAGAAATTGCATTTGAACTGAAATGTCAGAGCACCCAGGAGGACTTCTGGGCAGAGGCAACAGCCTGTGCAAAGGCCCTGGGGAGGGAAAAGCTCAGCAGATTTGAAGGAAGGCCTGTGAGGCTGGGCTGGGACGCTGAGAGGTGAGGCAGGCGGGGGCCAGGAAGGAAGGACACCAAGGCCGGGTGGACAGGCAGAGGCCAGGTCCAGGAGGGTTCTCTTCAGATCTTGGGAATGATCCAATTTGCCTGTTTTAAAGAGCCTCTGGCTGTGACAGGAAGGAGTGGCAGCAGGACAACAGGGACAGGCAGGGGACAGCCACAGGGAAGTGCTGGCAGCCATGCGAGGAACGTGGCAGCCGAGAGGGGTGGCCTCACCCCCAGCACAGGATGGTGACCCACCAGGGTGACAAGCCACCCTGTGCAGTGACCTGCCTTTTGAGTGTCCATTTGATAAATATTTGGGAACCTGAGATTAAGTGACGGCCTCGTTCCAAGCGCTGGGGACACAGCGAGGACACAAAGGTCCTCGTCCTCTTGGGCCCGACGTTCTCATGAAGAGAAATTGACAACAAACAAAAGCCACGACCCAGAGGTGAAGGGCTCGTGTCCATGTCTCGAGCCACAGAACACAGCAGGGCCGGGGTCTGGGGTCGGGGGTCAGGGGACAGGGGGCAGGGATGGGGTCAGGGGGCGGGGTTCGGGCAACAGGAGGAACCCCATCTTCCCCAGGGGGGTGGGCATCCTTCATGAGCAGGCCAGGGCTGAGGGCACAGACTGTGCTGGAGGTGACCAGGAGTCCAGCGTGCGAGGGAGGGGACGGGCCCAGGCCAGAGGGGCCGGAGGCAGAGGGTTCTGCCTCTGGACCCAGGTGACAGCAGCCCTGCAGGTGTGGAGCAGAGGCCAGTGGCTTAAAGACCCTCCTGGGGAGCAAGACGGAGCTCAGGGAGGCCCTGGGAGGCCACCTCGGGAATCCAGGCTGACGGGCCTCAGACCAGAGCGGTGGCCATGGCCACCGAGAGAAAGAGCTGGACTCCAGGGGAAGCAGCCAGGCCCGGGGACACCAAGTTGGGAGTGGGCAAGGCCAAAGTGACACTTCCCGTGTGCCTCTGGGTGAGGCTGCCCGGGCCTGAGTGGACACTGGGAGTGTGTCGAAGCCTGGGAGTCACAGCAAGGACCGGGCCACTGAGGAGGCCCACTGAGGAGGCCCGGAAGATGAGACCGAGAGGAGCCGGCCAGCGAGGGAGGAGGAAAAGCTAGGACGCACGTCTAAAGTGGCTCAAGAGACCTTCAAGTCGCTTCCAGAGAAGGTGGAAGGAACTCATTCAAAATGCCAGGAAGCAACCAAGGGCCAGCCACTCCCGTTCCTTCCCCCCACCCCCCAGCAACAGATGCTCCTGGAACAGGAAGAAACAGCGGGCAGGGGGCGGGGGAGGGGGAGGGCTGCGAAAACAAAGACCACGCTGGGGTCTCTGGTTCTGGGGGCTCTGGGCGGAGGGAGCAGCCTGAGGACGGAAGTCACCCTGGACAGGCTGCAGGCTGGGCCTCCCTCAGGCTGCAAAGCCCAGCGAGCCTCTCTGTGCTGTTTGGTTAGCCCCAGGCCGGCCACTCCCCAGGCCAGTGGAGGCCAAGGTCGCCTTTGAACTGGGAGAAGGGGGGTGAAGTCAATAAAATTTTTATTTTGTTTTTATTTTTGGTGGCGCCCATGGAGTCCTCTGCACAATCAACTGTTCACAGCGGGGCTCAGCGCGTGACGCACGCCTGTTGGCCCAGCGACTGGGGAGGCTGAGGCAGGAGAATCCCAAGTCCCAGGCCAGCCTCAGCAACTTCGGAGGCCCTGAGAACTTAGTGAGACCCTGTCTCCAAATAAAAACCAAAAAGGGTGGGGACGTGGCTCAGTGGTGAAAGGCCCCCGGGTTCAGTCCCCAGCACCTAAAAAGGAAAACCTGTTCCAGCGTCTCAGCTGCTAGGGAGACGCTGGGTGCTGGGGCCACCTCCCTGCCTGGACTCTGTTCTGAGACTAGACCCTGGAACTCCCTTGGGGGCCTGGCTCGGGGGACCCCAGCCTCTCTTGCTGGCTGAGAGCATGTGACAGCTCTTCTGAACACTAACGCCTCTCCCCACTCCTGCCCCAGCGGGGCCCACAGACGCCAAGGGCGCAGATGCCCCCCCCGGCCAGGTCCCTGGGGACCAAGATGCGCCTGAGGGAAGTTGTCACTTTGCCTGTCCTCGGCAGGGACCCAGTTCTGCCTCAGGTGCTGGCCAGGGCCAGGGTGAGGTGGTTCCAGGTAATGAGCTCCCAAGTTCCCGCTGGCCAGGGTGAATCGGCTTGGGTACAGCTGCCCAGTCATTCGAGGAAGGGCCGCTGCTTCCTGGAGGGACAGCCAGGCAGCAATGGGCATCGCCCGGCACATGGACACACCAGCCGTGGGGCATGTCCTGCCCGAGGGTGCAGGTGTGCGTACGTCCCGTGCCCATGGCCACCACGTACATGGAAGACACACAGCCACTCATGTCGTGCAGGGAGCTGGGCAGGGGCGAGAGAGACAGCACATGGCCTCGAGGGAACAAAGCAGGCGCTGGCCAGCAGCCCCAGCTGCTAGGACCTGTGGGCAGGACACAGGAAAGTACCTGTGGGCACGACCTGGGGCTACCTGTCCCCTGACCATCCCCAGGCGGGACCCTCAGCCTCCTCCCAGGGCCCAGGCAGCTGCTAGGACAGGGCCTCCCCTCCACGGGCTCCTGGATCTGCCTCCAGACCCGGGAAGGCGGCGTGGGCCCTCAGCGGGGGATGAGGAGGAGGGCCTGTGACCACTGACCACCGCTGCCGGCTACGATGCAGAGAAACCCAAGGGCCACCCGGCTGAGGCCAGGGCCAATGCGGACCAAGCAGGACCAGCAGACACCAGACAGGGAAGAGGCTGTCCCCTTGTGGCTCAGGAGCCGGGCTCCCTGGGAGGTCTCCGGCTCCATCCTTGCAGCTGGGTGACCAGGGCCAGCTACTTGCCATCAGCGACCCCTCAATAAAACAGAGGCGGCGGCTGTTTCCCTACTGAGTGAAATGAGGTGAACCATGGAGCCTGTGGCTGCACAAGGAGCGCCCCTAACTGTCCTCCGCCATCAGCCCACCTTGAACTGACCGGCAAAGGACACAGAGCATCCCAGCTCAGTCCACGGCCAGCCCGGGCTCCCATGGTGGCTGCTGCGGAGGGACGTGGGGAGAACAGAGTCTGAGGTTGTGACTGGTCCTGAGGAGGCGGGAGGGGACACAGCCTGACATCAAGTGCGCACTGCCTGCTCCATCCATCATGACCCAGGCACAGCGCTGCCCCCGAGACACCGCAGGGACGTGACATAAAGCCCCCACCCACAGACGTCATGCTCCTGAGGGAGGAAGGGAGAGGACACCAATAAACATGCTCATGGGGCCATGTTTCGAGAAGCCAGGGGCAGGCTACCAAGATGAGCTGGGAACGAGCGTCCAGGCACTGAGGCGGCAGCAGGCCGGGGGTGGGGGAGGAACACAGACAGGACACAGGGTGGCAGGGCTGAGACAAAGGGGAACAGGGGAACGAAGGAGGCTGGGTGGGGGAGGGGTGGAATGACACAAGGAGCCTCCCTGGAGTCGGGACTCTAGTGCAGGTCCAAGCCGCCAACGGGAGGGGAGGGCGGCCAGGGCCAAGATGATAAGGAGGGGTCAGGGTCCAGGTGTCCTGATGGTAAAGTCACTGAGATTTGCTGGCCTGTGAGATACAGGGGAGTCCCGAAGGAGCCCGCAGGCAACGGGGACCTGGAAACCAACGGAGATGCCATTTACTGAGACGAGGACCCAGGCAGGGGAGGCCCGCACAGCCGGAAGGTCAGTGGCCCCGAGGCTGATCCCGGGGAGCAGCGGGTGGCCTCGCCTGAAACCCCAGCGGCTGGGGAAGTGAGGCAGGAGGACCCCGCGTTCCAAGCCAGCCTCCGCAACTTAGGGAGACCCTGTCTCTAAATGAAATATAGAAAGCAGAGTCCTGGGGACGTGGCTTAGTGGAGAAGCGCCCCTGGGTTCAAGGAGAACAGCGGGGACTGGAGGACTCTGGGACTCGGTTTCTCTCCTGGATGTGGGAGAAGGTCATAAGGCCCATCATCAAGGACGGTGGCCAGGAAGAGGGACAACTGGGTGCAGGGGATGCAGGACCCCTCACCCCCACCCCCGCCTGGAGCACAGACGCAAGCGCACGTGCGCGCACGCGCACACAAACACACACACACACACACCAGCAAAGCCATCTGGAGATGGACTGTGACTCCTGCCCCGCACACAGGGAGCCCCACAAACGGATGCCAAGACGTTCACAAGTACAGCCCCACTGTGGACACCTGTCCCACCCTACCCCTGGGGGAAAGGAGACCCGATCTCCCCTGTGACCTCAGTGCCGGGGCCCCTCTGTTACATGCTCTGCATTTGGGCCATCCTTTAACGAAAGCTATGTAATTTTTTTTTAATTAAACACAGAAAGCATGAATGCTCTATTAACAAAATAAGGAGCATCACGGACAAAGCCCTGCCTTTAATAGTTTCCTCTGGCCACGCCCCCAGGCATCCCGTCCTCCCCACCTGGAGAAACCAGCTCTGTCAGGCTGGCGCATACCCTTCCACACCTGTGTCCAAGCTTCTGAATGCACGAATATGAGCATACTGAAAATACACAACATTGCTGGACATAGTGGCGCACACCACACCAGCAACTGAGGAGGCTGAGGTAGAAGGATTGCAAGTTGGAGGCCAGCCTCAGCAACCTAGTGAGGCCCCTGTCTCAAAATAAAAATTTCTTTCAAAAGGGGCAGGGGGGGTTAGGGATGGGGCTCAGCAATACAGCACCCTTGGTGAATCGGGTACTTCAAAAAAAGAAAGAAGGGGCTGGGGATGTGGCTCAAGTGGTAGCGTGATTGCCTGGCATGCGTGCGGCCCGGGTTCGATCCTCAGCACCACATGCAAAACAAAGATGTTGTGTCCGCCGAGAACTAAGAAATAAATATTAAAATTTAAAAAAAAAAAAGAAGGAAGGAAGAAGGAGGGGAGAGAAAGTGAATGAAAATACAGAATGTTGTTGAGTAGTTTTGTTGTTGTTGTTTTATCATAAATCCCCAGAGACTTTCTGTCCCTTAGCAGGGTGCTTCAGCAACTGGGCTGAAATGTACACATCCACTTCCTGCTTTCTAATTTTTGCCCAGAAATCCTTTGGACAAAAGAGCTCCTGGTTTATTTTTCTACTTCCCCACTGAAGAGTCGACTGGGCTGGGGGTGCTCGGGACCCTGCCCACCACAAGCTGCTGCCCAGCGCGTTCCTGACCAAGTGCCTGACCTTAGCCGCGGCTCAGACAGCTTATCTCCAGGAAGGAGGGGAGCCAGGGCCTCTGTGGGTTTCACAAGGCGGCTGTCAGTGGGGCAGGAGGGCCGGGGTACATCCAGAGCCGTCCACACACTCTAATCTCCTTTGTTCCCGCTAATCTTGTTGGGAGGCAAAGCAGATCTGAGAGGCCCGAGGTCCCCAGCCAGCTAGATCGCAGCCGCCCGCTCTCCCAGGAGTCTGCCACCCATGTGCGTCTCAAACACACCACGTAGGGCCTGGGCTGGGGCTCAGTGGCAGAGTGCTTGCCTGGCATGTGGGAGGCACTGGATTCGATTCTCAGCACCACATAAAAATAAATACAATAAAAGTCCATTGACAACTAAAAATATATATATATATATATATATATATATATATATATATATGCGCCATGTACCTACTCAACCCCGTTGAGAAATGCAAATCAACTCATCAGATGAACCCCAAAAAAGAAGAAAAAGATAGTAAAAAAAATCTCTGGTTGGAGGGGAAGGGACACTCCCTCACCTATGTGTGAAAAAGAGAGATTTGCTAGTAACTATCACAACACCGACTGGGCACACACTGGGTCTAGAAGCTGCACTTGCAGAAATCCATGCTGTGGAGGGGTGCTGGATACACTCAGAGGTACGGACTCACCAACATGTAGCAGAGAAGATTATCAGTCAGCAGAGCAACAGGTGCCTGGCGCGGTGGGGCACCCCTGTAATCCCAGTGACTTGTGAGGCTGAGGCAGGAGGATCACAAATTAGAGGCCAGCCTCAGCAACTTAGCAAGGCCCTAGGCAACTTACCAAATCCCTGTCTCAAAATTTTAAAAAAGGACTAGGGTGTACCTCAGTAGTAGAGTGCCCCTGGGTTCAATCCCCAGCACCAAAAAAAAAAAAAATTAAAATTAAAAGAGGGAGAGAGAGAGAGAAAAACAGGACAACAAATATTCACCAATTCAAAGGAAAACGACACCGTGATACACATGTGATACACATGTTCCAACACAAGATACACATGTTCCAACAGGGAGAAATCCTGGAGTAATATTACTACATTGAAAGACGAATGGTAACATATTTACACAGAGCACAGTTGGATTTATGTATTAATGTGTGGACGTGTGTTTCTGATACACATAAAGGTCTAGGAGGATCCACTCCACAGAGTGGGAAGTAAAACAAGGGAACTATCTTTTTCCCCCATTTGAACTTTTTCTTCCCACCGTGCTCCACCAGACCCAGGGCAAGTGCTGAGCAAGGGCTCTGCGGCTAGGCTACACCCCCAGCCATGAGTTTTTATTTTTATAAGCAAGTATTCATGCTTTTGTCCATGAACTTTTTTAATCAACAAAAACAGCATTAACCAACAAAGAGCCGGACACAGGCTCCCATTCAGAGGCACATGGACATAGGAGGCCAAAGAAAACCCTGGCAGGCGCCCTCCCACCCTGGAGTCCCACCCTCAGCCTCTGAACACAGGCTTTCTTCTTCCACGAGGCCCTTGGCCGCCACTCTAGCCCGGGCTGCTCAGAAGCCGACTTGGGCTGGGCGTGTCTCGCAGTCTTCCTGCCTTCACGCCACTCAGCCCCAAGCCAATCCTCAGGCCGGGGTGCGGGGAGGCTCTCCCCCAGCCCTGAGCCTGGAGCTCCGAGTTCCAGGACGGCTCAGGATGACGTGGTCCGCCTCTCTGCAAGCCCAGGGAACGGGAGGGAGTCTGGGGACGCACGCACGTGTGAGCACATAAACCCACTGACCTCCGTCACCCGATCCACAGCCTGAGAAAAAAAGCACCCTGATATGAGGGTCAGTCTCCCCCGGAATCCACCTATGCCGAGGCCCCCCAGCGAGACACAGGTGCCCTTGGCACGGCTCCACCGGCTCACACCCCGCGCACGACAGGCTCTCTCCAGGAGCGGACAGCCTGGGCAGACGCTGTGACACAGGAGAAGTCCTGGCACTACAGAAACCACAGGCTGTCACTGAGATAAGCTTGGCTGGCCGCTACTCTGCAAATCAAAACAGAACACCCTGGAGCTGCCCAGGAGGAAGGGAAGGAGCTTTCCCGCCACCTCCGAGGTGACCTCTGTATTTTCACCTCTCCGAGGTGACCAGGGCTTCTCTGCAAGCAGATTACAGGATGTCATGGGGCAAGACTGGAAAACCCAAAAAACAGAAAAGAGGAAACAGCGGAGAGCACCACTGCTCTCCCAGAGACCCCGAGAGAAAGCAAACAGGGCTCCATCCTCCAGGCCTGCGGGGTCCCAAGAAGTGGCAGACACGTCTAAACAGATGTGTCCTTCCTTCCTGCTCGTGCTCTCTCACGCTCTATGCACCGGGCACGTCCCCATTCCTAAAGAAGCAGAGGAAGGGGGGAAAGACGTCCACTTGCCTGGCAACACCCTCCCTTCACCCCAGTTCAGGGTGGGCTGGGAGGCTCCGGAAAGGTGAGCCTCAGTTTCCTGCCTGGGCACTGCAGGCGCTGCCCAGTGGCCTCAAAGCTCTGAGGCACTTCTAATGTGACAGCTGCCATCTCTTGGCCCTTCGCTCAGGCCAGCTCATTCAAACAGGCCGCCAGCCCGGGCAGAGTCTGTTGGTCTGAAGGCCAGCCACCGCCTCCTGTCCGCTGGTCTGAAGGCCAGCGACACCCAGTGTGTCTCCCTGGGTAAAAGGGCAACCACGTGTAAGGCTGGAATCAGGGGAGGCTCAGGCCGCCAGCACAGGGCTCGTGCCTGCCTCCGCCTGCATTTGGGGAGAAAAGCGGCTTAGCCCGCCTACGGAGCCGGGAAGGCAGCAGGGGGACAGGGCAGCCCTCGGCGCCTGAGCAGGGTCGCTCTGGGAGATTCCGGGCGGGGGAGGGTACCCTGCTGAGCACCTACTGTGGGCTGGGCACCCACGTGAGCCCCAGCAGCACATCCTGTCCTCGTGGGCGCTCGAGATACAGGCAAAGCGCAGCCCTAATGTCACCGGCACTGCACAGGCGGCGGTGGGCAGCTTCAGGCGACACCGCGGGCAGCCTGGTCCTGCTCCTCACCCGTCCTGGGCCCCAGACCCCTGAGGCTGAGGTCAGGCCCCGAGTGGTCGGTTACCCAGGCCCCGTGCCTCCAGCAAAGACCCTGAGCGCCCGGGCCTGGGCCGTGAGGGTGTGGGGAGGTGGGCAGCTGCTGCCCCAAGGCCCTACTGCCCCGCGCTGGGCGGCCCGAGCCCCGGGCGCTCTCACCCACCTTGAGGACCTGCTGCCTGATGAGCGAGGGCACCACGACGATCATGACGGCGCCCAGCACGGCGCACAGCAGCCCCGTGACTCCCAGCGCCACGGCCGCCCAGCGCGTTCGGGAGCGGCCGCCCATGTCTGCGCGCCCAGGCGCCCGCCCGGGGGGACGGCGACGGGCCGACCAGGCGACAGAGGCGACGGGCGGGACTCCGAGCACGCAGGCGGCGGCGGCACGGAGGGCCCGGGACGGTGGCGCGCAGAGGAGCAGCCCGGCAGGTGGGCAGCGGTTTTATGCGCCATGGCCCGCCCCGGCCGCCCTGGGCGCTGGGATCCGGGCGGCTCCGCGGCGGGGGCGGGGCCTGTGGTGCGGGGGCTGGGGCTGGGCGGGGCGTGGATCGGACGCGGGGCGGGGCCGGGGCGCCGGGCACGCCCCCTCCGGGCACGCCCCCGACCGCCTTGGCTCTAGTAGGGGCGCGCGGGCCAGCTGTCCCCGGGTGGTGGTCGCGCCAGGCGCCCCCTCGCTCCTTCCCCTTCTTCCTCCTCTTCCTCCTCTTCCCCTCCTCCTGCCATCGCTGTCATTGCTCACATTTAGCGGGAACGGACCGCCCGCCCGGGAGCACAGAGCTCTGAGTTGGTCCCCACGCCACCGCCACTTTCCGGAGCCCGCACCCCATGCACACGCCCAGCCTCACTGCCCCTACACCAGGCCCACTGGGGAGCTGACCCCGGCCTCGGAGCCTTTGTGCACCCTTTCATCGGAATCGTGTCCCTAGACACCCGCCTGTTCGAAGCACCTTATCAGAAAGGTCTTGCCGCGCGCCTGTGCAGCACAGCGCCCACCCTTATCGGCCAGCACCACCCGCGTGTAATCTTTTGCTTCTCCGCCTGCTGACCGTGTGCCCACCTAGAACGCCAGCCCCCGGGAGACGGCGCTAGTAACCCCGCCCCACCAAGTGCCTAGCCCGGGGCACTGCCCTGCGGGAGAATGTCCCGCAAAAGCCCTGCAGAGTGAACCCGGAAGCTTCTCCAGCCCTCTGCGCAGAGCAGGGACAAGCTCCGTGTCACAGAGGAAACTGAGGCGCCCAGTGCCACTCGGAAAGCCAGGGGAGCAGGGCATCGGATGAATGTGGGCAGTTCCCCAAAGTCCTTAATTAACAGTTATTTAACCAAGTGACTAGTTGGTCAGTGCCCCCAAGGAAACAAAATTGTGCCCAACAACTGTCTGGTGCAGAGTGGCGGCTGCCCCCAGATGGAGAGGTCCCTCCACGGCCCTCATTGGCCTGCACCCTGCTGACCATGAGTGTGGGGTCCCTCATGTAGGTCAGTCCCTCGTTTTCTGGGTGGGATTACTAAGAGGGCAAGACTCTGAGTTAGGGTCGTGTCCCCTGGCTAAGGCAGGCCCAGTCCTCAATGGAAAGCTCAGGACGAGGCCTTGTGCAGCTCAGGCCACCCTGGAGACAGCCCCTAGGCAGCCTGTCCTGGCCCAAGACAGCACTTCTTGAGCACCTACTATGCCCTGGCCTTGCCTGCAGACCCGATGTGTATAGTGCCCCAAGAGGGCCACCCCAACTTACACCAGGGGGCTGGGGACAGGGCCAGGCTGTGGCATCCGTCAGATGGGGGCAGGCTCAGAGAAACTTGTATTCTGAGGTTTCCCACCCCAGAGTCCTGGGCCCTCCCTGTCTCCAGTTTCCTCCTCAGTACAATGGGGACGGTGGAGGTGCTTTCCAAGGACAGTCATGCTGAAGATCTGAGACCCTGCTCAGAACGGTGTCAGGAATGTGTGGGAGCATCATTGAGACCCCACATCACCTGGCTCCTGCTCCCTCTCTGCCTCACCTCCTGCCCTCTCCCCTTGTCCACCCCACCCCAGCCTGGCCACTCTCGCCTCTAGAACACTCCCCTGCGCCCCTCCCCGGCTAACTGTCCTCCTCCCAGAAGCTTCAGGGTGGACTCTCTTGGAACTGGGAGTTCCCACCGCCTCCAGCAAATACCCGCTTCTGTCTGAAAGGTCTCACTTATCTCCTCAGAGAAGCCGTTCTTTTTTGCCACCAGTGTCAGCCCCTGGAACACCACCGGCTGAAGACTCAATTAATTAACTTTTAATTAATTAACTTTTAATTAATCGAGTAACCATTGATTAATTAATTAAAATAACTCTCATCGAACTCCAAGGTCTTCCGCAGCCTTCCACCACGGGGGCTGCTTTATTCCCAGTGACGTCTGTGATTGCTGGGAACTGGCCAGCCAGCTGAGCGGCCGCCGGCCACCGACTCCCTCCTTTCCCTGATACCGACTCACCTTGACCCCACCACCCAGGCCAACTTCTGCGTATCATCGAGTCTTCAAGGACCAAATGTACGTGGCGCTTACCTAAGAAAACCCAAGGCCAGGGCCAGAGTGACCTGGCACCCCATGGTGCTGTCACTTCACCAGAAAGATGGGCAGAGATGAAAGGGTGTCAGACACACGTGACCAGCCGCGGCCTTGAGGAGGAGCGTGGCTTTGGGCGGCAGGGAGGGCGGCCTAGGAAGGGAGAAGGCGGAGAGAAGCCTTGAGGAGACACGGGGCCCTCAGCACAGGAGGGTGAAGCCCAACCCTGCTGGCCCGGGGACAGACCAAGTGATTGGAACTGAAGGCGGGTTCCACCTCCACACAGTGTCAGAACAGGCAGGCTGTAAGAGAACATGGACTCGTGGTTGCCAGGGGCTCAGGTGAATGCAGGGTGACGATTCATGGGTCACAGTGTCCCTTTTTGGTGTGGTGACAATGTTCTAAAATTGATGGTAGTGCTGGATGTGGTGGCACATGCCTGTAATCCCAACGACTCAGAAGGCCAAGGCAGGAGGATCGAAAGTTTGAGCAGTCTGGGCAACTTAGTGAGACCCTGTGTCAAAATAAAATAGAATAGGGCTGGGGAAGTGATTCAGTGGGACAGCATCCCTGGTTAGATCCCCAGGAACACTATAAAATAAAAGCAAAGTGATTGTGGTAATGGTATTCGACTATGAATATACTAAAAGCCATTGGGGTTTGTGGTTACGGCTCAGTGGCAGAGCGCTTGCTTAGCATGTAGGAGGCAATGGGTTCCATCCTCAGGACCATATAAAAATAAAGGTATTTAAAAAACACAAAAACATAATAAAAATATTTTTAAAAGCCATTGACTTGTAAACTTTAAATGGGTGGATTTATGACACGCACATTGTATCTCAACAAAGACTTATTTAAAAAAAAAAAGAAGAAGAAGAAGAATTTTGCCATGGCTCCCACCTCACTCAGAATCAAAGCCTTGGTCCTCGCCAAGGCCACCATGTCAACGCCATCACCCTGACTTCACCTTCCCCTCGGCCCCACTCTGCTCCAGCCCCACCCAAACTGGGAGCTCCTCAACCTGCAGCCTGCCCCTGCCTCAGGCCTTTACACTTACGCTCCCACAACAGGAAGCTCATCTCTCCAGAGCCCGAGATTCCCTCCCTCCAAGCTCTTGCTCAAATGTCACCTTATCAAAGACATCTCGCTTCCTATCCGCCCTTTCAAAATCACAGGCCACCCCCACCCTGCCCATCTGTCTCCCTCCTGCTGTTTCTCCATAGCACCCGCCACGTCCAACATGCCACACCACACGCAGACTGATTTGTTTCACCGAGTCTCCTCCTTTCCTCCTCTAGAGTGACAAAAGGTCAAAGGAACAGGAATCTGTTCTGTACATTCCTGTGCCCCACTCCTAGAATGGTGCAGGGCAGACAGGAGGTCCTCGGAGCCGTGGCTAGGAACTGCCCACAGCCGGGGAGCCTAGCTGCCCAGTGTGGTGGCCCAGGGCAAGCTGCGTATGCTCTCGGTGCCCAGTGGGGACCATCCAAGCTGCACTGCCCTGGGCTCACCACGAGGATGGAGTGCGGGGGAAGGAGCTCACCCTTGCTCCTGGATTCACGCAGCCTGGATTGCTTGCGCACCTACTGTGTGGTGGTTCCCCGGCCCGTGATCAGGTCTTGCACACAGCAGATTCAAAGGCCCAGCACGGGAAGAACAGAAGGCCACTCGATATTCTTATGTTGATCTCAGTGTGAAATGACAATACTGGACACATAGGGTCATAAAAACCCACACCATTAAAGCCAGGTGGAGTGCCCGCACCTGTGATCCCAGCCCCTTGGGAGGCTGAGGCAGGAGGATCTCAAGGCCAACCTAGGCAACTTAGTGAGGCCCTGCTTCAAAAAAAAAAGTTAAAAGAGCTGGGGATGTGGCTCAGGGGTAGAGCACCCTGGGTCCAGTCCCTAGCACCCAAAGAAGGAGAAAGCTCCTTTTTTGCCTAAGTCGGTGCGAGCGGCTCCTGGGGTGTCTTCTTCGGAGGTTGACCTGTCCCTCACAACGCCTGAGTGCCGGGGGAGCACCTCATGCCCCACACACCCCTGGGGAGACTCAACTCAGCCCTTGGACTCAGCCCTTGCTGGGCCCCCAGCCTCATGCTGTGGCCTGAATGGCTTCTGTCCAGCCCTAAGTGGCATGTGATGGCGCTAGAAGCTGGGCCCTTGGGAATGGCGTCCAGGCCCTTGAAGGTGGCTGCAGAGGGCTGCTGGCCTTTCACCGGGGCCAGGAGCAGTGAGAAGCGTCATCTAGGAACAGGAAGTGGCAGCAAGAGATGCCAACCTCTCCAGGCCTTGATCTTGGATTTTAGCCTCCAGAACTGTGTGAGGTAAACCGCTGATGGAGGCCCGGCCTCGGCAGCAGAGCAGCCTGGGCGAGGGAGCCCCTGGGAGTCCTGATTCCCCCAGCTGCTGCCCTGCCGGCCACCACAGCGGGCCTCCAGGAGGGCCTCCCCTACTGAGGCTGGCAGTGAGCTCACCTTTGCCCCAGCCTTGGGGACGGGTGAGGCGGACTCTCCAGCACAGACAGTCTCCAGGACAAAGGTGCTGGTGTGGGAGCTGCCCCTGGGGACAGGCGGGCATGGAGATAGGACAGGGAGCCACATCAGGTCCTTTCTGGGTGGGCCTTACTTTTTAGCAGGGGGGGAGGGAGAGATTTAAACACTCAAAACACGCCTGGGGGTGGGGGGCTTAGCGGTAGCCTCCTAGCGCACGGGAGGCCCTGGGTTCCAGCCCCAGCACCAAAAAAAACCCAAAATCCACGTAAGCACAGACTTGAGACGGTGCTGATGAGACACAGCAGTTGATTCCTTTAGAGAGAAGGCGGGGGTTTAGGCGAGCTGGCCCAGGAGGGCCTCAGAGCCCCTCCTCATACCCCGTCCCCACGCAGAGTGCCACAGCACCCCCTTTAGGTCTCCGCGTCTGGACAGTGAACTACAGGGTCCCCTCTCCTCTTGGGGCCGTGGGGCGGTGCTCGGCCAAGGAGCCACCTTGGAACACTGATACCATTGTCTGGTGGGCCACAGGACAATATCCACTCGCTCCAGAGGCGATGCTGGAGTACGCAGGGGAGAAGGACCACCCGGATGGAGTCTGCTTCCAAACGAGTCACGAAAGAGAAAAAGAGGACGAGAGATGGTGACAAGTAGAGAAATACAAGAACGGCTTGTTGTCGGGTCTGAAAAATGGGTCCTGGAGAGAGCAAGCTCACAGGGGATTTCCTCTACTTTTGTGTTTGTTTGTTTCTTTTCTTTTTTTTTTAAAAGAGAGTGAGAGAGAGAGAGATTTAGTATTTATTTTTTAGCTTTTGGCAGACACAACATCTTTGTTTGTATGTGGTGCTGAGGATCGAACCCGGGCCGCACGCATGCCAGGCGAGCGCGCTACCGCTTGAGCCACATCCCCAGCCCCTTCTTTTCTTTTCTTTAATAATAAACTGCGACCCTCTGGCTGCTGTTCAGGAGTCAGGCGTAAAAGCGGAGGCGCCGCCGTCCTGGGGAGCTGGGTCGCGTGATTGGTTAGGGGGACCAGGAGGAACTGGACAGATTGAACAGAGCAAAGTGGCACAGGCTGGAGGGGAGGGACATGGGGTCCGTGGTGGGCAGGGCATCGGGACCCCAGTCTCCAGGAGAGCCGACCACACCTGACCGCTGGGGTTCACGTTGGCAAACACACCCCCAGGAAGATTCTAGAAGGGCCTGAGAGTGAGAGGACATTCAAGGATGGGCCCAGAATCACCGTCCAGTCCCCCGTCCTGCGCTGCTCCCCAGGAAGCTGACCTGCAGCTGGCTCCCCATAGAAGAACTGCCCCCAGCGCGTAGATGAGACGCCCCAAGTGGCACCGTGACCCTTTTCACCAACCACAGGTGGTAGAAGGGACACTACGTGACCTCAAGAAACCAGTGGCTTCTCTCAGCCCTGGATCCGTCTTTGACTAAGCCACTGGCATGCGGGGAACCCGGCCACGGGGGCAGAGCTGGGCCCTCAGAGCCCCGCTGCCACCTGTGCCCAAGTGAGGCCCATTTGGTACCCTCCTGCCACCTTAGCATCCCAGCCACTATGACAAGACAGAACTGCCTGTTTGACCCCCAGAATCCTGAGGAACACCACGTCCCTTCTGGGACAGTGCCACCCGCCACTGCCTCAACCTTCATAGGGAGCCCTGGACCCTCTGGTCTCCAGTTCCCAGGTGCTGTCCACTTCCTGCCCAGAAGCTGACATGCCCAGGAGCTGGGGCGGGGAACAGGAGGGGGGAACAGGAGGAGGGGACAGGAGGAGAGGACAGGAGGCTGGGGGCTGGGGGCAGGGAGGGTGCCATGGGATGGAAGCTTGCGGGTGACTAGGAGCAGACCAGGAGCTGGTGAGTGGGGTTCAGGCCTCCACGACCCCCTGTAAATGGGCCAGAACCTTCCTTAGAGGGCCAGGGTGCCGGTGATGGGGGTGCCAGGGCAAGGTGGGCCAGGGTGGGCGTCTCAGGGACCCCAGGGCTCCCTGAGCATAGGGGGATGTCAAGAGACCCTCCTTAGTCACCCCGTCACTTCCTGGCCCTCACTGTCCTGGGCACATCTCTGCGGGGGGCCCTCGTCGCCTGGGAGCTGTGTGGGGCCGCCCACTGCACAAGGGGAAAGCAATGCCCATGGGCAGCAGCCACCCCCTGGCTGCTGTGAGACACTGCCCCAGCCTGTTGGACCCTCAGAGGGGACAGTGGGGGCGGGCACGCGGGGGCCTCCTGTGGGCAGACCTCCAAGGCTGAGCCTCCCCACTGACCATCAGGGAAACACAAAGAGCCTCCACGACCCCCTCGCTCCCATGAGGACGGCTTCCGGACAAATGCAAAGACAGCGAGCCCTGGCCAGGGCCCAGAGACCTCGCCTAGCCGACGGAAAGGGCAGAGGAGCAGTTGCGTTGGACAGGGTGGCTTTTCTCTGAAAATCCAAAACAAGTCAGGTTGGGCGTGGCGGCCACGCCTGTCATCCCAGCGGCTTGGGAGGCTGAGGCAGGAGAATCTCAAGTTTAAAGTCAGCCTGAGCAATGGCCAGGTGCTAAGCAACTTAGTGAGACCCTGTCTCTAAATAAAACTACAAAATGGGACTGGGGAGGTGGCTCAGTGGTCTGGTGCTCCCGAGTACAATCCCTGGTGCAAAATAAATAAATAAATAAATAAAACGGGTCAGGTGTGGTGGCTCACGCCTATGATCCCAGCAATTTGGGAGGCTGAAGCAGGAGGATTGCAAGTTTGAGAGCAGCCCTGGCAAACTGGCCAGACCCTGTGTAGAAAGGGCTGGGGGTGTGGCTAAGTGGCAAACCGCTCCTGGGTTCAATTCCCAGGACCAATAGAGAAATAAATAAGAGCAGAACTACCAGCCGACCCAGAGAGTCCCCTGGTGGGAACGTACCTAGAGGGATAGAGGGCAGGACCGGAAACAGGCCTCCGACACCAGGGTTCCCAGCAGCCGGTGGGAGCAAGCCTCGTACCCATCCACGGACAAGGAGTGCAGACAAGAGCCGAGGTTGTCCATGCAGATCCTCGTCCAGCCCAGGGAACCCGAGGACAGCAGGCTCTGACGTAGCCAGTCATCGAGGGAGGTCCCCAGAGCAGAGAGGTCACAGGCAGAGAGGAGATGCTGGGCCCCGGGTGGGGGTGGGGGTGTCCTGGGCACAGGCTGCGTTTCTGCAGGGAGAGTAGCTCTGGATGGACGGTGGTGATGGCTACCTGACTGTGAGAATGTGCCCAGTGTCACCTGAAGGGGGTGAAAACGGAAAAAGCAGACCACTGACAAAAGCCTACGCCCGACGGGGATCTGGGCCTGCAGTGGAGAGCCAGGAAGGAGCCAGGGCTGGGGAGGACAAGCGGAGAGCCCTCTGCCCCCCAGCTCAGGCCGCAGGGCCAGAGGCCTCCATGGGAGCCTGGGCTCTCCAAAACTGTCCCCAGGCCCACAAGGAGCCCAGGCAGCTGTGACAGAGGAGGCCCTGTCAGCTTCCCTAAGCAGCTCAGGGCCCTGGAGAAAAGGCGCCAGGCAGGGCAGGGAGGAGGCCGAGTGGGGAGCAGAGGCCGAGGAGGGGGCGGCCTCCCTGGCTCCCAGCACCCCTGGAAGGGGGCGGGAGGGTCTCGCTCTATGAGGGAGCCTGGGATCTGCACAAGTGGCTCAAGGCCTCCGGCCCTGGTACCTGCTCTGGTCACCAGGTGCTCCCCCAGCCCAGGTGCTCCTCTGTGGCCTGAGAATACGCGTGAACCACAGCTGGACCGTGGCGAGCCCCTCGGGCACCGCCAGGAGAGCTGGACAACAGTGCAGCCCACTCACAGTCTGACACCATGGCCCTAACGCTCACCCTGTCGGTGATGAAAACGTCCCTGGAACAGCGTCCCTGGAACAGCGTCCCTTGGTCTAAGTACCATGGCAGCGAGGCCCGCAGGCTGCACCTGGCCGGGCCGTGAGCCGGTGAGTGGAGCTTTATTGGCGCCTGCGCGTTCCCGAGCCCCCTTCGTAGCAGCCTCCCTGCTGCGGTGACAGCGCCCGGTGGCCGCAGCCGAGACCCCCGCCCAGGAAGCCCAGCGTGTGAATGACCTGGCACGTTCCAGGGGAGGAGCCGGACACCATGGCAGGGACTGTGGTCACTCAGCTTTAACAAGGGCGTCCCAGGGGCCCTCGCCCATGGCCTCCAGAGGCCCACGGGAGCATCGTGACTGCCCAGGGACCGAGTCGCTTTGTTTTTCTTTTCTTCCTTTTTCTTATTTGTTATTTTATTCTTTGGAGAAGTGGGGACCGCTCCCGGCCCGTCCTCTCCCCGCTCCTTTCCGGAAGGCAGAGGGTCCACCCTCCTCCCAGCAGCCACCGATGCTTGGAAAAGGGGTCCCTGAGCCCGCACTGGAGCATCCCGCTTGCTCCCAGTCAACCTGGGCAACAAAGTCCCCCTTGCTGTGGATTGGGTGAGGGGGACACATGTCACCAAGTTCTGGCAGTGTGCTGGGGCCAGGCAGTGCGGAGGGTTCCCACATCTAAAGAGAACTCAAGGTCGAGCTCCTGCCCTGGTGGTGGGCGCTGGTGGGCGCTGGTGGGCCCTGGCTGCCTGCAACCATAGGTGAGGACAAACGATGTCTTCCTTGCTAAACCTCTGGGTTGATTCTTTTTATTTTTCTTTTGAGAAAGATCAATAAGTGGGATGCTGCCTTGCTCAGGGCCTCAATAAGTTGCTGAGGTTGGCCTCAAACGTGATCCTCCTGCCTCAGCCTCCCAAGTCTGTGGGATCACAGGTGTGTGCCACCGTGCCTGCTGGTGCTTTCTAGTACTTTAAACCAAAGCAACCCCACAGGTACAGATATAAAACCCTCTGGCCAGCAGCCAGCAGCCACAATCAACAGCCATACTGATCGATTCACTTGGTAATTATTTACAGAGACCTTCTATACGTCCAGACAGATCTGGGCAATGGAAGGCATGAGGGACGCTGGCCTTTCTTTTATAGACGTGCGCTGCAGAGGCTGCAGAGAGACTCAAAAGCGAGTCCACAAACAAGCAAACAGGTTTTTCTTTTTTTTTTTTTTCAGTGCTGGCTTTTGGACCCAGGGCCTCGTGCATGCAAAGCTGCACCCCACCCCCCAACAGCCTAATTTCAGATAGTCATCCCTTGGAGTCCACAGCAATTGGCTCCAGGACCTCCGCCCATGCCAAATTCCAAGGATAATTAGGTCCCTTGTATAAGATGATGTCATGTTTACCTGTAATCAACACGAACCCTCCCCTACACTTGAGATCCTCTCTAGATGACTTGTAAGGCCTAACACAGTGTAAATGAGCCAACAGTTGCTGTAGTGCCTTGTCTGGGGAACGGTGACAGAGTCTGCACATTCACATATTAACATCATATTTTTAAATATCTCCCATGCACCGTTGGTCAACGTGCGGATGTGAGATCCGCAGATACAGAGCCGACTAATGTGTTAAATGGCGAGAAAGAAACAAAATAGAGTGGTTAGGAGGACAGTGGAGGAGGGTGGCCCTTCCCGGGGGAGGTGACATTGAAGAGAGAGCTGGATGAAATGGGGTGGGCATTCCAAGTGGTGAGGATGGCATGTGCAAAGACCCTGTGGTAGGCCTGAACTTTGGTTGTTCAAGGAACTGAAATGTGGACTGTGACATGGCTTAGTTGTGATGGTGGCTTTCAAGAAAGTGTCTAAAAGTGAACAAAAAGCCCGCAGTCTGAGTCCCTCTCCTCCCTCCCTTTTTGTTTGGACTTCTGTTCCCAGGACCAGAGTTTACGAGCTCAGGTTTGTTGGAGGCTGAGCTGGGTTTTCAGGCTCCAGGTTCTCTCCCCGTGTGTGGGCTTGCCACACTCCAGCCTGTCCCAGGGAAGCCAGGTCTCGGGGCTCCAGCCTGACAGCGTTTCAGCAAGTCCCGACCTGCCCTGCCGATCTCCCTACCAGAGGGTGTTTCCTTCCTGCCCAGAACACTGGCCTCCTCACCAGCACCCGCCTCCCCGCCCAACCGAGCTGCAGAGGCCCCGGGGCTCTGTCAACAACAGCAGGGTGGAGGGCAGCCCGACCTGGCCTGCGCCTGGCAGGCACCTCTGGGAAGCCAGCCCGTGCCCAGAGCCCTTTAGGTGAGAAACTGCTCTTCAAGACCCACCCCAGGCCAGCAGCTCCCTGGGGCTCTCTCCCCAGGGGGCATCCTCCAGCCGGGCGTCCGGCACCCATGCAGAAGCAGTGTCCAGGATGCTCAGGGGCACACAGTGGGCAGGGACACCTGCCTGGGCACAGCTGGAGGCTCCTGCCTGGGAAGGGGGGTGGACAGGGCCCTTCACTGGACGGTGCAGACTGAACGCTCCCTATGGGGGGGACACAGGGGCACTAGCTGTGCCTCACACAGGTCACAGACCTGTGCAGACCAAGATATTGTTGTCACACCAACAGGTCTCTAATGACACCTGAGAAAAATGCTTCCAGGTATGGGACCCGCTCTGTGAAGGCCCGTTTTGGAGGCTGCACAGCGCAGCTGGTCGAGGCCAAGGGGTTGCGTTCCTTCCTGCTTCAGCACTCCGCAGGTTCCCGCAGGGCAGGAATGGAAGCTGGACCCCTGGGCCCACCTCCAGTCCTCCTCCACGGCTGCCCAGGAGGCAGCCCCCCCTGAGTTTTTGTGGATCTTCCCTCCTGCTCCCCTTGTGCCACCCCAGAACCTAAGCATGTGCGGTGCTCCCTGTTTTAAATATTCCCTGTATTAAAAAGTCTCAGTCTCCACAGCAGCTTCTTTGAGTCTCACCTCCAATGTCACCTTCTCAGTGAGACCTCCCTGAGCAGCCCATGAAAGTAATACCTTTTAAGCCAGGTGCAGTGGCACACGCCTGTGATCTCAGCAGCTCCGGAGGCTGAGGCAGGAGGCTCGCCAATTCAAAGCCAGCCTCAACAGTCAGAGGGAGGGAGAAGAGGAACTCAGACTGTGGGCCTCAGCAACTTAGTGGGAACCTGACTCGAAATAAGACGTGCATCTTGGTGGTGGAGCACCCTGGGCTCCGACTCAGTACCTAGAAAGCTAAATGAGATAAAAAAGCACTCTTGGGGGGCTGGGGTTGTGGCTCAGTCGTAGTGTGCTTGTCTAGCATGCACGAGGCACTGAGTTCGATTCTCAGCACCACATACAAATAAATAAATAAATGTCCATCAACAACTAAAAAATATTTTTAAAAAAAAGCACCCTTGGTCATGCGCTTCAGTTTGGTTTTGGTGGTGCCCGTGCAGAGCATGCTTTGCGAGGGTGGACACCTGGCTGGCCTTCCCCGCGGGGTCCCCAGAACAACGCAGGGCCCACGATGGGTGTGAGGGAGAGGTTGGCGTGAGGGAGTGAGCAGGGAGGACCGGGGCCACAGCAGGCTTTCGGAACAGGATGGCAAGAGGTGTGGGGCTCTGACCTCCCTCCAGAGCCCCCAGGGCCATGGAAAGGCCACCCTCAAAGAGCCCGGGCAGTGCTTGGTGTCCTCTACAACCCTCCCGCAGCCTCCCACTACCCGCAGGCCTGGGGCCTGGCTGTCCTCCCAAGTGTTCTCAGGACCAGCTATACCAGGCTGTGTGGGGACAGGACAGAAATGCAGTCTCTGGTCCTCACCCACTCCATGAGTCACACTCAGGAGAGGCCTGCCTTTTCGCAAGCCCTTCAGGGGATTCTGGGGCTGGCTCCTGCACAACAGGACAGGCTGACTGTCCCTGACGCCCTCCTTCCCTCGAGGCCACTGAGATCTACAGTAACTTCAGGTGGCCCTGGGTCCTTGAACTTGGCATCCAGGTGTCACCTGAGCTGGAGTTGGTGTGATGCTGGGTTCTGAGAGTGAGGACAGACAGGACCTGGGGCCCCTGGTGCCCTCCCGCCTCCCCGGCCCCCACAGGAAGCCAGCTGTCTCCAGGTGAGCAGGAGTCTATTTCAGCAACCTGTTTACCAGTCCAAAATCTCAGGATAAGGTTCCTGAAATCCTAGCCCAGGGCACTCCCAGCTGGGTTATCCTGTGACAATGGCCGCAGGCGGGTTCGTCTTCTCCTGTTCCACATCCAGTCCCCACTGATCACTCAGATTGCACTTGGCGGCTTTCACTTCTCCCATCAGTTGTGGGCAGAGTGTGGCCCCACCCCTGCCAAGGAAAAAAAAATCCATGCCAGATCCCAGCTCCAGATACCAGTGAACCTGACCTAGGCCCCAGTACCAGTGAACCTGACCTAGCCCCAGTACCAGTGAACCTGACCTAGCCCCAAGCCAGCCCCTGGTACCAGTGAACTTGACCTAGCCCCAGTACCAGTGAACCTGACCTAGGCCCCAGTACCAGTGAACCTGACCTAGCCCCAGTACCAGTGAACCTGACCTAGGCCCCAGTACCAGTGAACCTGACCTAGCCCAAGTACCAGTGAACTTAACCTAGGCCCTAGGACCAGTGAACCTGAGCCAGCCCCTGGTACCAGTGAACTTGACCTAGCCCCATACCAGTGAACTTGACCTAGCCCTGGTACCAGTGAACTTGACCTAGCCCCGGTACCAGTGAACTAGATCTAGGCCCTGGTACCAGTAAACCTGACCCAGGCCCTAGTACCAGTGAACCTGACCTAGCTCCCTGGTTCTAGTGAAATAGACCTAGCCCCGGTACCAGAGAACTTGACCTAGGCCCAGGTACCAGTGAACTTGACCTAGGCCCAGGTACCAGTGAACTTGACCTAATCCCGGTACCAGTGAACTTGACCCAGCCCCTGGTACCAGTGAACTTGACCTAGCCCCAGTACAAGTGAACTTGACCTAGCCCCTGGTACCAGTGAACCTGACCTAGCCCTGGTACCAGTGAACTTGACCTAGGCCCAGGTACCAGTGAACCTGACCTAGTCCCGGTACCAGTGAACTTGACCTAGCCCTGGTACCAGTGAACTTGATCCAGCCCTTGGTACCAGTGAACTTGACTTATCCCCAGTACCAGTGAACCTGACCCAGTCCCCGGTACCAGTGAACTTGACCTAGCTCCCTGGTACCAGTGAATTTGACCTAGACCTAGTACCAGTGAACTTGACCCAGCCCCCAGTACCAGTGAACCTGACCCAGCCCCCGGTACCAGTGAACTTGACCTAGCCCCTGGTACCAGTGAACTTGACCCAGGACCAGTACCAGTGAACCTGACCTTATTTGGAAGTAGGGTCTTTGCAGATGGGATGAAGTTGAGGAGATCACTCTGGATTGTGGTGGCCCTGATCCAAAAAGTGACGTTCTTACAAGAGCAAGGAAATCTCTGTGACCAAAGCAGGGGCCGGGGGTCTCTGGAGGCAGAGGAGGACTCAGCTAGAGAAAGAGGAGTAGCCCCCTGGGCTGAGCAGGCAGGAGGGCCTCCCTGGGCCCTCAGCGCCTGGCCCTGCACACACCTTGGCTCCTGACTTCTGGCCTCCAGAACCTTGAGAGTTAGGCTACATTAGGTAACAGCGTGTGGTCCTTTGACACGTCACCCTGGCCCCAGGCACCCTCCCACCCTCAGTGGGCCCGCCCCATGCCTTCCTTTACTCCAGGGTTTCCACAGGGGCGGGCGCACGTGCAGCCACAGCCCCAGAAACCTGGTGAACCCAAGTGGCCCAGCCACAGCGCCTGCCTCAGGTCAGATGGCCCAGAGTTTTGCATTTCTTTTCTTTTCCTTTTTTTTTTTTTTTTTTTGGCACTGAGGATTGAGCCCAGTTGTGCTCAGCCACTGAGCCTCATCCCAGCCCTTTTTTATTTTTTATTCAGAGACAGGGTCTCACTGAGTTGCTTAGGGCCCCACCAAGTTGCTGAGGCTGGCTTTGAACTCTTGATCCTCCTGCCTCAGCCTCCCGAACCATGGGATTACAGGTGTGCTCTACTGCACTCAGCATAGTTTCACATTTCCAACAAATTCCCAGGGGACACAGCTGCTGCTGGTCCAGGGACCGCACTTTGAGAACCACTGCTCCAGGCCACACCCTGCTCCCTTTAGGACAGCGCCACTGGTCTAAATCCTCCCTCTGCCTGCAGGTGAGAGTCCTAAAGCTCACTAGAGATGCTCCTGAGGGCAGCAGCTGGGGGACTCCCATGCACCTGCACAAGCCCCCCGCTCACCTAGCCCTGGTACATGTGAACTTGACCCAGGGGCAGCTGCGGGTGCCCACCATGCACACCCCCGCCCCAGGGCACAGGAAGAAAGGGAGAGAGAGGCTACGAGAATCACATTTGTTGAATTTATCAAGTGATCGTGGACGGATGTGGTATTTCTTTGCGGGTGCTGTCATAGAAGTGCCACCAACTGTGGCTAAAGACATCAGCAACCTTGTTCCTTCACAGCTCTGGAGGCCAAGTCCAAAATCAGGCTGTCTGCAGGGACAAGGAAGCTCCTTCCTGGGGCTGGGGATGTGGCTCAAGTGGTAGTGCGCTCGCCTGGCATGCGTGAGGCCCGGGTTCGATCCTCAGCACCACATACAAACAAAGATGTTGTGTCCGCCGAAAACTAAAAAATAAATATTAAAAATTCTCTTTCTCTCTCTCTTTAAAAAAAAAAAAAGGAAGCTCCTTCCCTCATCTCCCAATTCCTGGGGCCCCGTGCTGTCTCCCACCGCCCTCCCTCTGTGCCTCTCTGTTCACAAGGTGTGGCCCCTCTTAGGCCACACCCTTTTTCCAAATGGAGTCCACACCTTAGGCCCACCCTTTTTCCAAATGGAGTCACCCTTTGGGGTATTTGGGGTTAAGGCTTCAATACCCCGGGGGACTCCAGCAGACCATGACAGATATGGATCATAAATGTTAATATTTATTTTAGCTTTACCTGGGCCGGGTGCCTACACCTCAGCTCACTGAGTCCCTGTGCTCACCTCTGACATCAGGAGCAATACTAACTCTGCTCTTCAGATGAAGAAACTGAGGCACAGACAAGTAAAGGGATTTGTCCAAGGTCACACAGCCGGGGACTGACCCAGCCCAGATTTGACCCTGAGGTGGGAGGACCTGGAACATGGTCCTAACAGAAAGGTATCTTTGATGGAAGAAGGTCCCCTTTCTTGGTCCCTCACTGTCACCACCTGTTCTGCTCTTACCCGTCTGTGGTGCTGGGGAGGGAAACCAGGGCCTCGCTAGCCAGGCAAGCTCCACCCCAGAACCGCACTGGCCCTGGTAGTTCATGCTTTCCAAAGCCTCGGAGGAAGGCAGGTGGTCCAAGTGCCGCCGTCCACCTGCCTCTGCCCAGGTGCTGCGTTGTGGGGCCGTGTGACCTCCATCCTAGAGGGGCTCCAGAGCCTGTCAGAGCTCAAGACCTCCCCCCGCCCGGGGCCCCCAGCAGCCGCCTGCCCAGAGGCCTGTGGTCATCCGTCTCCCAGCCACACAGACACGTGCTGGTCAGCAGGTGTTATGGCAGATGAAAGCCAGGCCCCCCCAGGAGGTGATGATACCTCGCGATACGTTATCGTGGCAATGAGATCTGAAACCACAAGTGAACATTCAAAGTGCACAGATGTGGACACACAGTGAGGCCACATCCTGGGGACCCTGTCACAACTTGGAAGTGCTCTAAAGCCTCCTGACCTGCCCCACAGCCCAGCCCAGGAGGGCTCGCTATGCACCCCGTGAGGCTGGGAAAGAGCAAATGCAAACTCAAAGTACAGTCTCTGTTGAACTGTGTCCTCACGCACCATCCTAAGGTGGAAGGGTCGTCACGGAGGCCGGGACTGTCCTAGGGATTTTGCATACTTGGGTCATGATTAAGAAATCCCCGGACTGAGACTGTTTTTTCCTTACTCTCCATCTCTTCCAGTGTTTGCATGTGTTCTCCTTTTCAAAATTTGTTGTCTGCTATGGAAAAGAGAGAGATCCGGCCGTCCCCACCCAACACAGCTCTGCGGCCCTCCCCTGGTGGGAGCCGCCCAGGCCCCTAGCCACCTGCGTCTCTTTCTGGACTCCACCTGTGACATTGCTCAGTCTTTCCATCCTTTCTGAAGGACCAGCGTATCCAATACCCTGCCTTGTACTTCATTCGGATATTTGGTAAAGCTAGTGTCCCTCGTTATACTTCAGTTCTAGAATTTCCCTGGAAATTCTCACACATTCATATTTTTTTCTTTCAATTAAACACTCTCTTCTCAAATTCCCCAAATTTTCCTGTTGTTATTTTGGTTGGAATTTCATGGATTTCCGGTTAAAATTGAGCGAACTCTGACATCTTTCCAAAAGGAATTTTTCCTTTCAAAGATCAAAGATCGTCTGGCCACAAATTCAAGACTTTTTTTTGTCTTCTTCTTCTTTCTTTTGTCCTGGAGTTCAAACCCCCGGCCTTGCGCAAGTTAGGCAAGCACTCTGCGCTAGCTACCTCTCCGCCCATCTGCCTTTCTTTTCTTTTTTTTAAATCAAACCCAGGGGCGCTTAACCACTGAGCCACGTCCACAGCCCCTTTTTGTGTTTTATATAGAGACGGGTCTCACTGAGTTGCTTAGGGCCTTGCTACATTTCTGAGGCTGGCTTTGGACTCGCGATGCTCCTACCTCAGCCTCCAAGCTGCTGGGATCACAGACGTGGCCCCCCTGCCCAGCTCCGCCTTCCTTATTTCCACAGGATTCTAAAGCTGTCTACATTTACATCCTCCCCATTTCTTGGACCTTTGCAGCTGATACTTTGTTATTGTAGTCACCTTGGTCAGTGGGATCTTCCCACCCGTTATAAGTGAGGTCACATCCATTTGGCCAGGTCCAAGCTGGATCCGGAGGCTGGGGAGGCCTGAGGAATGTGCCTGGGGAGGCCTGAGGAATGTGCCTGAGGATTCTGCTCCTGCGAATCCTCAGGTGTCCCATGTCTGCCCTCCAGCGTTGCTATCCGGCTGGGCCCTGGCTGAACACCAAGTCGGCTGCGGTTCTCAGGGAGCACCTCTGTCAGAAGAGCCAGGTTACAAAGGCAAGAGTTAAAGTTGCGTGGACAGGGGAGGCTGCCCGCCAGGTGCAGGGTGGTGGCTAGCCCGCCAGGGTTTGCCCTGGAGGCTCAGGTGGTAGAGGATGGCGGAGGGCCTTTAAGAGGCAGGACCTAGTGGGGGGTCCCTGGGACAGCCTGGGCATGCCCCAGGGAGAGCAGCCATTCCTCCTGGGCCCCTATTGAACAATGTCATCTCTTCCTCCCTCCCACAGTGGCTCCTACTATTGCCATCTGCAATGGGACGCAGACTAGGAGAGCAGGTGGCCCTCACACTCCTTGGACTTCAGCCTCCAAAATCCGTGAGCTACATAGGCCTCTTTTTCTTAGAAACTTCGCATGCCTTTGGTGTTTTGTTATAGCAATGAAAGCACAATCACAAGACCCAAAATACAGCGTCTGGGGTGAATTAGAAATAACCATGTAGGGGTGGTTGGTGGTCCAGGAAGGAAGGAGACCCTACTCCATGTGGTGGCCCCAAAACCAGCCCCCGGCTGTCTCACTACTCCACCCTGCCCAGGGTCAGAGCAGTTCCACCTGCCCCCGTCCACTCTCCTGCTGAAAGCAGATAGGAAAGAGAAGGGGACACAGCACGGTCCCCATCACTCGACCTTGAGGCTGCACCTGGCTCCAAGGAAGATGGGGACCACCCCTTCAGCGGTGGCCACACGCCCCTCTGACACTCCAGCTCTGGAATTGAAGTGGGGGGGCCTCTGGCCGTTAGAGATGGTCCCAGTTCTCCCAGCCTCCCTCTCAGGCTCCCCTCCAAGCTTATGCTGTGGATGCGAATTTCAGATTGGAGAATCCGGCTCGGCAGCAGTTCCGGCTCTGTTCTGTGTAATTCCTGAGAAATCAAGAACTGAAATCGCAGTTTCCCGGCATGAAGCTGAAGAGAGGAACCGAGTTCTCACTGAAGCAGCCCAAAACAAGAACAGAGCTCAGGCCCTCCCCGTGGGGAGGCCCTGGGCTCAGCCCCAGCCCTGAGGGAAAGCAAACTTAAAACAAAGGCCTTTCCAATCTGGACAGAGGGTGAGGCCGGTGAGAGGAGGCCTGGCCTGGCAGTCGGGCAGACTTCTTAACAAAACCCCTTCTGTGGGGCTGGGGCTGGGTGGTGGAGGTGAGACTCTGGGTCCTCAGCACCACATAAAAATGAATAAACTAAAGGTACCGTATCCATCTACAACTAAAAAAAACCTTCCTTCAGCGATGTCTTTCAGTATCTGTGAGTTCTTCGATGTTCTCCATACAAAGGAGGAGCCTCAGTGGAGGCAAGAGACCACCTGCAGGCGGGTGGGAGGAAACCCCTGCGTCACCATCCCCGAGGGGCTGACATCCTGAACATGTAAAGAGCCTGTGTGACCCAACAACACCAAGGCCTGGCCAAGCTGCAGAGGATCCGAGGAGACTTTTACCAAAATGATACGAAGAATGGCTGAGGATCGAGCGAGGACTTGGGGCTCACCCCTGACCACCAGCAAGTCCAACGGAGACCCTGGCCGCGTCCCCTCCACCCTCTGGATGTGCTGCTGTCAAAGCCACAGAGAACAGCCAGTGTCCCCCAACCCTGCAAAGGTATGGAGACCTGGGATCCTGTGCCCCAAAGCAGGAACGGAGTGGTACCACCACGTGGAGTCAACAAGAATTATGTTCCAGCTGGTGCGGTGGCCATGCCTGTAATCCCAGCACCTCAGGAGGCTGAGGCAGGAGAATGGCTAGTCCAAAGCCAGCCTCTGCAACTTAGCAAGGCCCTAAGCAACTCAGTAAGACCCCGTCTCTAAATAAAGTACAAAGTAGGGCTGGGTATGGGGCTTGATAGTGAATGCCCCTGAGTTCAATCCCCAGGACTGAAAGGGAGGGAGGAGGGAGGGGGAAGGAGGAGGGAGGAGGGAGGGAAGGGGGAGGGGGGGAGGGAGGGAGGGAGGGAAGGGGGAGGGGGGAGGGAGGGAGGGAGGGAGGGAAGGAGGAGGGAGGAGAGAGAAGGGAAGGAGGAGGGAGGAGAGAGAGGGGAAGGAGGAGGAAGGGAGGAGGGAGGGAAGGAGGGAGGGAAGGAGAGAGGGAGGAGGGAGGAGGGAGGAGAGAGGGGGAAAGGAGGAGGGAGGAGGGAGGAAGAGAAGGAGGGAGGGAGAGGGGAGGGAAGGAGGAGGGAGGAGGGAGGAGAGAGGGGGAAAGGAGGAGGGAGGAAGAGAAGGAGGGAGGAGGGAGGAAGGGAGGGAGAAGGGAGGGAGGGAATTATTTGCTGACCCAGCTATTTCACTTCCGAGCACCTGGTCATCCCTCAGTAGCAGCAGGGACTTGGTTCCATTCTGGTCCCCAACAAGTCCCTCGATGGAATGGTGACGCTCACACGGACCCTCTTGCAACCTCCATCAACTTCATCCATGCCTGGTAATTGTCCATGACCCCCACACAGCGCGACCACTACTTGCGCAGCCCAGCTCAGAGCTGCTCGGGGAGCAGGCCAAGGAAGAGGGGAGCAGGCAGGGAGCAGGCGGGGAGCAGGCAGGGAGCAGGCGGGGAGCAGGCCAGCCATGCGTAGCACAGATGCCATGTTTTTCAAGCACCTTTCAATCTGAGATCAGCAGTACCCCAGGACCGCAGCTCTGAGGATGACTCTACATCCAAAGGAACTGAAGGCAAGATCTCAAGACACATGTCCACGCGCACTCACACAAGCCAAGACGTGGAGCCAGCCCGTGTCCCCAGCCCATGAGGGCACACCAAGTCCAGCTCCCCACATAGCGGAACATGGGACCTGAAGAGGGAAGGACACCTCGCCCGGCTGCGACACGGATGATCCGTGCTTTGAGAAGATCGTGTGAAGCCAAACGGGCCGGTCATAGCACAGCACAGAGCGAGAGGTGCTCCATCCCCCAGAAACAGGAAGTGGGAGGGTGCCCCTGGCCGCTTGGAGGAACCCACTCCAGGGAGTTAGGACGCGGGCGTCTCTGGGGGGCAGGACCCAGCCTACCACAGAGACCCCTTGATGGAGTAATATCTGAGCCAAAATGAAATGATGGAGAAGTCACCTTTGAAAGCAGAGTTCTGGGTAGCAGCACAGCAGGTGCAAAGGGCCAGAGGCAGGAGCTGGCTGGGCAGGGTGGAGGAGACTGTGCGACGGAGTGGACAGGCAGGTGGGCAGAGGTGGGCAGGTGCCGGGCAGCAAGGTTTCGTTCTTGGTTCTGCTTAGGCACAATAATGCGTTGAACAAACAGAATGACAGACACCACCGTCTTGGCCACTTCAGAGGTGGCTTTGACACAGGCCAGGGGCAGGGGAAGGGGTCTGGAGGGCCTGATCCGACTGGGCCAGGAAGCCAGTTTCACTTGTGTGCATGCAGGGCTTCAAGCAGGCGGGGCAGGAGTCGGGTGGCCAGGGCTGGGGGTGCGGCTCAGCGACAGAGCTCGCCTAGCACCCTGAGGCCTGGGGGTTGAGCCCGGCCAAAAGAAAAAAAAAGAATCAGGTCATCATTTTAAAGGAACCTCTGGCTGCTTTGTGAAGACTGCAGGTTTCACATACAAGTGGGAATCATATAAGCCGAGGTCTGCTCTCAAAACCAAAAAGGGCCCGGGCTGGCTCGGCCGCACACACCCATAGTGCCAGGTGCTCGGAGGCAGAGGCAGGAGGATCTCAACCTCAAGGCCAGCCTCAGCGATTTGGCAAGATCCTGTCTCAAAATAAAAATTAAAAAGGGAGGGGAAGACCACAGTTTGCACCCCTCAGTCAGTCAGTCCAACACGGCCACCATATAGTCAGGCAGTCTCACCCCAGGGATGTACCTGAGAGAGCGGAACCCTGCTCTCTGGTGAACCCTGCACCCTGGGCCTGAAGCAGCGTTGTTCGGGAGCCAAAACAAAAACAGCCCATGCATTAAATGCATCACTTTAACCAGTAAATACGCATTTTGGAAACAGCTCAAATGTCAGTCAGAGCTGCGTGGACCAAGCACAGCCCATCTTTACAAAGGAATATGATTCAGCCATGAAAAAGGAGTGGTGGTCACACAGACACAGGCTCCAGTACAGATGAACCCCCACATCGTGATTCCAGACACCCTGAGTCCAGATCTGGGGTGAAATGTTCAGGACAGGCAAATCCACAAGGACACGGAGCAGCTGGTGGCCCACAGGGCTTGGGAGAGGGGAGAAGGGGTCCTAGGGTTAGGAGGAGGGTCTGCAGCTGGACGGCAGTGGAGCCCCACACTGTGAACGCCGCTGTGCTCACCAAGCATCATTAAGATGGTGGACCTCATGCTTGTGTATTTGACCTCAGTTGGAAAAAGAGAAAAAGATGGAGGAGGAGGCGGAGGGCAGCCAGGAGAGGGTGCCCAGCGCTGGTCCTTGCTGGCTCCCCAGAGCGCTCAGCTAAGCCGGCACATTGCTCCCCCTTGTGGCTGCTGAGGTTTGGTGGCCTCTTGGAGAGGCCCCAGGTGATGGGACACCCGTGTGCACTATCAGAAAGCAGTCACCGCCTCTCAACTCTAGGTGTTGTAACTTTCCCAGGACCCTTCCCGGCTGGGACACACCCCCGCACCCCGACTGCGTGCCCAGGAACGCTGGGTCCACTGGGACCCACGGCTCATCCTCTAGGCACCACTGAGCAATCTCCCCAATGGGAGACTGCGGCGGCTTCCTTCCCGCCTGTTCCAAGGACACCTTTCCTTGTCTCGCTGCTCACTATGATTCTCGAATGTGACCCCCTCCCAAGGGGATGGTCAGCACCTGCACATGGTTCTTCTCAAAGTCAAACTCTGCCCACCCAACACTAGCTCCCATCCCCCTCCTAGCTGGCCACCACCCTGCGCTGCTCCCGGGACCCTCTGTGACTCCTGTGGCACCCCCCACCCTCCATTATGACGCCGCGTTCTGCCTGGGTTGCTGTCCCCGAGGTCTGTCCCTGCTGTGGCCAGTGGCAGCCCTTCCAAGGTCGAGTGAGATTCCCTGAATGACAGGCCAAGGAGGGACAGCGTGTCATGTGTGCCCTTGGCTCAGGGACCAGTGCAGTTGTGACATGGCGATGGCACCTGTGAGGACATCAGCGCTGTCCCTGCGCACGAACCTGGACACCTCAGATCATGGCCGCGCAAATAAGGGCAAGAAAAGAGCCTCTTCCTGTTCCGTTGAGGGGATGAGCCGGATGCCCACTGTGTAACCGAGTCATCTAGAGAAACGTCCTGATGTTTTTTAAAGTGGGAGCCAGTTTGGGGTGCTCCAGGTCCAGTCCTGTCTGTCTGTCTGTCTGATCCAGCATAGCTAATAATTAGTGAGACGTGGTCCCACCCAGTGGCCCATGAGGCAATCGCTGACAACACTAGACGCCCTTCTGCAGGGCAAAGTCCCTGCTTCTCAGGTGGAGGTGACTTTGCCAAGTGGCATAATTAGAGAGTTCCTGGTAGCATCAGAGGGCACTTAAGATAACTTCCAGTGTCCACCATCATGAGATCCCATTATGCAGATAAGGAAGGCCGAAGTCTGAGGCGCTCCCGTGTGGGCCAGGGCGTGGGGACACGGGCATCGGCCACGACTGCTGGTAGAGGGGGACGGTCCGGCCTCTTGCGGAGAGAATTTGGCAAAGGCTGACTGAATTTAAATGCCTCTGGCCTTTGACCCCTGCTGCGGGTTCACTTCAAGAAGTTTATCTTGAAGGCCAGGCGCATACCTGTCCCAACTGCATTTTGCAGAGAATCACTGGAGCCCTGGGTTCAAGGTCACCTGGGCAACAGAGAGACAAAAAACAACAAAAAAAAGATCCACCTGGAGAGGAGTCCGCAGGGCTGTGGTGGGGCTCAGGCGAGGAGGCCCGCCCAGGAGGCCCCGGGCTCAGTCCCCAGTACCAGGAAAAGAAAAAAAAAAAAAGCATCTTGCACTGATTTGAGCAGCAAAATATCACAAGTGGCCTGAATATCCAGCTGTGAGGGTCACTTGACTAAGGTGCATCTGTCCACCAGCACTGTCCACAGAACCTCCCGCCACCATGGAAATGGCCGGTGCCTGCACAGACCAGAGAGGAGCCCCCGCCACCAGTTCTATCCAGCACTTACCATGTGGCCAGCAAATCGCAGGAGCTATCGTGACTTTTGTTTTTAAAATATTTATTTTTCAGTTGTAGTGGACACAACACCTTTATTTTGTTTATTTATTTTTACGTGGTGCCAAGAGGATCCAACCCAGGGTCTTGCACGTGCGAGGCGAGCACTCTGCTGCTGAGCCCCAGCCCGGACCTTGACTTTGGTTTGACCTAAGCCTTGCTGTGTTGCCCAGGCCCATCTCTGACTCCGAGGCTCAACATCCTCCCCGCTCAGCCTCCCCAGTAGCTGGGACAATGGGCACGTGCGGCCACACCTGGCTTTGGTCTGATTTTAGTAGCCGTGTGTGATGAGGTCGTCTGCAGTGTTTCATCCACACAACGGGCACATCACAGACGGAAACAAAGATGACACCGATCTGTAAGGAGCCATAACAATTAGTCTCCAATTAGGTTTTTTTCAAACTATATTCCTTTCTTTCTTCCTCCTCCTCCTCCTCCTGTGCTGGGGATCAAGCCACACAGGTGATCATTGAACAGTGTTTGCCACTGAGCTGCGTTCACAGCCCCCAAACCACATCCTGATGCAGGACAGTGAAGTCGGACGCGTTGCCTCCGTCCAGAAGGAACGTGGCGGCCTCCCAGGCGCATAGAGAATCCATAGGAACGCGGGAGCCTGGCAGCGGTGGAGAAGGGCCTCCTGGTTCTCTGTTGTAATTGATACGCACACATACGTGTCTCTGAGCCACTCCCCACCTTCCTATATTTTATTTTGAGCCAGGATCTGGCTGAGTAGCCCAGGCTGGCCTCTAACCTGTGAGCCTCCCGTCTCCCTGGTTGTGGGCTTGAATCACTATCTCCAGCAAAATGTCAGGGTTTATGAATAAAGGCCTCCGAGGAGTGATGTGTGATGTTTTCAAATGAATTATAAATAATAAGTGATTTGTGCCAAGCCCCGTTCACACCACAAAGTTGTTTGTCTTGCGTAATTGGGCAGTGACGCAGATTAACTTATTTCCTGGTTTAAGCCATTTGTCTCTTTGGGTGGCTTCTGGGAAAGCACCTAACTTTTGCTCTGCAAAGAGAAGCATCTGACAGGCAGCCAGATTCGAGAGAACCAAAATCTCCCCACTGGCCCATAGACTAAAATCAGACTAAGCAATAGCATGTGGGCTTAGGAGTGCTTTTGGCTACAGGAAACAGAAAAAGCAAATCATAGAAGTCTGAAACAAAAAGGTGGTGGTTTTCTCACAGCAATTCTAGAAGAAAGCCACTAAGGACACTGATGTCTGGGCCTATTTTGTTGTGATTCTCTTTTTCTTCCCCTCATGGTTGCAAGATAGTTGCCACAACTCCAGAAATCACATTGGTATTCAAAGCAGGAAGAAGTGGGATTGACCTCCTCTGTTTCTTTTATGGAGAAAATAAATGCTTTCACTGACTTGCCCTCGAGTTGCATGGGTCCCTGGGTCTCATTGGTCAGAACGGGGTCAAGCAGCTTCCCAGAGCTGCAGATTAGACTGCAAAGCAGGGACAGGGGTTTCAAGGATTGGCTTAGATTAAGGTTGCTCGTACTCTGCCCATAGCATGTGGCCTGTGCCCTGGGCACTGCTGTAGGAGGTCAACAGCGTCCCCTGCCCCTACCATTTGTGTGCCAGTAGCCCTTATTTGTGATGATGGAAAATATGTCTAGGCAGTTTGAAAGTCCCTTGGAAGGCATGATCCTCCCTGCCTGAGAACCATGGAGGCCAGCTAGACCAGGGGTGCTCCCTTACGAAGCTGGGGCTGTAACACCCTGAACCCACCTCTGGCTTCTATTAGCAAAGGAGGAAGAAAGCAGATCCTGGGCACGAGGGCAGACACCTATGGATTGTGGGGGCTAAGGACACCCTCACTGCACTATCATGTTGAAAGCTCAACACATCTTTATTTTTTTGATATTGGGGATTGAACCCCGGAATGCTGCACCACTGAGCCACATCCCCAGCCCTTATTGTTTATTATTTTGGGACAGGGCCTTACTAAGTTGCTGAGGCTGGCCTTCAACTTGTGATCCTCCTGTTTCAGCCTCCAAAACTGCTGGGATTTCAGGCCCCCACCAGGTGCCCGGCAAAGCTCAACATGTCCCTAGGTCTGTGATTCTCCAGTGACGTGCAGGAGAACACACGGGGTTGGGGGAAAAGCAAATGCCCAGCCCCAGTCCAGAGACCCAATTCAGCAGCCAGGGAGAGCCAGGGTCTGCTTTCTGCACTGTCCTCCAGGGACGCCGGGAGCTGGGGAAGATGTGGCCTGCCCGGGGCCTGTGCGCTGGAGCCCAGCCCCGTCGCTCAGAGCTGCCCCTCGCTGGGCAAGCTCGTCTGTCCACTGCGTGGGATGACCTTGGCGTCTCCCCAAGCGCAGCAGGTGATTTGCAGACCAAAAACCCAAGGGGAAAGCTGTAACACATCACCTGTCAGTCTCCCCTCAGACCCCTGTCTCGAGAGTGTTCAAGGCCCCAGGTGACAGTGACCCAGGGCAGCCAATGGCCTCCCCTGCATTTGCCCAGTCACCGGGTCACTTGCTCCCCTCCACCCATCTCCATCAGTGACCAGAGAGCAAGCCACAGGCATGGAGAAGCACAGCCGATGGGAACTCCGTCACGTTATCTGCTGTCACCTCTGCACCCAGTCCACCCCAGAGTGGGCCCCGGCTGGTTTATTTACTTCTCTTTTCCTCGCTCTGGCTCCCCCTCCCTCCTCCTCCCCTTCCCCCATCATATTTTTATGGTAAAACGTTGGGAATATTTCCCTCCATCTAGTTTAAAATGTAAACAAACCACCCACCCCCGTCCATGGTCTGCAGCCGCCCCAGGCCCCACGGGGCTGCTTAACCAGCCAACCCCAATTCAGTTCCCCCACCGTCTCCCGCCTGGGGAGGCCACCTGTGCACCCTCAGCTTCAAGACCTCTGCCTTTCTGATGGCACGTGTGTGATCTGGGCACAAGGCCACCGTGCTCTCAGACCTCCTGCTGGGCTCTCTGTGTCCGGCTCAGCTGCATCCGAGAGTCTCCATGTGCCCACATACAGCTCCACTTCTGTCCTCTTGTTGAGCAGCAGAAGGACCCCTACCCGGGGGGGGGGGGGGGGGTCCTATTTAAGTAAAGGCAACTCCACATTGTCATCCGCCCCTTCCTCCACTTAATCACATGCGTCACTACGCATCCATGCGGCTGCTTCCCAGCTACTGGGGAGGCAGAGGCAGGAGGGTCGCTGAGCCCAGGCAGACCAGCCTCATTAAAAACAAGGTACTTACTATTCACAGGCCATGCTCAGGGGTGGCTTCTTGCTGTGGTGGAAAGGCCACATTTGATCCCTCATATTGAAAACCGTGTCCTCAGTGAGCTCATTATTTCCTCAACATGGGGGGCCGAACCCAGAGCTGCTCTGTCACTGAGAAACACCCCCAGATCTTTTTACTTCTTATTTTGAGACGGGGTCTCCCTAAGTTGCCCAGGCGGGCCTTGAACTTGTGATCCTCCTCCCTAGCCTCCTGAGTAGCTGCGCCCGGATGATGAGTTAATCTTGATTTCTGTATGTCCCAGAACTTGGTGTCTGAGTCAGGACATCAGGAGCCCCCTCGAGTCTCCAGGACTGTGGGGCAGGTTTGGGTCTGTGACAGCACCCTGCAGGTCCCAGTGGCAGCTGGATGAGGCCCAAGAGCCACCCAAAAGGAGCCCCTCTCCTTTTGGAAGGAGGGGCTCTATACTCCTGGAAAGCTGGCCTGCTTGGCCCCGTCCTGGGGCATGGCTGCAAGTGCCCGGGGCAGGCCTCTGAGTGGCATGCGTGGCCGCTTCTCCATTGCTTGTTCATGGTCGAGCTGGATGGGTGAGTTCTGGGACAGACCCGGACGTCTAGGGATAAGTAAGACAAAATACTTTGGCTTGCAGGGGAGGCTGGGGGCGGATCCAGTATGTTCATCCAGTACGTGTCACTTCTGAAGTCTGTCACCGTCCTGTCGACGTGAATCCCAAGTGCCTTTTTGGTCAGAACTAAAACAACTACTTTTACGAGGAAGCGCATGCATGGCCAGACCTTAGGACACTGTGCCCGGCTGGGCCGCAACTCTGTGGTGGGGTGTGCACTCAGCACCCCAGGCCTCGAGCTCCATCCCCAGCACCATCCAAGAGAAACAATAAGACAGGACCTGGTGCCTCCGCCTTGTGCTTGCCTGCAGTGGCTGCTGCTGGTGTGGTCAGACAGCTTCTCAGGAAGGACCACTTGTCAGCTCTGTCCTGTCCGCCATCGGGGAGCCGCCCTGCAGCCAGCCTCCAGCCCTGGTCAAGCCGCAGAGGCAGCTGCAGCTGCACGAGGGACCCCAGCCAGGAGCCACCGGCCAGCCACCCTCCCACTCCCAACTGCTGACTGTGTCGCTCAGTCTGGGCCATCTGTCACACAGCACTGGCTAACACGGCAGATGCTTAGAGTGGCCCCAGAGCTCCCAGGTGGGAACTTGGCCCCAGGCACTGTGACTGGAAGGTGGTGGGGGCCCCAGGGGATAGGCCCCAGGGGAAGTCCTCAGGTCGCTGGGACAGGTCCCCAAAGGAGCCTGTGCCCCGGGGTCCATCTCTTCTGCTTCTTGGCTCGAGGTGTAAGCGCTGCTCCAACGCAGGCTCCCGCCAGGATACGCCACCTTACCAGAGGCTGAAACACAGGGTGGCCCGATATTGGACCTGAATCTCCACATCCATGGGCCAACACAACCCTCTCCACCCTGTGAGCTGCTGGTGACTGGCATTTCGTCACAGTGATGCGAAGCTCACTCCAGGGAGGTGTGATTGGCCACCTGCTCAGCCACTGTGCCACCTGTCCTTTCTATTTGTTTAGACAAGCTCTGTTTGTTTAGAATTCCCAGGTCCACGTGGCTCAGGGATGGCGATCCCACCCACCCCCAGGGAAGATCCGGGCTGGCCACGGGCAGTCATGGCCACAACCTGTCCTGGCACAGGTTTAAGGACAAGCCTTGTGTGAAGCCTGGGCGCAGAGACGCAGGGACTGTCCCCATCTCTCCCCAGTATGTCACGTCAGCAGAGACAACCCTGACCCAGTGGGAAAGCCAGAGCCCACCCTGGGAGGACGTCTGACAGTCAGGACCGCCCTTCCACTGTGGGCAGCCGCAGCACCACAGGTCTCGAGACACCATCTAGGTGTGTTCACTTGTGAGTGCGGCGTGTGGTTCTGGGGACGGAGTCCAGGTGCTCCACCTCTGAGCTGCACCCCAGTGCTGAGCTTCTCAGGCTGCTGGAACCTGCGTCTCCTCCTCGAACTCCGAGTCCCTGGGGCCCCCGTGAGACCGCTGCGCCTCCTCTCCTACAGTGAGCCCTGGAGACAGGAACGGGGCCTGACTCACTCTGGGGGACCTAGAGAAAAGTACCTCCACAGGGCCAGGAGGGGACGGCCTATCAGAATCCCCAGGGAGGACCGTGACCCTGCACCTCTATGTCTGCAGCCAATGGCTGTGGTCTCTCCACGCTGCAACCCCCTTTTGTAGCCCCACGTTTGGCTAAAAACCAAACAAAAGCAACTTCCACGACCCACACTTAACCGCACTAAGGAAAGAGCGAGACCCTGAAGTGCCCGGGTACAAGAGCCCGAGGCCCTTATAGGACGCTAGGAGTCCGCAGGCTCAGTCCCCTGGCCACATGATATAGCTGGCAGAGGGACAAGGGACTCTAATGCAGATTCGTGGAAAGTGTCAGGATCTTTAGAAACCCCCCAAAACACCAGGAGGGAACTGGATGGGGACTTCTGAGGGGATCAATGTAAAACAGGCCATCGTCACCCACACTTTAAAGGGAACGCCTCGTAGACCACCGCGCCACACCCTCCTGCCCTCCCGGCCCACGGGGGCCTGGCTCTTGCTGTCACGCTCATCCTGACCGCTGTGCCTTCACCCTGGGTCTGGGGCTTTCTGCAGGTGTCTAGATGTAAGATTCACTGGACAATTTACCCGAGGTCCTGGTTGGCTGTGACCATCTGTGAGGAAGAGACAGATGTGTCCTCATCTTCGTTTCCTATGGAAATGTGTGTTCCAAACACAAGAGAAAGAGAAAAATAAGAAAAACTTCAGATAACAGATCCCATTGTCTCCGTGAAGGAGGCCGTGGAACCCAGGGTGTCTTACTCTTTATAAGAGTCGCAAGAGAGCGGTCACCTTTCCCTGCTCTGGACATTGCCGGCTGTGGCGCCACCCGAGAGGCCAGCACTCTGGCCGTGAGCGTGCAGGCCAGACGCCCCCCTCCCCCCATGGCTCAGGCAACGGCTGAGTCTCCTGTTACTGGAAGTGCACGAGGGCTCAGCTGGGCTCCCATTAAGGAATAATCACATCTGCTAAAAATGAGGTCCAAACGTCTCGCTGATGAGATGGAGTCGTGCCCCCCTCTGCTCAGAGCAAGTCCCTGGAAAGAGCTCGGTTAAAGTGGGTCACCCACGGAGGAGTGCCACACTCGAAGAAGGGCCTCCTGGGTCCCTGCAGGTCCTGGGACAGTTTCCAACATGGGCCGGCTGGTGGCACCCGCCCGTCGCCTAGGTCCCCCACTCAGCTCTGGACCCCAAGCTCCACTGCCCACTTGCACCGCTGCCTCCACTTCCCTCACAGACCTGCCTCAGGCCATCTCCTTCCCAGTGCCCTTCCTGCCCACCTGGCCGTGAGCAGGACCTCAAGCCTTTGCCACGACCCCAGAGCCCCAGGTCCATGTATAACATTAGCTTTTAATAAATATAGCCCCGTATGATATGTCAAGATCACTGTACTATCATGTGTAACTAATTATATAAATCAGTTGGTAGGGCTGGGGATGTGGCTCAAGCGGTAGCGCGCTCGCCTGGCATGTGTGCGGCCCGGGTTCGATCCTCAGCACCACATACAAACAAAGATGTTGTGTCCGCCGAGAACTAAAAAAAAATAAATAAATATTAAAAAAAAAAATCAGTTGGTAGCGTGCTTGCCTTGCATGCACAAGGTCCTGGGTTCAGTCCCCAGCACTAAATAAATAAAGGCACAGAGTGAAGCTTTGGGGACAAACTATACACCCAAGAACAAAACAGAAAGATGGAGGAGAGTTAAGGGAAGACAGTTTCCAACTGGGTCAGTTGAGGAAGGTTTTTGCGGAGTATTTGAATTAGGATTAGACGGTGGATGGGATCTCATCTGTTGAGGTGGGAGTGGTGGCATTTTAGGTAGAGGAAACAGCTCGGTGAGAGGAGGAGGTGAGAAATGCAGGGACCAAATTGGAAGGAGAAAGTGTATGGCCAGCAGATGAGGGAAGGGGTGGCCCCCAGAGGGGAGGTACCCACTGCGATTCAGCAGGAAACGTGGGTCTTCATGGAGCTTTAGCTGCATGGTGTGTTTGCAGTGCCAGGGACTGAACCCAGGGTGCTCTGCCACAAGCTACATCCTCAGCCCTTATTTTTTATTTTGAGACAGGGTCTCACTAGGCTGCTGAAGCTGACCTTATACTTGCCATCCTCCTGCCTCAGCCTCCCGAGTTCCTGGTGTTCCAGGTGTGTGCCACCATGCCTGGCTGCAGTGGGTGCCACAGAGCAGTTCCAGTTGGAGTCGAAGCAGGGTTCAGGGATTGAAGAGTAGCTCATTCTAGGCAGAAAAAGAATAAAGCAATGTTTTTTGGGGGACAGTAAATTAACTTTTACTCACAAGTAAGCAGAAGCCTCTGAAAAAGAATAAAAAGGTAAAAATAAAAACACTGCTTGGCCAACCACCACCACTCCGGGGCGCTGCAGGCCTCCTTACTAAGCAAATGTCTGGCCCCGTCGCTCCCTCTTCCGGTACAAATGAGCACTGCACACTGAGATGTCCCAGCGGGGGGTTTTTTTTGTTGCTTTTTTTTTTTTGAGAGAGAATTTTAATATTTATTTTTTACTTTTCGGCGGACACAACATCTTTGTTTGTATGTGGTGCTGAGAATCGAACCCGGGCCGCACGCATGCCAGGCGAGTGCGCTACTGCTTGAGCCACATCCCCAGCCCATTGTTGTTGTTGCTTTTTATTTTTTTTTTTGTTTTGTTTTTTTGTTTTTTTTTTTTAAATGTAACTTTATTTTATTTATTTATATGTGGTGATGAGACTTGAACCCAGGGCCTCACATGCTAGGCAAGTGCTCTACCACTGAGCCACAACCCCAGCCCCTGTTGTTGCTTTTTAAATACACTTTTGAGTTATCAGTGGATCTCTATTTTATTTATTTATATGCGGTGCTGAGAATCGAACCCAGTGCCTCACACATGCTAGTGAAGCGCTCTGCCGCTGAGCCCCAGCACCAGGCCTGTCCCAGACTTTTAAACAAGCATACCTTGAAGGACACGCGGGCACAAGGCCAGAGTCATGACTCGGTGAGGAGTTTGCCAACTTTCAGCCCATGAAATAACACTCCTGGGAGTGGATTCTGGCATAGTATTGAAATATGAAACCAAACTTTGGGAAGCTTTAAGACCTAAGGATCATCTGGTGAAACTGTGCAAGTCCATCATCTCTGTCGTCCTGCTAGACAGGACCTGAGGACAGAAGCATCTGTCCCTCATCAACGCACACTGTCCTGGTTCCTGGCATGCCTGTCCTTGCTGAACCGGGGACTTTCTCCTCACTAACAGTTGTATGACCCTTGAGGAAACTGCAGGAAGCTTTTCCCTGTATAAAAATGAGCAGATTTTAGAACCCTGCCAGACCACAGAAGTCAGGTGGGAAAAGGAAGATGGGCAGCTGTCCCGCTCAGAACACCACCTTGGGTCAGTCAGTGTTCAAACTTACCTCACATCCAAAAGTGCACATGGTGGGGCAGGGTAAGCACTGGCTTAAAGTTTTTCATTACACACTGTATTAAACTTTTTGAATATTTGAAACACATGAAAGTATCACCTTATCCCCCAAAAATTAAAGAGAAAAAAAAGAGAGACCTGGCCCAGTGGCACACATCTGTAATCCCATCAATTTGGGAGGCTGAGGCAGGAGGATCTCAAGTTTGAGGCTAGCATCAGCAACTCTGAGATCCTGTCTCAAAAAAATAAAATAAAATAAAAAGGGCTGTGAATGTAATTCAGGGGTAAAGTGATCCTGGGTTCAATTCACAGTACAAAAAAATATGGGCTGGGGCTGTAGCTCAGTGTAAGAATATATGCACAGGGCTCTGGTTTGATCCCTAAATGCACTATAAACATGAGCTCTGCCACGGAGCTGCACCGTGATCCACTTTCAAAATTGTGAACTATGTTTTTAATAGGATGTCATAAAAGCAGGTTTTCCCACTGTCAGATTCCCTTTCTTAAAATTGTGTGTGTGTGTGTGATATCAAACCCAGGGCCTGGTACATGCTGGGCAAGTACTCTACCACTGAGCTACAATTTCTTTTTTTTTCTTTTTAATTTTTTTTAATATTTATTTTTTTGTTTTCAGCGGACACAACATCTTTGTATGTGGTGCTGAGGATCGAACCCGGGCCGCACGCATGCCAGGCGAGCGCGCTACCGCTTGAGCCACATCCCCAGCCCCATACAATTTCATTTTATAATTTGAGTCAGGGTCTTGCTAAATTGCCTATGCTGGCCTTGAACTTGTGATCCTCTTACCTTGGTCTCCCAAATAGCTGGGGTTACAGGAGTGTACCACCATTCCCAGCTTTGAAATTTGACATTATAGGAAATCAAAATTAAACATATATACAGCACATATGAAATAGCAGTATTCCTTCAACCTGGCCGTTCTAGTAACCTAGCCTACAAAAACATTTGTATGCAAAAGATGTACTCTGCAACATATACAATCGTAAGGGAGGAAACGTGCTGGCAGACAGGCTAAATAAATCATAGAGCATCCATACAACTGAACACTAGCAAGAGTATTAAAAATAATATCTACACAGGCTGACTTGGGAAGTTGTCCATGTTACCTAGTCAAAATACAAAGCTAAGAAACACTGAGAATGGCCCAATTTGTGTGTGGTGTGTTCACATACACATGAACTCATACAGTAATTGTAAAAGTAAAAAAGAATACCAAACGGTATTAAAAGTGGTTATCTCTGGCTGGGTGCGGTGGCGCACCCCTGTAATCCAAGTGGCTCAGGTGGCTGAGGCAGTAGGATTGAGAGTTCAAAGCCAGACTCAGCAAAAAGCCAGGCGCTAAGCCACTCAGTGAGACTTTGTCTCTAAATACAGAAAATATGACTGGGGATGTGGCTCAGTGGTCGAGTGCCTGAGTTCAATTCCCGGTACCAAAAAACTGATTATCTCTGTAAAATTGATTAGGAATTTAAGTGGACTACTATTACCTTTGCCTTTCCAAACCTCCAAACATACATCCAATGTATAAAAATACATTGGAACACAAATCATTTCCCTAAATTTTTTCCTGGGTGTCAGCCGATATTTTTTTGATGTGCTTGTATCTATATCCACATCACTGATTTTACTGATATGCTTGTATCTATAACTGCTTTTAAAACCTTTCTAGTAACTGCACTTGTAGTCAGCAAGCCTCTCATTGAACTTCAAGATACTCTTGTAATCAAGTAGTGCTCTCTGGTGGTGGTGTGTTTTGTTTTGTTTTGTTTTTAGTTATAGATGAACAAATGCCTTTATTTATTTTTATGCGGTGCTGAGAATTGAACCCAGTGTCTCACACATGTGAGGCAAGCACTCAAGCACTGAGTCACAACCCCAGCCCCTCTGATAAATTTTTGAGCATCCTCCCTCTATAACACCCACCCAACTTAGAAGGATGCTTCAAAACCAAAATTCTTCTGGATCTATGCAGGGCACAGGGACTCCAGATATCCCCAAGGCACCAGGTGTTAATAACCCAGTCCCATGTTTCCAAACACAGCATCATTAGTCACTGACCTCTTGCACATATTTCCAGATCTGATCTTGAAGCCGTTTTCACAAAGCACACATTGAAACGGACTTCAGAGCCTCCATGCCTGCCACCCAACATGGACACCTTCAAAACACCACTATAGGGCTGGGGCTCCACAATACAGCGCTTGGCTAGCCCTGTGAGGCCCTGGGTTTGATCCTCAGCACCACATACAAATGAATGAAATAAAGGTCTCGGTCTACCTACAGTTAAAGATATAAGCACATCAGTGAGCACTGAGAAGACCTGCACAGGAACTAGCCCAGCAGCTCCTTGTAATTACAGGAGCTGGTGTTGGTCATTTGTCCTGTGTGCTCATTTGTATGGATGAGTCATGGCCATTCAGCAAATACGTGGATTTGCCTTCAGATGAATGGATTTCTCAAAAGACAGCAGTTTTCTCTCATCTCTAAAGCTAGGCTTCATCTGAACACGTTCACTCTTAGCCTCTTTAAAATTGGTAAGGACAACACAAAGCTGCCCTGCATCAGAGGTTGGTTATGTATCACATCCTCCCCCCCAACCAGAAAAAAAGAACAAAGTGTCATAGATTATGCTTGGATTCTCAAATGGGTCTCTGGATGATGGCAATGCCTAATATTAAGCCAGCTTCCCTTCAACTTTTTTTTAGTTATAGATGCCTTTATTTTTATGTGGTGCTAGGATTGAACCCAGTGCCTCACATAGGCTAGGCAAGTGTTCTGCCACTGAGCTACAGCCTGTTATTTGTTTTTTGTAGTGCTGGGGATTAAACCCAGGCCCATCTGCATGTGAAGCAAGAACTCTACCAACTGAGCTATATCCCAGCCTCAAGAATTTGTAATTTAATTAATTACAAATTCTTCATCTGATTAAGCAAATGTCACCATCTTGCCGGTCAGGGTCTTCACCAAGATCTGCATCCCACCTCTGAGACGCTGCACCAGGTGCAGGGTCAACTCCTCCTGGACATTGTAGTCAGACAGGGTGCGCCCATCTTCCAGAGCACTAGTATAAATTCAGATCAGAGGCCAATTGCTTCGACAAACCGCTGTCACAACAGAAAACCTGAGGAATCAAGTTCATCTTGAAAATTACAGCAACGAGCCATTCTGATAATAGTAATAGAACGCAGAGGCACTTTAAGCACGGAGCCACACCCCCTTTGAGACAGGCTCTAACATGCTTAGGCTTTACTAAATTGCTGAGGCTGGCCTCAAATTTACCAGCTTCCTAAGTTGCTGTGATTACAAGCATGGGCCACCATGCTTGGCATCATTCTCTATTTTAAACTTGTTAAGTAGATGGAAAATATATTACCTGCCACCTTTTCAAATAAATCTGATCTCATTGACTTCTATGCAGCCCGGTGATTCATGCAGCTACTATGTTAAAGCAGATTCTTTCCCCTCCCATCTTACCTTTTTAAATACCTTTCCTACAAGAAACATTCTTCTCACACCACCCCAAAGAGTAAATACAAACCTGTTCAATGTACACACATAAAACATTAATCTATCCAACCCTGACACTTTTTTTTTTATTCCCGACATTCTTTTAAACTACTGTACACATTTTAAAATTTTTTTAAATTGTAGATGGACATGATACCTTTATTTTTATGTGGTGCTAAAGATTGAAATCAGTGCCTCAAACACACTAGGCAAGTGCTCTACCATTGAGGTACAACCACAGAATTTTTCTCCAATGTCTCCAGTGTCAGGCAAGCACTGCACCACTTAGCTACAACCACAGCCCCTTTGTACATATTTTCTCATCAGTAAAATCAAATAGTGTCAGCCTCCTGACAGTGCCATACACCTGCAATGCTACTCCCAGCAGCTTGGGAAGCTGAGGCATAACTGTGAGCTCAAAGACAGCCTCAGCAACTCAGTCTCTAAGAATACGGCTGACTAAGCACCCCTAGGGTCTAATCCCCAGTACCCCCCTAAAAAGTATCTGCCTCATAAAATCAAGGGGTATATTGATTTATATATTTATATAAAATCTACCACTATCTCTGCTATTGCTGTTTTTGTTATAACTTTCCTGAGTATAGGATAATTGTAAGGGGAAAAATATTTAAAAAGCATGAATAACCCAGCTTTTATTTTTACCTTCCTACAGTTCTATATACCACTTTGCAATGGCATTTTCTTACTTCATGGTAACCACAAAAACATTGATGCACCAACCCAACACTAATTCAGTTTTATTTTTTTAAAATTTATTTTCTATTTATTCATTTGTAGGTGGTGCTGCAGATCAAATCCAGGGCCTCACATGTGCTAAGCAAGCGCTCTACCGTTGAGCTATCGCCCCAACCCCTTAATTTATTTTTAGTTGTTGATAAACATTAAACATGATGCTGAGAATTGAACCCAGTGCCTCACACATGCCAGGCAAGTGCACTGCCACTGAGACCCAGCCCTAATTCAAAGATCTTTAAACTGAATCCTGCTGATCCAACCCTACTCCAACTTGAATATTCTTATAACGAAAAAGACAAAAACACGACTTGGAATGCAACAACTTTATTGAAAGAAAAGTGCAAAGAAACTTGTCAAATGCTTAAAAGGGGGAAACTTAGACACCTCCCCTCAAGCGCAGCACCAGGTGCAGGGTGGACTCCTTCTGGATGTTGTAGTCGGACAGGGTGCGCCCATCTTCCAGCTGCTTGCCGGCAAAGATCAACCTCTGCTGGTCAGGGGGGATGCCCTCCTTGTCTTGGATCTTCGCCTTGACATTCTCAATGGTGTCACTGGGCTCCACCTCCAGGGTGATGGTCTTGCCCGTCAGGGTCTTCACGAAGATCTGCATCCCACCTCTGAGACGCAGCACCAGGTGCAGGGTGGACTCCTTCTGGATGTTGTAGTCGGACAGGGTGCGCCCGTCTTCCAGCTGCTTGCCGGCAAAGATCAACCTCTGCTGGTCGGGGGGGATGCCCTCCTTGTCTTGGATCTTCGCCTTGACATTCTCAATGGTGTCACTGGGCTCCACCTCCAGGGTGATGGTCTTGCCAGTCAGGGTCTTCACGAAGATCTGCATCCCACCTCTGAGACGCAGCACCAGGTGCAGGGTGGACTCCTTCTGGATGTTGTAGTCGGACAGGGTGCGCCCATCTTCCAGCTGCTTGCCGGCAAAGATTAACCTCTGCTGGTCGGGGGGGATGCCCTCCTTGTCTTGGATCTTCGCCTTGACATTCTCAATGGTGTCACTGGGCTCCACCTCCAGGGTGATGGTCTTGCCAGTCAGGGTCTTCACGAAGATCTGCATCCCACCTCTGAGACGCAGCACCAGGTGCAGGGTGGACTCCTTCTGGATGTTGTAGTCGGACAGGGTGCGCCCATCTTCCAGCTGCTTGCCGGCAAAGATCAACCTCTGCTGGTCAGGGGGGATGCCCTCCTTGTCTTGGATCTTCGCCTTGACATTCTCAATGGTGTCACTGGGCTCCACCTCCAGGGTGATGGTCTTGCCCGTCAGGGTCTTCACGAAGATCTGCATCCCACCTCTGAGACGCAGCACCAGGTGCAGGGTGGACTCCTTCTGGATGTTGTAGTCGGACAGGGTGCGCCCGTCTTCCAGCTGCTTGCCGGCAAAGATCAACCTCTGCTGGTCGGGGGGGATGCCCTCCTTGTCTTGGATCTTCGCCTTGACATTCTCAATGGTGTCACTGGGCTCCACCTCCAGGGTGATGGTCTTGCCCGTCAGGGTCTTCACGAAGATCTGCATCCCACCTCTGAGACGCAGCACCAGGTGCAGGGTGGACTCCTTCTGGATGTTGTAGTCGGACAGGGTGCGCCCATCTTCCAGCTGCTTGCCGGCAAAGATCAACCTCTGCTGGTCGGGGGGGATGCCCTCCTTGTCTTGGATCTTCGCCTTGACATTCTCAATGGTGTCACTGGGCTCCACCTCCAGGGTGATGGTCTTGCCCGTCAGGGTCTTCACGAAGATCTGCATCCCACCTCTGAGACGCAGCACCAGGTGCAGGGTGGACTCCTTCTGGATGTTGTAGTCGGACAGGGTGCGCCCGTCTTCCAGCTGCTTGCCGGCAAAGATCAACCTCTGCTGGTCAGGGGGGATGCCCTCCTTGTCTTGGATCTTCGCCTTGACATTCTCAATGGTGTCACTGGGCTCCACCTCCAGGGTGATGGTCTTGCCAGTCAGGGTCTTCACGAAGATCTGCATCCCACCTCTGAGACGCAGCACCAGGTGCAGGGTGGACTCCTTCTGGATGTTGTAGTCGGACAGGGTGCGCCCATCTTCCAGCTGCTTGCCGGCAAAGATCAACCTCTGCTGGTCGGGGGGGATGCCCTCCTTGTCTTGGATCTTCGCCTTGACATTCTCAATGGTGTCACTGGGCTCCACCTCCAGGGTGATGGTCTTGCCCGTCAGGGTCTTCACGAAGATCTGCATCCCACCTCTGAGACGCAGCACCAGGTGCAGGGTGGACTCCTTCTGGATGTTGTAGTCAGACAGGGTGCGCCCATCTTCCAGCTGCTTGCCGGCAAAGATCAACCTCTGCTGGTCGGGGGGGATGCCCTCCTTGTCTTGGATCTTCGCCTTGACATTCTCAATGGTGTCACTGGGCTCCACCTCCAGGGTGATGGTCTTGCCAGTCAGGGTCTTCACGAAGATCTGCATCCCACCTCTGAGACGCAGCACCAGGTGCAGGGTGGACTCCTTCTGGATGTTGTAGTCGGACAGGGTGCGCCCATCTTCCAGCTGCTTGCCGGCAAAGATCAACCTCTGCTGGTCAGGGGGGATGCCCTCCTTGTCTTGGATCTTCGCCTTGACATTCTCAATGGTGTCACTGGGCTCCACCTCCAGGGTGATGGTCTTGCCCGTCAGGGTCTTCACGAAGATCTGCATCCCACCTCTGAGACGCAGCACCAGGTGCAGGGTGGACTCCTTCTGGATGTTGTAGTCGGACAGGGTGCGCCCGTCTTCCAGCTGCTTGCCGGCAAAGATCAACCTCTGCTGGTCGGGGGGGATGCCCTCCTTGTCTTGGATCTTCGCCTTGACATTCTCAATGGTGTCACTGGGCTCCACCTCCAGGGTGATGGTCTTGCCCGTCAGGGTCTTCACGAAGATCTGCATTGTCTGGTTACAAAAGGGCAACAACAAAAAGAACCAAGAATTTTAGCAGTGCTAATGGCGAAAGTTCAGTATCACTGTATACTTGTCCAAATAATTAAAAGGGGCCTTGTGGCACAAGCCTTTAATCCCAGATAGTTGGAAAGCTATGGGAGGAAGAGGGCAAGTCATAGGCCAACCTGAACCATTTAGGGAAACTGACTCAAAATAAAGAATGACATGTAAATCCCAGCAGCTCTGGAGGCTGAGACAGGAGAGTTGCAAGTTTCAAAGCCAGTCTCAGCAAAATCGAGGTGCTAAGCAACTCAGTGAGACTCTGTCTCTAAATAAAATACAAAATAGGGCTGGGGCTCAGAGGTTGAGGGCCCTGAGTCCAATCCCCGGTAGCCCCCTTAAAAATAAAGAATGAGAAGTCCTGGGGGTGGAGTTCGGTGGGAGAGCGTCTTCAGATTCAATTCCCATTACCAAGAAACTTTTTTTTTTTTTTTAAGTGAAAAACTTGCCTTAGCAACATCAAGAAATACAGGCAGCACTACTGATAAATTAGTTCAAAACCTTGGCGTGGAGCACTAAGGCAGCCTGGAAACCTTGACCAATTTAACCTCAGAGGCCTCAAGTCTCACCCCCCCCCCGCTCCGGATGCCGGGTTCTGTCAATCCAGCAGGGTCTAACCTCGGCCCGAGTCCGGTGTCCTGCGACTGAGAAACACCGCCTACACCCACATGGGCAGGCGGCCCCACCCCGCATGAGCGGACAGACGGGGTGACGTCACCCGACCGCGACGGTGTGCAGCGCGCCCTAGGAGTAGGACTACGGAGCGGCACCTCACCCCGGTCTGCACCCCCGGAGCGGGCGGAAGACCAGCCCCTCCCGTCACTCGAGCCCCGAAACACTTCACGCCCGCCCGGGCGTTCTCCAACCCCGCCGCAGGGCCATCTGCCCCCACCTCCCGCTACGGCCAGGGCCCTCCCGCGCTTCCCTTCCGCCCCCTGACGGCAGGCTCGAGCCCCAGCCTCACAGCCCCGCTCTGCGGCGCGGCTCCTCCCGGTTAAGGTTTCGCAGCGGCCGCCATTTTGCCGCTTGTCCCCTCGGGTCCGGCGGGGCGCTGAGCGCCAAGCACCAAGCCGCCGGCCCCGAGGCAGGCAGCGCGGCCCCGTCTCCCACGCGGCCGCACGGCCAGTAAGCCCCGAGCGCCGCGACGTCAGCTCACCAGCGGCAGCAGCAAGCAGTAGAGTAGCGACGGAACTCACGGCCTCGACGGAACTCACTGCGCCCCGCCCGGCGCCGCCTTATATAGGCTGTAACGTCCGCCGCCCGGGGAGATCCCTCCGCGGAAACGCCGAGAAGGGACTACTTTCCTCCGCCCTTTCCGCCCTCCGGAAAGAAAACGACTAACCGGAACCACCGGATCCCCGTTCCTGGAATGTCCTCGGGCCGAGGCCGAGGCGTGGGGGATCGCACGCGTCGGGGGGCAGGTGGCCGTTGTGAGGGCCAGGCGGAGGGATCAACGGTGCGGCGACCCTGGACGGGGGCGGGGCGGCTGGGGCGAAAGCCCGGCGTGGAGCCCGGGCCGGAGCGGAACGGAGCGCGCCGTCTGCCCCCGCGACCCGCGGGCCTTGGCTCCTGTCTGTTTTAGCCGCTCTGTGCCCGGTCCGCCACGTCCCCTCGCCCTGGCCGCCCTCCGCGGGCCCAGCCCCCACTGTGGCACGTTGACAGGGCGCGTGACGCTGCAGTCTCCGCGCAGGGCCTGGGTCAAGGACGAGCCGGCGTCCCCAGAGCTCCCACGAAGGAGCCTGTCCAGCTGCCCTTGGAAGGGAGGGAATTGAGCTGGACCTGAGGCCCGGCGGTCGGCCTCCGGGCTGTTCCGGGGCCTTCCTGTTTGTTCTCGGTGGCCCTGAACAGGAGAGGGTCGCCTTTGGTTGCCGACAAGGAGACTGCGGATTTGAGCTCCTTCTGCATTTGATGTACTCAGAAGGGGCTTAAGCCTGAGATGTCCTTTTATTTTTTACTTCGGCTGCAGGAGTCCCACTGTTGCGTTTCACCCCCGGCCCCGAAATTAAGTCTATTAAACTGAGATGAAAAAAAAAAAAGAAAAAGAAAATGTTTACGGATGTGTAAGTGACCCCGTGATGGTTGAACCCAGGGTGTTGTGTGATGGTCAAGTCAGGTTGGACCTGTCTGCTGGACACTGACCACTCCTCTCCAGGGGAAGCGTTCAGATCCTTCCAGCTATCTAAAATGTGTGGCGCGAGGTTTTAAAACACAGGAATTGAGTCTGAGCTGTGCGTATTTCTGGGGAGGATTTTTAATATGTCAAATACAAACTGTGACTCCACAGGAACATTCTATTTTGATAAAAGAGGAGGAGAGAGGAGGATTGCGAGCCCAGGTGGTTTCATTTTTACCACAACCTATACTGTGACTCCTGTGTGTCATTTCCCCAGCCACTGTTCCTTCTGGATTCTTCTGGAAATAGTCCCTGTTTCTACAAACGTAGGGGGAGGATAATGTTTGAATTTCTGCCAAGGAAAAAAAAAAGATACTAACTGAATAATGTTCTGCCTTTAAGAAAAGATGGTATTCTTAAATAATGAAGGTCATTTCAACATTCTGCTTAAAATGGGGTAAATCAAACCAAAACTGCCATATATTTTCTTCTTTTGTAGTAAAAATCATGCTCTACTCTACCTTTAATATGATATCACTTCACACATAAGACACACGCAGGTGTCACTTCCTGGGTACGACATTTACAGTCGAGCAGGCTTTCTGTTTTCCTGGCTTTGTCACAATTACTGTCAGGAGGCATTTTACTTGTTACATGTCTAATAAGCCACACATTAATTCTTTTTTTTGGGGGGGGGGTGGCAGTGCTGGGGAATAATACTTTACTATTTTTTGTTTGTTTAAACAGTTTATCTTTTAAAGAGACTGAAATAATTATAAATATATATTCATGGGTGTTAAGCTTCACCTTCTCATTTCTGGTGCTATTTTTCTTTGATATAGAGTAGGGTCTCCACCGGATATTATTTTTCTTTTGCCTGAAGGACTTTTAAAAAAAAAAATTTCTTGTGGGTAGTTTCTCTGGGTGATAAATTATTCCTGTGTGTGTGTGTGTGTTTGATTTTGGTGTCTTCATGTCCCTTCATTTGCCTGGGTGAGTCCTGTCCAGCTCTCTCTCTCACCTCCTTTCCCCCTAAACTGTGACTGTGCCTTCCCAACTCTGCTGAATGCTTGGGGGAAACTCCTTATTTCCTATGGTAACCTGTGTCTGATGTCTTAATGAAAATACAAGAACTGAGCATCGTTCAAAATGACTTTTAACCTCTGAAATTTTCCAAGGAGAATGAATTCACGGGTCACTGGCAAAATTTAAACGAAGAATAAAAAATGAAACATCATTTTCCAGGTTTAGTAGGAAGCCTCGGTGATCTCCAAGGTAGATTTCTGGGAAGGTAATTTCTGAATTTCAGCAGAAGTTTTTAAGGGAAGGAACAGCTGAGGTTTGGCCTGGTTTCAGCCACACCCTGCTTGCTTGGGGCTGTGCTGTGCTTTGAGTCTTGTGATCTGTGTGTAATGGCTGAGTCATGAGCTTCGTGACATAGCTTTTCTGAGTCCAGAGGTTTGTACAGAGACAAACAGCTCTAATTTCAGAGGCAGGAGAGGAGAGGAGGAGGGACAAGAGGAGGTCCTGGTTGGGAGTGAGGAATGGGCCTGGGGTTAGCCCCAGAAGAAGCCAGTGGTCCCTGAAGGAAGGGTCCCCTCTCTTCAGATCCATTGTGTGTTGGAAATGGGAGAAAATGGCCTCCCACTAGAAGCTGCTATTCCTGGGAGTGGTTTCCCTGGCAGATGCTTGGCCACGTCCGAGGACAGTTTGGTTTGTCACATGTGTAGGGAAGGGAGAGGAAGATGCTGGTGGTACTAGTGACATTTTTTGTCCTTCTGGCAAAGGGAAAATGACACCCTTCTCTAGCAGACAGACCCTTCCAGAGAAAGGCAGTTGGACCAGGGTGGACTCTACCCTACAGAGGGTGCTGTTGGTGGCAGTAACGACTGCCTTTCTATTTCTGAAAATGACTCCCATGGTCTAAATGTCCCACTTGGACCCAGGAGCCAGGTATCAAGTCACAATCCTAAAACCTAAAATGTCCTGACCTAGAATGTGCCAGAAGCAGATGAGTCACAGGCTCCACTTGGAGTTCGTTCCACCCACAGATGGATCCAGCCTTTGCAGGCGACCCAAGGAAGATGGCTTCAGAGCTGGCACCAATGGAAAGGGGACCGAGGCCCAGCAACAGGCCGGGATTGGCGGGCGGAGGGGGCACGTGATGGGCTGAGCTGTCGGCGCCAGGGTGTGGGGCTGCAGTGGGGTGGGGACACTCTAGCCCGCCTGCCTTTCTTCCATCCCCTCAGAGATCCAGCTCCCCTGAAGGTCATGCCTTGACCTGATTCGGCATCTGGACATTGACTGGGAGTCCTAAGGCCAGCGAGCTCCTTTTCCCCCCAGAGACCGAGTGAACCAGGGAGCGGAGGGCAGGCCTGGCCTGCTTTGTCATGCTTTATATAACCATAAAAGGTCATCTGGAGCACCTGCGGGCCGGTGGGCGGAGGCCTGGCCAACCCGGGGATGGAAACCCAAGGGCCTTTGCTCTCTTTCCTGTTGACACACCTGCTCCTGAATGGGCAGAACTTGAAAACAACCGGTTGGTGTTGTCTCCATATTTGTCTGGGTTGGGAGAACTGGGAATGTATCCAAGCTGTTTGGCTTCGATTTTGTTTTTAAGTCATGAGAAATCACAACATCATATCGACTTCTTTTTTTTTTTTTTTAGCCCCTGGCAGTGCTGGGGATCTAGCCCACGGATTTGGCATTCCATGTAAACACTCCCTGGCCACAGCCCAGCCCTAAAGTCTCCCTGTTCTAAATGCCCAGGTCAGTAGTGTTAAGTGCATTCACCCCGCCATCACCCTCCCCACCAACGTCTTCAGATCTTTTTATCCACAAAACTGAAACTCTGTCCCCATTAAACAGTTCCCCTGCCCCCTTCCTAGCCACTAGCACCTCCCCTTCTACTTCCGCCTCATGTGATGGGTTCTGTATGTATTAAAATGTAATAATTGAAAAAAAAATTCAAAGAATTCAGATCTAGGAAGCGCCAACACAAGCCTTTAGCAGCAGCAACTCCTTGTGGCATTTTTCCGTATCCTGTTATGGATTTAATTATAAGATACAGTGTGAAACACAAGCACATATAATTAGTTTCACATTGGGATGGATAGCTTTAGAAATAACACTCTACCTTTTTGTTCCCTCAAAACCTTGCTGGTACATAGGGAAGAAATGCGCTTTGTGGAGACTCATTAGAAACAGGTTCTGTCACCTGTACGTCACCACCTAGCTGGTGAATCATTTCACAAATTTTAGTTTCCTTGTCTCAAAAACAAAAGGTTTGCAAAGACCAAGGTCCTTCTAGCTCTAAGATCAGATTTTTTTTTTCCAACTATGTAAAGCTTGAAGTCAAGTCAAAAGACAGGAGTTGACAGGTGTATTGTCATGGCTAGCTACAGAATGCCACAGAGTGCCTCCTCTTTAAATGAATGATAAAACAGTGTATTGACGTAACTGAGGCGCCCATGGGTGCGTGGAAGTGAAAGCTGCTCCCTCCTTACCCTCTCCTGCCCCCTGCTGCAGAGAGCAGAGCCCCAGGCTGGGCAGCAGCTGACCTTGAGCTGCTTCCTGGACAAACCGGGTCACTGAGGCACAGAGCCAGAGGCCCAACCTTGAGTGACCTACATACATCTGTACTGCCGTGTGTCCAGGAACGTCCGCAGTCCTCAATGTCAGGCACAGAAACCTCCAAATGACTGTCCTGCTCACATTTGCTGTACTGTCAATCATCAAATTAGGTTCCGCTTTGACATTTCCCTGCTATCTGCTCCCCTTCTTCAGCTCTAACAAGGAACATTTAAGACACCAGGGGCTTCACCCTGAAGAGTTCACACCTTGTGTTAAAAGCTCAGCTGCAAACAGTAAAGCCAAGAGTTGTGGCTAGAAAAGTAAAAAAAAAGTGGAGATGCCGGGGATCGAACCCGGGACCTCATACATGCAAAGCATGCGCTCTACCACTGAGCTACATCCCCCTCCCTCTGTGCTGGGCTTCCTGAAAATCTCTGCTACACTCCTTTCGTAAGGGTTTCCACGCCCTCGGGTTGAATCTTGTGCATACATTTAAATGGCTATTAGGGTTAGCAAAAGCCAACCAAAAAAATTCATTTCTTGTTTTTCAAATGGGCCTATTCTCCATAGCCTTGCAACAAAGATTCTAATTGCTACAGGAAATGGAAAATAAATCAGAAATTCCAGTAAATGAGGACATTGGCCTGATGGTACCCCAAAATCTCCATTCCACCCTCAGTGAATTTGAGTCCACACATCTGCTTGAAGGCTTTCTCCTTCCCACCCCCAAATTGTTCCGGATGTAAAAATGAGCAAATTAAAAAGAAACGGATTGAACCCCCAGAATCAGGGCTCAACCTTAGAAGAGGGGATCTCTGCAACATCCCACTAGGAGAGCCATCCTGAAATTGTGAAGGGGCACCCAGCCTCGGGGGCCTGTGGAGAGGGCCAGGGGGAAGAAGCCCAAAGGTTTAGTGTCTTCAAAGTCTCAAGGGGTTGTGAGTGGAAGACCTTCCCTGCCACCTGGTTTGCCATCGGCCCCCTCACCGCCGGATCTGCTCTGCTGCCCAAGCAGCTTGCCCTGCATTCCTGCCTCTCTGGCCCTCATCCGGGAAGCAGAGGTTTCCAGAGCCCCTACCTCACCAGGACTTGTGACAATTTGACAGTGTTCTCAGCGTCTAGGGGCAGACCCTGAAATGTGAGCTGTTGAAGCTACGGTGGAGTTTCCATGGGAACTGCAGGGGAACTGCAGGGTCTCACGTCTGCTCCAGGTGTGAGCTGCCACATCGCTGATTCTGTCCTGGTGAGAGAGAGCAGCGGAAGAAAGAGAGGGTGTGGATGGGCTACTGCAGAAACCGTCCCTGTCCTCATTCCTCTAGCTCGATGGCGGCAGAGCAGAGGGGTGGCACCGTGGGCCATGACCTTGAGAGACCGCTCAGCTCCCAGAGGCCCCTCTGCTTCCTCCCCGCAAAGTGCATGGCAGCCAGAGCGCTCTGCTCAGAGCAGACCTGATTTTGTTTCCTCTCTGCACAAAACCCCCTACAAGATCAAGTCCAGACTCCGCAAGGCCCTAGTGGAATGGACTTCCCTGATTCATCGCCTGCTCCTCTTCCTCCCCACGTGTTCTGTCCTTGGTTGGGCCACCTCCTTCCCATCTCAGGGCCTTGGCACTTACTGCTCTCAGCCTGGACGGCTGTCCCTTAGCTCTTGCCCCAGCTGGCTCCATCTAGATGTCCAGCGCCTTGCTCAAACGTCCCCTCCTCAGCGGGGCCTTCCCAAGCATCTCCTACTGACCTACCTGTCTCACCACTCCCTGTCACACATCCTCCTTGTTTTCTTACTGCATTTATCCATTTTAATAGTAAGGGCAGGGCCTGGTCTGGCTTGTGTCCTGCAGCAGCCCTGGTGCCTAGGATGGGGCCTGGCACATAAAAGGTGCTCAGTAGGGTTTGTGGAATGAATGTGGGAAAGTTTGGGATAAAGGTAGAAATGAACCACAGAATTGGAGCCTGGGAAGGTAAAGGGCTAAGAAAGCTATTTCAGATCTCCCCTGTCCCCGTGTCCGCCCTGACCTTCGCACTCCCTTGATGGAACTTCTAAAGAACGTTCCCTTCTCCGTGGGTTTGGCTCACTCCCTAGAGTGAGAGCTGTAAACTTTTGCTCAGTCCCTTTGGGATCTGCCAGTCCTGGGGGGGGAATGATGGAGTGTGCTTGAGGGGATCACCAGTTTACGCAGGTGGTGAGATTGGGGCTTTCCAGGTCTAACTTGTATTTAAGGTGCCCCACTTGGAATGAGACCTGGGAGTCTCAGGGTGGAGAGGAGGGGGACTTCCCAGCCGGGACACTGAAAAGTAGCCCCAGTGACACCATCAGGTGTTGGTGTGTCCCCGGAACTGGCGAGGCAATCTCTCCTCATTCTGTCTCAACTATGGCTTTGGCTCCCATATTATGACGAAAATAAATGGCATCTTGTAAAGAGTTTGTTTATTGCCTGTGGGGTGCAGCAGCTGCACACCGGTGATGTTTTAAGGTCACAGAGTCTGACTGTTTTAGGGGGAGAAAATGTTCATAAGCATCTTCCGAAGTCAGATGCTGGGGCTGGAGCAAGACAAGAAATGTCAGCCCCGGAAGTCCAGCATAGCCAAGGTCAGGATGAAAAAGACGTCGTTCCACCATCAAAATGTTGCAGCCTCCCCGTCGGGGAATCGAACCCCGGTCTCCCGCGTGACAGGCGGGGATACTTACCACTATACTAACGAGGACTAGCTCTGCCAAGTCCTCCCTGGAACTCTTCTTTAAGGTAACTTGTCTCCCCTGCCCCTTCCCGTCCATTCCAGGGGGTTAAACCTTTATATTTTCTTGCAAAATAAGTCGGATTTGGCTAAATGGCATTTTAAGGTGGCCGTTTCTTGCTCGGTCCTTGTTAGCCTGGAGAATTTAAAACGCAGAAATTAAAAAAAAGAAAAAAAAAAAAACCAGAAAGCAAAAAATTAACGAGCAGACATCAACAAACGCACGCCAGGGATGAATAGGCGCTTAAGAGATAAACCAGGGAGACCTTGGTCCCCGTGCAACTTGACCAAACAGGGCGTAGCGGGGCCTCTAACCGCCATGGGGTGAGGGGGGTCTCGTAATAAAGAAATCGCGACCCTTGACGAACTGGGATAGGGTGAGCAGGCGCTGCTGTGCTCCTGCCGTGCGCAGAGACGGAAAAAGAAGGAGCTGCCGAAACCCGGGATCGAACCAGGGACCTTTAGATCTTCAGTCTAACGCTCTCCCAACTGAGCTATTTCGGCGGCCGCTGCTGGGATGAGTTGCCGTTCTCCTTGTCCGCGCGGAGGCGCTGGGCGCTGCAGTGCCCAACAGGGCGTGGGGCACTGGAAGCCGTTTCTCATCCCCTGCGCTTTGCGACCCCCGTCCTCCCAGGTGCCGCCCCCGTGGCCTCCCCGGGTCTGGCCTCCCTCACGGCTCCCTGGCGCACTGTGTCCCTGTCCATCCAGCGTATCCCCGGCTAACACGCACCAGGCACTGCGCACTGTCCCCGCCGGATACCCCGGAGCCCGGCACGTTGCAGACGCAGGACAAACGCTTGTTGGGGGAACGGACGGAGGTCGCTCCGCCGCCGCGGGGAACAGCGTCGCGCCCCGGCCCGCAGCGCGCGGTGCCGCGGGAGGCCGACTGCGCCAGGGCTGTCCGCGGGGACAGGGCCGCCGCCCCTGAGCGCGCCGCTGGGCCCGGGCGGGAGCAGGGCCACAGGTGGGCGTCCAGCCTGGGCCCGGGCGGCCGCCCCTCGCCGCGGGAGCCCCTTCCCCGTTTCAGTCACTCAGCAAGCGTTTGCTGGACGTGCGTTTGCTCCACCAGCAAACAGGCAGCAGCTGTCCAGTGGGCAGTGCCTGCCGAGAAGGAAGACGAATCCTGGTGCTAGACGCTGGGGCGGGGGCAGGAGAAGGGGACAGCAGAGGCCGAGGAGGAGGAGCCGGGCATGCTGGACCCTGGGGATGAGCATCCCGGGCAGGGGGACAGCTGGGCTCCCGAGACTGGAAAGGCGTAGCCTTGGCAGGAACAGGAGAGTGGTCACAGTGGAGAAGTCGAGGCCCAGTGGGGCAGAGGCCGCATCCCACTCACCTGCAAGGCCTGGGAACACGGGCTGGATTTTCCTCTGGGTGCTGGTTGGAAAGCCACTGGAGTGGGGGACACTTACGTCTGGGTGTTTTTCTGGTTGCAGTTTGGAGAATGGACAGGAGCCACCAGGGTGGCTGCAGGGACACCAGCGAGGAGGCTGAGGCCGTGGTACAGCCAGAGCAGGGGTGTCCCAGGCCAGGGAGGAGCTGGGAACTCGTGGGGATGGAGATGGGGTTCAGGAAGAGTCAGGGAGAATGACACCCAGGCTGGGGGGCTGCTGGGAATGGCCGGCCCTGACCAGGAACAGGAGGCCCTGGGGCAGCAAAGCTGTCAAGACTTCAGTCACAAACACGTTGCCTTTTGAGACACCCCTTCAATTTCCAAATGGAAACTCAGACACAGCCATTTTCCTGCACATCTTGAAGCCAACAGTCCTCTGTGAGTCCCCAAATCCAGTGTTATGGGCTGAATGATGTCCCCCCACAATTCATATGTCGAAGGCCTAACCCTGGTTCCTCAGCATGTGACAGTGCAGTTGGTGGCAGGACCTTTAAAGAACCCACTACTTCAGGCAGCACCTGAGGGTGGGCCCTAATCCAAGATGGCCAGTGTCTTCACAAGAAGGGAGATTAGGATGGATTCACCTGCAGGGAAATAGCAGAGAGAAGGTGGCTGGTGGCAGGCCAAGGAGAGAAGGTGAGAAGAAGCCCGAGCCGCTGGCAGCCCCAGAGCTGTGGGGAAATGTGTGTGTGTTCTTTAAGCCCCGTCTCTGCTATTTTTTTCAAGACTGACTCACCCAGGCTGCAGGACACCCGCCCATCCATACGCTGGATTTTCCTGGAGAGGGGAAGATTTGTGCTTTCAGAGGAATCATCCTGGAAATGATTTGGGAGAAATAGGAGGCCCTGTGCTCTGGTGTCCCCATCTGAAGAGTCTCTAGAAGAGGCCTTGCAGATGGCCTTGGCTGGGCATTCAGCTCAATGTTTTCATTTCTGATATGGGTGTCAGGTCTTGCCAGATCCAGCTCCAAACAGCCAGGCTAGCAATTCACATCCAACCCATCCCCTGTTTTTCTCACTTAACAATCCACCAACTCAAAGCTCAGCACACAGAAGGCCCTCAATACTTGTGACATAAGTGGGATAGGTGGCAGTAACAAATAACTCCACCCGGGTGGCAGAAAGCAATGGGGATTTATTCTTGTACAGTTCTGGAGGACAGAAGTCTAAAGGCAAGGTGCTGGCAGCTTTCTTCTAGAAGCTTTGAGGGAGAATCGGCTCCAGGCCTCTCCCCAGGTTCTGGCAGAGGTGGGCAGGCAGTCCTAGGCGGACCTCAGCCTGTGGACACGGGTCCACCCTTGGCGTCCTTCTTCCCATAGCTCTCCTCTCTATTTCTCTGCTTTCTCTTTTCCTGCCTCTCCTAAGGGCATTTAGGACCTGCCCCAACCCAGAATGATCTGCAGGAGCACTTTCCATGTGCTAACAATCTCAAGATCCTCCCCTAAATGACATCTTAGAAACCCTTCTTCCAAATAAGGCCACACTGGGGGCCCCTATTCAACACCCTCCAATGCCATCACATTATTTAAATTTGTACTTGTTGTTGGGTACCAGGGATTGAACTCTGGGGCATTCGACCACTAAGCCCCATCCCCAGCCCTATTTTATATTTTATTTAGAGACAGGGTCTTACTGAGTTGCTTAGTGCCTTGCTTTTGTTGAGGCTGGCTTTGAACTTGCAATCCTCCAGTTTCAGCCTCCTGAGCCACTGGAATTAGAGGAGTGGGCCACTGTGCCCAGTATTTTATTTATTTATTTATTTATTTAACATTTATTTTTTAGTTTTTTAGGTGGACATAATATCTTTTATTTTATTCTTATGTGGTGCTGAGGATTGAACCTAGTGCCTCAGGCATGCTAGGCGAGCGCACTATCATTTAGACACAACCCCAACCCTATTATTTAATTTTTATGATTTGATTTTTAAAATCAAAACATGATTACTATCAAGAAGCAGAAAACTGATCAGACCACTATCAGAAAACTGACACTCTGGGCCAGGAAGTACCCATGTCCTGCTACAGGAAGCAGCCCTCGAGGGTGGTTAGTTGAACATCCCTCTAGGCCTTACTCCTGTGGATACGCGTTCATCAAAAGCCACATGGAGAGAGACAGACAGATCGTCTTTGTTAAAATTTGATCATGTTCTATGTTTTTAACTAAAAGTAGCAACATTAATTTTTCAATAAATAAAATGAAAGCAATTACTGAACTTCAGAAAAGTTTTCTTCATCCCATAAAATACACTAGTTCCCAATAAAATCCTCTGTGTTAGGAAAAATGATTATCAAAACAATTAACTTGGGCTGGGCACAGAGGCACACACATCATGATCCCAGATGTTTAGGAGGCTGAGGCAAGAGGATCCCAAGTTCAAGGCCAATCTGGGCAATTTAGTGAGACCTTGTGTCAAAGAAAGTAAAAATAAAACCGGGGCTGAGATTGTGGCTGGGTGGTAGAGCGCTTACCTAGCACATGTGAGGCCCTGGGTTGGATCCTCAGCACCACATAAAAATAAATAAACACATGCTGTCCATCTACAAGCACAAAAACAAACAAACAAACAAATAAATAAATAGAATTTAAAAAAATAAAAAAAGAAACAGCGGAACATTTGCCTAGTATGTTCTCGGGACTGGGTCTGGGATGTAGCTCGGTGGCAAAACACTTGCCTTGAATATGCACCTGCCCTGGGTTCTATTACCAGTTCCCAAAAAAAGACAAAACTTGTCTCCCCCAAACAGACCCCAACGGAAATAAAGAAAGTGAGAAAAAAAATTCTCCATACTGCAAAAGAAAAAAAAAAAAAAATATATATATATATATATATAAAATAAAGATGTGTGTTTTGAAAGAAAACATCTTAACTTCAAGGGCCTGGGCCCATCATCACCTGATACGTAGGAGTTAATTCAACCGTTTTCCAGCCTGTAGCGCTGTGCCCTTGTGCTCAGGTTTTCCCTTTTGTATTAAGATCTTAGCACTAAAAGCTCAATTCCATACGCGGGGTTGTGGGGCCAGAGTGTGGGGTACTCGAGACCTGGAAGCGCCCTCAGAAGGGGGCTGAGCTATTGATCCTGGCTTTCACTCCTTTCTTCCCCAAACAAGCCTTGATTAACAAGTCATTTTTGTCCTGAGGTGTGGCTCACGGGACTCAGCCTCGCCAAGGGAAAAGAAGCAGGAGCACTGGGTACATCCTCCGTGTGGTGCCACCGGCACCCCCATCCAGCTCCAACATTTCCTGGCTGGGCCTCCTCATTTCTGTCCCTGGCCCTGGAAACCACCAGTCCCCTTTTTGACACAGGATTTCAGTCATAGCTAAAAAAAAAAAAAAAAAAAAAGTTATTTACAGCAAGGGCTGAAAGTGTGAACTGATGGTTTTACTTCCTTTTTTTATGATACCAGGCAAACTTGGGGGGCACTTAACCACTGAGCCCCATCTCCAGACCTTTTTATATTTTCCTTAGAGACAGAGTCTTGCTAAATTGCTGAAGCTGCAATCTTCCTACCTCAGCCTCCCAAGCCACTAGGATCACAGGTGGCCACCAGCCCGCCTTCCATGTGTTTTAAATATTTGTAGGAGCCAGCTTTCCCGTCAGTGTTATCAGCAACTCGTTTTTCCTCTTCTGTGCGTTCATTGCCTGTTGACTCTTGGTCTACGGGTATTTTAGGATTTTTCTTAATGATTTGAATAAATTATTTGTCTTTTCTTTCCTTCTTTTTATTTTGAATAAATGGTGTCTGTAACAAAGATATTAGTCCTTAGAGTCTTTTGCCTACAGTCTGTTTTTAATCACTGTAGGAAATTTATTTTTTACCTACATTATTTTCTACATAGACCAAACTAGTACAAGGGTATAGCTACCAAAAAACAAAGACAACAAGAAAGAAAGAAAAAAAAAAAAAAAAAAAAAAGACACAGCATTTACCATTCTGAACCATTTAGGGTCCAGATTGCTGCCCCTTCTAGAATTGCAAACAATGCGCCTTAAGACCCTTGAAAATAAAGCAAACCAACCCCCTTTCTGCTTCTGTGCTGGGAAGCTGGGTTCCTTGTGAGCTGGTGAGCCGGACTGTACTTTCCCTCCAGTTGAATCTCGTTTGATTCAATCCACTTGGAAGTTACTTTTTTGCAAATGTTAGATATGAGTCTAGATGGGTGATTTTAGTGTAAAAGGAAACAGAGGTTTCTCCACCTGAGATGTGGGGCAGGCGTGATTGAACAGGACTGCAAGGCGACTTGGGGACCAGTAGAGGCTTGTTACTGCCCTTTCCCTTAATGGAAACTTGCCTTTGGCTTGTAAAACCTCAGTGGAGGCATGCAGTTGGGAGCTCGCGAGCGGGTCTAGGTGGATGCACATTATCTGAACGACAGGTCCCCACTGGGTGGGGCCCGCGGAGCAGGGAATCCAACGGCAGGGCCCGCGTTCACCCGGTCATGGGTGCAAACAAGGGTGACACCGAGTCCTGCCTACCTGCATCTCAAAATGCAAAAGCCTCAGGCAGCCTCCCCGTCGGGGAATCGAACCCCGGTCTCCCGCGTGACAGGCGGGGATACTCACCACTATACTAACGAGGACGGGCCGTGCCAGCGGCTCTCCAGGGTGGCTCCTGTGGATGGCGAGCTCTCTCGGGTCCCGCAGGGCGAGGTCCGCGAGCGCGGCGCTGCCTGGCTGGGCTCCAGGCCGGGGCCGCTGCCTATCAGGCTCCCTCGCGCAGCCTTCCCGGGCGGGGGTGTAGCTCAGTGGTAGAGCGCATGCTTTGCATGTATGAGGCCCCGGGTTCAATCCCCGGCATCTCCATTCGTCTTTTGCCTCATTCTTTGAATCACACGTCTGCTTAGGGGACCCAGGCACCCCCTCCGGAAAGTCCCTGCAGCCGGCCTGGTTGAACTGGCGCTTGGTCCCCCAAGTCACCCAGCAGGCGGGAAAGCTCTGCATTTGTACAGAGGTTGCCTCCGGTGTTTCTGAGCCCCTCAGGCCAGGGAGTGTGCAACACTGAGCACCTTCTGTGTGCCTAAGGATAGTGCCAGGTTCCCTGGACTCCCTGCCTGGATTGACTGCCTGGATTGACCGGGCCAGGCGTCTCAGCCTTTTCGGGATTCACGCACCAGACCAGGGTACCAATAGTGGGCAACGGAGTGATGAGGTGGGAACTAGGGGGATGTCGGAGCCTCGGAGGAAACCGCAAGTGCAAAGGCCCTGGGGTTGGAGCAGGGGCTGCTCTGTGGTGAGTGCACACAGCAACCCTGCACTTGGTCTCCAGGCTCCTTGGGGATATACTGGGAGGGCAGGGAGATGAAGGCAGGAGCAGGTGGGGCCTGCTGTGGAGGACACTGCAAGGCCCAGTGCTGAGCATGACCGGATCACATTTAGTTTTAAACAGCTCCCTCTGGTGGCCGGGTAGAGACTGTACCCTGGCAGGTGGGAGGGACCCTGGGAAGTCCAGCCAGGCGCCAGCCCAGGCCCAGAAGGAGTCAGTGGAGGCTTCTCCAGCCGGGCACAGTGCAGCTGGGGAGCCGAGGGAGTTGCGCACGTCCCTAATTGGGGCACAACACTTTATGGGCCACTCCTTGGTCATTCAGGTTCACTTGAGTCTGAAGCATTATGGTCGCAGGGTACACTGCTGTCCTTGCCCATTGGTCCTGTGCCGCTCTGCGGGATGGACTCCTGCCACAGCATCACAGGGCCCAGGGACAAAGATGCTTGTATTTAAAAATACTTGTATTGGAAATTTTACTTGATTCTTCCCCTACGGGCAGCGCCTGGCCTCTTTACTAGGGATGGTGGACGTGCTCTCTGCCCAGCTTCCAGCCAGCAATGGGTGTTGCCTTCTTAATTTTTTCAATATATGCTGGGAACAAAGTGTCACTGCATTATTGACATTGTGTCCCTTCCCCACCTGCTGAGAGGGCAGGCATCTTCGTGAATGTCTGCGGACCACTTGGTGCGCCCATGGCTGAGAAAGGTTTGCAAAAGGAAAAAGGAGCTTATTCCCAAGCGGAGCTGGGGGACCAACTCTCAAAATGCCGCCCCAGGACAGGGTTTGGGGATATTGTGGGACAAAGCAACAGGGTGATTAAGGTGTGGAGAATAGGGACAGGAGTGACATCATTGAGGTCTGCACAGGCCTAGCCAACCCTCGTGGCCCGCCACCCGGCCGAGTGCTCAGCTGTGAGCGATAAGGGTGCGGTTTTCAACCTTCAGAAGGTCACGGATGGTGGGGTGCTGGGGGTGAGGTTCAGCAGAGTGTCTGCCTGGTGCGAGCTAGGCCCTGGGTTCCACCCCAGCGCTGGAAGCAGGAACAACAAAAAGTCACCTACTGGGCCCAGTGCAGACGGCCTGCTCTCCCTGGTCTTGCTGTTGAGGGTGGACGGCCCTGGGATGGCTTGTGATCCTCCTGCCTCAGCTTCCTCAGCTGCTGGGATTACAGGTGTGCCCCACCGCACCTGGCTGTTTTAATTTGAGGCAGAGTCTCCCTGTGCCACCCAGGCTGTCCTCCCAACTCAGCCTCTGCAGCCGCTGGGACCGTGGGCAGTGCCCCTCAGCCCTGGCGGGACCATTCCGGCTGCCCGGTGGGGATTTTCTGCAGCTCTCCTCATCAGAGTCTTCCCCCGTTGTCTCTCCCAGTTGCCCAGGGCTCATCCTGCATGTCAGGCTGTCTGTCATGTTTCGCAGCAGTTTTCCTGTGTATTCTTTCATTTTCCAAATAAGTCGCTCTCTATGTCAACTTGGAATTTCCAGAGCCCCATGGCTCCCCTTTCCTTGCAGCTCCCGGGGTGTCCCTCTGTTTAAGAGCCTCCCTGGACTTTTACAAACACTCCTCGCAATCCTCCTCTTAACCTTTGTGCCACTCTTGCGGGGATGCAGATGGAGAGCAGGGCAGAGGGTCTGTTCTCCCTGGTCCTGCTGCTGCGGTGGACGGCCCTTGGATGGCTCAGAGGGCTGGACTTCTGTGACAAACCAGGCCAGGGGGCAGGAAGGAGGCTCAGGGTGTCCCAGGGGAGGGAACAGCGCCCACAGGCCACAGGCTACTGAGAGAAGGGAGGAGGGCAGGGTGGCTGGGGTGTGGGGGCGATGCCCTGGGAGTGGGGCACCTGCATAGCCTCCAGGCCCCTCTGGAGGGAGTCCCCACCGTCCTCCCCGCACCGTGAGGCTGTTCTGCAGTGGAGTAGAGCCAGCCAGGGCTGTGCATGGAGGCCAGCGCTCAGCCCCTCCCAAGGCCATGGGACCTCCCATGTCCACCTCTGCCCGCCTGGTGGGCACGCGCACAGGAGTGGAGCGGTGCCTGCGAGGATGCCCAGCTCAGACCACTCATGGTAGCAGGAGGAACCGGCGAAAAACAGCACGGTGGGGTGGAGCTGCCCGCAGGGCCATTCTGCCAATGGGTCAGCTCAACTGCAGACAGGGGCTTGGAGAGCCACCGGGGAGAGAGCAGGGCACGGGGCAGGTTTAGGGTGCCCCTGGGTGGTGTGTGGAGAGGGGCACCCAGGAGGGCTGCTCAGCATGTGCGAGCCCTGAGCCGCGTCCCCCTCACATTAATTACTTGTCCTTCAAAGGACGCTATCAAGAGAGCAAAAGGGTGGGTGACCCCTGGGAGAAAATGCCTGCACACCATTCACCTGACCAGGAACAGGGTTCTGCACACTGTCCCGGCACTGGGCACCGAACCTGGGGTGCTGGGCACTGAGCCAGGTCCCCTGCCCAGTCCTCTCACAGCTCAACAAGGAGACAAGGAACCCAGTTTAAAAATGAGAAAAGCAGCTTTATTCACAATAATGAAAAGGTGGGGACTGTGGAGCACGCAGGTCCACAGGGAGGAAGGGTTAGGGGAGGGACGGGCGTGTCACGCAGCTGAACAGGAGGGTGTGAGGCACGCGGGTGGTGGTGACGGTTGACCAGAAGGCTGACAGCAACAGAGAAGTTTCCTGGGGCTCAGCTGCAGGTCCTGATCCACAGACAGCGGGTCCCCAGCTCTGGACCGAGTGCGGCAGGAGGCCATGGTGGAGAGCGGCTCAGGACATGGCACCAGGAAGCAGAGCAAGCTGTTGACAGGGGCAAAATACAACCCCACAGCATGCCCCCGCCAGGGGGCGCAGCCCCTCGGCCCCTCCTGCCTGCCTCTAGTTACCACTATCCTTAGTTAGTCCAGTCGCTATCCTGCTGACAGGTGGGGCCACCTACTCCACCTGGGAACTTCTTACACTGCCTCCTATGTAAGCCTTGGGGACGCCTCACACGGAAAACCTGGCGGCACCCAGTGCCCCCGAACTGAACCAGTTAGGTGGTGGGATACTGCCAGGCTCTGTGGCTCCCACTGGTCATCCCAGACTTGGGAGGCTGAGGCAGAGGCACCACAGGTGAGAGGCCAGTCTCAGCAGTGGAGGCCATGTCCTCAAAATAAAAAATAAAAAAAGGGTGGGTGTGGGGAGCCTTCCAGCCTGACGCATGGGCTCTGGCCAACCTCTGCATTTGCTGGGGTTTGGGTGCTGACCGTTCAGACAGCAAGGAGGGCTTCTTGGCGGGTGCACCCCTAGGGCTGAGTTACACCCACCTGCCCCTTCTTGAATAGAACTTTTTCTTTTTTTTAAAAAATTTAGTTTTTGGTAGACATCTTTATTTTTATGTGGTGCTGAGGATCGAACCCAGTGCCCCGCGCATGCCAGACAAGCACACTACTACTTGAGCCACATCCCCAGCCCATTGGATAGAACTTTCTAAGAACAGTGTCCCCCCAAATAAAAGCTCACTTCCAAGTGTGCGTCCCTCTCTCGTCAGCCTCTCACGCCTTTCTTGCTTTCCCTTTTGGGAAGCCTGAGGCTGAGCCGGGGGAAGCCATCCTGAAGCTTGTGTGAAGGTAAGTTGTGTCTGTTGTATTTTGTGTCCCTACAAATTCCCACGAGCGGCTGCCTGCACTGGTCTGAGAGGCAGATGGGTGTGGCTCAGTGGTAAGATGCCCCAGGGTTCAGTCCCCAGTAATAAAAAACACAACAAAGCCCCAAAGATAGTGTCGTGTATTTATTACAATAAAAGCACTTCCCCAGTGCTAGGGGCTGGAGTGGGGCACCAGGGCGCCCCACTTCTAAGCTCCACGCTCACCCCCCCCCCCCGCGTTTTCTTTAGTTCTGGGGATTGAACCTAGGGTGCCACGTCCCCAGCCCTTTTTGAGACAGGGTCTTGCTAAGTTGCTGAGACTAGCTTTGAATTTAAGATTCTCCTGCCTCAGCCTCCTGAGCTGCTGGGGTTGCAGGTGTGTGCCCCACCTCCAGCTCTCAGCCCTTCTGGAAACGGGGTCTCCCTGAGTTGCCGAGGCTGGTCTTGACCTTCAGACCCCCTGCCTCAGCTTCTGGAGTGGCTGGGATGACAGATGAGCACCACCACACCCACCAAGATGACGTTTCCCTTTGGTGCTGGGCTATAACTGAGGGTGCTCCACACTGAGCCACGTCCCAGCCCTTTTAGGCTAGTGGGTGACAGACCACCAGCAGTTCTGGGGTGACCCTGAGGTGTTCCACCACTGAGCCACACCCCGCCTCTCCTGCTTGTCCTTTTGAGCAGGGCCTTGCCTTCAGCGGCTCAGAGTTACCTGGGACTGGTGACCCCCTGCCTGGTCACTAGGATTGTGTGCACCACTGTGCTCAGCTGTACCTTAAAAATAGAACTGTGTATTTGGAATTGCGGTTCTTTGGGGTGGCTGCTGGTGACAGGGGGGACTGTGGTGGCTGCATGGTCCCCATGAGGGTGGCTGAGATGGGGCACCTGCTTCCCTCCTGGCGCTGCCAGCAGCCATACTAGGGCTTCCAGAGAAGCTGCCATCGCAGCCCAGGTCTGTGCGTGGCAAGGAACCCAGGTCCTCCTCCTTGTGCTGGGCTGTGACGCTCCTCAGGCTGGTGATGCTGCCCAGGAAGCTGGTGAGGGGAAGAGCAGGGCCTGGCTCCAGAAGGGGGCTTTGAGAGCAGTGGGAGGTGAGGCTGCAGGGAGGGAGGCCATGCTGGGGGCCAGGCCCTGCTGGGGACTCAGGCAGCAGGGCCAGGCTCCACCATCTCAGCTCAGGAGACACTGGTCCTCACCCCACAGGACATGCAGGCCGGAGATGCCCCTGATGCCTGGTGCCTCCTGCTCCACCTTCCATCTTAGCCTTAGAGGAAAGGGCAGGACAGAGGGGAAGGCAGCATGGCCAACCGTCAGGGGGACGGAGGCTCAGTCTCTGTGGCCAGCCTTTCACAGGGAGGCCCTCAGGTGAGAGCGGAGCTGTGAGGTGGGCCTGCCACGTGGGATAGCTCGGAGACCAGGCTCAGGGCTGGGCAGCCCCGGGGGCTCCTTCTGCCACAGGGAGGGGCTCCACAGCTCTGGGGAGGGCCGGCAGGTGCCCCCAGTCCTGAGTTCCACGGGGGCTAATGTAGCCCATAGAACACGTCTAACACAGGACCAGATGGGAGGTCCAACAATTGTCCACCTTATAATAAATAGTTATGAAAAAGGAAGCAGGCCAGGGGGCTGGGTGCTGCCAGCCCCTTCAGTCCCCCTTCAGTCTCCAGTCCAGTCCTGCAGCCAAGTGTCCAGTCAGCGGTCAGAGGTGGGGGGCCAGGCCTTCTCGACGCTGGCGTGCATGGCTTGCGGGAGCCACTCACAGTACTCAGCCAGTAGGTCTACAGACGGAGACAGGACAGGGTCAGTGTGGTCGTGTCCAGGACTCATGAACCGGGGACACCGCCATCCACTGCAGGGTCAGGTCCCCCCTGCATAAAGCACTGAAGCCTCCTCCCGCCGTGGCCCGACTCACATTTGGGGTCTTTCTTCCAGGCGGCAAGCAGGGCGTCCCTGCAGTCGGCCTTCTCGGCAACCAGGGCCCTCAGCAGACTCTCCGTGCGGGGCTGCAGCCTGTGAGCAGAAGGTGGGCAGTGGGTAGGGGAGACGTGGGGAGGTGTGGGGTCTGCGACTGGTGGGCCCAGGGGGGAGGATGCTTCCTGTCCCCAACTGCCTATGCTGCAGTGGGCTGACCAGTGATCTCCTGCCCAAATTCATGCCCTACCAGAACCGTGGAGTGTACAGTTATTTGAGATGAGGGTGGACTGTGTTAGGGTGGCCCCAAATGCAGTGACTGCGTCCACACAGGAGTGGACAGAGTGCGGAGGAAGAGGCTGTGGAGATGGGCTGATGCTGCCATAGGCCAGGGACGCCAGCGGCCAGAGGGGCTGGAGGGGCGAGGCCCGGCCACATCCTGAGGACGCCTAGGGCCTCCAGCACCGAGGAAGCCACTGATGTTTGCAGACCCCCAGTGTATAGCAGCCTGTCACGGCCGCCCTCGGGAGGGCACATGGCTGTCACCAGGCACCGGAAGTCCATACCTGGCCCAGGTCTTCAGCATGGTGCTCGGGCTAGACAGCAGGCAGCCCTGGTAGGAAGCCAGCTTGCAGAAGACCTAAGGAGACCACAGGAGGTGAGCCCGGCCCGCCCTAGGCCTCCTGAGAGGAGAGATCACGGGAGTCGCGGGCAGCCCACCTGCCCTTCCAGCAGAAACCGCGCGAAGTGCTTGTAGCGGTCGAGGCCCTCTGGATAGTCCACCTGGACGGCAGGGAGTGGCCAGCTGACGCGATCTGGAGGGACAGCAGGTGAGTGAGGGACCCTCCAGCGGCTGCCCTCCCAAGCTGCAGGTGAGTCCTTGGACCCGACCATGGGGACAGGAGGCCCCAGGTGAAGCCCTCAGAACTGCACCCAGGCCGGCCGTGACCATGGGTCCCAGGACTCAGGCTGCAGGGTGGAGCCGAGCCCCCAGGAAGCTAGTGGACTCACAGAACACGCTGGTCCGGTGACAAAGCACCCGCCCCTGCTCGGGGCAGTAGGTGGGGGCTGGCTCCTCCAGGGGCTTGTCAAATTGGCAGTAGGAGGGCAGCAGGGCTGGAATCCACTGGACCTCCACGGTGCAGACACCTGGGGCCGGGCAGAGGCCAGCGTCACCAAAGCTCAATGCCCTCGCTACAGGGGTCCCAGGCCACAGCCCACAGCACCCCTCAGGGCAGGGAAGGCTGGCCACAGGGGTTGGCCACGGGCACAGCACCTTTCATGTACATCTTGGTGGTCTCCACGATTTCCTGGTAGACCACGAACTCTGGGAGCTCTCTGAAAAGGACGGAGCTGGGGTGGATGAAGACGGGGTCATCCAGGAGAGGGGTCTGCAGAGGGGAATGACAGCGTTCAAGGAATGGAGACCCAAGTGCCAGTAACCAGCCGCCTTTGACCCACAGAACCCAACCACACACTCCCGGCCAAAGCAGGAGCCCCCATGAAGGACAGCCAGGTGGACCCACACCAGCACTACGCCTAGCACACACAGGACAGAGCCACGGACTATGTAGACGGACCTAAAAACGGGATGCTGGGTGACAGAGCCAGCCACAAAGGCCAGATCACGTCCCCCACTGACATGAAATGTGGTAGAGGCAAATCCAGTCGGAGCCCATGCTGAGGGAGGGGCGGGGCCTGTGTGCCTGGCCAGGCAGGGCAGGGCAGGCCAGGCTGGACGGCCCATGAGGACCAGAAGCCCTGCCCGGCTCAGGCTGGCCCACCTTGTAGGCGTTCCTCCACTTCTCATCCAGCAGCTCCTCGCTCTGCACCCTGCGGGCCAGGTGGTCGCCCAGGCCGGCCGTCACCATCTGTCGCAGGTAGGTCACCTGGCTCTCGGTGGGTGGCTGCATCTTGGGATCCACGAAGAGCCCAGCCTCAGGGCACACGGCATTGACTGGGCAGAGAGCAGAGTGAGGGCAGTGGTGGGACTGGGGTCGTTCAGCCCTGACCTTCAGAAGGCTCCACAGCTCGGAATGGCAGCTGGGCACCTGGCCTGGCCCTGAGACCCTCCCACGCCCTCCTTCCTTAGGCTAGGACGGGCTCCTGTGAGTGGCAGAGTGTCCCGTGGAGACAGCCGTCCCCAAGGCTCCAGGTAGCCTGAGACCCTGTGCTAGTCCACATGATGAAGACCGGGGGTGGGGTGGGGGTGGAGGGCGCCCAGGGGTGCCGGTGGCTTCCTGGGGGTGCCGTCTAGGGGCAGGGCGGCAGGCAGAACCTCGCTGGCCTTCCTCTCCACCCTGGAGAGTGGCCTGGGGACATGACTGGCAAGGCCAAGCTGCCATCAGTGTGCAGGGGGCTCCTGCAGTTTTAGGCTGACACACTGGGTACGGGGCTGGGTAAGGGGACAGACAAAGTGCGGTGACAGGACCCCATGATGCACCTGGTGCTCAGGAAACATCAGCTGGAAAAGCCACTGATTCTGGCACCAAACCTTGTAACCTGCTTTCCACTAAACAAGCACTCCCCGTCCTCCTCAGGGAAAGGCACGGGCTGCCTGTGTCCACGCTGGCCCCCAAACGTGTGTCGCTGGGAGGGGACATTCCTCTCCCTGCCAGCCCCCAGGTGTTGCTGGCAGGAGGTCATTTGTGTTGCTAGCTCAGGTGTGAAGGCCTAGGGTCCTGGGGGACACCAGGGATGTCAGAGAGGCCCACCAGGGCAAAAAATAGGGACGGGGCATCACCAAGGAACAGATGGCCCAGAAGGAAGCTGCTGGGTCACCACACACTGTGGCACAGGGAGCCCACACAAAGACTGGGGGCCTGGTGGGTGAGCTGGCAAGACCGCCATCTTTTCTGAAAAGTTCAAATGCTGCAAGAGCCGAGGCCAGGGGTGGCAGGTGCACTGAAGGCCACGGGCTGTACCTGCAGTGGTCAGCTGGCCCCGCAGGCGCCGGATCTCCAGCATGGCCTTGTACCGCAGCCCGTTGGCCTCACAGAACTGGGGCGAGCAGCCGGCGTACTCGCAGGCTCCCACGGCACCTGGGGATGAGGGGTGTGCTCACTCACAAGCCCCACCCCGGACCAGGGGACCTCACACCCGGTCATGCCCCTGTGGCAGATACCCACCCAGCAGCACCATGAGGTCACCGAGCTTCAGGGAGGCTCCCTGCCCCGCCCAGGCCCTCTTCACCTGGGCCACCCGTGACCGCCGGGCCTTCAGCATGGCGAGTTCGTCCTCGCTGGCTGCTGGCCTGCAAACACACATACTGCCCTGTGGCCACCCTGTCCCCCTCAGGGCCACAGGGGTCACGGTGAATACCAAGGTCAGAATGTACCACCAGCAGCCGCCAAGATGAACTGCACGCCCCTGGACAATGAGGCCGATGGGGGCAGGCGGCCCAGCACCCCAGCTGCGGAGCAGGCACCAGGGCAGCAGACGACGACAGCGCCCCCCAAGCCCCACACTGCACTGATGTCAGGTGGGGGCATGGCTCCAAGTGCTCTGGTGACATCAGCTCTCTGAATTCCAACTCCCACACAAGGGGACGCTCATCGCCGCCCAGTTCTCCAGGTGGGCACGAGGCTCAGCGCTGAGTGGCGCCTGCATGTTCAGGCGTGTGCACCTCGGCCCCCCAGGCCCGGCCAGGCAGGAGTGAGCCGCGGGGCGTGGCGGGTGGGTTGACCGCCCGCCTGACGGTGATGCCCCTGCACCCCTGGGTCCCCACTCAGCCCTGGTCCCACCATCTTTCAGAGGTAGTGGAAGGCACTACAGCCACCTGACATGCTCAGGGGGACAGGCCTCCCGCAGGGCCACCCAGCCACAGGCCCCCTAGCGTCGCCAAGCCCAGTACACAGCGCACCTGTCCAGCTCCTCGAACAGCTCCCGCACAGTCATGGCGGCCACGATGGCGATGGCATAGGGCAAACAGCCATGCTGCCGGCTCAGCGCCAGCATCTTAGCATAACGGGGTGCCACAGGGAAGGTGGCCATGGTCCTGCCCAGCACCGTGATGGGGCAGCTCAGCCGGGACCTCTGCAGCTGCTTCAACCTGGAGACAGAGGCTGCGGTGGGTGAGACCCCACAAGAGGCGCCCAGCCAGAGCCCAGCCACGCCTGCCTGGCTCCGCCCACCTTCCCATCAGGCCCTGCCCCACCTTCCTGCCTGCCTGGGAGCCTGCAGGGCCCCCAGTGCGATCAGCAGCTCCTCAGCAGCCACGAGGGCCTCCGTGGAGGGAGGCGTTGGGAAGGGGAAGTTGATGACCTGAGGAGACAGGCAGGTGAGGGGACATGTGGTCACGTATGAGCACTGCGTGCTGCCCCTGCTCCCGGCGACCTTCTCCCCTGCCCTGAGCACCACTCACGCCACCCAGGACGTGGCCTGGGCACTTGGAAGCTGCCGAGAGTGCTCTCCAGACCCAGGGGCAAGGTTCCTTGAGCCCCTAGCACATACACACCACTCGCTCACCAGGAGCACGTCCCGAGCACCCACTGCACGCCAGGGCTGTCCCCGAGCACTACTGCCCAGGGGAGTCAGCAGGGTCATGTGAACAAGTGACACTAAAGAACAGTTCCCCAGAGAGACGGGGAGGGGAGAGTGGTGGGGCACAGGGACGTTGGCCCTCGGGAATGGCCAGGTGGACTGGTCACAAACACCTAGACACACATCCATGGTAGCCGAGGCATGACAGTCCATGCCTGTCAGTGGGCAAGACCACAGACATCATGGTCGTCCAGCCAGAAGAACGTGGCAGACATGCCACCCACGACCCCCGAGGACATGCCACACTGCAGCCAAGCCCAGGAGCCCGCAGTGTGCAACTCCGCTACAGAAAACACCAACAGGAGGCAGGGCTGCAGGGAGCGGGTTTCCGGGGTGATGAAAATGGCCTGCACCGCTCTGTGAGCACCTGAAAACCATCTGAAATGGGCCAAATGGCTGAAGGGTGTGGTTGCACACGCACCTCAACACGCTGTCCAAACAAGCGTGATGAGGAATGGACTTGAGGGGGCTAAATCCTGAGCAGGAGGCAGTGGTCTACATGCAGTACAGGGGGCAGCATGTGCAAAGACCCTGGGGTGGGAGGAGTGTGGCCCACTGAAGGGATAAGAGGACTGGACAACTGATGGTAGTGCGCCACAGTGAGCAGGGATTGCTGGGCAGTGAGGTCTAGGGGAGGGCAAGCAGGACCTTACTCAAGAGCAAGAAGATTTTCCACAGAATTGATTTGATCTCACTTACACAAAGGCATTCCAAGTGGGGCTCTAGGGCAAGGACCAGCTCCGCACTCGCCACCCACCATCCAGCCTGGGACCCACGCCAGGCCTGGCTCATGCGTAAAATGGGGACCACCGAGGGTAAACTGAGGCCACAGCAGCACAGCACCCTGCACAGCCGGGCACGCGCTCTCCCAAGAGCCGCCCCGGCCCCGGCTGTTCTTAGTAGGGAAAAGGATCAAGCCCAAGGCAGCGGGTGGACTGATGGGTGAAAGGCAGAGAACCCACAGAAACACAGGACGAACATGTTTAAAAACATGACGGAGGCCACGGGGCCGCGGCCGGGGATGGCGGGAGGGATTCATGTCATCTCCGAGGATCTCAAGTACATGAATCTCTAACCCTGAACACCCGCACATCTGAATCAGAAAATGAAAGAGGACTTTCTTTTTCATCTTCAGAGATGGGGTTCACTGTGAGGTGGTGCCAGCGAGCCATTAAGTGTGGAGATTCCTTATTGGTTGACTGCTGTATCTAGTTTATGATAATTAAGATAAGCTGTGTGGAATGTATATATACCCCTCCTGTCCTACAATAAATAGCTCCCACTCCTGTACACAAGTTGTTCGTCACCCCCCGGTTATTTTGTTGCAGCCGGACTGCGGCAGTTCACCATGCTGCCCAGACTGGGCTTAACTCCTGCCTCAGCCTCCCAGGAGCTGGGACTGCAGGTGGGCGCCGCTGAGCCCCACAAGGACATTTAAAACGTGTTGTTTTAAAAAGCAACAGAAGGCCACCTGGGTTCTGCCACTTGTCTCTGGGTAAGGACCCTCACTTGCTGGCCTTGGTTTCTCCACTGTTAAGAGAGGACCTGGACATCTGTGGCAGGGCAAGGGGCCTGAGGGGGCGGGTGCCTGGCTCAGCATGGATGGCACCCTGCTGGCCACCCGTCCTAGAGTCAGGACAGGGTCCTTCCTCCTCACAGGACTGACCAGAATCCACAGCCCCTGCCCACAGCCCACAGGTTGCACAGGACTCGCTGCCTAGGTGCCTCTGCCCCTGGGAGTCCAAGGGGAGCAGTCCTAGGGAGGTGTCAGTCACGGCAGCCACAGCTTCCAGGCTCTGGCAGGGACGGCCACAGGAGCTGGGGGGTGTGCAGCTGGGCAACACTGACCTTCTCAATGTTGAGAGCTTTCATCTGCAGAATCAAGTCCTCCACGGGCCTGCGGGTGATCTCAGGAGGAGGGAACTGCTCGAAGTCACCGAAGACCGCAGAGGAGTACAGCCTACCGAGAGAGCGGGGCAATGAGGACGGGCGACACAGCCTGGGCGGAGGGTGGGGACCAGAGAGGGACGGGCGGAGGGGCACAGCCTGGGCGGAGGCTGGGGGCCACGCGGTGTCCTGCCTTCTCATGGGAGGAGAGGGTGACAATGGTGGGCAGGCGGGCAGCTAGAGAGGACAGAGCAGACCCTGCAGGTGCCCCCCCCAAAAAAAACCCCAAAACAACACAGTAGGAGGCTGGGGACACACCTGCAAGGACCTAAGACTCACTTCACACAGGTGCCAACAGGTCAATGACAAAAGGACAGCTAAGCGCTGGAAACTGAGCACGAGCTCAGAGGGCTCCCCAGGGAAACTCGGGACAGCCAGAGACGCTGAGGGGCTGTGCGGGACGCGCAGGGCAGAGCCATGCCCAGGATGTGTCAGGCCAGCACTGCATCAGTCACCGGGGATGCAGGAGTCCAAACCATCAGACACCACCCCACACACCCAGGTGGCCAGATGGATGAGCCGGGGGGAAAGCAGCATGTGTAGGAGGAGCCCGTGTGGACGGGCGCGGTGCCCCTGGGAACCAGCTGGACAGGTCCTCGGTAAGTCAGGCAGGAGCTGCCACATGACCAGGGACTCATCCCTGGGTCACACCCACGAGAAACGAAGACACTCAACCCAGTACCGCGCCACATCCAGGCAGCCCTGCTCACAGCTCAGAAAAGTGGCCACAGCCAGGTGGGCGGCACACGCCTGTGATACCCTCGACTCAGGAGGCTGAGGCAGGAGGATCAAGTTCAAGGGCAGCCTCAGCAACTTATTTCCCACAGTAGGAAACACAAAGGGCTGGGAATGTGGCTCAGTGCCAAAGGAAAACGGGCACAACCCATTACCCATCTGCTGAGAGGTGAGCTGGGCACCCCACGCTGCAGACCGGCCAGCGGTGGATGGAATGGGGTAGCCATACTTGCCATGATGTGACAAGTCCCAGAATCTTGGGCTCAGACGGAAGCTGGCCACCCCAGGCCACCCACAGCAGGACCCATTCCACTCAAGGGCACGGCAGGCCAAGGGGGTGGGAGGCCTCACAGGGCTACCAGGGCCCGGGAGAAAGGGGAGTGAGCGCTATGGGTATGGGGTTCTGTGGGGAGATGGGACCTTCTAAGCTGATCGTGATGACGGCTGCCACTTCAGCGAACACCCTAAAAGCCACAAAATTGGACACTTCAAAATGCATTTCTCAAGCTGTTAACAAAATGCCAGCCTCGCATAATGGGCCAGCCTCAGCAGCAGGACCAAGAAACCCATGAGTGACGCCGAGGCTGGTGTACCCAGGGATGTGGCGCCCCCGGGGAGGGTGACTGCCTTTCCTCGTCCCCAGTGCCCGCTGCAAGGAAACCCAGGGGCCCACCTGTAGCAGTGGCCTGGTTCTGTCCGGCCTGCGCGGCCTGCTCGCTGATCAGCTGATGCCTGGGAGACCCAGGTAACACGGAAGGAGGATACACCCGTGACGCGGTCATAGAAGCGCTTCTTGACCTTCCCACAGTCCACCACATACTTGATGCCTGGGATGGTGAGGGACGTCTCGGCCACGTTGGTGGCCACAACACACAGCCTTGTCCCCTCTGGGGGAGGTCTGAAGACCTGGGGTTGGAATCAGGAAAGGATCTATGGGGTGCAGGCACCGGGCAAGGCCAGGACAGCTCCTGACCAGAGGTCAGCGGGGCTGGGTGGGCGGGAGGCGGTGAGGTCAAGATAGCCCCAGATGGCAGGGGGAGGATAGGCTGGTGACATCCTGATGCCCTGCAGAGGCGGACGCCCTGGGTGTCCCGGGCCACACTCCCTCCAACAGTACCTGCGCTTGCTTCTCGGGGGCCAGCAGGGAGTAGAGTGGGAGCACGTGGAGGGGCAGGGAGGCGTCCGGCTGCTCACCTGCAGGGAGCAGAGGCCGTTGGCACCTCCTCTTCAACGGCTGTGCCCCCAGGCTCTGTGCCTGGGCGCCAGGCTCTGGCCCAGCACAGGAAGTGTGAGCCTGGGGGCTCCCAAGGCTCTGCCCTCTCTTCTGCCCAACCCAGGACTGTGACACCCACCCAGCCACAGCTGCCTCCTATGAGCCACCTGGCCACATCTCCAGGGCCTCCCCCACTCCAGTCCTTGGCAGCATGGTGCTTTGCCCATGGCTCCTGAGCCCACACAAAAATCACAGGGTTTTTCCCTTCTTCTCCTTCTTTTAAAGAGACAGGGTCTTGCTGCGTTGCCCAGGCTGGTCTCAAACTCCTGGACTCATGAGACCCTCCTGCCTCAGCCTACTGGGGAGCAGGGACCATAGCAGGTTAGCACAGGTGGCCCAACCTGCCCCCAGCAAGGTGCTGGTCCACCTGCATGCACAGGGGCCCCATGAATTAGGCACCCCCCCAGGTGGCTTTGTGACCCAACTCCACCTGGCAAACGTGAGTGCTGGAGTAGTGACCCCATTTCTATCCACTGGACAAATGCTGGGCCCTTTGCACCAGGTGCACAGGGTGTGGGAGACCCCTGGATGGGCAGCAGAAAGCCCAGCTCTGCTGGCTCACGCCGTGAGGCACAACAGTGCGTGGCCACACCTGGGACAGGCCTTCTGTTCTATATGGCTGCCCCTGGGCCCACGATGGGCTTGCCATGCAGAGGCTCAATACACGCTTCAGCAAGAAGCCCAGGGAGCTCAAGGGCAGGCTGCTCTGCCAGGGCCACACCTCCGTCGTCCCCGTCGTCCCCCAGGTCCAAATCAAGGTCGGAGCCCAGGGCCTCCTCCTCATCGTCCATCTCCGCCTCCCTGTCCTCGTCGCCTTCGCCCATTGGCAGCACCGAGTAGTTATCCAGATTGATCTGGGGCAGCGTCTGTAGTCAAAAGACATCGGTACTGTGGCTGCTGTGACCCTGGGGTGAGCCATGGGGTGCACAGGAGCCCCTCCCTTGCCCTGCTGCTTCAGCGGGCCCCAGGTCTGCCTGCCCCAGGAGCCCCGCAGGCCTACTCAGGGGAGGGAAGTGAAGGGAGGGAGGGGAGTTGGGGACAGGAAGGACAGCAGGACGAACAGCATTATTACTGTATGCATACACATGACCGCAGGACCAATGTAACTCTGCAACACGAACTCTCAGAAAAATGAGCACCACGTACCACAGCCCGAGCCTTCTTTGCCCTGGCCCGGGACTTCTTGAACTTCCGCATTTCCTCCACCGAGTCCTTCTTGTCTTCCTTCTCTGGACGGGGGAGTGGGGAGGGAGAAGGACCCTATGGCCACTGCAGGTGCCAGCACTTGGCTTTTCATCACCCAGAACAGGGCCGTGGCACTGCGGTGGCTCATCTGGAGGGTGGAGGGCTGGGGAGGGGCCAACTCTTCCAGAGGGAGGCTAATCCCCTGCCAGGGCGCCTGGCAAGAGGCTCAGCTGATGGGCAGAGCGCGTGATCTGGGGGCCCAGGGCCTGGTTACCTGGTGCCCGGGACTTGGAGGCTGGGAAGGCCTTCCTGAGCCTGCGGCACAGCGCATGCACCTCCGCCTGCCCCGTAAGGAACACCAGGATGCCACCTGTGGGGAGATCGCCCTTTACCTGCCAGTCACTCGGCAAACACTTGGCAATAATCGTCATCTGCCCCGCCCTGCAAGAGGCCAGGCTCAAAGGACAACCAGGAGCCAGGAGCACACGGGAGCAGGTACTCCTGGACCAATGGCACTGTAAGGGTGCTCATCAGACTGCGCAGGCCCCAGTTCCCCTACTGGGCACAGACCCAAAGAACGGAAAACGGCCTCAGACAGAAACCTGCCCGCCCTGTGCTGCACCTAGAGTCAGAGGGAGTGCCCACCACCCCCACTTCCACCAGCCTCCCCGGGTTTCCCCTGCTCTGCCTCTGATGGTGAGCGCCAGGGAGGCTGGGTACAGACAGCTTGGCCACCCGGAGCCTGTGTCCTATGCCTTGCTCACAGGGCCTCACCTGCAGGCAGCATCCGGTGGATCTTGCAGACCTTCCGGAAGCACTCGCCGCTGTAGTCCTGCAGTGGCGTGTGCTTGTTGAAGTGCACGGTCACAGGGAACTGCCTGGACTCCACCTGCAGGGCACCCGGAGGGAGTGGGCAGCTTGCCGGGGACTGGCCCCTCTCCTGATCTTTCTGGGTCGGGGTCTTTTGTAGATGGTACTGGGGATTGAGCCTGGGACCCTTCACCACTGAGCCACAGCCCAGCCGCCACCTCCCACACGCTTTTAAACACGTGAGACAGGGTCCTGCTGCATTGCCCAGTTGGGCCTGGGGCTGACGACCCCAGAGGGACTACAGGTGGGCACCACTGTGCCCACACGGGTCAGGGTCCCCAACACAGGATCATTTCCTGTGGCAGAAAGGCTCCTCAGGAGTCACAGCCTTGGAGGGTCACGGAGAGGACTGCCCCAGCGTTACCTTGATGACCGGAGGCGGCTGGGGGAAGAGCCGCTGGTTCTGGGTGAAGTCCTCCACCCGCAGCGTGGCCGACATGATGAGCAGCTTCAGGGGCAGGTGCCTCTGCAGGAGCACAGGCGGGGTGACCCACAGACCCAAGAAGCCAGGGGGCAGACTCACACCCCTGCCTCAGTTCCCTCTGGTTGACAGAGAGCCCGTGGGAAGTGCGCGCCAGTGGCAGGACCTGCTTGTCCCAGGTGGGAACTAGTTTAAGGGACTCTCACCACCCTACCAGGGCAGGCTCTGATGGTGGCATGTGGGGCAGGAGATGTGCCCCAGCCCAAGGGCACCAGGGACACAGCTGCCGTCATGTCCATCTGAACCAAAACTGGCTGTCCCTGAGCTGGGGGAGGAGAGCTGGGCCCTGGCTTTTTCTTTTTTAAACAAACCCCATGGGTTTCTTTCTCTAGAGATTTTCTAACACCATCTGTGGGTTCCACTGTCCACCTTGGATCATGGTCCTGGCCATCTTTTGCTGCTAGGAAACCCCATTTGGAGAGCTCAGCAGCCATGGGCGCCTGGGGAGGACAGCAGGCCCTGCTCGCCCCACGGCGCCCTCCATCCAAGCCCTCCTAGCTGTCCCCACTTGCTCACTCTGTGGCCACACCAGGCCCCTGGTGTCCCCAAGAGAACCAAGACCACAATGAAACCATGGCATGCCCTGGACGGAGGAAGAAGGCAGATAGAAAGCGGGGAGCCCTGGCCAGGACGAGAAGGTGGACCCCATGCTGCCGTAGACAGGAAAGACAGAATCCACACTGCAGTGTCCAGGGCCTCTACGTGGCCCCCATGGCTAAAGGCAGATCACCGTGACCCGACAACCCTACTCCGCCACACCCAGGAGAAACAGAATGAGCCTACACTAAGAGCTGGACACATGGCTCACAGCCAAGAAGTGCCGGAAGCCTGAAGGCCACCACCTCCCAACGATGGCGGGCACAAGACTCAGGTGCAGGAAGCAAAGCACTGAACCACGCCCGCTGCACGGAGCCCAGGAGCAGCGCAGCCAAGGAGGCCACCAGTAGAGCACAAAGCCACCCACGAGAAATGTCCCAGTCGACAAATCCAGAGTCAGAAAGAGGACTCAGGTCACCTAGGGGTGGAGTGGGCTGAGGGGACAGGGTGACAGCAAAAGGGTCCAGGTATTTTTAAAGGGTCACCTTTCCAATGAGGTCATCTCTGACGACCCTCCAGCCCCTCCCTGGTACTCCCTGTTCCCTTGGTCAAGGCCAGCTTTCAGAGTTTGCTTACCACCTATCACCTTGACCAATGTGGAAGCCCCAGGGTAGAAGGAACAGAACACAACTGTCCTACTAACTGCCTGTCCCCCAATGCCCTGCATGTAGCCAGGTGCATAGGAGCCCCAGAGTGCCCACCTCTCTCCACCAAGGGCACAGCTAGGCCCGCGGTGAGCACTCCCAGCAGGAGGGCAGCAGAGCATGGCAAGGCAGACAGGACAGCTGGGCAGGAGTCACCCAGGGAGCCCCGCACAGCAACTTCTGTCCACGCAGGCTTCCTGCGTCCATTCCTGCCTGACCTCTGGGGGCAGGGAAATGCAGGGGGGCCACAGCACTCCAGTGCCCCACCTCTGTGCCATTCTGAATGCCAGGGGCACTCTCAAGAGGGCTCCATAACTGGCCAGGCTTTCTGGATGCAGGGGAAGGTCAGAAGCATGGGGCTGGACCCAGGCCCCCACGGTGGGGAGGGCAGTGGGCCACGTCACATGGGCAGTTCACACCAAGACCCACAGTCCTGGTGACGGCAAGACTCAGGCCTGGGGCTGTCCACGGGGACCCAAGGCTCCTGATGGTATTCTGGCCAGTGCCCTGTGGAGGCCCCACAAGAGCAGGAACCGTCTGTTCCCTGGTGCCACCAGCTGTGCTACCTTTGCCCGGAGGGCCACGATGCGGGACAGGAGGCCGAGGAGGATGTCCGTGTACACACTGCGCTCATGGGCTTCGTCCACGATCACCACCCTGTACTTGAGCAGCAGGAAGTCCTAGGAGGGAGGCGGACGTGAGGCTGGTGGAGCCGAGCCACCAGCCTTCAACCCAGACTCACTACTCATGGAGCCGAGCCGGGACTGCGGGCACAGACCCTGTGCGCGTGCCTCAGGGGAACCCCAGCTCCGTGACCCGGGGCAGGTTACTTCACCTCTCTGTGCCTCAGTTCCTTGTCCGTAAAATGGAGACAATAGGACCTGCCCCCAGGGGCTGTGGGGAGCATCAAAGATAACTGCTGTGACCATGCACAGCACACGGGGCGGGGCAGGTCCTGCAAAACAGACCACACAGGGACAGCTGCGGCCTGTCAGAGCAGAGCTGTGGGTGGGGACGCTGGCAAGGGTGGCTTGTGCCACGAGAGGCTGCCTAGACCTCATATTCCCCTGGTGGGCTGCAGGCCACAGCTGGAGTCACCTTTGCCCACCTGAGGCTGCCCCTGCCTGGGGGACAGCACAGGCCTGGTCGGAGCAGGGTGGTCCGTGACACCTCCCCACAGCCCCCGGGGGCTCTGTCCCTCCACCTGGGCAATGCACTCTCCCCGGGCACATGCAAGCCACCCCATGTGACCAAATGTCCCAGGAATCCTGACGCCCTCACAGCACCTGGAGGCCTGAGGTGCTGACTTGGGAGGCAGCAATGGAGTGTGCTGCTCACCTACGGCATCCTGGGACATGGGTGCCTGCAGCTAGGGACAGAAAACCTAGGCTGCTCCTCAGCTCTGCAGGACAAAGACCTGCGGCCCCTTTCCCTACTCCTCAGCATGAGGCTGGACCCCGCTCACAATCCAGGGCTTCCCCCTGCAGCACGCAACTGGACTTGGAAGCCCCAGAGGGGACCAGGCGGGATCAGTGTGGCACACAGGGCCGTGACCAGCACAGCCTAAGTGTAGCACCACCTGGGGACGCAGCTCTGCAAGCCAAGCCATGAGGAAAATGCGAGATTGTATCTATGAGCTCCCACTGAGACCAGCGCCCTGTGCACTGTCCAACCTCTGCTTCAAAGGCAGGAAGACAGTAGTGGACTAGGAACCAAGGCTCAGAGAGGTTGAGTAATAGGCTCAAGCCTACACAACACAGGCACAGTGATCCGGGACGCTCTGCCAGCAGGCAGCACAACAGCTGACCACAGCAGGGTTGACACTGACCCTGCCCCGACTCCCTGTCATTGCTTTATGAGACAAGAGAGGCAGCCCACCTTCTGGATTTCTTTGAGCAACACGCCATCTGTCATGAACTTGATCCTGGTCTCACTGGTCACGTTTCCTTCGTAACGGATCTGGTAGGAGACGACCCTGCAGGGACGGGAGGTGGCTCAGGGCAGGCAAGGCCTCCAGCGCTGCAGCTCCTGGGGTACAGCCACATGGCCTCTCTGAGGGGGGCGCACACTGGGCAGGTGGCTCAGGAAGGGCTCAGCCGCAATCAAGGACAAGGCCCAGACGCCTCTTCCATCCACTGTACCCTCCAAAGCCCTGGTGTCCAGTGCAGAGGGGGAGGGGCTGTGAGGAGGGAGGAATTCCAGGGGACTGTGCAGCCACATCACCCAGAACACAATGCAGATCATGGCCAGGGGAGAGTGAGGACGGCTTCCTGGAGACACCCACCACGACCATCTTAGGCCGCTCGGCTGAGGCCAGCCTGGGCAGCTTAGTGAGACCCTGACTCAAAAGAAAAAAACAAAACAGGCTGGGTTGCGGCTCTAGGTGGTGTGTCCCTGGGCTCAAGCAAGTGTCATCTTCCAGACTCACACAGTGACCAGGGGCCAATCCTCCTATGCAACTTGGCAAGGCCCTCACGTTATGAGGCCCTATCTCAAAGTAAATAGTAGAAAGGGCTGGGGATGTGGCTCAGTGGCCAGGCATCCCGGGTTCAGTCCCCTGACGGCGGGGTGGGGTGTCTCTGCGTGGAGCACGGTACTCCGAGGCCTGGTAGAACCAGCTCCCCTCGGCCGTGCCGGGGACTCACTGGCAGGAGAGGGTCTGTGTTTTGGAACCTGCGTCTTCAGCCACCCTGTCGATGCTAAGCCACAGGTGACCGCCTGGCTCCTGCCTGCTCTATCCCCAAGCTCCTGTGTGGACCCATCTTTCCCCTAAGTGTGTGACAGGGACCCAAGAGCAAGTGGCCTTACCCTGCTTTGTGGCCCCTACCTGGGAGGATCCTGAGGTCCCATGTGCAGCAGCCCCCACAGGATGCCCCGGGCCCCACAAAGGGGACTCACTCTGCCCAGCACCTCAGGCACAGCCAGACCTGATGGCCCTTGGCAGGCCTGGATGCCCACTCCTGGGCGAGGCCCCATCGCCCCACGACCGCCCTGGAAGCAGTGCCTCACCTCTGCGACAGATTCATCTCCTTGGCCACTCGCTGGGACATGGCCACGGCAGCCACTCGGCGGGGCTCTGTAACACCAATGATGCTGTCATCGCTGGGGAGGGGAGAAACAGTGACAGCGGGTCAGCAACCTGGCCCCGTCTGACTGAGAGCCACCTGCGCATCACATGACAGGTGGCTGTAGGGACAAAGCCCTCACCAGGGCATGGGACAGGAAGCTGATGGCTGAGGCAGCACCACTAGGGGCACTGGAAGGAACAGCCAAGTGTCAGCAAAGGCGCTGTCATGGAGCAGGGACCTGGGCGGCCTGGTGGGCCCTCTGTGCCCAGCTGTCCATGTCAGTAACGGTGCTGAGCTCCCGCCTCCTTCTGGGGCAGCGGCTTTTGGTTCCAGCCAGGCAGCCAGGCTTAGGGGACGCCAGGAAAACCTGTGGCCCTGAGCCACCAACAGCCTCCCTGGCAGATGCCATCTCACAACGAAGTGCGCGGTGAGGCTCTGCTGGCCAGGGACTCGACACTGCACCTGGGCCCCACGACCCTGGCACCCGTTCCCACCCCGTCCACTCACCATAACCAGCCGGTCACTGGACCATACCATGCAGAGCCCTGGGATCCTCTCAGGGGACCACTGAGCTGGGCGTGGCCTTGGGAACCACATGGCCCACAGGAGGCCACACAACGACACCAGAGAACACCACTCCACGTGCCAGACGCTGACCTAAGCCTCTTGTGCAAAGCCACTAGCTGCTTCCACATGGCTACCTGAGACCCACTGAGGCCAGAGAGGCTGAGCAGCTTCTCTGAAGTCACACAGCATGCACACGGCAGAACCAGGACTGCAGCGTCAGGAGCTCAGGCTCTTAACCAGCTCCTGGGACCACGTTGCCACTGTCCCCAAGGGAACCAAACAGCACCTGTGTGCAGACCCTACCTGCTGTAGCCTGCTTCGTAGAGAAACTGGGGCACCTGTGTGGTCTTCCCACTCCCCGTCTCGCCACACACGATGACGATAGGGTTGTCAGCCACTGCCTCCATGATCACCTGCTCCTCTGCGAGGATCGGGAGCTTGAGCCGCTCTTCCTGGGGGACACAGAACACTTAGGGCGCAGAGGTACCTCAGATGCCACATACACAGTGACCGAACGGGGCCGAGACAGCTGGGGCCGGGGTGTAGAGCACAGCCCTGGACACCTGCAGCACAGGCCCCTTCCCAGAGAGGACACTGGGACTCAGGGACTGCCCTGCCCACATGCCTGGCCCTGCCCTCCCTTGCATTAACCCATGCACTCGTCAGAACCTGCATCTCGGGCACACGGTTCACGGGGACGAACACCGCGGGCTTCGCCAGGGGCCTCGGCAGATTGGAGGTTGTTCCCTTTGAGGGAGAAGGTGCTGTAGCTGCAGAGGGCTGCCCGTGGGGCGCAGGGCTCTCCTGCCTACCCCCAGTTGGGGCCAGCGGAAGCTGTGCTGTGGTGGCCTCAGCAGCCGTCTCCTCAGGCTCAGAATCCCCCGAGGACTCAGCCTCCTCCTCTGCTGGCCAGTGGGGGCGCTTCCGGTGAGCCCCCACGAGGCTGCTGATCTTCTGGTGGCCCTGCACTGCCGTTTCGTCAGGCTTCCTGTCAGAAGAAGAGATTTCAGGGGCAGAGGCCTGGGGACACGAGGCATTCTGGCTGCCACACACCAGGGTTTGGGCCCCAGAGGCCACGTCTCTTGCCACCTCAGGGTCATTCCATCTACTGTTCCCTCTCCCAGAAACACCCTTCCTACAGATCTTCACCTCCGTCAAGGCTCTGCCCGGCCCCGCCCTCCCTCCGCATTGTCACCTCTCAGGGATGCCACCCACCCCCGTGCCTGCTCTGTACTAATAGCAGCAGACGGGACCCTATGATTCCTGCCCATTTGCCCCCCGCGGGGACGGAATCCTCTTCTGTGCCCTGTTCTGCCTCCTGGTGCCCAGAGCAGATCCTGGGACACTGTGGCCCTCAGCCAACAAGTCCTGGCCAGCTCATGCTCCACAGGCAGCCACAGGGCCCAGAAGATGGACACAGCAGGCCACGTGTGGAAACCACAGCATGGCGCACAGGTGGGTAGGGCACGGGGCTGCTCTGAGGCCTCAGGAAGGCCAGCCTCTCCAGCTGGCTGGCCAGCGGGACCCACCTGGGTTTCAGTGTGAGATCCCCTGGTTTCTGAATGCTGCCTGTACTGGGCTAACAGCGTGTCCCCACCACTCATGCCCACTGGGGTCATCAGAAGATGGCCTTATCTGCAACCACGGCCTTTGCAGCTATCAGGAAATTTACGTGAGGACGTATGGATACCACAGGAGCCAGCACAGCTGTTCTGTGCCTCTCGGGAGGTCTAGCAGCATGGCAGACCTGGGGGAGCATTTAACATGGAAGCTCAGGCCACCCCAGTACCTTCCCATGATGCTCCAATCCTAAAGACGCCACCCTGGAGGCCCTCCTGGCTGTGGGGAAGGAGCATGGGAGGGCGGCCCACTCACTCTTTGCTGTGGTACATGCGGTGGCCAGTGCCCAGCTTAGACGTGGTGTACAAGAGTTTCATCTCGGCCTCCGACACCTGGACCTCACTCAGCTTCTGCAGCATCTCCGCTCGCTGAGGAGGGAAAGGAGGCCGTTAACCCCGGGGCAGCGACCCTCTCCTTGGACGGGAAGGCAAGCAGTGGGGAGGCTCCGCGTGCCGACACCTGGACTCCTGATAGCAAGCCGCACTATCGTGCCGCCCACTGCCTGGACACCGCAGCAGGCTGGCTGTACGGTGCCCACCCTCACAGTGCTGGGGGCAGGACAAGGCTCCCTGCAGTAGTGCGTGGCTGCTGGATAAGTGTGGCTGCTCGTGTAACAGGATGCTGCACTGCTCTCCAAGGGAGGGACGATATGTACTGGTCCCCACGTTGCCCTGCATGACACAGAGCATAGGGCCTTCCACCTGGGACAGAGCTGCATGACTTTTTTCCTTTTGTTCTCAAAATTATACACATGTGCCCGACACACTTTTTTATGTCTGTTTCACAACTGTAAAGGAAGCTGGGCCGGGCGTGGTGGTGCACGCCTATGATTCCAGTGGCTCGGGAGGCTGAGGCAGGAGGATGGAAAGTTCAAAGCCAGCCTCAGCAAAAGCAACTCAGGAGACCCTGTCTCTAAATAAAATACAAAACAGGGCTGGGGACATGGCTCAGTAGTTGAGGACCCCTGAGTTCAATCCCTGGTACCCCTGCCCCCCCGCAACAAAAAAAGGAAGCTGGGCACAGTGGTGCACACCTGTCATCCCCAGCTACTCAGGAGGCTGAGGCAGGAGGAAGACAAGTTTGAGCTCATTCTGGGCAAGTTAGTGAGATTCAAAATAAAGTAAAACAGGCTGGGAAGGCAGCTCATGTGTGAGATCCTGAGTTTGATTCCCAGAACAGAAAAAAGAAAAACAAAAATGAAGAACAATGGAGAATATGAACCAGGTTTTGAAGGACACTCCCAGAAGAGCAGCACTTCCCTGCATGGCTGCAGGTTGCACGCCCTGGGTGCTGAGAAGACATGCCTATCTCCCCATGGGAACATTGGGTGCACCGCCCCGGGGTGGCTTCCTAAGTCAAATTTCACCCAGGAAGTTTTGTGATCAGGGCTCCTCGATGTGGGAGCTGCTGACATTTTGGGCTAGATGATTCTTGCTGTTCTGAGCACCCCAGGCTCTTCCCCATAGATGCCAACAGCTCCAAAGTCATTGCCATCCATGACACTGGGACAAGTCTGTGTTTAGGAGAACCACTGTTCTAGACCCTAATACAAACTTTCTGAAACCTGGAAGGCACAGGAAAACACATCAGAGATTAAAAAAAATTTAGTCCAGTCCACACTAAACAATGAGACAACATGATTTGTTCAACAAATGCTGCGGGAGGTAGGGAGGAAGGACTTATGAGACAAGTGGAGAGCATCATAGCAAGTTCATAGCCAGCAACTGGACATGTGGTGCTATTTCACAGCCATGGCGGCACATGCATTAATCCCAGCAGTTCAGGAGGCGGAGGCAGGAGGATCACAAGCTCAAGGCCAGCCACAGGAACTTAGTGAAGTCCTAAGCAATTTAGCAAGACCCTGTTTCTAAATAAAAGATAAAAGACTGGGGACAGGGATGAAACTCTGTGATTGAATCTGGGTTCAATCTCTAACATAAAAGAAATAGAAGAAAAGGTTGTTGTGATGGTGACTTAAAAAGTCATTATTTTAGAGGTAGATATTAAAATACCCATGGATGAGACAGTATGTACAATAAGCTGAGAGCTCCGAAGAGATGCTCACCTCCTGGAGCCAGTGAGCATGCTCTTATCTGGGAAAAGCATCTGCAGAAGTAAAGAAGGCTCAAGACCTGCTTGGACCACCCAGGTGGCCCCAAGTCCACAGACAAGTGTCCTCACAAGAGACATGGAGGGGTGATAAGAAGAGGCAGACTCTGGAGACATGCAGCCACACACAAGAAAGCTGGGAGCCTTCAGGAAGAGGGTCAGGAAGAATCTCCCCACGGAGCCCAGGGAAGGAGTGTGGCCCTGCCAACAGCTGGACTGGGGACTTCTGGCCTCTAGAAGTAGGAGGACACATTTCTCTTTGTTTTAAGCCATTCATTTTGTGGTCATTTGTTATGGCAGACACAGAAAAGGGACAGAGATTTATGCTGCCTGGGGTTTGCTTCAGATCTTTCAGGGGTTGGGAAAGGACCAACAGCTGGAACGACCCAAGGCCGACCAGCAAGTGATGAGTAGGCACTGGTGATGGGCACATGGGAGTTCACTATACTGTTCTCCCTACTTTTGTGGATCTTTGAATTTCTCATTACAAACGTTTTTCCTTTAGGCTCTCTGCCCAGTGCTGCAGTAGCAAAGGGCTCTTGAATCAGACAGACAAACGTTTTTCCTTTAAATATATTAAGGAAAAAAATGGTTGAAATTCTCTAAAGTTAAAAGTAACATAAACCAGGCAATGTGGTACACCCCTGTAACCCCAGCAGCATGGGGGGCTGAAGCAGGAGCATCACAAGTTCAAAACCAGCCTCAGCAACTTACGGAGGACCTATAACTTAGCAACTCAAAATAATAAAAAAATACAAAGGGCCGGGAAGTTGCTCAGTGGTTAAGTACGCCTGGGTTTAATCTCTAGTACCAACATCATCATCAGTAACAAAAATCCTCACAAAATGAATTTTTAAAATGTATGCATGTTGCCAGGCACAGTATGCCTGTAATCCCAGTGGCTCGGGAGGCTGAGGCAGGAGGATGGCAAGTTCATAGCCAGACTCAGCAATGCTGAGGTGCTAAGCAACTTGATGAGACTCTGTTTCTAAATAAAATACAAAACTGAGATGGGGATGTGGCTCAATGGTCTAGTGCCCCTGAGTTCAATCCCTGGTACCCCCTCCCCACAAAAGTATGCATATAAATACACTGACTCTACAGGTAGCAAACACTTGGCCTCAACAAAGTGTTTGATGGAGGCCCAGATGTCAGGCTCTGGACCTACATGACCAATACGGGCCCATTACCCATGTGTGGCTACTTGAATTTTAACTAGAACCAAACCCTGCTACGAGTTCAGTCCATCACACACAGCCGCCTCAACTCAGGGCTCAACTGCCACATGTAACCTATGGCTACTGCATCTGTCGGTGCAGCCTCATTTTGCAAAGTGCAACTGGACAGTCCTGCTTCGGAAACCACGAGGAGGGACAGAGACTCCGTTACTCCTCCCTTGGGAGAGCTGTGTGCAGGGCATACCTGGCTCTTCTTCTCCTTCTGCTCCAAGATTTTCTGCAGCACTTTCCTCTCCTTCTTGGTCAAAGGCTTCTTCTCCTTCCTGGACAAGGGAGGGGCCTTAGTCTTCTTCTTCTTTCTCCCGGGCAGCACAAGGGCATTGCTGGCGTCCACTCCTTTCAGTGTGTCCTTGTCTGAAAAGACACGCCTGCCTGACCCACAGTCGGGGACGCCAGAGTGCAGGAGCTATTCATGTCCTGTCCTCCTGTGAGGGGCTCGGTCCCCACCTCCGTGACTCATTCTCTTACCACTTTAAGCAAATATCATTTATATACAATCAATCCCCACCTTGATTATCTCTACTTGGCTCTTGAGCATCCAGTCAACAGCTGCCTAGCTTCCCTGCTCAGACATCTCACAGGCCCCAAAGTACTCCCTCATCACCAAAGCTGGGCCCTTGGTGCTCCCCCTAAGCCCACCTCTTTCCACTGCAGCCACTTTTCTGGTCCAAGCATCATCTCTAGCCTGCTAGTCCTTCCCCTGGTCTTGCCTTCTACTGGTTTTTCTCAACACAGAAGCTAAAGTGAGGTATCAACATATAAGTCCAATGTTCTGTGCCTCCTGCGCTCCAAACCTTCCATGGCTCCCCTCTCAAAAGTCCCCTTTGTCACCATTATCCCCTGGCCCCCAATTTTTTCTCCTCTCTCCACTTAGGCTCCCTGACCCTCTTGGATCTCAGCTCCCCTAACACTTTCTCAGCAGCGCCTTCCCCAGCGGCCCACCCAGTCAATTCTGCTTCATCTCCTTAGTACATAACATCCCATGCATGTACCTTAGGTTCACCTTTGCCTGTCTCCGCCCACAAGCACGCAAGCCCAGGTCAGAAGGGATTTTTATCTCCCTTTCTGCTATGTCTCAGTGCCCAGAATAGTGTCCACACATAATAGACTACCAGCAACACAGAGTCTGAAATGTCAATCAGCCTGATGCTGAGTGGACAAGCCGGGGCTGAAAACAAGTGTGAAGGTCTCTGGCAAGAAGATCAGCATCCAAGTCACGGGAATGGCTGCAATCACCTCGTTTCTTGCCCAAATGCTCAGATTACCAAGAAGCCCCAAGAACTATCCCCACTCACTGTATACACTAGGCTGTCACTGCCACTCCTCTGGATGCTGTGGAATGGGGTTCCTCTCCGGCAGCCCCGCCCAGACCGGTGGGAAGGCAGGGCACTAGGTCCGGGCCCAGCCCCACCGGCCCGGCCCGCCCCGGCGGCGAGGGCTGCGCGGCCTCCCGCCCCCCAGCAGCCCGCTCTCCGCGCCTCACCCTCCAGCTCCAGCCGAACCGCGGGCGGGGCAGGCGGCCCCTTCGAGGGGTCGGGGCCCGCCTGCAGGCGCCCCTTGAGGTTGTACCGCCGGCGCAGCTTGCCCATGGCGCCTCTCTCCCGCCGGACCAGCGGCGCGACCCCCTGCCCAGCCCACGTGGGTGCCGGGCCACCGACAGCCGCGAGAGTTCCGGGTTTTAGTGTCGCGAGATCTGAGACAGACTGAGTCGCGGAGGGGCGGAGCTGGAGGCGGGACCCAAGGGGAAGCGGGGCCGAGTCTGCCCAAGAGCGGGACCATCAGGTACAAGGGGCGGGGCCATCGCATGGAAGGGGCGGGGCCTGGATTCTGAGCGAGGCTGGAGGCCAGAGTTTGAGCCCTGGAAGAGACGCAGGTGCAGGCTGAGTCAAGAGGGCTGAATTTCTACTGATTTGGCTGTTGAAGTGGGAGTCTTTTTTTTCTGGCACTGGGGGCATTGAACCTAGGGTTGCTTTACTTCTGAACTATGTTCCCAGCGCTCCTCCTCCTTTTTTTTTTTTTTTTTTTTTGATGCAGGTTCTCTCTAAATTACTTGAGGTCTTGTTAAATGGCTGAGGCTGCCCTGGAACTTGCAAAGTCGTTAGCATTACAGGGTGTGCGCCAATGTGCCCGCCTAGAGTGGGAGTCTTTATTATCTTTCACTTAAACTTTTTTTTTATGCGTGTTTGTTTTTGTGGTGTTGGTGACTGAACCCAGGGCACTCTGCCACCGACCAACCTACTCAGCACTGCTTAACCTTTCAAATACAACCTTGCCCCCAATACAAACTTCCCCGCTTTGCTCATCTGCATTTTCTGACATTCCTACAAGTATTGTGCATTAATTGTACAGAAAAAAGCACCAAATATTTCCATCACAGAGACAGACATAAAAGAAGTAATCTGTTAATTTGATAATTCTCATTACTTCCAGGTGGCAGGTGGTGGCACACATCTATAATCTGGGAAGCTGAGCCAGAGGATATTTGTGTGTGTGTGTGATACTGGGGGTTGAACCCAGGGCCTTATGCTTAGGAGGCAAGCACTCAACCAACTGAAATATATCTCCAGCCCTGAGGCAGGAGGATTTTAAGTTGGAGACCAACCTGGGCAATTTGGCCTAGACCCTGTCTCAAAAAAAAAAAAAAAAAAAAAAAAAGGCTGGGGATATAGCTCAAATAATATAAACAAATAAATAATAAAACTGTCATTACTGCTTCATGTCACATTTCCTGAGCCCTATGATGGTCTCACAAATAGAATGGTTACATTTTACCACATTTATCTCTTAAAAGTATTAATTTGTTAAAGGCAAACATTTAAATTGTATCACACAAAAAAGATAAAGCTAAGTTTTATCACAAAAAGGTGACTTGGAAACTATTTTGTAATTTTAGAAAGAAAAAAATTATTTTTGAAAATTTCCCCCTGGGTAGAGTGGTTGTCTAGCACACACAAGGTCCTGTGTTCCGTCCCCAGCACCCTAGAATACCAGATCAAACAAAAATACAAGAGCTGGGAGGAGCTGGGAGAGCGAGGAGAGAGGATGGGTAATGGGTACAGAAGGGCAATTAGATAGGAGCAGTAATATCTAATTATCTACAGCGCAGTTGGGCAACTGGGTTTGATAACTGTGGTTTAACTGTATATTTCAAAATAGCTTCGAGAGAGGATTTTGAATGTTCCCAGAGAAAGAAATTATAAATGTTTGAGATGATGGATACACCAATGGCCCTGTGCTGATCATCACACATTGTATATACTGTGTTGAAATATCACGGTGTACTCCATAAATATGTATACATATATATTTTGTGTGGGGGGGGGGTACTGGGGATTGAAACCAGGAGTTATGCCCCCAGCCCCCAAAGAAAAAGAACAGAAAATGTTGTGAGTAAAATGCAGTGGTAGATCCACATGCTTACTAGCAGAGGCAGACCCTGGATTCCATCCCCAGCACACCCCAAAATATATATATGAATTTGAAGGAATTTTTAGCACTGAGCTGGGGTTGTATAGCACTCTTCTGGCATGTGTGAGGCATTGGATTTGATCCTCAGCACCACATAAAAATAAATAAATAAAATAAAGGTATTGTATCCATCTACAACTAAAAAAAAAAAATCTTAAAAAAAGGACTTTGGGACTGGGGTTGGTGCTCAGTGGTAGAGCACTCACCTAGCATGTGTGGGGCCCTGGGTTCGATCCCCAGCACCACACAAAACTAAATAAATAAAATAAAGGTATTGTGTCCAATTACAACTAAACATATATACATATGTACATATATAGACTTTCAGCACATCAAACCTGCATTTTCATGGACTTTTGCTTGGGATGATAATGGTTTAATTTTTTTGTGCAAGGCTGGGACTATAGCTTAATGGTGGAGCGCTTGCCTAGCAAGTGTGAGGCATTTGATCCCTTGGCACCACACAAAAATATAAACAAATAAAATAAAGGTATCATGTCCATCTACAACTAAAAAACTAACAAAATAAAGGCATGCTGTCCATTTACAACTATTAAAAAAAAAAAAAAAGTTTCTTTGGGCTAGAGTACTTGCCTAGCATATGTGAGGCCTTGGGTTCTGTCCCCAGCACAAGAGGGAAAAGTAGGTAGTAGTACACTCTGTTTTATTTTCTTCCATTATGTTGTATAAACTTAATTATCTTTTGCACTGCTGGGGATTGAATCCAGGGCCTGGCACATGCTCGGCCTGTTCTCTAACCACTGAGCTGCATCCTCAACCTCCATAATATTATATAAAGGATTAGCTTCCAGAAGGTATACAGAACATCCTAGAACTCAAGAAGAAAAAAAAAACCCACACCACAACATGGTTGGATCTCATGAAGCTGAATGAGGGAGGCCAACCACCAAAGTCATACTGTGTGACCTACTTATATAAAGTTCAAATGCAGGCAAGATGACACCCCTAAAATTCAGGAAGGACATAGTGAAGGGGAGGGGACAAAGGGAGGCTTTCTGGGGAGCTAGTGATGTTCATGTTTTATTTATTTTTAATTTTTTTTTTTTACTGGGAATCGGAACCAGTATTGATGGATATGCTGGATGTGGTAGATATGCTGGATATAGATATGCAGTATATGCTCAATCACTGAGTGAAATCCCACCCCCCCATCCCTTTTTCAAATTTCATTTTTAGACAGGGTCTAGCCGTACGTTGGTGAGGCTGGCCTCTGACTTGCATTTCTCCTGTCTTGGCCTCCAGAGCCTCTGGGATTACAGGCATGAGAGGGGCTCAGATTGACTGGAGTTTTTATACCATGGAATAAGGCCTCGAGGTGGGAGGTCCGTGGTGACTAGCTATGGGAGGACAAGGGAGGGGAAAGCTGTGAACTATGGCCTGTCTTGCCATGCGGAGAAAGTTATCTCAGGAGGAAGAGGCAGAAAAGGGCTAGTCTGTGGCAAAGTCCATCAGGAGGACTCCTGGAATTGGACAAGTGAGTCCCTTCCTGAGTTGGGCTCTGAAGCAGCCAGTCCCTCCCTGACTTGCCTTTGCTCTTTCCCAAGTTTTCCTGATCCGAGTGATCAGTAAAGTCAAGTGGCTTATTTTGCCGTGGTATTTCCTGGACTTCTTCAAAATCCTCCCAATGCGTTTCATTAACATGGCTCTTAAGCCTCTAACACCAATCATCCCACCATCCCGTCAACTTCCATGCCATTTATGTATAGCGGAAGCTGGATGGTTGCCTGTGGAGGGCGCCCCCTTCTGTGTTCTTCTGCTTTCCCTCCATCCCCCTAGTTCCTAGTTCCTATAAACTCAGTCCCTAGAGGCCTCTAGGTCCCGGTTCAGTACATCTTAGAATGGATCCTAGTTGGCGCTGGTGCTTCCTGACCCCAGGGCCTAACCAAGTCTTGACCTGACCCTCCTTTCCAGGCCGCTCCAACCTTCACCTCTAGGGTTGAGTCTCTTCCGATGATGTTCCTGGTCAGAACCCATTATTTCAAATGAAGGGGTGCTAAGAGATTTTCCAGTTCTCACACTTCCTCCTCGTGTATGGGTTGCACCTTTCTTTTTCTTTTCTTTTCTTTTTTTTTTTTTAGTATTAGGACCAAGGATTTATTCCACAATATAAACTGCAACATTTGATACAAGCTACCAAAAAATAAGGGAGGGAGGAAGGGGCAGGGAGAAAGCCAAAATACAGCTGTGGCAATTATTTACAGCACAGTCTCTTTTCTACATCACTAGTTCATCAGTGACACTAGAAACTAGACATTGCTTTCTGTACATCAACCAAATGCTAAAGCACCAACACACTGTTCAGGAGTTTGTTTTGTTTTAATTCTGTAAGGGTAAAATAAATTGAAGTTAAAGCGTAAAAGTTAAAGGGTAAAAGACCGGGTGTTGTAAAGTTTCTAAGCTGCAAGGTCTGAGTTAAAATGTAAAGGATTAGGTATTGTTAGGTTTCTATGCTACCTGCAAAACCTGAAATTTCTGTAGCTGTTAAGACAATGCTTGGAACTGCCCAGTAAATATTTCCCCTGACTATTTGGATTGTTTAATAAGGGCTCTGTGTGGTCGCACATAGGCATTGCAGGGCCTGGACCAATCAGTTTAAATGTAACCCCCTCCTTAGGAATGACCTATCACTCCAGCCTGACCTGTTCCCGCCAATGAATGAACCAATCATGTTTAGGAGTTGTTGTTCAATTTTCCCGCGCCTAATGATGATTTGTTCTGATGTATACAAAGCCCTCCGCCCTCCCCAAAAAGTGTACTTAAGCAGTGCTCAGCCCCTGCTCGGGGCTCTGGGCTGCTTTCCCTTCTTGAGTGGGCACGGAGCCCCAGCATGCTGGTTCAATAAATCCCCCTTCTGCCAATTGCATGAGTGGTCACTTGGTGGTCTCTTTCTCCAACGTTTTGCGGGACCCTTACAATTCCAGCCACTGAAACCAACACAGAAGTTATTGCTCAGATAAATAAACCTAGTCTACCAGAAAAAAAGAAAAGTGGATAAAGAAAGGAAGAAACAAACAAAAATCCCCACAGTGGAAAAACTTAAAATCCCCAATGTGGTAACAGAGTAAACAAGAGAGGGATTCCTCAAATGAGGATTTACTGGAATTTCTGGTGCCCCTCTGGGCACTGAAACTGAGTTGGGTCTTAATCCAGTGAATCCCAGACAGAGGTACTGAAGCCAGATTTAAAATTAGGTAGTCAGTGTAGTTAGGTAAATCGGGTCTAATATTGAGTGAAATCTAAAATGGAGGCCATGCTGAGAACAGACTCCGGAAACACAGGACAACTCATGGAATGTGAATGAAGTCCTGAGAAAAGCCCTAGGCCCAAAGTCCATCCCAAAGGAATGTTAATGGAGCCCAGGAAACAGCCCCCAACAGATTTGGAGATAGCCCATCCCAAAGAAGTGTTAATGAAGTCCTTCCTGCCCAGATTACTTCTTTGGCCCACCTGTGTCCCATCCCTGGGGCCTTCCAACCTACATTCCATCACTGAAAGAACTATAAAAAGGGGAGACAACTGCACTTCCACGGATTCCACCTCTTGGGTCCCCTTCTTCCTCCGGGAGAAGTCTTTTCTGCTGTCCTTTAATAAACTTCTAATTTCTACTCTGACCTTGCCTTGGCGTGCTTCTCTGGTGTTATTCTTCAACACTGGGGAAGCAAGGACTCGTCACGGGTCAACAGCGGTAACAGTACAATTTCAATGCTGTACATGAAAAGGTGCAAGCTTCAATGCCTTCCAAATTGGTGGAAACCCCTGCAAAAAACAGTCAGCGTTTCAAACCTCAACAACCTCAAACAGCTCTTAAGGAAAAAAAATACAAAAAGTGTTAAAAAATGTTTTAGTTGTTTTTTTCTTTTTTTCAAAGAGTTCTGGAAAAATGATCCCATGAGGAATAGAAATAGCACCATGTACAGACTGGCTTGAACACCACTCCTGAAGCTTTGCTGAGATTTGAGGAAATCTTCTTGATTGGAGTCCTGAATTACATTAAGTGGGGGTGTTTGTTTTGTTTTTACTTTCTGCTTGATGCGTCCTTCCCAGTATAGCGCACACAGATGTAGTCTGTTGGGTTGCACTTTTCTATAGAGAACCTTCCCTTCTCCACTATTTCGTGACTCTGAATGCAGTTCATCCCGTAAGGGCAGGAGGATTGAATGAACTGATGCTCCCAGGGGTCAGTGTTTGGGTACCATGATAGAAAACGCAGGGAGAGGGGTGGGGTTGTGGCTCAGTGGTAGAGCGCTTGCCTAGCACTTGTGAGACACTGAGTTCAATCCTCAGCACCACATATAAGTAAATAAAAAATAAACAAAAATAAGTAAATAAAAAAGAAACAAAAATAAATATTTAAAAAAATTAAAAAAATGCAGGGAGACATATACATATGTTGTTTGTGTTCTCCAATGAATTGGAGCCGTTACATTATTGGGCTGTCGCAAGTTTTGCAGACATGGGTTGCTTCATGCAGTAAAGTTAGAAACATTTTTTTTCCCTCCCAAAGAATAGGAAGGGCCCTGCGGACCGCGCAGGCCCTTCTAGGACGGAAGGCGGGGCGGAAGGGTGGGCGGGGCCGCATGGTGGGCGGGGCCGGGCCTGCGCGGGGCGGGGCAGGTGCACGGCTGCGGCGGTGGCGGCGGCAGAGGCGCGGTGCGCGCGCCAACGCGGTCCCGGCCGGAGACCGCGGCCACCTCACGCTGCTGCACGACCCGCACTCGCCGGACGAGCATGGGTTCGTGCGCCTCGGGCGGGCCCCAGGCCCGGGCCGGGCTCCTGCTGCTGCTGCTGCTGCTCGGGCTGCTGGCCACGGGCGCGCGGGGGGCGCGGGGCCGCGGCGGCGCCGAGAAGAACAGCTACCGCCGCACGGTCAACACCTTCTCGCAGAGCGTCAGCAGCCTGTTCGGCGAGGACAACGTGCGCGCCGCTCAGAAGGTGGGCGCCGGGGCCGCGCCCGCGGTCACCTTGCCGGGCGGCCGCGCACCTGGCGCCCAGGGCCGGCCTGGGCCGAGCGGCCTCGGTGGCCTGCGGGCCGGGCCCGGGAGGGCAAGGCGGGCAGTCTCCGGCCCGCAGCGCGCGGGGCCGGGGCCGGGGCCGGGCCTCGGGCCTCCCCGCTCCCGCGGCTCTGTGGACCTGGCCGAGGCAGCGCGGCGGGCCTCGCGGGGCTGCGCTGACGCCGCCCGCGCGCGCCCATTCATTCTCCGCGTTTGAATGGGCCCCTGTGAGCCAGGCGCCGCCGCCGCGCCCCGCCGAGCTGCCGTGACCGGGGCAGAGGGAGGGAGCCGCGCGGCCGCACCTGCCGGCTGCGGGCCCTTCCTCGGGCCCCGGGTTTGCTTTGGAGCTGACCGGGGCCTGGGTGCCAAGGGGGCGTCCACGCGGCCCTCGGGCTGGGTGGGACAAGTGCCCCATCTAGGCCGGAGCTCGCCGGCGAGGGCTCAGAAAGGAGAAGTCGACGGAAACAGCTGTGGGTGGACGATGCCTTTGCTCGTGGCCCCCCCTGATTTCAGGAGTAGAGAGAAGTTTGAGTTCAAGCTGGTGTTAAGTGGCTTCACTTTTATTTTTTATTGTATCGGGAATGAAATCAAGGGGTGCTCTATCAGCGAGCTACATACATCCCGAGCCCGTCAGCATTTTCAGACATTTTTAGATAGGGTCTAAGTTGCTCAGGCTAGCCTTGGACTTGGGATCCTCCCGAGTAGCTCGGAGCCCTGCTGTGGCTTCAGTTACTTGAGCCTCCGTTTCTTTACCTGTTAAATGGGGAGAGCAGTGACACCCCTTCATTAAGAGGTTGTGATTATGAATAGCTGGTACTTTGCTGGCCCAGAATTGCCCCTAAGCTGATATCAGCTCTTGGCATTTCCTCATCAGGGCGCAAATCAACATTTTTTGTAGGCCTGCTGGAGAAACTTCATGGCTTCAAAAAGAAAACAAAGTTGGTCCTTGAGATGGAGTGGAAGCCCAACAGGCTCACCATTCTTATTCCTTGAAATTAAAGGTTAGTTTATGAGGAAGACCAGCAGCTGCCCTCCTTGTTATCTGGCTGTGTGGACGCCTTTTGCAGAGATTGTGGCCCAGTGACTCCCTACTGTAGGACCAGCCATCTGGGGGAGAGAACTCTAGGTGTCCAGTAGAGAGGAAGAGGTGTGGCTGAATACCCCAGTGCAAACCTGGGCAGGAGTGTGGCTCAGCCATTTTGAAGACAGCAGCCATTTGTGTTAGGTCAAAAAGAAGTCTGCCTTTTGTGCAGGGTAACCCCAGGGAACCCCATGTCTCACTTGACACTTTTATGAAGACTCTTAAGGTCAGCTTGAAATCCAGAATATTGAAGAGTTTCTGCCTGTGGGGTATCAATAAAACTAGTTTATTTTGACTGAGAATCTGGTGGTTGGAGCTTCTGGGGTAACCAGGGTTTTATCTTCATTAGAGATGATGAGCATACTAACAAAGTCTGTTAAAGGCTTTGAAAATCTGCTTAAAAGTTGCCAAGTACCTTTTTTGTTTTGTTTTAATGTACCAGCAACTCAGGGACACTTAACCACTGAGCTACATCCCAGCAACTCAGGGACACTTAACCACTGAGCTACATCCCTGGCCCTTTTTATTTTGTATTTTGATACAGTGTCTCACTAAGTTGGTGAGGCTGGTCTTTAACTTGTGAACCTCTTGTCTCAGCCTCTGTAGTTGCTGTTGGAATTACAGGTGTGCACTTCGGTGCCTGACAATTGCCAAATGCTTTCACAGAGGAAGTCATTTAAGTCCTTATTTTTGGTGCTGGAGACTGAACCCAGGCCCTTGTTAAGCACATGCTCCACCACTGAGCTGCATCTCATTTAATTCTTGAACAGCTCAATGAGTGAGGTTCTCTTTTCATTTTACAGACTGGAATTGGGCATGAGAGAGCTGGGACTTGGACCCAGAAAAAAGTGGGCATGAAGCCCAGCTACCCTCCCCACTCCCACCTTCTCCTGTCTTGACCCTTCCCTGTCCCCTGTGTGTGCCACCTCAACAGGTAGCTGACCTGACTTATTCTGCACATGTGTATAGCCCAGACCAGCCAGGTGCCGGAGAGATTGTTTTGTTAATTTTAATGAAAGCAAAACTGGGTCCGCTAGCAGCTGTAGTTTTCAGGGTGCCTGGGCATACTATTTAGAACCAGACCTGCCTTGTGGGTTGTGAAGTTGGAGGCTGTTTAGAGAAACACCACACATTCTAATCTAGGACTAGTCTGAAATAAACCCACCCCCGTTGGCATCACGGGCCTTGCTATTCAACAGGCCTAGGTTTGGATGTCAGCCTCTGCCTCTTGCCAGCTCTGTGACCTTGGACCAGTTGCTTTACCTGTTTCTCATTTGTGCAGAGGAGGTAAATTGGAATGTTGAAAGTGACAGGTTAGGTTGTCACAGTACCTGGCACTGGATAATTGCTAGATCAATGGGAGGGAATATTTGCATATGAAAAGGATTTGTCTGGTAGGAGGTGGTGTGTGCTGCAGTAGGTGGAAGTTTGAGTAGATGGATGTTCCTTCATTCTTTCAAAAATGATTAAGGGCTGGGGGTGTAACCCCATGTTAGAGCAAATACCATACACAGGGTGCAATCCCCAGCATCCAAGTACGTAAGTAAATAAATGACAGTTATCAAAACCCAGTGTGTGTAGCACTTTTCATAATAACCAGAAAGTGGAAATATCCCAAATATCTCTCTGCTGAGTTGGGGTGGACAGAACGTGGCCTGGCCATGTAGCGGGATGTGGCTTCGCCATAGGAAGGGATGGAGGGGCCTCGGAAGCAGTCACAGAAGCCAGCAGAAGCCAGAGGGACAGGCAGGGCCCCGTGGCCCCTGGTATTGTTCATATGAACCATTCAGAACAGGAAGCTCCAGAGAGACAAAGGTGACTAGTCATGCATGGGTCTGGGGTAGGGGACTGGGGTCACCTCTGGTGATGAAAGTCGGGAATAGATAGTGGTGGCCTCTGCCACATACTGGGTATGCTTAGTACCTCTGAATTGTACATGTTAAAATGAACCGTGTGGCGAGGGGGTGCAGGCCTGTGAGACCCTTTCTCAAAGTAATATGTATAAAGGGGGCTGGGGCTGGGGCTCAGTGGTGGAGCACTTGTCTGGCATATGTGAGGCGCTGGGTTCAAGCCTCCGCAACGCATAAAAAAAAATAAAAATACAAGTGTTGTGTCCATCTACAACTATAAATAAATAGAGGGGGGCTAGGCTCGTAGCTCAGTGTTAGAGAGCCCTGCATTCCATCCCTAGAAGCAAAAGAAAAAAAAAAGCTTAAAATGGTGAATTTATAGTTAGATGTATGATCTTACAGATTGGTATATTATTTTATAGTTAGACATATTAATTTCCAGTTAGATGTATTTTACTGCAGTTTTGAAAAGCACAGCATCTACCTATGCAGAGCACAAGCCAGACCAAATAATCCTTCTTGGGGGACTTTTGTCGGGTGGCAGCCACAAGGAAGTAAAATGGCTGTCGTGGTATTGAGGGTGACCTTTGCTTAGGCTCAGCATGCCTGACGCTGCCCTGAGAGAGGATCTGTTGTTGTTTCTGTCACAGATGAGGAGGCTGCGGCCTAAGAGGGTGACTCTGTTGCCCACAATCCAGCGGAGTCGTGTTGGCACCCTGTCAGTGGCCAGCTCACGACCTCTGCAGAATTGAAAGTAACTGAAATGGGGCTGGCCTTGAATGAGAGGGAGCAGGCAGGGGAAGAGTGTCCCCGGCAGAGGGACAGCAAGAGCCCAGGCTCTGCTGCAGAACAGGCTTGGCATGGGCAGGGCAGGGTGACCAAGGAGAGCCAGCCCGGTCCTGCAGGTCTCGGGTCAGATGAACTAGACTCCCTGGTACCTGAAAGGTGTTCAAGAGCTTGAGGAATGAGCCCAGGGAAGGTGGTGGGGGTGTAGGTGTCCCGCTGGCAGGTTGGGAGGAAGGAGCACAGGTTCTGTGTGGGTAGACGCCTGGGCAGGGCTGGGCTGGGCTGGGCTGGGCTGGGCTGGGACGGGACGGGACGGGATGGGACAGGACTGGACACGGGCAAGGCTCAAAGGTGGTTCAGTGTGCAGTCTGTCTGGATCTCTGGAGCACAGGTGGAGAGCCTACCTGGACTGATGGGGGGGAGCATTCTGCGTGCCGACCTGAGAAACTGCTTTCTTCCCCCGGCTCCTTGGCCGTAGTTGCATGGAGTATAATTTCAAATAATTGAGGATTTTAAAAATGTGTCTCCTGGCCTCACCCCCTCTCCTGCCTGCTTTCCTAGGGGCCGTCAGAGGCTAGGTAGGGCTCATCCTCCCTATCACTGAGTTTTGTTGGTGGCGCTGTGAATGCTGCTTTCCATGTTTTGTTTAATACAAACGTTTTGAAGACCAGACCTTGTCAGCACAGAAAGCTTAGCTCTGTTCTCTTTGAAGAACTGTAGATACCAAGTCATTTTGAAGATGTGCCATGATTGAACCCACCCTAGTGGGACGCTCCAGAGGGACCCCAGTGAGGGTCTGTCTCTACCTGCTCTCCTGCGGGCACAAAGGCAAGGTCATTGGTAAACTGGTAGAAATGGGACTGTCGAATCAAAGGCTCTGTGCATTTTTTTAAACTTTGAATTAAAATATAAGGTGCTGGGACTGGGCCTCAGTGCTACGTAGAGCGCTTGCCTGGCATGTGTGAGGCACTGGGTTCAATTCTCAGCATCGCATATAAATAAATGAATAAAATAAAGACCCATCAACAACTAAAAAAATATATAATTGGTTGTTCCATTCCCTGGAAGTCCCTTGGAGCTCCTCCAAGGTCACTACTGACCCAAGTTAGTTTTACCTGCTCCTGTCCTTCAAGGGCAGTCCCAACCCACTTTTGTTTTCAGCATGGAGAGAAGTGACTTAAGTTGTCCTCTAAACACACAGGGACTCCTTCCAGACCTCCTCAGTGAACTGTGCCATTAAACTTGAGTTTTGTCGTGCCCAGGAAAGACGGCCTGGCCCTCATAGGCCCTTGGTGCTTTTTTTCCTGGGCACCTCCTTTGCCTTCTGTGCCATTTCTCTGTTGAGCATTTGGTCTTTTTTTGTTTGTTGGTTTGTAAAGAGGTATTTTTTGCTCTTTGCAAGAAAGCATGTTGACCATAGTGGCTTGACACTTTGCAGTCCTCTTCCTCCCACCCAGAGCTGGGTCTGTGGAGGTTGATTGACAGGGCCCATGTCCTGGGGGTGGCGAGTTGTCCTGTGTGCACCTAGGAAGACGCCACACTCAAGGTAGCGCTGCCTCTATTTGGGGGGAAGATTTAAAAATACTGAAATGTTGAAAGAACAGAGCAAGAACCGCTGTGAACTCCTCACCAGGACTCGCCACTTCTCATTTCCCCCAAACCTGTTTCTCTTTTTTCTCTTTAAGCTTTAGTTTTGGCTAAGCCATTTGGAGTAACCTGGAGAACCTCCGTGCTTTCTCCTGCGGAGCCGCGGTGCTGCTGCGCCACCCAGGAACTTCCATTTAGTATCAGAATAATTTAAAAAATACAGTCCATATTCAAATTCCTTTGTAACTTTAAAAAACAGAAAATCTAAGTGAGCTGGGTGCCACGGCACACGCCTGTAATCCCAGCAATTGGGGAGGCCATCAACAACTAAAAAAATATATAATTGGTTGTTCCATCCCCTGGAAGTCCCTTGGAGCTCCTCCAAGGTCACCACTTGCAAGTTCAAAGCCAGCCTCGGCAATTTAAGCAACTTGGCCAGAGCCTGTCTCTCTGCTGGGACGTGGCTCAGCGGTTAAGCGCCCCGAGTCCAACCCCACTTCTCACCCCAAGGACTGCTATTGCATTTGGCTTTCATGCCTCTTGGTCTAACCTTGGTCTAAGGGTGTCTGCTTTGCAGGAGGGGCTTTAGGACATTGACATTTTTGAAAACCACAGACCAGTTGTACGCATTGGAGGACTGTAGCTTTATAGAGCAGTTAATTTCAGTTAATTCACTGAAAATTTGGTGGTTCTTAGTGTGTTATAGCTTGATGCAGACATTGCCCCAGAAGATCCCCCTGCCCTTCATAGTCACTCCTCACGTCCCTGGCGCCCCCCCCCCCATTTGCTGTCTGTGGGTTCTGCATCCGACGCAGGCAGGGGCGTGTACGTGGTCCTTCTAACGGTGTAACGGCGTCTTTCACTCTTGGTGGCTTCAGCTTCATGCCTGGCACGGGTCAGACCCTCCTTCCTGCTGTGGCAGTGCATCTATCCATCCACCGGTGGACACACTGGGTTGTCATTTATTGTGTCGCTGATGATGCCATGATCGTTCACGTGCAGTATTTTTGGGTGGCGTGTTTCCAGGGTCCTAGGATGTTCACATAGGAGTGCCGTTGCCGGCTCCCAGGTGACCTTCTGTTTGCACTCCCACCAGCCACCTAGGAGGCTCCGTCCAAGTTCTTGTCGACACTTGCGACTGTCTGCCTTTGGATCCTAGCCATCCTGGTAGGGGAGGGCCGCTGTGGTTTGGACAGACTGGCTGCCTCTGGAAATGTCAGCCTGGCTGGGCACTGGGGTGCATGCCTGTAATCCCAGGGGCTCAGTGGTCAGGCACCTCTGGACTCAATCCCCTGTGCAAAAAAGAAGTCAAACTGAATTGCCTCGTTGGGGTCAGGCTTGGGGCCAACGTCTATGGCGAGAGTTCTACAGAGGGTGTATCTATAGCCTCTCAGGGCACACAGTGTCCATTTGTGCCCCTCCTCTGCCTGTTAGTGTGGGTCTGGGTCACTTGGTTGAGGCAGGGCAGCCCCTCAGCTTATACCACCCTTTCTCTGCCATTCCTGTTCTACATGTATGTCCCTCCATTTATGTTTATCTCACCATCTTTCCTTCCTGCCACCACCGCCCCCCCCCCCCCAACTCAGTACAGGGTCTTGTTACACTGAGCCATGTCCCAAACCCTTTTTTTTTTGAAAAAATTTTTTAATATTTTTTAGGTTTTTGATGGACCTTTATTTTATTTATTTGTATATGGTGCTGAGAATCGAACCCAGTGTGTCACACATGCTAGGCAAGCGTGCTACCACTGAACTACAACCTCAGCTCCTTTTTTTAAAGTTTTTGATGGACCTTTATTTTACTTATTTTATTTTTATGTGGTGCTGAGACTTGAACCCAGTGTCTCACAAGCGCTCTGCCACTCAATCCCAGCCCTCCAGCTATTTTATTTTATTGTGAGACAGGGTCTCGCTAAGTTGCTTAGGGCCTTGCTAAGCTGCCCTCCTCCTGGCTCAGCCTCCTGGGCTCTGGAGTCCCAGGCCTCTGTGGGTGAGTCCTCAGATGCCTGGGAAACCTCTCACTCAGAGAATCTCACCCCTCTCTGGCTCGCTCCAGGGGACACTTGACCTGGTTTTCCCCTGGGCCAGTTTGCGTGTGCTGGGGTGGAGGGAGATGGGATGGGAAGGCCACTATCTGCGTGGCCTTGCTCTTCCTGCGCCAGAGGGGGCTGAGGAGCCTGGGTGCGAGTGGCCTTGGCCCTCCCTTGGTGGGGGCCTCGGAGTTCACACCCCTGACCCTTGTTTCAACTTTTTGTTTTGATAATTGTCCAGCATAGGCAAAGGTAGGGAGGAGAGCAGCGTGTACCTGGGCACCATCCCCCGCCCTTCCTGCCACTCTGGGGACATCCAGCCTCTGCTTAAATTTTTTTTTTTTTTTTGCAGTACTATGGACCGAACCCAAGACCTCGCACCACCAGGGTGGCAAGTGCTCTGTTGCTGTTAGAGCCCCTGTGGTGGTTTTTTTTTGTGGGGGGGGGGGGCCTGGAATAGTATTTTAAAGAGAGCACAAGACACAGTGACGAGGTCATCTTAAGTATTTCCATCTGTGTCTTCAGTGAATTTTTGTAAAATTCGTTTCCCTGATACTATTGTCACAGCTCAGAACTGTTCCTGTTGCCTAACCCAAATCCATTTCTTTTTTATATATATATTTTTTAATTTTTAATATTTATTTTTCAGTTTTTGGCGGACACAACATCTTTGTTTGTATGTGGTGCTGAGGATCGAACCCGGGCCGCATGCATGCCAGGCGAGCGCGCTACCGCTTGAGCCGCATCCCCAGCCCCAAATCCATTTCTGATTTCCCTGAAGTACAGGGTTTTTACAAAGTCTTTGAATTAGAATGCAAACAAAATCTTTGTGTATGTGAACGATATGGTCTTTAAGTCTTTGTGCTTAATGTGTTTTAGTTGTAGATGGACACTATACCTTTATTTTATTTATTTTTTTTGTGGTGCTGAGGATCGAACCCAGTGCCTCCCACTTGCTGGGCGAGTGCTCTACTGCTGAGCCCCAGCCCCAGCCCCCTTAAATCTTTTTGAATTTGTGGTGCTGGGGTTGGACCCAGCCCCCGCCCCATGTGCCCGGCAAGGGCTCTGCCACTGGGTGCACCTCCAGCCTTGTTTTTGGTCTTGAGCTTTCGATCCTCCTGCCTCAGCCTCCCTCCCGGGTGGCTGGGATTACTGCCCTCCGCTTGGCTGTAATACTGTTTTGTTTGGCTGAGAGTCTGGTCTGGTTGGTAGCAGGTGTGCTGCGCCAGGCTCCGAAGCTGGTGCCCTGCCCACATGCCTTCCCTCTCCTTTAACCTGTCCCCTGGGCCAGCAGAGCTAGGGGCTGGGCTCAGTTTGGCCCTTTGGGTCTCTGATGGATCTGCTTCCAGACCCGGGGCTTCCTGAGGCCCCAGCCCTGGAGTCTGTCTGCCTGGGTACCACGCCCGGAGCTGCCCACCGGGAGGCTGGAGAGCAGAGATGCGTGTCCCCAGGTTGGAAGCTGGAACTGAGGTGGCGGGGAGCTGGGTCCTCCTGGGCCCCACACCATCTTCTCTGGATCGCATGGCTGTCCCTTTGTCCTCATGTCTTTACAAGGACACCAGTCCTGCCAGACTCGGGCCACACCAATGCCTTAGTTTAACCTTAATCGTCTCTATAAAGGGACCCCGACTCCAAAGAGTCACCTTTTGAGGCCACACCTGTGGCCCTGGAGTTAGGGGCTCAATGCCTGAATTGGGGGCACGGCGGAGGGCTTTTCACTCCCCTGGCACACCTGTCCTCATCCAGACCAGGTGCCTCCAGGGAGCAGCCAGGCCAGCCCTGCGGAAGGGACAGGGCCCCCCAGTGCCAGGTGGGCCTCCACCAGGTCCGTCTTCTCGCCCACCCTGCCGCAGGGGAGGTGGGCGCTTCTCGCCCTGGGAAAGTCCTCCCCTGGACGCGCCTTCCTGCCCTGCCAGGTGCTGCTTGGACCCACCTGCTCCTCAGGTTCAGCACCTGTGGCAGGCTCGGGTTGCACCGGAGGTGTTCTCCAAGGCGGGGTCTGATAGAGGCCACCTCCCGGCTCTTGCTGAGCACCAGGCCCCAGGCTGGGGCCTTGGCAGGTCCTGTGTTGGATCCTCCCGGCCCGTTTTCCAGCTGGGAAAACTGAGGCCAGCAGGCTCAGTGGTGTGAGCAGCAATGCCCTTTGTCCCCATGGTGCCTGCTGCTGGGACACTTAGTGACACCGAGGGGTCTGCCACCTTTCCTCACAAAAGCCTCTTGTTCCCCCCCATTTGAATGAGTCGTCAGAATCGCTGCAGATGGCCCAGCATGGCCCGTTGTGGTCCCCTGTGGGTGAAGCACTGTCTGGCACCCCGAGGGAAGGGTGCCCCTCGGCTGTGCTGTGGGCTTTGCTATGGGCTTTGCTGCTGCGAGGGTGAGCCTGCCACATGGTCTCTAGTGACAGGTCGGCCTGCAGGAAGCGCTGCTGTGGGGACACTCGTGTGCAGTGGGCAGGGCAGGGCAGTCCTGCACAGGACAGCAGAGTAGGGCCGCCTAGGTTGGGTGGAGGGGAATGGGTGCTGCTCATGGGGATGATGGGAAAGTCGGAGCTGGGTTCAGGCCCTCTTGAGTTTCAGCTCTCTCCCCACAGCCCCTGGCAGCCGTGTCCAGCCTCTGGATCTGCCTGTTCTAGGTTCCTGGTGCGCGGACAGTCTTACTGCGTGTGGCCTTGTGCCTGCTGCTTTGGTGTGACTTCTTGAGGGTCCCCCATGTGGTGTGAGTCAGTGCTTCATTCCTTCCTCCCGGCCCTGGGGTAACCCATCGTCAGATGTGGGACACTGTTCATCTGCTGTTGGTGGGCGTCCATGTGGTCCTGGGACAGACGGCCAGGTGCTTACCGCTAGACAGTTTCTTTTTTAGAGTGGACAATCTTGGTTGACGTTTACTGTGTGTCAAGCATCACTTAACAGTGCTGTGTGCTGAGAAGCTGGGCCGTCTCTCAAGGCTGAGAGATGGACGGCCTCACAGGACATTTTGGGGTCAGGGCTTCTGTTGGAATGTTGGGTGTTAGCGGGAGTTCTGACCATTGACCCTGTGCTCGCCACAACCAGGCGAGGTGGGTGCTAGTCCTCACCTGGCAGCTGGAGCCCTGAAGCCCGGGGACATAGAAATCTGTAAGGTATCCCGTGGCTGCCCAAGTGAGGCCAAGCTCACTTGACCGAAGGTTGTGCTCTCCTGGCTGATGATCTAACCCCACCCCTCTCTCCTAGTCTTTCGAGAACTACTGTAGTTAAGCCACACCTTGTGCCCGCTGGTGCCTGTAATCCCAGCTACTTGGGAGGCTGAGGTGGGAGGATTGCTCCCAGGAAGCTGTCATGCTGGAGTTTAAAGAATCTGTCCTCTTGATGTCAGAGTTACTCCCTCGGAGGGCCAACCTCCAGGTGAACTAGGTTTGGGACAGAAACTCTCATTTTATGTATTTTTAGTTGTAGATGGACACAACACCTTCATTTTATTTATTGATTTTTATGTGGTGCTAAGGATCAAACCCAGGGCCTCTCACACGTGCTAGGCGAGCACTCTTCTGCTGAGCCACCACCCCAGCCCCAGAAACTCCCACTCTTTAGAAGTGAAAAACCAGGCAAAGGAGCAGAGACCTGGCCAAGAGTAAGCAGGACTGCTAGAGCAATGGCAGTCACAGTGCTGCTGCTTTGAGGCCTCATCCCCTAGAAATGCCTCTTGGCCTTGGAAGGGAGAAGCTGCGTGTTGCCAGATCCTGCTCAGCAGTTGACCTGCTGTCCACTCACGCCAAGTTCAAGTTCTTCCCCGGGCTTCTCAACCACTCTCATTCCATCTGGGTGGCTCACCCTCCTGTGGAGGTGTCATCTCCTGAGCTCAGCACTCACTTCTTGACCAGATTAGGACGATGGTGGTGCCATGGCCAACTTCATAGAGACCATTTTCTTGTTTCTGCAGTTTTTGACCCGGCTGACTGAGAGGTTCGTGCTGGGAGTGGACATGTTCGTGGAGACCTTGTGGAAAGTCTGGATGGAGCTCCTGGATGTCCTTGGACTTGATGGTAGGTGTGGGGGACACTCAGGTGAGGGCTGTCTTAATGTGGCCCAGTGGTGCCGTGTCAACCCTGAGTGCGTTGTCAGCCCGGCGTGGGAAAGATGAAGGCGGAGAACCGACGTTGCTAGTGAATCTTCTCATTTCAGCAGCTGTGCATGTGAGTGACCATCAAGACCTTCACCTCCCAGGCACCCTATGGGACGAGGCATGAGGGGGTCATGCCCTCTGGGGAGTTCCCAGGCAAATCATAGAGACCTGGTTTGCTGGGATCCATTAAAAAAAAAAAAAAAAAAAGCTAATTGTTTAGTGAGGGAGATTTCATGGAAAATCAGGCACTCACAGAATCATCAGGACACCTGAGGGGTCGTGGGGACCCCCGGGCCTGCTGGGGTGCAGCTGCTGGGGTTGTTGAGTCCAGGGGCAAGGTCATGGCTGGGAGTTGGGCCCAGGAGGCTCCTGCACCACCACAGCACCTGGATTTGCCCTGTGCTGCGGGGCAGGGGCAGGGCCGTGTTGCCGCAGCCAGCGGGAGTGCGGGTGGCCAACGGCCTGCTGGGCCGAGGTGCCGCGCGGTTCACCTGAGCAGTGCCAGTCACTCTCAGCCAGGAGGAGGGTCTGGGGCACTTCCGGCCCTTGCTGCCCTCTGGCGAGGATTTCAGTATTAGGGTTGGCCGGTGGCAGGGCAAGGTGGTGAGGGGCTCTGTGTCTGGCCGCCCCACCCTTGTGCCTTCCTTCCTGGGTGACTGTCCCCCTCTCCCCAGGGCAGGGTGGGTGGCAAAGCCTTCAGTGTTCATCCAACGGCTTCAGGAGCTGGCCTGGGCACGGCCCTACTACATGCTGGCTTTTATGCCCAGAGCATATGCCCTTCTCCCACTTGAGGTCTCCCATGGTGTCCCCTGCGTCAGCATGAAGCCTCTGTCCAGCTCTTCCCAGCTCGCCTGTGGGGTGCCGGCTCCCGGCCATCCTGGGGACGCAGGCCCTGGGCAGTGGGCCATCTGGGGGGTCCCTGGGCAGGCCCTCTTCCCACCTCTGCCACATGGCCCTGCTATGGCCTCTCACTCCATCAGGAGTCTGCGGTCGCCTCCGGGGTGGGTGGTCACCAGGAGAGCTGCAGGACTCCACCTAGCAGTATCCTCACAGCTTGTTCTACTAGAGCCAAAGAACACCAAGCACGTCTAGAGAGAGAAGCTGCCCGGGGAGCCCAGCAAATGCTGGCTTCTGGAGCCCCCTTGACTCAGTCAGGACAAACTGACCCCTCAGTTGTGGGTTGTGCACCTGAGGCTGCGTAAGCTGTGCTCTTCCAGTGGCCCCATTAGACGGTCAGCACCCGGGTCTGTATGGGGCTGGTCACATGGACACTGCCCACTCGTACCAAAGGCCGGGCTTCTAGTAGGCAAGCAGGCCGCACCAGTTAGCTGTCATTGCTGTGACCAAGACACCTGACAGGAGCGGCTGACAGGGGAAAGCTCACTCTGGGCTCCTGGTTTTAGGAGTTCAGCCCCTGGTGGGCTGACTCCATAGCTGTGGGCCCAGGGGGGCAGAACACCTGGTGGAATGGCAGTGGGAACACTGCTCACCTTGCAGTGGCCGGGAAGCGGAGGGTGGGAAGGGGCTCGGGGAAGATGCAGCCGTCCAGGGGACCCCCGTGGCCCAGCTCCCGGCCCTCCCACCGAAGTCCCTGCCCACCCAGCTGTCCCACCAGGATGGACTGATCACCCCACAGCGCTCATGATCACTTCACCTCTAGACCTTGCTGCAGGGACGGGAGCAAGGGATGCCCCACATGCAAACTCTAACTCGGATGTTCCCCGGGGGCTGCCCTGGGCGTGTTCAGCCTGGCCTGTGTCCTGCCCACCTGCTGGCTCTGCCTGGCACAGAGGGGCCTTCTGTTTATACTAAGGGCAGGAAGACTGTCAGTCCTGTGGGGGTGGCCTTGTGTCCCTGGGACGTGTGAGTGGGCCCTTGTTTGGGAACAGGTCTGTACAGATGTGAGCAAGCTTTGGGAAGGTCACCTCGGATTCGCGTGGCCCTCGCTGTTTCGACAGTTGTCCCATAAGAAGTGGGAAGTTTGGGTGCAGACACATCCAGGACAGGAGATGGGTGAGGCAGCCCAAGCTGTCACCAGGTGGGCACAGGGAGCACAGCTCTGATTTCAGACCCGGGAGCTCACAGAGCCCTGGCACTGCTCGGGGGTGCGCTGGTCACGCTCTGCCATCAGTCCCCAGCCTCCAGGAGGCCGCCTCGCTGCTCCATCAGGGAGCCAGGCAGCACGGGCCTCCTGAGGATGCCGTGCAGTTCTCAGCCCCTGGGGCCTGGCTGAGCCAACACAGCCCCAGACGCAGCAATCGCATGCAATGCTGCAGGAGTCCTCGCTATGCTGCCTGGAGGTCAGCCTCTGGGCCTTCCCTCCCAGTCAGGGAGCCCTGGAGAAGAACCTGTAAGACCTACAGTGTGGGAGCATGCCCCTGGCCATGGCCGAGCACCAGAGCAGCCACCTGCAGAGGCTTCCCCAAGTTCCGGCTTTGTCCTTTCTGCTCCACTCACAAACCTCAGGGCACTGGGAGGCCCTAGGAGGCCGTGGGGCAAAAAGGTCTCCGTGCACAGAATGCTCCCTGGAAACTGTGGGCCGGAGGTGAACGCGCTGGACCAAGGGCTTCTGAGCACCCTCGGCTGGTTTCCTTCATAGTTTTTCAGGGGGGTGGCCCAGAGCAGTCCAAAAGGAGCAAACACGGCATTGAGTTTTCCAGGTGGTGGCGGATGTCTATGACCCTAGCAACTCGGGAGGCTGAGGCAGGAGGATCACAAGTTCCAGGCCAGCTCAGCAACTCAGCAAGACCCTGTCTCAAATTAAAAAATAAAAAGGGCTGGGGTGCAGCTCAGAAGTCAAGCACCCCTGGGTTCAATCCGTAGCACTGCAAGAAAGTTCTGATTAGTAAAGGATTAAAAAAAAAATGGTGAAATTAGTTTTGAGAAGGTATTTTTATTAATAGAGTCAGAATGTCACCTTCTCAACTTGTAATCAGCATAGAAATCACACATTTTTCAGGTACAGGCTGAGCACCCCATACAGAAAGTTCAAAGTCATGTTTTGAAATCTGAACCTTTTTTCTTTTCCCCCTCTTTTGAAGGCTTGGGGTGGAACCCAGGTGTCTTGTGTGCTAAGCACACACTTGCCTACTGAGCCACACCCCAGCCCCTGAGATCTGAAACTTTTAATCACCAATATAACATTAAAATCGTGTTATGTTTTGGAGCATTTTAGATCTAGGGTACATGGACTAGGGGTGCTCAGCTTGGTGAAATCTGCGCACCTGTTCCAAAATCTGAAAAAAACTGATCCAAAACGCTTCTGGTCCCAGGCATCTTGGATGAGGGTGCTCGACCCGAGCCAGGTCTTGGAATCTGGTCTGGATTGGCTCTCTGGGCACAGCTCATGGGAGAGGGGCATAGACGATGGGCAGACCCCGGGGGAAAGCCATGTGAGACGCAGCGGGGGCAGCTCACGATGCTTGCCAGCAAGCACAGAAGCCAGGAGGGGTCCTGCCCTCCCGCTGAGCATCAGCTCAGATCTTTGGCCTCCAAACTATGGGGAACTGGCGTCAGTTGCTTTAAGCCCCTGGGTTTGTCACTTGGTTGTGTCAGCTCTAGAAAGCCAGTCCAGTATCCCTGGGCTCTGGCTGGATCACAGGTCCTGGTGTTCTGTCGGTGGTTGGAAGAGCTAGGAGTGAGGTGGCCTCTTTTAGGGTTTGTTGTTGTTGTTTTTGGTACTGGGGATTGAGGTTGGGGGAAACTCAACCATTGAGCCACATTCCCAACCTTTTTTTATTTTTTATTTAGAGAAAGGGTCTCGTGGAGTTGCTTAAGGCTTCTCTAAGTTGCTGAGGCTGGCTTTGAACCCATGGTCCTCCTGCCCCAACCTCCTGAGCTGCTGGGATTACAGGTGTGCACCATCATGTCCCTGAGAGGTTGCCTCTGAGCGCATCCCTTGGTTGACATGATTGTTCCTGCTGCAGCTCGGGGGTGTAGAGGGTAGGGTGGCCGTGTTGGCTGCAGGTGACCAGGGGGTCCTGGGGATGGAATCAGGCCCTTGAGCATGCTAGGCAAGCTTGTGCCACTGAGCCACACCCAGCCTCTGCGGATGTCTGTATCTGCTGATCACCTGCCGTAGTCTTTTGGTAGCATGGCACGTGTTATGTGGCTTTGGACCTGTAGTCTGGTCCAATGGTTCTCAAAGTAAGCCCTGAGGGATGCCAGGAGGGTCCTTGAGCCCCTTCCAAGGAATCGCTCCCTTTCCCAGTGACACCTCTGGGTTGAACACATACTTGAGTAATTTGTTTTGTATCGATCGTTTGGGCCTAAACATCCTGTGCACCTTGGTCCTGCCTGTTTGTTTGCTCTTTCTATGGGTGCTGGGCTTGCGTGGCTGGCCTTCTGTGAGGGGCTGGGCTCTTCCCACAGGCCGGCTGTGGGGAGACCTGGGGGTGCAGGAGAGTGCCCCCGCTCTCTGCTGTCGGTTCTGCAAGGCGCCTGAGTTTGCCTGTCGTCTTAATCATGGGTGCGATGAGAACGTCCCCTAAGCTGGGGGGACTACAGCCTGATGCCCACAGTTCTGGAGGCTGGGAAATCCAAGGCCAGGGCACCCGCAGATTTGGTATCTGGTGAAGGCCTTTTTGTCACGGATAGCGTCTTCTCCCTGTGTCCTCGCGTGGTGGACGGGGTTGGACAGCTTCCTGGGGACTCTTCCATGAGGGAAGAGTCAGCCCCATTGTGGTCAGTCACCTCTAGAACTTCCTGTGGCCGTCATACTCAGGGTCTGGATTTCAGTGCAGACTGTGGAGGAGACATGAACCCAGCACCTGCAATGGCGCATCGTTGCTAGGAAGTGAGTGAATTTCATCAAGGCTTAGCTGTCACCAACAAGTTGCTAACCAAGTTCTAGTTTCTCCTGGTGGGTGGTGCTGGGTGGCCACGTGAGCAGAGGTTCCTGAGGTCTGCTGCTGAGGGCAGAGGGCCGGGCAGGGGCTTCCGGAGTTGCGGAGACTCCTCCTCCGTGGGGTTTGGTGTGAGGGTTGGCTCCAGGGCCAAGGCCATGTGCAGTTGAGGGCCAGGCGGTGCCCAGGAAGGCTCCTGTGGAGGACTGTGGCTTTCAGGGAGTCCTGGTGGCCCCCATGTTCAGTTGGGCTTCTGTTCATGGGAGTGGGCTCTGGGCCTGAGCCTTGCGCTGGGCGGTGATCTGATCGTTTGCAGGGGCATCAGAGACGGAGGCCCCGGGTCTGAGGCCCTCGCTCACTCTTGCTCAGGGTCCTGATGGCTGCTCCAGCATGTCCCCACATACTCCACCCCCACCCACAGACACATGGAGCTTATTGCACCTAAGCTGCAGGACCCCAGGGTGTGACCCTTAGATCGGCAGCAGCAGCAGCCTCACCCTGGACCAGTGCAGACCTGGCACAGCCCTGCCGAGTCCATGTCCTGGGCAGGGTTGGCGGTGTGGTGTCCTGTTTTCCCTGGAGCTCTGAGGCCCCCTCGAGCCTCAGGGTGGCTGCCGTGGGGGAGAGGCCTTGGAGAGGACTGCCGTGGGCGTGGTCAGCTGCTCCGTGCAGTAGCAGGCGGCGCCAGAGTGCAGAACTCTGGGGAGACTGGCCTGCAGAGACGACCAAGGGCCACGACCATGGCACTCCTGGGTTAGAGGGGGCCAGAGTAGTGGCCCTGTGGGGCAGGGAGGAAGCAGCTCTAGATGTGTTCCTGGGTAACTGGGAAATCGGAGCCATACCCTGGAGTCACCTCAGCTTTGTGGCTTTGGGGAGGACCACGACTGTATTGAGAGATGTGTTGTGGTAGGGGCTGGGGATGTGGCTCAAGTGGTAGTGCGCTCGCCTGGCATGCATGCGGCCCAGGTTCGATCCTCAGCAGCACATACAAACAAAGATGTTGTGTCCCCCGAAAACTAAAAAATAAATATTAAAAAATAATTCTCTTTCCCTCTCTCTCTCCCCCTCCCTCCCTCTCCCTCTCTCTCTCTAAAAGAAAGAAAGAAAGAAAGAAAGATGTGTGGTGGGATTCGGTGCGTCTATTTTCCAAATGATTCAGCCTGGAAAAGTAGTCAGTGTGGAGAGACGGGCAGAGGTGGCACGCTGGAGGGCCGCTTGGCCAAGGCGGTCTCAGTAGGGATGTTCCTCTCTTCTTTCAACTTTCTATCTGAGTCGGGCACACAGAGCTCCCATTTCTCCGTTCCACAACCCCCTGCATGGGGATGGAACCCAGGGTCCCACCCAGGCAGACAAGCCTAGACGAGTGCCCTGCCCTGACCCCGCCCCAGCCTCCACCCCATTCCTACAGGAACCCCACATGTGAGTCACAGGCCCAGAGGAACAGAGGCTTCAATCACAGTGGCCTAGCCAAGATGGTGTGTTTCCATCTTGTGCGTGACATTCACAAATAGGTGGTCAGGAGGTATGGTGGCTCTGCTGCGCCTCAGGCCACCACATCTTCTATTTTTTTGTCCCTTCCATAGGCAACTTCCTTTTCTTCAGGGACCAAGATGGCTTCTCCAGCTCTAGCCATTGAATCCATTCCATCAGGTAGAGAGAGGAGGTGGTAAAGGGCACCCGTCTGCTCCTTTTGTAGAAAACTTCTTGAAGTTTCCATTTACCTCCTCTTGGCAAGAAACTTAGTTACAGAGCTGTAAAGAAGGCTGGGAAGTCTCTATCTTAGGCAGCTGTGCACCAGCCTAGGGTGGAAATTGAAGGACGACTAATAGGCTCTGCCCAGTGTTAAGGCATTTTAATGCCATTTTCTTTCTCTTTTTTTGCAGCACAGGGATGGAACCCAGGGCCTCGTCCGCGCTAGGCAAGTGCTGCACCACTGAGCTGCGTGCCCCCGGGAGGTGTTTAGGCCTGTACCTTGCAGGAGGTCCCAGGAGGGCTCTCCTGTGTCTTCCCACAGGGCTTAGTGTTGAGGCCAGGGCGTGACTCACCGCGGGTCTTTGGTGTGTCGCAGGCGCCTTTGAAGCCCTGGCCCGGGGACTAACTGGCCTGTCCTGTGCTCTGTTCACAGTCTCCAGCCTCTCCCAGTACTTCAGCCCAGCCTCTGTGGCCAACAGCCCTGCGCGAGCCCTGCTGCTGGTGGGCGTCGTCCTCCTGGCCTACTGGTTCTTGTCCCTGACCCTGGGCTTCACCTTCAGCATCTTGCACCTGGTGTTCGGCCGCTTCTTCTGGGTGGTGCGGGTCCTCCTGTTCTCCATGTCCTGCGTGTACATCCTGCACAAGTACGAGGGCGAGCCCGAGAGCGCCGTGCTGCCGCTCTGCCTTGTGGTGGCCGTGTACTTCATGACCGGGCCCATGGGCTTCTACTGGCGCAGCAGCCCGGGCCCCAGTGTGGAGGAGAAGCTCGAGCACCTGGAGAACCAGGTCAGACTGCTCAACATCCGCCTCAACAGGGTGCTGGAGAGCCTGGACCGCTCCAAGGACAAGTGAAGGTCAGCCGGCCGGCTGGGTCCGCCGGCCAGAAGACAGAAGAGGAGGAGAAGAGTAGCAGCAGCAGCCCCCAAGCAGTCTCAATAAACACCGTGCGCGCAGGAGCCGCTTGGTGAGGTGTCTCTAACCGCGTGTCAACCTAGGACCCGGTCCAAGAAGGATGCGAGACCACTTACGTAGACTACACGCCATGTGTCATTAGTAGAGAAAATATTTTTTAAACAAAGGATATAACCCTATTAGCTGTACAGTAAGAGAAATTTATCTGTGCATAGAACATAAAGTTAATTTTTTCAAGCATTTAAATACATCTTTTGTAAGGTTTTTAAACAAGGGCAGATTGAGTCAAGTTTATGAGAACTTCACACTGAAGGGGAGAATATGCTAATTTGATCTTTTTAGAGGAGTTTAAATGCCAGTGTTTGTTTCTGCAACGTTCCGGTGGTGGGTGAGGTCTGTGCTTTCTCTTTGTGGTGCAGGACTGTGAGCTTTATTGTGTGTCCTGGTGGCTGATGTGGACTTGGTGGGTGGGTGTTGTCACTTCTAAGCGGGGCCAGTTGAGCTTGAGGCTGGAGCTCAACTTCTTGGATCCTGGGAACCCCGCCAGTCCTGTCAGTCGTATTTTCTAAATGAAGAAACCATCATTCGTGGGAGCCCCGGGTCTTCCTGCCCCTGTGTCGTAATGCATTTAACCTCAGCATTTCTGGAAGGAGAATGCACGGACTGAGCCAAGAAGCTCAGGGATTTGGGACTTGGCGCTAAGCCGCCTGGTGGAGCCTTGCAGGCCGAGCAGGGGCCTGGAGCCGCCTGCCTTTGCCACTTGCGGGTGAGGCCTGTGTGGGAGAGCTGTCCCCGAGGGCGTTGTCCCCGAGGGCGTCTATCCCCTGGCCCATCTTGCCCAGGTGACTTGGGATCTTGGGGGACAAGTGAAGGCCATGGCTGGTACCACTGCACCGTCTTCCGGTCCTGCCGCTGCTGCTTCTCCCGTTCTCAGGAGAAACAGGCCCTGGAGGGGATCAGAATTGTTTTTCTGGAAATCTTCACAACCCACGTGTTGGTTGCTTTCTGTGCAGGATCCTTTGGGTGGGCTCTGGGGCAGCGGGGAACACTGCAAGTGGACGGCTGGGGCATCCCAGGCGAGGCGCGGGATGGGGGCTGGTGGACTCGCCCTTTGCTGGACCCTGTCGGGCGAGGCGATGAGCCCTGGCGGGATGAGGCTCTGGAGTAGGTGGGGTTGCAGCTGCACATTGTGCCCCTCCCTGGGCCCACGCAGCCTTGTGTGGCGGTGCCTCTGCTCTGAGCACAAGGCCCCAGGTGCCATCTGGAATGCACTGTGTATGCCCGACTCTCGGAGCTGTGCATCAGTGACCCTCCCTTTTCCTTTTCAAGTACCGGGAGGCAGAGGCAGATGCTTCAGAGGGTGCATCTGAAGGTCTGTCCCCAAGGTGTCCCCGACTCAGACTCCAGCTTTGGGTTCGCTTCCTGGGACCCACCCCTGTTCTGGGGCTGGCTTGGGCGAATCTGTATTGATTGGCATCCAGTTTTGTTGTTTAGCTGTCCCCTTATACATGCAGCCTGAGGCCCTCGTAGGCCTGTTTCCTTGCGTGCGTCTGGCTGTGCCATGCGTCTGGCTGTGCCAGGTTGTGGTACCCAAAGATGGCTTTGCACACCTTGGTCGGTTCTGTGCACAGTGCTGGTGGGTCCTGCCCTGCAGGGGCTCCTCTGCCTGAGGTCATCATGCCTGAGCTGTCCCCTGGTCCAGGTGTGACATCCACCCCAACCTTTGCCCACATTCCTCCCGCTCTAGAGCCATCATCTTTTTAACTCCTGGGCAGTCGGAAGGTGCGTGCCTCTGGGTGCTGGCGGGGCGAGGCCAAAAGTCACTGTGGAAAGCACACAGTGTTTTCTTCAATTTGGCCACGTATCAGCTCTGAAGCCACATTTATAGTTTGATATACTCAAGTAAAAGATGTCTTCGTTTTTAATGAAGAAACTATCATTAACCAGTATCATTTCAGGGTAGAACATTATTTGAAATTCTGATAGAAACCCTGAGATGGTAGGTTTAAGGTTTGTCTTGGGTTTTGGTGCTGAGGTGGAACCCAGGGCCCTGCTCCTGGCTGTGTAAGCACTTCACCACTGAGCCCAGCCCTGCCCCAGCCCAGCCCCAGGCCCCACCGCCCCTCCTACCCCCTCCACCCCTCCTGCCCCCCCTACCCCTGCCCCAACCCTGCCCCAGGCCCAGGCCCAGGCCTGAAAATTTTTGAATAGTTTTCAGTGCATAAATTTTGCTTTGTTTGAGTACATTCCTTTTTTTGGCACTGAGGATTGAACCCAGCGGTGTTCTGCTATTGACCCACAGCCCCAGCCTCACTAACCTCAGACAGGGCCTCACTAAGTTGTGACCTCCGGAGTGGCTGGGATCACAGGCGTGCCCACTGCACCTGGCTATTTGGGTGTATTCTTAACCCTTGTAGAGTATCTGGCCTCCCCCCAACATCTCTTTCTTTCTTCTCTCTTTTGTATGTGAAAAAATGTATTTTTGTACCATAACTCATAGCCTCGAGGAGAGACCTTTTTATACCGTCAGGCCTGTAGAATATATTAGTGCAGCACTTCACTGAATGTGATATTAAAAAAAAAAAAAAACCGTTTTGATGGCAACTGCTACGACTCTGTCATGATTAAGGGTCAATTTTTTAAATATTTCAAAGTTAACCAGTGTTTATTTCCCAGAGCTTCAGTATCACAGTAAGTACTCGCTTTACCAAGGACAGAAAGGAGCCCAGGAAAGGAAGAGGGGGCCATCTCTGGAGCACTGGGTCTGGGTGGCCACCTGGGTGGGGCATCTGGAGCTGCTGTGGGTGCAGAAGCCTGGCCCAGAGCGCTGCCCAGCACCTGGTGGCCTTATCCAGCTCTTGCTTTGTGCGTGGCTCCCTGTGGTCTCTGGCATTGAAGTACAGCCACGGGGCGTCTTGAAAACTGGCCTAGTGGATGGTGCCCAGGGCTTCCTCCACACCAGTGGTTGGTGATAGTACCTGGAGGTGGCTGCCATTGGAAATTTTTAATATGGGTCCCCATTAGGCCACATGGGTCACGACCAGAGGGATGGGAAACTGGGACAGGCCTGGGTGCTGGCCAGGAAGTGACCAGATGGGAACTGAGAACATGGGGATTGGGTGAGAGGCCAGGAGAACCATAGCAGAACTTCTTCAGGGACAGTGACACCTGCTCCGGCCACTCGTTGGTCCTGGGGTCAGCGGGCCTGCAGGGGGTTAGGAATGACTCGTGGAGATGACTCTCCATAGCGTCTGGGGACAGGGCTGTGCCTCGTGGCCAGGGGCATCCTGAAATGTTTGTTTGTTAGGACCTGGGGATTTATCCCAGAGACAATTTACCACTGAGCCACATTCCAGCCCTTTTTATTTATCATTTCAAGACAGGGTCTAAGTTGCTCAGGTTCTCACTGTGTTGCTGAGGCTGACCTCGAACTTGTGATCTTCCTGCCTCCACCTCCTGAGCTGCTGGGATTACAGGCGTGTGGCACTGTGTGCATTTCTTGCTAGTTCTTAAGATGCCTTGATGAGTGACATCTGGCTTCCAGGTAGACACTGATAGTTTCTCCTGGTGGGTTTTGAGTCTGCCAGTCACAAAGCCAGCTCTTGCCATCCATCTTGCATTAGAGGGACCTCCAAAGTCTCCTGAGTGTTGAGCCCCCCTACCCCTTTTCACTTGCCAGGCCGTGGATTTTTAAAAGGCATATTATCATCCTGGGGAACTTTTATTTTTGGCTCTTTGACTTTTTGGACTTCTTGCTCCTTGCTTGTGAATAGCTGAATTGTGTGCTTTTTACAGGACCCAACACAGTCCCCTTAAAATTGTCAACGTGGAGTAGGACCTGGTACCTGGGGCCGCTCAGCACCCTGCATTCCCATAGGTGGCCACGCCCCAAACCAGTTCTCGGGTAGCACAGAACCGGTTTGTGGTTTGCCCAGTCGGCTGAACACAAAACCTTGAATTTAAGTGTTCAGTTGGAAATAGGTTGCCAGGTAAAACAGAGAAGGGTTAAACTTGATGTTGCCATGCACGCCGCCCCCCCCCCCCCCCCCCCCCCGCCGTCTCTGCAGCTCCTGAGGTTTCACTGTAGTTCTCCGCAGCGTCGTCCCTGTGTCCCTGTGACTAGATCGATTCCTGTGATGGTTGGGTGCATGCCTAGGACCTTGCCAAGTTCTCTCTTCCCAGCTGGAAGCCCCACTGTGCGGTGCCCGCCATGGTGCACACTCGAGGTGCGCTGTCTGGTGGTCGGCTTTCTGTGCGCTCAGTTTGTTTGGCACAGTCTGCGTGGTCTGGTCTGTGCGGCGGGAGGCGAGCCCGGCCCGTGTGAGTTCCATGTGCCCTGGGAGGTGGGTTCTACTGATCTATAGATGTAAATGTTATCTGGCTTATTTTTTCTTTTCTTTTTTATTTTTTTTGCAAAGTGATCTGTACATTCCTCTTATTTATTAAATCACTGGCTTTGGTGTTATGTGGAGAGATTTGTAGATTGATTTCAGAACAGAATTAAAATATTGTGAAAATTACATCTTAATAAATGTTTACTGTAATTTGTTGTATGGACTTTTTAATTTTTTTGCTACCAGGGATGGAACCCAGGGGCGTCTAACCACTGAGCCACGTCCCCAGCCCTTTTTATTTTTATCTGGAGACAGGGTCTCATGAAGTTGTTTAGGGGCTTTCTGAGTTGCTGAGGCTGGCCTCAAACTTGTGATCCTTGTGCCTCAACCTTTGAAGTCACTGGGGTGCCAGGCCTGTGCCACTGTGCCTGGCTTGAACTTCTTAAATATACTTTGGCACATTATCCAAGCATTCATGGGGTTCATCCAATTTGAATGTGTTATGTCAGTTCTCTGATTTTATTTCCCAATCTGAGAAGGGTCACAAAACCTTGAATTTAAGTGTTCAGTTGGAAATAGGTTGCCAGGTAAAACAGAGAAGGGTTAAACTTGAATTTCAGATAACCCAGCAGGGCCTTTGCAGCAGAAGGCCGCAAGTCTTCATGTTGACTGAGATGCGTTGCGGCTCACACTAGAAAGGGCTGGTTTGTCTGACACCCACTTTGGCAGGTGTCCTGTGTCACCCATTGGGTTGGTAGCCCTTGCGGGGTCCAGTCTCCACCCCAGCCGGAGCCAGGGTGTCCCTGGGCGCTGAAACTCCTTTCCTTAGCAAACATTTGCAGAGAAGACTGCCCACGGCTCCATAGGGGGCAGTTTGGAGTGGTCATTGGGGTGCTGCTGCAGGCAGCCTGGGCAGTCCGTGGCTGGGAGCCCAGCAGTGTTGGGACAGGAGCCAGGATGGACAGCGTAGCACTTGGTAGGGACAGTAGTGCTGGTGAGAAAGAAACAGGATGAGTAGACACAGTCCCATTGCACAGACCAGTCTTTTAAACAGTTTTTAATGAGGCTATAATCAATAATGACTGGCACGTGTTCTGAGGGTGCAGCTTGCTAACCTTTGATGGACATCTGCTGGCTGCCGTGGTGCATGCTTGGAATCCCAGTAGCCAGGGAGGCTGAGGCAGGAGGATCGCAAGGTCGAGGTCAGCCTCAACAACTTAGTGAAACCCTGTTTCAAAAAATGAAAAGGGCTGTGGAAGTAGCTCAGGGATAGAGCACCCCTGGGTTCAATGCCCAGCACCCCTCAAAACAGACACGTATCTACACTTGTAAAACTTACCCCTGTTGTTGGGGAGCCTGATCATCCCCCTCACAAGCCCCTGGTGGCCTTTTGTGGCGATTCCTGTCCCTGCCCCTAGGTAATCACTGAATGCTCTTTGGAACAGTCTGTGTGTGTGGCTGGAGATGGAGCTCAGGGTCCTACACATGCTGGGCAAGCACTCTCTACACCTCTGGTTGCTTGTTTGACTCTTGTATTTGGTGCCAGGGACTGAACTTGGGTGCCTAACCACTGAGCTACATCCCCAGTCCTTTTTATTTTGAGACCAGTTCTCAAAAGTTGCTGAGGGGCCTCACTAAGTGGCCCAGGCTGGCCTCAAACAGGTGATCCTTGTGCCTGAGCCTCCTGAGTTGCTGGGATTACAGGGGTGAGCCATCATGCCGGAAACTTTTTTTTTTTTAAACTGCACATCACTCATGGCATCAATAATGCCAGTGTGGATAGTGCTAAGGTTAGCTCCAAATGCCACCTAAGCATACCTTGACCTCCACTGTCCAGGAATCAAGAGCTTGCAGGTGTTGGCATGGAACCCCGTTGGGAGGTTTAGCGCACAGCATGGTGTAAGTCACTCATAGGGTAATCTGTAGAGACAGGAGTTCGGTGGCGCTATGGATGGACACCACATTCACGTGTGGAAGCCCTGTCCTAGTGTGGTGGTGGAGAAAGGATTGGGTTTGGACAAGGTCTAAGTCACCCAATCTCTATAGTTGTTTTTTTTTTTTTTTAAACTATTCATTCATTCGTTGGTACCAGGGATTGAACCCAGGGGCACTAAGCCATATCCTGAGCCGCTGGGATGACAGGTGTGCGCCCTGTGCCTGGCTGCAGTATTTCACCAAAGCAGCCATGTGGAAAAGGGCACCGGCAGGGTGTGCCCTAGTGGCAGTGCACCAGGGTCTGGCTGCCATCTGCAGCAGAGGGCTGGTCTCTGAGTCCCCCGAGAGAGCAGTCTGGCTGCCCGTGGGATGTGCTGGTGTAGGCAGAACTGCTGTGGGTGACAGGTCCCCTCGGTGGCTGGAGAGGTCGCGGCTGTTAAGTGGTCCACTTGGTGGAGAGGCGCTGGCGTGTCCGTGTGTGCACGCGTGAGCGAGTGTGTGTGAGAGTGTGTGCACCTCGCAACTCCACCAGTGCTGGGTTCCGCTTCCTGCCCTCCCTGTGGCCTCTGCTCTCAGCCAGGAGGAGCCCAGGTTCCGTCCAGCCTGAGGACAAGGGAGGGGCCGCAGCCTGCTCTGGAGCATCTCCAAGTGGCCGCGACTCTGCAGGCACCAAAACATCCAGCGTTTGACAGTGTATTGAATGTGTATCTTATTTCTTTAATTTATTCTAATTATTAGAATAATTATAAGATAGCAGAATTGAGTTTACTTCAAAAGCAATAAGCCCTTAAACTTAGATGTTCGCGGCTTCCAAAATACTGAGTTTTGAACATTCGAGAATAAAGTGCAGTTCTGGAAACGGGGGTATTGCTGTGTGAGGGCAGCCATGCGCATGAGTGCTTGGGTGCCCACGCGCCCACGTGGGGTCACTGCACTGTCTCCAGGAGAGTGTCTCCAGGACCTGCTGCTCTGCTGGAGTCCACCTCCAGCAGAGCAGCAGGTCACATGGCCCCCCTGGTGGCCCCTCCCAGGCCCTGACACCTTCTGGACCCTGCTGAAGGCCTGTCTGCTGCCACTCCTGCCACTCCTGGACCCTGGCATCCTGGCCTGGCCCTCGGTGCCCTTCTGCCTCTAGCACCCAGTCTCCACTAGATGGCATCCTCTAGTGGCACTGCATTTCTGGGTGTCATTTCCCATCCTTGGTGTGGACGCCTACTTCAGTGGCTGCCAAAGGGGGCAATGGTAGTCGCAATGGTAGTCGCTGCTGAGATTTAAAATCCATCAGGTAACCCCACTTCCGGACCAGCCCAGGACAGACGGATGGGCAGACTTCCACAGGACGCATTTGAAAACCTACAGAGTGTTGAGCAGGAGAGAAAAAAAAAAAAAAAATCAAGGGAATGAGGATGTCCCAAGTGGAGAGGCACTGTCCCTTTTCTCCTCTTGTGCTTTAGAGAGTAGAGAGTCTGGGGCCATTTCTGGGGCCACTTGGTGCTGTGTTGGATTGGCCGACCTTGACCAGCGATGGAGAGCTGGTCAGGGGAGGTGGGAGAGAAGTTGCGAAAGGCCACGGTGGACGGCCCTCCCCGCCTGGGGAACATGAGCCTGTGAGCCTCCTGTTTTCTGGATAGAATCCAACATTGTGGCTTATAGCGGCCGTGAACTTAGCCAGCTGACTGTTTTGTGAAGACAGTCTCCCGGGCCCATGGGCACATGGCTTGCTCATCATCTGGGCACCACCTGGGTGGGTCTCTGGTGCAGAGAGAGTCAAGTGGTCCCAACAGGGCTGCAGAGCCTACCGTGTGTATCTATGACCCTTTACAAAAAATGTCCACGGCACCACCTAGACCTGCATGGCTAATGAGCACCTGGAGTGTATCCAGCACAAATGAGGACGTGCTGTAAGCAAAATACACTGGGAGTTTCCAAGACACAGTACCAAAAAATATGCAAAAAGATTTTTTGTTGTTTTTCCAGGGATTGAACCCAAGGGTGCTTTAGCACAGAGCCACATCCTCAACTCTTTTTATTTTTTTTAATTTTGAGATAGGGTCTCACTAAGTTGCTGAGGGCCTCACTAAATTGCTGAGGCTGGCTTGGAACTTGTAGTCCTCCTGCCTCAGCCTCCCAATCACTGATATTACAGTTATATGCCACTGTGCCTGGCTCATCTGCTCCTTTTTAATTGTTAAGCTGCTAGAAGGTCTTACTATGCTCAGGTGGCTCACAGTGTGTGTATCAGATGGCATTGGACTAGATGAACACCACGAGGACAGAGCCCCATGTCATAGCTTCAACTTCAATCCCTTGGGCTTAGGAGTTGAAGCAGGGTCAGAGCAGTTTGTTCCTCTGCCATTAGAATGGTCCTTGAGGAGGGAGGGAGCCTGGGGAAGTCACAGGTGCTCTGTACACACTAGTCCTGAGTCTCAAGACTTGGGACAGTCATTCGTTCCCACAGTCCGAGATGTGCTTGTGTCTGTGCCTGGAAATATTCTCATCCTGGGATAATTTACGGGCAGCCAGAGTCCCTTACCCCAGTCCACCGTTGCTGGCCTGACTTCCACTGCTGCTGTGAGTGGGAGGGAGCCCCGTGGAGTACTGGCTGGCTGGAAAGATAAGGGGACAGCAGGGCTCTGAGCTCTGGCTCTGCTCTGCCACTTGCTGAAGTTGCTCAATCCCCCGGCTGAGAAGGGATCAGCTCTACAGCACTGAAGGGCCAGCCCAGGCCAGGCTGAGAAAGGCGGCCCAAGGTCAAGTGGCTGGTCCCAGGGAACCTGGGCCTGTGCCCACCCTTGTGCCAACTCCCTAAGGCAAGACAAACTCCGCCCTTTCTTCGCTCTCTCCCAGGAGGCGTGGCTTCTGAGAGTTCTTTTAACACTTGTACAAACTGTGCACAAACCGTTGCCATCAGAGCTGGAATAGCATGATCTCCTCTGTCCTGCAGAGGGGCTGCCAGGGGTAGTGAGAAATAGTATTTGCAGTTACACAGTTTACAAAAAAAAAAAAAAATCCATTTAAACTAAACAACACATCCCTGTTTTGTCTGGGACTAGAGAGGTTAAGTGACCTGCTTGAAATGGCCCAGCAAATAGAGGGCCGGGGGCTGGGATGGCACCAGCAGCTCTGGCTTCAAACCCTGCTGAGGCAGAGGCCAAGTCCAGAGGCTCCCTCTGCTGTTAAGATTCACATACCTTTAAAGAAAGGATGTACATATAGCTGTTTTCTGACAGCAGTTTAATACTTTTAAATGCATATATTTGTCGTTCTCTGTCCCTTAAACCAATCTCCAGCTAGGCTTGGAAAATAGAGGGGTGTGTGTGTATCACTAGAGTTGAACCTGGCGGTGCCCCACCACTTGAGCTTCATCCTAACCCCCCCCCTTCTTTTTAAATATTGTTTTATATGTTGATGGGCCTTTATTTTATTGATTTATTTTTATGTGGTGCTGAGGATTGAACCCAGTGCCTCACACATTCTAGGCAAGTACTCTACCGCTGAGCCACAACCCCAGCCCATCCCCAGCCCTTTTTATTTTATTTTGAGACAGTGTCTCCCTAAGTTGCTCAGGCAGGACTTGAATTTTTTGATCCACCTGCCTCAGTTTCCTGAGTCACTGGAATTATAGGCATGAGCCACCATGCCTGATAGAAAATAGGATCTTAAAGTTCATTTATAAGATGTTAGATGCTCGGAGCCAGGTGTGGTGGCGCATGGCTGTAATCCCAGAGACTCAGGAGGCTGAGGCAGGAGGATTGCAAGTTCAAAGCCAGCCTCAGCAACAGCGAGGTGCTAAGCAACTCAGTGAGACTGTCTCTAAATATAATACAAAATGGGGCTGAGGATGGCTCAATGTTTGAGTGCCCTTGAATTCATTCCAAGGTGCCCCCCACCAAACAAAAAAAAGATTAGTTGCTCAGGAGACCCTTAGTTTATGTTGATCCTTTCTGGACATTTTTTGGCCTTCAGGGGTCTTAAGTTGCTCTATGCAAAGAGGCTGTTTTACTAGGGCTCGGGATCTTGTAGCAGGCCTGGTAAAATAATTCTAGCTAGTCACCTCAGAGTCAGACAGAGGTACAAATTGTATTCTCATTAACTTAGATTTCAAAAGGCTAAAATTGCCCCCCTCAGCTATTTATTTTTGCAGTATTGGTTTTTGAACTAGGGCTTCCCGCATGCCAGGCAGGCTGCACCACTGAACCATGCCCCCCCCACCCCCTTAAGTTCATTCATTCATCCATTCTTTGATTCACTTGCCTGTATAGGCATGGAATTCTCACTGTGTGGTCCCACTTTCCCTAGTCACATGAAATACTATTAATAGCAAGTGATTTGCATTTTCCATTCTCATTCTTTCCTGAACAGAGAGTGGAAATTTCCAGAGGCTACAAGACTTGTGCAGGGCCTGCAGGGAAAGAGTACATGGGTGCTCGGGACTGTCCAAGGTTTCAGGCACCCATCAGGGTCTTGGAACCTGCCTACTTTGAACAAGCGGGGACTACTGTGCATTTAAAGCTGCCTTGTCTCCAGCCCATCACAGTCTCCTGCCCCAAGGTTACCCCTGTCACCAGTTCTTGTGATTCCTGTTAGGGATCACTTGAGCAAATTGCTTATGTCATGCTTTAACACAGTAGTGTCTTATACACACTTTTCTGGCCCCTGGTTTGTTATTGTTTTTATTATATTACATCTCAACCAGCCAGCTTGTTCTTTGAATGGCTAGATACTATCCCATTTTATGTGTTTGCACTATTTATTTAATCATTCCCTTATGGTGGGCATTAAAGATGTTGGTAAGCTTGTGATCAACAGCTGCAATTCCTACATGACTTATTTACTTTCAGTCTCAGTTCTGTTATGCAAGTTATTGGACTTGGTGCAAACTTTAAAAAAAAAAATTAAATGTTTTTTTTTTTTTTTTTTGTCTCTAGTCTTCTAGGAATGAGGCTGTTAATTTCATCTTCTCCATCTTTCCAGTAATGCAGAAGATTTGAGACCAGTTTGATGGCCCTGGAATGAAGATGTGTATTTACGTCATAAGCCTAATGATAGGGTTGAATTGGTCTTTTAACATACTTTACTTACCTGTCCATTACAACTGCTCCCAACCCTTCCCCCTATACTGGGAATTGAACCTAGGGGTGTCTATCACTGAGCTACTTCTGCAGCCCTCCCATTTTAAATGTGTTCTATTTTGAGACAGGGTCTCACTGATTTCCCCTGATGGGCCTCAAACTTGTGATCCTCCAGCCTCAGCCTCCCAAGTTGCCGGGATTACAAGTGTGTGCCACTGCTCAGGGTTCATTTCTGCTGTTGATGCAGTGAGGCTAAGCATTTAGTAGTTACCTCTTATCTGAAGGGGATAAGTTCTGAAACTTTGAATAGTACTGAACTTTATATAAACCAGCTTTTTCCTGTACATACATAAATACCATAAATTTTAATTACACTACAGAAATGTTAGACTGTAGTTAGACTACAGAAATGTTGTAGACTGAATTCCGACAAGGAAAAGTAGTCATTTTTCTCGGGTTTTGTCCTGGGGGTTGGGGCACACAGTAGTGCCCAGATGAAGATCTCAACTTGCAGCTAGCTGTAGGGCTGCCTAGCAATGCCCACAGCCCTGGTCACAGGATCTGACCAGTCCCCACTTCCTTTCCTATGGTCTCTCAGCTCATCACACCTCACCCCAGGGCAGCACAACCTAGGCAAACAGCTAACCACAATGGATGTGGACCGTCCTGGCCTTGCCCTGAAGAGCCAAGATGAGAGCTCCTCCTATCCTTTTTGCGTTCAGCCCCCCCCCCCTTTTTTTTTTAGGATTAGGGAAAAATTTATTTAAAAGCACATTCTTCTAAAAAATATTCATTTTTTTTTTTTTTTTAGTTTTAGGTGGACACGATATCTTTTTATTTATTTATTTATTTTATTGGTTGTTCAAAACATTAATCCACTTGGGATAGGGGAGGTGGAGGCGCTGGCTTCTTCCCTCGCCCTGCCATAATCTGCCTTCGAGGCACCTGTTTGTAGGGATCCAGCCTGAAGTTCCCTGCCTCTGCTCACCCCATAGCCAGGTAGTTACAGAGCATGGTGGGAAAATGCCTCCTGGCACCTCCACCCGGGCCACGGTCCACTCTGGCCTGGGTATGGTGTGCGGGGCACTTATCTCTAACTCTCGAATTCACTCCCTTTTCTGCACTGCGAGCTTCCCTCAGACCCGGTGCGCTGAGTCCGGCCCATCCCAGGAGCTAGTAAACACGTGAGCACGTAAACGGAAGAGGAAACGTGTTCCGGGCACCGCAGGCGCGGGTCCCTCCGTGGGCACCACCGCGGTGTCTAGGTCAGCTCAGGTGAGTGTTTCGGGATTCGCGGGACCGATTTGCCCAGCAGCTCGTGTTGTCCAGGGGACGGCGTTCGCTCTTCGCGGCTATCGGTGACTCCGCCCCGCTGCCCAGCTCCCATTGGGCACGCCCTTTCCAGGATCTCCTTCCGGATTGGTCGAGAGGCGCAGCCCATGCGCCGGAACGTCGTGCGATTGGTTGGCGCTCAGTCCGGCTTTCCGCGGCCCGGCGGCCTGGGCTGATGTGGGGCCAGCCCTCCGCCAGCCAATCAGAGCGCGGGCTGAGCGTGGCGCGTGCCAGTGCCCGGATCCCTCCGCGCCGCCGCGCCCGCCAGCCTGGGTCTCCCGGGGGCCGCGGGAGGGCGCGGGCAGGGCTTGGCGGAGAGAGCACTGGTCTTGGCAGATGGTTCGAGCAGCTTCGCCCAGAAGGGGCTTCCCCTGCTGCTAAGGACCCTCCCCTCTCCCAAGTTCAAACTTGCGCTTTGACTTCCTAAAGAATCAAGTCAAATCCTCCCATCAGTTGATCTGAAAAAAAATGAACACTACTAGCCGGGCGTGGTGGCCCACGCCTGTCATGCCAGCGGCTCTGAGGCCAAAACAGGAGGATCGCAAATTCAAGGCCAGCCTCAGCAACTTGGCGAGACCCTGTCTCTAAATAAAATATAAAAAGGGCCGGGGGTGTTGCTCAGTGGTTAAGCGCCCTGGGTTCAGTCCCAGGTAAAAAAATCCAAACCCAATCATGAAAACAAATAAGGAAGCAGAGATGCTAATACAAATAAGAGACTTCAGTGGACCGAGATGCCCACCGTAGGTCAGCCAGCCTGCTCCTTTTGCACCGTTGGAGCGCCCCACCTGGTGCTAGGCGCCTGGAGGGACAGCAAGGACTAACTGCCTTAGAGGAGAACAATGGATAGAAATGGGCGCTACCTGGAACAGTGGCCCCATGCTATGAAGTGTGTGTGTGTGTGTGTGTGTGTGTGTGTGTGTGTGTGGTGTTCCAACAAGACATAGACTCCCTCATCGCTGTAGAACTGTGCAGAAAAGGAAGGGAGACTGTGGGCACACGCCTGTAATCCCACAGGCTTGGGATCAAAGCCAGCCTCAGCAATTTAGCAGGCCCCAAGCATTTTGGCGAGACCCTGTCTGTAAATAAAATACAAAAAAGAGCTCGGTTCAATGCCAGTACCAAAAAAAAAAAAAAAAAAAAAAAAAAAAAAAAAAAAATCAGCCGATGTTCGGGACCTGCTTTTGTTTATTTTTGTAAGCTGTGAGATGTGCAAAATATTCAAAGACTGAGCACAGTGTGTCTGTACAGTTCTAGAACTGTATATACCCACGGTGTCCTGCCCAGCTCAGTGGGCATGAGCAGGGTCTTTGTAAATCCCTCCCTAAATCTTACCGCCTCGGGTCCCTTGGAAGAACCAGGTGACTTGGAGGTCACAGAGCTTCAGTGCTTTCCTTTATTTTTCTACCTGTGTGTGCTCCCAACAAGGGCCTTCTGGGGTTGGCTTGAGTTGGAGCTTCTCACCGTGCGCAGGGTTAGATTGGCTTTCTTTGGCCAGCCATTCTGGGGGTCAGCTGGCCTTGTGCCCGGAAGGCATTTTCACTGCTGCCCAGTATTTCCCAGGGCCCCTCAGCGCCTTCTCCCCTCGGGTTCGGGGCCACGTCTCGCTTTCTTGTTGGGGCCAGGGAGGCGGAAGAGGCTGAGCTTTGTAACATCACAGGTGCCTCTGGCCCTGGGTCACTGGCAGCTGCCTGGTTTCCACAGCCCCTGAGGCATCGGGGAGAGCTGGCACAACACTCCTTGGAGGCCAAAAGAGGAAATCCTGATGAGCTCCAGGCTTCTCTGGTCCCCCAGCATGTCCTGCTAGGTCCACTTCCCGCTCCTCTCTGTGCATATAGCTACTAGGGATTTACAGCTGTTTAAAGGTGAACTCACTCGGGGCTGGGGATGTGGCTCAAGCGGTAGCGCGCTCGCCTGGCATGCGTGCGGCCCGGGTTCGATCCTCAGCACCATGTACAAACAAAGATGTGTCCGCCGAAAACTAAAAATAAATAAATAAATAAATATTAAAAAAAAAAAAAAAAAAGGTGAACTCACCTGTGAGCCTACAGAGTTAAACCCTTACAGACTTGTGGATAGGCACGTCCCACTTAGTGGGTAAAGAGCCTCCTCCTCATCTGCCTCTTCCCATCCATTTGTCCAAGTCAACACATGCCACATGGGAATTTGAAATATGTGGCCCTCCCCCAGGCCTGCCTGCAGTGCTCCCTCTGTCCCAAATCCATCTGCACCCTCTGACCATGCAGCAGCCAGATGATCCTCTCAAAATGAAAGTCACATCAGCCCCACCCCCCGTTTTGCCATTGCATATTATATCCCAAGCACTAAAATAGCACCCGGAGCGTAGTAGGTGCTCAATAAAGACATAATCCAGTGTTGAGTGGATGGATTTATATTCTTCCTGGTTGGAAGCTGATTCAAGGAGGCAAAAACCCATGGCAAAGGGTTTCTTCTTTACCTTCTCTCACCATGCAGCCTAATTCTAAGACATTTAAAAAAAAACTGGGCCCTGAAGAGTAAGAAGGAGCCCTTCCCCGGCTGCAAGACTCCAAGCATCACGTCTCCTCCCAGACAGCAAATCCCCATGTGCTCACATGAAAATATGAGGCTCCCCAGCTGAATGATTTTGATGAAAAAAGGTTAAAAGGGGAAGTCTGAAAATGTGGAGGGGACATGGGGGCTTGGTGGGGACCGGAACAGATTAAGGAGAACATTCCCATTTCTCAGGTGTGGGAACTGCTTCTAAGCTCCAGCTAAGTGGAGTCCGAGGTTGCCAGCCTTTCTGAGTTTCCAAGCCCCAAATTCAGGTTTCACCTTGGGCAGCATTGGCTGGCGGCCTGGGCAATAAGCTGTTTAATTTCGAAATCAAGGGTTCTAACTTTGCCATCATGGCTCCTGTGAGAGAGGCGTCCTGGCATGGGGATCTGACAGTCTCTTGTCATTACTGGTGGCTTCATATCATAAGACCAGGTGGCCTCAACTGAACCATGAGGTGATGAACATCCTCAAGTGAACAGAGGCCCCCAGGGAGAAAGGGAAGTGGCCTTGGTGAGCACTGCAGGCAAACGGCCTCAGGCAGCAGCCCTGAGCCTGGACTCCCAGTGGCTAAGCCATCCTGCAGTGAGTGTCCATTGGGCTGGGCCCACCTACGGCCACTCCTCAGCTCGGGGAAGAAAAGCTCCTGCGAGCCTGTGATGAAGCTTCTACCGGGGAAACAGACCCAGGCTGGGCACAGCCAGGCCTGTGGACTTCCGAGCTGGGAGTCCATTTGCAAGGACACAGTGTGGATCTTACTGAGGGTCCGCGTCCATCAGGTCGATTTTCTTAGGGTTCTCTCCCCAAGACAGGAATTTCGTTTTCCCCAGTTTTATCTGAACACCCATTTATTCCTATAGGTGCAAAGACACACCACGGTTTGAGACGCTTGAGAAAAATGAGATTCCCATCATCTTTTGCCATTGCATATTGTCCATAACAAACCATAGCAGACACAGGGACCTGGAGGCGGTCCTAAAACTTGGAGATCAGGGAAGTCATGGTGCACAGCAAGTTTGAATGTGGTTGTGGGGATTTAAGTTTGAATGTAGTTGTGGGGCCGGGAGAACTGTTAAAGACAAAAGGTGGGGGAGGGGATTGCTGCATCCACTCTAACGCAGCAAAGGGCTCTGTCTGTGGGAAGCCATGGGACTGCTTCTGATTGACGCCATTAACACATGAACATGGAACCCAGGGACAGCGTCCAAAACAGACCCTCAGCCCCCTTTCTTCTCTCCCAGCTGTCACCTGAGTCTGGCCACCAACATCATCCCTTGCAACATGATCATAACTGCTCTACCTTTCCTCCAGAAGACTTATCGAAGACTTATCATTTAAACGTGTCCCCAACGTTCATGCATTGGAAATTTCGTACCCAATGCTGCAGTGTAGGGAGGTGGGACCCAGAGGGAGTGTTTAGGTGGGAGGACTCCACCCCCTCCACAAGAGGGGATTAATGCTGAAGGAAAGGCTCTGGGCTGCAGGGTCCACCTGTTCCTCGCCCTCTCTGTCCACACAACAAAGAACAAACAAACAAAAAAGCCAAACAAGATAGACTATTCTTTACTGGGCAGCCCCAAGGACCTCCCCCTACAAAAGCAAATAAACAAAAAACACTTTCAATGCTCTCATCTCATTAGAGTCAAAGCCAAATTCTCTGCTAGTCCCAGGCTCCACTTGAGCTACAACCTCTTTCCTGGATGACCTTTCTTTCCCCCAGGTCTTTCAGGTCAAAGGCACCCAAGTTCCCTACGGCACCCAACAGGAACAGGCCCGATCACTGGCTGTTCCTGATGCTGGAAACTTATCCCCAGATACGTAATAGCTCACTGGTGTCACCTCTTCAAGTCTCAAGTAGAAGTCCACCTCCAGAGGGGCCTTTCCTGGCACCCCTATTTAAATGGACACACATCTTCTTCCAGGGATTACACCGCTCCCTGGCTTTCTCTCCATAGAACTCAAAAAAGTTTTTTTTTTTTTTTTTTGGTTGTTGTTGTTTGTCCCTTAATCAGGGATTGAATTTAGGGGTGCCGAACTACTGAGCCACATCCCCAGCCCTTTTTTGTTTATTTGGAGACAGACTCTGGCTAAATTTCTTAGGGACTCACAAAAAATTGCTGAGACTGACCACCCACTTGGGATTCTCTTGCATGGACCTCCCATGTCGCTGGAGGCGTGCACCACCGCGCCCGGCTCAGTGCCTTTTTTTGGACAGATTCTATACACTACACGCCCCGCTGCACAATGTCGGCAAGGACACTCCAGGATACACCGTGTGGACTACGGCAGCTGTCCGACCACTGCACTGTCACCCCCTCCTGTCCCCCACCCGCTATCGGTGCACGGCACGCCGCAGGCTCTCAGTAAGCGTCCGCACAGGAGCGCACCAGCAGCGAGGGAGAGAACCACGCCGAGCCCCGGGAGCTGCTTGCACCGCCGGGCCGCAGGTGTGGGCGGGCGGCGGCCTAGCGCGCCTGCGCCCAGCACTCCTTTCCGAGGCGCGGCTCGGCGGAGGGTTACAGCGGTGGGCGTGGCCTGTCCTGGGAGGGGCCCGCGGGGGCGTGGCCTCGCGGGTGTCCCGCGGGAGGCCGCAGCAGCGCCGGCTCAGTCTTGCCGCTCGCAGCGCCGTGCGACTCCGTCCCCAGCGCAGCTCGCGCAGCCCTCGCAGCCATGTCCAGGCAGGCGCGCCCCGGGCGCGAGGAGATCATGGAGTGCCAGGTGATGTGGGAGCCTGACAGCAAGAGGGACACGCAGATGGACCGCTTCCGGGCGGCAGTGGGCGCCGCCTGCGGCCTGGCGCTGGGTGAGTGCGGGGCGCGGGCACCGGCCACCCCAGGGCCCTCCGGAAGAGAGTCTCTGGGGTCCCGGGACCAACCGGGCGGAGGGAGGGTCTCTCCTCCTGGGCAGGGCGTGCCCTTTTTCAAGGGCGTGGCGGTCCCGGCCCCTCCTTGCGGTTGGGATGCGCTCTAGAGGTCCAGTGTCCCGCTGCTGCGATCGGAGGAGCAACCGGACGCAGGGACCTTTCCTGGGGGTGGCGTCCTCCGGACGCGGGGCGTGCTCCTGTCCCTGGGGAGCGGCACCCCTGCTGTCACGGTGCCACGCTTCTCCTGACCAGCATCTCCTGGCACGTGGGTCGCCCTCTCCCGGGAGGGTCACTCCTCTGGCGGTGACAGCCTCCTGTTGGCTGAGGTCCCTTGCCGGGTTTTCTACTTGTTCGGTGCTCCTCTGGAGTCTCGGCTCCCAGCCTGTAGGGGCTCTTCCCTGCTGTACTGTTGGTGGGGTCCGGTGTCAACCCCCTCTGATTTCCAAGCCGCCTTTACTAGAGGCCAGCATGGATTCCCTAGCACCTAGTGGGATGTGCCATAGCAGCCTACCTTTGGGAAGAGGGTAGAATCCCTTCCTCTTATGTTTAAACTCCTAGCCTCCAAACACATCCTCCTTCCAGCCATCCTTTGGCCCTCAGAAGCCCCTGTCTGATGTGCATGGATAGAGGTCCCTCTTCTGGGTGAGGGACTTCTGCTCCTTCCTGGGCACTCATTGGCTTGGCTTGTGCAGCTGCCTGCTCCTGGTGGCCCTGGGTGTCCTCAGGGATTTTTAACTCATCCTGGCCTTCTCCCCCCACCCCCACCTTCTCAGCTGCAGGGTCTCCCTCATGTCTGTTGGTGACATCGCTCTCCTGGTTATCAGCTTCACAAAAATGCAGTGGGGTCTTTGGCCCTGTAGCCTGGAGCCTCCCTCCCCAGCATGGCTTTCCTGAAGCCTGGAGCCAGCCCTCTCCTTGCAGCCTCCTCCCCTCTTCTCTGAGCCGGGGCTGCTCTTCCTGCTTCCTGCTCCCCGCCTCCCTGCTCAGCACACCCTGCCTGCTTTGCCAGAATGATCCTGAAGCACAGGTCTCACTTTGTCACTCCTTGGCCCAGAAACTCTCCATGGTTCCTTGTTGACCTTGGGAGTGCACATTGCTCCTCGCAGCTCCCAGGTTCCCCTTAGCTTGGTGGCCCTTGCACAGGGTCCCTTTCCTTGCCCAGCCCAACCCAGCTCCATTCCCCTCCCCCCACTTGGACAGAGTGTGTTTCTTACCACTTTCAGGCTTCTAGGCTGTGGTTGGACTTGACCTCAGGGGGACCCAGCAGGCTGTGTTGGGGAGTTACTTCATTTTTCTGTGTCTCCCTTCATTTCGTCTGTTTCTTCTGCCAGCATCATCTAATACTGATCCCCTGGTAGCTTTACAACACAGTTTCATACAGGGGCAGCCCTGGGAGTGGGCAAAACCTCCTTGCTCCTAGCAAGTGGCAAAGAAAGGGACCTGTAACCTGACTACCTGCATTTTTAACTGACTGCACTTGGTAGCCATGTGACCTGGAGGAAGTCATCAGTTAGCCCAAGCTGTTTCCTCAGGGTCTGTGGCACTGGGTGCCTGTGAGGGTGCCAGGAGATGGTCAGGTCCAGGTGCAACTCTGCTGCTGGCCTGTGGGTTGCTAGGCAGACATCAGCCGGCACTGGTGGCTCCCAGTTTTTCCCTCTGTCCAGGCTCTTGGACAGTTGGCCCCTGGGCCAGATTTGACCTGCAGATGTGGTGTTGAGCTTCCAGTGTTTAAAAGTTGGAAGGCTAAAAAAATAAAGTTGGAAGGCTGCATATGAAAATCAAGCTTCCCAGCTCCTGAAACCCCAGGGCCTGTAGCACTGGTCTGCACCCACCTGGCGCTTCAGTGGGAGCGGTGAGGAGCTCCCTGTGGTCTGGACAGGGAAGGGTCCACGCTGTTTGGTTCTTTCCTCCTCTGGGGCACACTCCAGGTGATGTGTTCCCACCTACTTCTCCCTTTTCACATGCTGGCTCCTGGAGGTTTGGGGCTTTGCCTTAAGGTCTAACTCAAAGGCCATCTTTCCTTTGAATATTTTCTCCTTTCCTCTGCTCTCCAGGTGCATGTGGTCTGGGCTTTGGTCTTGCCTGTCTGCTCCTGCATTTGTGGGCATTCTTACTGCTGCACAGCAGCCCTCCTGCTGCGGCTCTTCACAGCTGGCACAGCCTGGAGTGTGCCACTGAGTGGCTCTGTGCAGAGCTCTGCATCCCCAGCTGCCCCAGCCCTGGACTGTGCAGGGAGGAAGGGGCCTTCCCCACCCTGGCTGCCTCTCCTTGCACCTTGGGCAGGAGATTTTCTTTTTCTTCTTTTGGTCCTGGGGACCAAACCGTGGGCCTCACTATGATGGGCAAGCACTCTACCACTGTGCTCCATCCCCAGATTTTATTTGATACAGAACCTTGCCAAGTTGCCAAGGCTGGCTTCAAACTTGTGATCCCCCTGCCTCAGCCTCCTGAGTTGTGGGAACAGGCTGGCTACTGTGCCATTGTGCCAGTGGTGGGAGGTTGCTGTCCCTGGATTTCAGGAGGTGCAGGGCCTTGGTGAAGTCATCTGCTTCCTTTCCACCACTGCTCCCAGCCAGCTTGTCTGAGGCTCCCTGCACAGCCATGTGGGGCTCAGGGTCCCCTGATGCAAACTTCCTCAGATGCGGCCTGCAGCTCCAGCCCAACTTGTGTATGTGATCCTTTTTTGCAAGGCCCCAGGGGACATTCTGCATGTGCCACTTTCTCTAATTAGGGACCAGGGTCACAGTACAAGCTTCAAAGGATACCCTGCTCTTTTGGTGCGCTGCACCCTGTGTCCTGTGTCCTGTGAGCTGGAGGACACCTCTTTGTGTGCATGGCCAGGATAGAGTCTGCCGACAGGAAGCTTGGTGGCTGTTGTCACAGCTCGGCTGCCACGGGGAGAGAGCCTGTGGGCCTCCCATGAACGTCAGGTAGCCCGTGGTTGAGTTCCTACTGTGCACCCATTTAGCAGAGTGCTGCTTAAAAGGGTGATGGCGTGTGGCGCAAGCAGTGTGCTTTTTATCCCTCACTGCCACACATCACCCAGTCCTTGGTGACTTGAAACCACACTCTTCCCTGCCTGTGCTCGGGACTTGAGGAGCTGCTCAGTGGGGTGATTCTGGCCTGGGGTCTCAGGAGCCACAGGCATCCCAAGGCCTGACGCGGAGGAGCTGCGTGGCTCCCTCCACACGGGAGCTTGGTGCTGGCTGTGGGCAGAGGCCACTTGGGTGTCCTCCTGGCATGGCTGCGGGCTTTTCCCAGACCAGGGGTGGAAGCTCAAGTGTCTCTCAAGCTGTCATTTCCACGCTGCTCCGTCACACAGCTCGGCCTGCTCACACTGGGGAGGGGACCGTTCCAGCGGTGGCAGCGCCTGGGTGGGCATTGGTGGCTGCCCACCAGGGTCACACACTCCCTTTCTCAGGAGAAGCCCACATTCAGAATTTCATTTAAAACACCAGGTTTTGAGGTGTTTTAGCAATTAGTTCCAGTTCTTGTGAGCAGGTGCCCTAGGCCACCTGGCTTCATGTTGCAACTCCGCATCGGGCCCCATGGTCCTCCAGGTTAAAGTGTCATTGTGACCACCTGGTCCCCAGATGCCCAGTGCCGTTACATTTTGTTCCCTGGTGACGCTGCTGGCAGATGCGCCTTTGCGATGGGCCCAGGGCCTTCTCTGGAGGCCTGGACTTCCACCCTCTGTCTGTCTCATGTCAGGGGGGGAGCTTTTGCAGCTGGAACGCCGCTCTGCTTGAGGATCAAAAAAACCAAACCCCAAACAGACCGAGGGCGGAGGAGCTGCAGGTCCTGTTCAGCCAGTGCCGCTTCCCACAGGTGCCAGGGCCACCTCTCTGAGAAGCACCTGGCCTTCCTCCCTCTCGACCAAAGAGCAAGGAGCCATCTTCCTGCTAATTAGCACTTTCCTGGGCTGTGCCTCCCGTCTGCACGGGCTGGCTGGGTGTGCCACTTTCCTACAGATGGTGGGGTGATGCCAGGCCACACCTCTGGGCACCCTCTCTCTGCTGAGCACAGTCCCAAGCAGTTCCTGTGTTCTGACTCAGTGACCCTAGGATAGGTACCATTATCCTCCTCTTATGGAGGAGACAACTGAGGCACAGATAAGTAATATGTCAGGGTTACCCCATTAGAGTGGCAGGATTCAAACCCAGTTGAACTTAGGCGCCTGTCCCCAGAAGGTCCTCACCACAACCCTATGACCTTTTCTATTTGCTTGTTCTGCAGCTCTGGATGACCCCAGGGGTGCTCTACCACTGAGCTGCATCCCTAACCCCCACCTTTTTTTTTTTTTGAGACAAGGTTTCACAAAGTCACAGAGGCTGGCCTTGAACTTATGCTCCTCCTGCCTCAGCCTCTAGGTAGCTGGGATTCAGGCGTGCACCACCGCACCTCTACTGAGAGCCTTTGATTGATTGATTCATTCATTCATTCACAGTCCTGAGGCTCAACCCTGGGGCCCTGAGCGTGCTGGGAGTGCTCTGCTCTCAACTGCACCCCCACACTCACAAGAACCTTTCAGAGGAGCCTCTGTAGCTGCCCTGTGCTGAGGCTCCCAGGTGGGGCGGCTTGCCCCGGCCACCCTCTAGGAGCAGCAGAGCCAGATTCGACCCTGGCCATCCAGCCTGACCCTGGAGCCCAGGTGACCACTGCACCTGTGTGGGAGGAACCAGGGGTCTACCAGTAGTTTCAAGGTGACCCTTGAGGGAAACTGAGTCCCCGGAGGCAAAGTGGCCTGCCTGGGTTCCCGGGCAAAGTGGCTGGAATCAGGCCAGCCACAGCCTTCCTGAGGCCCTGACTGGATGCTCCTGGTTGGGGCCCTGTCTGGGCAGCTTTGCTGTGAACCAGATCCCTGCTTTCTGGGCCTGGAGCCCTAAGGCCCTTGGGGTCTGCCTCTGATAGCTATCGTCTGGCCTCTGAGCTCCCTGCTTCCCTCAGGGCGATTGGTGTCCCCCCCCCCCCGCCCCCCGCCCCTGCCCACACCAGCTGTCTCCACCTGGGCTCTTGGCACTGCTGTAGCCCATAAGACCCGAGTGTCCAGACTGTGTCCTGCGGCCAGGCCAGCCCTGGCCCTGTCCCCCTGAGTCCAGCATGCCTGAGAAGTTACCGGACCCCACAGTCAGAAGGGACACTGCCCAAGTTCAGTGTCATGAGGCCTCTTCCTCTGCCCCTCAGGCCTGGGGCCTGTGAGGAGAGGTAGTGTTGGTGTGTGGACCGCCGTGATGATTGAGCGTAGCTGGTGTAGTGTGCTCTGGTCGGTCATCTTCCTGCTGTCCCAGTGTCCCACCAGTGGGCTGTGCCTGGGGCTTCCCCTGGGCCTCCAGCGCACAGCGGTCCCCTCTACCTCAGGATTGCTGGTTCGTTTTGGTTAGTCACCTGGACCCTGTGCACGTGGAGGGTGAAGCCCTCAGCCAACTGGGGGCAGTTTACAGAGAAGTGAGGCCTCCTGTAGGGATGAGATCCAGCTCTGTTTCCCGTTTCATCTAGATGGCACTGAACTACGTCCCCAAGCCCTTTAAGCAAACAAACAAAACCAAATATATGTATTTTTTTGAAATCTTGAGACAGGACCCCACTAAGTTGCTGCGGCTGACTTTGAACTTGGCGATCCTCCTGTCTCAGCCTTCTGAGCTGCTGGGATTACAGGGGTGCGCCACAGTGCCTGGAGGGACAGTGGTCTTTTAACTTCACCGCCGCTTCTCGGCGGCCCCTGGGGTTCTCCTTCCTGCTCCCAGATGTGCGCCTCTGTCCCTTTCAGGTTGGCCTTGATTTCTGAGGCATTGGGTTCAGCTATGTGTCGATGACTGTCCGTCTCAGGTAATTTGGATTTCTTCTGCAAACTTGTGTTGCTCTTGTCCTGTTAAAGGCTACAGCTTTGCTGGGCATGGTGGCACATGCCTATGATCCCAGAGGCTCAGGAGGCTGAGGCAGGAGGATGATGAGTACAAAGCCAACCTCAGTAAAGGCGAGGCGTTAAACAACTCAGCAAGACCCTGTCTCTAAATAAAATACAGAACAGGGCTGGGGACATGGCACAGGGGTGAGTGCCCCTGATTCAATCCCCAGTACTTCCCCCCAAAAGAAAAAGACAGCTACAGACATGTACAATTGGTCTTTGAAACCCGGAGACAACCCAGACATCCTGGAGGAGTGTGGTTGACTGAGTCCTGGTTCCCCAAGTGGAACACCGGGCAGCCCTTACACCCAGGGAGGAGGCAGCTCCCCTCACACCGAAGTGGAGAGGTCTGTGGTGTGTCTTCAGTGAGACATGCCAGTTACGGGACAGAGGGTAAAGCAGGCTGCATTTGCGATACAAAATTGCACACACACACTCCTTTCTTCCATAATCTCTTTGAGAGAAGAGAGAGGAAATGTTACTATTGATCCCAGGTGAACCCAGGGGTGAGGGAGCCCGTAGTCCTCTCTAGATTTGCAAATGCTGGTGAAGGTAGTATCCTGTTGGAAGCTCACCAAGGGCCATACGTGGCGGTGCATGAGGTGGCGCACACCTATAATCTCAGTGACTCAGGAGGCCAGGGCAGGAAGATCCCAGGTTGGAGGCCAGCCTGGGCAACTTAATGAGACCCTGTCTCAAAAACAAACAAACAAACAAAAAAACATAAAAAGGGCTGTGGCTGTGGCTCAGTGGCAGACTGCCCTGGGCTCAGTCCCCAGTGCCCCCCCCCCAAAAAAAAAAAAAAAAGAAAAATTGGAAGGGCCCAAAGGCCGAAGAGATGTCCCCACGGGAGCCTGGTGTGACCAGTGGGCTTGCAGGAGTGTAAGGGTTGGGGAGGGGCATGTCACTCACTCTCTGCCAAGACACGGAGAATCCCTGTAACTGGCGATCTCTGGACAAGGAGAGTAGATGGTTGTGGGATGCAAGAGGGAGGCTTGTTATATTTTTGTAATGCTAAATCATATGAATGTCTTACTTATTAAAAAAATCACAATAAATAACAGCCCCTCCCTGGGACCCTGTCCTGGCAGGAAGTCCACCAACAAGCTAGTGGTTCTGGCCCGCCGTGTTCCAGGTCTGTTGGGCACAGGCTTGCTCAGCCCTGCGCTAAGCTCTTTATACATGTGCTCATTTAAATCCCCTGGGGGGCTGTTAATCCTGCCTCTGTGTAGGTGGGGAGCATCTGGCTCCAGGGTGACGCTTCCTCTGGGGACAGGTGGCAGAGGGCTTGCTCCCGTTGGTGGGGCTCCTCCTTGGGCCACCCCCTTTCATGGCCATGACACTCCTGCTGGCCTGATGAGCCTCCCACCACACGTCCCTGAGCCCTGAGCCGTCTCCTTTTGTTCTTAGAGAGTTATGACGACCTGTACCACTGGTCAGTGGAGTCGTACTCTGACTTCTGGGCAGAGTTCTGGGAATTCAGTGGCATCGTCTTCTCGCGCATGTACGACGAGGTAAGTGGAGATCCTGCCTCGCGCTCTTCATGGTGAGGTGCCCGTTTGGGGGAATGCTGGGTTGTCTCTCCTTTGAAATCCTCACGTTGGCGGGGAAAATCCAGACCCAGAGCAGGTTTAGTCTAGGCCCCTGCCCCCAGAGCCTGCTGTCTGTGAGTGCTCTGCGTGGTGCATCCCTGGCCCTTTTGGGAGCTTGAGCCCTGCTAAGGAGTAAACCCAGGGTGCTCTGCCCCCCAGCCACCTCCCCAGCCCATTTTCATGTTTTATTCAGAGACAGGGTCATGCTAAGTTGCTTAGGGCCTTGCTGAGTTGCTGAGGCTGGCCTTGAACTTGCCATCCTCCTGCCTCAGTCTCCCCAGCTGCTGTGATTGTGGGCGTGTGCCACCTTGTCTGGCTGTATTCAAATTGTTTTGACTGTAAAATACACATAAAATTTACCCTTATAGCAATTTTATAGAGTATGGTTCAACAGTAGTAAGCACATACATATTGATGTAGTGACTTAAACTGGCCTGGATTTTATAAAGAACTTTTCAACTCCTTAGTGAGACTGTAAGCAACTTAGAAAGACTTGTCTCAAAGATAAAAAGGCTGGGGATGTGGCTCAGTGGTTGTGCCCCAGGGTTCAATCCGTGATACAGTAAAATAAAATAACTAGGGCTGGGGATACAGCTTCGTTGGCAGAGTGCTTGCCTTGCATGCAGAAGGTCCTGGGTTCAATTCCCAGCACCACCCAAAAATAAATAAATAAAATAAATAAAGTAGTAGATTAGAGTAGCAAAGTAAATTAAAAAAAAAATGAAAACTGGATAAGGCTTTGGGCAGTGAATGAGTCAGCTTCCCTTGGCAGAGGCTTTCACCTGTTCACGGTGCACTCCTGCTGAGTACGCGCCGCATGTGTGTGTGTGTGTGTATGTGTGGGCGTGTGCGCGTGCGCATGTGTGTGCATCTTGGCTTTCTGTCCTCTGCAGGTCGTGGACACGTCGAAAGGGATCGCGGACGTCCCCGAGTGGTTCAAAGGCAGTCGTCTCAACTACGCAGAGAACCTCCTGAGGCACAAGGAGAACGACAAAGTGGCCCTCTACGTGGCCAGTGAGTGCCCAGGGGTTCTGGGTGGCGCACAAGTGCATGCCTGTGGCACTGAGCGTTCTGAGGGGCCTGAAGCATGCAGGAACCGAAGGCTGGGATCGTCACCGGACAGGCTGATACCTCCCCCAGAGGACGAAGACTGTGACCTTGGTTTTCCCTGGGAGGGGAGTGCCAGGAGCAGTGGAGACGCCACTGAGTGGCCTGAGCCACCCAGGCAGCTGCAGTCTCTTCCCTCGGCTTCTCCTTCTACCATCAGGTGGAAAGAGGGTCCCAGTTGGTGCTAAGAAGCTTCTGGAAGCTGCGGTGCAAATGGAACACGGGGGCAGGCTCCCCGCTCATAGTGAGGGTGCGGCCGGGTGGTTTTTGGCTTAGCTGGAGTGTGTTCAGTCACCTGGCGCCCCCGTGTGTCAGGTGTTCCTCGTGGCCCAGCTCTCCCCTGTGAGTTAGGCTGCCTCTCAAGAGGCCACATGCTATGTCACGACACCGTGGGAAGGGGCCTCAGGAGCTGGGGCGAAACTTCTGTTGTCAGGACGGGCCTCTGTTGTTCGGGACGTGCCAAGGTCTGCTGCTGAGAGCTCTTGGGGTGCAGGGCACTTGGCCCCCAGCTTCCACATGGGCCCTGGCTGCTTTGGTCCCTGTCTCCGCTGAGTGCCCTCACAGGTGCCAGTGTCCCTGCCTCTGTGGCCACCCCGGTCTTTACCCAGGGTTTCCATGTTCAGTCAGGCAGGGTGAAGGGGTGGATGCCTGGATTTGAGAGGTCGAGGCCCAGCCACACTCATTAGCCATGTGACCTTGGGTGAGTGGCGGAAGCACTGAGTCTTCCTGCAGGTGTGATGTGGGAAGGACGATAGCACCACTGCAGGGTTGCAGGGCTGAGAGGGTGTTCTGCACCTGTGTGTGGTCGTCAGGCACCTGTGTGGTCATACTGTGCTGGGCATGGGGAAATGCGGAGAGCCCTCAGTCAAGGTTGTGTGTTGGAGATCCCTTGCACCTTTAGGACCGGGGCACTCTTGGCCACTGAGTCACATCCCAGCCCTTTTTATTTATTTATTTTTTTAAACCGACCTGGAACTCCATCCTCAAAGACTCCAGATGCTGGGCCCAGATCATGTTATTTTTATTTATTTTTAATTTTTTTGTAGTTGTAGATGGACAAAATGCCTTTACTTAATTTGTTTATTTATATTTGGTGCTGAGATCAAACCCAGTGCCTCACACATGCTAGGCAAGCACTCTGCCACTGAGCCCCGGGTCCAGCCCTATTTTGTATTTATTTAGAGATAGGGTCTTACTGAGTTGCTTAGGGCCTTGCTTTTGCTGAGGCTGGCTTTGAACTTGTGATTCTCCTGCCTTGGCCTCCCCAGCTGCTGGGATTTCAGGCATGCGCCACTGCTGGGTGTCTCTTTTGACCAAAGCTCTGAGGTCACTCTGGTGTCCACAACACCTGGTTGGTTGCTCAAGCCAGGCCTGGTCCATAAGGGAGGGGCTGCGCAGAGCTGACCAGGGTAGGTAGCAGCCTTGGTATGGGCATGGAGGCCACGGCCCCTCCCGTCCGTCCCTACTGGTCTATTTGGTGCAAATTAGAGTCTTATTGTTTTGACGCTTATTCTTAGGTAACTAGTGAGGTCGGTTGTTTAATTTTCTTATGTATGCACAAAGTCAAGTTTTCTACCCTGAGCTCACATCATTTTTATTTATTTATTTGTTTTTTGAGTGGCAGGTGATTGATCCCAGGGGCGTTGATCACGGAGCCACATCCCCAGCCCTATTGTATTTTATGTAGTGACAGGTCTCACTGTGTTGCTGAGGCTGGGCCTGAACCTGCGGTCCTCCTGCCTCAGCTTCCCCAGTGCACCACCATTCCTGGCGTAAGGGACATTTCTTTTAGGACGGTATGTGTACACGTGTCTTTTTCTTCTCCCAGGGGAAGGCAAAGAGGAAATTGTGAAGGTGACTTTTGAAGAGCTGAGGCAACAGGTGGCTTTGTTTGCCGCGGCCATGAGGAAGATGGGTGTGAGGCAAGGAGACCGGGTGGTCGGTGAGTGTCTTGGGGAGGGAGTGGCCTGGGGAGGCCAGGGCAGCATGGATGGCATGGAGGGCCGAGGAGCTCCACGTGGGTGGAGTGGGTTGGGGTCCCTGTCCCCATGGGGCTGCACTGTCGTGAGGCAAGAGGTAGATGTGGGCAGAGTGTGGAGAGGGAGCCGCTGGTGCAGGGGGATCCTGTCCTCGGGCTCCTGCCTTGTCCTGAGCCTCGGACAATCCAGGAGGTACAGCCGTGTGGGTGTGCGCTGGGCAGGAGCTGGAGGGTCGTCTGGCAGCAGCAGGAGCTGTGGGGTGCAGGGTGGGCCAGGTCCAGGCTGATCCTGAAAGGCTGGTCCCCCTTCAGTGCCTCCCCAGGGCTTCCCGACGCGGCCCCTCTGACTGCCCTTCCCTTGACCTGGGGAACGAGGGAGGGTGCGTAGAGTCCAGAGACTGCGGGGCGGGCAGGAGCTGCCCAGTGCTGGGGAGAGGCCCTGTGGGGGCTGACCTGAAAGGGGGGCGCTGGAGTGCCAGATGGTGATCGAGGCCTGAGGCCTGGCTCTGCTCCCTCCCTGAGCTGGGCCTTTCCTGTCCCCTTGGTGGCAAGGCACAAGTTCCTGCTAGGAGCAATTGAAGTGATTCTTAGTTTTCCTTTTACATCGACTCCTGGAAAAAATGAAAGGCCTGGGTGTGGAGCTGCCCCGGGCCCAGTAGGCGTGTGCACGGGGACACAGGCAGGGATGAAGGTGACGGAACGCGTCTTCCAGTGCACCCGGGGCTTGGGGCTCCTGACCTCCCTCCTCTCCCCCTTAGGTGGTGGATGAGGGCCAGGGTCCAGGGCAGTGGCTGGAGGTCCTGCTGGGCAGGGTTGTTTGGCTAGGGTGTGCCCCTCCCGAGGGAGCTTCCTGTGAACAGGCGTGTTCAGCTTGTGTTTGCTAAGAGGACGAAGGTGGCCCCATCCCGTGTGAACCAGGGACAAGGCTGGATGGGGCCTGTGTCCCCTCAGGTGACTGGGCAAGGAGCTCATGCTCAGCTGCTGTTGGTGACTAGCAGGGACACGCCCGCTCGCCCCATCTTGCTCTGGACGGCCGCCTGTTCTCCTGCGTATCCACAGGGTCCACCCCACGCATCCAGGCGCTCAAATGTGACCTTGCTGGAGGCTGACCCTGGCCCTCCTTTGACAAGTCCGTTGCCAGCCCTCCCAGCATAGGCTCCATTGTTCTTGCAGCCCCTGGCCCCCGGGTTCCTGGGATGTGGGCTGTGGCCTGCAACACTGTGGGACAGGCTTTCTCTTCTGCTCCCGTGGTGTCTCTGCAGAGGGCCTGGCACACCTCTGGGTGGCCACTGCTGGTGCCACAGGGTGCCGCTGGGTGCATAGGATCTCGCTGTCCTCCCCCCCGTAAGTCACACTTAACGTTTAGCAGGACAGCGCAGAAGGTTCTTGTGGGCTCCATTTTTTCTTTGCCTCCATTTTCATTTTATTTTATATATATTTTTGCCACAAAATGGAACCCAGTGTCTCCCTTGAGCTGGACAAGTGCTCTGCCTCTGGACTCCGCCCCAGCCCCGGTTTTCATTTTTCAAATCTCCATTTGAAGCACATTCCTGAGAGCAGTGAGCGGGGTCTGGGGGAGGCTGAATGCCTGGTGGGGCTTTCCTGAGGAGGCGCTGGCTGCAGGGCCCAGGGCTCTTCAAGGCCAGGCCAGCCTAGGCCACCGTCCTTCTTGTGGACTGCAGCTTGGAAACCCATTTCCCCCAAGCACAGGCACCAGCCTGGGGCCTCTGTGTTCTAGAAGGGCCATCAGGAAAAGGTTCAGAGGGGGTGAGTGGGCAGGGGCTCTGAGGGCCACCGTGGAGTCCGGCCCAGTTCTGCTTGCCAGGGCCTGCAGAGGGGCCTGTGCTGCGCTGGAGGGCTTGGAGGAGGATGGGCTGCTCGATTGTCAGTCACTAGAGAGTCACTGGAGCTCGCAGACTGCCCTGGGCTGGGAGTCCTGCTGCCCTCGGGGAGTGGCCACCCCCATTCTTCCCTGCGGTGGGTTCAGGGACCTCTGGGGCCTGTGTCTGGGCCAAGCAAGCCATGCCTGGCCTGGCCAGTGGGTGCTCTTGGCCTCACAGGGGAGATGCCTGAGCGCAGAGGACAGAAGTGTAAGCTGTGTGGCCAAGCAGGAGGGGACCGGGCAGAGTGAGGGGCTGCCCAGGGGACAGGGACCCTTCTGCTCTAGACGCCTTGTTTCCAAGTCCTCCTTCAGGAATGTGGATCAGTCTGTTGTGTTGATCATGGTCACTGGTGGGGGATGTTCTCTGCTGCTACGTCATGGAGCCAGCCCTTGGGGCACAGAGCCACAGCCCTGCTCGGCCCTCAGATGCCCACACGAGGCTGAGCCTGTGCTCATTTCCCCTCCCTCCCTCCACCCCCCTGTCCAGCCATCCACACATCTGTCTGTCCCTCCGTTCCTCCATCCCTCCCTCCCTCTACCTCCAACCCTCTATCTATTCACTCCTTCCTCCCTCTCCCTCCCTCCCTCCGCCTCTCCATCCTTCCCTCTGTCCCTCCATCTGCCAGCAGGTACCCGGGCCTTGCTGTGCTGGGCGTGCCGTGGGCAAAGGCTCCTGGTTGAGTGGAGCTCGAGGCAGGCAGAGCCCTCCCCTCCTGCGAGGCCCCGACCCGGGCAGCCAGTTGCGTGTGTCACGATGAGCTTGGCAGGACAGGAGTGCAGGGGTTTGGGTTGACGAGCCGGGGGACCCACGTTCTTGGCCTCCGTGAGGATCTCTCTAGGGAGTCCCATCTGAGTCGAGGGCTGGAGGCGAGTGGGGAAGGGCGTGTGTGCGGAGGGTGCTCAGGCGGAGCAGGCGGCCTGTGCCAAGGCTCCGCGCAGGAGATGCTCAGAACAGCTGAGGGGCTGAGGGAAGCCTGCTGTGACTGGCATGGAGAGGCCATCAAGGGCAGGGCTGGCTCTGGCTAGAGCGTGGAGGGTGGATGGGGGGGATAGTGCAGTGGACAGAGAGCCTGGTGGCGGGTGGTTTTGCTACTCAGACAGCAGCTGGCCAGCCCCTTTCCACCCTGGCCTGGCTCTCCCAGGACCGTTGGAAGCCCACTGCCTGGATGCCACCTGAACCCCAGGCTTCCTCCCGTGCCAACAGGTTACTTGCCCAATGGCGAGCATGCGGTGGAGGCCATGCTGGCCGCAGCGAGCATTGGTGCCATCTGGAGCTCCACGTCCCCCGACTTCGGTGTGAACGTGAGTTGGGTCCCGTGGCTGGGAGTCCTGGTGGGGCCCTGGGGGTACGTGGGGTTCCTAGTGGACTGCGGGCAGGGTGCTGGGGTGTGCCCTGGGCCACGGCACGGCAGCGCCCTTGGATCTTACTTTGAAACTCACAAGACGCTCCTGCTTCCCTTCCCTTAGTCCTCATGTCCCACTGTCCTCTCCTGCGGTTTGGGGCCACGCAAGGGTTCCTCAAGGAGCTGGGGACAGTGTTACAGGCTCGTCCTCAGGGTTGGCACAGATGGGGCGGGGCTTCTTTCGTGGCCTGCTGCTCTGATCTCTCCGTGGGTGGGAGCTCTGGGGACACCCTGTGCATCCCCCTCTGCCCTGGGGAGCTGTGGGCCCAGGGTGCGTCCAGGTATACAGAGCAGTCAGGTACTGGGGCCGGCCTGCCCACGGGATGAAGGAAGCCACAGCTGGAGGAGACCCATGAGGGTCCCGCCCCCAGCCAGGGCTCGAGGATAGGGCTGTGGGGCATGGGGCACCTGCCCTCTGCAACTGCTCTCCTCCCTTTACGCCGCCCAGGTCCCTGCACCATGCATGGGTTGTGGTGGCCCAGGGTGCGGGTCGGCATGGCCTTGGTGGCCCTGTGTCCAGGCAGGTTTCTGTCCTCAGGTTTCCTCATCTGCAGAGCAGGGGTGGCAATGAGAGAGGCGTGAGGGGTGCATGCCCCTGGGTGCCTAGGGTGTGGCTGTGCACAGTTCCTGGTGCTGCTGGGGCTCCGTGCTGTGGCCTCGCGGCCTGGCTCTCGGGTGTGCACTTAGTATCTGTGCTCTGAGGCTTGCTGCTTTGATGAGTCACCGTGGGTCTCCCCGTGAGGAGGACTTGGGCCAAGGCCTGGGGGAGGGAAGGGCTCGCCCGGGGCCCCACAGCAGCCTAGAGCCCGGGAGCTGGGTCCGAGGTGGAGGCCTACTTGGGGCCAGATGCGGTGTACGTCCTGCAGCTTCCTGGGCCCTTTTCCACATGACCTCACACCAGGACTGTCCAGGGTCAGCAAGAACTGGCCGAAGACCCAAGCCCCAGTGATGGCCTCTGCGGGCCCTGTGCCGGGCTGTGCGAGCTGCCCGGGGCCAGTGGGGTCCTGGGAGGAGGGTTGCAGGTGGGCCTCGGCACTGATGCTCTCGGATCCCTCAGGTCTCAAGTGACTGTGGGCAGTGAAGGGAAGGGCCAGGAGGACGAGGAGGCCGAGGGCCTGGTGGGCACAGGCAGGCCGGCTGCATGCCTGGGGCCCGAGCTCCAGTCCCTGGATGGACAAGGTCACTGAGAGGACGAGGTCTGGGACGTGGGTGCAGCTTGAGTCGGTGGCAGCTCTGACCCTCGTGGTTCCTGCCCCAGCTCAGGGCTGAAGTCCAGCCTGACTGGGGACCTGGCACAGAGTCCCTGGAATCAGCCCTGGTGGGCGATGGGGGGGATGGAGTGGGGAGGGTGGGGAAAGGCACGTGGCCCACAGCGTCTCACCGTGCCCTCCCTCAGGGCCCTTGTGCTGTGTGGATGTCACCTGAAGTCCCTGGTGGCTCCAGCAGGTTCTGCCTGTCTCAGGAGGAGTGGTGTCAGTGAGGGCTCTAAGTGCCTTCCCAGGGGCTCCCTTCCCTGGGGCACCTTTCCCTGGGCTGCGTGGGCACGGGGCATGCTCTTGCTGATATTGGCACTAGGTGGCAGCAGCTCTCCTCTGAGATGGCCAGGCTGTTTGGGGTCAGGGAGGGACAGGCGGGAAGGCCTTCCTGCTAAATTCTGGGAACGGGTCTCATTTTGCTGGTCTTTGTGGTGTAGAGTCACCACTCCATCTTGTGTTCCTCAGGTTGGAGGTCCTTGTGACATTCCCTGTGCCCCGGGGCCTTCGGCAGCCTGGCTGGCTGCAGTCCTGGCTGCTGGCACCTGTATGGTGCCCACTCCCTCACGCTGCAGGAGCCTGCAGCTGTGACCCGAGGCGCAGAGGGTCCTTGTTCAGGTCTCAGCCCTATAGGAGTTGGTGACGGGGCTGGAGCCTGCGGAGGCAGAGAGCCCAGGGCGCATGGCTGACCCTGCCCCCATTCACACATCTCTGGGAGAGAGGACCCCGCCTCCACCTTCCGGTGTCCTCAGAGCTTCACCTGGACACCCTCTCAGCAGAGGGCACGCTCCTGACACTGCAGAGAGCATCACGCTTCCTGCCTGGAGCAGGCTTTCTGCTGTGCACCCCGCTAGGCCTGTCGACGAGGCATCTCTGAGTGCAGCTGGTGGCCGTGGGGATTCTCAGAGGGCATTTCACAGGCAGCACGGGGGCCTCTGCTGGTGGGGGAGGGAAGGGCCCAAGGAGGGTAGCCACTGCCCCTCACCAGGCTGGGCTGGGTGACGAAGGGGCCTTTCGAGGCTGTGGCACAGGTGTGGGCCAGGACACCTCTCTTTCCACAGCGATACCCCTTGTGTCACTCTGTCCTGACCCTGTCCACCTTCTCACCACAGCTCCGGTTCCCTCCCTGCCCTACTTATGGCTGCCGGGTGCCCTGGCCCGTGTAGCCGTGCCCCTGGGCTGGACGATGTGGCCCTGTGGGTGCTGTGCTCCTGGGCGCCCCTCCCCTAGCCTCATCCAGACCTCGGCTCCTGAAGTCTCCACTCCTCTGGGCTTTTCTCTCTGTCACCTTGAGCTGGTGTGTTGTCTAATGTCCACATGTGTGCCAGGGGCCCGCCCTCCTGAGCATCCGGGGCTGTGTGTGTTGCGAGCGTTGATGGGAAGGCCACCTTCCTGTGTGGTGGCTGCTCCTTGGGATTCTGTTCTGGTGCTTGGTGGGCCGCTGAGCACCACAGTTGGTCAGAACCACCATCATCACAGGTGTGGGTTTCCTGGCAACACGCAGGGTCCCAGCAGCCCCTGTGGACACCAGAGATCCAGACGGGTGCCCCCCGCTGTGCCTGGGGCTTCGAGCCGTGGTGTTGGACTCTGGTTCTGAAGCACTTACTGGTTTCTAGTCACTGTCACTGTCATTGTGACTGAGAGTTTTCTCTTTGGCATTTGAGCCCCAGGCCACTGGCCCACCTGGGCCCTCCCTGTGGCCTGACCAGGATGGTTCCCAGACACTGGGCTTCCAGGCTCTCCCAGTCTGGTTCCTCTGAGCCTCCCAGGCCTCAGGCTTCTCGCAGGCCTGGCCCTTCCCTCACCTGGGCCACCCGCCACCTGCCTCACGGCAGAGGAACCTCTGCAGCCATCTGGGTGGCGTGGGTGACATGGGCACCAGGTGGGCAGCACCCGGGTCAGGCCTGGCATCCAGGTCAGGCCCGGCACCCAGGCTCCTTGGGCGGTTGTGCCCTGCACATCCTTCCCGCTCGGGGGCGGAGCCTGTGACGTCCCTCTCCTGGGCTCTGGGAGCGGGTCCTCTCTGTGGAGCTTGCTGCCTACAGGCGCGAGCTCTCAACAACGCCAGGCATTTTGCTGCCGTGGTTTGCCTCCAAGCTGAGGGGGACCCCCATCCCAGGGTCCTGGCACAGCCAGGGTTCTAGGCACAGGAGCCCCAGGTGCTGGAGGGAGTCGGGGCAGGACTCCTGTCCAAGGCCACTCAGCCTGAGGAGTGGCCCTTCTCTCCTGAATGCAGCGCCTGCTGGCCCTTGCCTTCTGGATGCTCAGTGAGGACTGTCCTCCCACTCACAGGGCGTCCTGGACCGGTTTTCTCAAATTCAGCCGAAGCTCATCTTCTCGGTGGAGGCCGTGATCTACAATGGCAAGGAGCACAGCCACCTGGAGAAGCTACAGCGGGTGGTTAAAGGTGCAGCCCCTCCCAGTCCCCTCCAGTCCCCCCAGAGCGGTGTGAGCAGATTGGAGCCTCCTGGACTCTGTCTGCACAGAACTGAGGCCCTCAGGAGTCCTGCCGCCACCCCGCCTCCCTGGGTGGCTCCTGGTGTGACGTGTTCTCGCCTCTCCCTCCAGGGTTGCCTGACCTGAGAAAGGTGGTGGTGATCCCTTACATCTCGCCTCGGGAGCAGATCGACATTTCCCGGATTCCCAATAGGTAAGGAGCCAGCGCCCACCCCCAGGTGCCCACTTCGCAGGCCTGCATGGCCCCAGTGCCCTGGGAGGTGCCCCTGGGCTTCCTACTCACCCTGGTGGTTCAGAGATGGAGGTTTTGGTGAAAGTGCTTGCTTCATAGATGGGCCCTTAAGTCCCCAGAGCAAATCCCCCAAGGCCACATGGTAAATGGGGGGCAGAACAGAGGGTCCCAGGAGTCCTCCCTCACAGGTCTGCTTGTGTCCCTTTGCTGTGGCGGGCTTGGGCGGAGGTGTCCAGGTCCCTGGGCGGGCCACATGGCTTTTCCTTGGGACTGACGTGCACACATGCATGAGCATGTGGGTGCCGCCTCTGTGTGTGTGGGTACGTGTGTCAGCTGGGTGCCTGAGGCTGGTGATGCCCTCCTTGGCTTTTTTGACACTTACAAGCTGGTAAGCTGCACGTCTCGAGTGCTAGGTGGAACTGTGGGCACCTTGGAGTGGAACAGAGGTGAAGCAGGCGCAGCCTGGGTCGGCTGGGACTGCCCAGTCCTCGGGGTTCTCCCTGGATCTCTGGAAACAGCTGTGGGCGAGGCTGGGGGTTGGGGTGATCCTCAGGCACCCTTCCTATTAGCTTCTAGCCTGGTGGCTGCAGGATCCACAAGGGGCCCCTCGAGCTGTGGGGAGGGGTTTTTCAGAGATGGCAGGAGTCCCTGGGTCTGCCACCAAGGAGTGCCAGGGTGGCAGAGGCCCTATTTAGGCAGACAGTAGGTGACGTCTGGCTCGCTGGTTTTGTGTGGGGGCTCCTGGGCGCTGAGCGGTGTAAGGCACATGTCCTTACAGCGTGCCCATCACGTGGGTGGCAGTGGAAGGGCCTGGGAGTTGAGACTGGGGTGTGGCTGTTCTGTTGGGTCCAGAGGTGGCGTCCGACTGGCCTTGAAGTGTGGCCTCCTAGTGCTGCAAGCAGAGTGGTGGCTTTGGGAGGCTGTGGCCTCTAGTGCCAAACTTCTTGGATTTGGGTCTCAGCTGGGTGACCCTATGCCAGTGATCAACCTCTCTGTGCCCTGGTTTCTCCATCTGTAAAATGGGGACCCCACCTTCCTCGGGGGCTGGTGTGAGGGTCAGAGAAGTGAGTGCTGAGCCAAGTGAGTAGTCAGTGCTCAATAGCCGTGTCTGTCACCGCCCGGCTGCACAGGCTCTGTCACTGGAGTGTGTCCTTCACAGGCGGGCCTGTGGGTCCTCTGCTGACCTCAGGTGGAGCCCTGGTCTTCTTTCCTGCAGCCTCAGGCCTGGCCCCCAGGTTTGCCTGACGGAGCTGGACATGGCGGCGAGGAGGAGGAAAACCAGCTGGGCCTCCAGCCCTGTGGTGGCCGGTTTCTCTTCCCCTGAGTGTGTTTCCCCTTGGCGGGGGGACAGTGGGAGCACCTGCCCTGTGATGGGGGACAGTGGGAACACCTGCTGCCATTCAGCTTGTGCAGTGGGGAGCTCTGCCCTCCTGAGGCCCCAGCAGCGGGCTCCGCACTACCCATGTCCTGGTTGCCAGGTCCACAGAGAACCCAGGACACGTGCTGCCCCTCACAGGGAGCAGGGATAGGGCCACCTCTGGGCTTTGCATCTTCAGAAGAGCAACAAAAGTAACGGCTATTTACTGTGATTTATGGACCTTTTTAAAGGAAAGTCTCTTCTCTGTGTGATGCAGCGTGAGCAGTTTATATTTGAGGTGTTTTATATAAATGGGCTGCACAGGGAGGCGCCGGGGATGGCCTCCTTCCCCGCGCCCAGTGCTCGCGGCTATGTGTGCTGAGGGCTCCGAGCGAAGCGTCTTGGATGCCCTTCCTGAAACACCTTGTCCCCGGAGCCTTCTCCCTAAGGACATCATTCCGCTCACAGGGAGGGTGTTCCCCGTCTGGATCATTCTCCCTGGTGACTACTGCTGGCTGAGAGTGACCGACTCCCACTCCCTTCCTTGGAAGGGAGAAAGTTCCACTTGGCAAAAATGTATAGGGCCAAGTTCACAGGACCCATGTCTCTGCTGGTCTTAAAATAGAAATCCCCTCTCGAGGTGGCTTTGGGAATCCTGCCGCTCTTTCTATCCCAGCAGACAGGTCTGGGTCGTGCCTTTGGTGGCTCTTGGCCACCCACATCAGTGCTCTCTGTCAGCGTGGGGTGAGGCTGGGCAGGCTTCCTCTGCTGGTCAGGAGCTTGGGTGAATCCCATTTATTCTTGGACACGTGTTTGTATCTCACGCCGTGGGCCTCAGGACACAGTGACGGAGCCTGGCCACATTGTCGTCACTGGTGCTGTGGTTGGCCCCTATTCCAGTTTCTCCTCCCCGTGGGGCCTTGGTTCAGAGGCAGGTGGCCTGTGCTTCCGTAGGGTGGTCAGTGGAAGCAGAGTGTGATGGTCAAGGGGACTAAGAGCCAACAATGGGAACGGGCCGCGACACGGATTCCAAGCCGCGTCAGCAGCGTTTGCACAAACAGGGTGTTAGTTGCGGGTGGTGCTCTCTGCAGTGCTTGTGAGGGCCTGAGAGTCTCCACGGAGCCAGCCCTTGGCCCGGCAGCAGTGCTAAGGAGCCCACTCGAGATCTTCACCCTGCAGTCTGTCCCTGTAGTCAGCTTGAGTTCCTGAGATGGGACCTCCCTGTACCCTAAAGCGTCCACGCCAGGCCGGTGTCCCAGGGGACGCACACCTTCCTCGTGCTAGAGGCTGGTGCTGTGTGTGGCAGGGTGGGCGGGTCAGGTCTGGCATCTGGAACGGTCACTGTTTCGCTCTCTTGCCCGCAGCGTGTTCCTGGAGGACTTTCTGGCGAGCGGGCCCGGCGAGCACGCCCCCCAGCTGGAGTTCGAGCAGCTGCCCTTCAGCCACCCACTGTTCATCATGTTCTCCTCGGGCACGACCGGGGCACCCAAGTGCATGGTACACTCGGCAGGGGTAGGTGTCCCAGCAGGGCTCATACCGCGGGCTCCCAGCTGGCAGCGCGGTGGGCATCAAGTCCTCATCGCCCTCCCGGGGACCCCGAGTGCTGCTCCTTGGGGAGTCTGGAACTGGGCTAGGTGAGAGGCCTGCAGTGTCAGGGGACATTGTGGCACTTGCCACAATGAGGACAGGTATGGAGGTCACTGTGAGACGGTAACTTCCAGCTGCAGGCTGTGGCCCTGAGGGGACTAAGGTCCGGGGTGGGGTCCTGCAGTGGTCTAGGATCCAGACCAGTTGAGAGCAGAAATGCCACACATCAGGTTGGGAGTTACGGTGGTGTCCACGGGACTGTCCTTGTGTGGTGTGGGTTGGTGCACTGCTGGGGATGTGGTGGAACCCTCTCTGACTGTGAGCCCTGGGCAGACACCTGAAGGCCTCGGGGTGACGTCCTAAGCTGGGGTTAACCTAGGGAGGCCCCCTGCTGCCCTGGATGGAGGCTAACGAGGGAGCCCGCTTTCCCACTGTGGAGGCTGGGTTCCGAGACCTGGGTTGTGGACTGGCTTCCCCAGCCCCTGTCCCTGGCTTGTGGGGGCCCGCTTCTCCCTGTACCGCCCCAGCTTGGCACGCGACGCCCTGCCTTGGTTTGTTTCTGTTGCTAAGCCAGACGCTACTGATGGCATATTTAGGGAGAATCCATGTTTGCTCAGCTCACAGAGCCAGGTGGAGGGGCCCAGTCGGCCCAGCTGGGGACTTCCACAGGTCTCCGTGTGGCACAGAGCACCGCACCTAAGACGGAGCAGCTCCCTCAGCGTCCTTCTTCTACCCCTGCTGCCGACATGGGGCCCCACCTGCGTGACCTTTCCCACCTGTCACTTCCCAAGGGTTCCACCTCCAAATGCTGTTAACGCATGACTCTGGGGACAGGTTTCCACAGGCACCAGGTCTGTGGGTCTCCTTGGACTGGGTCAGGGTCACCTAAGGGCCTTCTCCTGGCCTTATCGCCTCTGTGAACACCTCTGTGGAGGTTGGGCTGGGGCTTCCACATCTGAGGCTGGGGGAGGGGGGAGCGGGTCAGCCTGAGGCAAGCCTCTCGCATCGCGTTTCCCAGAAGTCCAGCGTCCTTCAAGGACACATGAGATACATGGCTGCTGATGGTCTGGTCATAGATCGGCCGCCCCTAGCCTTTCTTCTTTTTGGTGCTAGGGATTGAACTTGGGCACTTAACCACAGAGCTGCGTCCCCAGCCCTGTGTTTGATTAGAGACAGGGTCTCACTGAGTTGCTTAGAGCCTTGCTAAGTTGCAGAGGCTGGCTTTGAACTCGTGATCCTCCTGCCTCAGCCTCCTGAGCCACTGGGATTAGAGGTGTGGGCCACCATGCCGGCTGTCCTTTCTTCTTTTAAAAGTAAAATGCCTTGGGCTGGGGTTGTGGCTCAGAGGTAATGCTCGTTTAGCATGTGTGGGGTGCTGGGTTCCATCCTCAGCACCACATAGAGGTAAAATAAAGATATTGTGTCCACCTATAACTAAAAATTAAATATTAAAAAAATGCCCACAGGACCTGTAGAAAACCTCTAGAAAAGCCGTAGAGTGAGGAGGTCCTTGCCCTTTGCCAGGCCCAGGCCTCGGTCCTGGGCTCCTAACATTTCCAGCATCCAGTTGTGACGTTTTCTGTTTGTTTTTTTGGTACCACTGAGCCACGTCCCCAGCCCTTTTTTATATTTTACTAGAGACAGGGTCTCACTGAGCTGCTCAGGGCCTCACTTTTGCTGAGGCTGCTTTGAACTCGTGATCCTCCTGCCTCAGCCTCCCCAGCTGCTGGGATTGCAGGCGGGTGTCATCGTGTCCGGCTGTGACATTTCTTATAGCCTCCTTTGCTTCATTTCTCTCTGGGCACCTACGCATTTCTGTCTCGTTTTTTGCTGATCCATTTGAGGTAGGCTGGAGCTGTGAGGGCCTCTTCCTTGACCTCCATCTCATCTCCTAGAAGCGAGTGCTCTCAGTGCTGTGGTCCAGGATCAGCTCCTGAACACCAGAGTGGCCGCCGGCTGCCCTCCAGCGTGCAGCCCCCACAGCACTGGGTTGCGCTGTCCAGTCTCCCCAGGGCCCTCCATCTGGAGCAGCTCCTCGCCATCCCTGGTCTTTCCTGACCTTGACGTTTGAAGTCCAGGACTTGGTATGGCTTGGATCTCTGGGCCTGTGTGACGTTTCCTCGTGTCAGATCCGGGGGATATGGCTCTGGGCAGGGCTCTAGGGCCCCGACGCTGTGTCCCTTTCTAAGCATCTTCTCTGGGGGATATGCAGTGCCATTCTGTCCTGTCATTGTCATTTAACTTGGTCACTTCAGAGGTGACTCCAGGATGAGTCTGGTGCTTTCCTAACAATCACTCCACACAGTCCTGCTGGCTCCTGGGCTGTGAGATGCTTCCTCCTGACTGGGGCCTCCCCAGGGCCGCTCCTCCCCAGGGCTGCTCCTCCACCAGGGCCTGTCATCCTTAGGGTCTGTCCTCCCCAGCGCCACTCCTCCCCAGGGCCGCTCCTCCCAGGGCCGCTCCTCCCCAGGACCCTCCTCCCAGGGCCACTCCTCCCCAGGACCCTCCTCCCAGGGCCACTCCTCCCCAGGGCAGCTCCTCCCCAGGGCCTGTTCTCCCCCAGAACTGCTCCTTCCTCAGGGCTGCTCCTCCCCAAGATCCGCCTCCCCAGGGCTGCTCCTCCCCAGGACCCTCCTCCCCAGGGCTGCTCTTCCCCCAGGGCCTGTCCTCCCCAGGGCCGTTCCTCCCCAGGGCCACTCCTCCCCTAGGGCTGCTCCTCTCCAGGGCTGCTCATCCCCAAGACCCTCCTCCCCAGGGCCGCTCCTCCCAGGTCCTAAGCAACTCAGTGAGACCCTGTCTCTAAATAAAATACAAAATAGGGCTGGGGGTGTGGCTCAGAGGTCGAGTGCCTCAGAGTTCAATCCTGGTACCAAAAAAAAAAAAAAGTACAGGAAGTTGCTCAGGGTGGGATATGGCTCAGTGGTGGAGCGCTTGAGGCCCTGAGTCTGTCCCAGCACTGTCCCCAATTGCTCAAGACCACCAAACTCCTCTGCCTACACTTCCTGTCCTTAGGGGAGGCTTCAGATAGCCCTAACCCCCAGCATACTTTCCACGACTCACAGAGAAATTCTGAGAGAGGAAAGCCTCTTGTTTCTGCCCTCCGAGGTGCTGAGGTGAGGGACAAGTGCAGGAAGGTGGGTGACAGGGTCTCGCAGCCGCCGTCCCACACTGAGCGGAAGAGGGAGGGAAGCCGTGGGCTCTGCAGGCTTCCAGCCGGGGGCCCTTGTCCCTGAGTGGGTGGATCGAGAGGCTTCAGTGTTCACCGGTGTGTCCCTGCAGTCTCTCCTCCCCAGGGCTTTCCTGCCACTGGCAGCCCCTGTGTCCCGTCCTGCAGTACAATGAAGCCTGCAGCCGGGGACCAGGAACAGAGCCCTGTCCCTCCAGCAGGTTCTGTGTGGCCCTGTGTGCACCTGCAGGCTCAGGCAGTCTCAGTCACCCTGGTTGATGGCGCCGCTCAGGGGCCGTGGAGTCTGGAATCAGAGCCCTGCTGGGTGAGGCTTGATCCTTGGCCTCTTGACCACTCTGGGCTTTGGCTGGTGGCAAAGGCTGGTTCCTAACATGTGGGTCCAGCACTCGTGCATGCTCTGAAGGATGGTGACCCGCCTTTGTACGAGCTCCCCCTGCAGGGGCATTGAGGGCAGGGTCCCCACCTGTCCTCAGGTTCTCCTCTGGGATAGGCCCACTGTGCTGTGTGGCTCATGCTCAGTGACAGGAAGCTTCCTTTCTCCCCGAGAGCCCTTCAGGGAGAGCCGTGTGGTCTGCAGTGCCTCTCAGTGAGACAGGATCACAGGGTGGTGTTGTGGTGGAACCCAGGTGCAGCTCAGGTGCTGGTGGGCTAGGGTGTGCCTGGCCTTCTGGGTGTGCAGCCTTGGAGTGGGACCCTGTCAGCACTGGAGGTGCGTGGAGGAGGGCGAGGGTGTCCCTCCGTGTCTGTTGGCAACAGGGTCTCCAGCCGTCCCTGGGACCCTGCGTCCTTGAGCTCGGCCTGCTGATGAGCAGGAGTCCGTCTTGCTCTCCATCGTGCCTGTTCTGTCCTCTGCGGGGGGAGCCTGTGGAGGGCATGGCGGCTGGTTCCGTGAACAGGCATGTACTGTCTGCCCTGTCACTTTGTCCCTCTCAGCAAGGTTCGCTCCTGTCCTGATGTTCCAGGTCCCCACGGTGCCTCTGATGGAGCTGGCACCAAGAGCTCGCAGGCAGCTGGGGTGCATCATGGTTTCCCGTCAGGCATGAGCACCGCTCAGGTGGCAGGTGGCAGAGTGACCCTGGAGGTGGCTCATCAAGGCCAGGTGGAGACGCTCCAGCTCCTTCCTGGGTGTGGGGCTGCCGCTCACCTGGGCATCCTCCCTCCGCAGGGCACGCTCATCCAGCACCTGAAGGAGCACATTCTGCATGGGGACATGCGCTGCAGTGACGTTCTTCTGTACTACACCACGGTGAGCCCCTCACGTCCGCCTGAGGTCACCCTGGGTGCTGTGCTGTGCTGTGGGATAGCAGACGAACATGGCCCTGCCACCAGGCATGCACATGGGTGGGTGGCGGCCCTGCGTGCAGGAGTGGAGGGCTTGCTGTCCTTGCTGGGCACAAGGCACAGGCTCGGGTGGGTCAAAGGGATGTGTCCAACCCCGAAGGAGAACTTGGGGTTGGCCTTTTCCAAGAATGCCAGTATCAAGAGGTTCCGGAATAATCTAGCGGTGTTTCCTGGATGGCATGACTGCTGCGTTTTTAGGAAGCGGGTGCTGGAGGCAGGTGCCTGCCCTGCCCAGGCTGTTCCCTCTGTGACAGGCCATCTGGACCCCTTGCAGACACAGGAGCAGGACCAGGACATGCCCGGGGACCACCGTAGGCAGGGTACCTGGGTTTCTGTGCCTGGCTATGAATGAGGGGCTTGGGCCAAAAGACTCAGATATCTTTTAGCAGCAAGATTGTCTCCTCCCTGTGCCCAGCACGTGGCGCGCAGGCCTTGGCACCCCGGGATCCAGGCCCATGTTCTGCCATGTCCTGGTCTGGCACCCTCATGGCGGGTCCCCTGCAGCTCCAGGAACGAGTCCCTGCTGCCCCCCACGGAGGCGGGTTCCGGGCTGAGGAGAGCACCTCGGGAAGAGCCCTGTTGGGGCCGCCTCCAGGGTGTCGTGCTTTCTGGAAACATCCTGCCCCAGGCTGGCCGCCCCATTCTGCCAAGTTGGTTTCAACAGCAGCCTCAGGTGTGGTTGTGAGCATCCCCAGCCCTGGCCAGGCCCGTTCTCTGTCACTCATGGACCTCACTTTAATGGCCTTGCTGGACAGTGCTGTACCGGGAGGGCTGGGCTGCTGGGCCTCCAGCCTCTGCCTCCTTGTCAGGGCTGATTCCTCGCTAGGAGAGCCTCGGCCAGTGGGTGGACACCTGTCTAAGCAGACTGGCTAAGTGGCGGCTCTGCCAGTGAGGGCCACTCACGTCGCAGAGGGCCATCCTCAGGGCTTCGTGAGGCTCTTCACTGTGGCCCACACAGGTGGAGGCCAGAGTGGCTGAGGTGGCCAGCAGGAGGGTTCCAGTCACAGGCCTGGCCATGGCTTGCTGAGTCCTGTGGTACCTGCCCGTCTGACTCGGGCCTCACACCACCCCACACAGGGAGCCACTCAGGAGCTTCCTCCTGCCTCCCGTCCCCACCACGGAGAGTGAACCCAGGTGCTGGGGGACGCCAGGGCCCCCACGACTTGTGCTGAGTCCTCCCGGGTGGGGCACGACCCCTTGTCCTCGCCCACATGGGCGAGTAGCTGCACTCTCCTGCCCTCCAGGCCGAGGCCCCTACTGAGCGTCCCTGCTCCGTTGTCATGTCTGTGCTCCAGATGGCCCCGAGGCTCTGTAGGTGGGAGCCTGGTGGGCGGGCCTGTGGGCACATTTTTGGAGTTTAAAATTCTTTTTTAAATTAAAAAAAGAATTAAAATAAAAAAAAATCCAATCTCCTCACATATGGTGAAGATTTCAAGCCACATCAGAAGGACACAGTGGAGGGGGTTATTCTCCAGGGCCTGGGTGCGGCGCCTGCCATCCTGGTACTGCTTCTCCGGGCAGGCCTATGCGTGTGTGTGTGTGCATGTGTCCTCATGTGTGTGCATGTGTGTATGCATGTGTGCTCATGTGTGCTTGTGTGCGTATGAGCATGTGCATGTGCATGTGTGCTCATGTGTGCATGCATATGCATGTCCATGTGCACACACATATGTGTGTATATGTTCTCATGTGCATGCACATGTCCACGCAGGTGCACATGTGTGTATCTGTGGGCATGTGTGCATGTGTGCTTTTGTATGCGTGTGCATATGTATACGTGTCTGTGTCTGTGTCTGTGTGTGGGTGCGTGTGCATGTCTGCCCTATCTGCTCACGGCTGTGCCTCTGTGCCGTGCTTGTTTTCCACCTCACAGCGTCTTGCCATGTGTCCCCCACCCATTGGGTCACTTCTCCGTGGCCACATGGGGCTGACTCTGAGTGCTTGCGAGGTGGGTGCTGAGCGTCCTGGGGTTTCACTGAGAGCAGTGGAGTGCATGTGTCCTGTGGCTGTCCTGTGTTGGCGGGTGCTGGGCTTGCTCAGTCTCACCCCAGTGAGGGCTCACAGATCTCCTCTGCCACGTCTCCGCTCACGTGCAGCTGCCTCTGCACTCAGCCTGTGGCTGAGGCTGGTGCGGCGGGCAACTGCAGCCCATCCTGGGCTCTGGGCCTGGTGGTGCTCTTGGGCTCGCGGGAAGCTGGTGGCGCCCGTCTGAAGCTGGTGCTTGTGTTGCAGGTCGGCTGGATGATGTGGAACTGGATGGTGTCCGCTCTGGCCACAGGGGCATCTGTGGTCTTGTACGATGGCTCCCCCATGGTCCCGACGCCCAACGTGCTGTGGGACCTTGTGGACAGGATAGGGTAGGTACCTGATGTCCTGCTCAGCCGTGGGATAGCGCTGGTGTCCTCGGAAGGTGCTTTGGAATATACGCAGCTGCAGCCATGTGTCCCCTTGCAGGCTGCTATCTCTGGAGTGCACTGCTACCCTGGACATCCCTGCCCAGTGCTGGGGGGTCCAGGAGCAGCAAGAGGGCGGGCTGGGCTGGTCCACTGCTGGGTCCACACTCCCCGGCAGGGTGAGAGGCGCCTCTCAGGGCCAGGAGTGAGCTCGGCGGCTCCTGGAGAAGCTGTGGGTTTTGGTTTTGGTACCTGGGACTGAACCCAAGGTGCCCAGCCACGCAGCCCGCCCCAGCCGTTTTTGATTGTTATTCAGGGACAGGGTCTCCTGAGTTGCTCAGGGCCTCATAGAGTTGCTGAGGCTGGCTTTGAGCTTGCAATCCTTCTGCCTCAGCCTCCGGAGCTGCTGGGATTACAGGTGGTCGCCACAGTGCCTGACCCACATGGGACCTTTTTGGCCATCTGTTTTGGTGCAGTGCCAGGGAGCAAACCCAGGGTGTCCCTGAGGGCTGTGGCGGTGTTCTCTTGGCATCTTCCCTGAACATTATAACATTGGTACAAAGGTGTTTATGGCATCTGGACGGTGTGGCCCTCTCTGTGGCCCTGTTAACTTCTCTTCCCTTGATGGGACACAGGACCCCCAACATGCAAGGCACTGCAGGAGGAAGCATCGGAGTCACCAGGGTCCCGGGGTCAAGAGCGTGGGGAGGACCTGAGCAGCCCCCACCCAGCATTAGAAACAGTCTCAAGGCTCAGCGCCACCGGCCTGGGCTAAGGAATTAGTGGTGACACGTTCTTATCACTCGCCTAATGACAGTATCTCTGGCAGTAAAAACAGGAGGCCGCCGAGCTCCAGGAGCCAAAGTGTCCACGCTCTGAACCCCTGACCACGTCTTGTGGTGGAAACAGGAGCCACTAATCCTTTTAAATCCCCGCGGTCAGTGCTCTCCGTGCAGCCTGGCCTGCCTGGTGGTGCCGTATGAACCCGGGCGTCTGCCTTTCGGTGCTGGTGGGGAGGTCACTTCCTAAGGAGGGTGTTTGCTGTGCCAGGTCCATCAGATCCCTGGGAATCAGAGTGGCCCTCACTCCCGCCGTACTACCTCTAGCCAGGCTCTGCCCGGAGACTCTGGTTTTTTGGTGCAGGTGTGGGTTGGGGGTCAGAAGGGGGCGGACAGGGACATGTGGTCACAGGCTTAGAGCCAACACGGCTGAGGGACAGAGGTCCGGCAGCCAACCCTGCTCCGTGTGCGCACACGCATGTGTGAGGGACATGTGTGATGGTGTATTCGTGTGTGTATGCGTGTGAGTGAGGAGTCACGTGTGAGCACGTGGGTGTGCATGTGCATGGGTGTGCAGGTGTGTGTTGGCAGCCTGGGGATTGGCTCTGTGTGGTACGCTTCTGCTGAGCGCATGTCCTCCTTCCCCTGGGGCCTGTACCTGACGCTCAGGCCTGGCCTTTCCCTCTGCGGGGGCCTCTGGATGGGGTACAGGCCTGTACCCCGCAGAGAGCTCGCCTACTTAGGGTCAGGAAGGCGGGTGTTGCTTGGCTCTAGGCCAGGGCCAAGGGTGGGGGCGGCGGCCAGGCACAGTCCTCTCAGCTGTCTCAGTTTCTCTGTTTTTCCTGTGGTGCTGGGGTTGAACCCAGGCCTGTGCATACGAGGCAAGCTCTCTGCCCGCTGAGCTACGTCCCCAGCCCAGTTTCTCTGGTTTTTAAACAACGTCGCATGTTGAAGAGCAGATTGTTGCCGTTTGGCCTCCGCTTGCAGACGTACCGACTCATGACACTTGGGTGTCCATTTGGGGGCACACACTCCTTTTAAAAGGTGGCTTTTCTCCTTCACTGGTGCTGTATTTGCCTGCTCCATGTCTGACGAGGGGAACCTTCTGGTTAGAGGCAGCCTGCGCTCCAGGTCCTTGTCCTCCTGCGGGTACCGAGGGGCGGGGAGGTCATCGGAGCCGCCGTCTGAGGGGAGCATGGCTGCAGTGGGGCATCCTGGATGGCAGGCCCCGCAGGGAGGAGGCCGTGGCAACACCGTGTGCCGTAGGACGTGCTGCGTGTCAACCCTGATGGGCCTGGTTCTTGACCTCCTGGAGTCGGCTGGCGCAGGGAGGCCAGGGAGAGCCAGGAGGGCCAGCTGCTGTGGGCCTGGGGTCCGCGGGGCCTCAGAGGTCACGGCACAGGGCCGAGGCCTGCGAGTAGAGTGCTCTTGAGCTCTTCACTGCTGTGACCAAAGGCCTGATGAGGACAGAGTAGAGCAGGAAAGCCTGGCTGTGGCTCCTGCTTTTGGGGTGAGGCGGGGAGAGCTGCTCCAAGGGGACCCACCTGCTGTTGGCTCGGCCACTCCCATGCCAGCCCCAGGATCCCAATGTCTGCAGCATCGGGTGGGCAAGCCAGGCCTGCACCGGACAGAGGCTCTCCCAGGGAGCAGGGGATGGGAGCTTTGGAACTGCCAGCCTCCCGGGGCCCAGGAGCGTGCCTCTAGTTGGGAAGGTAGGGTTTGCTGGTAGGGCCACTGTGCTGCAAGAGAAGCCGGGGAGGGGCCGGGCAAGGTGGCCCATGCCTGTAATCCCAGGGGCTGGGGTGTGGGGGCTGAGGCAGGATCGCAAGTTCAAAGCCAGCCTCAGCAAAAGTGAATGCTAAGCTACTCAGTGAGACCCTGTCTCTAAATAAAATACAAAATAGGGCTGGGGAGGTGGCTCAGTGGCCGAGTGCCCCTGAGTTCAAACCCTGGAAACCACCCCCCCAAAAAAAGAGAAGCCAGGTGGGGTGGAGTATGACCCGAGCCCCCAGTGGCAAGTCCTCAACAGAGTGCTGGATGCCGTGGGGCTCAGGGCACGGAGGAGAGCAGCGTGGTCTCAGCTTTACGCTAACACAGCTCACTGCAGGCAAGGCCAGGCTGGGGGCTTTTGGTTCCTGCTTTACCAAGCAAGGCTATCTGCAGCTCTGTCTGCTTCCTCAGAGTGAGGGCAGAGTCAGGCTAGAGGGCTCGACCAAGCCCTGCACCTTCCTGCGGCTGAGCCAGACCCACCACACTGAGCTGTGCACAGAGGGAGCCTGTCCCTGCACCATGAGGTCAAGGTGGAGATGCGTCCCTCAAGCCTGGAGGGAGCCCAGTGTGGGGACTCTCCCAGGTGAGGGTGGGATATTGGCAATCCAGAGGAGGCCCTTGCCTGTTGGTCTTGTGGACTTGTAGGAATGAGTCACCAGCGCAGAGAGTGTTGGTGTGGGGACATGTGTGGGATGCATAGGACCCTGGAGAGCCTCTGATATCTCCTTTCCCTCCCATGCCCCTAGCATCACCATCCTTGGGACGGGTGCCAAGTGGCTGTCTGTGCTGGAGGAGAAGGACCTGAAGCCGGGTGAGTGTGCCTCGCCCTGGACCGCCACCATGTGTGCGCCTGTGGGCTCCCAGTGCTGGGCTTGGATCTAATCTCTTGGTGGCTGTTCCCCAGTGGAAACCCACAGTCTGCAGACGCTGCACACGATCCTGTCCACGGGCTCCCCGCTGAAGGCCCAGAGCTACGAGTATGTCTACAGGTGCATCAAGAGCAGTGTCCTGCTGGGCTCCATCTCAGGTACAGCTCCTCCCCAGGCTCGGTGGTGGGTGGAGATGTGGCGTGCAGCCAGGGAATGGGGTGGTGGGGACAGTGACTCTGCCCCGACGACCAGGCTGGCCTGCTGGGTCACCCGCTGACTGCACCAGCCCACGTCTTTGGACTGATCCCACCTGGCAGGAGGGCTGGGCCTCACGCACTCCTTATTGAGGTGCTGAACCCCTGTTCCTGGTGGAGTGCATGCACGTCTCACATCAGTTGTGATCGGAGCCCCCAAATAGCTCAGCCTGGTTGTCTGTGTGTATGATGAGGGTGAGGTGCAGCAGGTGGAGAGACTTCCCTGGCTCCCCAGGAGCAGGTCTCTGAGCTGGGAGCCTTGCCCTACCTTCCATCTGAGGAGGGTTGAGGCAGGAAGGCCAAGCTGCCTCGAGCACCTGCCCAGCATGCCTGGGGCCACTTACATTTCCGGTTGCTCTGCGTATGTCTGGGAGTGACCCAAAGGTCAAGAGTCTCGACTTTGGGGTTAAAGATAGATTTTAGCAAGTAGGTGCTTTGTGCATACAGGATCTGAAAATGAGGTTCAATTGTGTGTAAGGACGGTTATTGTGACATTGTTGACACTGATAAAAACATAGGTTGCCTTTATACGCCTCTGGAAAGGATTTACCTGAACGATTTATGACCTCAATTTATGCAGCCCCTAGAAGTGACAGTATGGAGGTGGTTATTTGGATAGGATCCCGCTGATTGTTGTTGAGAGGGGTCAAGACATGTTGAGTGGAAAAGGACTGATTATTGGTCAAAATAGATTAAGAGGGACCCCTGGGTGAGGCTGTTCCTTATGTGTGCATGGGGGTTCCCTGTGTGTGTGTGCGTGGGGGCACCCTGTGTGTGGATTGCAACCTTCTTTTTAACACGAAGCTGCTCTTTGGAGAATACTTTGTGTCCGCTACAAAATTCAGAGTCCCCAGGGCAGCTGGATGTGGAGTTCCCCACAGCGTTCCCCCTTCTGGAAGTGGGTCCTTCCCGGGATCTTTCCTGCGTGGGGGGGCATGTGCCAGGGCACCTAGCTCATATTCTTTTACACATTTGCAATTCTGATTTTTTTCCTTGTGGTTTTAAAAAATACGTCCTTAAGACACATATTTAAAAGGTGCCAATTTACTTCGAGTAGCAGGAAGAAGGGTGTCAGGAGCCCCGGGCCTCCATGGGGATCGTGCTGTGTCTCCAGGGGTCCTTGCAGGCTGTACTGCCCTGATTCTGCCCCTCAGGGGGACACAGGGGTCAGGGCTCTGGCCTTCAGTGAGGGCCTAGTACAGGCCCTGGTCTTGCCCAGACCCTCTGTGCCTGTTTCCTCCACACTCCCCATGAAGTTTCGGGTTCCCCCAGAGCTGCTGGTGGCCCGTTGCCGAGTTCTCCTGGATGTGTGTCCCAGGTGGCCCCTGCTTCCCGGAGCCTGGCTCCCCTGGCCCCGCTGATACAGATGCTCGGGTGCAGGGCAGTCCCCTCGTGGCTTCGTCTCTGAGGGTCTCCCCAGTGGCCATGTCGTCAGAACCCCGCCTCTTTTCTCCCTGCAATCCTGCTTGTCCGTCCTCTGAGGGGGCACAGGCAGACGTTGCATCTGGTGGAGGTGCTCATGTCCCTATGAAGCCTGGAACCTGGTGGGACCTTGGTGGTGGCAGATGCGACCAGGACCCCTGCATTTTGTGGGACGTGCCAGGGAGTGACGGAGGTGCCAGAGACCCGGAGCAGGCGTCAGTTTGGTTCTCTGCCCGGGAGTAACACAGACCCACAGAGGGAGGCCTAGGCAGACCCTCGGAGTCTTGGAGATACCGAGTCATTTTATGTGATGGCCATCTCCCCCTCCGCCCACAGACACTGAGTGCAATCACGGAAAAACTGTCCTAATTACGCACACTTTCCCAGGTGTGCAGCAGGCATGATGCAGGCTCCGCAGGGTTAAGTGTGGCACAGACTCAACACAGCTTGGGCGGCTCCTCCGGCTCTCCTCTGCCTCACTGAGTGACATCCTGGGGGTCCTGGCCAGCCTGGCCTGACTGAGCACTCTGTGGTATGCGTGTGAGCCTGCATGTGTTGCGTGTGTGCCCGGCCACAGCCTGCTGTGGCACTGGGGCCGCAGTGAGGGGACCCTTCTGGGCTTGGACCTTGTGCTGCTCCCGGCCCCAAGTCCCCTGGTCTCTGTCCCAAGCTCCTCCTGGAAGCCATGCTCTCTCTGGCCTGAGGCAGTGCCCTGGCATCCTGGCAGCCAGGAGGTCTCTGGCCCCAGTGACAGCCACGCACAGCCACTCTGCCCAGGTGGCTGCGGCACAGGGGACGATGGAGAGGCTTCCATCTTCTGACGCCGAGTTTTGAACTTTTGGGTGACATGGAGGGCATCTATTCAGTGTCCTCTGGCAGGAAGCTGTCCTTCGTTCTCAGGGACACAGAGAAATGGGGTCTCTGTGCGTCTGGTCTCAGTCCCGCTGTCCTCACCTGCAGGTGGCACTGACATCATCTCCTGCTTCATGGGCCAGAACGTGTCCATCCCCGTGCACAGGGGTGAGGTGCAGGCCCGGAACCTGGCTATGGCCGTGGAGGCGTGGAACGAGGAAGGTGAGGCGCACTGGCTGCTCTAGGTGTGGGAGGGACAGGCGTGGGGGGGACAGGTGTGGAGAGGGGACAGGTGTGGGGGGACAGTTGTGAGGAGGGACAGGTGTGGGGAGGTGACAGGTGTGGGGGGACAGGTGTAGGGGGACAGGTGTGGGGAGGACAGGTGTGGGGGGGACAAGTGTGGGAGGGGACAGGTGTGGGAGGGACAGGTGTGGGAGGGGACATGTGTGGGAAGGCCAGGTGTGGGGAGGGACAGGTGTGGGGAAGGACAGGTGTAGGGAGGGACATGCCCTTCACTTGGGGGTAGTTCCCCCAAATGGCCGCTGTCCACACAGAGCAGTGTCCTCCATCCCTGGCCTGGCTTTATACCCCTGTGGCTCCTCGTCCTAACCCTGGAGAAGCAGGGGTGGGCCCGAGCACAAATGTGAGCCGTGTGGGGTCAGCTCTGGGACAGAGGCCTCACCAGCTGATGTCCTGGCCTTAGTGAGGGCCCAGAGGGGACCAGGTGGCCTCTGCTGGTCTCTTCCTGCCGGTCTTGTGTGGAACTGGCCTTTGCTTGTGGTCTAGTGACGACTGCTTATAAACAGCAGAGCCTATTAGTGTCCCCAGCACCAACCAGGGCCTGGCGTGTACTCTGAACAAGTTCATGGACTTAAATTCTCTGGGCCACTGCTGCATTGTCTTTCCTTATCTGAGTGGATGGGAAGGCTACACCAACCCTGTTTCTGTGAGGCTCAGGGAAACATTGGCAGGGGCATTGGCCACACCAGGGCCCTACCACCCTTGGTCTTTCTGGAGGAGAGCCCTTCCCACCTGGTCCCAGAGTGACTTCTCATATGGGTTGTTCCTTTCTGTCTGAAGTTTCTCTTGGGCCTGGTCAGGAGGGAGGTGCCCTGGCAGGGACCTTCCACACCCACAGAGAATGCCTGTCGGCTTCTGTCTGGGGGACATTGTGGGGTGGCGTGAGCTGGGGAGGTGGAAGAGTCAGGGGCCTCCTGCAGAGGGGGAGTGTAGACGGCGGAAGGTGCAGGGTGGACGGCTGGTCAGCTGGCTGCCTGTGCCCCAGGGCGCTCCTCTGCAGCTTGCGCTGTGCCCAGCTCGGAATCTGGCTGCCCAGGGGTGGGAGAAATCCAGGCAGCGGGAGTGGGGCCATGCTTTGGAAGCCACCAGTGGTGGTGGGCACAGGACACCTGTGTGCCTGTGACCTCGAAGCCACCCCCCGAGAAACGCCTGCAAACACCAGCAGGTGACATGACATGCAGGAGTGCCCTAGCCGTGACCCGTGAGGGCAGCAAGGCCGGGAGCAGAGGCAGGCCTGTCCTGGGGGGGGCTGAGCTGAGCACGGGTATGGACAGGGCGCGGGGCCAGGGCCAGAGCGCGGGAGCCAGGGCCAGGGCGCGGGGGCTCTCTCGCAGGCGGCAGAGCAGAGCAGGCTGAGGCATCCAGTGGCCTGGCTGGGCAGCAAGGTCTGTTCCCGCAGCCCAGCGTGCGCGAGCCCTGTGTGTGCTGTGGGCCACGCGGTGATGGTGCTGCTGCATGTCCAGGGAACGGTGAAGCCTGCCCTTGAGGGGGGCAGAGGGGGCCGGGGCTGGGGTGGACCCGAGTGTGGCCTCCTGGGAGCCCCGCAGGCATGGAGTGAGCTGGGCTGGAGGAGCTGGGGAAGGAGGGCCTTAGAGCGGGGCCTGACCTCCCGCTACCCTTGCCAGGGAAGGCCGTCTGGGGGGAGAGCGGAGAGCTGGTGTGCACCAAGCCCCTGCCCTGCCAGCCCACGCACTTCTGGAACGACGAGAACGGGAGCAAGTACCACAAGGCCTACTTCTCCAGGTTCCCAGGTGGGTCTGTGCCTGTGCTGTGCCCAGCCCGAGGCTGGGGCGGGTGTCCATGCAGGCTGCTGTTCCTGGATGTGTTCTGTCTCCCCTGTGTCAAGGGAGGCTCCCCTGGGCACAGCCGAGCCCCACCTGCCCCTGCACTCAGCCCCTTGCTGGCGCTGGCCAAGCCCCTGGTTTGCCTGCAGGTGGCCTTGGGAGGGTGGGGACCCCTGGGCTGGGTTCTCCTTCCTCCTCTTGCCCTGGCGCCACCGCCCAGCCCTTTGGAGGCGGAGGGAGAGGGCTTAGCATAGGGAGGCGTCACCGGCTTCTTGCTCTGGCCAGGGGAGTCTCTTCTCCCGGGGGTCCCACCTCCCTCTCCGTGAGTGGCCGCTGCAGAAGGCAGAATTCAGCAGGCCCCTGCCGCAGTCGCTCCGCTGGACGCTGCCTGCCCCCGGCTCACATGATTCTGCACACTCCGCGTGTGCGAGTCAGAACGTGGCTGGCGACTAAACAGGAGTGGCTGCGTCCTTGTGTGTTGGCCTTGGGCGCCAGCTTGGGGGGGATGCTCCTCCCAAGCAGGGTGCAGCGTACCCGTGAGGCCCAGCCTCCCCTGCTGCCCGCCTGGTCCTGCAGACTCAACAGTGGGGATGTGCTCTTCCCTTCCCATGGCCCTGGGAGGGACTCCTGCTGTGGGAAGGGAGGTCACAGGGTTGGAAACTCCACTCGGAGATCCGAGATCCTTCCAGGAAAGGATGCCCCCTCGTCCTCTGCAGGGCTGCTCCTTGGAGACCAGCTTTGTTCTATAATTTTTGTCAGATGCAGGGATTTGTGTGATGAATGTCTTTCTGGACTAAGTTCAGGAAGAAAGCTCTTTTGACTCTGATATTCCTTCTTGGAGAAGACAAATTCTTTGTGTCATTCGTCCATTTTTGTTCTGGAAACTCAGAGCTGGAAGCCCTGCCCTGGGTCCTCCTCTTACCCTGGGTGGGTTTCTGGTCCCTTTGATTAATGCCATCTTGATGCCTGGCGTCACAGAAGCTCCCCAGTACTTCCTGGGGACAGGAGTGACTCAGAATGGGACCTGGGGCTGCTGGCCATGGGCAGAGTGGACGGCCTCCTGCAGCACAGGGAGCTGCACAGAGAGCCTCCCTCCTGCACAGGCTCAGAGGTCTGCACCCTGTCCTGTCAGGGCAGATGCAGGCGGGCCGTGTGCAGGGGGATGACCAGGGGATGGCCGGGGAAATCTGAGGGTTAGGACAGAGGGCAGGTGTCCCTTTGGTGTGAATTCTGAAAAAGAATTTCTATATGACTGAGGGCGAGGGACCCAGGGCAATGAGTGAGGGGCACAGGAGTGGGTTCACAGGCCGTTTGTGTTCTCCTTATGGCTTATTTTAAAATATTTTTTAGGTGTAGTTGGGCACAATAATACCTTTATCTTATTTGTTTATTTCTATGTGGTGCTGAGGGTCGATCCCAGGGCCTCGCATGTGCTAGGCAAGCACTCTACCGCCAAGCCCCAGCCCCAGCCCCTAGCTTATTTTTAAAAAATCATAATAAACACTTAAAAATAAGTCAGAGGCAGAATTAAGAAGGACTCTTAGGCCTCGGCAGGGACAGACCCTGGGAGGCCTCCGGTGTCACCTACAGCCCTTCACAAAACCATGCTTCCAGGAGACGTGGGGCTGGAGTTGCAGCTTGGGTCCCGAAGGTCTGGCCGGGTACTGTGGAGGGAAGTGTGCTCTGGGGCCTATGCCAGCAGCCACTCCCTGCGTGGCCACCAAGGCCAGTGGCCTCCCGTGGACTCTCCACTCAGCTTGGCTTTGCAGGAGGATGACGAGCTTCCTGGTGACATTTTCGTAAAAGGTCTCCTGGGCGCACCTGCACCTTCCTTTTCCTCCGCATTTCCAGAGCCTTGGTCATCAGGCCTGGGCACCAAACAGCCCAGAGAAGCCAGAAATGTCCCCTGGATTCAGGGAGACTGGTGCCACGCACACGTGACAGGGCAGGTGGGGCTGCCCCTGGGTCTGCTGCAGCTGAGGTGCTGCTCTTCTCTGTCGTACCTTCTAGAAGCCCATGTTTGATGCTCCGGTGCGGATCTTCAGCCTGGGAGGCCGATGGCCCCCGTGAGCTGCTCCCTCCTCGCAGGGCCCTGGGTGTGGGGACCCAGCTCCCTGTAGTCAGGCATCGGGCGAGTCCCCACCAAAGACCCTTCGGGGCTTGTCGAGGGCGCTGTCCTGACACTGCAGGAGCCAGAGGGCTCATGAGGACGGTCCTCAGGGCCGTAGGTCAGCCCTGAGTCAAGTGGGAAGTGGGGGGCGGAGCCCTCCATCGGCCACCCTGGGAGGCTTCCCTTCCCGGTCGGGGTTCCAGGGCTTTTCCGGAGGCTGAAGCCCAGGGGACGGGTTTGCTGGAGTTCCTCTCCGTGCTGGTGCAGGAGGCTCCCCTGGCCACACGGCTGTCATCCCAGCCTAGCCCTGGCCCTCGCCTGGCCCCCACTGCCCTCCCCAAGGCCAGCCTTGTCTTACACTCAGCCCTCCATGTGCCCCGCTGCCCGAGGAGCCTGCACACTGAGTGTGGGCTCACTCTCCTTGTTCTGTGGCCTTGCTGGTGTCCCCAGGTGCTGTCTCCCCAGGTCCCCGTGTCAGAGCTGGGTAGGTGGCCATCCTGCCATGGGACTGCTCCTGGGGCAGGAGCTTCTGATTCCCTGGGTCCCCTCTTGACCCCAGCCTCAGGTGGCACCTGTTTGGGCCTCGCGGTGTCCGCCAGCTGGCATCCCATCTGCCCCGGGCAGGCCACCTTGATTGCATTCCCTGAATGACCGGTGGCTCTGCCTCTTCTCAGGTGTCTGGGCGCATGGTGACTACTGCAGAATCAACCCCAGGACCGGGGGCATCGTCATGCTTGGCCGCAGGTGAGGCTCCGGTGGGCTTCCCTTCCCGGGAGGACCCTCCTGGGGGACCCGGGAAGGAGGCTCTTCCCTGGGAGGGGTGGCCCCCCCCTCCGGCACCATGCCTGCCTGAGTGGGGTGCTCCGCAGCCCTGCTGGGGCCCTCCCTTACCCCTTCCCCGGCCCTAGGTGCTTTGTGCTTCCCACCCTGAGCCTGGGTACGTGTTGTCTCTGACCCAAGACCCTTCTGGGGAAGGGTCCCAGCCCTTGTCTCGCTGTCACGTGGGTGGACGTCCCCCATCTTGTGACCTCCCTGTACTGGACTGACCCTGGTTCCTGACCCGGTGGGTTTGGATTGTGGGGGATTCGTGGGGTGAGAGGCCCAGGGCAAGGCCTGGCCAGTGTCTATCACTGGAGGGGGGCTGTGTGTGGCCTTGTCCCCAGTAGGGAGGACACTGCAGGTGAGAAGGGTGGTGAGGGCTGAAGTCTGTGGACAGGGGCCCCTTGATGTCCAGGGGGGCCGTGGGACGCGGAGGGCTGGCTGTGGGAGGTGAGGCCCTTGCCAACTGGCCTGCTGGTGCCTGGGTGGGACCTGGACTTGCTGGCCACGGCTCCTCTCATGCCCTGCCTCTCTCCAGCGACGGCACGCTCAACCCCAACGGAGTGCGCTTCGGCAGCTCGGAGATCTACAACATCGGTACGCCCCGCCCTACCTTCCCCCCAGGACCCAGGCCTGGGTCCTAGGCAGTGCCTGTGGGTCGATTCCTGGTCAGCTTCCTTGTGGCTTGACCAGTGTAAGGATGGACATTTAAGCACAGCTTCTTGCCTGTGGCCCAAACCGAGACCTAGACCTCAGAAGGGCTGTAGGTCACTCGGCCCCTTCCCTGTCACGTTCCTTCCTCACGGCCAGCTGACGGTGTCTAGGCTTAAAGGGTGAGGGAACAGAAGCACAGAGAGGCTGTGTGAGTGCTGAAGGCCACACAGCACCTTGCAGACACCAGGTGCAGTCAGTGCAACCTTCAAGTCTCATGACCGCCCAGTGGAGTCCCCTGGGGCACGCTGAGCTGCCTGACCCAGGGACTGGAGCCCCACCCAGGCCCTGAAATCAGCCTTCTTGGGAGGGGGTTGCCTCTGGTGCTCAGGCCAGTGCCCAGTCTGTACGGCCAGGGTAGAGACACCTGGCCTCCCCCATAGAGCCACCGCAGGGACCTTCCTAATTGTAGTTGTCACTGGCAAGCCCGGCCCACATGGGCTCCTGGAGGCCCTGCCCAGTCCAGGCGTGGCTGAGCACTGGCTCCCAGCAGTGGCTGTCCTCCCACTTGGTTATGAACATCCCCAGGGCACTTTCCCAGGTGGGCTGAGGACAGGATGTGGGCTTCCCTGCCAGGTTGGTGGCCGGGCACCCTCCCTGCCTTCCGCCCAGTTGATGGGTGTCCCCAGCTTACAGAAGGGCCTTCTGTCTCCACAGTGGAAGCCTTCGAGGAGGTGGGGGACAGCCTGTGTGTCCCCCAGTACAACAGGGACGGCGAGGAGAGGGTGATCCTCTTCCTGAAGATGGCTCCGGGGCATGCCTTCCGGCCCGAGCTGGTGAAGCGGGTCCGCGAGGCCATCCGCCTGGGCTTGTCGGCACGCCACGTGCCCAGCCTCATCCTGGAGACCCAGGGCATCCCGGTACGTGCCCAGCCTCGTCCTGGAAACCTGGTCCCTTGGCCAGCACCGGAGCTGGTGCCTGTGTCGGGGTCCTGGGGCCAGCAGCGCCATCTTCCCCTCCCCTCCCTTCCAGGATGGCCTTGAACCGCCCGATGACACGGGTGTGCCAGGGTGAGGCCGCCAGGCTGTGGTGAGGACCTGGGCCCAGCTCTGCGGGAGCTCTGGGCGCCCGCCCTGCGCAGAGGCAGGTCCTCAGCTGCACCCACCCACCTTGCTCGGATTAGGGGAGGAGACAGGTCCCTCAGAGGGTCACAGCGACCTCCTGCATTGCTGAGCGGTGCCTCTGGGTCAAGCCCCAGGGCACCTGTGCGCACAGAGTCCCCAAGATGGTGGCCGTGGGATGAACTACAGAAGTGCTGCTTGTTCAGAGGGGTGGTGGCCTTGGGGGTGGTGGCCTTGGGGGCAGTGGGCTGTGTTTTGGCGAGTGTTGGGGGCTGCGGTGGGATGCAGGCTCACCTGGAAATGGCTTTGGGGACATCAGGGCCTCTGCCACACGCTGACTTGGGGACCTCTTAGCAGCCTGGGTCACTGTCTCTGCCTTAAAGAGATGCTCTGGTGTCCTTGTGCCACCTCTGCAGGAGGGGCGGGCGCTGCTCCTCCTCTTCCCACTGGGGACAGCGGCTGCCCTCTTCCCCTGGACCCACGTCCACGTCTGTGGTGCTGGGCTCCCTTCCTTGTGTCCTCGTGCCTCGTCATGGTGGCTGTGCGGAGAACCTGCTGCTGGGAGCTTCTGTCCTCTCCCTGGTTGGGGACTTGTTGACAGTCTGTGGAGACGCCGGCCCCTTGGGGGGAGATGGACGCCTGGGGTCGTGGCCCTGCTGCCCCCGTGAGGTCTCAGTGCTCCTTCAGCCAGCCGGTTCAGGGCCCAGGGCTCCATTCTGTCCCTTGGGCTTGTTGAAGAGCCATGTCTTCTCGCCAGGTCCTTCCCAAACTGCGCCTGAGCCCTAGCTCGTCATTCTCCCTCCTCCGGCCTCTGTCCCCTGCTGTCCTGGCCCCTCGCTGCCCACACCAGCTGCCCCTGCTTGATGGAGCATGAGGTCACCGTGAGGCTGACTTAGATGCCATGGTCTGGACTGACCAGGGCTCAGGGAGGGGCTCCCTAGTGTCCTTGGGCCAGGGGACAGTCACTGGAAGCTTGAGTCACTTTCAGGAGAGGCCAGCTGAGTTCCTGGCTGTTGAGTTCTGGGCCTTGCTGGAGGTGGGAGGGCCCCTGCATGGGGAGCCCCGGGCTCCCCAGCCTTGTCCAGGCGAGGGCCATGGTCTGCCCCCTGGAGCAGTGCCGCTCCCACTGTAACAACTGAGGGCCCTGGGAGTGCTCGGGAGAGATGAGCAGGACCCTCCCCATGTCTGGGCTGTGGCGTGAGGAGAGGGCTTGGGACAGAAGGGACAGCTGCGAGCCCCGTGGGATGGGACGGTCCTGGCTGGCACTCCCCTAGGCTCTGGCTTACCTGTTCCCTTAGGCCTGCCTTGGGGCCACTGATGGGCGTCCCCCAGCCTGGTCTGCACCCCTGAGCTGGGCTGTGACAGTGCTGGCTTGGCAGTACAGGGGCCTCAGGGCCTGAATGTCAGCCTGGTGGCTTGGCTCTCACTGTCACTGGGGCCAGTCAGCCACCTGCCCCCTCCACCTCGTGGCTGGGCTCCAAGAGCAGAGAGGTGGCTTGTGGCCCACTCAGCCTCCCTGGCTCCCTCCCATCCCAACAGCGTGCCTTACCCCTCTGAGTTGCCATGTCACCGTCACCCACCGCTGTCCGCAGGGCCTGGGGGGCTTGGGGCCAGGGCTTCTCCCTGCTCGGCCTGTGCTGGTGAGCGAGAGAGAGCCTGAATTTGAGTGAGCGAGTGTGTAAGTGACTGAGAGTGTGTGTGTGTGTATATGTGTTAGTGAGCGAGTTAGTGACTGAGCCAGTGTGACTGAGCGAGCAGGGCAGGCAGGGAGGGAGGCAGGGAGGGAGGGACACTGGTGGCTGGGACAAGCTTATCTTCTTGGTCCCCCTTACTGATGAGGAAGCTCAGAGGCAGGCCCTGTCTGATGGAGGGGAACCCAGTCTTTGGCTGGTTGGCCACTGACTCTAAAGAAAGGCCTTGAGACTCTGGTCCTGACGAGGGGCCTGGGCGTGGAGTCCTGCTGCAGGGCCCCAGGTAGCCACCAGTGTCCCCGTTCCAGGGGCCTCTCCCTGGTCACCTGGGTGCTGGCCTGCTGCTAGGAGGGCTCTCGGCTCTTTCTGGCCACCAGAGGAGGCTGTTGCCAGCGCGTGAGCCCCACATGAAGTGTGGCACAGCCCCCGGGAGGTGGCACCATGAGGGCCCATGGCACATGCTGGAGTGACAGGCAGCCCCTGGGAAGCTGGCACTTAGATCCTTAACTGGTCACACATCAGCTGAGTCTTTCCAGTGCATGAATATTAACTGCACCTTGGGTAAAAACTGGTGTAGAACTCGGGCGCCATGGGGCCTGGGGCTGAAGGGCTGTGGCGGTCTTGCCCACGGGCACACGCGGCCCAGCCTGCTGGGTTCCCGGTGGAGCTCGGCTGCCAATCCCAGAGGGAGCCCTGTACACTCGGGAAGAGCCCGGCCATGAGAAGAGGCCACAGCCTCCTGGGCTGGGTGCCTCTGGGGGAGGTTCCTGGAACTTGGGGAGGCCGGCAGGTCCAGCCCTGGAGGGCAGTGCCCCCTGAGGTCAAGGGCGGGCCTCGTAGTGTAATGCAGTGGATGACGAGGGCGTGGAATGAAGTAAGAGTCAGCCATAATGGAATACCATAGCCAGGCCCTCTGAAGCATCTTGTGGTGACCTGTGTCCCCTGCTCATGGTCCCTGGGGCAGGCACAGTCACCCTCACTTCACGGTGGAGGAAGCCAGCTCAGGCGAAGGGATTTGCCACAGGCCCCCAGGTGGGGTGGCAAGGTCACATCTTCATTAAAAACTTCCTGCTCAGGTGCCTGTTGGGAGTCGGGGATGAGCCATGGATTCCCACCCTGTGCTCTGAGAAAGGGCCCAGTGGCGACTGTGTGCCCACTTTAGGACCAGCTGGGGTGTGACATTTCGAGCCGATCGTGTGACGGGCATTAGGAAAGTCAGTCTGGGCCTCATGGCATCTCTGGACGCTGGTGGGGGCAGCCCGGGAGGCTCAGGAAGCATGTGAGGGTGGCTTCTGAGTCCCGGGCAGCCCTGCTCGCTCTCCCTGCCTGGGCTTCACCTCTGTGCTCTGTCTCCTATCTCCCATGCAGTACACGCTCAACGGCAAGAAGGTGGAGGTGGCCGTGAAGCAGATCCTGGCGGGCCAGGCCGTGGAGCACCGCGGGGCCTTCTCCAACCCCGAGACCCTGGACCTGTACCAGAACATCCCGGAGCTGCAGGGCTTCTGAGCCGCCTGGGCATGCCGCTCACGGTCAGCAAACTACTCACACACCCACGGCTGTGGGGGGCGTGTGGCCAAGCACTCCCTGGCCTGGGGCATCGTTTCTGCTTCGGAGTTCAGTCTGGTGCGCAAGGACGGAGCTGACCTTCGGACTGGAAGGCAGGTTGGCCCACTGTGGCCTGTCCCCGAGCGCTGTCTGCACATGGCCTTGCTCACCCTGCGAGAAGGCCTTGCGGTGCTGGCTGGGCCCAGGTGGCAGCGCCCACCCAAGGAGCGGCATAGCCCAGCCTGCGAGCCCATGTCCTGTTCCCCTCTGTGAAGGTCAAACAGTCCCTTCCCGAAGCCTCGACTCCTGGCCCTCCCGCTTTCCTCAGGGCACCTCCACCATGGGGCACTAGTCCTACCAGGGACACTTGCCTGGCTTGTCACCATCTTTCCACAGCTGGCCATTGGGACCCCAGGCCAGGACTCATGCACCGCGTCACACTCCGGCCAAATAGCACCTCCTGGCCCCGGACCGTGGACTTTGAGTGGTTAGGGTGATTCTGTGTTGGTTAGGGTTCTGATGGGGACCATTTGGTGCTGCCTGTGCACCCTGTCACCCTTGGTACCCTGGCGAGCCCTCTAGGCTGCACAGCAGGCAGTGTGGTCACCGTGGTTCTGGCCAGCAGGGCTGCCTGGGCCTCTGGGAAAGGCCTCCTTGCACTTGCTCCACCTGAGAGTCCTCAGGACATTACTGTTGAAGTCGTGTCACCGGCACTTGTCAGGGAGTCATGGGTCTCGGCAGCTGGGCGGGTGGCTTGTGCCTCTGAGGTCAGCATGCCCGCGGATGTCAGGAGCCCTGGTGTTGGCCCTGTGGTCAGCGGAGCTGAGCACAGGAGACGCCTCCTCAAGTCCTGTTCTTCTAGGTCATGAGAACACAGGGGAGCACTGGAGGGTTCATGCAATAAATAACAGTGTGCACCACGCCTGTCGGGGCCGCTGTGTGTCCTCTTTGAGGGTGTGGCCGGGTCTCTGTGCACCAGGCTGGGCTCTGCTGTTGGGGCCCCCATGTCCTTTCTAAGGACATGGCCGGGTCTCTGTGCTCTGCTGTCAGGGGCCCCATGTCTTCTCTGGGGACATGGCCGGGTCTCTGTGCTCCAGGCCAGGCTCTGCTGTCACGGGCCTGCTGTGTCCTCTCTGGGGACATGGCCGGGTCTCTGTGCACCAGACGAGCTCTGCTGTCAGGTGCTGCTGCCACTGTGCCCTGGAGCTGCTCAGCCCAAACCCTGGCAGCCCTTTAAGACCCCGGGCTTTAGCCATGGGCTAGTGGCCAGCTGGCCACAGGCACTGCTGTTGGTGTGAGGCCAGCACCCTACGGCTCCAGGTCCTGTCCTGTCACCCCCTATGTCCTGCTCCCTGCCGTCCCCAGTGCATGCTGTCTTGGTCTGGTCACGTGGTCACTGGGTGGCCATCTCCCTCCCTGTGTCTACAACGGCAGGAAGGCAGAAGCCGCGGGGGCTGGGCAGAGCAGAAGGCCTGTCTCCTGGATCCTTTCAGCAGCAAAGCGATGGCTCTCTGGGACATCACTGTCTCGTGTGTGCAGCCTCAGGGGCCAGCTCAGACTCTTGGCCGCAATTGCGGGGGGATGGGGTGCTCCGACAGGAATGCCACCCTCGGTGTCAGCTTCTCATGGCCATTGTGACCCACTTTCCCCGCTTGCTGTGGGTCTGGGAGTCAGAGGTCACCACTGCCGGGCGGTGGCTGTCCCTCCACCTGCAGCTGCCGTGGCCCCGGAGCTGTCCTTGTGCAGCGGCCCAGTACCAGGCCAGCCACAGGACCCTTGTGACCGCCCTGGGAGTGACCTAGGGTATCGTCCCCATTTCCCACTAGCTGAGGAGCCAACGAGGCCCCCAACACACATCCTGCAAACCACGTCATGCCCCAGGGTCTGGGGTGAGGATGGACATCTCCGGGGCTGCTCCCTGCTAACCACCTGCTGCTGAGGAGCAAGGAGCGGCCGCTGGGAAGGTGGAGCTGCCTGGGGAGGCCGAGCTCAGGCCCTGCTGCCCCTGCCAGGGCTGGGGCCACCATCCACGAGGCCCTGTTCTCCTGCCAGGTGCTTAGGGACACCTGCTGCATCCATGGCACCCGAGGAGGCCCAATTAGTGTGCCCTTTGCTTCCTGCAGGAGGCCCAGGCTGACTGAGCCCCGCTGGACAGCTTCATTAGTGAGTGGCAGATGGGCTGGAACCACAGCCACTGGTCACAGGTGTGGAGCTGCCTTGGCTAAGACTCTAGAGGACCCCCAGCTGCTGGCTGGCTGCCCTCTCCTCGCTGGGATGGGCAGGCTGCCCCGCCCCTCGTCCTCCTTCCCTCCCGCCAGGCCCTGCTGGAGCAGCTTCACGGTGGCCTGCCCAGGGCTGTCTCCCAGGTGGGCGGGAGCTCTGGCAGCTGGCCTGGTCCAAATGGGCACCCTCCTCCCCTGCCCAGCTCCCTCCTGCCTGGGCAGGTGCTCTCACGGGGCAGGAGCTGGGGTACCTGCCCCCTTCCTCCTCACTGCACCGAGCGCCGGAGATGGGTCCCCGTGGGCTTCCTGTCTGCCTCACCTGCAGGTGACCTGAAATCCACTCCTCTTGGGCCCGGTGCATCTGCCTCTGTCACAGGCTGCAGGGGGACAGAAGGGACCCTCCCTCAGGTCTTCAGATGCTCCTCCAGGGCCTTGTGAGTTGCGGGGCCAGGCCAGGGGCGGTCGCCCTTCGGTCTGGTGGCTACACCGTCCTCTGTATGAAGGTCTCATCCACACTGGGACAGGGGCGTGGAGGAGGGGCCTTGTCCACTCTGCTCATGTCCTCCGGCCATGGCCATTTCACAGTGTGCTCAGCTGCGTGGGAGTCTGAAAGGCATCTGTCCAGACAGTGCCGGGCCCTCCCGCGACCATCCGTGGCAAGGAAGGGCGGGCATGGTGACTGGTGACGGCCACAGTCCCTCCCATGGGGGAAGGGCCTCTATGTCCATCTCCAGCCCCCTCCCCACGGGCAGGGCACTTTCCCCTCTGGGGCCCCTGACCGGGGGCTGGAGAGCTGAGGCAAGGCCTGATTGTGCCCAAGGCTCAACAGCCAGGTAGGAGCTTGCAGGTCGGCTTCCGCCACGCTAGGCTGGGGGAGTGTGAGTGTGCATGCACCCAAGTGAGCAGCGCACGGGTGTAGACGTGTGACTATTGTCTGTGCACATGCACCCTTGAGGCCAATGTTGTGCACACATTGGCCCCAGCAGGACGGGCCGTGGGCACCCTGCATGCTGCCTGTGCTCAGGGCGAGGACAGAAGCCCAGTGACCATGGCAGGTGAGTGGGGAGGCTCCTCCAGTCGCAGCTGCCAAGGCCAGAGGACACTGGCCTGACCCTCTGTGTCTTCCAGTTCAGGAACAACTTTCTGTGTCCCAATTGGATGGTTTTTCTTGGGGGCTCCGCAGGACCAGGGACTAGCTCTGTCCTAACTCATGTGCCCACCTGAGTGTGGGGTCCCACAGGGGCCAGGTCGCGGAGGCCGCGGCTGTGGAGGTGCAGCTAGCGTGCCTCTCCTGGGGACACCAGAGCCACTGTCCGAGAGTGTGATGCCACCATGTGAAGACTGGAGGGCCACCAGCCAGGCAGAGGCCTGCGAGGGGACCACCTCATCTAGAGGACGGCAGGGGCCCCGTGGGGACTGCAGGGCACGTGAGTGGGGAGCGGCTCCAGGTGGTGGGTCGTGTTCTGAGGGCTCCAGGAGGCCACTGGGACTTGGGCCCAGCAGTGCCCTGGCTGGCTGGGCGCTCACTGTGTGGGGCCCAGGGCAGTGCCTCCACCTGGCCTCCCCTGGCCTCTGTCTGGCAACAGCTTCAGGCACAGCTGCCGCCCTCCCCTCCTCTCTCCCTGTCACCCCAGCACCTGCACGCAGAGCAGAGTGGCCCACCACAGAGCCCTAGACGCAGCAGAGCCATCAAGAGGCTTTAAGGAGCTGTGCTCCATCCTCTGCTAGCCACAGCTGCCCTGGGTGTCCGCACACACCATTTCTAACAGCCTTCGGCCATCTTGTCCCCGTCATGGGCAGTAGTAAAGGCCTGTGAAGGAGGTGTCCCCACGCTCCTGGCCACGCTGGCTCCGTGGTCATAGCTTCCCCTGTTGCATGGCCCTCTGGCCACTGCAGAGGTGAACAATAGTCCAGTACTCCATCAGATGACCTCTAGGAGACGTGGGTGGCTCACTGTGCTCTGGAGAGGCTTCCAGGCTCTGTCCCCTCTGGTCCCTCTGTCTGTCCCTTCTCTTGTCTCACTGGCTCAAGTAGCACAGCAGGTGATTTCGGGAGTGTCAAAGAGGGTGGCCATTGTGGGCCCCGCATGGTATGGGCCGACTTCCCTGCAGCCCTGGGCTCTCCTCTGCCTGCTGGCTGCGGGCAGGGCACGGGCGTCCACTCCTCTTTTCATTTACGACTGTGGATTTTGTTGGCGACAAGTAACAGAAACCCCAGCACCAACTGGTCTCTCGTTAAGTTGCTTAGGGCCTTGATAAGTTGCTGAGGCTGGCTTTGAACTTGTGATCCTCCCCCCTCAGCCCCCCGAGTTGCTGGGATTACAGGCGAGAGCCACCACACACACAGCCTAAATAGCTTTTTAAATGTCAGTGTGTCCCAAATATTGCATATCTGGAATTCAGATGTAGCTGGGCCTCCCACAGTTTCCTGACTTGAGCAGCCCCATTTACTGGAACCAAGTGCCTACACCTGAATGGTGGCTTCACCCCTGTGTGACCACAGGCAGGTTACTCGCCCTCTCTGAGCCTTGTTTCCTCCATCTGTAGTGCAGGTATTAAGACTGTTATTAGGTGGCGGGGTTGAGGCGGTGCCTGTCATTTGTGCTGGCTTGTAACAGGTACACATGGGATGCCAGCTACCCTCATGTCACCATCTCCTGTCTCCACTTCTGTGCAGACTTCAGTCTTTCATTCTTAGGTAAAGAGTCTCCTTGGTCGGCCCAAGGTCACATGCCCATCTCTGAACCAACTGTGACATCTGGGGAATGGGAGGTTCTGATGGCAGTACCTGGGTCATGAGCCCACCCCTTCCCTGGAGGATGGGCAGGTGGGCTGAGAGTGGGGAAGCTGCACAGGAGACCTGGGGTGCCGGGGTCGGGGACATGGTTGCCCTGGCATTGTGAAGTGGCTGAACCCCAGGTCAGGAAGGAGCACTGTGCTGGTCTTCAGCTGTGGAGGCCTCAGGAGTGAGTCCGAGAAGGCCCGGCTTTAGGAGGGCAGAGGATTGAAGGCCGGCCTGGCTCCTGCCTGAAGGAGCCCAGATAGGGTTCTGGAGAAGTCTGTGTGCCTGGTCCTGGGTGTCCCTGCATAATGAAGGCGAATGACACTGGCTTGTTCTGGCTGGAGGCCCGCTGGTGCAGAGGGAGGCCAGCCTCCTGTGGGAGCCTCTGGGTGAATCATCGGTGAGATGGTGGCCCTTGGAGCTCTACGTCCTCTGCCAAGAGAGGCACCCGGGGGTGGGCAGGCCAGGAGAATGGCAGAGGTGCCCGGCCCTTCCCATGGGGGTGTCTGGCGCCTCCGTGGTGGCTGATGAGTGGTTTTCTCATGGGGTATGGCAGAGGCGATGCCCAGGGACGTAGGGGCAGGGCAGGTGTCGGGCAGGTTTCTGTGATGGTAACAAAAGCACCTGAGGTTAGCAGCTTATAAAGAGGAAGGGTTGATTTGATCACAGCTTTGGAGGTTCCAGCCCCACGAGCAGTTGGCCCCACTGTTTGGGGGCCTGTAGTGAGGCCATGCATCATGGAGGAATCCCAGGGCAGAGCAGAGGGGGTGCAGAAGAGATGGGAAGGGAAGGGGCCGGGGGGCCAGGGGGCCACCATCCCCTTCAATGGTACACCTGGGGATCTGAGGACCTCCCCACGCCCCCCGCTCTTAAAGGCCCCACCCCCTTCCAGTGCTGCCACACTGGGGAGCACCCTTTGCCACATGGGCCTTGGGGGACATTCTCGCCTTAATGTGTGCAGCTCTGTCTGGCTTCTGGATGCTCACGTGGAGGAGCCCCACTGTGGAGAAGGTGCACTCCCGGGGCCACCAGGCTGCAGGAGCCTCGTGCAGGGGTGCAGGTCAGCAGCTCCAGTGGGGCCAGGCTCCTGCCACCCCTTCCTGGCACATGGTCTTTGGAGAGAGCTTCTGGGAAGAGGGAGAGGATCCCCTTTGGGTGCTTCCTGTTTGGGCGCCTTTCCTTGGGTGGTTCCCAAGTGTCTGGATTGATTAAAAAAAAAAAATCATACCCGGGTGAAAAAGATCAATCGTGAGTGCGGTTTCCACGTGGCTTTGACACCATCACAGACTCCCATATGCCTAGAGCCTCTAATTAGATCTGGAGTGAGGATCAATTCACGTGTCATGAAATTTTAAAAGACAGCGTTCCATGAATGGTTCTTCCTATTATTCCAGCCTGATTGAAATTGTGGGTTTTTTAAAGGTGCTATTTATACTCTTAAGACAATGGGGCTTTCAAACGATTCTGACTCCTAAGTTCCTATGTGATTTCCAGAGGAGGGGAAATTTTGAAATTTTTCATAATGAATGTATCTTTGTGACTTTTCTTCATTTTTTCTTTCTTTCTTTTTTTTTTTTAAATAACCTGCCTCAGCTGCATCTCACTCCCCCTTGGATGGGGACCTCGGGTTCTTGCCAAAGTATGTATCACATAATTGCTTTCATGTTCAGACTCAGCAAGAGTGCGTTGTAAATGGCCGTGACACAGAGGTGACAATTCTATTAGTCCTGCGTTTTTGCATGGTTGACCTTGCAAATTGAATCTGGGAGGTCAGCGCCTCTGCCTGGCTGCTGGACGCCACGCGTGCAGTTGGGGGGCATCACAGGGAAGTGGGGCTGAGGCCTCCATCTAGGTCCCCAGACGGAAACAGCAGCCCATGATCGATGGACTCCTGTCCGCTGTGGCGTTATTAGCCACTCTGTCAAGGTGACAATGTCATTTTTAATATTCTGTCTTCAGACGCCGGTTTATTTTTAGGGTATGAGTTAGCCAGCCTTCTCGGAGGTAGAAAGACGAAAGATGCAGGGGATGGTCCTCAACCCTGGGTGCTAGGGAGCTTTTTAACAAGAGCCATCCCCATGGGGGTCCTGGGCAACTGTTAGCTCTGTCCCCACTGGAGTTCATTTCTGTATACAAAGAAACCGGGCTTGGGCGAGGACACAGGGAAACTTGAACCCTTGTGTGTGGCTGCTCAGAATGTAAAATGGTGCAGCCACCGTGGAGAAGAGCGTGGGCCCCTCAGGAAGTCAAAGACCTGCCGTCACACAGATGCCTGCATACAGCGTGCGTGGCCTCCTTCACCGCATCCCGAAGGTGGAGGCGGCCACAGTGTCCTGCATTAACAAGGTGTGGTGCAGCCACTCCATGGCACGTGGTCCAGCCACAGAAATGAATGAAGCACAGAGAAGTGCTGCCAGGTGGCGCTGGTGAACACTGCACCGCTGACAGGCAGCACAGTGCCCGGGACAGAGCACGTGGCTCTGGCTGCACGGGCACCTACGACAGTGGACATGGCAGAACTGGGTTAGCAGGACCTGGGGGAGATGGAGTGAGGAGCTGGCATCTGATGGGCTGGGAGGTTCAGCTGGGGAAGAGAAGTTCTGGAAACTCACAGGAGAGATTCGCATCGCATCGTGAATGTGCTGAGAGCCCCTGCATCTTGGCATCGCATGCTGCCGTTCAGTTGTATGCTCAAAAATGACTAACGTGGTAATTTTGACACTTTATATAAAGTTATGTATATTTTTACTACAATAAAAATAACTGAGATGTCGACTTAAGCTTCTGCAGTGGACTATATATATGTGTTGTAGCTCAACCATAAAATGCCGGTTTCCAGGCCCAGATCCCGATTTTAATGGTTTGAGGAAAAGCCTGAGTATCAGTGCTTCAGAAAAACTTCACCAGGAGGAAGTTAGGGTCTGGGGAAAGGGGCAGAACTCAGGCATGAAACTCCCTCAAGACTGAGTCGGGACTGGGGTTTCACGACCAGTGTGGTCTGCACAGATGGGTGAGTTGTGAGCAGAACAGAACCACTTCTAGGCCTCCAGGGGTCTCCTTTACTGTTTGGCATGGGCGTTCCCTCACCCCTGGTCCTGAGTGACATATGCTCTCATGCTGGGCCTTGCATGATGGATGGGATTTGATGAGGACAGGAACTGGATGATCCCATTGACCTCATATCAGGACTTGGGACATGATATCTGGGGGTTTCTTGGCCTTCTCCTCATGGTCACAAGATAGTTGCTGCAGCTACGACATCTTACACACCGATGTCACTGACAGCCGACCAGCGCGGTGAGGCTTCTCTTTGTAGCTGTTTCTTATTTTTAAGGGGAAAAAAATTTCCCCAGAAGATCCTCAGCAGCCTTCCCCTCCAATTCACTCACCATAAAGGTCTTGTGCTCACCCCTCGCTCCAAAGGGTGCTGGGAAGCAGGTACCTGGGTTCTTTTTGTGTTTTGACATGATTTCAACATTAATGGAAGACTGTAAGAATAGCAAAACAGTTCCAGCCATCAGACCCTAGGGTTGGAGTCGTGAGTTGCCTCCTCTCTCTCACACACACATGCATTTTTCTGAATTGTCGAGTTGCAGATATTCCTTTATCCTGGTTAGTCAGCTTTGTGTCTCTGTGACCAAAAGACCTGACAAAAACAGTGTAGAGTAGCACAAGTTTGTTTTGGCTCAGTTTCAGAAGTCAGTTTGTGGTTGGCCGACTCCATGGCTCCGGGCCTGTGGTCAGGTGGACGGTCATGTCAGAAGGGTGTGGTGGAGGGAAGCAGCTCCAGACATGGCCACCAAGAAGCAGAGAGCGCTGCACTCGCCAGGGACAACATGTAAACCCCAAGGCAGCCCCCAGTGACCCACTTCCTCCAGCCCCACTCCACCTGCCTACAGTTATGGCCCAGTTAACTGATTGGGTTGAGGCTCTCATAGCCCTGTCATGTCACCTCTGAACATTCTTGCACCGCACCACACTTGGGCTTCTGAACCTCATATCTGAACCATAACAACCCCGAGATCCTTTACTGTGTATTTCCTATAAATGAGGATTTTCTTTTAAATAGCCACAGCACAATGATCAAAAACAGGGAATTAACACGGACACCGCTGTTATCTGATTTACTGATAACATTATTATTGCCTAATAATGTCCTTTATAGCAGAATAAAGTCCCGGATAGAGCCGAGTGAGTGCGGGGCTCCTCGTCTGTTCGTCAGAAGCTCCTCCTAGGACTTCCTTTCCCTTCCAGGACGTTGATGTTTGGAGGATGACGGGTTTCCATTAGGTTACGAATACCTGGCAGGGCCACACACAGGCGAGCCCGGGCCCCGTGGAACACGTACTGGGACCACTAGCTGTCCCTCGGTCCATTCCTGACCATGAAACCTGCACCACTTGGCGGTGTGGGTTGCCGGGTTTCTCCACTGGTTGGCTGTTGAGTGGCCACCACAGCTCCACCCCAGGGGTCTGTGGCCGTCCCGTCACTGTCCACCTGGAGAGGAGGGCAGGAGGTCCCCTGCAGTACGGGCTCCGTGCTCTCTGATGCACTTTCTAAGGGCCTTCCGGTGCCAGGTCCTGGCAAGGCCCCACGCAGGGAAGCCGGATGGCCTGGCCACCCTCAGGGACGCGCTGCCCAACTGAATGGAGGAAGGCAACTCCTGTTCCAGGTCCACCCCCCAGCGCCCAGCTGGGGTCGTCCACCCACTTCCGTGTTCTCATTCGCAGGGCCGTGGACGAAAGCCGTCATCTTGATGGTGATTGGTGGGCAGGGCTGTGCTGGGAGCGGTCTTCTGGATGATGATTGGTGGGTGGTGAGAGGGAACTGTCACCTGGATGGTGATTGGTGGACTGAGGTTGTGGTCGGGAGCCAACACTCTAATGGTGATTGGTGGGCGGGAACTGCCACCTGGATGGTGATTGGTGGGTGAGGCTATGAGTGGGAATTGCCACATGGATGGTGATTGGTGGGTGAGGGCTATGGGCGGGAACTGACACTTGGATGGTGAATGGTGGGCGGGGACTATTCGGTCCCGCCGAGAGCCATTCACAGCTTTCTGCATCTCTAAGTCGGCCTCACCTCTCCCGAGTGCGGCTTTTAAGAAGCATCTGAAATATTTTCCATGTCAAGTTTCAAGGACCTAATTATGAACTTCATTATAATTGTTCATTAGTTATATTTTGTTCAATTACTTGAACAAATTGCCAAATGGAACACAAAGCCGGCAATTAGCATTATGTAATCGTAGGAGACGCTTGGGGTGGGTGAGGTCTCTGCGAGCCTGTGTCCCCAGGACAAGCAGGGGGTGAGCGGTGGGGTTGGGGAGGTGACTGGATCCTGCCCTGCCCTGGTCCTGCCCTGCCCTGGCTCCTCCTGGCCACAGGTGGGGTGGGGCGCCAAGTTTAGGGAAACGGAAGTATTTAAGGGTGACAGCTGAACAGACCACGTGGCCACGAGGGCACCCACTATTCACAGGAGCCTTCACATGCGCGTGCGCACAAGCAGGCACCACCCACGTGCACTTGCTCGTTCACCTTCTCGCCAGGTTCTTCCAGGGCGCCGTCAGCTTCCCACACCACATGGGGAGGTGAGGCGCCCAGTTCGGGCGGCTCCGTTGCTGCCGCCAGGGAGCGCTCGGGCCCTACGCGTATGTATAACTGCTGGTTTGGGCGCGGATAGGCTGTCCCCCAAGGGTTCGTTGGGATTAAAGGTGGTCCCTAGGGCGATGACGTTGGAAGATGCTGTGAAACTGTTGAAGAGGTGGGGCCCAGGGAGGTCCGTAGGGCCTCAGGTCCTATGGAGTGTCCTCAGGGATTTGGGAGCCAGTCTCTCTCTGTCTGGGTCCAGATACGGTTGCTTACTCTGACACAGCTTCCTCCATTGCTGATCACCATTTGGCACAGGGCGTCACCAGGACAGAGCGAAGGCAGGCTCTGTGCCCTTCAAAACTGTGAGCTGAGCAAACCTTTTGTCTTTATAAAGTTAGCTGCCCCCAGCACTTCTTTCTAGTTCTGCAAGGTAATAACCCACTTGAACCAATAGGAGACCATCCATGAGGAATGGATGAAATTGCTTTTTATCTACTTAGTTATCAGTATCTAAATGTATTTTGTTTTATTGTCATCATTTTTTTTTAAAATACTTATTTATTTACTTTAGTTTTCGGCGGACACAACATCTTTGTTTGTATGTGGTGTTGAGGATTGAACCCGGGCCGCACGCATGCTAGGCAAGCGCGCTACTGGTTGAGCCACATCCCCAACCCCAATTGTCATCATTTTTTGCAGTGCTAGGGACCAGACCCAGGGTCTCATGCATGCTAGGCAAGTGATGTACCATGGAGCTCACTCCTGGCCCTTCTGAACACATTTTAGAGGTTGGGAGAGGAAGGCAATTTCCTACTCCTGAGGGAGAGTTCTTTAACATTTTAATTACTGGTTTTTGTTTTTTCCTAAATTTAATGCCTAACAATTCAGCCCTTGCACAGTATTCCATTGGCTGAGTGTTTTGTCATTGAGACCTGTCCCTTACCCGTGGGTGGGATCTGTTTATGACCCTTTGACGGGCAGCCTCACCTTCTGTGGCAGGGCTGGGGCGAGGCCTGGGGCCAGGAGAGCGAGGGGGCTTCATCCCTGAGCTGTCCTGAGCTTCCTGGCCTCTCCTGGCTGGGCCTGGCGGGCACCCTCTCCCGCTCAGCTCATCTCTGCCCATGTCTCCCCTCACGGTATCCATCCAGGCCCGTGTGGAGCGTGAGCCTCCTTCAGATGGGGGACGGGCCTGCGCCGAGGGCTTGGGGTGCCTGAGGGCACAGCCCATTCCTAACGGGACGAGATGAGCTAAGACCCTCTCCTGGACCAGCTCGGGCTACCTGGTCAGAATGCCATGTCTGCCAGTCTTGGCCGCTGTCCCCCACACGGGTGTGATTAGGTCACATCGGGGCCCATCTGCAGCCCTGGTCCCTCTGGTTCTGCTTCAGGGTCCAGAAGGTCCGAGTCAGGGACAGTGAGCGGCAGAGCTTGGGACCCAAAGCTGACAGCATCGGGGCTTGAGGGGGTGCTGGGGCCGCACCCCCCGCACCAGGCCCAGCCCGTACCCTGCGAGCAGTCCAGCTGGTCGGCAGGGAGGGACCGACTGTAGTGACACCTGGGGGCTCAAGGGCTGTCGAGGAGCCGCAAAACACACTCCCAGTATGGTGGCATTAGGACCTAGACACAGGTCGTAGGTCACAGGAAGCACGACGTTACCGTCACCGATACAGCAGCAGAGCCAGGTGGCAGGGAAATTACCCATGGGTGGGATCTGTCTGTGACCCTTGGTACCACCCTGCTGCCCTGGACACCGGACACTGGTCACCAGAACAGCTCCCTCAGACCAACTGAAGGTCAGGTGGCCAAGTGCTCTTCACACACCCACACCCACACACCCCCACACACCCTCACATTCCACACACTCACACACCCACATATCCTCACACCGTCACACCCACACACCCTCACATTCCATACACCCACACACCCACATACCCTCACACCGTCACACCCTCACACCCACACATTCCATACACCCACACACCCACATACCCTCACACCAATACCCTCACACCGTCACACCCACACACCTGCACACACCTCACACCCACACATTCCACACACTCACACCCCCCCACAGCCTCTCACACCCTCACACCCACACATTCCACACACCCATACCTCTCACCCACACACCCACACCCACACATTCCACACACCCACACACTCATACCCCCCCACACACATATTCCACACACCCACACACTCACACCCACACATTCCACACACCCACACACCCTCTCACCCTCACACCCACACATTCCACACACCCACATACCCTCACACCCACACATTCCACACACCCACACACTCACACCCCCTCACACCCACACATTCCACACACCCATACACCCACACACACACACCCTCTCACCCTCACACCCACACATTCCACACACACCCCCACCCACCCCCCCACTCATTCTACATACCCACACCCACATTCTATATACCCACAAACTCTCACCCCCCAAATACACCCCCACACCCTCACACCTACCATTCCACACACCCACACACTCACACCCACACACCTGCACCCACACACACCCGTACCCAAACACATGCACACCTGCACACCCACACATTCCACACACCCACATACTCACACCCGCACACCCACCTGCACACACACCCACATACCCACAACCACACACTCACACCTGCACACTCACACACCCTCACACCCCACACCTGCACATGCATGTGGGAGGCAGGTGAGGCGTCAGGAGCACGACTCTGGGTGGGATCCAACCCTGGCCACGTCCACCTCCCTGGGGTGTTTGTCATCTAGTTGCGTCAGATGACAGGAGATGTACACAGTGTGCGGAAGAGGCAACCAGTGCCGCAGGTGTCAGCTCTGACCCTCTCAGCCTGGGTGGCCCTGGTGGAGGGACAGGTCCACCACGGCGCCTGCCTTTCTTTTTAAAAATACCTTTATTTTATTTCTTGTTTTTTTTTTTTTTTATGTGGTGCTGAGGTTCGAACCCAGTGCTTCACACAGACTGGGCGAGCGCTCGGCCCTGAGCCCCAGCCCCAGCCCTTCTCCTTCTTTTGTGATTATTCTAGTTTATTTCTATTTTGAGCCCTGTTCTTCTGTGGCTCCCTGAGTCCCAGTCAGTCTGGGGACACATCTACTTTTTTTTTTTTTTTGGTACCAGGGATTGAACCCAGGTACGTCCCCAGACCTTCTTAGCTTTTATTTAGAGACAGGGTCTCGCCAAGTTGCTTAGGCTCTCACTGAGTTGCGGAGGCTGGCCTCTAACTTGTGATCCTCCTGCCTCAAATTCCTGAGTCGCTGGATTACAGGCCGTACCACCACACTCGGTTTTAGGATTGAAAAAAAAATTAGAGATGCACCTCCAGCTCACCATGGTCCATATCAGTCCTGGGGTCCTAAGCCTGCCCTGTTTCACGTGGACCAGCCACTTAGCTTGGTCCCTGTGGATAAGTCCAGAACTCACAAGTGGGATTTGGAAGATGAAAGGACAAAACTTTTGTGTCTAATTTCATGGAAGTCACATCACCACCCTGAGGCTGGTCACGTGCTAGAGAGGGGGAAGGGATAAATGGCCAATTCTATCAGCCACACAAGGACAGAGTGGACACTCATGGGGCCAAATGTAGGACTGACGCCGCACCTCACTGCGATTAGAAGGCAGCGGCCACTCTCAGCTCCTGGCTGCCCTCTCCAGGTGGGGGGCTGCTGGCCTGCGCCCTCTGTGCCCCTGCAGTTTCTGTCTCCTGCAGCCAGTTCTGGGGGCCTGCGGTTCCTTGAGGTGACCCGAGTTCCAGAGCAGTCCCCAGCAGGCTTCCCACCTCCTTCATCCCAGAGCTGGGGACAGTCCCTCCTGGCACAGACCCTGACAGGCTGCTGCCCTCTGACAGCAGGTGCCTGCTGCCCTGCACGGGGTGGGCTGGTGTCCTCTGGTGGCTGAGTGCTGCTGTGGGGCCCACCTCAGTGGCCCCCAGGGAAAAGCCATCTGGACCTTGGGGACACAGGTGTGCCCATATGCAGTTCTCAGCACGCTGGCCAAGGAAGCATTCTGGGCTGTCCTGGGGCTGCGGTTGGTAGATGGCTGTGCAGGGTGGGGACAATGTTCTTTCCATCATCCCTGTCCCCTCAGCGCTGGATCCCCCCCCACACATCATGCCGGGCAGCTTTGGCTCCTCTGGTCATTGAGCAAGGTCACCACTGAGTCCTGATTCCAGCCACCAACCAGAGAGGCCGTGACTCTCCTCCAGTTCTGTCAACCAGCCTGTCGTACCCGGATCCCCAGCCTTGGCGCCCGATCAGTGACACCAACCTGCTCGAGTGCGGGGCACTGCTGGCCTGGCCTGATGTGCTGACCTGCTCCTCGGGCTCAGCCAGGATGGACGGGCAGGACGTTGCCAATCTCTCTAGGAGGGAGCCCTCCTGGGCCACGGTGCCCTCCAGGAATCCAAGGGCCCAGTCGTGGGCCAGGTGCCGTCAGGCCGCTGTGGGTCTGAGGGAGACGGGGCATCCCAGGGAGAATCTGCCCAGGTGAGATGGCCCACAGTGACCACCTGAGACATGCAGAGCAAGCCACCTCCCCTGGCAAGGGGCCTCAGAGCCACCTGGATGTTCCAGATGCTCAGCGTGCCCCAGATGTCCCCATACTAAGTTCCAGCAGCCCAGGGGATGTCCCACCTATTGCTGGTGGGATGTGGTGAGGCCGCGAGGCTCCCTGATGTGTCCCGTCAGCTGCGTGCTCTCGGGGGGTCCCTGAGCAGCCACGTGCTGTCGTGGTTGGATTCAGGAGCTTCAGCCATGGCTGTGGCAAGGAAGGGTGTCCTCTTGGCCTGTGGAGCTCTGAGGCTGTGAGACTGACTTGACAGAAGCCAAGGGACCTGGGCCCCTCTTTCTGTTAAGTCCCTGCCCTCCCCTCAGCCCTGAGGCCAGCACTGCTGTCCTGGTGGCCACGTGCAGCAGCCCTGAGATCTCAAGGCAGGTGCCCTGCTGGCCCTTGGTCAGTCAGCCGCAGGCACACAGTGACGTGGCTGGCTGATCCAGGGTGACATCCTCATGCCATCGGGGCCCGGAATCCTGTCCACATGTTGACATGGTCAACATGTCAGAACTGCCCTCAAGTCTAAGGACATGGCCGAGCCAGTCTCAATCCTAACTTTGAGGCCCGCATCCAGACCCCGGCTCATAACTGGTTTTGGGGGCCAGGTGCCATCAGGAGATAGGCCTGCGGCAGGCCTCTGGCCCTGGAAGGTCCATGTGAAGGGCCACTAGCCAGTAAGAGGTGTGAGCGTGTTGCAGGGTCCAGGGCGGCTCTTGGGGTCCCGGAGCAGCAGGCACAGAGACGGGGCTGTGATCTGGGCTGAGGGAGGACGGGGATGAGACCCTCTGCCCTGGGATGGGTCAGTGCCCTGGGAAGGTCTGGCCCTGCGGAACCTGCCACCTGCAGGGGCAGGCGCCTGTGGAAGACCCAGGCCACGCTGTCCACAGATATTGTCCACCACAGCCGGCCACAGGGAGTGAGCTGCTGGAGACACCTGCAGCAGTGACCCGTGTGCCCCCTGGGAGGCCAGAGCATGGTCCAGGCTGGGACCTCAGAGGGTGTGTGGAGCTGCCCGCCTGGTGGGGAGCATAGCCTGAGAGTTGCAGGGCTTCTGCCCTCCAGAGGACACTGGAACCTGGTGCTGGACAGCGTCCCCCAGGTCCCATGTTAAAGGCTGGTCCCCAGAGTGGCACCGTTGAGGATGGGTGGGAAGGGGCCTGGTGGGAAGAAGTTAGGTCATTGGCAGGGTGTGCCCTCGAACGTGGCCGTGGGACTCCCGTCCCTTCCATCCGTCTTCTGCTTCCTGGCTGGAGATGACACTGATTTGCCCGCCACCTGCTCCCCTGTGGCCCTTGCCAGAGGCCCAAAGTCATGGGGCCACCCAATCTTGGACTGGCACCTCCAGAACTGTGAGCCAGAATACGTGTTTTATCTTTATAAGTTAATGGCCTCAGGTCTTTCGTTACAGTGGTGTGCAGCTGACTCGATGGACATGTCTTTCTGCCCTCGGGCCGGGCAGGGCTGGCTTGTTGCCTTCTGTTGGCGAAGCCTGACCTCCTACCAGCTGCCAGCAGGGCCCAGCTACAGATCACCAGGCAGGCAGAAAAGGGTGCATTTGGAAACGGGTGGCCATAAATCGACAAGTGAAATGGGAAGACATGGGAGGCTGGGGGAGACGGGGGAGGCTGGGAGAGAGGGGGAGGCTGGGGGAGAGGGGGAGGCTGGGGGAGGGGGGAGGCTGGGGGAGAGGGGGAGGTATGGAGTGTGGAAAGTGTGGATGTGGGGAGCACCTCTTGCGTTTCATCTCACTGGACAGAAGCAGGTCTTCAGGAGGGTCTCAGGACAGCCAGGTGGGCGTGGGGTTGGAAGCTAGCTCTGTGGAGTGACTGGCAGGTTCTGGATGATGATAACGGGGACACCCCACGCTGGGGCAGGAGCAGTGGGCGCAGGGTTCTGGTCCCCCTGTGGTGGAGGCTCCTGCCCCTCTGGGCCCTTCCACAGGGCCTGTCTGCAGGCCGCCATTCTACGTTGGGGTGGGACAATATTAAAACCAGAGGCTCCTGGTATGCAGGTGGCTGTCGCCCATCGCACAGGAGCCTGGTTCCATGGATCGTTCCCTGCTCACTATGGGGGTCAGCGCAGCTCTGATGGCAGAGGGACTTCCGGCCATCCCTGGGTGGATGCTCTGGAGTTCCAGGCCAAGGGAGCAGCCTGGTCCCCCTTGCCTGCTGTCCACTTCCCTCTGTGAACACGGGACTTGTCCGTCTTGCCTGTGGCTATGCCTGTGTCTCTAGCACCTCACAGGACCCAGCACACAGTAGGTCCTCAGAACACTTCCATGAACGTGGAGAGTTTTCTGTTGCTGGGTCATAATGACCCTGAACACAGCAGCTTTCCAATGGCCACGCGGCTCGCAGTTCTGCAGGTTGGGGGTCCAGCACCGTGGGAGGTCCCCAGCTGGAGCTGGGACCCTCTCCACCTCAGGGCTTGTGGCCTCGCGCTGTTCCTGGTTGCGGGAGGAGGCCACCCTGGTCCTCAGGATCCCTCTGTCTTCAAAGCCAGCAGGGGGACCTCCCACGCTTTGAGTCTCTTGCACTTCAAATCCCTGAGTTCAGCCTGGGGTCTTTTAGGAATCACCCAGGAAAACCTCCCTTTCTGTCCCCTGTGATGTCACCAAGTGCATCGTGTTCGCGGTCCTGGGGCTTCTGCAGGGCAGGAATCTCGGGGCTCTAGGGCCTCTGTTTACCAAGGACGGTAAGAAGGACGGAGCTGCTCACTCCAGCCTCGCTCTTCCCCTCAGGAACGGTTTCCTGCCCAGCCCTCTGGACACAGCTCTCTGGTGGCCGGGAGCCACTTCTTCTTCTGCCTGTGGTGTCTGCAGAGCCCTGTGACCTGGCTGCAGGCCTCCACTGGGGCCTCTGCACTGGTGCTGTGGTCCTACCTCAGGGCCTTTGCACTGTCTGCCCCCACTGCCTGCAGGGCTCTCTTTCCTACCCGTGAGCCTCATTCCCTCAGACTCGGTAAGTTCTTGCTCAAATGTCACCTTTTCACATCCTCTCCCCTGCTTAAAGCCACCCCCTCCCGCACTAAAAATACTCTCTTTCCTTGCTGAACGTCTCTGCTCTCGTTTCCATCTGACCTGGTGCTTGGTTTACTTATTTTCGGGGCTGACGGCCTGTCTGTAGCACCTCTGTCCACCTGGGCTGGGGCTTTGTGGCCTGGACTCTCTGTCGTGTCCCCTGTGCTTGCGACGGTGCCTGGCTCACGGCAGGGCTGGAGTGAATGAGGCAGAAGGAGAGCGGCCTTTGCTTTCTGAGCCTCCTTCTCCCTTTCTGCTGGAGACCGGGCTGAGGCCTCCTCCCCGCAGCCTGGTTATGTAACCAGGGCTCCTTGACGGGGCTGTCAGCGCCGCGTCAAGTGGTTATATTTAGTGTTTACAGCCTCTGCGCTGCGCTGCCGGAGCTCTCGCGGAGAGCTCTGGGAATCGGGCCTGGCTTCAACAGGGAGAGAGGCTGCTGCCTCCATCCCAGGGGGCCTGGGGGCTGGCAGGACACCTGCTGTGGCCGCAGCCAGGCAGCCCTGACCTCAGGGCCAGCATCATGCTCCGAGTGGCCGAGCGAGGCTGCCAAGGGAGTTCTGCTCTGTGAACCACAGAGGGCAGGTGGAGGGTGGGAGTGGGCAGAGCCGCTGGAGGCCAGGTCTAGAGCTCTGCAGGAAACATGCTCTTCCTCTGTGGTCCTCCCTGGACGCCAGCTCTTCCTCCCTCTGGAGAAGATGCCACTTGTTAGCCGTGTAAACTTAATCCAGTCACTTAACCTCTTTGGGCCACGCTTTAGGGAAGCCGGTTCTGAGCCTGAGGCGAGGCGTGGGCTACTGGTCAGCCCCAGGATGGATGTCCACCTTCTGGGGAGGAAGAGCTGGCGTCCAGGGAGAAGCAGAGGGAGGAGGATGTGTCCTGCAGAGCTCTAGACCTGGCCTCCAGCCCCCTCCGGAGGCCTGGCTCTGCCCACACCCTTAGGCTCTGCGGGCCAGCCCTCCCTCACAGGAGCCCCTGGGCTTGCCCACCTTCCTTGCCGTTTAACGAGACCCTGTTCTAAGTGCTGGCCCACAGGGTGTGGGGGAAATGCGTGTGAGCCTTCCAGGAAGCGCCTTTCAAAGGGAAAGACGGGCTCTTCTGTTCTTCCTTGCCTGATTGCTGGAATTTGAACACAATGACAGGCACTCAGCAACCCTTTTGGACTAGGAGTGACTTGGGGTGTGGAGGCCAGTAGCAGAGGCAACGGAATAGAAGGAGCTTGGGTTCTGGGTACCACGGCCCTGGGTGGTGGCAGGCCAAGGGGGGTGTCCCTCGAGAAAGACTGTGTTGCTCCCAGCTCCTCAGCCCCCCTCTGTCACAAGGGCTGCAGTTCCTCCTGCTCAGGGCTGGACCTCCTGCTCACTCTGTGGGCCCTTCCCATGGCCAGGGTCACGCTCTGCCCATGGGACCTTAGCAGGCAGGATGCAGGCGGGTCCTTGGGACTGCTGAGGTTCCACCACTGTCTGGAGGGCTGTGCCACGGGGCCTGCTGGCCCAGGGCAGCCAGCGAGGTCTGAGCTGCAGCTTGCAGAAAAGCCCAGCTGAGGCCCGCTGGGGTCAGCTGACCCTCGGCCACACTGTGGAGGTGGGGGCGAGTCTGGCTCGGGTGGTTGGTTACACGGCGTCATGTGCTGACAGCTGCCCTCGGCAGGTCCCCCACAGCACCCAGTGGTGGCTTGCTTCCCTTCCCTTTGTCCTGTGCCCAGGCTCCGGCCTCACCTGGAGCATCCTCCCAGTCTGCCTGGTGGGGGGAGGCCCATCCCGGAGCCCCGGAGCCTCAGCCCATCTCTCCTGCCATGCCCTCTCAGGAGTGAGGCCTGCAGGGGGAGAGGCTAGGGCACGTGGCTCAGAGGTCCCTGCTCAGCGCTGTGATAGGGAGCAGGTGGGGCACCTTCCCTGGCAGTGGCACCTGTCACAGAGAGGTCCAGGGTAGTGCTGGGTGGCAGAGAGGCCTCGCCTCAGAGGGACACTGGCTGCTGCTGAGTCGATGGGACCATGTGTCCTCAGGTTCCCAGAAGTGTCCCTGCACGTCTTGGGGGGTTGGTGACACAGACATCCCCAACCCAGAGGCTCATGCAGGGGTGACCTGCCATTGACAAGGGAGCAGCTGACCTCCCCGGCACTGGGTCAGCCACCAGCCAGTCCTCGGATCCCATGGTGTCACCTGGGCTGGGGTTCTTCCCTTCTTGCTTTATTTAGTCACGTCTAAGAGACAGCGTTGTGTGTATTTATACAAGGAGGTGGTCGCAGTAGGATCAGGTGAAGTGGCCGAGGACGCTCCATCCAGGGACTTCTCACAGTGCAGCCACCCAGGGCAGGTGCACGAGTGGACACAGAGCCCAGCCTTTGGCATCTCTGAGGCGTGGGAACTTCAGTGGCAGGGACTCTGTGTTCTCTGTGGGTCCCGCTCTCCCAGACCACCCGACTCTGAACCCAGCTTCCACCCAGAGGCCTGCAAACCCGGGTCCCTGCTCCCTGTTCACATCAGTGGAAGCAGCTCAGCCGCTCTCGGTGCTGACCAACATGGTCTCACTGGGGTCATGGCTGTAGCTGTGGCCTTGTCCCCCTGCAGTAGCTCTTTGTGGTCCTATTAGCAGTAGTGTCCTCGCGCAAGAGAGGAAGAGCATGGGGGTGGCCAAGAGAGGGTCTTGGGGACAACCAGGTGTCTGTTCAAGCACCAAGTGCCATCGATTGACTTGGGGCACATTGGTAACTCCTGAGCCTCCGTTTCCTCATCTGCAAAGTCCTGTCTTCCTGGGACAGTTCGGTGGCTTGCAGATCTTGGCAGATGGCAGGAGAGGGTGGTCAGGGTCAGCTGACTGGACTGCAGCACACAGCTGGCCCCCTGAGCTGAGGTGGCAGGGCTTCTCCTCCAGGTCGGGGGGCAGCTCTGCACCCTGTGGGACGCTCCGGGCCGGCTGCCCTGTGCCCCACCAAGAATCCCTGCCTTCCACGGAGGGGTCACCTGTGAACCGTGATGGCCCTCCTGCCTAAGGGGACGCGGCCACAGACTCCCTGCGTGGAAGCCCCCCTCCGCCCCTCCTCTGCCTGCTGAATACAGAGCGTGGTTTGGATAGGGGCCGGCAGGGAGGAAGCCCCTTGCCAGCTCTCACCTGCTTTTCACGTTGTCTCCACGTGCAGGGGACATCTGTGGTGTTCATCCTGTCCTCTTTGTACCCATCTTCTGAAAACAGCACCCCTGCTCTTCCCTGGCCCATCCCTCCTGCTCCCAGGCTGGACTCCTGGCTCCTGGGCTGGGCCTGTGACCCAGGGCTGGCTAATTAGCATAGTCCATCCCCCTGTGCATGGTGATTGGTTCAGAGAGAGAGTCAGGTGACCTGAGATGGCCAATGATATTCCTCACCTGTCATTCTGCCCAGATTGAGTACTAAGGGCCCTGAGCCCCTAGAACCAGCAGAGCCTGAGGTCTGATTATTCAAGCCAATATTTGTTCTTGTCGTGTTGGGATTTGAACCCAGGGCCTTGGACATGCGAGGCAAGTTCTTCCCCTTGACTTAGGTTTTTGTCTTTATAAAAACTATAACACCCGCATGAGCGCTGCAGTTCCAGACAAGAACACTCGACTCCTGGTAGCCTGAGTGTTTAGACCAAGAGAGACCAGGGCGGTCAGCACTGCCCCTGATCCCGGCCTCCTGCCCTGCGCAGCTGGACCACCCACCCCTGCAAGACCCGCAGCTGCGCCAACCCTGGGCAGCTAATGACAGGGAATCCCTGCGAGTGCTGGACGCTCTCCCCAGGAAGCCTCCTAGACAAAGACGGGAGAAAAAATGTAATTGGAGAGAAATGAGAAAGTATCTCAAAGCGCGCAGAGGCGGTCAGGAGATAGCGGTGGCGATGGGGACAGCCGGCGGAATGACGAGGCTCTCTGCCACTCCGATGGACTTCTCGCCAGAGCCCTGCTTTATCACTTTAAAGTGATAAATGACAACTAGCAGTGATCCTCGAGCCTTCTAAACTTCCTTGGAACCACCTGCTGGATATTCACAGATTGGCAAGGATAATGAGCCCGTCCCTGGAGGGGGGGACTCTGACGTCATCGAGCAGACGGCACACTTTATAAAGCTGGGCTACAGAACAACAGGGTTGAGGACCGAGCCATCCCCCGACCCTGGCACCGCCGTCCACTTTGGGAATCTGGCTCCGTGCAACTTCACCAAGAGGCTGCGGGGTGGAGACACCGCCCTGCACGCACCTGTGGGGTGTGTTTTGGGAGTTCACCTGAAGAGCTAACCACGCGCATGTGTGACGGACCAGGACTCTCCCTTTCTGGTGGTGGATGGCTGGAAGCCCCGGGCATGCCAGGCAAGTGCTGCACCCTTGTGCCATGGTCCCCACCCCAAGACTTGGTCCTTAGCAGTGACAGTTGTGACCAGAAGCTCAACAGTAGGAAAACTGGCGGAATCCACCCGGGCCTCTCCCCTCAGGACGTACTGCACCCACCATCTGTCTTGTCCCACAGGAGAACGTGCCCAGGGTGCAGAGAGGTGTTTGTCACCATAACTCAGTGCAAAGAGCAGGCTCTCACGGAGGGCGTGCTGCTTTGACGTTTGTCCTCTGAGTTTCTGCCAGGAACATGTGATTTAGGAAATAATCTAACGTTCATAGAGGAAGAATAAAACAAACAGAATTTCCTGATTTTGCTGCCTCTGTCTTTTCAGTGATTTTGTGAGTGGTAGATGCACATTGCTGAGCTTGTCCGACCCTGCCTTTGTCAACATGCAATACCCTGTCCTAACAGCAGAGCTTAAATGATGCTATTTATCACCTCAGTGAGTGGGTGCCTTGGAGCACTCACGGGGTGACAGAGCACCTCAGGATGTTGCCAGGATCTCTTTCTCCTTTGCTACCTGTAGCTGCTGGTGGACACTGTGGTGCCTCATGGTCATGAGGCTGCCAGAGTGCTTCCCATCACACCTGCACTCCACAAGCTGCTAGGAAGGAAGCCGGTGGAAAGCACAAAGGGCCTTTGGCTCTCTCAGTTGTTCATGGACGGCAGCTGCCTTTTGCTTCTCATTGGTTAGAACCAGGTCACATGCTTCCTCCAGAAAAGTCCCTGGCTTCCGGGAATGTGACTGACTGATTCAGTCCCCTGTTCCCAGAGTGGGGTTCCAGTTGCACTTGGCAAACCCCAAATAATTGGAGTTTGGGCAAAAACTTGTATGCAAATGTCTATAGCAGCCCTTCCAAAAAACATCCACCAGCAGAGAACAGAGAACAAATGTGCTGTGTTCACAATGGAGTACTACACAGCCACAAAAAGGAAAGATGCAGTGACACCTGCCACAGTGGGACAAGCCTTGAAGATGAGTGAGTGACAGCCAGACACAGAAGGACACATCTTGTGGGTCTGCTGATGCTGGAGTCCAGCAGTTGGTGGGTGCCAGGGGCTGAGGGAGTGAGTGGGACTAGTTTTCTGTCCGGGATAAAGGAGGTAGTGGTGACAGTCACACAGCAGTATGAGTGTCGAATGGTGTACTTTAAAATGGTCAGAATGGACATCGCGCCTGCATGCCTCGTGCCACCCCAGGAAGCCATCCATGCTAGGCACGGGGAGGTGTCTGGGCTGGGGCACTGCCAGTTATTCATTAGTCCCGTGGTTTCCAGCAGATTCGAAATATGCTGGGAAGTCCCACCCGGCAGGGAGTGCACCCCTGTGTCCCGGCAGGCCAGTGCCCGGTGACACCCAGGGAGCCTGCAGCAGCTGTTCCAGCCAGGCCCTTCCTCCCTGGGCTCCCGCTCTGGGGTTGGCCTGGAAGGGCACTGGTCCCCTCTGGGCTCAGTTTCACAGGTTTATCCAGGCCCAGTGCCACCCCTCCATCCCCCTCCTTGCAGCCCACATTTGCAGGGCTTCCTTTGTGACAGGCACCCCCGACGTCCTGCCTACTGTCACCAGCTACTTGATGAGTAAGACGGGGCTGCGGGTCCAGGGAAGCAGACCGCAGGAGGAGCCCTCATCGGAAGAATAAAGCAGGGGCGGGGACAGAGTGACACGGCCCTCAGAAGAGGTCCCCTCCCCTGCCACAGGCCAGGGCCTGGTCTCTGGACGCGCTGGGCCCTGGCCTTCCTGCTCGTGCGGCCCCTCCCGGCCCCTCCCGGCGGTACAAGGCGACAGTCAGTCCCGTGCCGTTCCGGGCGGGGGCGCCCGCGGGCTCCTGCTCCGCAGCAGTATTTGCAACGGAAAATGGAACCTCAGTCTCTGCAGGACAAGTCGCAACCGGTGGGTCCCGACGCGGCGGCCGCCTGCCGTTGCTCACGTTGGCGGTGCAGAGGCGGAGGGGTCGCTTCGCGGCGGGTCGCGCAGGTGGGCAGGCGCCCGGTCTGGGCCGCGGGCTGCGCTTCCTCCTGTGGCCCCGGTCGGGCCTGCAGTGCCGGCTGCAGCCACGAGATGGCACTGTTGCTCTTCGCTACAGCCTGGCGGGTGCGTGGGCCGAGCCGGGCGGGTGGAGGATGGGCAGCGCCCGAGGGAGCCGCTGGGCAGACGCCTGCTTCGTAGGGGTGGCGGGGCGCGAGCCGCTGGGCCCGGGCTCCGGCTCCCCGCGCTTTCGGAACCAGCCTCAGTTTCCCCGTCTGCACAGGGGGAGACTCGGGGTTGTGCGATCCTTCTGCTTCTGCCCCAGACTGTAAAGTCAGCAGGCAGGGGTGTGTGTGTGTGTGTGTGTGCGTGAGAGAGAGAGAGAAATTCTGGGTATTCAGCGAGGGGTAGGGGTGCCTCGTAGTCACTATTGCCAGTCCCTAGCCTTCCCAGAGTCCTTCAGAATCCGGGAAGATCCCCACCCCCATGACTCCAGGGACAAACCTATTACAGATTTAGGCACACGGTCCTGGTTAATATGCAGAAACCCTCCCCCAACGACAAGATGGGCTGGGGCTGCTCCACACACCAGCTCAGAGAGGGTTAGAGGCTTGTCTAAAGTCACACAGCTGGGGCATGGAAAAGCCACCCTCCTCTCCTTAGTGTCCAGGTCACTCAGCACCACTAGCTGGAGGAAGGCATATCCCAACCGCAGCTCTGCCCTGGAGAAGCAGGGTGGCTCTGTGAGGTGGGATGGGGTGGCTCTGGGCCAACCCCTGGACGGTATGACCCCAGGTTTGTGTCTTGTTGGACGATTTGTGCCTGATCTCAACACACACCCCACAGAAGAACCTCTGGACTCGTCTCTGGTCACAGATCCCCAACACTCACCATCCTAGTCAAGCACATGGTGTCCCTGGGCGTAGGCACCCTGGTCTTTCCCTGCTGAGGCTCTCTCCTGTTTTGTGTGGCCATGTGATTAGTTGCCCCCATCAGAGACTCCCCCAGGGGAAAGGCCCTCCATTTATTTCTGTTTCCAGGCACACAGTAGGTGCTCAACTCTGCACATTCTTATGCATGAGTGGGAGAGATGGGAGGTGGCTGGGGACCCCAAGAGAGGCTGGACAGCGTCTCCAGGACCATCCTCCTGGCTGGGGAAACAGTCGCAGGGAGGGGAGAGAGGGCTCTTCACGACTGCAGGGAGACCTCCAGTCACATTCTCCAGCCACTCCGGGGACTGCCAGGGAGCCTAGAGGGGCTTGGCCAGGGTGTTGGCTCCTTGGGAAGGAAGCCTGTTAGCAGCAACAGGAAAGTCCCTTTATGTCTCCTAATTAACCTGGGCTGGAGACTGGCCACCTGCCCTGGGCTCTTCCTTCTTTCTTTTATCTAGGAAGAGCTGATGCTGCCTCTGCTAATGAGCCTGTCTGTACTAATGAAGCAGGTGCCCGGTCCCTCTCCATCCCCCTCACCAGCTGGGAGGGGGAGAGGATTGTTCTTCTGATGTGAGCTCTGGGCTCAGTGGAGGAAAGTCGGATACATAATAATAATGGCCATAATGAGAATGATAATGTCGACAGCAGATACCTTCACACGGGCACTTATTTCCTAGGTTGGGGCTTTGTCTGCGTTACTGGGGACACTAGGTGAACACTGTCAGGGACAGGGAAACTGAGGCTCAGGGGGGCCGGCTTGCCCCAGGCTGCACATGGAGGGAGTGGAAGAACAGGGGTTCTCCTCCAAGGCTCTAGACTTCCCCAGGCCTCTCCACCGCCCTCATTGACTGTTTGCAAAGTTTGACCCACTTTTCATGGCAAACCGAGACACTGGAGCTAGCATCTCTTATTATGGGGTTGGGGTGGGGCAAGGACTCCACCAGGTGGGCCCAGGAACTTTCCAGGCATGGGGGGATACTGTAGAAGCCCCCACTGTTCCCAGCCCCATGAACTCACTGTTTCCCCTCTTGGCTGGCTTAGGTTGGGGGTCTTTCGCAAAGGAGGACTAGTGGTTTCTGCTTCCCCTGTGACTTGTCACCTCCCTCCCCACTCTGGCTGTGGCCCTTCCCATGGCCTGGAAGAATCTAACCACCGGGCACCGTCGGACCCTGCGTTGGGAACTGGTCGGCGGAGCATCAGGAATGTCCCCTTTCCAGGAGAGAACTCCCGGCCTTCGCCTCTGTGCTCCTCAGGCCTGTGAGACACGGGGAGGCACCTTCTGCATTAAACAAGAGTTCCAGCTTCGCACCCTAGACATCCCCCAGACGCCTTCTATCTGTTCCAGGATCCTTGACCGCGCCCAGCCTGCGCACCCCTCTCCCGCCCGGGTCCCAGAGCTTGCAGACACTCCTCACGTCGCCCCCACTCCCGGGGCATGCCCTCCCCCTCCTCCGCGGGCACCCCCAAGTTGAGCCAGATGTATCACGGGACCTCTAGTCTGCGCTCAGCCTCGCGCTGTCTGTCCCCCGCAGACACCTCCTCTCCAGACGTCGCTACCCCATTCCGAGGGCCCTCCCTTAGCCCCCTGGCCGACCTCGACCTTGGGACCGCCCATCACTACACCCCTAACACGCCAGGATCTACCTGAGGACCCCCTTCTCCGCACTCCGAACCCCTCCCGCGGTCCGCGGCCCCCGCAAACGCCCCAGACCCCGGCTCGGGTCTCCCCAGGCCTCCGCCGCCAGGCGCCCGCCCCCGGGGACGCCGAGGAGTGGCACGTCCCGCCGCCTATCGGCTGGGCGGCCGCCTGGTGCCCCGTCCCCCGGGCGGCGGCCCCTCCCCCCGCCTCCCGGCCCCTCCCTCGCCCGCCTCCCCCTCCTCCCGGGCTCGCTCGTTCGCTCGCTCGCTCGCTCGCTCGCTCACTCTCGCGCTGGCTCGAGGGGCGGCCGGCAGCTGGCGCTGGCAGAGGCGGCGGCGGCGGCGGCGGCGGCGGCGGCGCGACCGGGATGGGACGGGCGCTGGGGCGCAGGAGCCGCGGCGGCGGCGGTGGCGGGGGCCGAGCAACTCGGGCCAAGTGCGGGGCAGCAGGCAAGGGCGCGCGGCGCTGAGCCCGGCAGCCCCAGCTCGCCAGCCGCGCACGGCCGAGCCCGGGAGAGCGCGGAGGCTCAGCGGAGGAGACGCCGCCAGCCCCGGCGCCTGCGTCTGGGGAGGAGCAGCGCGCTGGGAGCGAGCCATGCCCGGCGCCCGGGCGTAGCCGCCGGGGCTGCTCCCGGGAGCCGCGGGCCGGGCCGGGCGCGAGAGGAGCAGCCCCGCGCCGCGCCCACCGCGCGCAGAGGACCATGCCGCCCCCGGGCCGGGCGCCGCCGCTCGGGCTCCTGCTGGCGCTGACTGCGCTCCGGTGCCCAGGTAACGCGTCCCGGGACCCCATCCCCGACCCCGGCCGCCGCGCACAAAGTTGGCTCCTAAACGGGGTGGCAGCTTTCGTTTCTCAAGTCCTTGGCAGCTTCGGTCTCCGGGACTTGCTCCGATCTGGGGAGACCCTGGGAGCGCAGGGGCCCCAGCGCGAGAACCCGCCAGCCTCCCTCTCTAAACCTCCAGCTTTCCTGCGGATCCATTCCGGGCGCACGGGGGCAACAGACGGGATGCGCTCAGCCTCTGGAGGCGGGTGGGGGCGCGCCTCAGCAATCTAGCCCCCTCCCTGCCCTGCCGGGGGACACCCCCCACGTCCAGGTTCAGGCGGGGGTTTAGCTGTTGCAGGGGTCCATGGAGCTCTTCTCCCAGCTGCCCGCTGCCCAAGGTAGCACGGTCCGTGCGTTCCCAGGACACCTGCGGGGCCTTGAGGCAGTCTCAGCCTGCGCTGTCTGGCTGTCCGCAGCCCCTCCCCGCGCCCCGTCGCGCTCCTCTGTTTTCATTTTCCTCAAAGGTACCCCCTCCCCAAGTAGCCTCCTCTAGCCAAGGGCCAGCGGCTGCTTGCTTCCTGAAAACGTGGGTTGTCCTAGCGCCCTGACCCCAAGGCGGGCGAGAGAGGGTAGCAGTGGCCAAGCGGCCCCCAGCGCGCTCAGGGCCGCCTGGAATGTGGTGATGTTCAGAGCCACTGCCCGGGTACTAGCGAGCTGGGCTCCCCGCCGGCACCGGCGCAGCTGTCGCCAAAACACAGTGAGTGGCGAAGGCAAAATAGTCAGGTATTTTCTGTCTTGGCTGGAGTTTGGAAAGCTTTCTACCACCTCGGTGTGGCTGCATGTTGGTTCCAGGGGAAGCTTGTCCTGAAGTGACGGTGCTTCCCCTCCCCCCACCCGAGCAGGGGAGAACGTCTCCAAGGCTGGGATGAACAGGAGTAGTCACGAGCGACATTCATGTGCGTCTGGGAGCTCAATTTTCTAGACCTTTTAAAATACGAACCCATGATTTGGGAGCAGGTAGCTCTTCCCTTAGAAAAATCTCTCCCCATTTGCTTAACAAACAGACCCCACAGCCGGCAGAACACAGTAGAAAAATACAACTTTAACTTTCCAGTTTCAACTGTCTTGGTGAGGTTGCAGTTGGGAGCATATCTGCATGCCAACTTGGTGTGTGATGCATTTGCATGGCAAAAGTAAATATTGTCTTCCCTCCAGATGCCCTTAAGTGACCCCAAATATTTAATAAGACCTTCAGCTTGGGAAACCTTCCCTGAGAGACACCAGGCACTGGCTTTGGCTGGGTCCACAGGGTGGCCTTGGGCTCCCCGTGAATGGATCTTCAACAGCTTGCCTAATGAGCAGCTGCAGGAGCCCTTTTGCTGTGGGGGTTCCTCTGTGGCACATGAGAGGGTCTGCTACTGGGGTTGGGCTGCTTCCTCTCAGCGGAAGCCCTGGGACCTGTTTCCAAAAGTGCACAGTCCCTCAGACTTGAAAATTGCAGTTTTGTCACTATTTTGTTTCTCCACGGGGGTCAGCATTTGCCTGGATGTGCTCGGAAGTGACTCTCGGAAACCTCTCAGAGACACTGCCTGCCTGATGCTTTGTAGGAGAACGTGCTGGTCCCGTCCCTCCCCCAGCAGCGGGAGAGCCTGCGCCTGGCCCTGGAGGCCTGCTTTTGGGGGGGAAGGGGCCCCTTCCCTGAGAGCTGCTGCCAGCCTGCCCCAGGCCCTGCTGCCCTCTGCCCTCCCCCAGGGTCTCAGCTGGACACCTTGGTCAGGCAAATGCCACTGGGGCAGAGTCGCTGTGCCACTGAGGTTCTTGGACGCGCATGTAAGTCTTTATGTTCCCACCAGGGACATAAAGAGACGACAGTTTGAGAACTCTATATTTAGTACTAGCTCAAAAACCAAGGCTGAAATTCCTGAAAGATACCTAGCTGCCTACACTTGGTTCAGAGGAATTAACCAGAGCTTCCTTGGAGCTGGGTGGGTTTTTCAGATGTCTCCGAGGGGCCGGCTGCGGCTCCAGGAGAGGGGCTGGGGGAGCTCAGCGGCAAGGGCGCGCTCCCTGGCGCACGGCTGTGCCTTTGCCCCTTCCTGCGTGGGTAGCTGCCATGGTAAAGAGCGTGGTGGGTGGACTGGCTGCTTTCAGCCTCCGAGCACTGAAGCATATGGAGCTGCGCTTGGGTAGAGTCAGCACAAATCCCCCAGCTTAGCGACCAGGGGGCCCCATTATTCAAGCCACTTTTGTGCCTGCTGTGGCTTTGCAAATTAGCGGCATGGTCACATCCCTGCTGGGGAAAATGAGGTGCCTTGCTTCATTGACCCATTATGCCCAACCCATTATGCTGGGGTCTGTGCAATCGGGTGGGTGGAGCACGCCCCTGGCAGAGGGGCCCTGTGAGTGGGCCGCTGGCTTGCAGGGCAGAGGCACTGCTGGCACCTTGGTGTGGCAAGCAAAATGTTCCTTCACTGTGGTGGTGTTTTGGAAGGGGGGTCTGCCCGTGCGTGGCTGCTCTACGGAGAGGTGGGACCGGGAGGAGGTGGCAAGTGGTATGCAAATGCTGTCACCTCCCCCAGTGATTTAAGGGTGGCACAGTGGAGGTTCCCAGAGTAAATCACTTCATGCCTCCCCCCCCCCCCCACCGGATGCAGGAACCGGGAGGCGTGCGGCTCCTGCTTGAGATCCGCTGCTCGGCGCCAACAAAGCCCCGTGGTTGCCATGATCCAGGGGACAAAGAGAAACCCCTCGCCTGTTGGCTTGGAGTCCGGGAGGGTGGTCTCTGGGCCAGCGAGGCCCTTCAGGAGCCCCATTCCCAGATGAGCCCCCACTTCTATGCGGTTGGGTGGCTCCTTTCTTCTCTCCCGGTCTAGGTTTGAATGGAGATGGCCGGGGATGGAGAGGGTCCATTTCCCTTCAGGCTACGGGACTGGGCAAGTGCACTGCCCACTGCACGAGGGGAGATGGAGGCAGCTGGTGCCACAGGAGCGCTGGGTGACCATGCAGCAGAGTGGTGGACCTTTAGGGGCAAGAAGGTGTTGGGGACACAGGGGAGACAGGGGACAGGAAGGGGCAGTGCCATGCTTGGCGCCACACAGTGGACTGGCCAGGATTCAGGTCCGGATTCTTGCCTCACTCCAACTCCTCTTCTCCACTCCTTGCCTGGGCCTTCCTCACCCCTCCCCTGCCCCTTTGGGTAAAGGAGTTCTGAGCCATCTTCAGGGGCCCGGGACTCCACCGAAGGGGCCCAAGGTCACGGAATGCCAGCTGTTTGGCACTGCCAAGATGGCAAATGTCAACCAGTCGGCCGGGGAGCAGGCCGTCACCACCATGGCGGAGCTGATGGGGCGAGGGTGCTGCTCCCCCAGTCCTCTGCAGTCTGTGCTGGAGGGGCCCCGGGGGCCCTTACATGGACACAGTGGTGCCCCTGGCATTCGGGGGGACACTCATTATCTGCACTTACAGGTGATGTGTAGAGGGAAGGCCAGTCACACGCCTGGGGTCGGGCACAGCCAGGATTCCTTATCTGCCACCTCACATAGCTTTTGCAGAAAGGCCAGGACTGGCCTCTGCATGGGCCGGTCACTCTTCGGTTGCAGGTGGTTCCTAAGCTCTCTTGCTGTGCCCACCCTTCCTGCCCCCTAACTATGTCTCTGCAGCAGGTGAATCTCCTAACCGAGCAGAGGTTCAGAGCTGAGGAATCAAACAGATTGGAGGGCACTCTGCAGGCAACCGGGCTCCTTTAGAATTCCGTGCCCTCGAGGGATTAGAGGGTCCATTAAAGGGCGAGAGGTTGTCAGGGAGAATTCCCCCTCCTTCCTTTTGGTGTCAGGACCTAGTTTTTGCTCTTCGGTATGCCCCAGAATTAGTAATGTCACAAGAACTACCTGCTCATGGCCTGTTCCCAGCCCTCCCCAGACTTGAGCTCTCGGAGTCTTTGATATCCTTATGGGTAGGAACTTCTGTTTGTCCCATTTTACAGCTGAGGACACTGAGGCCCAGAGAAGTGATGTCACTTACGCAAGGTCACACAGCCACTGTGGATGTGAACAGGGGACCTTTGACCCTTCCACATCCCACCTCTTCAGTCAAGAGCTTGGGCCACTTTGCCAGGGAGCGCTGGGTGCTGGGGAGACTGAGCGGATGTGGAGGGCTCGTCCACAGAGGCCACTGGTTCTCCTTGGGGATATCTGGCCATCAAATTTCTCTTGGCAGTTACTGGTATTTAAAAATTGGGATCAATATTGGGATCCAGATTTTTGGCTTCTCTCAAGCAATTGGGAGATCTGGGCAGTATTGGCCTCACCCCTTGACCTCTCTGAGACTCAGTTTCCCCACCTGTAAAATAGGCCCTCTGGGATTTCAAGGTTATTGGGCAGCTGTTGAGGTTAGGGGTTGGGGTGTGTCCAGCTGGGGAGGCTGAGGCTCAGAGGAACCCTCAACCCATGAGTGGCGGGGTAGTGGCTCCTCCCCAGAACACCTGAGGGCACCTTCTTGTCCTGGAACCTTGCCTCAGTTTCCCTGCCCTCAGCTTGGAGCGTGTGACCTTGGGGCTTGTACTCCAGGGCAGCTTGGGCAGTGGTGGGGACAGGCAAGCAGCCCCCAGACATACCAGAGGGAAACCCCAGATGTTCGTTTGAGCTTCTCCTTGTCGAGGTGTGGTGATAAGATGGGATGTGGCTGGGTGGGCATTCTGGGAAGACTTCTTGGAGGAGGTGGCAGTTTTCTTCTCTGAGACCTAAGTAACCAGAAGGTGCCATCCTGGGGGAGTCTTCCAGGCAGAAGAGTGTGAGTCTTTGAAAGTCTCTCTGCACAGTGTCTGGTGCAGGGCGAACACGCCAGCCGCCAGCCAGTGCATCTGTCCCCGTCTGTCTATCTTTCCAACAGTCACATAGGAATGAGCCCTGAGCACTCAGGACTCTGGGGGGACAGAGGACACACGCCCTGTGCCTAGGTGCTGCCATCCTGTGGGCTGAGACGGCCACAGAGCAGGCACATGCTTGAGTGCGGGGCTGCAGGGAGGGTCAAGCAGGCTGTCACCCCTTGCTCCATGGGGTGCTGGAGTTTGTGTCTTCCCTTGGGGCAACCAGACTCTCAATGGCCATTCTCTGCTGGGGGAAGGAGAGAGGGATGCTTGGGTCCCTTGTACTTGAATTCCAGTCCCTGGTCTCTGCTGCATCACCCATTCCGCCCCTGGGGTGCTGCGAGCTGAAGTCCCCGACACTGGACTCCTTAGCTGATCAATACCCTCTCCTTGTGTTTCGGCCCCAAAATAGTTACATAAAAAATCGATAGAGTGCAATTTGATTTGCCGGATTTTATTACTGAGGTGGTGGAGTGTCCAGCTCCGCCGTGCTTCTGAGCGGCATCTTGTGGTGCTAGCCTGAATTAACCCGTTGGGGGCACCAGCTCCTAGTGGCTGTGGAATCCGGGTCCTGGAGGTGAGACAGCCAGCAGCGTTGCAGCGACTGCTCAGTGCTCCGAGTGCCTCCCGCCCGGGCTCTGAATGCACCGCAGCCAACAGGCACGAGAAAACGCAGGGTGACTCTGGAGCCTCCCTAGCCGCCCGCGGGATGCAGCCCTGCAGTGGCCTGCGTCCCTCGCTGCCTTTGTTTCCTGTCCGCCACGCTGGGCAGAGGACTCCTTGCTCATCCTGCCTCCAGGGGTGTCCCCTCTGTCCTGTGCCATCTGCTGCTGCGGGTTGCTGGGTGTGCCAAGAGGCCAGGGCAGTGGGGAGTGGGCGCTGTGGGGGGGGGCTGTGGGAAACGAGGACAGAGGAGGCCACCGCTCTTACAGCCGCTTCATCCCCATGGCATGCCGAGTGGGGAGGGCTGGGGGGCAGCATGGTGTGGGTGGGAAAGATTATTTTGCCAACAGTGTTTTTTCTGGGTGGCAGGGAGTTGGGGCTCCTCCAGGCCCGCGAGGGACCCAGTGCCTCAGGCCCCTATCTGCCTGCAGACTTCTCCTGTGTGTTGCTGGGAGCCGTGGATATCAGAGTCCAGGTTGGGGGTTCTCGGCCTCCCCGGGACTCAGTTTCCCCATCCTCTGGCCCCTGCTGGTCTCCTTCCTTGGACCCGTCTCCATCCCTCTCACCCTGCTCGTCTGTCCTTGTCATGTCTACGCCTGGCTGGGAGGGCAGTGTTCTCGGGGTTGGTGATGGGACAGAGGCAGGAGGGTGGAGATCCTGTCCTGGGGGTTGGCATGTAGGTGGCAGACCCCGAGCCACAGGCAGCTGAGGGCAGGAAGCCCTGAGGGGGAGCGTGGTGCAGGGGGGCAGAAGGGGTGCCCTCGGGGGGCTGGGATTGAGTAGCCATCAGTGAGTGGGCCTGGACAAGGACCTTGGGGGGAGGCGGCCTGGCAGCTGTGCTGCAGGCAGAAGAAGAGCCAGTGTGGAGGCCCTGAGGTCAGAATGTGGCAGGGACAGAGGAAGAAAGAGGTCAGTGAGGCTGGGTTGAGTGAGTGGAGGGACGGCAGTGGAAATGGGCCAGGGGTGCCAGGGACCAGACCCTGCGAGGACTTGCCTTTTGCTCTGGGATGGGAGCGGTCGGCAGGTGTGAGCAGTTGAGTTGAGGACGCTGTGGCCCATGCGAGCAGAAGCAGGGCGACCCTGAGGGGCTAGGCGGTGACAGTGGTAGCTGGGAGGACAGGAGGAATGCTGGGTTTGGTTAGTGGGAAAGTTGAGCCGCACTCAGTGCATTTTGGACTCACTCAGTACATTTTGTTGAGCGCCTACCACGTGCCTATCACTGTACTTAGAATTGGGACCAAATCAATCTCTGTTAAATGATGAAATTAACAAACAGGACTTGATCTGTGAGTTGGGCTTTTGCTTTGCATGAGGTCTCCCGAGAGCCCAGTGGAGAAGTCTGGCCGTCTGAACCTGCAGTTTCACATCTGTGACACGGGGAGGTAGCACATCAGGAGAGTCAGTCAGGAGGGCTCGTGGCATGAGGGACACAGAGCACTTGTTAGCATAGGGTCCAGCACACTAAGTGCTGCGTCAAGGTGGCCCTTACCAACATCACCACCACAATGGCTGAGGGAGCGGGGGCTGGTCACGCTGGCACCAGGCAGAGTCTGGGTTTGATTTGTGACCTGTTGGACTCTGGTGCTCATTTTTTCTGCTGAAACCACTAACATTGAAAGAACCCAACTCTTCCCGTGTTGATGTGATTATTCTGGTACGGTTTATTGTTCATTGGCTGATGCAGGTGTCCTCGCTTTCTTTAGTAGATGCAGTAGCGAAAAGTTGTGTGTCGATCAAATTCTATTTCCTCCATCAATTTCAGGGACGTTTTAGAGTTGTGTAAATGCCCTCTGACCCTGTGCTGGCCTTGGCTCCTGACATGTCGCTTGTTGTTTTCTGCACCCTTTAAGCCAGGCATTAGCAAACTGTGCTCTATGCACAGTGTCTGGCCCCCCTACTTGTGTTTGTAAATAAAGTTTTATTGGAACACCATCATGCCTGTTTGTTTACCTAGTGTGCATGGCTGCTCTGGCACAACCCTGACAGGGTGGAGCAGTTGTGACAGAGATTGTGTGTTTGTCCTACAAAGCTCAAGTGAGCTACCTACTTCTGGCCCTGTTTAAGGCAAAGTGTGGCTGAAGTGGTCAGGCGGGGCCTTCTCAGTGGATGTACATTTACAGCACTTTGAGTGTGTTCAAGGGCAAGGAACTCTTTCTAATGTCAAGAGAAAAAAATTATTCAATTCCCCAACAGAAAAGAATTGTGGGTTTGGTATCTCTGGGTTGAAAAAGAAAAACATATTGATTGAAAGTCGCCATCAATTCAGTAATGCTTTTGAACGCGTGGGTTTTGGTAATTACAGTAGCATTTATGTAACGTTTTAAAAATAGTAGCACATGTGTGTGCGAGCTATTTTTGCTCTGCAGGCAAAGCTCCATGGCTCGCAGCTCAGAAGACCCCTTGGAGGGATTCTGCTGGAGGGAACTGGTACCCAAGGAACCCACTGGCTGGCTATTTTATGTTCCAGGTGACTCCAGTCAGTGGCTCTCTTTCATGATCTGGTGTTTTTTTTCTTACTGGATGGTTTTAAAGATGAATGTAGCCTTCTCTGTGTTTATCTTTGACTCTGAGGCTTATGATGCTTTAAATGCTGAGATTTTGGGTGTACTCATGGAGACGACAGGCCAAACACAGGAGTATGTCATTGTTTGAGTCTGGATTCTCTTGGTTGCCAGGGACGGGAGTGGGAATTACCCTTCCCTGGAGCTGGGAAGCTCAGGAGGGAAACAGGTTTAGGTCTGGCTGGATCCAGGAGCTCTCAATTCTCACACTCAGAGCTTCTGCTCTCTCCCTTGACCTCCTGGCTCTTTTCCCCTGTGCTGATTTCGTTCTCAGATGGGCTTTCTCTACTTGGTGGCAGAGCCAGCTACAGTCAGCTCCAGCCTTTCCCCTGACTGGCAGAAGTCACATGTCACTTTCCGAGTTGTCCCAACAGGAAACCGAAGACTCAGACGTACTGGACTAACTTGGGTGGGGTGCTGACCCCTCAGAAGGAACAGGCCTGCGGTGGAAGAGGGTGTCTGATCGGCCATCTGTGAGCCAGAAGCTCACCTGTGCTGCTAGGATTGGTACAGGGTTATGTCCCAAAGGAGAGTCTGGGAAGCAGATTCCCCGCCTGTGAAGGGCAGCCCTCACCCTGCCTGCTAACGCCTGCCCTTGGGCGGCCCCCAGCCCAGGGACACTTGATCATGCCTGGAGCTCACAGAGTGCAGTTGCTTTGGAGCAGATGTGGGACATCCAGAATGTGCTATGAAGGAGCCACTTGCTCTCTGGCCCAACCACCCCACTTCCAGGGGGTCCACAGCTCGTGGGAGCAATAGCACCCTTGGAGCAGGCACGGGCCGTTTCAGAGGCTGTGCCCAGTGGGTGACGTCATCTGTCTCCTCTCCATGCTGGGTGCTGCCTGCGCCACCTGGGCATGTTGTCTTCTGGGGGAGGTGAGGTGTGGGGCGCTCAGGCAGGGAGCTAGCCTTGGTGACCCCAGGGGCGGGGTGAAGGGGTGAGGCTGCAGAGCTGGGGCGGGGTGGTCGCCAGGCAGAGGCAGGCGGCTCTGGCTGCTGTAGCCAAGGTAGTTCTGATATCAAAGAAGACAGCCTGCTCTCCCAGGGCTCCTGGCTGCCATTGGGGCTGGGGGGACCTTCTGACTCTGCTGGTCTGGGGGCTCTGAGGCCTGCAGCTCTGTCACCCAGGAGAGGTGCTGCTCCCTGGGACAGGGGAGCCTGGATGGGTGGTGCTGGGGATGCCTGTTGAGACTGGGCCCAAGAGGGAGTGAGGAGATTCAAAACTGTGATGAGGTTTCTCTCATCAATAAGATTCTGAAGTCAAGTTCAGGATGGTTCTGGGGACTCTGTTCCCTGGAGTGCTCCCTCCTTTCCACCATTTCAAGGTTCTGGTCTTTGTCCTCATGGTCCAAGATGGCATCCACAGGTACAACCATCTCATCTCCATTCCAGGTAGCAGGATGGGGGAGCGGATGAAGATGGGGGAAGGATGTGCACAGCTGTCTTTTAAGGACGAGTCCATGATGCTTCTCTTACTCTCCGTTGGCTAGGCTTCGTCACAGGGCCCCATCTAGCTGCAAGAGAGCCCGGGAAATTCAGTCTTTATTTTAGGTTGCTAAAAGTCAGGGTTCTGCTACTGAGGAAAAAGGAGAGAAAGGACTGGGGACAGCTGGTTTCCCCACTGTGGTCTGGTTTGTGGGGACAGCCTCAGCAGGTGTGGGTTGACTGGGGAACAGAGTGAGCGCCCGGCTGCACGGAGTTTGAATGTGTGATCTCACTCTGCCAGGTCCTGGGCGGTGGAGTTTTTCTGGTAAATACAAGGAGCCTGGCTGATGCAGGACGATCTCTGTCAAAGACATTAACGTGGTTTTAGAAATGCTACCAATGGGTCCGAGTTCCCTTTTAATCCCCTGGTCTCCCATAAGGTAGCCATTCAGCGGCCCGTGGTGTATTTCTTCCTACTGGAAATGGATCAGAAATTTCTTTTTGTACATCCACACCCGTCTTTTCCCCAGCCTGTGTGGCTGCCTCTCCTGGGGCACAGAACATGACCTCCTCCAGGTGGACAAGGTGTGTTGGTGATTTCCTCCATGTCCTGAGGTCGGGACCCTAAAGGCAGAAAGGCTTCAGAAGGAGCAGTGGTGGGTGGAGGGGAGCCCAGCATCTCCCCCACTGAGGGCAGCCAGCGTGTGGCTGAGTGGTGGTAGAGAAAGAGCTGACATGTGAGGGCATGGAGTCACAGGACACCGGGAGCCAGCGACAGCTGGGGGTGGAGAAGGGCACCGTAGGGGGGTGGTCTGTCCCCTGTATCCAGGCCTCCTGCCCAGGGTGCTGGTCCTCGAGGGTAGGGCCAGCCAGTGCTTCCCAAGTGCTGTGCCCGCTGGTTCTGGCGGGTGATTCCCAGAGGCCTTGGAGTGCCAGCCTTTGGATTCATGGTATTTCTTCATGTTCTGGAAGTTTCCATTGAACAACAGGGACATCCTCCCAGTTCTCCAGTGTGTGCCTCTGAGCTTTCAACACACACAAACACACACACACACACACGTTTTTAATGCAGAGGGTTCTCTAAAAAGCACTGGGAATTTATGATGAAAATTTTATTTCTTTATATGATATTTTTTCCCTTTTCCACCCACCACCCCCCCCACGCCCGGCCCAGTTAAGCGGTTTTCTTTTAGATTTAGGGGCCAAGTGGCTGGGAGGGTCGGCATAGTCCAAAGTGGCCTTGTCTTCCTGGGGGACCAACTTTCCTGTCGTGGCAGATCATTCCTAGGGGTGAGAACACCACTGCCTCAGGTGGCCCAGGGTAACACGAAGGAGGAAAGGGCCTGAACTTCTTCCTCGGTCCTCGCTGTCCTTCGGGCTTCCTCCTTCCTCTCATTCCCCGTCTTTTCCTGCAAGTTCTAGACAAGCGTCAGAGCCAGACAATGAGCTGCTCGGGACCACCCGGCTTCACGTCGCGGGCTGCTTCATTCTAGCTGTTTCTCTGCAGCTGCACAGCTCCTGCTAACTTTTCCACCGCAGACCCCAAGGGCTGTGCTCAGGTGCTGCCTGGCTCTGTGACCTGTGGATGAGTTACTTAACTTCTCTGGCCCAGGGCACTTCCATCTGTAAGTGTGGCGAGCAGCCCTGCCCCTTGAGATGCTGTGAGTCCTCTTCTCATTCAGCCAGTGTTTGATGAGCACCTACTGCGTGCCTGGTGCTCATTTGTGTGTTTTTGCTCATGTCTTCTCCAACGTCATTTCATATCCAAATCCTGTCATCTGATGGTGGCGATCTTCCATTCTTTCTCTTTCGGGGAAACCACGTCTGCCTGCTCTGAAGCCCCGAGGTTTGACCATCCCAACTTTCTCCTTCTCCCAGGGTGGGCTCATGACCTGGCCAATCAGAGCAGCCCATCTCTCGGGCCTCAAGGATTGGGTGAGGGCTGAGCACGTGACAGTGGCTGGGCCAATCGGCGCCTGCCCTGGGATGTGTGCGGCAGCCCTGCGGAGGATGCAGCCTGGGCGAGGCTCTTTGTGAGACGAGAGGCGGAGCTGTACCCAGCTCCCACGGGTGACTCCGGCTCCTGTGGTCGGGAAGCCAGGAGTTTAGGGAAGGCTGCCACTCCACAGCCTCTCCGCAGTCTGCAGTGGGGGCCCGGGGCTTGTTTGAAAGCTAGCCAGGGGAGGGGTGGCTTCTGCGGCCACCACCTGGTGGCAGGACTTGCTTTGCCTGTGCTGGGCTCTTGCTCCTTCCTGCTGACTGATGGCTGAGTTTGCCTCAGTTCTGGCCCAGGTCTGTCCATGTAGTGGTCCCTTCATCAAAGCCAGTAAGTGACATGCTCCTGGAGCTAGTCACAGAGATGACGTCCTCCAGTAGGGTCAAGGGAGTGCTCAGGGGAGCGGGCTCAAGGCTGAGAATGCCATGCTGGAGGCTTCTCGGGAGCTGTCCGCCTTGGGGACGCCTGAGCACGCAGCAGAGGGGCCAGAGTTGGAGGGGGCAGGGGCTTCCTGGCCTAAGCACCCCAGACAGCTGTTCTGATGGGAACTTGCCGGTAAACCCCGCAGAACACGACATTCTTGCTTGTTAACGTGCTCTTGCTGCCTGGCGTCAGATGCAGCCCAGGGAAGGGGTCTCAGAGCCCTGCCCAGCAGTGGCCTCCCCCCCCCCCCCCCCCCCCCCCCGGAATCTTGGTAGGAACAGTCCTCGGGCTGGTGGCCTGCTCACACCCAGCTCTGGAGGGCAGAGTGTGTGCTTCCCCTTCCCTGCTTCCTTCCAGTGCTGAAGGCTGCAGAGTAGATCCATCTGCCAGGAATTACTGATGAGAGAGACTCTCACGTGCCCCTTCCCCTGCCAATCAAAAGTGTTTCTGTCTTCTGCACCTGCCTGGAGGTGGGAGGGGGGTTGGTGGTGCTGCCGAACGTCAGTCAACCGTCTTGTTGGTGCTGCCCCCCAGAGGCAGCGCTGGGTGGCACATGTAGGTCTCAGTACCTGCGCAGCTTTGGGGGAATCCTCTCCACAGAGGGGCGAGTCTCAAGCAGCAGAACTGACCAGAGGGGCTGCTTACCCGACAGTTTTAAAATTTTAGAGTTTAGTTGATTACTTTTATGCAGCTTGCTGCATTTGAACATTTAGTTAGAATCAGTATTTTTATTTTTAGTGATATGCTTTAACAACTGTTTTTAGGGCCAGTAGAATTTTATTGCCTATCCAGTCTCCAGTGATGCCAGTTTATATGAAGTGCCATGTTTTTGGCCTGTATGTACCTGCATTTCTTATAGACAGGGTCTGCATCAGCCAAGGTCCAAGCAGGAGAGCAAACCCATGCAGTGATTTGAAGAGGAAAACTAATGTCAGGAACTGTAAACTCTGATAGGGGGTCGGCATGATAAGGCATCGATTAGTAAGAAGTAAAGCTAACTTTAAGGAGGAAATGACCAGATATGAGGAGCAGCCTGCTTCTAGGGCTGGGACACGACATTCATCTTGGTGGCCTTTGATGGGTTCCCCGGGTCGCTGTAGTCATGATGACAGACATGGTTTATTGAGGGCACCACATGCCAGGCTGTGTCCTGACCCGTTCTGTGGAGTGTTTAGCTCCACCTCTCAGCCACCCTACAGATCCAGCCCTGTGGGAAGTTGTGACTCGGTGATTGGCTCTGCTGGGAGGGCGGGGTAGCTGGCACCTGGTCTTTCCTTGGTCTCCATGTAGTGGCTCTGGAGTGGCCTCCTGTCTCAATGGAGGCTCCGGGCTTGTGTATGGCTGGAGCAGGGCAGCCTGTGAGGCACCCCTCCCTGTATGTGATCCTCTATGGCAGCCCACAGCAGAGGCCTGGTGAACTGGGCTCCAGGTCTTGATCAGAGGCCTTCAGTGCCATCCCAGAGTGTTGGAGGAGTGTGCAGGTGGCAGGGTCCTCAGCAAGGGCTTGTCCTCGAGTCCCCAGGACCCCTCTGACCAACCTGTCTGGTCCAGGGAGGGGGTGGGGAGAATGGGGTTTCTTGGCTCCCGAGTTCATCAGGAAGGCTGCGAGTGGGGGGGATGGAGGGTGGACTGCTCACCCCAACACAGTCCTTTTTCTTTGTCCCCTTAGTTTTTCCTGTATTAATGAGGGTCTCCTGGTTCTCCTCAGAGGCACTAGGAGCCCCAGGGCCCTTTTCTAGGGAGGGGGCTTGGGGTCTGCGATGTGACATGGCCCACATGTCACATGTCACATCATGGTCTCTGGTCTGACTCTGGCATTGAGGCTTGGTGTGACCATCTGGTCCTGGTCAGTGTGGTGTCCCATGCTCAGCTGTGCAGGGCCATGAGCCATAAGCCTCCGTTGCCTTGTGACTTATCCTGGCTGCGTCTTCAGTGCCCACACCCTGGGTACCTCCTGTGCCCCCCCTTGCCCATTCGCTCGACTCCCCCATGAGGGATTCATCTTGACTGCTAGCATTCTGTGACAGTGGTGACTCTGCCATCGTCGAGGTGAGAAACGTTAATTGGAATATTAATCCCTGGGGCTCAGGCGTGTGGTTCAACAGGCCGAGCCATGTTGGACAAGGGAGATGCAGTGGACTCCTTCCTCCTCTGCTTCCTCCAGCGGTTCTTGGGGACGTGAGCAGGGTTTGGTGGTCCCTGTCAACCACCTGGCTCTCTGGCAGGTCCTGGCCTGCTGCACCTTGTGCCCACGGGGGAAGGAGAATTGGCTGGAACTTGCTCTTATGGTTGGTGTGGCGCAGGGACATTAGCTGTCCAGTCAGCCAGTGACTTAATAATCTCTGAGCCAATATTTAAGAACTGAAAGATTTAATATAAAAATTTGGATCTTCTCTGAAGAGCAGCAGGGCTGGTAGCTCTGGCCCTATCTCCAGAGTGACCATGGTCTGCAGGAGTGGAGGCCCACCCTCCAGACGCGTTCCCCAGGCCACTCGGTGGACGTTCAGCTGGACACAACCATGTGCCAGGCCTGGTGGAGGTGCTGTTGGGGAGCTGGCAGGCCATGTATTAGTGTCACTTGTTTCTGTTCAAGCACAGTCTTGCTGACTAGTGCCCTGCAGTAGTGCTTTCTGTGATGACAGGGACGCTCTGCACCCCTTGGTCAATCGTGTTCACTCACCATGCATTGGTATTGAGTGGTTGAAGCGTGGCCAGTGTGACTGAGGAGCTGGGTTTTGTCACTGTAGTGCCACATGCCACTTTAGCCACATTACGGGTACAGTCTGCCCGCCAGGCCTGTTCTGGGTGCTGTGTGGCATCACCCCTGGCTCTGGGGCCTTTGCGTCTTGCAAACTGAACCCCGCCCCTGCCCCTCCATTCTGCCCCGTCCATGAGGTGGAAGGTAAGGGGACTCACACCCGACGGTCCAGTCCTTCTGTGGGTGGCTTATGTCACTTCATTCCTGTCGCAGAAGGTGTCACTGTTTCCTCCCCTTTGAAGGCCTCCCATTGGGCAGTGAATTTTTAATGTCATTTCAAGTCCATTAACATATTTAAATCTCATTTAAATATGTGCATTTGAAGGCCCCGGCTGGCTAGGGCTGCCTGTCGAACAGCAGGGTCCAGATGTCTGGCCTCAGCCCCATCTCCTCTGCGAATCCAGTCTTCCCACCCAACAGGTGGCGCAGCCGAGACACGTGAGACTTGAGGAGAGCCAGAAGCTTGGACGGGGTCCTCCTGGGTGCTCAGCTGGCTGTCCAGTGTGACCGCACCAGGCTGCGTGGGGCGGGCGATGCCAGGTTAGATGGGGTGGGCGGCTGGCAGGACTCACACGGACCTTCATGCTGGGGGATGATTGAACTTAAAAAATAATCAGCTGCCAGGTGAGCCTCCTATAGCATGAGTCAGTCACTGGAAAGTGCCCCGTCCATGGGCGGTCAGCACAGGGACAGCTGCGTGCTACTGCCTGCTTTTGAAGTTACAAAATATTCCCATCACCTGGGAAGGAAACCGTGTGGCCCCCGGCCAGTTCCAGCGACTGCCACCCTGCTGTCTGTGTCTGTGGCCTGGCCTGGTGGCCACTCCTGTAGATGGTGTCACTCTGCATGTGGCCTGGGGCCTGGCTACCCTCCCTGAGGCTCTTCTTCACGGGTGAGCCCTGCTCTGCGGGGCACGAGGGCCTGGGTCCTGTCTGATGCAGTGAGCAGGCACAGGGTCTCTGGCAGGGCACTGTCTCTTTCCAAGGTGGCGGTGTGTCGGAGGGAGCCCGTCCCTGGCTCCCATCACTGGTACACATGAAGCCCTTTCAGCCCAGGGCAGGGCTGTCCCAACTCACCGGGTCACCTTGTGGTCAGAGGCCTGGGACTCGAGGGGGAGCCCCTCGTCCTTCATCTCATGGACTTAGGCGTTTCCTCCCAGGCCACCAGCGAGGCTGGCTGTGGGGGCTGGTGGCCCAGGGCAGCTCAGTGTCTCTAGGTGGGCCGCAGGCTGGTGGGTGGGCTGTCCCCGGGTAGGCTTGCTGGACGCCTTTGTCCCAGCCCTGCAGATCAGATGCTGCCAGAGGCGGGAGCCACAGTTACTGGGACAGTGCTCCCCTGGGACAGAGCCCTGGCCACCCCATGCTGGGCCCTGGGGAGGAGGGCGTGGGCTCCGATAGCCGGGCCAGGACATGGCACAAGCCTGGAGGCTGAGTCCCGGGCAGGGCCCTCAGCCCGCCTGCCTTTCCCTGGTGACACGCTGCTGGCCTTCTCAGCTGGCCAGCTCCTCTGTCCCCACCTACAGCACCCGTGGCCCTTCCAAGCTTCTTGCTGGCGATGAGCGCAGGATGCCCTCTGCGATCCCGTGTGGCCTCCTCTGGCCCTTCACTCGTCAATCCTGCCTGGGAATTGGTGGCTCAGCCCCTGCCCACCCCTTTGTGAACTGCCTGGACTGTGTGTCGCTGATGGGCACTGGTGGCCTGGGACAGGACACAGCCCACACATAACTGTTGGAACAGGAGAGGGAACGTGCGGGTGCAGTCACCTTTCTTCTCTCCTCGGGGACCCAAGGCTTCTCTGTAGCAGGTCCTTTGATGTGACACAGAGGGGGCTCCGAGCTTTGGTCCTGACTCGCCGTTGGCTTTGTTTTGCTTTGTGTTTAGGTGGCAGGGGCCACGTCCTAACCCAGAGTACCCCTGCTCCGCTGCCCACTCGATCACCTGTGAGGGAGGGAGAGCCTTTGAACACTGGTGCTGGGGAAGAATCTCCATGGGTGTCACCCGGGTCCTTTTGTTCCCAATGTGTTTTTGTTTTGTTCTGGTTTCGCAGTGCTGGGGACGAAACCCAGGGCCATGCGCGTGCGAGGCCAGCGCTGTCCCACTGAGCCCCACCCCGGCTTCCCGGGCCCTTTTTGTCTTATCTCTCATGTATTTAGAATCCTTTTTAATGCCTTGATAATTTTGGGTGAGATAGAAAATAAAGCCAAAAGGTCACGGAGACTCTTTTTAGCTAGTTGGCGCCACCACTTTAAAAATTTGTCTTAAAAATTATTAAACTCACAGAACACAAGGGGGTTCTATTACTAATAAAAACTAATAATAGTTTTGGGGGGTCATGGGTACCAGGGATTGAACCCAGGGCCTCTCGGCCACTGAGACACCTCCCCAGCCCTAGTGTGTATTTTATTTAGAGACAGGGTCTCACTGAATTGCTTAGGCCCTTGCTTAGTTGCTGAGGCTGGCTTTGAACTTGCGATCCTCCTGCTTCAGCCTTCCGTGCATCACCGTGCCCGGCCACAAGGATCCATGTTAGTGTGTGGCTCGGTGGCGTTCGGGACCTTGAGTGTTCTGCGCCCTTGTCTCGTCTTGTAAGCACTGTAGTCCTCACATAGGAGCCCTGGCCCCTACTGGTCACTCCTGGTCCCACCTCTTGGCCCCAGGCATCCCCCTGTTCTGGACATTTCCTGTCAATGGAGTCAGGGCGTCTGCGTGACTGTTTGTGCCTAGTTTCTGTCACTTAGCGCAGGTTTGAAGGCTTGTCCAGATTGCGGTGTCCACAGTGCACCGTTCCTCTCGTGGCTGAGCCACACCCTGTGGCGTGGACAGACGCTCTTGTTCATTAGTCATCTGCTGGTGGACACAGTGTCCACTGGGTGGCTGCCATGAGTGCTGGGGCTGAGAACCCTCGTGCACAGTGTTTGAGCTCCTGCTTTTGTCCTGGGGTGACTTGGCTACTTTTGCAAAGCTCCACATGTGACTCTCGTGGGCCACCAACCCGCGGATCGCTGGCTCTCTGGTCCCTGATTTTGGAGCCCCGGGGAGGACTGTGTTCAGGCTGTGGTGTCGAGAGGTTGCTCGAGCTGTCCGCCCATGGAGTCCCCCAGCTGGGACACCCTGAAGAACCGTTCTGTTTGGTTCTTCTGTACTGGCCACTGTGTGAAGGGATCCTCTTTGTCCCCTGGGGGCACTGCGTATCTCACACAACTGGCTTTCCTCATGCTAGGCTGAGCCCCCGAGGCCAGGCCACACCAGTGCACCCCTGCTCCCTGCTCCTGTGTAGAGAGGGGCTCTCGGTCTACTTTCTGGAACATCAGAGGCTGGTTGCCCTTAGGAGAGCTAGTTCATCCACCCAACCGAGTGGGTGAGTTCGTCATGTGACGAGCGCTGATTGACACTCACCCTGTGCCAATGTGCGTCAGTGCTGGGGAGAGGAAAGACAACACTGCTGTCAGTGAGCACTCTGTCTACTGGGGCGACATTTAGGCTCTCAGACTGAGGGGTGGTTTCCAGAGGGATGTCAGGAAATGTCAGTTCCAATGACAGACACCCAAGTCGAACTGGCATGACTCGAAGAAAACGTCTTTTGGTTTACGTAACTTATGCAAAGTCCTCCTAGGCTTCAGGTGCGGCTGGATCCAGGGCTCCATGGCTACTGTGAGGACTCAGTCTCCCTCCCTGGGTCTCAAGGCTAGTTTCTTCTCAGACACGCTCTTCTCAAAGACAGCAGATAGACAGACTCACCCTTCCAGTGGAGCAGCTGCAGCAGGAACAACGAAACGACAAAGCATATCTTTCTTGATGACTCCAGAAAACAATAAAAAAACCAGTTCTGACTCTCACTGGCTGGGATTGGGTCATGTGACCATCCTTGACTTGATCGTGTTATATGATTGGCCAGGCATGGTCATGTGCCTTCTCCTGCAGCCAGGAATCAGGGAGATCCATGCAGTTATACCACTTGGGTGGAGAGTGGAGGGGACTCCCCAGGGGGCAGGCAGGGGCATGGCTGTGGGAGGGGTGGCTTCTGGCTGGGCCAGATCCACAGGCTTCTGCTCTGGAAGAGAGGACACAGCTGCCCTCTGTTCAGATCATCCTCCTCCCGTCCCTTCTTCTGGCCTCTGTCCCCTGGGGCTGCACCACCCTCCCGTACCCTGCTGTGCCTCTGGCACCTGCTCCTGGCCTCCTGCATCTTCAACCCAGAGACATGGCCTGTGCTTTCTTTGCGGACCTCTGTGTCCATCCTCAGGCCTCCCCGTCCCTGACTCCTGCCTATTTCTGCAAACACCCTGTGGTCCCCAGGTGCATCTGGACCACGGGCATCCCCATCCCCAGGGCCTGGCCTGCTCACCTGCAGGTCACATGTGCAGTCTCAGGGACCAGGGTGCAGATGGCCTTGGGGCCCTGATGCTGCCTCCCCCGGCCATCTTTGTCCACTCCTCAGAAGAACCTGTCTTGACCGCTGAGCTTGGGTGTCCTGGGAGCCTTGGTGTCACCTGGCTGCCTTAGCTAGATGCCAGACAGGGAGGGTTAACAGCAGGGACGTGTCCTCCTGTCCTGGAGGCTGAGTCTGCCACCAGAGGGCCAGCGTGGCCAGTGTTGGAGAGGGCCCTTCCAGGTGGCTAACAGCAGCCTTCTCACTGTGTCCTTGTGTGGCAGGTGGGGAGAGGAGGCTCGGACGGAGCTCCGCCGTGGTTTTTCCCATAAGAACACCTGTCCTGCCGGATCCAGGACCCACATGGGACTTAACCTGTCACCTCCGTGGAGGCCCCGTCTCCACAGACTCTCCCACTGGGGCTTCGACACCAACCTTTCCCATGACGTGCTTGCCTTCCTTCAGCGCCTCCCTCTCCGCCTTTGCCCGGGCCTCCCCATCTTTGCCCAGCTACGTACTGGTTCTTCGTCCTACAGTGCAAATTGTTGAAGGTGTTTGAAGAAAGGTCGCCGGTAGCAGGCCATTGATTGGCTCCCGAGGAGGAGCCACAGATTCCCCTTCTGGGTTGGAATGGGGGGTCACAGGGACCCTCCTCCTGCCCCTGGCTGTGGGGTCCACAGATGCGTCACCGCCTGTGTGGTGCAGCTGGGGCCCGGCCTGGCCGCTGGCTGCGGTTCTGGCACTTGCTGGAGCCCTGAGCTCAGCCCACAGATGCTTCCCCCTGACGCCGGCTTGTAATGAAGACGCAACTTGCCACTGCGAGGAGACGGAGCTGCGAAGTTCATCAGAAGAGTTCTTCGTCTGCATTGTGTAATTAGCGACATATGATGCTTGTATCAGCTCAATTAAAAGTCATGGTGATTAATATGGATATCAAAGCAGAACCGTAAATCAACAGATTCAGGGCGAGGGAGTTCACGGCGGGGAGGCAGAGAGCCAGCCAGAGGGCGCTTTGCAAGGGGGTTTCGATGCAGCCTGGCAGCGCGGGGGAGAAGGGCCAGGCGGATCAGGGCACGACTGGTCACTCACCTCCCTGAACCCCAGTTTCCTCTTCTTAAAAATGGGGCACTGACACCTCCCCTCAGGGCGTGCCCCCCATCCTCTCCTCTGTGATGGGCATGACCTATCAAAATGAAAACCACCTGTACCTGGCACCCAGCAATCCCGTGCTGAGCCAGTGTCACCTGGATACGTGCCCACACGTGCCAGCTGTCTGAGTAGCTGCAGTGATGGTTCCTGGGAGTGGGCGGGGGACAGCCTGGTGTGATTCAATAAATGAGGAGACATGGGCAGCTGCCGAGCAAGGGAGGCGCCCACTCCGTGTGACGGGGACCTGCCAGGTGTGCCATCCAGCGGTGCGCAGACGGAAGAGACACATGCGTACAGATGTGCGGGGAGCTCCCCAGGGTTCCCACGGAACTGGCCACGTGGGTCACCTCCTGGGAAGGCCTGGGAAGCGGGACAAGGAGAGGCGGGGACTGAACTTTCACTCTGTACTTTGAAATTCGTGTGCCAGGCACACTTATTGTTTATTTAAATGATTTCATTGAAAAACATGTAAAAGAGGGAAAAAGGCAACTTCCCAGTCCCCCTTTCCCACCCCCAGGATGAGCATCACAGCCTATTTAATACGCTGCACAAATTCTGTCACGGATCCTTGCGCCCGAGAGCCTTTGGAGCTGTTTTTCTTTGTGGTGGAACCGTGAAGTTTTGTACTGGCTCCCAGATCTCCAGAGCGGGAATGTCTGCAAATCTCCAAAGCCCACCCGTGGCTCAGGGTGGGAGAAAAGACACCATCCCCGGACGGCATCCCTCACTGACAGCTGTGACTCGGATTTGGCCACAGACCAAGATTGTGACTATAAAAAGTCAGCGTGAGCGGTTCCCGTCGCCCCTGCAGCTGGGCCGCCATGGACCCCACCCCCGGGATGAAGCTGGACGGCCCCTTCTGGTCCCTGATCCAAGCAAGACAGATGCCTGGGCCAGGGTGGGGGCACCAGGTTGTTCTCGCCAGAGCTCCACCCCACCCTTAGGGTTCTGCCCAGGACTGAGCAGGTGGTCAAGCAGAAAACCTGCCCACCTACGTTCTCAGCGGCACTGGTCACCACAGCTGAGGCGTGAGCAGCCTGCGTGTCCATCCCAGAGGCGTGGGTGACAGGACATGGTCCAGCCACCCAGGGGAATGGTGTACTGGTACTCACTGCAGCATGGATGGACCTGGAGGGTACTGTGCTGAGTGACAGGAACTGGATGTGAGAGGCCCCGTGCCCCAGGATTCCACTCACATGCTGGGGTCCTGGACATCTGGGGTTGAGTGTCCAGAGCAAGTAAAGGAATGCGAGACAGGGGTCAAAGTGGGGGTGCCGGGGCTGGTGGGAAGGTGATGCATGGTGGCTGCTGGAGGGGGCTGGCTCTCCTCGTGGAACTGGACAGAGGTGGCAGTCGTACCACAAGATGACCACATCCAATGCCGCTGGGCTGGACACTTTAAAATGGCTAATTTTATGTTGTGTGGATGCCACCTGCAGCTTAGAAGAAGGGCCACCTGTGGCGAGAGGGTCCGAGCCCCCAGGTTACCTGGTCTCTGTACCAGAGGTGCCCGCTGGGATCTCCCCTTTAAACATTTGCATCAGAAAAGCTGGGTTGCTGCAGAGGCCTCAGGCTGTGGTTCCATACCTAGTGCTCACCAGGAAGCGGGGAGGGAGCACCCACAGTCGGGATGGGTGCGAGCCATCTCCCAGGTGCTGCTGGGGCTGCGCTTCTCCACCCTGTTTGCTCTGCGCGTTGGGCCGTACAGTTGACTGTTGCTTATTTATTCTTCTTTTCCTCCTTTGGGGACTCAAGGCAGCCTTCGGAAATAAATCAGGATAATAAGATTAAAAGAATCAGGGCACAAGGGAAATAAGAGAGCTGGATATTTAGTATAAGGCTGGGATGTGTCTATGCCAGGAATACATGCCAAGAGGTGAGTGGAAATCCAGCTCTGGGCATCCTGGCAGCCAAGGTGACTAAGAAAATAATCCCAAGACCCAGATTCTGCACAAGCACAAGGCTCTACAGAGAGCAGCAGTACTCCTGTTCCAATGTGGCCACCCAAAGTGTCTCCAGATGTGGACAGTAGTCCCTGGGGGCAGCACTGTCCGCGTGCGAGCTCCCTGGACCAGGGTGAGTGTGGCTCCCACTCAGACCATCCTTCCGTGTCTTCCTCTGTAGGGTCGGGCAGCAACTGTAGGCTCCATATACCCCCATGGGCTGTGGACTCAGTGCAGATCAGAAGGTGACACTGCAAGTCTTGTAGGAAATGTCAGAAAGTCGATGAAAGTGACATTGGTGAGCCGCTAGAGCCCTGGGGACCGCTGAACAGTGAGGAAGGCTCTGGAAGGCTCTGAAGGCTCGGAGCCCAAGTGGCTGATGGCTGATGCCTGAGGAGCAGGAAATCGCCAAGCTGCTAATTTAGTGGATGCTTCAAAACAGAAGGATTCGAATAGCAAAGGATCAAGTGACGACCTTGAGGATGACCTTGGGGAAATGGAGGCCCCAAACACTGGAGCAAAGATGTGCTTCTTTGCAATCACCTGATGAGAGTCAAGTGGGGGGGCGGGGGGGGGGCGGGGAGGAGGTCACTCTGGTCCATGAGGATTTTGTAGGTTGGATTCAGTGATTACCGTCAAGGGTTGTTTCTTGCTTTGGTCGAAGGTTCGGCCTCCAATTGTAATTATGATTTATATTTTGTGAAACAGCAGACAACAGGTTTATTTGCTATATTTTCATTTGATTTTTTAAGATACAGTCCTAGTATCAGGCCTTTGTTTTTGGCGGCAAAATTCACGTAACATAAAACTTACCTTATAAACCTTTTTGAAGTGCACCGTCTAGGGGCATCTGGGAGACGTACAGTGTCGTGCAGACATTGGCACCGAACACTCCATACCAGCTCAGTCCCCCCAGAGTGAAATCAGACCCATTGACGGTGACTCCCCGCGCCCACTCCAGCCTTCTGCAGCCCCGAGTCTATTTTCATATCTGTAGATTTGTGAAGATTCAGTCTTGCAGTGGCACATTTGAAGGGGACTTTCTAGGGTACCGGCTGTTTTCTGAAGTCAGGAGATAGTGCTCCCGATGTCCCAAGGGCAGGGGCCAGAGGAAGACAGACTGGGGGTCTGATGGGATTTCTGTTTGAAGGCATCTCATCCCCTGTCCTGGCCTCTGCTAGCCACTTATGATTTTAAACAAACAAAACAAATGCACTTTCTTAGGTTGAAAGTGCATTTGGTAGATATATGCCAGGAGTAAAATAAAGGCTTCTGCTAAAAAAAATCAATTCCCCCTTGCTTCCCTGACACCCAGTTCCCTAGCGTCTCGAACTTGCACCCACAGGTAACACTTTTGCACAGTTTCTCTGTCATAACACAGAAGGCAGGACTGGTCTCCTTCTTTCCTATGGAGGTTTGGGATCCTGTATGCAGCGGAGCCCGAGGAGGAGCACAAAGCTCACCTCACCCTGTGGGCCTGAACTGCTTCCTGCACCTAAGTGTGCTCAGTTAAATTCCCAGGTCACTGGCTGAGGACAGAAGCACCCTGGCAAGAAGGGAGGTGGGTGCACTGTGGGAGCAGGGGCAGCCATGCTCGGTGAGGCTGCCCTTGGCCCCTGGGCATCTGTGGGGTGAGAGACTGCTGTCCACGTCAGCAGGGCCAGCTACACAATGGTAGGGCCCAGTGAAAAATGCAAACGTGGGCCCCCTGGCTAGGAAGCAGCTAGGAACCTCAGGAGGGCGTCACCAGAGCCTTTGGCCAGGGCCACGGCTTCCTGAGAGCCATGCCTGCATATCAGGAGGTTCTTGCCAGAGGTGGAAGGCTCATTTCTGGCTCTGCTGTGTTTTTTAATCTTGTGGCTTTCCATATGTTTCTGGAAGAACTTATCCCATTAGGCTGCGCTAGCTGCTCTGTCTGCAGAAGTTAGTCTACTCCAACAGAAGTTTCTTTCCCATGAATGGATACCCACAGCATCTCTGCACTGGGGAAGAGAGCAAGCAGGGGTTGTGAGGAGGGTATATGGAGCCTACAGCCCAGGGAGGGTATATGGAGCCTACAGCTGCTTCCTGACCCTACAGAGGTCGGTGTATAGGCCAGTCCTGGAAGAAGCACACCTCCTTTTTACTTGCATTCTATTGGCTGAAATACAGTCACATGACTGCTCCTAGCTGCAAGGGAGGCTGGGAAATGTAGTCCAGCTGTGGGCCCAGGACACACACAACTCTTCTAGAGCCTGTCACCTGTGTGCACTTCTTCCTCAGGGTGTGCCCACAAATACTGGGCTCCTCTGATTTTAAACCAGACTCAAGGTTGGAATGCCCAAGTCCCATCCCAGGACCTGGCGTTTTAGGTTGACAGCTTCCTATCCACCTAAAATTCTGTTGGACTTTGGGATGGACATTTGGACTGTCTCTTGTCTTTGCCTTTTATCAAAAACCACAGTGTGTGTGCACATACCTACGCGTTCACACAGGCCTGTGTGGCTTTCGTTGGCACATGCCTGGATCCACTCTCTGTCCCCTCCACAGCTTGCATCCAGCTGAAGTGTCAGAGTTGCCTGTTGAGCAAACAGAGGGCCCAAACCCAGAGTCAGCAGCAGCTACCAACCCGGTCCACCTGGACCAGCCCGGTGACCTCTCAGTGCACAGGGCTGGTGGGGCGTGAGCACTGCCCTGCCCTGAATCTTTGCAGAGAGTGGACTGGCCAGGGTTTCCTTGGTGTCCCCTTCCCCAGCTTACTGCCTCCATTAGTGCCTCAGGGCTCCCTGGACCCTGTGTGTGTGAACAACTACAGAGGGTCTGGGAGTGAGCAGGGGTCTTGATTGATGGAGAGTTGTCAGCACCTTGGGTTGGGAAGCCAGTGGCAACCCTCTGGACCACTGGCCCTGAGAAGATTTGGAAGAAAAACCAATCAGCTGAGGTCTTTGTTACCTAAAGTCCAGGGGTCACATTGTGTCTTTCCGCTCTTGTGTGTGGTTTTTTTTTTTAACATTCTACATTTAAAGATTTTTTTTTTTTTTAATTTTTTAGTTGTAGATGGACACAATACCTTTATTTATTTATTTTTAGGTGGTGCTGAGGATTGAACCCAGGGCCTCACATGTGCTAGGCAAGTGCTCTACCACTGAGCTACAGCCCCAGCCCCTATTTGTGTTCTTGCAAGAGAAGATTTCAAGCAAGATGTGAGGTTTAGTCCAAGTATAGCAGTTTATTAGAGGGGCAAGGAAGACAATCTGAGGAGAGCCATGTCCTGCTTTCCTTTGTTGCCTAATTAGTTGGGGTCTTAGGGAAGTCACCAGAGAGTCTCACCAGGTGTTCTCTCTCAACTTTTGACAGTAGGATTGCATCAGATTTTCAAGTTCCTGCTGCTCATGGTTTTACCCCAGGTACTCAAGAGAAGCCCGGGGGAGGGTTTTTACTATTACAATGAGATTAAATGACATACTAAAGATCTACAGGCTCTGGGTCATTTGGCCCATGCTGACCAGTTCTAAATGTTTTTTTTTTTTTTTTTTTTACAGATTTTATGGTCCGTGGGCTTTGCTTTTAATCAACCGGTTTTCCTGAGTCTTGGAAACTTTAGTTTGTATAAATGTCACAAAGGTCGCTTTCAGGGTAACTTGTGTTCTTACTGGGGAGGGGTGGACATGCATTCCTCATCCTGAGAATGGCCCTAGGGACCCGGGTTATTTGTCAAGGGACGGCAGGGCCACAATGGCCTTGAGAAATCGCTTCTTTAAAGAAAACACACGGAGGGACAGGGGCTAGGCCCACCTCTAGAATCACCTCCTAACTTCATGTCTCTGTGGTCTGTCTCCTCTGGCATGCCTGGCCCCTGCCTGTCACCTGCCTGTGTCCTCCAGGTCTAACGGAAGGCTCAGGAGAATGGACGGCGAGGCTCCACCACAGGCTGCTGGGCAGGACCAGACCTCAGGCTCGGAAGGGCCACTCCTGCAGTGGGCGCTGCGTGGGGTGCCCTGTGCACTGAGCGGGGACAGGACATTCCAGGTGGCTCGCATCACGGGTCACCTACCGCAGCCACTGCCCTCTGGCTCTGCAGCTAGGAAAACGCACATGAAGAAGAGAAGGGGTTGCTCCAGAGGCGAATCCCGATTGGTCCAAGACCACGCGTCACTCAGCACCCTCCTTGCCAGTGATTGGTGCAATGGTGGCCGTGTGACCAGGTTCTGGCCAATGAGCTGGCAGAGCACACGCACTGGGGCCTCTTTGAAGATTTGCCTCCCTGAGGTTAAGGGGAGTCTAGCAGGAGCTCTGCTGAGTCCCTGGGCCCCTGTTTCTCTGCGCCAGGCGCAGACTTGCCCAGCAGCGCTACAGAGCCCGGGTGGAGGGGAGGCCTCGATGGATGGCCGGAGCTGGCGCAGGACCTGGGCCCTCGGAATGAAATCGGGCCTGTGAAGCCGGGTCCCACCACCCGCCGCCTCGCTGCCTGCTAAGTAAATGACATGTGTCCCTATGGCTGAGGCCACTTTTAGCTGAGGTTTCTCTTATTTGAGCCAAGTACGTGCTGATGGGGAAGGCCACCGTTTTCGAGAAGGCTCTCTGGGGAGTTCTTTGATACTTTAATGCTCAGTTTGGGGCTGCCTCTAAAACCCTCAGCACTTTGCTTATTAGAAATCACCCACCGTTCTCTCCTGTGACATGTGCGTGCACTGGATTCTGGCCTGAAAAGGTCCTTGATGTCACTTGGTTCATCTCTTTTCAGCTTCCTGCCTTCTGGAAGACAGTGTGAGATCTGGACTAGTCGGGAATCTTGTTATTGCTATTAACAAAATCAACCCAAACCGGCTAAGTAAATAAATTCTGTTTATCATCTTTATGTAGTAAAATAATTTGTTGACTCTGCAATAGAAAAAAAATTATGACAGATTTTTTTTCTGGTCCTATGGCTTTAGGTAGAGCTGCATCTAGGGGCTCAAACAGCATCATATTGATATTAGGGTTTTCCTCCCCTGTCCCTGGCTTTGTCTTCCTCCATTGACTATGTTCCTAAGTAGGCTTTCCGCATGTGTTATCATAAAGGCTGCTGATGCACCCAGACTCTCATCCCCAACCCACCCTCCGTTCTCCCAGCTTGGTGACTTCAGTGGAAAGATGGCCCTTTCAGTAGTTCATTCCTCACTAAGATTCCCGGTAAGGCCCCGTGTCCACCCCAGAACCAATCACTGTGCTCAGGGAGGTAGAAAGTGACAGCTGGCCGAGCTCTGAGTCACATGCCGGGTGGCATGGTTCTCCCTTAAGGACCAGGGCTGGGGGCGGGATGGCTCTCCCAGCTCCCAGCAGGAGGAGGAGCACGAAGATGTGCCAGAGCCCCGGGAAGGTGACACAGCAGATGTCTCCCACCTGGCCTGAGGAGTTTGGGGAGGAGCAGAGACACTGCAAATTCCCTCTAGTTCCTTTTTTTAGTTGCTGGTTGTAGAATCTTTTGTTAAGAAGCCTCAAGCGGGAGGCCAGGATGTAGCAGGAAGTATGGCCGAGGAAGGGCGCTGACTCGGTACCCAGGAGTGTGTGGGAGCAAGGCCCGGTGAGCACTGGAGCTGAGAGCCGCCCATGCAGGGCACGAGGTTGAAGGGCTTGTGCTTCCGTTGTGCCAAAGCTGCTTTGTGACTTGGTTAGTTTTGAGTGGCTGCCATAGTGAGTTCCCCAAATCTGTGGCTGGAAACAACAGAAATGTATTCTTTCACAGCTGCAGGGCCGGGAAGTCTCAAGTCAAGGAGTCAGTAGGGCCTTGCTCCCTCCAGGTTCTGAGACCTCCCTGGCCTCCTCAGTCTCCCTAGCTTGTGGCTGCATCCTCCGGCCTCTGTCTGGGTGCCCATGTGGCTGCCTTCCTGGTGTCCTCTCCTCTCCTAAGGACAGCAGTTTCATCGAGGGGCCGCACTGCTCCAGGATGACCTCATCTTAACCAGTTACATCTGCAAAGATCCTTTTCCAAATAAAGCCATGTCCTCAGGTTCGGGTGGACATGAATTTCTGGGGGACACTGTTCGACTGACTGCCTGGGTCCACTTCAGTGGTCCTGAATGCTGGGTTTCAGATCACAGCAGCCCCTGAGAATTAAGGGTATGTGTCTTACTTGGGTCGAGGTGGGAAAACGTGGACACATTTTTCTCAATAAAAGCAATGTGGACAATCTGGCATGTTCCTTTGTTCTTGTGCTGGTGGTTTTTGAAATGTATTTCTTTTTTTTCAGTTTTCAGCGGACACAACATCTTTATTTTATTTTTATGTGGTGCTGAGGATCGAACCCAGTTCTCCATGCATGCCAGTCGAGCGCGCTACCGCTTGAGCCACATCCCTAGCCCCTACAATGTATTTCTGAGTAGTGGGACGTTTTCCTCCCCACGAGAGACACTGTGCAGGAACACAGGTCGGAAAATAGCCGTGCTGGCGGGAGTCAGGGCAGAAGTTCTAAGGGCCCCTGGCAAGGGACACTGTTTAAATTCTAGGAGTGACAGAACAGAATCTGAAGGCAATTCCTCATGTTTTCATTCGAATTAACAAAAAAGAATAAAGAAAAAAAAAAGGCATATGGTTCTGACCCTCTCACCAATCCCTCTTAATGCTTAAAACCTGCACGTCCTGGGACAACCACCCCGGAAAGCAGTGGGAGGAAGCCTCAAAATCACCACGTGACCCGGCTGTCCCACTCCTCAGTTTATCCAGGAGATAAAATCCACAGTAGTGGTACCCACCTCCCAGTGACCGTGGCAGTGCCCTTCATGACAGCCGGGGTCAGAGCAGCGCAGGTGTCCACCGCGGGTGACCTGGTAAGGAAGACGTGGCCCATAGGCACGTGGAGCTCTACTTGGCCGTGAGGAAGGAGAAATGATGGCATTTGCTGGCCAATGGGTAGAACTGGAGAAGGTCCTGCTCCGTGGGATGAGCCAGACTCAAAGTTGAGGGCCGGACGTTTTCTGTGATTCGTGGAAGCTAATGAGAAAAAAAGGGATCACAAAAGGGACCTCATGGAAATAGGAGGGCGGTCAGTAGAGTTGGGGCAGGACCAAGGGGAGGGAGGAGGGGAGGGCAAGGAGGACAACCGAGGGACACAGCCAGCCGCGGTGTGCTGTGTGCGTGTGAATGTCCCAGTGGACCCCACTTTGTGTGTGACCATGATGCACCACGGAAAAATCATTCAAGTAGATAGAAGGAGGACAGAGTGGAGGAGGGGATGGGGGCAGGGGAAGCTCTGGGTCGTGACGTGAGCATCACATGCAGGGTGAGCCCTGCGTTGTGGAGGACATACTGACAAAACAGAGAGCAGACGCCTTGGTGCATCCAAAACACAGTCCCCCATGAGATCTGTACGAGGAAAACTGCAAAACTTGGATGGAGGAATCAAAGGAGAACTAAGTAGGTGGAGAGCTAGTCCATGCCCAGGGACAGGAAGTCTCCATGATGTCAGATGTCAGTTCTCCCAACTTCCCACAGACTCGAATCAATCCCAGTCAGAACCTCGGGACCTTGTTCTGGGGCATCAAGAAACTGATTCTAAGGTTAATAAACAGATGCCAAGCCCCCAGTAGTCAGCGCAAAATTGAAAGAGAAGAACAAAATCCCAGAACCACTCTATGTGTAATCAAGGTCTACTGTACAGTTGGAATCAGCAGGACAGTGTGGTACTGGGGAGCAGGGGTGCAGTAGGCTCCAGGCAGACTCACGGGTACAGCTACATGGTCCTCGACAAAGGAGCAAGGCAGCCCAGAGGGGAACACAGAGTCTTGTTTTGTTGGTGCTGGGGATTGAACCCAGGGGCACCCAACCACTGAGCCCCAGCCCCAGCCCATTTTTATTTATTATTTTGAGACAGGGTTTTGCAAAATAGCTCAGGGCCTCACTGAGTTGCTGAGGCTGGTTTGAACTTGAGATCCTCCTGCCTCGGCCTCCGGAGCTGCTGGGTCTTTTCAACAAATGGTCCAGGAACAGCTAGACATCCTCATGCAAACAGGAAGAAGTAGGAAGAGAAGGAGGAGAAGAAGGAGGAGAAGAAGAAAGGAAGAAACGGCACAGACCTTGCACTCCTCAGGAAAGTTAATTCCCATTGAGCTGGAGATCTAAATATAAAATCCAGAACTGTAAACCTTTTGAACATATCATGGGGGAGAATCTGATGACTTGAGGTCCGGTGGTGATTTTTTGGGTCAGCACCAAAGGCATGGACCATGAAAGAAAGAACAGAGGAGCAGGGCTTCATCAAAAGACAGAACAGCTCTGTGCCAAGACGCGATCCAGAGCACGGACGGGAGGCCAAGCTGCGGGCTGGGAGATGTTTGCAGCGACACGGCTGGTGAAGGGGCGCTGAGCAGAACGCACCAAGAACTCCGAGAACCTCACCAGAAGGAAAGGACCCCGGATACACACGGGCAAAAGAGCCGAGCGCACATCTCAGGGAAGGGGGTGCGCAGCTGGATAATAAGCACGTATCTTGTCGGGGAACTGCAAACTAAAGCCACACCAAGGTGACGCTGCACACCTTCTCTGTGACCCTCTCGGTGGGCACACGCCACTCTGCGTTGGTCAAGATCATGGAGTGTAAACCAAGCCAGAGCCCGGTGCACCGTGGCTGTGGAGCAACAGCCGTGTGCCTGGGCCCATCAGCGGGGACAAGCCGATCTGCGGAGCCTGGGGAGATGTGGCCTCGGGGAGCGAGGCTGGGGGAATTCTCTCTCCTGTCTGGTCAAGTTTTTGCTGAAGCAGAACTGCTCTAGAAAGTGAGGCGTAGACTTGGACTCTCCCACGGCAGGCCCAGGAGCGCCGGCACATGCTGCTCTCCAGACAGAAGAGGCCCCTCCGGCTTCTTCACAAGTGGCCACGTTGTACATCCGCCCCTGGACTACGGGCCCACAGGGACATTGCCAGTTCTCTGCTGCACCAGGACACAGGGAATGCTCGGTATCTGTTACATCAACAAGGGGATGCTCGAATGGGCTGAGGAATGCCGCGCTTGCTAAAAACGGTTCAAATGGTGAATTAAAAATAAAATGACGTTTGCGCTCCCCCACCCAGCCCCATCCTTCCCTCTGAGGACATCATACCTGCTGCACCTGCTGCTCTGGGGAGGGCTGTGTTCCTTTAGCCTATGCGAAGCTGGGCACAGCACACACTCTCTCTCACACTTTGATTTAAACCTGTTGTTTTCTTTCTAGAGCTGCATATGCAGGTGTTGCCCTGTCCTATCCTTTGTCAGAGCTGTGTGATACTCCTTGGTGGATTGTAGCATACTCTATTTAAAAGCCCTCTGCTGGTGGGGGTTCCTGTTATTTCCATTCTGCACTTTCTGTGCAGTGTGGCATGAACACCTGTACTCTCTCATGCATCATCACCATCTCATGGTCCCTCTGCCAGGTCCTGCCATGATTCTTTCTAGAACTTTCCATCAGACTAAAGAAGGTGGACATTTGAAAGGAAGGTGGTAACAGCATGTCCTAGGCAGCCACTTTCTTAAATTTCCTCTTCCAAGAATACCTTTTTTGGAAAAGAAAAAAATCAACTGCTTGCTTTTGTAACTTTTCACCTACTTTTCTTTCCCCCAAATGCCTGCAATAGACAGTGGCCAACCATGGAATTTTCCTGATGAATTCCCAGCCAATAAATGCCTCCTGATTAGATGAATTGTAAATTGGCATTAGGAGAAAGTTTTAGGCACAAATATAGAATTGACACCTGCTTGCCAAGACAGACAGGGATGAGCTGTAAACATTGGGATGCGGTTAAGTGCACAGCGTCACATTATGCATTTTCTCTGCTCATAAATATACAAATAGCTCCCATGTCGTTCCCAAGGATCCAAGCTTGGCTTCTTTGGGCAATTAATTAATTGAAGTATTCAGTAAAATTGTTTTGTTGTTCTTTTCCGTTTTTAGATCTGGCGAAAGCATTATTTTGGAAACTGTAGTCAATGAGCTGATCTTTTGGGTGAAAGTTACTTTGGTATAAAAATTTCTGTTCTGAAGAAGTTGGGAAATCAGTCTTTTCCTTAGTGTCCCAACTTCCTAATCTCTCAAATATGTTGGATCAGAGAGTCTTCAAGACCCTTCCAGTGCAGTTCTTCCATAGCCCTGTGAGGTCAAATTGTGCTGGGTAGGGGACTCTGACTCTCACTGCCTCTGGATGCTTTTGGCCTTAGCTGGTCCATGTGTCAATCATGGGTAAAGACACTTATCTAGCTGGGACCTGGGCTCCTAACTAACCTGTGCATCTGGTAAAAATGTAGTCTTTTAGGATTAGGGTTGATGTGTATAGTAGAGAAAACAAAAATATTGAGGGCCTAAGGAGAAGTTAATTCCCATCTCTCACTGACCCGGTGATTCCACGATGCCAAGAGGTTCCTTCTACTCTCTGCTCTGCCGTTCTTAGCTGTGACCTTCACTGTTACGGTCATCTTGTGGCCCAAGATGGCTTGCAGAGCTTCAGCCATCGGGTCCACCTTCCAACCAGCCTCAGGAGGAAGCAGGTGCCCCCTCAGCTGTTTTGACTGTCTTTAAGCAATCTCCTCAGAAACCCTAAGCAATACTTTTGCTTACGTCTCATTGGCCAACACAGTCGGTGACCACCCCTATCTGCAGGAAGGCCAGAAAGGACAATTTTAAGCTGCTTCAAACAGACCTGGGATTCTCTTTTTTTTTTTTATAAGAAAGGGAAGGCTCTGTGCCCTGGGTTCACCACTGGCCTGTCCCTAGCAATCTCTCCTAAGATCAGGCTCTGGCCACTGGTCTTGGTGAAGACGCTGCAGCTGGCCAGCTGGCCCTTGGGCTGGAGGATGCAGGGCCAGCATCTTTGAGTTTGGTGCTAAGGACCCCCTAGGGAGGCCTGAACCTGTACCTGCAGGTGGGGGCCCCTACTTGCAGGTAGCCCCCCCCCCCCCCCCGGCCTGGTACAGAGCTGACCAGCAGCAGCCCTTTGTGAGCCTTTGTGGTGTGCTGGTCGGGTTTTCTGGACCTCACGGTGGCTGGGCTGCTTTTCCAGTTGTTGTTATGGGGGTTCATGTGATGGGTCGTCTCTCCCCTGGAGAGTACGGGGTGGTGGCAGCCAGAGCTACAGCTGCTTCCTGGGAACCCCTGAGTGCAGTCCGTGCTGTGCAGACGCCTGTTGGCTGGGGTGAGGTGGGGTGAGGAGTCGTGGTCAGGGCCAGCGCCGGCCCACGGGTGCATTGGGGGAGCTTTGCCCCCTCTGTGCCCCCTGCTTGGGCTTGGCCTGTCCCACCCCCGACTCTTTGCTTTCCCTGGTTCTTGTTCTGGTTAAAGTCTCCTCCCGTGGCTCCGCTCCACAGGCCCACCCTCTCCTTCTGTGTGTGCCCCGCAGCCTGGGCACCCCCCCCACCCCGCCCGTGACGGGGAGCAGGCAAGGGCTTGCACCAACTGGTCATACCCGGTCCCAAGTGGGCAGCCTGGGCTGCGGCAGCAGCAGAGGGTGGGCACTGCTGGCAATGCCCGTTCCCACCACTGTGCCAGGTGCTTGGGCCCTCGAGTCTCCTCCTGATGCTGGTCCTTGTCCAGGAACCTGCAGTGCAGGTGGCCACAGTCCTGGGTGTCCTCCGTCCCAAGATGCGGCCAGCCTGGTGGTCCTTGGACCTTTCATAAGACAGTGTCACCAGATGCCGGGACGCACCACAGAAGACCCCCCGGGTGAGCCATGCTCTATGGGGAGGGGGCTCCTGCCCAGTCCCTCCTGTGGCCTCCCTGCAGCTTCCTGGTGGGTGTGGCTGGCTTTGGGGGGCAGGTGGACAGCAGACTGGTGGGCAGCGCTGTGTGAGAGGAAGGGCTGAGCCACACCCGTCTGTCCCTGTCCCCAGGAAGCTGCAGCCATCATGGGCCACCACCAGCCAGGTGGCTCCCTGCTCTGTGACCCCGAGCCCCAGGGTGTCCACAGCTCCAGTGGCTGGTGGTGGTGGCACTGGTGGAGGGCTGTGGGCGGGGTCTTTGTTTCTCATCTGCACAAAAATGGGGGCAAGGGCAGGTTCTGCCTGGGTCAGGTGGCAAACAGGTCCACGGCGCACGTCATGCTCTGCCAGGGCCTGGGTGTGCCAGATTGTGACCTGGGTGTGCCAGGCTCTGACCTGGAACCTCCAACGTGCATCTCAAACAGTCCATGTCTCTCCTCTGCTGCCCCCGCCTTTGTCCAAGCCACTGTCACCAACCCTGCGCCCCGTCCCTGGCTCCCCCAGCCCTCTCTGCCCCAGGCCCACCCAGGCTGCTGCTGGATTCTCAGTTGAGGTGAAATCCGCGTGACACAAGGTCAGCCATTGTCAACTCAGCTGTTGGTAGCATCTGGTAGGTTCCCCTTGTGCAGCCACCATGAACCCTCCTAGCTGCAGAACACTGTCACCTGAAGGGGACCCTTCCCCATGAGCAGTCACTGCTCTTCCTCCCTCCACCAGCCCTGCAGCTGTGTCTAGGTCCTTTTAGTGGCTGAATCACACTCCACAGCAGGGTGACCACAAATTCATCTGTTCCTCAGTCGAGGGACGCTGGGGACCAGCAGAGGCCAGGAGAGGAGCTCCCTTCCTCCTGACACTATCCGAGTGCCCCCTCTGCTGTCCCTGCGGCACAGTCCTGGTCCCTCGGCACCTCAGAGGCCCAGCCCAGCTGAGGTGTCTGCCACCACCCCTGCTCTCACCTGCTGGCCATTCTGTCTTTTGAGAGGCCCAGGTTCCAGGCATGGAGACACGCAGCTCTCCCCTTTCCTGTGACCTGTCCATGGTCTCCTGAGAGTAGCTCTCCGCACAGGCAGGGACCATGACCTCTGTGGGTGGAGCAGGGGAGGGTCCCGGGCAGCAGGCTGTGGGCAAGGAAGGGCTTCTCCCCCGGCTCTGTCCCTTCTCAGGCAGGGAGGTTCCTTGGAGGCCTGAGCTGGCCCTTCCCTCCAGAGCTCAGGCCCGGAGAGGAGGGCCTCCAGGTGACCTCCAGTGCTGTGGTGACCCCCAGGGGGCGCTGGGGGATGTGGTGTTGAAGCCTCTGCTGACCCTGGCTCCTTGGGCTCCTGTCTTCACGTCCCCACTTCAGACAGGCTCTTTAGATAGCAGGAGCCCAGGTTGCCTGGCCCTCCCATCCCCTGGCCCTCCCGTCCCCTGGCCCTCCTGTCCCCTGTGTCCTGTGCTTGTTCTGCACCTGCTGTTCGCGGGTGGCTCATGCCCTGTGCTGAGGCTGTCGCAGGTACCCTGTGCCCAGGAGACATGGAACCAATGGATGCCCCTCTCTGTTCTCCACCAGCAGGTTTCCAGGTCCCTGGGCCAAGTCTTTGTCACTCTTCACCTGAGAAGGTCCCCAAGCCCCTGATCACACACAGTGGCTGCTCATAGTTATTTTTTGAAACTGGACTGGTCTGGGCTTGGGTTTGGGGGCATCTCTTCCTTTTTCTTTTCTCCTAAAGGGCCTGGCTTCTGAGTGGGCGGAGGCTGGGGACTCTCGGCAGGTCCTTACGGATCTTCTCTCACATGTCGCCTCCATTTGTCAAAACCATCTGCAGACTCAGGCTTCGCTTTCTCTGCTCCAGGCTGCTCTGCTGTGTCCCTCCCAGCAGCACCAGATGTTGACCTGGTGTTATATTGTGTTGCTGTCACAGTGACTCCAGTCGCCATTTTTATAAGTCTAGTGGTTCTGTTTTCTGGGCTTGATTTTTGAGATAGATTTTGTGTGGAAAGCTCTGGAAGCCAGAGAAATGTCTAGAAGGAAGGATGAGACACAGGCTGTTCTGAAATAAGCAGAGGTGGGTGGTCTGCGAGCTTCGCCCACGCGGGACTTTATGGTTCTCCCGGCCAGAGCCCCCTTGACTCCCCTCGGCACCCTGGGTTTCATCCAGCAGCCTGGGGATGATGAGAAAGAAGGAGGCCAGGCTGGGAGGGGGAGGGAGGCAGGGCAGGGGACCCCAGGAATGCACTTGCTGCTTTGCTGAAGGGTTCCCGACCCTGCGCTGTCCCTGTCTCTGGCTGGTGCTGGGGCACAGGATGAGCCATGTGGCCCCGTTCCCCAGGCTTGGGTTCTCTGGAGGGACACGGAGTTTCAGTCCAGCCCGGCAGGGATTATGGAGCAACCGGGTGGGGTGGGGTGAGGAGAGAGACAGACACTGAGATCTGAGATGAGACAGGAATTCCAGGCTTAGGAGCCATCAGGAGAAGGAGCCGGAGGGTCCAGGTGGGCAGGAGCGGGGCTGTGGTCGGCTCTCTGGCTTGGGGCCATCGGCCTCCTTAGGGGGGCTTCCAGGTGCTGGCGGTGCTGACATGATTTCAGTGACATCATCCCCGTTCAGCCACCAGCTTCCTGATCATACAGGGAACGCAGCTGGCCCAGTACCCTAGCTGACCTGGTACCCTGGGTCCCCACAGGCTTCGAGGCTCCCTTCTGAGGAGCTATTTCTCCCACCTGCCGTGGGTGTGGACCCTCGCTCCCTCTGATGGGCTCCCCTCTGCTCCTGAGGACTGAGTGGCTTCTGTCCCCTGCAGCCCACCCCTGGGTTGTCCCCGACCCCGCACTGTCCCTGCCTCTGGCTGGTGCTGGGGCACAGGATGAGCCATGTGGCCCCGTCCTCCAGACTTGGGTTCTCTGGAGGGACACGGAGTTTCAGTCCAGCCCGGGACACGTCTGTTGCACTACCCCACCGCACTCCTTTCCAAGGGCAGCCCATCCACGGATGGTGAGCACATTCCCTGGCCTTGGATGGCTGGGGTGGGCAGGTGGGCGCCAGTCCAGGACCCTGCACTGACCTCTTGGTGACATGCCGGAGCCAGGGGTGTAGCTCAGGTCCAGCACGCCAAAGCCCTGGGCTCAGTCCCCAGCACTGAGCAGATGAACAATAACCACACAGCAAAACAGGCCACAGAAATGAGCACCATCCCCACACGGGCGTGGCCAGGGGCCAGAGCTCCCCAGCTGCCCGGCCCCCTGAGCACCAAGGTCTTCCAGAAAGGCCTGGCATCTGCTTTCCACCCTGGCCCTGGGCTCCTGGGCAGGGTGCTCGAGGCAGTTTGCAATACGGGGTTGACACGTGATTCCTTGGGACATGTCTGCTGCACCTGCCGGCTGGAAGCTGGAGCACCTGGCCCTCGTCACACATCTGATGCAGAACGCTGAGCGCACACGGGTGCCCAATGAACAGTCACCAGCCTCCCGAAGTGGCTGGCACCTCGCAAAGCAGGGATTCCCAGCCTGCCTGTGCCACACACCCCTTTGGTAGTTAGACGAAGCCGTCTCAGAAAGACACCTTCAAGCGTGTCCGATAAACTCCAGAGGACGACAAAGGGAGCCAGCTTTACTGAAATCCAATACAAAATCCGAGGAAAACGGAGTCTGTGTGGCGATTTGCCGTGTCAACACGTCATGGCAAGGGTGCACTGGGGGTGCCGTGAGGACCGTGGTCCTGAGCTCGTGCGTGTAGGTTTGAGACCTGCCGACGTGAGCACGGCGTGAAGGTGTCTGCGAGGCTCTTGCTGGTGTGGCGAGGTGCTGCTGCCACTGGGGGCTGGCTGCTCGGGGTCTCAGTAGGTGGCCACGTCCCCTTGACGCTGGGGTCCCACAGTGGCAGTTTTCCCATCCATATGCCAGGACCCCCGCTTCTGCCCACTCCCCAGGCTGGACTCTCTGGGGATGCTCTCTGGTTCCATCCGGATGTGGCTAGTGACTCCAGGACCCACTCTTTCTTCTCACCTGCCCTTCTCCAGGACAGTGGGCTTTCAGTGTCACCATCGGCAGAGTCTTCAGATGGAGCAGGGCCCGGGCAGCAACTTGATTTTGGACTCCTGGCTCCAGAAGCAGGAGAGAAGGGATGTCTGTGGTCCTGAGCCACCTGGCTGCTTCTGCAGCCCCGGAAACACAGGCGTCCCAGAACACTCCTCTGGCCCCATGTCTGTGTGACAGGATCCGATGACTGGCATGTGTAAGTTTCCTTAGAGTCGGCTGCACATGATCGTCTGTGGCCCACCTGTCCAGGGTCTCCTTCCTACAGCGAGCTGGCTGGAAGGCCAACGCGCGAGAAGCACAGACTGGGCCCTGGAGTGGAGTTCTGTTGGGCACATCCGGGAGCTGGAACGCTCATTTTGAGCAAATAGAATAACAACGGGTGTTTACTGAGATGCGTCCTAGTGCCCCATCCTCTGCTGGAATTCTGCAGAAAGACTACCTGTTTGGGGCTGGAGGTGAGGCTCAGGGGCAGAGCGCTTGCCTAGCATGCGTGAAGCCCCGGGTTCAATCCCAGCATGGCAAAAACAAAAACCTACCTGTATTCATGGTCTGTCAACAATGGGGTACTCGGAGCTGGTTCTACTGTTGTCTTAGTTTATCCCGGAGGTCCACATTGTTCCGATTGCACTACCAACAAGTGGCATAAGTTGACCTGGAGCTGAGCCCATTTCACAGAAACCTAAATGCATACCAGGGGCTCCCCGCTACCCTTGCCTGCTCTCCATGTTCCAGTTAAGGAGGGCTGTTAGGGTTTGGATGTAAGGTGTCCCCCAAAAGCTCACGTGGGAGACAAAGGGGAAATGATTGGGTTATGAGGGTCTTAACCCAATCAGTGAGTCAGTCCCCTGATGGGGATTAGCTGAGTGGTAACTGAAGGCAGGTGGGGGTGGCGGGAGGAGGTAGCATTCTGGGTGTCCCTCTGGGGTGTATATTCTGTGTGTGAAGAGAGGAGTCCCTCTCTCTGCTTGCTGATCACCATGTGAGCTGCTTCCCTCGGCCACGCTCTTCCGCCAAGATGTCCCGCTTCACCTCAAGCCCAAGAGAAGGAGCCAGCTGTCCGTGGACTGAGACCCCTGAAACCGTGAGCCCCCAAATGAAATTTCCGGTCCTTTCCCTCTGCGTCTGGGAATGCCTGGCCCTCTGGGGCGTCTCAGGAGTGCCTCACTCAGGGCTTTGCCAGCAGCGTCCCTTGTCCTGGGGATTCCCTGCTGGCCGACGTGCGCTTCTGAGACAGCCACGGGGTCCAGCCCCAGAGGCCTCCCAGGGCCTGTGGCTCCCTCCTGTCAACTTCCCCTTCATTTTAAAAACCAAAAGACACATGAAGAAGCCTCCACGGGTGGCTTCGGTGCATTCGCTGTGGTGCCACCAGCCCGGCTGCCTTGTCCAGAGCCTCTTCCTCGCCCCAGGGGACACGGGTCCTGACCTAGCTGCTGCGGTCCAGGAGTCGCCCGCTCTGCACTTCTCCTGTAGGGGGCTCGGTGGCGCTTGACCTTGCTGTCCTCTTTCACGGAGGGCCATGTTTCTGGGTTATGTCTGTTGCCCCAGGTGCCAGGGCTTTGTCTTTCCGTGGTTGAGCCCTGGTGGAGGGTCCTGGGGCCGTTTCCCTTGGGCAATGTGAGTGTGCTGCGGGGGATGCTGGTGCAGGGAGCAGCTGCTCCTGTGGCCCTCCACGCCCGCCTGTTAGCCTCAACCTGCTCTTGGCATCTGAGGGTGTGGCATGGGCACGACTATGGCCATGAGGAGGTGGTGGTCCAGCCTGCGTGACACTTGCCCATTGTGGTGGCCCTTGCTATGTCAGCTTCCAGGGGTCCCCTGAGGCCTGGCCCCGCCCGTGGGTAAGTGGGGCTCACTTCCCATGAGCCTCCCTCCCCCAGGCCACCCTGTGTCCTCCGCAGCCAAGACCCCAGGGAGCGGCTTCATCTGGTTCCCCACCTTCCTTCCCTCCCCCAACCAGGTCAGGTCACTTTGGGTACTGAGGGACCCCCTTGGACAACACCTTCAATGCCAAGTTGGGGGAGATGAATGAAGCTCCCCAGGTGAGGAGCTGGTGCAGCTCACTGAGCCCCTGAAGAGGCGCCAGCAGGTGCCAGGCTTGTGGGCACCAACTCTCCAGGCCCCACCATCTGCGTGAAGCCATGCCCCTCCTGGCTGCCCTCCATGTCCCCCTCCGGGCACTGGGGAGCTGATCTGGACTAGTGCTTCCCAAACCAAGCCGCACCCACCATCCCCAGCAGTTTTTCACTTGAATATGTTTCCTTACGACAGCTTCACACCCCGGACGGACGGCCGCCCAGTGTTGCTGAGACTGTTTGAAGGCAACACAAGGACTTCTGTTGGCTCCCTTTGGTTTTATTGAATTTCATTTTCCCTTTCATTTTATGGATTTCCTTTCAGAGTGCTTTTATAAAAGAGCAATGTCGGAAACGAAGAAACTGTCCTTGTTTTGGAAGCCCTGCCCCTGGCCCTCCCAGCTGGGCCATTGCTGCGGGGTCCACAGGTGGAGGGCTTGCGTCCCCTCCCCAAATCCCCAGGGGAGACTCCATGGAGCAACCTTGCCTGCCCCTGCAAGCTGATCCTGGTCACAGGCAGCTTGGGTAGGAGCTGCTGGGGCCAGGTCTGGGCTCTGTCTGCAGAAGGCCATGGCCAGGGCACTCCCTGCTGGGAGCCCCAGCACCTGGCTCCAGAGGCTGGTTGCACACTTGGGACAGGCAGGGCTGGGGCCTCAGCTGTTGGCTGGTGTGGGCTGATTTGAGGACCTGGAGGGGCGGCGCTGATCCCCCCAGAAAGAACCAATGTGGATGGGGCTGTGGGAGCTGTGACTTTTCTTTTCTGCGGTGCTGGGATGGAGCCCAGGGCCTCACACATGCTGGGCAGGTGCTCTGCCACTGAGCTGCACCCCAGCCCCTGAGCAGGGAGGTGATAACGAGTGTGGGCGCCCTGGTCCCTGGCTCCCCGTGGTGGAGGGCTGAGGGCTGCGACAGGTCTTGGTGATGTGGTCCTTCTGCCCTGGGTGCAGCAGCCCAGGTGGTGCCCAGACCTGCTCAGCTCCTGGCTTGGCACATCATGTCATTGCTGGGGCCCCATGCCTGCCCCATGCTCTGCTCCCAGCTGCCCCTCAAGTCCAGGCCTGCCTTGTTGCTGAATGGCCTCCCTGACCTCTGCAGGGCCAGATGGGAGTTGGGGTAGTCCTGATAACACAGGATTGGGTGCTCATGTGCTTCACCCACGGCTGGGGCAGGCAGAGCCCTTCTGTGGACTGGGGGTGCCCAGACCCTGGCCATGATGGCAGTGCCTCTCCTGGGATCCCCTGGATCCCTGCTTGGTGGCTTTCGACTGGACTGAAACCTTCTGTGCTGAGTGGCACATCCGTCCTGTTAGGTGGTAAATGCTGTGCAGTGGGCAGTGCGGGCCTGGCAGTGCCCCACCTCTCTCCACCTTTCCTACCATCAGAAATACCAGCTGGACTGGGGGGAGGAGAAAGTTGGCCTGGGTGAACAAGGCACAGGGCTGTGACCACGCAGGGCCGTTGGCTTCCGGGGCTGCATCTCTGTGCCCTGTTTATTAACAGGCCATCCCCACTGGGGCCGTGTTTCAACGCAGCACGCCAGCGTTATGATGGTGATTACTGTTATTATTTGTGCAGCGTGTTTGGAGGCCCTTATTAAGTGATTCCCATCCGCTTTGGCATGAATGCACAGCGCGCGAGACTTGGGGACGACTTCGGCGTTTCTGGCACACACAGTACCATTTAAAAGGAAGCCCCAGATCCCAGTGTTGGCCTCAGTACACAAACAAATACTGATTTTTTTATCTGGGGCTCTTTTGTGAGAAGCCGAAGTGCTTTGATTCTTAAATGGGAGCGGCTTCAGGCGCGCCTCTCCTCACCCTTTGTTCCTGTGGACAGAAGTGATGGATTTCGCAGTCTGGAGGAATCTGTCATTTTGACTTCATCTGCTTGTTAGGCATCTGCAGTGTCTCTGATGTGACAGTGTTCGGGGTTTGGGCATTTCATCACATCAGGACAGCCTGGGGGTGGGCGTGGGGTGGGGAGGAGGGGACAGGGTTGTCATTTGTTCTACCTCATTACTCTCCTGGGCTTGGGATGGATAGGCAGATTTGCTTCTAAGAATTGAATTTAAAGGTGCTTTACTGCTGAGCTACACTCCCAGTTCTTTTTATTTTTTATTTTGAGACAGAGTGGCTGGGTTGCAGAGGCTGGCCTCAAACTTGCAATCCTTCTGCCTTAGCCTCCCAAGTCACTGGGACTACAGGCCTGCACCACCACGCTGTGTTGGGATGGATATTTTTAGGAGACATCAAATCAAGTGAAAGGAACTTGAGAGGGGCCCCTCCCCCCTCACACGGGATATTCCTTCCATGTGCTGCTTGGTTGAACGAGTGCTGGGGCACTCACTACCTAAGGTCTTCTCATTCCACCAAAGCTCAGGTGTGTTTGCCAGAGTCTGTCCTCTTCCCCTTCTTCTTCCTCTTTTTAATTACCTTCCCGTTTGAGTTTCTGGAGTTGACCAGACGGTTGAAACCTTACTTATTTGAGAAAAGTCATCTCATCTTCAGGCTAAAAATTCTCCTTCCCGTTGGCTTTCACTTTGATGACAACTGGCCTGGGACAGCTTCCTTAAGTTCACGTAGTCCACAACCCGCTAGAAGATAAGTCCTGCGGGGGGGGGGGTCTCCCAGGCCTCCCAATATTCTGTAGGTCTTTTACTTGCTCTTGTCTGCGCTATGGAGATTCCTTGAAGCTCTTTTTATGCAGCTGGCTCCCAGCCTGTCACCCAGATCCCTTCCCAGTGATCACATTTGGCTCAGGGACAGTGGACCTACCTCAACCCCAGGGTGGCAGGTGACCAATCAGAGATAGTATCTTGGCCAATCAAAGCATAGCTTCCCTGCTCACCAATCAGAACATATCAGAACATAGCACCCCCCAGCCAATCAGAGCCCAGCCTCCTTGCTGGCCAATCAGAGCCCAGCCTCCTTGCTGGCCAATCAGTACATTGCAGGCCTTGACCAATCAGAGCACAGAATTGCCCCATCTCGGCTCTGGAATGGGACTGAGCTTCCAGAGGAGCCTCGGGAGCTTTGGGGCCAGGGCCCCATGCTGGGCGCCTCCAGGGCCTCCCCTTCAGCCAGCTGACTCTCCATTTCACTTAGGCCAGTGGAGTTGGCGTTCTGTGATCCTCAGTAGAAAAGCATTGGGAACCATGATGCTTTTGGATACCGTCTTCTGCTACAGTGGCGCGGACGTCAAATAAAGTTCCAGCCGCGTGATTTTCACTCTCAGAAGCAAATCTTGGAGGTGGTGACCGGGAAAGAAAGTCTGAAAAGACAGACTAACTGTCACCCGCAGGTGATGTGGCAGGTCATTTAGACAACGGTCCTGTAATTCTGGGTCCCTGGGCTTGTCTTTTTTTCAGGGGAAAAGTAGGAGCCGGCCACCCTGTGTACCTGGGTGTCTAGGTGCCCCCTACGGTCCTGTGTAACTCAGTAAGACAAAGGAAGACACTGGAGCTGGTGGGAGACACGCCCAAGGAAACCGAAACGGGGCCACCAGAAGCGCGTTTCTGAATGTGAACCAGGTGACTTCAGCGGAGCCTCATTTAAATGTCTGACTCCCCAACAGGCTCCTCTCAGGGGCGGAGAATGCGGCCTCACGGGGCTCCAGTTACTGTAATAGCTACCGCAGGTTACCAGGGGCCATCAATTACTGCGTTGCCCGGCGGCTTTCACGACACTGACTTTATTACTTTTATCTGGATTTATATAGCGTTTGATAGAGTTTATAGCACTAGATGCATAAACAACCGTTGGAACGTGCTTGTGGCTTTGTGTCTGAGCGGCCCCGTGGAAGCCTAATAAATCACACAGCATCCTGTCCGCTGTGTTTAAAGGTGGCCCCCAGTCCCCCCGGGGCTGCTTGTCTGGGTGCTGTCTCAGCATAGGCTGGAGTTTATTGTGGGAAGATCTGGGCATGGGTTGGGGAAGGTGTTGGAGTCTGTCCCTCTGCCCACTTCCACAGGTACATGCCCCACACTCAGTCCTCAACCTGGGAACCCAACCTTGGCACCCAAACTTGGCTCCCTCTCACTAACCACTTCCTGGGCCTCCTGACTGGTGATCACAGGTTTGGGTGTCACTGAGTGCTTAGGAGCTGCGTGGTCTGGGGTGGGTTGGGAGTGCCACATAATCTCTCTGAGCTTGTTTTCTTGTGGTGACATGAAGATCAATAATACCTGTCCTACCCTTCCCTAATCTCAACCCAAGTGACAAGTGACACTGGGGGTTGCTTGGCCAGTGGCTCCCCCCCAGATGTGCATCCAACACCAGCCCCCAGGCACTGAACCCTGAGCGAACACAGGACCCGTGCAGGGTGGGAGCCACACAGGGTGGGTGCCACACGATGTGTCTGACCTGCCCTCTGAGGCACTGTGTGGAAACAGCCCCTGGATGTGATAGGGTTGGGGGCACAGCCTCTTCCCCAGCAACTCGCAGGGACTATGATGGGTCCATTGACCCTGTGGTGATGGTGAAGATGAAGATGATGTGATGATTTCTGTGTCACCCAGAGTCACATTTGTGAATGCAGCTGTGCCTGGGAGGGGTGCCACATGGGGACACACACCACTCGGTCCTCACTGGCGGTGGCCGCTGGTGACTCGTGACAGAAGCAGTCCTTGGCTATCCTCACTGCAGGAGGTCTGACTGGTTTGGGGTCTGTGGGACCCTTTGAGACCCCTGGCCTGAAATCAGGGATGGGGGACAGTATGGTTGATCCCCATGTCACTGTTAGAAAAACAAGCCCAAGGTCCTCCCCCAGGTCTTGCAGCTCATTGGGGACCAACTGGCACCTAGCCTCCCTTTGCCCTAAACCAGTGGCTGTCCATCTGGGGCCAGGCAGGCAGTTAATGTGGGGCAGGGGAGGAAGGCTGGGTTCTGAGAGGAGGCCAGGCTGAGGTTGAGGCTCAGGACTTGATTGGAGAGTTCTGCATGGACAGAACTGTCTCCATCTGTCACCCTAGGAATGGACATGATCTGGCATGGTCACTGCCATTGGCTGTGGGTAGCAGGTGTCCATCAGACAATGGGGCAACAACCCTTGTTGTGGGGATGGGCAGCTCAGCCCATGCCCGCCACAAGAGCTGTGGATGAGGTCCCTGGGCCACTGGTTCTGAGGTGCTAGATGTTTCAGACACCTGAGGGACACTGGCTAAGTGCCCACAGTCCTCAGTCCTCCTTATAAAGAGAAAACATCAAGTTGCTCTGGCTTTGGCAGGAAGTGCCCTTGCCGAGGGCACTTACCCGTGTTGTGAGGAGAGCAGGTCCTGCTGTTGCACCCCCCAGGGTCATGTTTCTCTCCCTCTCTTTCTCCCTCTCTCTCCCTATCTTCTCCCTCTCCCTCTTTCTCCCCCTCTCCCTCTCTCCCTCTCTCCCTCCCTCTATCTTCCTCTCCCTCTCTTTCTTTCTCCCTCTCTGCCCCTCTCCCTCCCTCCCCCACCTCTCTCCCTCTCCCTCTCCCTCCCTCCCCCTCCCTCCCTCTCCCTCCCTCTCCCTCCCTCCCTCTCTCTCCCTCTCTCTTCCTCTCCCTCTTTCTCTCTCTCCCTCTCCCTCTCTCTCTTTCTCCCTCTATCCCCCCTCCCTCCCTTCCTCTCTCTCTCTCCCTCTCCCTCTTTCTCTCTCCCTCTCCCTCCCTCCCTCTCCCTCTTCTTCCCTCCCTCCTTCTCCCTCCCTATCTCCCTCTCCCTCCCCCCTCCCTCTTCCTCCCTCTCTCTCCCTCTCCATCCCTCCCCCTCCCTCCCTTTTCCTCCCTCTCCCTCCCTCCCTCTCTCTGCCTCTTTCTTCCTTTCCCTCCCTCCCTCCCTCTCCTTCTCTCTCCCTCCCTCCCTCTCCCTCCCTCTCTCTCTCTCTCTTCCACTCCCTCCCTCTCCCTTCCTCTCTCTCTTCTCTCTCTCTGTTCACAGGAGGAGCTTGGAATAGGTGGCGCAGAGCCCAGTGCAGAGGAAATGTGGCCTTGCTCAGGAGGGGGAGAAGGGAGTTGGGACCCGCTGCCCTCACCCCCAGAACATTAGCTTCCCGGGGTTGTGTTTTTCAAGGTGCCAGTTTTGCCAGTTGGGGCCACGGACAGCTCTGCCCAGGGCCTCCTTTCTGTCATCAACGGGAGGACCTGGTGGTGGATGGAGATGGTCCTTGGTCCCCCTTGGGGACGGGTTGTCATTGGAGAGCTTCCTTGCCCTGTTGGGCCCAGGAGCCACCCTCCAGCCTCTTCCCACTCATGTGAGGGGCACCCCTTCCTCGTTGAGGGGCTGGACGTGGGCCTGCGTTTGGGTGGGGCGTGCAGTTAGTTCTGCAGTTCTTGTGACTCATCCCACCTCTGCCGCCTCGGGCCTGGCTCAGAACCTGGCTCAGATAGGGCTGGGCGTGGGGGCTGCAGAGCAGGTCTGTGGGTGCCACTGGCCCAGGGGGGCGGTGGGGCTGTGCTGTGCGCTTCAGGCAGTTACCGGCTCTTTCCAGTTCTGCTCAAGGTGACTGTCAAAATCCACAGAAGGCTCTGCTAATGAAAGGCAAGTGTGCACACACACCCTTGCATACTGATGCCTTTTCTTTTTATCTCCAATAACAGGCTCCCTGAGGCTCAGCCTCGCGATATTAGGAGGATCTTTTCTTGTTCAGCGATTAGTCCAAACAGTCCACCTTGGTGCCCACTCGAGCCTGGTGCTTGGAGGCTGATGGGCAGGGTCCGGGGACCTTGGGTGAGGTCCCTACTCTTTCCTTTTACATTTCATTTACTTATCTTTGTCTCAGGAGGTGGTTTGAGTGCAGGTGAAATGAGGTGTTCTTGAGAGATGTGTCTGAGGGAAAATAACATCTTTTGACAAGTAAAGATGAAAAGAATGTTCTGGAAGGACATGTTCTGGTTGAAGCATCACCGTGACGGATCACAGGTTTTTTGAAACCAGCATCTAATGATGGGAAACAATTAGTAAATTCACCTGGCCTGGTTTTTGCGTCTGTTGTCAACCCTCATCATCCAGTTTGAAGCCCCCTGGTTGTGTGTATGCTTAAAAAATGCATTTGAATTTCTCATCTCTCAGATCCGCGGGTCAGTCTGTGCACTCACGTCCTGGCACCTGTCATCCAACCCTGAACAGCGAAGCTGAAAAATGATTAGCTTCCAAGGGCAGGAGACAGGGAACTGCCGCTCTTTCTTCTCACAGACACATTAGGAGGTGGGCAGCTGTGTGGGAGCCATGATCCAGCCACTCCAAGGTGGAGTGCATGAGGTCTCAGAATTTGTCCTTTTAATGCAAACTCATGAAAGAATCGCAGAGGCGTTGGCCATGATTGTAGAGTGAGGGCAGGTGTGGAGCACCCTGAAAGCTTATTTTGAGGTTTTATTGGTGGCTGTGTTGGAAGGCAAGGGTTTTGCCGATCTCGTCCCTAGCCTGGTTCTGTAAATAAAGTTTTATTGGTATAAAACCACATCCATTCATTTGCATATCACTTCCAGCTGCTTGGGGGCAGGCAGAGATGAATATGGGAGCTGCAAGGTCTAAAATATTCCCCTCCTGGCTGTTTATGGGAACGCTTATCTACTGTGTGTCAGAGCATGATTCTATTTTTCATACTTCCTCAGATGGGAACAAAGACTGGAGCAGTGAGATCCTTTAGTCAGTTCAGGGCTCCCTAGGATGGTTTATTTACCCTTTGTCACCTCCTCTGGGCCACTTTTCTGTCCCCCAGGGGTTATAAGCTGGTATGCGGAATTCCTACTTCTTAGTTGTAATTCCAGCAAGTAGACTCTTTTCCACATTATTTTATTGGTGCATTATAGTTTTACATAATGATGAAATTTATTCTTACACATTCATTCATGCACACAATATAACTGCTATTTGGCTAATATCACCCCCCCGCCCAACTCCTCACCCCCGGTCCCTTTTCTGTACTCTACTGACCTCCCTTTGATTTTCATAAGACACCCCCCCCCCCACCGCCCTTCTTTCCCTTTTTTCCTCTCTAGCTTCCACATATGAAAGAAAACACAAGACTCTTGATTTTCTGAGTTTGGCTTATTTTGCTTAACATAATGGCCTCCAGTTTCATCCATTTTCCTGCAAATAACATGATTTCATTTTTCTTGATGGCAGAATAGGACCCCATTGCTTATATATACCACATTTTCCTTATCGATGGACATCTAGGCTGGTCCCATAGTTCAGCCATTGTGAGTTGTGCGGCAATAAACAGGGGTGTGCGTGTGTCACTGTAGTGTGCTCACTGTAGTGTGCTCACCTTTAATGCTTCAGGGTAAACACGAGGAGGGTATAGCTGGGTCCTGTGGTGGCTCCGTGCCTAGTCTTTTGAGGAACCTCCATGTTGATTTCTACAGAGGTTGTTCCAATTCACAGTCCCGCCACAGTCCCACTTACTCTGAGGTTTTATTGGTGGCTGTGTTGGAAGGCAAGAGTTTCACAGATCTGGCCTCCAGCCTGGTTCTGTAAATAAAGTTTTATTGGAACAAAACCACACTCATTCATTTGCATATCACTTGCAGTATTTATCATTATTTGTGTTCTTGATGGCTGCCATTCTGACTGGAGTGAGAGGAAATCTCGGTGTAGTTTTGATTTGCAGTTCTCTAATCGCTACTGACATTGAACATATTTTCAAATATTTGGTGGCCATTTGTACTTCTTCTTTTGCGATGTGTCTGTTGAATTCATTTGCCCGTTTATCATCTGGGCTATCATTTTTACGGTGTCAAGCATTTTGAGTTCTTTGTATGTTCTAGATGTGAATCTGCCAGAGGAGTTCCTAGCAAAGCCTCCCTTAGTCTGTAGCTTCTCTCTTCACTTTCCTGTTTTCTTTGCTGTGCAAAAGCTTTTTAATTTGATTCCATCCCATTGTTAATTCTTGGCGTTATTCCCTGAGCATTAGGGGTCCTATTGGGAGAGTCCTGTATGTCCCTACAGGCTGGAGTGTTGTCCTTACGTTTTCTCTAGGAGTTGCATACTTCTGGTCTAATTCCCAGGTCTTTGATCCATTTTGAATTGTTTTTTGTGCCGAGCGAGAGAGAAGGGCCTAGTTTCCGTCCAGACGTGACAACCAGTTTTCCCAGCACCATTTGTGAAAAGGCTGTCTTCTCTCAACGTGTGTTTTGGTCCCTTCGTCAATGGGCAGTGTCAAGGACCCGATGGCTGCATCCGTGTGGCTTGTCCCTGGGTTTTCCGTTCTGTTGGTCTGTGTGTCTGTCTCTAAGCCACTACCCGGCTGCTTTCCGTCAAGCAGACTTTTGAGGCAAAAGTTCGAAATGCCTGTCATCACGGACCTGGGATTCATGGAAGGTGCAGTTGTGAGATAAAATAGTGGTGGAAGAGCAGAGTGTTCCCGTGACTCACTGCGCTGGTGCAGCCATGTTGGGAGGTTACCTGTCCCCACTGAAGCTCAGAGGCTTCTTCCCGCTGCTGACAGGGGCGTTCTGCTCCTGGAGCGGGGATTCTGTGCTGTGCCTTGCTTTGGCCACAGGGGTAGTGCTGGCTGTGCCCTGTGGCAGTGCGGGTGGCCCTGGGGCTGCCATGTGGCCTGGGAGCTGGGTCCACCTTCTTGGATGGTAGGATGGGCTGAATACTCCCCTTCCTGCCCAAGATGATTCTAGTCACTGGAACTGTGTGTGGGGCTTTATGTGCCAAAGACTTCACAGGGCAGATGAAGTTCAGGATTCTGAGATGGGGACACACTCCTGGATTTTCTGTTTAGGCCTTGCGTTAACTGAAAACAAAGGGTCCTCTGCACATGAGGCACAGAGAGAAGTGACAGAGGCAGGAGAGAAGATGATGTGACCCCAGAGTTGGCCATTGGAGTGATGCGGCCACAAGGCAGACCGCACCCACAGCCCCCCAAAGCTGCAAGAGGCAGGGAGCAGATGCTCCCAGCCAATCTCTGGAGAGCGTGTGGCCTTGCCAACACTTGAGCTCTACCACATGGTGGCGATTTGGGGCTTTTGGCTTCCGGAAGTGAGGGAAATGCACGTCGCTTTAAGTCACCAAACTTGTTACTGCACTGTTTGTTATAGTAGCCGTAGGACACTCATACCATATTTTCAAACTGTGCAAGTTTGGGCCACTATTTCTTCTTTAGTTGGTTAGGAAGTCTTTGCTGGGTGCGTCCTGTGTGTGGACACGGTTCAATAGGCAGTGTACAAAACACGCAGGGTTCTTACCTTGTGGGATGTTGAGCTTAGTGGTCAGGACAGATATTTAACAAATACATGGGATGATTGGCAGAACAGTGGGTGCAAGGTCCCAGGTACCATGCTGTTAAAGACATAAGCACCTTAGCACGACCATTTTGTTGTGCCCCCAGATCCTGTGGGCTGGGAATTTGGACAGCAGAGCCCCATGAGGAAGCCTTGGTTTCTGCCCCCAGCATCCTGGGCCTTAGCTCCTGGAAGACTCTGGGTTGCTGGTGACCCAGCAGTGGGGTCAGGAGTCACCCCTGGACTGGAATGATTGGATGACTAGGCCTGCCAGGCAGGGTCCTCATGGGGCCACTGCATGTGATCAGGACACCTAACAACATGGTCCTCCTGGCACCAAGCACAAGGCCAGCTGTGCGGCCTTCAAGTCCCCCGCCTCCAAAGTTATGCAGTGTCCCTTGTTAAAGCAGTCACAAGTCCAGCTGGATTGAAGGGGTGGGGACCGAGACCCCACCTCTTGGTGGCAGGAATGGTAAGATCACAGCACAGAGGAGCCCGTGGGCTGGGAAGGGTGGAGCCGCCATCTTAGGAAACCACAGTATTGTGCTTTGGGGAAACAAAGGGGTTGGCGATGGCTGGATGGGGCTGTTTCAGGCTGGTGGTTGGCAAAGGCATCTCTGAAAGATGGTGTTGAATCTGAATTCTGAAGGGACAGAAGGAGCCAGCTGTGGGGAGAGTGGCCAATGGTCCAGGCCACAGGAAGCCTCTGCACCCTTATCAAATGAGAGGACGGCGTTGGCCCATCAGCAACGTCTCAGCCAATGAAATGGACACCAAGTTGGGGGACGAGGGTGAGGCCCCTGGGAGAGGGAAGGCCAAGAGGGAAGCCTGAGCTGGGCTCTCCCAATCTTCACCTTGACCACCTTTGCATTTAGCTTTCTTCTGGAATGATCTTTTTCCCTACTCTTGGTGCTGTACCTCCCCCACTGGATCTGGGCTGCCTGAGATCAGGGACCTGCTGTCTGGGAGACCTGCGCCCTGGGTGTGCCCGGAGTGCCTGCCCCACGGGAGTTGGTAGAGAGCCAGGCAGGAGGGGCATCCGAGGGACCTGTCCCCTAGCCGGGGACAGCCTGGCAGACAGCTGCTCCTTGAGTCTGACATCTGTAGCTGCAGTGATTGTCACAAGATAAGTAACTAGAAAAAACCCCAAGAATGTCATTGACCTTCTGGGTGCTTGGAATTCATCCCTGTGTTGACTTGGAACCCACGGATGCTGCTGCTCCCATGGGCCACTGGTCTTTCAAATGAAATTGTCTTTCCTGTTTGAAAAATGCTCTGTGCATCGGGCAGGAACCAGGTCTGAGGAACCCTCTGAAAGTGGTTTCTGTAATTAATCCCTGGGGACCGTTGGCAGTGACATCTTGCCTGTTACTTATTCACAGAAAGAAAGATCAATGTGCCTGGCCAATAGCTCTGGGAAGGGATGACTGTTTATAGGGAAGCCAGCCCTCAGGACGTGGGACATCCCAGTGCCTTCCAGTTGGGGGAGTCTTCTGTTTGGCTCCTGGCCATCCCCATTTACTTGGAGGGGACCCTTCCCACAGCTGTGGATCTGGCCACGCAGTGTAGGAAGGGCTTCTCACCAGGACCTGAGCAGCTCTGCAGGCCGACCTCGTAGCTGCTGCAGATCCTCACCCTGAGGACGCTCTGCCAGCCAGGCTGCACCTTCACAGGGACATCAGAGCCAGAGTCAGTGTCCAGAGACTGGTTTCATTTGGTCATTTAGCTGCTTTTCATTGACGCCTTTGGCCAACGTTTGGGAGTCTTAGAGTCCCTGCTCTGAGCCTCAGGCTCGGACCTGTGGTTCTGGTGAAGGGAGTACTACTTGACCAGTTCCAGCGTTTGCCAAATGCTGTGGCGTCCTGAGCACTTTCTAACCAGCCACCAACTCTTCCCTGACTTAGTAATATTTAACTTTAAACCGACCCTCTTGTTCTTAAATGTCATCGCCAAGTTCATTCTCGTGCTAAGGTGGAAGTCTTGCTGGGCCCTCCTGGGTGGCTGTCCAGTTGTGTCTCTTGCTGACGCGTACCACAATAACACAGGTGTTAAAAAGCCTTTCCACTGCCCACCGCCCAGAGGAAGGCGGCTGGTGCTCCCCTGGAGAAGCAGGGTGTTGGCTGTGGCTGCAACTTGCTAGTTGGCTGCTCCCTCTCTATGAATTCCAGCCTTTGTCTTCCCAGTGAGAAGCTTCTAGTCCAGTGTTCGAGGGCAAGGACGGGTCCTGCCTTAAGCTCTGGGACTGTTTTCATTGCCCATTTTTTCCTTTCCTTTCCTGCAAAAGGTTGGAAGGAAAGATACAAAATAGACTTTCTCAGATGGTTGTTTACTGACTTCTAGGAAATTCAAAGTGAGTCTCCCCAGAGGGACGTGGCACTTTTTGGGACCCGGAATGCCATATTATAGCCCTCTTGCTCCTCTGGGCTGCCGGGATGAGACTGTGCACCGTGCGGTCTTGGGTCTCTGATATTATCGTCTGAGTTAGAAATCCTGAGGGGTGGGCTTCTGTGCCTGTTGGCATGCAGAGGAGATGCTGCCCCTCGGTGATGTTTGGAGCTCATGGGGACCATGGCCACGTTCCCCAGACCTCAGATAAGGATGTGCTTCTGAATTTCTCAATATGGCCCTCAGGTGCAGCAGGCAGCAGACCTCACCCAGCGAACAAGATCATGAAGATGAAGGGGCTCCGCAGTATCTGGGCTGTTTGGAGGCTGAGTGGGGCGTTTCTCAAACCAGAGGAAGGCCAGCGAAAAGGGGTCATGTGTGTTCCCGGATGCTTGGATTTGCAAGGCCCTGCAAATGGTGCCCCCTGGACTCTGTCTGGCCAACAGATATCTTCTGTTTTGCCTCAGGAGTATCTGAAAAGAGTAAGGGGTGATGTAAGAAAATCAGCCTGTTGCCCACAAGGGCTGGGTTTGGGCCTGCCTTGAATATAGGAAGCATGATGCTGGCCCCACGTCCCCACTTAGGGACAGGCTGGGGGGGGGGCGGGCTGCCCCGTGCGAGCCCCTGTAGGTCCTACCTCCCCCTCTCATCTGCCCAACACGCAGGCAGGCAGTTACGGATCCCGCTCGTCCTTGAACTCTAGCTTTTCCGAGGGCAGGGGAGTATTTTCTGTTCCCCAGACTCTGTCAAAAACGAGAGGCATTTGCAGAGGGTTGTGTTTCCAGAACAACAGGAGAAAACATCTCTTTCGAGGTGAAGTTCGCTGCCTGTGTTTAATATTCAAGCTCAGCGCGTTGGCCGCTTCCGTTCTCCTTCGCGGCTGTCTGGTCCCCGCAGGCTTTGACTTTCCGACCCCAAATCCAGCTGAGATCCAGGGAGGGGCTTTTCCAGGCAGACAGTCAGGGTGGGGGGTGCACCTTGCCAAGCCTGGTGCTCCTAGAGGCAACCAGCCAGCTTCCTGGGCCCTTCAGATCGGGGCCGATTGGAGTCGGTTTCATCCTAATGAATGAGTTGAGCAGCTCGCGGCAGGGAAGGCTTTTACCCAGCAGTTTCCCACTTAGAACTTCTCTCCTCCACGACCAACCAGGCTGCTCTTGTGTGTCACCTGTGGTTCTGGGGTGGCGGCCTCACGTCTGTGGGGACACCAGTCTCCCCGGCATGAGGTCAGACTTTCCTTACCTAACGTGTCCACACCTTGCACTCTGTCTTCAGAAATGCACACCCTTGGCAAAAATGCAGACCACCCGTAGGGCGTGAAGGCAGAAGCAGGGCCTGGCTGCACGGGTTGGGCCATTCTTCGGGGGCGGCCCTGCCGAAAACAGCTTTTTAAAACATGATTCTCCAGTTCATCACCGTCGGGCTTCCAGTTGGGGCTCTGGCCTTGTCCATTCCCCATTGTAAAAGTCAAATGCCTCCCAGGTTTTCTTTGGCACTTTGGTGATTTCTTTGACCTGAGCTCGGCATCTGGAATCTGTGCTAGCCTTGGGTGACCAGGGCTCCCTCTCCAAAGCCCCGCAGTGGGTCCCCGGGTCACGGGGTGTCAGGCAGGTCAGCGTTCCCTGCCTGTGCTGAGGCCACGTGCTGTGAGGAGGAGCAAGTCGCCTGGCACTTGGGAAGGTGCTGTGGTTTGAACCTTGGTGTCCCTGAAGGCCCTCGTGGGGCAGGCTGGGCCTCCTCCTGAGGTGCTGAGGGAGGTGGGGACCCACTTCGGGAAGCTGGGGCCTGGGGGCTCCTGGTCACTGGGGGCGGGCCCTCCAGGGGCCCTTCCCCTCTCTGTTGCTTCCTCTCTCTTTCATTCCCTGCCGGGTGCTGCTGCCTGGTGGGCCACTCGCCACAGGCCCCTGACCATGGGCCTGCTGACCATGACCTGGACTGCAGGACCCTGAGCCAGGCTACGGCTTTTCTCCTGATGAGTTGATTGTCTCGGGAATTTGTTCCAGTGGCTTGTTCAGCTGTGCTGTGCTGCTGGGTGAGCAAACAAGGCTGGTTCCCGGCACCACACGCAGGCCAAGCAGGACGGGTGCTAAGTCTGGGAACAGGGAGACCCCAAAGAGCAGGGCTCTCGCATGTAACTGTCTCGGGTGGGCTACTGCTCTGACTTCAAGCTCATCCTGGGTTTTTCCAGGTCTTTGCTGTCACATCTGTACTAGGGCCTGCCCCTCACAGTTAGGGCTGACCTGTCCCCATAGGGGCTGTGGCTGGGAACTGCATGCCTGGCCTGGGCTGTGTCTCAGCCTGGAAGCAGGTCCCGGGACACAGCTAGCTGTAGGGAGTGGGATAAGGGAACCTCGGAAGTTCCAGGTTGGGGGCTTGTGTTACAGAAAGAGAAGGGGGAGGGGAACTAGAATGACCTGTCGAACTTCTTCCTCCACCTGCTGATAGGCCCTGGTCACAGAGAGGAGCTTCTCTGCCACCAGGAAAGTCGCTCGGAGGAGCCTCTCCACCTGATCAACGTTTGTATGATGGGAGGTAACTGAAGCTTGGGCTCACGGTTGGGAGACAACAGGGATGGGTGGGGACTGTGGCTCCTTGGAGGGTGTGAGCCTGGGGGTGGCAGCTGTTTGAAGCCCTGCAGGAATAGGAGCAGACAGTTAGCAGATGTGGTTTTTCAAGAGAAGCCAGAAATCTGCATTTTTTTTTAAATGAGAAATTTCTTGATTTTTTAATCGTGGTTAAATTTAAGAAATGCTGTGTGCACTTAACATAGGTGTGCAAGCCATGCCTGGTCTGTGGGTCTCCAGTGTGCTCCCCACGTTAGAGGCTGCTCTCCTGTGACTGTCACAGCTCGAGGACCCACTAGCTCCCTGAGCAGGGAACCGGTACTGAATTTTCATAGGGAGGATGGCCATGTGGGGTCACTCCAGGGGAAGGGCAATTTGACATTATGTCAGAGTTACAAATGCACACAATCTTTGACTCATTTATGAAGTTTATCATCCAGAGAGATTGTCCATGTGCAAATTAACCCATGCACAAGGCCTCCAGGAAACCTTCAGGAGCAAAGGCCAGAAGTGCCCTGATCATCCATCAGGAGGCCCGAGGTCTGATGCATTCACACAGTGGAATGAGGCACAGCCGCAGCTGGTCCACTGGGGTCACTGTGTTGCTAAGTGAAAACAGAACAAACCAAGCCCTAAGTGAAAACAGAACAAACCAAGCCGCCTGGTGGCCATGGTGTGCAACCATTGTGCTAAAAAGCAGGAGGGCACAGCATGTGTGTTACATGTGCACTTTTGAATACGGCAGATGTTTCTGGAAGGTTCATAGGAAATAGATGCCACGGGTTGCTTCTGGGGAGCTGAGTGACAACAGAGCACAGAGGAAGGGAGGGACTTTACTCTCGAATCCTGTATTTTTAAAGCTAGAGACATATGAACGCCTTACCTTTTCAAAACATAAAGAAAATGTGGATTGAAAAAACCAAGAAAGGGGAGTGAAGCTCAGAGAGGGTGAGGCTTTCCCGGGTGTCACCCAGCAGTGGGAAGGTAAAATCAGCCCCTTTTCCTGTCTCCCGGTGCCTCGTTTGTCTTGTTTCCTTGGCAATCTTCCCACGCTGCCAGCTCTTAGAGGCTGTTCGGAGGAGCCTCTCCACCTGATCAACTGCAAGTTGGAATCTACTTTTCCAGCTGGTGTAATTAATTTGGTCCTTTGCGGCCGCTGCTGTTTTCCTGTGTCTCAGAGCCCTGCTGCAGGGGCTGGGGCTCCAGGATCCCCTCTGATGGTGCGAGCAGCCCTGCCAGTGTCCTGGCGCTGGCCGTCACCTAAGCGCAGCACTTGGCAGGCCTGGGCAGAAGCAGCGCTGGGAGTTGTTGGGGTTCTAGGATCGTGGCGTCACCTTGCTGTTCCCCCTCCTCCAGCGGAGCCAGGAAAGATAAGGATTCCTTGGCGGCGAGAAGCGGATGACAAGTGCGGGTCTTTGTGGAGTGGGGCCCCCCGCAGCTTCCTAGGCCCGGCAGAGATGCCGCTGACATGGCGCTTATCTTGGAGATTAGAGAGAGTTGGGAGCTGCGTAGGGGCTGGGGCTGTAATCAGCCCTTTACCTGTGTCCTGGGGTCCTCTGCACAGCCGCTCCTCAGGGCAGTGTGGGGAGGACGGCTGGGCTCCAGCCCTGGGCGAATCAAGACCTGGGCCTCTACACAGGACCAGGAGCCCCGGTGTCCAGGGACTGTGCTGTCCCCGCGCTCCCTGGTGCCAGGACCCCAGGCTGAGCCTGACCAATTGCTATGCCATAGGTGTGACCGCGGGGTAAGAAGTCCCCCTCTCACCTCAAGGGCAGAAGGAGGCATCACGGCAGGGCTGCCCAGCGTGCAAGCCCTGCCCGCTCCTGGCCATTTTTGAGGGTGGGCCTCCCTTCCTGGTCCCAGGTCCAGCCTCCACCGAGCCTCCCACACTCCACAGCAGGAGAAGGGGGAGGCAGGGAGGCTGGGGAGGCTGTCCTCCGCACGTGTCTGGGAAGTTGCCTGCACTACTCAGGAAACGCCCCTTTCCTGAACTCTGCTCTTTGGGTCCCCAGTGCGACGTTGTGCTGGTGTGCAGGACATATTTTGGGAATGGCCTCAAAGGCAGTGGATGGGGCAATTGGGAAGAGGAAACGGAAGGAGGGAAAACCCGGCCCAGGCTGCATGAGGGTGACCAGTCCTGCCGGGCCTGCTTCCGGGCGCAGCGCAGCACACCTGGGGTTCTGCGCCTCGGACGCGGAGGGAGCGCTGTCCAGGGATCAAGTCCCTCGCTGTCCAGCTCTGCGCATGCGCCGGCTCGGGCCGAGAGGTTGGGGCCGCGGGCAGCAAGAAGCCAGGAGCTTCGGGGCCCGGGAGGGCGGGCTCGGCTGCGGCGACGGGCGGAGGGCAGCGAGGCAGGGCCGGGCTGCTGTGCAAGGCCACCTGGGAGGCGTAGTTCTTCCCCGCAGGGCGCGAGCGGCGGAGCGGGGACCGCAGAACCGCGCACCGGCGCGTCCTCGTGCGGAGGCTGGAACTCTGTCCGCCCGGCCCAGCAGCGAACACCCCCATCCGGGGCCCCGCGGGGTCCGCGGCCTGCGCTGAGGCTCATGCGCGCAGGACGGCTGCTGGGACCCTGACGGGACCCTCACTGCAACGTGGCCACAGCCCCACAGACACAGCCGCCGTCCCCGCCCCGTGGGGCCGACGCCGGAAGGTTTTAGTGATGGCCCTGAGGTCCCTCCAGCTCCAGCCTGCCCTCTGCAGACTCTCAGGAGGATGGAAAAGAGGGCAGGTGGCAGTGGTTACTTGAAACTCACGCTGCGCTGGACAGCTGCTGCGAAGACCTCTGCGGGTGGTGGCAAGGCGGCTGGGAGCTTTAACTACATCATCCGAGGGCACGTTTGTCAGGGTGTCCCTGTCCCAGGACAAAAACCGCAGATGCCACTCCCTCTTTGGAGACTCCTCCAATCCGGTGGGGTCTGGTCCCTGCCATCTCGGCTCTCGCTGACACTCCACGCTGAACTCGGCACAACTGGTTTCCTCCTGTCTAGGCTGCTGTTCCCTTCTTGACCCCCTTGACCTCTGGCTGTACCTGTTCCTTCCGTTTTCAGCTGCAGGCTAGACTCTATTAGGCCCTCCCGCCTCGGGCTCCAAGGGCACACGCTATATTGTTATTACTGGTACAGTGCTCTTCCCACCTAACTTGACTGTGTACTCGCGCACAAGGTGAGGAGCAGTGTTCATCCTGTTCTTGGTGTCTTTGCAGGGCCCGGCACACTGTGGGTGCCAAGTCTTTGTGGAATGGACAGACGGATGAAAACGTGCCTTCTCTTAGAGCCCAGGTGGCTTTTGTCCAATGAATGCCCTTGATTCCTGGGGGAGTGAGGGGACAGAGCCAGCGCCAAACCCCTTCCACTGCCCGGGGAAGCTCAGAGCTCAGGCTTTCTTGCTGGATGACCTCAGTCATAACTGTGCTGCCATCCCATGCTCCGCTCAGAGAGAGCTCAGTACATGAGTCAAGTTAGCACCACCCAGGCAGACACTGCCTCCTGCTGGGCCTTGAGTGTATTGCAGGCTGCTGTGCTAAGGTGTGGGCCTGGCTGGTTGTCCTTCAATTCCTGCTCTGTACTCGCAACTGAAAGTGTCCACAAACCCAAGATATCCCCACCCCCCAACTATAAAGCACTCAGTGAGCCATAAAGGCCAGACCATCAGTCCTCTTGAAAATTCTTAGAAAGCATTCTTCCCCTCGCTCTGAATGTTAAGAGAAATACTGAAAATCTAGACAATACGGAATATTGGATACAAATAAATAAAGGATACAAATCAGAGCCGTGCAAGAGAGCACACTGGATGTTCTTCCTCCCAGTCTGCTTTCTACACATGTTGATACACGTGCACAAACACACACACACATGCAGATCACTGGATGATGACCCCAGATGTGAAGGCTTACAGCTCATTTTTCTTCCACTTTACGGGAGATTTTGAACACGTTCTGATGTCTTCTGCATCATCCAGGTGTGGAGTTGGAAGACCACGGTACTTCACTGCGGAGGCAGATCTTATTGAGTCATCCCATCATTTTGAGCAATTGGGTTTTTGTTGATTTCTCACTGCCATAGGTTCATCCCAGTGAATTTTCTTGTATTGCTGATTCTTATAAATTCTTAGAAGTACAATCACTGGGTTAAGGATGTGAATATTTTTCGGTGTTTTGCTTTGTGTTGCCAAATTACGTTTTAGAGAGATTATCTGTTGACATCCCCACCGATGATATGTGAGGCTTTTTTCTCTCTGTGCCATCAGCCATAGTGATTATTGTAATTTAGAAAAAGTCAAGTTGAGAGTCTTCAATTACCTGCTCAACTTCGGGGACGATGGGTGCTAATGGAGCTCCGACTGGCGTGTGAATAGGGCTTCCCTCTGTATTAAAGTGTTTGAATCCACTTATTCCCAGAAAGGATGTGCGGTTGCCCAAGGAAGGACGCGGAACTGCAGCGTGGCAGTTAAAACAGCTGTTTCCACTTGGTGTTTTGTTAAAACACTTCTGTGCGTTAAGGACGTTTGCCCCAGGCTGACGTCACGGTTCATTTCTGAGCTCTTGGTAGATTTTCATTATCGAGTCTGTGGGCTTATTTCCTTAGATACGATGCTCAGTTCCCAGAAATGTGTTTGGGGTGGCTTTAAACCCCTGCCCTGAACTCTTCTACACCATTTCTGTGAAGAGGAGTCTGTTCCCTCCCCTGAGTCTGGGTGGCTTTGTGACCTCTGTGATAAGTAGAGAATGGTCTGAACGGCCATACATCTCCTAAGGGGGGTCCTCAAGGGCACTGGGCTCTGGATTTTTTTGTTGGGGCACCAAGTGGCCCAGGCTCTATCTTGAGGCGCCCCAGGGTAATGGGCCATGTGCAGCTGTTCCTCCGAGAGTCCCAGCTGCCCTCAGCCTGCCCCTGGGGTCCTGGAGCTGTGTGTGGGGAAACTGTCTTGGAAATGGAGTCGGAGCTGGGCTCTCTGGCCCACCCCAGGGACCACCTCTGGACTCAGAGTTTTCCCTGAGCCCCAGGCACCCGGGGTAGACCAAAGCTGTCCCCACTGTGTCCCCGTCCTGATTCCTGACCCATGGAACCCACGAACACAATGCAATGGTCACCATCCTAGGCCATCAGGGGTGGGGCAGTTTGTTATGTTGCCATAGTAACTATGGCAAGGTCAGGGGATACTGAGGGCCTCAGGGTTCTTGTACCAAGGCTGCAGAAGCACACAGAATGCCTCTGGCAATCATGTGTTCAAGATCAAGTGCACCTGTGGAGGGGCTGCCCCTTCAGCCCTGGAACTGACAGACACACCAGACTTCCACTCCCCTGTGCTGCTCACCGGTGGTGTTCTGGGGCCACTGCCCAGCTCTGCCCAGCTGGCTTCAGGCCGAGTCTGGCATTTGACATCCTATTGCCCAGGCCGCACTCCCCAGGGTACTGCAAGTTTGCAGAAGCTCCTCCAGGGATGGCCAAAGGACCTCACCCCACCCGCTCAGGTGGCTAGCCAGCATTGTGCTGTGGCGGGGAGCTCATGGTTGATTGGCCGCGTCTGCCATGGCGAGGGCGTGGGGAGGTGGAAGGGCTGCCCCGAGTCTTGGATGCCTGGTCCTGGGTGTTTGCAGCCACCATGGCCCACCAGGCCTGAGAGAAGCCAGGACGTGCCCTTCCCGAGGCGGCACTCCGCTCATCCTGGCTTGCACATCTGGTCTCTCCCCCGTGGTCCTCTGTCTTCCCAGCAGCTTGAACCTCAGGCCACGTGCACGGCCAGCATGTGGACAGCGGGAGGCCCGGGGCTCCCGGGAGGAGACCGTGCTCCCAGCCGTCAGCTTCACATGCGCTGACTTCATGATGTGTTTGCTTTTGCTCTGTGTTTCGGGCCACATCTGGAGTTTTCTTCTGCTCTATGTTTTTAATAGTGAAGCCGCCTCATCACCTGAGACATGCTGAGGCTGAAATCAGACTCGCAGCACAGATCTAAAGCCGGATGCTCCTTGCCTCTGTAGCCAGAAACCTTTAGGACAAAGATGGAGCTGGGCGCTGTGGCCTACCGAGGGCTCTCAGTTGGAACCTGCCACCTCTCGGGTAACAAGGACCATTAGCCAAACGTCAGCCACCTGCTACCAGCAACTCAGGTGCCTGCCCGTCTCGGGATTGCCAGCGATGAAGACGGGACAACTTTCTAACTGTGGGTCCCGGTGTCCCTAGAAGCCCTTCCATAGACCATCCTCCATATTGGTGGTGGGAGCGGGAGTGAGGCTGGCAGGGGCCGAGGTGCCGAGGCTCTGGATGCCCAGCCAGGGGCTCGTGCATCTGCAGGGAGCCTCTGTGGGTGATGTTGGGGGTCAGTTCTTCCCTCAGCACTATGCACAGGTGCCCGGTGCCTCCTTGACCCCCAGGGCTGGATCCTCCCACTCAGGCACGGGTGGTGAGAGGCAGCCAGTCCTGGCCCCTGACCCCGAGGGCCCAGCCCTGTCCCTAAGCAGGTGCCAGGTGGCTCTGTTCCTCAGGGGGCATCCTGGTTGCTTGAGCTTCCGTGCGCGCTCCGAAGGAAAAATTAAAATCCAGTTGGCACCACTTCCAAGTGGCATGTGGCGCGGGCGTGTGCCGTTGGCTTATTTTTATTTATGATTGCTGATTCACAATCGTCTCCATGGCGATGGAGAGTTGAAGGCGGAGGGAAGGAGCTCGTCCTCGCATTATTAAATGACCCAGCGAGAGGAAAAAGCGCCGGACACATTAAGGACTAATTTCTCACGGTGGCCTTGCCTGGCAGGTCATCACTGTCCCTGCTATAGACCTTGCCCCTCCCTTTTCGGGGTGAGTGGGGCAGGCAGAGAGGGGCGCCTGCGTGTGTTTCAACGTCATCTTGGGGCAGACGCGGCCTCATGTCAGGATCAGGGTCAGGAGGCCACTGGAGAGGTCAGTGGATGCCCTCTGTCACAGGGTGTTCAGGAAGCTGCCCACGGGACCCTGTGTATATATGTTCATGACTTTTTTTTTTTAATGGACTTGAATAGAAGCAAAATCATCTTTATAAATTGAACATCAGAAATATAACCACCAAGTAGCTGGGCATGGGACCCTTAGTTTGAGGAAACTGCAGGGGACCTGTCATTCCTTGTACGTGGGGCAGACGCTGAGGTTCGTGGGGGAGCCCTGACGTTCACCTCCCCACGTACCGAGTTCCTTCTCTCGGGGTAGCGCAGTCCTACTAACGCCTCCCCTCGGGAGGAGTGTTCTGGCTGGACGGGGCTGTGTGTCTCCTCCACTTTGCAGCCCTCTCTGTGCCCTTCCCCGCCCTCCGCCCAGAAAGAGCCTCTCTCTGAATATAGTGCCTCTCGTTCCTCTGTGTTTTTGTCCCTGAAAGGTGCTCTGCACTATGGGTGGCCTTTGTGTGGCTGCTCTGCCACTGCCCACGCCCTGGGGACCATCCATGTCCTGTGAGGTGGGACCCAGCCGGGCCTGTACTCGTCCATAGCAGGAATGTGGATGGCTCCCCATTTTCCCACGGATGGGCATCTGGGCTCTGCCAGCTTCCTGATCTGTCCACAGGCTGCTGTGAGCGTTGTGTTTGTGTGACACACACGTGGGGGACCTCCAGGACCCGGCTCCAGGTTCCCCGCATCTTCAGCCCCAGGAGATGGGCCAGCCCGTTTCCCATGGTGGTTGTGCAGCCTGGTGACCTGGGGGTGTTGGTGGCTCTGCAGCCTGGTCAGCACGTGTCACCACGCTCGGTTTTGCCAGCTGGGTGGGGGCGTGTGCTGTTAGGTCCCTGCTGCTGCCTGCAGCCATCTCTAGCTGCCCAGCTCTGGGCTGGGGATGTACAGAGGGTGTCTGCCTTCCTGTAAGCAGAGGGGTGATGGTCCCCATACTAATTTCACAGTGATCTCTGCCTCTTTTAATCTGTTGGGGACTGGGAAGGAAAGAGAGGTGTCACCTGCAGGGGTCCTAAGGTCCCCTCCTGCACAGACAGATAACTTGATGCCACAACTTACATGTCACAGGTGAAGTGAACACCTCCAGTCCTCAGGCTGCCACCCACCTGCCCACCCCGGGCCAGCCTGGAGCTTCAGCTGCCCAGTCTCTGTGTCCACGGAGCCCTGGCCACAGCTCAGCCCAGTGGAGACTCAGCTCTTGGGGCCTGCGTGGTGGCTCAGCCCTGTCATCGTGATAGCCCTCCATGGGGGGTCTTTATCCTTGACTTGGGGCCCTCTGAGGTCTCCCTCTCTTTGTCTGTCCCTCAGGGACCAGCGCAGGGTTTCACCCAGGCGCTCTCTTCCGGGAGGTGTTAGTGGAGCCCTCCCAGTATCTAGGGTCAAGTTTCCTAGACACACGGTAACTCTGAGGTGGGTCAGAAGGTCTGGTAGGAGTTGAACCGATGCTGACCATGTCCTCCCTTCTAGCTTTGGGGTTTATTGTCATTCTGCTATTTTGCAACATTTGAAAGCTTTGGCTAAAAAAAAAAAAAAAAGGAACGGTAAACATCAGTGACAATGACAAACGTCCTCTTTGTGGCCGCCGTGGGTCTCGACTCTGGTAGGCAGCGCCCTAAGCGAGGACTGAGCTCTGTGCGGTCGTGCACTCTTCTCTGGGTGCTGGTCTGCATCTGCTGGTTGTTTGGATACAGGATGAAGGGGAATAGCGCGGCCTCATGCCCAGGGCTGAGATGGCCCTGGCTCTGTTCTGACCTTGTCAGGGTCAGCTGCTCCAGCTGCCAGCAGCAGGTGTTATCTGAGCACCGAGCACCTGCAGGTCTGATCACGGTGCCGGCTCCACGGCCACAGTGGGTGTCTGGCTAATTAGAACAGAGCCATCAGATTCAGTAGACTCTCCGGCCCCACACTCCTCTAATGACCATTAGATAGACCTCTGATGATCTGGCCCTGGGCTGTGCTTGACCTGGCGTCTCGAGGCTGCTGGGTGTCAGTCAGGCTGAGTGGTGGGGTGGGGTTGGGCTCGAGAGGATGAAGCTTTTCTATGGGGAGGGTGAGAATGTCTGCGGCGGGCTCCTTGTGCCTGGGGGGCCGTCTGTCAGTCAAGCAAGGCTTGCTTTCGCCCTTGGCTTTGACCTGACCCCTGCTGGTGTGGCTGTCAGTCACATAAATGGCGGCCTGGTGTCCCCCTGACAGCTGGTGCAGTAGCCACTGTCAGAGAGCCAGGGAAGCCAGCGGGCCCTCCTGGAGGCGGCGGGGGCTTTGGTCTGGAGAGGAGGACTGCTCGAGGGATCGGCTGTCGCCGGTCGGGAGGTGAAGCCCCCTGGAGAGTCCATCTGGGCATAACTTTGGATCCTCACAGAGTGGCCTCCAGGACACCTGCTTGCTGCATCAGGTTTTAATGACGAGGTTGCCGCCAGCGAGGCTGTGAGCTGCTTTCCAGGCACCGCAGGTTGGTGTCAGCAAGTGTCACCTCGAGGCCCCGGGAAGGAGAGCTGGCTGGAAAGAGGGTCTTGTAGACACAGTCCAGTTAGGATGAGGTCGTTAGGGTGGGCCCCAGTACAGTGTGGCTGACGTCCTCGTCATGAGGAGGGGACAGACGTGCACAGAGAAGGAGGCCACGTGAAGACAGCGGCTGAGATCAAGCCCTGTGTCCACTGCTGGGGTCACCCAGGACTGCCAGAGCCCCACAGGGAAGAGGGGGGCATGGACGGGTCTCCCCCCACCTCTGCAGCCAGCACGGCCCAGCCAATGCCTTGGTTTGGCCTCTAGAAATGTGAGAGAATGAGTGTCTGCTGTCCTGAGCCCCCCAGTGTGCGGTCAGTTGCTGTGGCAGCCCTGGGAGCCAGGTGTTCTCAAAGTCAGGCCAGTGGCCACCGTTTACAAACAGAGGGTTTATATAAGAATCTGGATTTCTGGTGTCTCTAAAAGATGTGTCCACATGGGGCTGGCGTCTCTGATGGGCAAAGTCGGGAACGCTGGGTTTGCCCCTGTGGCCACCTCTCCTCTGTGTCTTAAAAGTGGCCGGAGCTTGTGGCCCCTCCTCCCAGGTGGCCTGGGGAGGAGGTTTATGTAGAGCAGGGCTTGGGCTATGTCCGCCCCACTGTGAGCTGTAAGTCAAGTTTTACTGGAAAACAGGTGTGTCCTCTCATCTGTGCCTGGGTCAGAGTCACAGGAGAGTACCGCCGTGTGTGGCTCCAACAGAGGCCCTTTGGTCTGAGAGCTGAAAGTATTTCCTTTATCAAGAAACCCAGATCTTTATGTGAATTCTCTTTGTTTTTAAATGACAATGAACCTGATTTTAATTTTTTTTTTAGTTGTAGATGGACACAATATGTTTATTTTATTTATTTTTATGTGGTGCTGAGACTCGAACCCAGGGCCTCACATGCGCCAGGTGAGGGCTATACCACTGAGCCACCAGCCCAGCCCCAACTTGGTTTTTAATTTCAAAAACTTAACTGTCAGTAAGGACGTCTTTCCACGTGAATCTCCATCACTTTAAAAGCCCTGGGGCTTTTGGTGTATTTGGCCAGCTCTTTCCTCGTGTACATTTAGGCAGCAGTGGCCACGCATGGCCAGGGAGGGAGGGAGTGAGCGAGAAGGTCAACCCAGCTCAGGGTGCTGACCTGGAGGAGGGGCCGAGACATACTCCTGAGGGTCCCCCTCTGATGACCTATGATGGCACAGTCCTGCCCAGGTGGGAGATCACCCAGAGGGAGGCCTGCTTGGCCACTCTGCCTCAGCACAGATGGCCCCTCTGGCCCAGCGTGGGGAGAGTTCTGGGCCTGCCTGCCTCACAGGGATGAGGGCCACAGGCTGCAGACATGGCCACTGGTGCTGGGCGTTTGGGCCTTCACTACACACACTTTGCCATCCTGGATTGAGGGCAGGGGCTGGCCAGCTGGTCAATGCCCCCCAAGGCTCCACGTGATCATCTGTGGTTGGCCGGCTCCTCCTGTCTGTGGAGATCCTGGCCAGTGAGGTCCGCCCAGGCTGTGGAAGGTGTGCATGGAGGTCCCTTAGCAGGGCGGAGGCTGCTGTCCTCATGGAGGCCAGCCTGTGGCCCGGAACCTGACCCTGGAGCTGTCCCTACAGATAGGCCTGTCCCACAGTTCCTGCCCGTACACAGACTCCTGGGCGATTCCTAGTGAGCTGCTTTCCTTCAAGGAGTCTGGAATTTGGGTATCTGCCAGAGGGGGCCACCTGAGTGTCTCCTAGTGAGAACTTGGAGCACGGGGTCCCTCACGGGCTTTCCTAGGCAGAATCATCACATACATGCTGTGGTGTTTCTGTCCCGGGGGAGCAGATTGCTCTGTGCAACCCTCATGGAGGGGAGAGAGGAGGAGGGAGCTGGTCCGTGGGTCTCTACAGAACTGGTCTTCCCTGCTGACCTAGTCTTGAATCACATTGCTGTCAGGACCACTGTGTGGACCGCGTGTCCGTCAGGAGCACTGTGTGGATCACGTAGCCGTCAGTACCTCTGTGTGGATCACATGGCCATCAGTACCACTGTGTGGATCACATGGCCATCAGTACCTCTGTGTGGATCACATGGCCGTCAGTATCACTGTGTGGATCACATGGCCGTCAGTACCTCTGTGTGGATCACGCAGCCGTCAGGACCACGGTGTGGATCACATAGCCCTCAGGACCACTGTGTGGATCACGTAGCCGTCAGTACCATTGTGTGGATCACGTAGCCGTCAGTACCTCTGTGTGGATCACGTGGCCGTCAGTACCTCTGTGTGGATCACGTGGCCGTCAGTACCTCTGTGTGGATCACGTGGCCGTCAGTACCTCTGTGTGGATCACGTGGCCGTCAGTACCACTGTGTGGATCACGTGGCCGTCAGTACCACTGTGTGGATCACGTGGCCGTCAGTACCTCTGTGTGGATCACGTGGCCGTCAGTACCACTGTGTGGATCACGTGGCCGTGAGTACCACTGTGTGGATCACGTGGCCGTCAGTACCTCTGTGTGGATCACGTGGCCGTGAGTACCACTGTGTGGATCACGCGGCCAACAGTACCTCTGTGTGGATCACGCGGCCGTCAGTACCACTGTGTGGATCACGTGGCCGTCAGTACCTCTGTGTGGATCACGTGGCCGTCAGTACCTCTGTGTGGATCACGTGGCCGTCAGTACCACTGTGTGGATCACGTGGCCGTCAGTACCACTGTGTGAATGATGCAGCTGTCAGGACCACTGTGTGCCGAGCCCCGGGGGCCTTCTAGAGCAGCGCCAGACATGTGTGGTGTTGGGAACCCCCGATGGGATGGTTCATCATAAACTCAATCCCACCATGGAAAGAACTCCCAGGTGCGCCTCAGTGAAGGTGTCGCTTGGGCACAGTGAGGTGTCAGCCTCTGACCCTGCCAAGGCCCAGCATCTCACCGTGGGTGGGCTCCGTGGCCAAGCTTATTTTTATCACCACCCCCTCCTGGGGGTCACCTAGCTCTGTCCAGCTTCCTGCTGCTGTGGACGTGCCGCACAAGCACCCTGAAGATGGCAGCCCAGAGAGCGAAGAGCTTCCCGCGGTCACATGGCTGAGAAGCGGCCACATGGCTCCCCCTGGTTCCAGGGACGTGGGCTTTGCCACCAGGTCCTTGGACAGGTGGGCAGGGTTTCCCATATTGGACTGTCCCTGGGGCTCATGACCCGTTGTCCACTGTTCATGCTGTGAGGTGTCTGCTGCTCTTTGGCCCCAGTGATGGCCTGTCTGCCTTGTGTCCCCCGAGTCACAGCCAGTCTGTCAGCAGGAGGAAGTGGACGTGGTGTGCTCTCCCTGTGGTGGTGGCTTCATTGGAGTCGAGAATCTGGTGTGTTTAAGACCCCAGATGACAGCGGCGGGTCCCTCCCCATGTTCCTTGACCCACCTGGAGCTCCTTGCGCCCAAGTCTCCCCTGTGTGGCCCCGGGCAGCGGTGGGGAGGGAGGTCCAGCTCCCACCTCCTGCTCTCACTGATCTGGGGACCTGCTGCCTGGACACTGGGAAAAGTCCCCGACATGCCAAGGGGAGAGGGTCCCAATGAACCCTGCACCCACTCCCAGCTAAAGAAAGGGACCATGACTGTGGGCGCATCCCTCCCTGAGACCCTTCCCTCTCCCGAGGCCACCGCTGCTCAAACCCAGCATGCAGGCTGCCGTCCACGTGTGTGTCATCAGCTGCTGCCGCCCAGGGCACCCTGATGGGCACCTCCTGGGGTGCTGGGTTCCTGTGCCGGCTCCTGTGCCCACAGTCACTTCCCTGTGGTGTGGCCCCAGGTCTGAGTGCACCCTGCACCCTTCCCCTGTGGTGGACATCTGGGCCGCTGGCTGTTCCTGGCTGTGACAAGTGGCCAGTGGATGGCGGTGCATGAGTGGCACATCTCCTGTGGACGAGAGCCACGACTGCTGCGGAGTCTGTGCTAAGGTGCGAGGCCCTGGGGCCGGGGGCTGTGGGGACAGACCCGTGGGTGGCCCCCAGGGCCTTCTCCCCATGTGCACACCCTGAGTCATCCTCGGGCCACGAGGATGAAGTTTGCTCCTGAGACGGGGTCACCCCTGACGTAGGGCTGAATTGAAGGCAGCAGGGTGACGGCTCCATGATGGTGCCCCTCCATTCATGTGTCGAGTGGCCTCCAGAGGCAACTGGACCCGAGAGCCAGGCCCCGTGGGTGGGATGAGCCACAGTCACCAAGCCGGGCAGAGCCTTTCCTCTCCCAGTGGAGTCTCCGTCCCACTCAGATCTGCACTGTCTTGAGGCGCTGAGTTGTGGTGTCCCACGACACAGGGGAACTACACTCAATGGCCAGAGCTGTGGCTTGTCACGGAAGTCTGTCACCAGCACAGGCTCACCCACGTGCCTGGGCTGAGCATCACCGCTTGCGAATATCCAGGGTGTTTATTGCCTTCACACCAGAGAGGAATCCAAGCAGCTGGACCCAGGTTTCCTCCTCCCGTGGGGCCTCGTGCGTGGCGGGTTCAGGGTGGGATGGAAGCAGCCTCAACCCACGAGACTCTCTGACTCCTCCTCCCACTTCACGTGTGTAACTTGTTGCTTAGAAACACTTTAACTCCCCATTTTATTTAAAAAATTGCAGTGACAGAATGGAAGGGAGGTGTTGGCTTGAAAGGTTTTATGAGCTGGAACAAATGTGAAATGTTTCCATCTCTCTCGTTTTGGAGCTCATGGCCTCCAGCCAGGGAAGATTTGATTAAAAAAAAATATTCTGGATTGCACTGGCTGATGTTGGTATGACAGCAAGGTCTCAAAGTGACTCTGGGCACTCATCATGGATGCTATGATCTGTTGTTCACAAGTGACAGAAGCGCAGCTCAGAAGAGGCTGAAAGGGAGAAGATGGGAGGTTGACTCACAAAACCAGAATATCTGGGAATGATAGCTTCAGGCATGGCTGGATCCAGGCACAGAGATGAAGCCATCATGACTCCACCTCCCCTCAGCCTTTGCCTCTCAGTTGGCCTCTTTCTCAGTGTGCACCTTGGTGTCCAGACCTATGTTTTTCTTACACCTAGTGATGGGAAGAGGGCTGCTTTTTCCCAGTTGTTTTTGCAGAAGTGGCAGGACAGGGTCTCACTGGATTTCTTTGGGTCACACACCTGACCTGAACTCACTGCTGGCCCTGTCGCTGGACTCCCTGGTCACTTGCAGCTGTTTGGCCCAGGCCGGAGGCTTGTTAGAGTCTACTCACAGCCAAGAAGATATTGCGGCAGCTTCACAGCTGGTCACGAGTTCTGGAGTCTCCTCTTGCTGAGAGACTGTATCTCATGCCCTTGGATCAGCTGGGACCTGCACAGCGACGCTGTGACTTCTGGGGCCTGGCCCAGGACCACGCAGCCGGGTTCTCCTGAAGCTCTGGCCATGCTGCGAGAAGCCCCAGCTGCTATGATGGCCACCAAGTGCTGCCTTCAGCCACCCAAGCCCAGTGCTGGGCTGGTCAGTGAAGAACCCTGGTGCCCACAGCCCATCTCCCAGGACCATGCTGGGCACAAGAACCCTCAGTGCAGGCTTCCTCCCTGGGTGCAGTGGGCCGTCCCTCTGGGCCTGGTCTGAATTCCCATTCACGAAGACCCCATGGTCCTCAGGCCATAGCTGGCGTCCACACCCCTGAGTGTGGGCTGGTGGAGCGGCAAAGAAGCTGGGGTGGTGGACATTCAGGTGTCCCCCCCATGCCATCTGCCCTAGGGGATTCATTACTGGAGGTCTATCAGAAGGAGATGGTTTCCCTGGGGACAGGGGTGCCATGGGGAAGCACAGAGAGGTTCACCCGAGGCTGTTTAACAAGGTAAGAATGTGGACACAACCTCACAATGATGGGCTTGGATTCCTTGGGTAAGATAGTGATGGCTACCCTCCCGGGCCCTATGTGCGCCAGGCACTGGGCGCCCAAGTAGCTTTCTTTGCAGGGCTGAGGTGGAATCCAGCTGTCACACAGGCCGGCAATCGCTCTGCTTGAAGCCACACACCAGGCCCAGGCTTCCCCTGTTAACCTTCCAGCAACCTTGGAGGTTATTCTGACCTCGACACCTGTCCCCGATCCCATGTGGAAAGGAGGCGTAGCAGGCCTGTGGGGGGGGGGGAGGCACGTGGTCTCTGGCGGGAGCCACGCTCCTCGGAACCCCCTGGCCGGAGTCAAGGCAGGTGTGCAGCTCGGCACGCCTGTGGGTGAGCCACCAACGGGCCTTTGGTGGCCTTCTAAATGACATGCAGAACTGATTTCCAGGACCAGGAACAAGCCCAAGCGCAAAGGAAGTGGCGTCTGTAGTGAGACGGGACACGGCGTGGGCAGCGGTGGCAGGGTGGCTGCCCGGAGCCCCTGCAGTGTAAATCTTTGTGCTCTCAGCAAAGGTCATGGAAGATCGAGAACAAGAGTCAAGAAAACGCACAATCCCACGGCTGAGGGGCACCACGGCCCCTGTTAAAGGGGAGCCACTCCTAGGACAGTCACCCCGAGCCTCTTCTGCGAAGGCCCTGGAGGCCCTTGGTGCTGGGCTGTGGTGGGGCAGCCTCAGACACCAGGCAGGTCCTCCTGCCCGTCAGGAGTCCGGGAGCCCCTGCTGATGGGAGGCGGTGGCTGGAAGTGAAGGGACAGGCGGGCGGCCTGTGGGCTGCGTGGAGGGGTCGGGGAGGGCGCGGCGGGTCCTCCTGTGGGGGCCTGCGCATGTGCAAGGCCTGGTCAGGGGTCTGGTGCTGCTGAGGGCCAGCCCTCGCTCTCTCCTTTTCTATTTGTTCTTGTGAGGGATTCATGACATGGAGTGTATTTTTAAAAAATTTATTGACTTATTTATTCTAATTTGCTATACATGACAGCAGAATGCGTTGCAATTCACAGCACACTCCTAGAGCACAGCTGTTCACGTCTCTGGTTGTACAAGTAGAGGCACACTGTTCGTGTCTTCATGCATGTACTTGGGTAATGATGTCTATCTCATTGCACCGTCTGTCCTACCCGCTCACTCCCCTTCCCTCCCCTTTGCCCTGTCTGAAGTTCCTCCCATGGCCCCCACCATCCCCATTATGGATCAGCATCCTCATATCAGAGAAAACATTCAGCATTTGGTTTTCTGGAATTGGCTAACTTCACTGAGCATTATCTTCTCCAACTCCTTCCATTTACTTGCAAATGCCGTGATTTTATTCTCTTTTACTGCTGAGTAATATTCCATTGTGTATATATGTACTACATTTTCTTTATCCATTCATCTACTGAAGGGCATCTAGGTTGGCTCCACACTTTAGCAATTGTGAACTGAGCTGCTATAAACGTTGATGTGGCTATATCCCTGTAGTGTGCTGTTTTTAAGTCCTTTGGGTACAGACAGAGGAGAGGGATAGCTGGGTCAAATGGTGGTTCCATTCCCAGTTTTCCAAGGAATCTCCATACTGCTTTCCAGAGTGGTTGCACCAATTTGCAGTCCCACCAGCCGTGTATGAGTGTGCCTTTTCCCCCACATCCTCACCAACATTTAATTTTGCTTGTATTCTTGATAATTGCCATTCTGACTGGAGTGACATGGAATCTCAGGGTAGTTTTGATTTGCATTTCTCTAATTGCTAGAGATGTTGAACATTTTTTCATAGATTTGTTGACCTTTCATATTTCTTCTTCTGTGAAGTGTCTGTTCAGTTCCTTTGCCCATTTTTCCCTTGGGTCATTTGGTCTTTTGGTGTTGAGTTTTTTGAGTTCTTTGTACATCCTGGAGGTTAGAGCTCTGTCTGAGGTGCGGGTGGCACAGATTTTCTTCACATTCTTGATTGTCCCCTTTGCTGTGAAGAAGCTTTCTAGTTTGATAAAAACCCACTTATTGGTTCTTGATTTTACCTCTTTGCTTCAGCAGTTGAGGGGAAGTCAGCTCCTGAGCTGTGGGGTGGAGAGCCGGCCTCCCTCCCCTTCTCCTGGGTGCGGGGTCTCTGGTCTAAGCCTGGGTCCTGGTCCTTGAGTGAGCTCTGCCCCTTCTTCCCTTCTTCACCTGCAGGCCGGGTGGCCCCGGTCCCCAGCTCAGCAGGCAGCACCGTGAGTGCTTTGGGCTGGGGCAGAGTTGGCTCTGCCATGTGTTGGAGCCTTGGCCTCAGGCGAGAGAGACCCTGGTTTTGCCCTCTGTGAGGAGCAAGAGGGATGCAGGGCTCATCTCCAGGTTCAGTTCAGTGCTGCCTGACAGTTGGCCACGCTGTGATTGCTGCTGATGGGCACACCCGAGGGGCAGCACCCGGGGCTGGCCCTGGCGCCGAGTCGGGCAGAGGGGAGCCGCCAAGGCAGGCCCTTGTGTGGCTGAGAGTTTCCTGGCATCAGAAGCTGTGACATTAATTTGAATAAAATATCTCATTTAACACCTATATTCAAGATGTTGTTTTCCCAACATGTGATCAATATGCAAGTGTTATTTTTTTATTTTTATTTTTTATATACGACAGCGGAACGCATTACAATTCATATTACACTGCAGATGTCATCAGTGAAACCTTTCCCATTTTTTTTTCATACTCTGTCTGAGATCGGGGAGAATCTTACTTGTTTCAGCACCTTTCAATGTGGTTTCTCCATCTTTGTTGGGACACCTAGTCTGGATTTAGAAAAAGTAGGTCCGTGTATCCACGTAGTTCCAGCCACTGAGTTGAGTGTTGGTTCGTAGACGTACGTTAATGAAATGAAATAACAGTAAGCATTCAGTTCCTCAGTTGCAGTGGCCACGTGTCCAGTCCCACGGGTCACGTGTTGACGGTACTGGGCACCGCTGGGCAGGACGTGATTCCTGTGGATTCTGTTCAAGTTCTAGGTTGAAGTTCTCACCACACCCAACTGTGTGACCATGAGGGGGTCACTCAACCTTTCTGGGCCTCTGCTTTCTCATCTATAAAATGGGGATACCACAACAGTATGCTGGGTGGTTGTAAGAAGCCCCTAGAAATGGTGGTTCTGTGCTGGGATCTGCCGGGTGTGGACACAGCAGGTGGAGTCCGTAGCTGAAGTCCCCACAGGAAGCAGAGGTCCCCTATGATGAATCCCAGCACTAGTGTGTGATGGCGGCTGCATGTCCCAGAGCTGGGGGGGGGCTCTGTTAACAGTTAATGATCTGAGACGTCCCCACATAAAGTAAGCCTCAAGTGAAATCCCACGCCGTCGCGGGCTGTTAATCCTTTATTAGGTTTTCCTAAGACTGAGATAAAAAGCCTTTTATCTTTTTTAAGGTTCGCATTAACATGCCATTGCATTTTATGGTCACATTGATCTTCCCTTGGCCAGTTGGGGATAGGTGGTGGAGATGCACAGAGAGGATCTGGTGCTGTGCCAGTTGGTGGCTTCCAAGGGGGTCTCTGGGCTGGAGAGGGAGCGGGTCTCGCCCTGGCAGGTGAGAGCAGGGGACGCTGGTGTTCACTGATGGCCGGTCATGTTCCCTTCATGGCCCCCATGGCGGAGCGGCTGACAACTGCCAGCAGGTGGCCGGGGAGCCTGGTGACATGGTGCACCAGGGCTGCTTGTCCAGCGCCGGGCACCTCTGCCCAACGGCCGTGTGGACCCTCCATCTCCAAAGCTGAGGCTCCAGTCTTTGCCCTCACCTGTCCCCACCCTAACCTGTCCCCACCAGCCTTCTCTGTTTGTGTGGGTGGCACTGCCTCCCCCCCCCCCCCCCCAGCTGTGCAGACTGGGAACCGAGAGCTGCCCTTGACCTTCTCTCCCATCTAGGCTCAGGCACGTCCCGCGGCTCTGCCGTTCCCGTGCAGCCAGACTCAGTCACTGCTGCCCTCTCCAGCTCGGCCACCGCTCTCCTGGACCACTGCAGGCCCAGGCCTGGCTGCTGCCACCCTCGCCTCCCCCAGGCCTGTCCTCCACAGCACCCAGGGCAGGTCAGCCAAGTGCCAAGCGCACCATGCCCCTCTGCTCAGAATGCCCGACGGTCTCACACCTGCTCCCAAGTAAAAGCCAACATCTTCAAAGTGAATCAGAACGATTTCCTCTCACCTCGGTGACTTTCTTCCCTCCTGAGGCCCCAGGACACCCCAGGCATGGTCCTGCCACAGGGCCTTTGCACCTGCAGCCCCCTCTTCCTGGAACCTCCTCCTTGAGGAGCCTTCACTTCCTCCGACCTCTACAAGGGTGGCCCTTGCCCAGAGAACACTCCTGGCCCTCCCAGCTGACTTTATGACCCCCCCACCCAACCTGACAGGTTCTTTCCTGTCTATTGGTGCATTATTATACATACTGGTCGGATTTGTTGTCACGCATTCGCTCATGCACACCATGTGACAGTACGATCTCCTGCCCACGTTCCTTATCCCCGCTTCTTTTTCTCCGTGGTTCTTGTGACATCCTCTGCTTTATTATCCCTTCATTCTGTGGGCTTTCTTCCCCCGCCCCCTAAAGTGCTAGCCCCAGGCGCCAGGGTCTGTGTCGGGCACGGACAGAACTCATCTCTGAACCCCTTCGACGCGGTGTGGACCTGAGGCCTCTGTGCGGCTGTGTCCACAGTCAGTGTTGGGGGCGGTGGCCCGGGGTTCCTCCTGGCACCGGTCAGCTCCTTCCTCTCTCTGTGCCTCGGGATCCTTCCTAGAATCAGGAACGACTGGTACAACCTCCAGGAGCCACAGCTGGGCTAAAGAGAGAGCGGGTCTGTGACTGCGTCCCCAACACAGGACGCAAGAGGCTGGTGGTATTTAGACTAAAACCAAAACATCACAGGTAGGGCCTGTGTGTCCCGCGTCCCAGACCCTCCTCCCCCCTTCTCCCGGGGCACCACGGTGGGCACTTCCCCTACCCCAGGCCCTTTCTCCCCACTGAGCTACACACAGACTGTGGGGAAATGCATGCCCTAGAATAACGCCGTGGCCCGGGGTGTGATTCTGTGTAGCGTCTCGCACATGGCGTCACCTGGTTCTCAGTGTGGGCTCCCACCTCTGCCGCGGCCGTAGACTGTTCTAGAAGGAGGAGCTGCCTGGTTCCCAGCTCCCCCTCTGTGGGCCAGGAAGCTCCTGCCGGGGTCTTCTTCTCCCCTCCAGGCAGACGCTCCATACCCCCAGCAGGCCGCTTGAACAGCTGGCTCAGGCCTCGCTGCCTTTTCTCAATTCTAATTTTATTTTGAGAAACAAAAAAAAATGTGAAGAGTACAGAGACGCACCCGCCCCCCCCCCCCACCCCGTGTACTGGCACCCAGCGATGTCGGCTGTAACACTCTGTCACACAGCACGTCTTGTATCATTTGATTAAAAAAGTTCCCCCAATACAACAGAAAACACCCAGATTCTCTTTGGCACCTTGTCGGTTCCATCTTCCCACCCAGAGGCGGTCGCAATGGTGAACTTGACAGTTTTACTTCATGCACAACCACACACAATGTATTGTTTGGGGTCTTTAAACTTTGATTGGAATGTGGCCATGCCCACAGTGTTCTGCAACTTGCTTTCTCCAGGCTTGCTGTATTTTGTCGACCTGACTGTGTTTGCACATCAGGACGTGGGCCACTTTCCCCCGCTGTGTAATATTCTACAGTGTGTGGTTTATCCAGTGGGATATTAAATTCTAAACGAATTCCAGTTCTCTGCTCTACTAACCAGGCTGGCCATGGCCATCCTGGGCAGGAGACATTCAGGTTCACCATCATGTCCTTCTGGGAAACTTTGGTTTGTATACTACATGGGAAAGGATGCTCCATAGTTTTCCTAGACACAAAAACTACCTGGAAAAGAAAACCCTTTCCTCTTCCTCTCTCTGCCTGTTGGGTGTTTGTTCTTCAAGGTTGGCGGGCGGCAGTTTGCAGCTGGCTTCTAATAGTTTGGTAATTATTATTGCTCACATGTATCCAGAGGGAGAACCCCCTGCTCCAGAATCATCCCAGCTCTAGAACCCTCCACGCTTCACGAACCCTCTGCTGCTCCAGAACCCTCCAGCGCTAGAACTCTCTCTGCCCCAGAACCCTCCTGCTCCAGAACCCCTGCTCTAGAACCCACCTGCTCCAGAAAAACCCTGCTCTAGAACCCACCTGCTCCAGAAACCCCCCCCCCCCCCCGCTCTAGAACCCTCCCACTCCAGAACCCTCGTCATTTGCATCCTCTTGTACAACCTGTGGTCATTCACCCCACCAGTGTTGGCTGAGCACCTATTACGTGCAGGCTCTCTAGGCAGGAGACTCTGGTGTGGCCCTTGTCGTCTTGGACACCCATTCTGGGGGGAAATGGGCAGTGCTACAGGCAGCCAGCTGCCCTCTTCCCAAGGAGCACTGCTGCAGTCCGGCTGCAGCAAAATAACTGGGGGGTGACGAGCAACTTGTGTACATTGATACAGCAGGAGTGGGAGCCGTTTATTGTAGGACAGGAGGGGTATATATATATTACACACAGCTTATCTTAATTAACATAAACTAGATACAGCAGTCAACCAATAAGGAATCTCCACACTTAATGGCTCGCTGGCGTTACTTCACAAACCACTCCCTCTGGCAAAATGCCAGGCGCCATCCTGATTTGTTTACAGACCCTAACACAGCGCGTCACTGGGGAGCTCATGGTGGCTGCTGTGTGGCCAAGTGGTCCTCAGGCTGAGCCCCCAGGGTTCCCTGGTGAGAGGATGGGGCTGGAGGTGAGGGGCTGATCTGGGAGCTGTGTTCTGGTGACACATGCTGTGACTGCCACTGTGGCTTCAGTGCCATCTCTTCAGCTCCCTGGTGTACAGTAGCTCGGGGGGTGCAAGACGGCTTCACTGCTCCCCTCTCCACTGCCTGGTGCGGCTCCATGGAAGCAGCTCACAGACTCACTCCGGTGGGGCTGCTGGCACGGGCTGTCCTGGGCACCTCCTGAGGCTTCCCTGGTAGCTGGGGGGCCCTCAGAAGAGGTGGGTGCTGCAGGGTTGGCTGTGTCCAGAGGACTGGCCAGGACTCACATTGCTTCTGGGGACAGTTCACCAGGCCCCAGAATCACTGCCAGGATGGTCCCGGGCCCACCCAGGATGGAGGGAGGGGCTCCGTCCCCAAGGAAGTGTGTGACGGCCATGGGAGGGTAGCTGGGGGACTTACTGGGCCCCCTGAGGGAGTGCTGCCCACCACCTGCCCACGTGTCTACCCTGACCCCTGGCGGGCAGCAGCCTGGCCTGGGGAGACCTGTGGACATGGCCGTGTGGTGGTGGCTGGCCTCTTAGGGGCTGTGAGGGACTCTGGGTGCCCAGCACCTGGTGGCATCTCTTCAACACACTGAGGAGCAGGGCCCTTGGGTGGGCCCCGGGTCCAGGAGTCAGGAAGCAGATGAGACCCTCCCCGGGTGATAAGGCTCCTTCCTCTGGACCCTCCATGCCGGCCCATAGGAGGCCTCTCAGTGGCCACTTTGCCCACAGGTCTCTGTTGCCATGGCAACAGCAGCTGGCCACAGTCTCCTTGCCCTGTCCCCCCTGAACCCTGGATGGTTCTGCATCTCCAGGGACCTGGAGGTACCTTGCCTCTGGGAGCTGCACCTCCTGTCCAATTTGGGAAACACCAGACTTCTCCCTGACTCGGGCTCTGCCCAGCAGCCATAAGAACGGAAGAGGTGCCCCCCACGCCCTCCCGGCTCTGCTGTCAGGCCTGTTGGCCATGCACCTGTTCCCAGGCCTATCTGGTGGGATTTTTCCTGCTCACTGCTCCAGGGTACTTTGGGAAGATGGGACAAGACCTTCTGTGCCCTACGTTTGTAGGGCACACAATTGAGCGTGATCAGCAGTGGGATTGTTGCTGCGTGTGGAGCCCCAGGAGGTGGCCTTGGGCAGGGGAACTCTTATGGTGTCTGGGTCTTCAGGGCACCCCACGTGGCTTCCCTGTTCATCAGTCAGAGGGACATTGAGACGCAGTGGCCATGTTGAGTTGTCCTTCTGGGCCAGGAGGCGAAGGCCGCCAGGAGCGGTGCCTAAAGATCCAAGTTAACTGGGACCAAAGCCGATCCTCTCACCTGGGCAGCTCCCTCCCATCCGCCACTGCCCAGCGAACACCTGGGGCTGCCCAGCTGTCACCGTCCTTTCCCACCCATGCCGGGTCCTCCTCTAGGGCTCTGGATGTGGCTTTCCTCCTCCACTGACTCTGACCAGCACCTGCTGCTGGACTCTGCTGTGGCCCCTGCTCATGTTATCCTGCCACTGCCTGTGACCTTGGGTCCAGCCACAGCAGGAACTGGAGGAGCCTTCAGAATTAGGGGCCCCCTGCAGAATCAGCCAAACGGGCCGAGATGGGCGGGGCCGAGATGGGCGGGGCCGAGATGGGCGGGGCCGAGATGGGCGGGGCCGAGATGGGCGGGGCCGAGATGGGCGGGGCCGAGATGGGCGGGGCCGAGATGGGCGGGGCCGAGATGGGCGGGGCCGAGATGGGCGGGGCCGAGATGGGCGGGGCCGAGATGGGCGGGGCCGAGATGGGCGGGGCCGAGATGGGCGGCCAGGTGGGAACTTGCATGGGCACATGACCTGGGCCTCCTTAGCTCAGCGTTTCCCTCCTGGTCTTGGGGCTTCTGGACGCAGCACCCATAGGCTGGGGTAGGTCAGGTCTGACCCCCAAGACCTGCTCAATGTTTCAGAGGGAAGAGGCAGGAGCAGGCATGAAGGAGGGGCTTCTGGGAAACAAAGGGTGACCTTGCAGGCAGGAAGTGGGGTGGTGGGGCTGCTGCAGCCCCAGCCAGGCGTGGCCCTGGCCGTGGGGACAGGAGTCTGGGGCCGCGGGTCTGAGGCTTTCCAGACCAGCCAGCCTGGAGGTCTCCCGGGGCTGACTCTTGTGTACCACCGTGGACTTGATGTTTCCCGTGAGTCGCTGGTTGTTATTAGAAGTTCTGATGTTCCAATCATCCTATCAAGGCCAGGAGCTGTCCTTCAGTGGCCTTGGGTCACTTGCGCCCCCCCTGCAGAGCTTCCTGCTTCCCGCCCTGGGTGCTCCGGTTCATCTGGTCCCGTTCCTGGTCCAGACGTGATCAACACCTTCTTCCAGATCCTGCCTCCAGCTCCCCGTGTTTAGAGCTATCAAGAGATTCACATTAGGAATGAGGGGCTCCGCCATGGCCAGATCCGCTCCTGGGTGGCTCTCGAGGGTCAGGCGGAAACGGAGGGGAGGCATCATCTGGAAAGTGCAGCCCAAGCGCACCATCTCTGGGGAGCGTGGCCTCCACTTCCAGGGCCTGCGGGGCTAATGGATGGCGCAGTTAATGCATCGGGATGGTTGCATTTCACTCAGGGCAGCACCCAGGAGATGCCCAAACCTGCTCTCCCGCTGCTCCTGCTGGTCTCACTTCACAGGAACGTGTGGAGGCTTGGGTGTGGCCTCTGAGGTGACGCCGGGGCTGCCTGCCCTGTGTCTGTTTTCCTTCCCTGCCCTGTGTGTTCCTATGCCTGGCCCAGCTCTGGTGCATGGCTGTGGGGGGAGTGTGTGTCTGGGATGCCCACGTCCTAAGTTGGCCTGGAGAGCGTCCTTTGACCCCTCTGCTGCTGACAGTCCTGTCCCCACCATGCAGTTCGCATCTGTGGACACGCTCGCTTCCTTAGAAGGAAGGTGGTACGCGCCAGGGACAAGGGACACATCATGATCTTTGTTTGATGCCTGGAGTGTGAGCTGGGTGTCAGGCGCCTGGCTGAACCCTGGCCCAGCTATGTGCCAGAGTCCCTGTACCTGTTTCCTCTCCTTACACACGGGGGCAGGAGGATGCCCCTCAGAGGGCCATCCTGACAGCAGAGGAGGTGGGCCAGCCGATTGTGCCCCTCGAGCAAACAGTGACTTTAGAGATGGTCAGATCCTGGCCCCTGGGCAGGTGTAAAGGTCCTGGGCTGCTCTAGTGACAGGAGCCAGAGCCTTTCCTTCTCGTATGCCTTCCTTTCCTCTCTTTCAAGACTCCACATCCCTCCCTCCTCTTCTCCTTCCCTCTCTCCCTCCCCCCTCCCCTCCCCCTCCCTCCCTCCTCCCCTCCCTCCCTCTTGTTGGTTAGAATTTCCTTCCTGCCACTGACGCCTAGGCTGCCTCCTGGATGTGGAAACTGTGGCCCTAAAGCCACCACACCAGAAGGACTCTGCACTTTGACATCCTGTTGTCCCTGTCTTGAAATTCTCAGCAGTTTCTTTTATTGGCATGAATTAATCATACAGAATTGTGGGTTTATTGTGCTCTATCCATTTATACATAAGAATGTAATTTCATCATCAAATTCTTGACAATATTTGACCAGGGTACTGTCACTTTGCAGGGGATCCTCGTGCCGCTAAAGTGGTCCCCTCTGTTGGCATCTCCTCCTGTCTCTGTCTCGTGGCACCTGGTGGCTTTCAGTGAATACAGTTGAGTGGGGTTACCACCCCCTGGGACGGGCACCCCTTTCTGCGTCTGCTCTCATCCAGCCCCTGCTGGCGGCCTGCCGAACTTGTGGCTGTGGGCAGAGGACAGGGCGGGGTGTGCCACGCGCTCTCTCTGTGGCCTGGTTCAGTGTGCTGTGTCCCAGCCGAGTTTTTGAGCCAGCCTCGAGGTCCCGTGGGGCCCTCTGGAGACATTGACCAGGCCGTGCTTCTCTGGACCTGGATATTGTGACAGGAATCAGAGTGACGGCAGCGACAGTGGTTGGAGGTCTTGCTGGAGCTGGCTGGTGGCCTGCTGGTCCTTCCTGCTCACAAGTCTGGTTCCAAAGTTGGAGCTGCCTTCTGCCTGAGGGTGAGGGACGGGACAGGTGACACCTGGGGCCCCAGAGGTGGTTCGGGCTTCCCCGTGGCCTGGGGCTCACCCTCCTCCTGCAGAGGCTGCGCCCGTGCCAGGCACCCTGAGAAGCAGGAGCCCTGCTCCAGGTCGCGGACCCACCAGGGAGGCAGAATGGTCTTTTTCCAGCTCAAATTACTGAGGTTGCCAGAGGCTGCTGTCATCTTGCAGGGAGGCCGAGAGCTGTCCTTCTCTGGTGATAATGACCATCTGGGTTGCCTGGTCTGTTCTTTCAGGAATTGGACTAAAAATTAGCCAAGCAATGTCACCTTTGCTTCCAGTGGCTCAGGTGGCTTGCTGCCTCCTGTGTATTGGCCCCTCAGGGGAGACGACACGGTGGGCAGGGAGGGGAGTGGGGGCACCCGCCTGGCGGCCCTTGCAGGCTGGGTGTCTTGGTGCTCCGTTCTGGGTTCTTCTCTCCTCCGTTCCCCAGGAGGGCTCAAGAGGGTCCCCTGGGCTGAAGGCTCAGTCCTTCCCAGGCACCTGGCAGCTGATGGACAGGCAGGACAAAGGTTGGGGTCTGGAAAATGGCCACCAAAACCAGTGCTGAGTCGTTCCCGGGGAGGGAACTCAGTGACAAGCCACTGGTTGCTGTTCACCAGCCGCGGCCCTGAGCACTGATGTGGTCTCAACTCACGCAGCCTCACGGGGCTCGGGGGACCTAAGAAACAGGCACAGAAAGATGGTGACTTGCCAAAGGTCACCCAGCCAGGAAGCAGCAGAACTAGAACTGGAGCCTAGATTTGGGGTCACTTGCCTCTTGGTTGTTGGGGTGGGGTGGGGACTGTGGTGACCGGGGTACAGTCCCATGTGGCAGTCTTCTCTCCAGCAGTTGTGGCCACACTGGGGTGAAGGCCAGCTTGGCCACCAGAGCTAATGTCTCAGGAGAAGCTAGGAGTCTGGGTCCTTAAAATGTAAAATACTCTGATTTTACCCCAGCTGAAAGTTCTCAGTGGCCAGCCCTCGGGGAGCACAGTGGCCTTGGAACATTGGTTTGTCTGGGGTGCTGGATCCCCCGAGTGCCATCTCCAGCAAAGACCCCCTCCCCTCTTCCTGCCGGGCCCTGGGGGCTCCTCAGCTCCATCTGTCTTTGAGGAACCTGCCTCTCAGGTCCTCCTGGATTCTGGGGTTGTTCTGGGGACATCCAGCTCCTCCTCCAGGTGACGGTCCTGTAGATAAGCACCCACGACCCTCGAAGCTCCTGCTGGAGACCCCTTGAAAAGAAGCCAAACCTCAGACTCCTTCCCAGGGCTCACCCAGGGCCCTCAACATGAAAAGGCAAGATTTATGACTTTGAAAACCTATCGAAGGGACCAAGCTATGTTGGCCAGGCCCGCTGGCCCTGGTGGGTGCCTGTGTCTTGTACAGAGGGCTACAGCTCCCAGGCCGCCTGTCTCTCCTCAGCTGTGCCTGCGGTCCCTGCAGCCCAGAGGCTCTGAGTCCTGGGGTGAGCCACTGGGGTGGCTGGAAACCACACCACAGGGCCAGTCATGTGCAGGGGAAGGGCCAGGCCCTCCTGCCAGACGGCCTGGGCTCACGTCCAGGCCCCATTCCACCCAGCTGTGTGACTCTGCGGGTTGCTTACCCTCTCTGAGCCTCAGTTTCCACATCAAATGCAGTGGGTAATAGTACCTGTGGTAGGTGGGAGGGTCCCCGGGTCGGTATCTGCCCAGGGCTGTGGCAGAGCGCGCCGTGTGAACGGGGTGGACAGGGTTGGCGTGGAAGCCCATCTGCAGTGTCTCCCCCCCCCGGGGGGGCCACAGCAGGAGGCTCCCTGCTGGGCGTGGGTGTGCAAAGCCCACAGGACGCCTGTGTTCACTGCACTTGCCAGATGGGCACAAGCAAGAAGCATGCGGGGCGGGGGTGCCTGCTCTCCGGCCCCTTGCCCGTGCCTCTCCCTGGGCTGGGAGCCCGGCTTTGGGTCTGGTCCGGTCACCTCCGTGTTGGTGACCGTTGGCGATCCCTGCTGGGCTCGTCCACAGCTAGCCTGGGGCCACCAGGAGGGGGGTGGGCGTGGCTTCCAGGGCTGGCCCCCTTGGTGCCCAGGGGAAGTGGGATGCAGATGTGAGCAAAGAGGTGGTGCAAGGGGGTTGCTTTCTGAGGCACTGACAGCCGCAGAAACCTGGACAGCTTCAGCCCACCACGGGGGGACAGCTGCCTCCGGGATTCCCACCAGTGGAGCAATGCAGGGCAGGCAGTGGGCAGGTCTGGCGATGGCTCCACAGATATGATTTGACAGTTACGATGTTGAATGCAAAGTGCCGACGGGGGTGGGGGGGGCAGCCACAGGGTAATGTTATTTCTATCAGGCATAAAAGTCTAGAAAGGAACATTTGGCAACACGAGGAGCCATTACTATGTAACAAATGTCAGCACAGAAGTCCCCTGGGGTCAGCAGGGAGCGCATTTACCAGGACGGTTTCCCAGGTGGGTGGTTGGAACCTGTACCCTCACTGTGCGCCCGCACCCCTTCTGTAAATCTTGGGTATCGTGTAATCAATTTTAAAATGTTTTGTTTGAATGAAAATTTGCATAGCTGAGAAACAGGCCTGCAGGTCACTGGGCCGGATGCTCGGGAATTTCCCTGCTGGACCTGAGCTTCCAGGATCCCCTGGTTGTCTCCAGAGGCCGTCAGGGTGACCCTAGGTCAGGTTGCCCAGGTGGTACCTTGGTAAGGGAGTCGGTCAGAAGAGGCTCAAGTCCTGCCTGGGTCCTGGTGGCGTTGGACAAGAGCGGTGTCCCCTTGAGGGTCAGTTTCCTCCACTGTGAAATGGGGGAATCTTAGTCACTGACCCCCCAGGGCTGATGAGGGTTTTCGGAGGTGATGGTGCACGGAGTGAGCTCGGCTTCGGTGAGGGGAATGTGCCATGCATCACAGGCTGCTGGGGACAGCTCAGCGGGGGCCGGTGGAGGGCAAGAGGAGGTGGGGTAGAGAGGATGTGGTACTTCAAGAGAGGCCCTGCTTTGGTGCCTCCTAGGTCTCTGCATCAAGGAGCCTGCGGTCTCAAGTTGGGCCCACAAGGACCAGCTGGTCTGGAGCACAGGGGCTCAGTGCCTTCTCCTGTTCTGGTCATGGGCATAGCTGTCCTTCTTGGCCATTGGAGCCCAGTGTCGCTGCGACCTTGGGCTGACCTCACCTGCCCAGGTGGTGCGGCTTGGACCTCCCATTCACACGGGGTGGTGCAGCCTGTCCCCTCTGACCCGGGCACACTTTCCCTTGCTGATGGAGGGCTGGACCCCGGAGGTGGCCGCCGCTCATGGCGAGAGCAAGCCCAGGAGGTGCTCGCTGTGCTGGGGCAGTCAGGGCACGGGAGGGAAGCTGTTTTCAGGTCCTTTAGGTTCCTCTTTATCACCAAGTGGGGTCTGTCCCTGGGTGCAGGGTGAATCCTGAGTCACAGGTGTGCACCACACAGAGCGGAGCGCCAGGCTCGCCTGCGTCCTGATGGGGCAAGGGACAGGAAGCAGCCTGCTGGCTATGGGCACCAGGCAGAGTGGACGTAGGACCATGTCTGAGGAAGCCGGCAGCCCACACCCAGGACATCGGGGCTCAGGAAGCTGAGGCGGGGCTGCTTGTCCTGCTGGAGACGAGGGCCCAGTCCTGTGGGAAGCCGAGCGGGTCACCAGGGCAGCCTGGAGAGAGCATGCCTGGTTTTGCTGGGACAGTCCTGCTCCTTGGGTCACTCCTTGCTCTCTCATTTGACGTGGGACACTGTGTCATGGGAGGGGACAGCCTGTTTTCCCCTGATGTTTAAAGACTCAGCACCCCCTTTATTATCATGCTGGGTCCATTTAGTAACAGAATCATTTGTCTATGAAATTCTGAGAAGTGATTATATCAGTAAGGGCATTTTTAATTCCAAGAGAGAAAAAATATTAAACAGGGAGAATGGGAATATATTGGCTCACACAGTTGACAGGGGAGGGAGACAAACAGCTTTAGGTGTGGCTCGATCCAGGGGGGATCAAATAGTGCTGTCAGGACCTAACATCTCTCCTTGTCTTGCATTTCCTCTGAGCATTGACTAATTCTATGCATGTATATGGGGATAAGTTGGCTTTTAGTAAAGCCCTGAGGGAATTAGGGAATAAAGAATCAATATTCTTGCCAAATATTTCAACCAGAAATCCAGTCTCATTATTGTTGGCCAACACTGGGTCTCTGATGGGCCAGGCTTTGCTCAAGTACCCATTCTTGAAAACGAGAGTAGGATCGCTGCTAACTGAAGCCTTGGAGAGCGGGACGAGGTGGTTCCCAGTGGAAACTCTGGGTGCAGTTCCCAGGGGAATGGATGCAGCAGGTGGCCAGTGAGCCCTGGTGTCGGGGAAGCACCCCTCATCTTGTCCAGCCAGGACCTATTGTCTCTGATCTGAGCCCTCTGCCTTGGGGTGCAGGTTTGGGGCCTGGCCCCCTCCCAAGTAGTGAGGGAGTCTGATCCCTGTCCTTGTTCATACGGGCACTGAAGAGAAAACAGGAGGAAATAAATTGCTGGCCCACGTTAAATTTAGATTTATTCTGTTGGAGCTAATTGTAATCTTTATTTGGTCCCAAGTGATTCATTCTTATCGTTCTTATTATAGCTAAGAAAATTAATTTTTATTCTACCATAAAGGTGGCTGTAATAATCTGGGTTCAGGGAGGGGATTACTTTAATAAGATTTGCCAGCAGGCTCTGAAACAGTCGGCTTTTATTAGCTGGTGGAACCAGCCTGTTGCCCTGCAGAGAATGTTCCAAGGCTCCGGTGGGACTGGCAGGTGCGCTCGGCCAGGAAGAGGACAGGTTTGTTTTGTAAAGAGCTCAGGTGCTTTTCCAACCCTGTCTTTAGTACAGGGAGGCTCGGGGAGGAGGATCCCAGAGGACCTCTGCGTCTTTGGTTGACTTCAATGGAGACGGATGCACTGAGATGATCCTCTAGTGTGCTCCTGGGACATCAGGTCCCATCTTCAGGGGCCAGGCCAGTGGTATGCGTGGGACTCTGGGGCATCTGGAGAGCACACACCGTTGTTAGAAGCAGCAGTCGCGTAGACCCCGAGTCTCTTCCCTGCAATTCCAAATCCCAGAGCTCTGGACACCAAAATGTTCCTGGGAGGTTGTTGCAGATTCATCGGGTGGCAGAACCTCACCCGAACTCATTTATGACTTTTTTTGTCCCACTTCCTGCGACTGGCCATGTCTTTGACCAGGAAGGACTGTGTGTCTGACCCCTGAAGGCGCCACAGTGTGCGGTGCGTGGCCCCAGGGTGCTTTCCAAATCAGAAAGCCAGCAGTTGGGAGCCCTGGACGCGAGGTGACACACCTGTCCACATGGAGAGCAGACCTGGGGCTGCCAGGTTTTCTGATTTGGGGGAAAGAAACCCCAAAGTCCTGATTTTTTTATGTGGCCATTTCTCAACTTCTGTGTTACTGATTCAAACTTTTAAATCTAATTTTTTGAAGACAGAACAGATCTCCGATATCCTCAGGAAATGAAAATTGAAGCACAATGAGGTAGATCCGGGAGCAGGTGCAAGGACTCTGTCCAGCGTCCGAGGCGGGAGAGACTGGAGCCCTCTCGTGTGGGAGTGGGAGGTGCAGGAGCTCCAGGGCAGCTCTGGCAGCTTCTGGAAGGTGTAGGCAGAGCCTGCCGTGGCCCAGCAGCTCCACACTAGGCGACCACCCAAAGGAGATGCAGGATGGTTTATGAATGTCCCCAGAGCTTCCCTCCCACGGCTCCAAGGGGCACATGACGTGGATCCAGCAGTTGGTGAGCATGGGGACACTCCCAGGTCTAGCTGAGCAGTGCAATCAGAGGGAGGACCTGTCCAGGAGGCCCCATGGGCCCGACCGGTGAGGAGCCACATGCAGAAGCCCAAGTGTGCAGAGGCCCCAGCAGTGCCTGGTGCACAGCAAGTGGGTGCAGATGTTTCTTCCAAGAGGGGCCCTGGGTGCAGGCGGGGTGCCCCAGGACAAGTCCTGAGAACTGGGGCTAGTCACAGGACATGCACAAGTTAATCTTGGATGGATTCTGCCAAATGGTCAGTTTTGCTCCCTTGAGAGATGAGCTTGTGTCCCATGCTCCGCAGAGCAGAGCCAGCCTGCTCTTGGAATGTGTCACCTGATGGGGGAGACCTGCTAGTTGTGGGGTTCAGCTTTGGTGGGGATCAAGCAGAATTGCCATGGCCAGTTCCTGCCCTGAGCCCAGTGGGTAGGTGGTCCCTTGCTGGGAAACAGCCCTTCCGCGGTCACTCTGTGGTCACTCAGGGGGACATGTCACAGCTGGAGGCACCAATGCCATCACATTTGCAATTTTTGGTTGTTGATTAAGTACTGCAGATGGTCTCGCAGGACACGTGTGGTTACTTGAATTTTCCTGGCCTGGGGACCTGGGTAACACTGCCAGCCTAGGAGACGGGGAGGAGCACAAGTCCCAGCCCACAGGAAGCCTCCTGGTTCCCATGGAAACGTGGCTCCGTGGCCGTGTAGCAGGTTCTCACCCAGGCAGGGGGAGTGACACTAAGAGTGCCACCCCAGGGGGCAGAGCGCATTTCCAGTACCCTCCACCTTGTTTGGGACCCTACTGTCTGGAAGGTGTGACAACCCTGGTGAGGTGACCAGGGTTGATCTGTCAGTGTGTCACCCACTGAGCGTCCAAGGAGTTATCATTTGAATGCACAGTTTGAAAGTTATTGATCAGAGATCTGAAGTTTTACAGAGGATTCCAGAAGTGTGGACCTCTGTCTTCTGCAGAAGTTGGCTCACTCATAGGATGCTGGGACGGTGTCCCCTCTGTGCTCCCCCTTGGGTGCGTGCGTGTGTGTGTGTGTGTGTGTGTGTGTGAAGGATGGTCTGGCCTCTCTTGTTCCCAACTGTTCACCTGGAACGTCGGACTCACTGTGTCACTGGGACTTCCTCCTCCTCTTCTCCACACATCAGGGGACCACCTGGGACGCCGTGGTGTCCTCCCGTGTGTGCTTCCTGGTGAGTTGTGGCCATGCAGGGCTTCCTCCATCTCCAGGGCCAGTTCCTCTTGGCCTCCCTGGTCCATCCACCATGCTGCCTGCGGCTCTGCGCGCCCCAGTCACAGAGCATCGGTGGCCTCTGTCCTGCACCTTGCTAGTCCTGGGAGCTCTGCAGTTGGGTCCCATGCCCAGTGATGATCAGTCACTGGGGTTTTCTCCAAAGGGAGGGAAGAGGACTAGCCATGGGGGAGGCGAGCAGGGTGCCTGGTGATGGAAAGGCCTTCGAGGGTCCCGAGCTTGGGCTGCCCACGGTGCCTGGGGCTTCAGGAGACCCGGCCTGGGGGCTGGCCACTGCTCGGGGAGAAGAACGGCCTCCTTGAGGGACGGTCAGTGGTGCGCTTGGCAGTCGCTGCTTCAGTGTTTGGGGTTCTGCTGGAAAGGCTACGGTCCCCATCCCTGGCCTGTTTTAGGTGAGGAGTGTGGGGCAGGCTCCGCCCCTTGGTTGTCCTGGTGACCCCCACATCCTCTCTGCCTGCAGGCGTCCGCCAGCCCTTCTGTGCGAAGGCCTTCCTTCCCCCCGCTCCTCTTCCTCTCTGCTTCTCCTTGGATGGTGACTTGTCCCCACCTCCCTTTGATGGTGTCCGGATCTCAGTTCTCTTGTTGGGAGGTCTCGTGGCCCGGGGCATTTCTAGGAAACACTGAAGCTGCACACGCCCCAGGCAGCACTGGCCTGTCCGCAGGCTGCCCTCCCGGGCTCAGCCAGCCGCCACCATCTGCCAGGACGGGCCTGGCGCCCTCTGCGCTTGTTCTCCCCACCCCCACCCCTTCTCCCACCTGGGGAATTACGCTCCGGTCCTCCCAATGGAACAGCTCTCCATGTTCTCCCATCCTGGTGGCCTTCTGCAGTCCAGGTGGTGGTCAGCTTGAGGACCTCAGGGTTGAGGGAATGAGAGTAAATGGCCGTCAGGGGCCAGCAGCACTGAGCTTTGTCTGGGCGGCACTTTGACATTTCCACTGCCCATTGTAACCTGGGTGCTGGGCACAGGGCTGGCCCTGGCCGGACACACGTGACTGCTGGATGGATGAAGGGCTTGTGGGCTGGATGCTTGTGTTCCCCAAACCCATACCCGGAAGGCTCAGCCCCCCAGTGTGATGCTGTCAGGAGCAGGGCGTGGGGGGACCCCTGGGTTTAGTTGAGGCCCAGGCCAGGACCAGTGTCTTTAGGGTAGGGGACGAGACACCTGGGCCTCCTCTGGCACTGTGGGAACATACAGCAGGAGGGTGCTGTCCCCAGCCAGGGTGCCGCCCTCACCAGCTGCCAAGCCGCTGGCCCCTCAACCTGGATGTGCAGCCTTGGTCACTGAGAAATGAAGGCCACTTGTTCCTGCCCAGCCTTGTAATTAGCGCAGCCCCAGCTGGGTATTGGCAGTGGTGGGCCAGTCCACCCCGTCTGCTGCCCAGGAGGCCCTGGAGGTAGACGGCTTCCTGTGTCCCTCTTTCGGATGTCCCCGAAGGACAGAGAAGCTCATGATGGTGACAGCTGGTTCAGAGGCGGCTGGCTCCTGGACAGTGTCCCCTCCACTCCTTGGTGTGCGCTAGGAGGGATTGGCAGGAAGAGCACAGAGGGTGGGTTGAGGGGGGCAGTGGGGACAGTTTCCTAACAGAAGCCTCAGCCATTGTGACTCTGGCCCCAAGCCACTGGTTATCACCTACACAGCCTGCATTTGTCTCTCTTGGGGTTGGTGGCTTACAGTTTTCTTCTACCCGGGCACCTGAGCACTCAGGTGGTCCATGAAGGAAGGACAGGGGCAGTCTTCCTGCTTGGACTGCAGGGATGCCCTGGAGCAAGGACATGGACACAGAGGAAAGCCCCTGTAGAAACTGCCAATGGTTCATGGCGGGGATGTGACGGACACACAGAAGTGAGCTCCAACCTGTGATTCTCAGGGTCAGAACTGTGGACACAGGGTGGAGGAAAGGGCTGCAAGTGTAGCGACACTTGGGTCGCTGTCCCTTTTGTCGCCCTTGGGTGATTCCCAAGGTCACAGACGTGGGCGTGGGTGCTTCCTCTGGCTGCAGGTCCCTCATCCTGCAGAGCCAGGGTGCCCACTGCCTTGGCCGCTTCCCTGCCTTCCTCCCGTCCAGCCTGGTGCTCTGCGGGGCAAGGCTCTCTCGCTTCAGCCTAGGGTCGAGGTTCCGGTGCTTACGAGGCCCGCATAGCCTGGGCCAGGCAGGCGCGTCTGGATGCCCCGAGGAGCCCAGCGCTGCACCGCTTCTCGAGGGCGTGGACGGCCGCCGCCAGCAGGTGGCGGTGTTGCTGCGCTGGGGCCGGGAAGCTCGGAGGCGGGTCCAGGCTGCACCTGCAGCTGCCTGGCCTCTGGGCTTACCCCCCTGCCGAGTCTGCGGGAGGCCAAGGAGCTCCAGCCGGCATTCAGGGCGTTCACAGGGAGAGGAGTCCAGTGATCGAGTGATCGTTTCTTTTTTTCCCACCACGATTTTCGAAGCCATTGTTGAGAATCGATTGCCCCCAGGATGGGGCTCAGACCCTGGGCCAATGGGACACAGAGGGCCTGCTTCTTCCCCTGTGGGCAGATTTCCAGGTCCCGAAGTCAGCTAAAGGCACTAATTGAACTCCTCTCTGCTTTGGTGAAATCTGGAGCCTGCTGTAACGGGGGTCTGTGTGTGTGTGTGTGGGGGGGGGGGGGCGTGGGGTGACAGAGCAAGAAGATGAGGCACAGATCCTGGGAGTTAAGCCTGGACTTGGGGAACCCAGCCCTGGCCCCACCCCTTACTTGCTGTGTGGCCTTGTCATCTCCATTTTCACTTTTTAATTCGTAAATATATATGATAATAATTGTATTTATGTAACAATCCTGTTTTGGTATTAACAAAATAATAATATGAGATCGGTATTGTATTCCACAGGATTATGTGAAGAATGTACAAGGAGCTAATGCAAATTAACACATCTGGAACACATGATCACATGTGTTAGACAGGTTAAGGTAGATGAGTGGCACACAGTAAGCCTGTGGCACACAGTTCCTAGCTTGTGACTGCTTTATCATCACTACCAACACTTGATTGATTGGATTCTGACAATGGATGTGTGATAATTCCCAACCAATGTCCACCTCCTTTTCTCTGAGACCTGGCAACACTACATATTCTGCCCGGCTCGGTGACCATCCTTGGGTTGTTTTACTTCCCTTTACTGCTCATCCGGTTTTTGGTGGACCTGTGACTTCTGCGTGGAGAGAAGCCCTTGGCAGGCCTGCAGCCCGCCTGCCTCCCCACCCCAGCCTGTGTGGCTGCATCCTGGGGGGCCTCTCTGCTACTGTCCTGAGAAACTAATTCAGGCAGATACAGGCTTTGTGGCGGTGTGAGGGTGGAAGGCCTGTGTGAGGGGCCTTCCGGTCGTGAGAAGGGCTTGAGGCAGTAGGGTGGCCAACAGGCCAAGGGAGGCGAAGACCCCTGGCTCCTACGGCTCCAGCCCCTGCTCCTGAGGATACTTGGGGTTCACTGGGCAGTTCCAGGGGAGGGCCCAGGCCCTCCAGAGCCGCCCTCCCTTCCTGAGTGGTCTCCAGTGCTGGGAATGGTGAGCTGCGTTTCAGGAGTGGGAAGGAGCTGCGATGTCCTCTGTGAGCTCAGGCTCCCAAGCCCGTCTGGCCTGCAATGTCCAGAGTGTGTCTTAGCCCCCTGTTTACTGGCTGTTGTGGCAGATCATCAGATAGCTGGTGTCTTTAGACAATGGAAACTGGTTTTCACATGTTCTGGTGGCCGAAGTCTGGAATCATGGAGTTGGCGGATTGGCTCCCTCTGAGGCCCTGGAGAGGCCTGGGACAGGCTCTGGTGCTGCCAGCAGCCCTCGCAGTCCCTCTGGGTCTGTCTTCATGAGGGGCTCTCTTGGGTCTCTATGTATCTTGGGCATCCTGTCCCTTCTCGTATGAGGACTGTCATTGGCATTAGGACGACTCATCTCAAGACCCTTAACATCATCACGTTGGCAAAACCCTATTCCCAAATCTAAACTAGTCATATTTGTAAGAACTGGGGTTGGGACTTGGAAACATCTCTTTTGGGGACTGTTGGGGCTTCAATGTGTCCCCAGTGATCATGGGTTGGAAACTCGGTCCCCAGTGTGACTATGTCGAGAGACGGGACCTTTGGGGTGAAGCAGCCTCGGAGCCTCTGCCCTGAGGAACGGATTCGTGCGCTAGTACCAGAGGGGACTCCCAATGAGAGGAAGAGTTTGGCCGGGTCCCCTTGTCCCCATGCACGCTGGCCCTTCCACCTTCCCCATGGGGGACAGAGAAAGAAGGTCGTCCTTGCCACGGGCCAGCACCTTCATCATGGACTTCCAGCCTCCAGAACCGTAGGAAATAAGTCTCTCTTCTTTATAAGTCACCCACCCTCAAGTGTTCTGCTACAGCAGCACGAACCAGAGGAGACAGGGACATTCTGTCCCCCACTGCATGAGGCAAATCAAGCTAGTGCCCCCTGGGAACCCCAGGTGTCTGTGTCCAGGCCACAGGTCCTGGGATTCTGCCTCCAACTCCCAGTCTGCTGTCCTCAGTGCTGTCCTTATCCTTAGGCACTGGGCGGGAGGGACAGGCAGGGGACACACAGGAGTGAGAGAGCTGGGGTGGGTGGTAGGGAGTGGTGGGGCCTGTGGCGAGCTTCATGGTGCAGGCACTAGCTAAAGAGCAGTGGCCAGGGCTGTCGAGCTGTGGCTGTGGGTCAGGGGACTAATCCAGCGGGCTCAACGCTTATTTTACTTTTACAGAAAAGCCAGAAATCGGAATATTTTGTAACCAATTTCATTTTTAGAAAACCACTGGGTAGGTCAAAAAATATGTCTGTGACCTAGATGGAGTCCCCAGAGACTGCCTTCTAAACTTCTGGACAAAGTGTCCAGAGAAAAGTGGGGGTGGTGGCCTGCCTGTCTTCCCAGGGTGATTCCTGTGCACTCAGGGCCCGAGGAAGATGCAGTCTCCTGTTCAACAACGAGAAAAAAAGTACCTTCAAAAGCACAGAATATAAATCCTTTCCCTCCCTCCTGGGTCTCTCTCACCTGCCGTAGAGTTTCTATTTGCTCTTTAATGATATTCTGAAAAGGAAAAATTAAAACCTGAAGTCATAGCAGACATTTTACCATTCATTTTAAGTGTGAAATATCAGCTCTTAATGAAAATGTCAGAGTAGTGAACGCGCGTGTGACACCTCAATGTTACACGGCTCCTGCTCGACACTCATGTCTGTGCGGGTGTTTTGTTCCCACTGGAGCAACAGGAGTGCTGCCCTGAACTGACTCGGCAATTTTATTTGACTTCTTGAAAGGTCCACATCCTACCAGCCCCTTCTCCGCAGCTGGCCCATGAGTTGGGAAGGAGCAGGAGCAAAGGGCTCTGGGTTTCCCCGCCTCTGTTCTCATCTGTGACCATGTTCAGCAAAAGTGGTTGGCCGATGCAGGAAGAAACACGGGTGACAAAGGATGCAACAAGTTCCTTCTGGAGAACATCATTGCCTTTCCTCTGCATTTGGAGCAAGCTCTGGTTTGAATGTACAGCAGGGATCCTCAGAACCGGGGATTCTCGCTTGCTTGTTGTAGATGCAGCACGTTTCCTTATACTCACTTTGGGACCAGCAGACAAGCATGTGGCCTGCTGCTCCTCTGCAGGTGGGCCAGCTCTGTTGTCCTACCAGATGTCACTCCCAAGGAGCATGTTCAAAGATAAACTCTTCAGAATTCAGAGATGGCAGACGAAGGAGCAGAGCTTAGGCCCTGCACAGTCCCTTCTGGGCAGGGAGCCCCATGGGAATGCTCAGGCCGCAGGCACGGAGCTGGCACTGTTACTGTCCCTGAGATGGCTCTTGAAGTCACACAGGAGTCCTTCAGGGAGGGTTGACTTGCTTTGGGTCCTGGGTTTCGAACCTCCAACTTGTCTTTCAAATATGGTGTGTCAAACTGCAAAGGCACCACTTTCCCACAGGGTAGCTGCCAAAATGGTTTGTGGCTCCTGCAATCCTCTTCCATTCTCTTCCCTGCCCCAGAGGTGTTGAGTGCAGCCCTGGCTGGAACAGCAGGCCTGGACTTGGTATGAACAGGAGCAGCTGCAGATGGTGGACTTTGTGTAGTTCCCTACCTCGAACCTCCTTGTTCTTGTCAAAATAGTACCTTGGTGATGCTTTGGGGACCCCCTCCCAGAGTTTCACTAAGGGTGACTCCATCTCCAGGCTAATGGGATGGAGTGTGACTGCATTTGAGCCAATTGGAAGAGACCATTCCCTGACCAAAGTGATTGGCTCAGGGATGGGCACATGTTCAAGCCTGAGCCAATCAGAAGAGGCCATTCATTGGCTTTAGTTCAAAGATGGGCAGATGACCAAGGCTGAGCCAATCAGAAGAAGTCATTCCCTGACCGTAGGCATTGGCCCAGGGGTGGGCACACAGCCCCTCAGAGCCAACGAGAAGCCCTGAGAGTTGTTTTCCCTCACTTCCAGTTAGATTTGAAGGAAGCAAAACATGAGGCCTGGAGATGCTGGGTTCACCCTGACGTGGAGGTTGAGAATAAAATCAGCTTCATGGATGACAGCGAGGAGTGACAGGTGACGATGCATCTTAAAATCACTTGATTCTTCACTACAATCCACTTCCTGGTGTGTGGCTCTATCAGGACACAGAGCGGCTCCATCCCCAAACCCTGTTCTGGGCTCTGACTTTGTGTAGCCAGAGCTCCCCAGCCCTGCTCTCCTGCAACAGCCGACCCATCCCCCCCCACTCAGCTTTGATTCTTCGAGAGCGTTACATAAGGGGAATCATACCTCAGGCAGCTTTTGGAGGTCGCCCTCTTCTGCTCAGCACAGTGTGTTTGAGGTTTATCTTTGTCCTCGTGGGTATCCATCATTTGCTCCACGTTCTTGCCGGATGATGCACTCCATGGATGAACAGTGTCTTTAGCGTGCATCTGCCGAAGGACATTTGTGAACATGCACCTCTTTTAAATGCTGAATCCAGCCAGACCTGAAGCTTAGCCAACCTCTAAACTCCCCAACAATACTGCCCTTCAGTTCCAGCGTGGTGTAGACTTGCATGGTGTTGAAGGAATCATCTTTTATTTCAACAGTGAACTGATGAAGGAAGTCTCGTCTGTATGAGTGAGAGGTCCAAAGCCAAGGGGCTGCCCGAGTGACATTCCTGTTGCACAGTAACGAGCCATACTGCTGGGTGGCCTCATGGAGTGGCCTTGGGGGGTAGTAGGAATCGACATCCCACTTGACACACAGGGAAATTGATTCTCAGGGGGACCAAGTGACTCGTCTTGAGGCGTAAACTGGCAGCCTAGCTGCAGCCCAGGTGTCCCCTCCGCCTCCCCTGAGCTCAGCTGCCTCCCTATCAGATGGCGGCCGAGCTGTCAAGATTACTTAGTGAATTTCCTTCTCTTATTTAAACAATCTCCGAGGTGTCCAATTTAGAATAAATATAAATGGAAATTAGAACAAGGTCATCAAAATTTCCTGCTGTTTAACAGCTGACGGTGCCTATAGGAGGTCAAAATCACTGTCACTAAAAGGTCCCTATAACCCACTTAGTAATGCGCCCTCTACATCTGGGCGCCAGGGCAATCCTTCCCATTGGCTCAGCAGTTCCTCACTCTGTCTTCCTGTCTGATTTCCTCTTTACCCACACAGCAGTTTACCTTGAGAAGGACGTGTGCAGGGGTTAGGCTTTTAGTGGGGGCCTGATGATGAGTGTCAACATGTGACCAGACCCTGTGATGGTGCACAGTGGGTTCTCACTGGTGGCTGTGGCTGCTCCACCTGTGGCTCAGCACCGCCTATGAGGACTTCTTGCTCAGATCCCACGGGGGTGCGCATGTCTGGCAGGTAGGGTCCTCAGTGTGGGGATCAGGGACCCAGGCTGCTCCCAGCTGGTGGCTCCGCCATACCCTAGGGCCTCCTTGTCTGACATTTGTCCCCAGTGGAAGGTGACAGCTATTGATTCTGGCTTTCAGGGGATGTGTGACACTTGTGCTCATAGTTCATTGGCCAGAAGTTGTCCCATGGCCACACCTGGGAACAGAAGAGGCTGAGGAGCTGTGGGCAGTGCTCTGCGGGGCGGGGGGTTCATTCAGGATTTAAAAAAATCCTGACAGGTGGCCATGTTCCCCACCTCACTCTCCTTGTTCCATACTCAGCACCCAGTATTCTGCACAAGACTGTCTGTGCCTTGGGGTTCGTGCAGACCCCACTGACTCCCCCCTCAGCCAAACCTGGAGACGGTGGTGCAGGAAGATGTTTAGAGACAGATGAGACCCTTCTGTTGCACCTTCCATTGCACCACGGCCTCCACCGCCCTCCCCAAAGCCTCCAGTTTTCTGTGATCACTTCTAGAACATCATGTGCTACCTCAAGCATTTGAGTTAAAAATGTAGATGAGGATTAGCTGACTTGCATGCCTTCTGTTTTTTTTTTTTTTTTTTTAAGGATTGCATTTGTTTATAAGTAACAGAATCCTTGGCCACAGTAGCTCAGCCAAGCAGGATTTTCTTTTGCTTTTCGTCTCACGCTGGGGCTAGCTCCTCTGACTTCCTGCATTGTGTTCTTAGCATGTAATTCTGGTCCTCATGGTCACACCATGGCTGTATTACCTCCATCCCTCTCAGGATGGAGCATCAGCATCCACACTTGGGTACCTCGTATTTTTCCAGAGGGTTATTTCAGTGTTCTTAGGGAATAATTTATTATTATTTTTGGCAAGGCTACTGGGGATAAATACCAACTATCTTGCCTTTTGCTCTGGAAGTGGGCACTGGAGGGGTTCTGCCTGGAGAGGGGGTCCCATCTATAGAATATAGCCAGTGCCCTTGCTGTCATTCCTTCGACTCACTTCTGGCCTCACAGTATATGCTCATGGTGAGTCAGGAGCCCCCCTGGGGCCAGTGGCAGAGCAGCCTCTGGACTTTGCAGCATGCCCAGCGTTCGTGCCCGAGGTGTCCTCTGCTGCCCGTCTCTCAGCACACACCCACCTGCTTCCCTCTTGCCCCTGATGGTTGGAACTCTGACCCACCCACCCCCTACCCTCGTGCTCTAGTCCCTGGTCTCCCCCTTGCTGTGTCTGTGCATTCAAGGGGACCCCCATGGTCAGCCTGTGGCGTGAGCTGTGCTTCAGATCTTGCTTTACAGAGGGGACGTGTTGCTGTGTCTGGATGGAACACAACACCTGCTCCCTCTGGAAACGAACACACTTGACGGGGAGCCTGCGGCAGGGGGTTGAGGGTGCCGCCACCCCAGTGTGCAGCCCTCACCACCAGCGGGGCACATGAGGGTTTTGACCGGGGCAACTGGACACGTGATTCTAAGTTGACTTGGAAGACAGACGACAGGCCAGCCCAGTGTGCTGAACAGCAGTCCCTCTGTTGGCCTGCTAGGGCTGCTGTCCCCAAGGCCACCAACGGGGGACTTCCACACAGAAGTTGTTCCTCAGAGTTTGGAGGCTGGTCCTTTGGCAGCCCCTGTTTGGTTTCTGGGGGCTGTGCCTCCTGGGTCCTCACACGGTCTCCCGCGTGTGTGGCTGTCCTCATATCCCTCTGTTTATAAGGACACCAAGTATTAACTTAGTTTCCTCTTCAGAGTCCCTGTCCCCCCACAGCTGGGCTCTGCGGGCCTGTAGGTGGTAACTTCTGGATTTTGGGGAGGGAGCCCCACACAGTCCCCAGCTCTTGTGTGGTCATTGTGACCTCAGTGACCACGTCCTCAGTGCTGCCCTCAGCTCTGGTGCATCTGTGTGCGCATTTGCCTGCAGAGCAAGGGAGCTTGATGACCGGCCAGCAGGTGGGCCCTGAAGGTGGCCAGACTCAGGACACAATCAGAGCCCCAGGAATGAGCTCAGGGGAAGGTAAAGCCACACACACAGCTGGTGGACAGCAGCTAGCCACGTGGGACAACAACCTCACTATTGAGGTGAGGCGTGCCTCATAAATGACTGAGGAGAGCTGTGGACACACATGTCGGTGACCTGGAGAGGGTGGAGACCGGGAACCTGATAAAGTGTCCAAGTCCCCTGAGCCATGGCCCAGCTGCGGAGTCTAGCCAGCAGGTCTGCAGGATCCGGCCCTGAAACCACCCTCACTAGTCGGGTGACTTATGTCTTCCACATCCCCGTGTCCCCTCCTGTCAGCGGCCATGTGCCTGTTATTAAGTTTTGGCTCTTAGCTCCAACATGCCCTCTTTGCTCTGACGTGTGATGCCAGGGCCAGGACTCTGCACCCCCTTTCCTGTGGCCCGCTGTTCCCCCATGAGCCCTGCCAGTGGAGGAAGCCAGGGTCCCGTGAGCTGGGAGCAGAGACGTGCTCCTCCCTTTTTCTTCCTGATGACTTCCTGTCTGCTTCCATCCTAGCTACTTCCTGTCTCCTCCTCTTCCTGTTCCTGTGGAGCCCTAGTTGGCTGCCCAGGCCGCCCAGCCTGAGGGCCGAGAAGGCTGATCCTGGGATGAAGGCAGGGTGGCCCTTCCTGCTGACTGCGGCACTGGCGCTGGTGCTGGTCGGCCGAGTGGCCCTGCCTTCTCTCTACCCTGCCTGGGTTCCATCTGGCTGAGAAGGCAGAACCTTATCTGACTTCTTCCATTTTATTTTCCAAACTGGTGGCACTTGAATTCAGTGGTTGAGTGTTTGACATTTCCCACTTTTTGCTTCTGTAATGAGTGTTTCCAGTGCTGAGATGTGGAAGGACCTGGGTGCCATGAGGGATGCCACCTGGGACAGGGGCACCCGCCCACGCAGCTGGCCATTCACCATGCAGGGTGGCCTGCAGCTGGCCTCTGGACCACATTGCTGCACCGGGTTCCTCCCGAGGCTCTGGGACTTGCAAGGTGCTTCCGGGTGGCAGTGTTTTCCCACACTCACCCCTGCCTTGAAGGTCTGGTCACTGGCTCTTTGCAGCAGCTGTGCTGAGATGCCCTGAGTCAGACGCACCTATCTTCCTGAACCACCTGGAGATCCAGGTTGACAGTGGGCACCTGGGATGGGGGACACAGCCAGCTGTGGTTGTAGAGCAGTGAAACCTCCCGGCTGGCGCAGGGTCTGTGAACTTGGCCTTGGGCGCTGAGCTCCGGCTCCTTCACTGTAGATCCACTGGGCCAGGAGGACCTCAGGCAGGAGGCAGAGCTGGAAAGGTTTGGAGGTGGAAGGAACGAGTGTGAATCCTGACCTTGACCGTGTTCAGATGACTGAAATTCTCTGTGGCTCAGCTTTATCATTTTTCCAAGGCAGTTTTGAGACTGCTCATCTCAGAAGTGTCACGAGGGTCCCCGACATGGCAGGTACGTGGACCCAGGTGTGCTGGCACCTCAGTGGCTTGATTCTCCTTTAATTGATATTTTCTCTTGCCACATGGAAATCGCAGCACCTTGCGACCCAGTGAAATGACGTTGGAGAGGGAGATGAATGGCGTGGAGCGTGTTAGTGTTCACAACCCCCAGAGGAAGCCAGAGAGACTGGGAGGGAACACAGGAGACATATTCTCTCAAGCATGGAACCCAGGCAGTCGTACTTGGTGGACATCCATTCCATGAGCATTTGTTTAACTTCCTCTACTAGGAGGGACCAGAGACTCAGCAGTAAGCTGGGCACCACGGTCCCTGCTATGGGAACCTGGGACCAAGGCAGAGCACTGTGGGGGCAGAAGTCATCGAGCAGGGAGACGTGTCCTGGCTCTCCTGGTCTCCATGCTCTAGTCCTCCTACCAGAGCCCGAATTTGGCTGGACGTACTGCAGAGTGGCGAAGAGGGAGATCAGTTCCCCGAGAGGCAGAGGGCTTGGGGAAGGGCTGGAGTCCTGGGCTCCCGGCTGGGGAAGGGAATGCTCTGCTCTGTGTGGAGGAGCTTCCCAGCAAGGGCAAAGGACAGGAGGAGGGCGAGATGACTGGGCTGAGTGGGCTGCGGAGAAGGGGAACCTGGGGTTGGGGAGCACAGGGGTCCTCTAGTCCAGGTATTCACCCCAGAGAAGTTCCTGCACCACCTGCCGAGGCTTCCTGCCAGACCTGGGCCTCCCGACCCGGAGCCACTGAGAGTCACGGCTGTACCTGGGCTCCACAGGTGGCTGTGGATTGTCAGCAGCTAGTCAGGGCCACCCTTGGACAGATCAGTGGTCTTCAAAGACCTGCCCTCTGGCCCCTGGAGGGAGCCTCTGTGCCTGCCTGGTTCTCCAGGTCCAAGTTGTGTTAACTGGAGAAAGAATCTCGGCTGCAGCTGCCCTGTCCCTGGCCGGGTACTGGTGGCCTCACAACTGGTGACTTCATTTCTGGGTGGGGTTGGCGATACCAGGGAAAGGGCCTGAGTTCTGGGCGTGAGGGTGGCCACGCTGTGCCATCTGGGTTGAGGCCTGAGGGTCCCCCAGTCCTGACCCAGGGGAGTACTCTGTGTGCCCACAGTGTCAACAGTCCTCTCACTGGGGGGTCACCCTATCCTTGCCAGGATTCCCAGCTTCCTCCAGGGGTCACCAGCCTCTGTCCGCTCTGTGCTCTCTCTGGGGCTCCCTGGGGCCATCTGTCACTGCTGTCCTGAGTCATTCCCCTCTACCTGCGGAGCCTCCGCCCAGGCCCTTGAGCTCTCTCTGGACCTGACCCCACTGTGCCTCCAGCTACCCGAGGGCAGCAGTGAGAGTCCTTCCTGGTGGGGCTTCCTGCCTCAGGGATCCTGGCCCCCTCCCTCCATCAGTGTGGACAGCCCCGGGGTCAGCAGTTGGCTAGGGCTCACTTCCCTCTGCACTCAGGCCATGGGGTCTGCCACTGAGGGGAGGGAGGATGTGCTTCTAGATGTCACCTGGGGATCAGCGGGAGGGCCACAGTTCAGAGCCTCATCAAGGGCCCCAAATTAAGGCATCGTGTTCTCTGCAGCCTGGTGTGAGGACAGAGGAAGGCCCCCCAGCCATCATTCATGGCCTCCGCAGACACTTTCAGATGCAATGTGTGTTGCCTTTAGCTTGAGTTGCAGGGGAACAGGAGCCCAACCCCCCCCCCCCCCCGCTCCTGCAGGTAAGACGTAGGCTTTGGTGGCAGCACAGAGCGGAGGTGCAGTCTTAGATCTCTTGTAAATCAATGTCCAAGAGGCGTCCAGTTCCTACATAGAGATAAAGGGAGAAAGAAGCCGTCCCTAGGAATAGAGCGTGGCTAGGTTCGCAGTTACTTTAATTTTTTTCCCACATCTGGGAGTAAATCAGTGCTGAAGCCCGGCCTCAGGCTTCCCTTAAATTCTTTGAGAAGGTAAAATGGGACCCTCTCATCCAGCTCTGGTGGGCTGATGATGGCGTCACGCTGCCCAAGCAGCCGTCTCCCGTGGACCGTGGTCCTACTGCCATTCACCCTGGTGGAGTCTGGGAATGTGGCTTCCTGGTTTGGAGAGGGGAGAGAAAGCAGCCCCCAAACTGACCTGAACTTTGCTGGGGAGGGTGCTCCTGCCACAGTGGACACTGTCAAACACAGGTCTCCCTGGTGGCAGCAGCCTGAAGCTGCCCCTTGGATGCGGCTGATTTCCTCTGTGTTGTTTCTCCCTCTCGCCTGTGAGTCCAGTGCGGCCCGACCTCTGGGGCACGTGCAGGTGGGGAGGGATCTGTGTGTGGACAGGCCAAGGTCGCATGAGGAGGGCCTCGGCCTCTTCCTGCTCTGGAGCACACTTGGGTTTTCTCGGGGCTGCACATGTGTGGACGTTGGGGTCTCCTCGGTGGCTTGAACTGTCTGTGGTGTGGCTCCCCCTAATGACGGTTTCTAGGGAGCTTCTCGCTGTTGATCCTGCTAGTGACGAACATCCTTGCATGTGACTCTCCTTCCTGACCAATTAGAACAAATCCCTGGGGCGGTGGGGGTGGGGGTGGGGGGTGGGGGACGCTGCTGCAGGAGGCCTTGGGAAGGGTCTGGATCCTCAGTTTCCTAATTGCTTTGATTGTTAGCTGTGTCTTTCTCCAAAGTTCACCAGTTCCTGGGGCAGAAAGCAGGTCTACCTTGTCTCTGTGATGTCCTCAACAGCCATAGCGCTGGGGACAGAGTCAACAGATAATCTCTACAGTTGGATTCATGAACAAGTAGCTACAAGTCCTCTGCTAGTTAACATGACGTGGGGTGGCCCTGGTGACGCTGCTGAGACCCCTCCTCCAGATGCCTCCCTGGGGAGGGGATGCACCAACCCTCAGTTGCCTGGATCTTTTCATCATCTCCTATTTAGAATTCCATCATCTTCCAGGAAAGGAAATTTCAGTAGAAACAATTCTTTAAGAAGGGAAAGAAAACTACGTCAATCAACAGAAATCTGTTTGCAGGGTTTTTGTAATGGCTGCAGAGGAGCGTGCCCCGGGCTGAGGGCTGTGGGTGGCATTCCCTTGCCCTTTCAGCCTCTGGTGAGGCCCAGGTTGGACTCTGCTGTCAGGTTCCTTGTGTTAGTTGGAAACCTGGGTTCCATTGGCAAGGTTTATTTCAGGGCAAGAGGAAAAAAACCTCTCTGTGGTCCTGGCTGATTTGCTGCCCTGGTTCCTGGTGGGCTGTCTTCCCTTTAAAAAAGCTTGCTGGCTTTCACTGTGTTTTCCCATCTGAAAGACGCACAGCCTAAGGAACACGCCAGCAGCACACAGGCCCACACGCCATGTCTATGAGCACGATTTATACATTTCAATGAGCAAACAACACTTGATTGCTGTTACACATTGGAGGAGAAACATGTATGATCAATAGCAAAAATCTTTCTCTTTTTGGTTTCACAGATACCCAAACATAAGTACATATGCATTTAAATACATACACATATACGTTACTTAAAAGTTTCCCCAAGTAGGATCATATGGGACTGTCTCAGTCTGTTTTCTGTTACTATAGCAGAATACCTGAGACTGGGTGATTATAAAGGTTGGAGGTTATTCTGGCCCACGGTTCTGAGAGCATAGCTTGGTGCCAACACCTGCTCAGCTTCTGGAGCGGGCCTCCTGCTGCTGTAATTCATGGCAGACGTGGAAGGGCAAGCAGGTGCACCTGGAGAAGGAAAAGACAACCCGCTCCTCTTCTCAGGGAAGGCAGGAATTGTTTATAAGTTTCCCCCACAACCCAGGTACCTCCCATGAGGCTTCACCACCCAAGGCTGCCTTGGGGGGAGCGAAGGTTCCTCACAGGAACTTCTGGGGGACACACTTGAGTGGTCGTGATGACCAGTTATAACGTGTTTTTTATGACACCTATGGGCATCCCTCATGCGTATCAGTGTTTTATTTTAAGTACGTTCACATAACTACTTCCGGGTCCATAGCCATCTGTACGCCCTTGTAACAACCTCAGGCCTCTCTCGTCTTAGTCTGGGTACGGTGACACGTGGTGATGACAGCGAGTACATGTTGATGGTCATTTTCGTAGGCCAGCACCCCTCTCAGCGCTTCTTATTTACTGATCCTCATTGCGGCCCAGGAAGCCAGGGGCTGCCTTTATATCCTCCTTTATGTGAGGACATCTGAGGCACAGAGAGGTTCAGCCACTTGTGGCAGGTTGCTCAGCCAGGACGTGGCTGAGCCCGGGTTTACGGCCTGGCTTTGGCTCCAGCACGCTCTGCAGTTTGTTCACGGCTCTAGCCGAGGCAGGAATGGCCTCGTGGAGAGAGCTTTATGCGCCCGTCCCACCCCAGTGTTTCAGAAGGAGGGATTCCTAGAAGTGGAAATGCCCAGCCTGAGCTTCGCGAGCCTCTTGATGACTCTGGGTGTATCTCAGTGTCTGGGTCCTGACACCCGGGGGTGGGGGGAGAGAAGCAGGAGCTGCCAAGTCTTGAACCTGGGTGGGGCCGGCTTGGGTGGCGGGCGTAGTGGGTGCCTCATGCTCTGCAGGGTGAGGGGCCACCAAGATGACCCCGTACCTGGGTGTGGGGCTCTCTCTGCGAGAGCAAGATGGGAGGAGTAACGCTTGCCCTTGGGGGAGGCAGCCGAGCGCCTCGGGGCCACGGGTCAGTGGCCATCGGGGCTCCTTCCCATGCCACAGGGTTTGGGGACAGTCCTGAAGAACACGCTGTGTGGAATTACAGGGCTTTCCCTGTGGCCAGGGGCAGCTTGCTAGGTGGCGGGGGCACTGCGTTGGGTCATCTCCTCGCATGGCAGAACAGGGCCTCATCTTTGTCTGCTCTCCTTCTTGCAGTGGCCACGGGCCGAGGCGCAGACGGCCTGCAGAGGTTCTCCTCGCTGCCGGCCTTCCTCCCCTCCGACCTGCACATCGCCGGCACCGAGGCGTCCTTCTTCCTCAAGGAGGCCAGGCAGGACCTGACGCGCAACGCCAGCCTGCAGGCCCGGGTGGAGTCCCTCTTCGTCTACCGTGCCCGGGGCCCGCCCTCCGTCAACGCCAGCTACGGGCCCTTCTCCGCCGAGAGGCCGCTGCCCCGGGAGCTCCTGCTGACGCCCACGGCCTTCGGCGACCTGGAGAAGTTCCCCTTCAACTGGAAGCTGAAGCCCCACATCCTCGACAGCTCCATCTACTCCAACCGGCCCAAGGTGCAGACCCTCTTCTACGTCACCGGCATGGCCTGGGACGACAGCGACCCGGGGGAGGACCTGCCCTGCGTCAAGATGTTTGCCTTCCCAGAGGCCAGGGAGGTGGCGGCCAGCTGCCGGCTGCAGGGGGCCCCCGGGCTGTGCGTGGCCGAGCTGGAGCTGCTGCCCGAGTGGTTCAGCTCTGGCCTGGACCTGGAGCCCGAGGAGGAGATCCCGGCCCTGCTGGGGGGCACGGCCATGGAGCTCTTCTTCAGTCTCTACCCGGCCGACGCGGCGGGCCAGTGTCCCCTGGAGGAGGAGGGCAAGTGGGAGAACAACATCCACTTGGGCCAGGACAGCCCCCCGCAGGCGCCCCCTGCCCGGGAGCGCATCGGCAGCGTGGTGGTCTACCCGACCCAGGACGACCTGCGCTGGTCCCTGCTGAGCCTGGACCAGAATGTCGCCCTCTCCGTCCCGCTGAACCTCATCCGCGAAGGGGACACAGCCACCTTTCTGGTCTCTCTGACCAGCGGCTCCGTGGCAGAGCAGTTCACCCTCCGGTAAGAGGCTTTGCCGGGTCGGGTGGGGTGGCGGTCAGCTCTTGGAAACCCCCAGTTTCGGGCTGGTAGGTGGCGTTGGTCGTTGGCCGGGGCTTGTCAAAGATAAACGCAGCTGGGGTAACTACTGGCCGGAGGGAGGGAGCTGAGGCCCTCACACGTGTGCAGAGGGGTCCGGGCATTGGGAAGGGAGCATGAGGGAGGGGAGCGCGGCACCAGAGGCCGAGGGGGAACCCAGCACCAAGGTCAGTGGCGTGGACACAGTGCCAGCCGTGATTGCCTGTACTGGCCCTGGGCTAAGTTGGAGGTCTGTCCTCCCTCGGAGGCTGGAAGACAGAGCTGTCCTTGCTGATGGTTGTTTTGGGTCCTCGTGCCTTGCTCTGAGTCAGAGGCAGCTGTGTCCATTGCAGGCTGTCTTTAGGAAATGCTCCAAGAAGGAGGGTTCAGGTGCCAGTCAGCACATACGCTGGGCTGAACAAGCAGACCCTCCCGGCCAAGCCAGGCAGCCGGCAGCACTCCAGGGGCCCGGGGTCCACCACTGCTGTCCATGTGCTGACCTGTCCCCAGCTGAGAACTCTGCGGTTCTCTGTGAGCCCCTCAGGACCAGATGAGAGAGCCAGGAGACAGGGCGGGCAGAGACCTTCTGGAAGGGGTTGGCTAGGCGGTGGCACTGTGGGCCGTGCTGACCCCAAGGGTTGGCTGGGCGGTGGCACTGTGGGCCGCGCTGACCCCGGGGGTTAGTGGGCGGTGGCACTGTGGACTGCGCTGACCCTGGGGGCTCCCCAGGTCTGCTGGTGCAGCGTGAAAGCAGCCGTGGTGAGCGGGGGCGACTGGTGCCAATAAACCTTCACTTACAAAGGCGTGTGGAGGGCTGAGCCCGCTGAGCTCTCTTCAGCCCCCATGGTGTCCCTGGAGAGCCTAGAGCCAGCTGCCACCTCCCCCCGCAGGGAGAGGGCACACGCTCCTTCCTCTGCAGGTGTGAGGACCTGGTGGCCGGGCACTGTGGGCTCTGGTTGGATGTGGTGCACTTCTAGCCCACCACGGTCCCTATCCCTCCTCGTTTCCCACATCACATGCCCGCCTGGCTGCTGAGGGCATTTGGATCTGGAAGCCCTGTCATGGGTTGGAATAAAGGGGTGCAGCGCTGGACGGAGGGCTTGGTGCTGACCCGCGAGGACAGCACCTCCAGTCATGTGCTGTGTGTGGGGTGGGGAGTCGCAGTGACCAGGGCAGCATAGGAGGAGGCCTAGGCCTGGGTTGGCTGATTCTCGCGGAGTCCCCGCCAAGCCTGGCCCTCGCCGTGTTCAGGGCATGTCCTTGGGTGGCCAGGCCTCGGTGCTGTTACTGTGTTTAAGCTGCTCTGTGTCCTGTGCCTGGTCCTGGGCTGGCCCTTCGCCTGCGTCTCTCTCTGCATGACCACAGCCACCGGCAAGGTGTCACTCCCGTCCATTCTACGGGTGTGGAAACTGAGGCTGGGGGTTGGGTTGGGTTCTTGACTGAGGTCTCACACAGGGAGGGCGTGGGGTTGGGGTCTGGGCCCATGTGTGCGAGTGAGAGCCCTGTTTTGGGCATCTGGGTTGCTCGTCCGGACCTGTCTGCGCTGCACAAAGCCACCTCGGTGCTTTATTTTGCTCTATGTGACAGCTGGAGATGGAGATGGTGGGAACAAATGAAGCAAGCAGGGCGCTCTTTAGAGCTGGCCCCCGTGGGGAGTCACCACTGTCTCCATGCTTGGCAGAGACTCCAAGGTGGCAGAGGAGTGGGCAGCACGTGCAAGGACAGGAGAGGAGGGCAGCCCCATGTGCCCAGGTGGAGGCTCGGGCCCGAGAGGTAGAGCAGGCCAGGAGAAGTGGCAGCTTCTGTGACGGGCTGGGGGAGCACCTGTGGCTTCCCTGTCTGGGGGAGTTGGGAGCAGAGGCACAAAGCCAGGGGACCTGGGAGCCCTGGCCACGCTCTGCCACCCTGGCTGATTGCCACAGGGCCAAGGTTGAGTCCTGGACGGGGCTCTACACGATGGCCGGTCATTCGGTTGCCACGTGCGCCTGGCTGTTGTCCCCACTGTGCCTCCTCAGGATGTTCCAGCCCCAGGGAAGGTGTCCCTCCCCCAACCCAGGGGACTGCCTGTGTGAACCTTGTCCTCTGTAATGGCTGCGACCCATTGCGTTGGGCTCCAGCGAGGCCCGGATCCAAGCCTGGCTGGGCACAGGATTTGCTGAGGTCTCCTCTTGGTGTTGTGGACACTGGGCAGGGGGCCATGGGGGCCGTGCTCACGCCTCCTGCTGCATTTCCACCCGAGTGCCGCACAGGGCCAGGGTGAGGAGAATGACCTTGGTTCTTCTCCAGCACTGAGTAGCCTTTGGAAACAGGGGCGTCTAGGTCTCACTGGGTCTTGAAAAGCGGGTTTAGCAGAGTCCTGTGGGTGCAAGGAAGGAGCTGGGGATGGGGGCTGCACGAGGCTGGAGATGGGGACCATCTTGTGACACACCAAGAGAATTTGAAAGGTTATGACTCTCTGGCCACAAAGGCAGTGTCTCCTGGACCAAGAGAGATCCCTGGAACTTTGTCCCTTGTTTGTGAAACAGCGTCTCCTTGGCTCACGTAGAGAGCCTGCTGGGCTGATCTTTCAAGCTACAGGCAGTGGATCCCAGTGGTTAAGACATGGACTCTGGGGCACAGGTTCAAATTCTGGTGCTGCCACAAATAGGCTTTGTGATCTTGCAGAAGTTACTTGATTTCTCTGTGCCCTGGTTTCCCCACCTGTAAATGATTTATTTCAACACATGCATGCAGGTGTGATCAGGTGAGGGCAACTGGAAGATCCAGCACCTCAAACATTGATTCTTTGTGTTGAGAACATTCAGAATCCTTCCTATCAGCTATTTTGAGATATACAGCTTTCAATCACCCATTGTGCTCTATAGAACGTTAAAGGTTCCTCATACTCTCCAGTGGCACCCGGCACCCATCAGCGTCCTCCCTCCACCTGCCTCCTTCCCTCCCAGCTCTGCCTCCATGAGATCTACTCTTAGCTGCCACGCGTAGATGAGAACGTGCCGTATTTGTCTTTCCTGCCTGGCTCATGTCATGTAACCTAAGGTCCTCGAGGTCGTCAATGTTGCTACAAATGATAAAGTCTTGTTATAGTTTAGGGCTGAGTAATATTCCACCATGTACAGCGACCACATTTTCTTTTTCCACCTGTGCATGTTCCAGATCTGGGCTATTGTGAAAAATGAAAAAACATAGCCACCTGTTTGATGATTGTCCCTCAAGTGGCACCAGAATTCCAGGCTTTATTCATCCTTTTTTTTTTTTCCCAGATAAAACTTGGGTTTTCCTTGAGAAAACTGTGCCTGGACACAGGTGCTCTGGAGCCTGCGCGGCTGGACCCAGGTCAAGCTGGGGTTCGCTAGGGGCGAGTGGGCTTCCGAGGCTCCAGGGTGCTGTGAGTGAAGGGGGACGTTCATCTAGGCTAATGGCGCTATCTGAGTCATGGCTTTGGAAATTGAGGGACCTAGACCATGGCGGTGGCTGTGGGGACATCCAGGCCGTGTCAAGCCACATTGGTTTGTTATCACTTTAACCCTCGCAGTCCCTGGAGGAGGCCGGGGTCATTGTGTCCACGCCTGTTTTTGCAGATGTGCAGACCCCCCACTGCCCTCTGCCCCGGGTGGTCCCATGCCCTGGGTACAGTGGAGGGTGGAGGTGCCACCTGTGTGGGGCCTGGTGCTCCTCTGGCCGGGCAGCAGCTGCAGGACCGCCTTGTGCCTTGCTCAGGGCAGTGTGTCTTGGCTGAAGGGCCTCAGGACCCCTGCCTCCCCCACAGCACCCGCCCCGTGCTCCCTGGGGTCTGGGCCGGTGGCTTCGTGTCATATTTGGAAGGTTGACCTGGAAAAAGAAGCTCTGAGGAGAGTCACGTATGTCCTGGATGACACTCTTCACCACGGGACACCACGCTGGGCCAGCCGCTTCCCAACAGCCTGCAGGGCACAGAGCGGCACAGTTAACCGTGTGCCATGGTGTCCAGCGGCCTCCAGGGGCCGTCCTTCTTACATGTCAGAAACTCACCCACCACAGTGAGACCCCCCCTGCCCCGCCCCGCCCCGCCCGTGACTCTGCCCTTCTGTGGTCCCCCATCTCTGGAAACTCACACGGGGATCACACAGTGTGTGTCCTTGTGTGTGTCATCAGCTTATTGGCCGATGACTTTTAAAGTTAAATTATATAAAAGTGACACAGTGAATGTTCTCTTCGTAAAAGAAGAACCAGCGTGTAGCACCGATGAGCCGGCGCTCCGCGGCCCCTCCCGCGGCCCCTCTCGCGGCTGGGTCCACCTCGCGCTCGGTGCTGCTGTGTAGACTCACCACTGTCCCTCTGTCCAGGCCTTGGGCGCCTCCCTGAGGATAGTCCCCAGCCCTCTGCTGCGAGCCGGCTCCTTGTCCCTGGCTGGTGGGCATGAGGTCGCCTCCCGTTTTCCACTAGCCCTTGGAACAGCGCTGCAGGCCATGTCCTTGACTTGGACACGCGTCGACGTCTGTGTGGGGTGACAGGCTGGTGCCCAGGGCCTGGGCCTCGTTGCTGGGTTCAGCCTTGCTCTGCCGTGGCTCGGGGAGGCCCTTTGGCTCTTCACGTTCCAGGTTCCTCCGTGGGAGGTGAGCTGGCGGCCCCTCCTCCCAGGTGCCAGGATCGACTGGACACATGCAGGCGTGGGGGCCTTCCCTGGCCCAGTGCTCCCTTTTGACAGCCACGGTGGCCGCTTCTTGCTGGTTTTGTTGCTGCTGTGCCCCTGCCACCGAGCTCAGGGTGATTTTGGAACCTCTTCCTCCTCCCATTTCTTGCTCCCAGAGACACAGACTTCTAGGTGTGTCTGGAAGTCTGATGGTAATAACTGGAGTCGTGGAAGGAATGAGATTTCCCAGTAAGAATCATGAGAAGAAAAGAGAGCTGATGAGCCAGCCCTGAAGGACTCCAGTGCTCCAGTTCACGATGACCAGTCCTCAGAACCACGGCAGAGAAGTGGCAGGAGAACCAGGAGATGTGACTTGCCGGGCCAGGAGGGGAGACCGAGGCAGGGAGGCAGCAGCTGCACGCTGCAGAGGGGCCAGGGAGGCGTACGAGCTGTCCTGGTTATGTTGCCCAGGGACGCCGTCATGGCCCTGAGAGGTGTTTAGTGGACCCTGGAGATAAAGCTGGACTGGAGGGGCTGGAGCATCAGTGACCTGAGGGTCAGTTCTTGTAGGGATCAAGACCAGCTGCATGTAGTAGGAACCTCAGAAAACACGGACATCGCCATGACACGGGTATATTCAAGGCCAGAATGGCCACAGGTAGGTGTTGGTCTAGTGGATGGAGGATGTCTGAGCATCAAGGATCTTACAACTCCTGGCCTTTCCTCATTGTGACAAGGTGGCTGCTATAGTCTGGCCATCAGATCTATACTTTACTCAGAAGGAAGGATAGAGAGATGGGGCAAAAGCCCTTGTGCATCTGAGTCTGCTCCCCTTAAGGCACACTTCCAGAAATGTCAATCAACATCTCTGACTGTTGCTCAGTGACCAGGCCACTCCTGTGTCCAAGCCTGGAGTGGAGAAGGAGGGTTCAGCCATCATTCAGCCTCTGTGGGGAGCTGGGTTCCTTGGATACCGAAATCCCACGTTGCTCAAGGCCCTTCTGTGGAATGGCAGGGTTTGCACGGGGCCCATGTATCGCCTCCCATGGACTTCAGTCCTCCCTGGGTCACTCATGATACTTGGTGCAGCCCACAGGCTGTGGGCAGAGTGGCCACGCAGTGTCGTCAGGCAGTAATGAGGAGGAGGACCGCAGGCGCAGGACAGGGGCAGCTGTTTCCTGCAGCTTTGATCCTCAGGGGGTTGGGTCCCTGGAGTGGGAGCCCTGGTGAGGGCTGGGCGAGCTGCTGGGCCCCTCCTGCCAGGCCAGGGTTTTCCTACAAGGACAGAAGTGGAGACTGGCTGTCAGACGAGCAGCTACCGACGTCTGCCACGTGTGATGGTGGCTTTCCCCGTGTCCCAGAAGTTGGCTGGGGAGGGAGGGAGCAAAGGAGAGTGTAGTGGGGGGTCTTGAGGGAGCGAGGCTGTAGTGGGCGCCTCGAGGGATTCTTTTCCCTAAACATGAGGCCGCTGTGCGTGTTTAATGCTGGGGAGAAGCTCAGCGTCCAGATGGTAGCGTGGGCTGTTTTCTGGGGTCCTGAAATGCTCCGCCATGGATTTCCCAGGCACAGTGGGACAGTCATCTCACCATTACTCCTCCCTTCAGAGAATTCTGTTGAAAAGATAAACCACCCGTTGGGTGCGTAAGTAGATCTGCTGCACGTGATTAGTTCAGGTGGCTCGAGTCCCGGCTGCCGTCCAAGGACTGGCGAGGTGAGTGCCTGTGGGAATCCAGAGGGACGGTGCTCATCGAGATGCTCGTCCCTTGGCCATCTTCTCATCCTGGCCAGGAGGGTCTGCTTGGTGGCAGTCTCCTGGCCTTGAAGTGAAGCATAGCCTTCATCTCTCTGTTGGCTCTGCTAAAGCTAAAAGCCTGGCCTCTGTCACCACTCTCCCCTCTCCATTTACATACAGGTGTCCTCTGACGGCTTTGCTGTTCCGTGATTAGGGATCCGGGGCAGAATGAATGCCTGGCTCTGAGGGCAGTGATACCTGGACGTGGGCTTCTGGTCAAGGAGGTGCTCGCTCCTGATTCTGTCCCTGGGCTCCTTCCTAACAGAGGCAGAGGACATACTGGGACCTGAGGAATGGAGGTAGTTTAAGAGCCAATTTTGCAAGTAAGAGGAGAAGCACAGCATCTCGCCGTAGGCCTGCCGTCCACTCCTGGCATGGGGCACTTCTGGTTGACCGAGGTTGAGCCAGGACAGAGCAGGCAGCTCCAGCCCCAGCCAGAACTCCGGCTTTCCTGCATACCATGTGGAGTTGGCCAAGGCTCCTCCCATGAGACACCTGCCTGGGCTTCTGGGGCCGTGTGGTGTCATTCTGTAGTGGTCATCTTCCAGCAGTGCCAAGAAGGGCTCTGGTTTGCATTGCCACTTGGTGCCCCAAACAGGGATGGCCAGGACACCCATGTTTCCTGTGGCTTTTTTTTTAGATTGGACCCCCGGGCTGTTGTGATTCTGAAACTCCTGGGAGGGCTCTTACTAGGGTGGCCTTCCGGGGCTGGCCAACCTGGGGTAGCCAAAAGCTGTTTATTTTAGTCCACAGTCCCTCCTGGTTTGCCTCCTCTGCCCTGTCCTGTTATCAAACACCTTAAAGTCCCCAGCAACAGAGTAGCAGCCATTCTTGTCCTGACATCAGTGAGGAAGTCCAGGCCTCTCGGGGGTCTCCCTCTGTGGAGTTGGGGTCTGTGTCGCTGTTTTCTGAAAGCTCCCGTCAGCCTGTTTAGAAGTGCGGCTGGACTCCTGTCCTCCCTGCGTGGTCTCTGGACGTTGCCGTAGTTCTGTCTGGTATGGAGAAGGCCCTGCACTCGGGAGACTCCTTCAGAGGGAAGCCCAGCGGCTGCCCCTCACTGTCCCAGGATGAAGGTCCTCTTCATTTCCCTTGCTTTCTAAAGGGAGGTCCAGCTGTGAGATGCTCACCTCCTGCTTCCAGAGGCCAGGCCAGAGTGGGGACAGTGAGCCCAGGCCAAGGCCTGAGAACCGCCCGTGTCCCACTCACTTTGACTTCTCCTAAAAACAGGCCCGGGTGGATTTTGGAAGTAGTTGGCTGTGGCCTTCCCCTGGCATGGGGCACGGGTAAGCAATGTTGGGTCACCTGAGGGGAAAGTAGGAATGAGAGGTGGGTGAGCGAGAAATGGAAGAGGGAGCCAGGCAGACATCACACGAGACTCTGTCAGAGCTGACAGGTAAAGGCCATTATCTCTCTATAGGAGACAGAGGCCCTGGGATGTTGGGGGGTTCAGCTTTTGCGGGGTAGGATTTGGAGCTGGAGCTGTGGCTCTGTGGGACAGGCTGGGGGCGTCAGAGCTGGGTGGTGGGAATAGCATGGATTGGCTGAGGTCGATGGCACCTTGGGGCTTTCCAGAGGCAAGGGATCTGACCTTCTGGGATTGGCTCAGGGTTATGGTACCATGGGGTAGGTCACTAATGGGGTGGGGGGAGTTCAGGTAAGAGGAAGTGCAGGAAAGAGACACTTACTTCATAAGATGGCGGTTGACATTTAAGATGGCTGCTCGAATATTAAATCAAGACCCTATATTCCTCCCTTTTTTTTTTTTTTGTTATTGGGACAGGGGCATAGATCAATCTTCTGTAGCTTCTTCCTGCTGGGAAGGGGCGGTGTCTGGTCCCTTATTATGGGTATGGGGTGACATTGAGAGAATGGTAGTGGTCTGGAGGTGGGGTGATGTTGACTCCGGACGGCCCAATTTTGGTGAGGGGTTGGAAGTCCTGTGACAGAGCTGGTTCACGGTTTAGTTAGAGATCCTTTGAATCTGGCCTTGAACAAATCTAATGATGCAGGGGACAAGCATTAACAGAAGGCCTATGACAGGGGGAGGGGTCAGGAAAGGAAGTGCCCACTGGAGAAGGGGGTTCTTGGCTGCCACCCTCCAACAGAGGAGAGCTGTTGTTTCCGACGTTCAAGGTCCTGTTGGAGTTGTTTTGTCTTTGACTATATCAGATTGATTGACATAAAACAGCCTTCGTCCTGTAGGTACAGACAGAGTCCGCCTTTCTCTGCTGTTAGCAGGTCAGCCCACGGCAGTTTTGTAGGACCACAGAGGCTAAGGAGTCAGTTGATTCTGGAGGGTTAGTATGGACTGGCTACCTGTTGGATATCCCTGATCAGCTGATGGAGAGCTGATGAAAATGGGTAATGGACGTGGTCATTCCCGCCTTTCCTGTGGCTAGGCCTGTCATAACCCCAGGGTGGCCGGTAGGGAAACAAATTGAATAGCCCTTTTGTGTCCAGGGCTCACGTGAGTAGGGACTTCCTAGTGAGCTGTTCAGGCATAGAAGACCTGCTATTAAATCATCTCTCGCCAGGAGGTGTGAGGGCTGAGAAGCTGTCCCCATAACAAGGTTGGAGAGGACAAGGCTCTTAAATGGGGATATGAATACTTAACATCCCCAGAGTTATCAGAAATGTAAACACAACAGTTAACTTTTAATGTCTGTAGGCCTTAAACTAAAAACTTCTGGCTCTGGCAGTTTCTCTTGATCCTTTTCAGGTATTCTTTCCTAAGAATCTCTCTTGTAGCCTCCAGTCTTATTTATTCTTAGGGACTAACACAAGTGCAAATGATATTTAATTATCATTTCTCTCTCTGCCCAGGAATGGCTGTGTTTTGGTTAATTGCTTTGGCTAAGTGTTCAAGGTCAAGCTGGTCAAAATTGACTTTGTTTCTATCTATTGTTAACAGTCAGCTGAGTTTCAATGGGAGTCACTGCTGGAGGAACTTGAGAGCAGCTTCTCAGTTCTGCTAGTGCCATTTGTGCTAGGATGGGTCCAGGTCTTGCTGACCATATGGCTTCCCTTGGAAGCATCAGGGATGTTTCCCTTCTCCAATGACCCTCCTCTTCATGGCAAGCACACTGATTGGCTTTCTGTTCTCCAGTGGTCTCATTAATCTCCCTGATCGGGAGGTTATGTGGCCCAGAGTTGCAAAGCTCTTTAGAGAAGTCCCCTGTTTCCTGGATTCAGAATAACTCAGAAGGCAAGAGCCAAATATTGGTTTTCTTGGTCTCTTTAATTTAACTTTAATATTTAGGTCTTGATCTTAAACATCTAGCAAATAAGTCTCACCAGTTTTAAATTAAGAGTATTGGGCTTTAACTTTAGTCTATAACCTTACAGTCATTTACCCCTTTTTATTAATTGGGGTCTGTACTATTCTAACTGTCCTTTAGGTGATGGCTTATTATCTTAAATTAACCCAGGTTGTGTGTTCTTAAAGCAATACCTCTGCAAAACATTAATAGTATACATTTAGACAGTTTATAAGGAAAATACAAAATAAAATTAACAAGAGTTAAAAGCATATTTAGTTTGTGTAATAACTATCTTGAATTTTGGCTGAGGTATATATTATATCCCCTGTTTGAGATCCAAGTAATCTTAACAATAAAAATTAATCTTTTGAATACAACATTAAATGAACTGAAGTCTGGCCTGCTTTGGAGTCATTCTGACATGTAGTTTAAGGTGGGAGGGAGGCAGAGCCTTATCTCAGGTAAGGTGGAGCTCTTCATAAATCTTATGTAAAATGTTCTAGTTCTGAAGCTGATCTTTGCTTCTTAAATATCATTTTACAAAGTTTACATATATTGTTTCTCGAGTTCACATGAATATTAACTAACACAATATAATATAACATTTAAAACATGAATTAAAGAAAGGCCGAGAACTTTTAACCTTTTTTGTGAAAAAGTAGCAAAATGCTTTTGTGTTTTACAATATTAACTTTTACACAGATTAGGCTCTCATTAACTTAAAAATACATTTAAATTGTACCCCAGTGTAAAAAGTAACATAAAACTTTATATATCTTATCGATAACAGGTCCAGTTATAGAACATTAAATGATATAAATAAATCTACAATAAAATTTGTTATCCTTATAAGCCTAAAATTACCATACAGCTTTAGTTTGGAGAACACCAGCTTGATATAATGCTCTTTTAAAGCTTCTACCTTAAAGACTTGTGTACCTGAAAGATATGAACACATATAATACACAAAGAGGAATAATAGCATCACAATTACGTTGATGTTTTTATGTTAGTGAAGTTTAGCTCATAAAGAAATAACATATTACAATATTCCAAATTAACAGTTGTTGTTTAACCACAGTTGTATAATCCTTAATTCCTTCAAGATTACTTGCTCAAAAAGATGAAAATTAATAAACACAATGTTATGGGTAAATTAATGTTTTAAGAAATCCTTGTTCTTTTAACATATAGATTAAGCTTTGGTTTATATCAGTACATTAACATTTGACCTTAGGGGAAAAAACCTTAAATAGCTCTGACTGTTTCATATATGTATATAACCAACTTACATAGACCTTCTTTATCACTTATTTAAACCCTTTTATTTACTTCATCACATAAAGACTTCTTATCCAGATACACTTTCTTTTCCTTCTATTACATATGGTTTCCATACCTAGAACCTTCTCATTTCTCTTTGCCATCTGTTAACCCTCTTTTCTGTTCATATTCTGAAACAATCCTTATAAATCTCTGAATTTAGATAAATTATTTTACTCTAAATATAAAGAAATACCTTATGTTATTTACAGTACTCTTAATTGGAACAGTAGAAACTTTTGCGCCTTTATATATAGAAAATTTCCATAAACCTTTGTATATAGAAACACATCTGTTTATCATTTCATGAAAACACAATGTTTAAGTATATAGAATTATACCTGTTGGGACTTTAAATTTTTAGTAACCTTTTTCCAGTGATGACAAAGAAACTTTAAGTCCCCCTTTTTATTGATTTATTAAAACATCAATAACGTTACCCAGTGGAATTCAAGGACTTAAGAGTGCTTGATGGTATATTTAATAGTTAGCATTTTAACCTTGTGAATTAATCAGATGTCTAACAAACACATTTATGAGTGATCCCATGTCAAATCTGTTTCACTTATTTTTATCAAGATATCTGACAAATGTATTGAACAGTATTAGCCATTTCTTCCTTCCTGAAGAAAAGTCCTAGAAACAATGGATATTAGACATTTTATAGATATCAACATTTTATTAGTCCTTTGACCACCTAGAGAGACTTGTGAGTTAAGTCTGCTCACCCAATATAAATTGAATTGTTTTAAATCATGTGAATTAAAGGTATTTGGATCCATTTTTTAAACTTATGAGTACTAATTTTCAATCTGCCAATCTTGATATCATGTACATGACATGTGGACACACACACACATATAGACAGACAGCATAACACACAGTGTGCACACATACAAAAGTAAAGACCTTGTAGCTTTTCGCAGGGGAATCTCCGTTGCAAGGATGTTTAAAAACTCAATAGTTGAATAAAAAATAGGACTGATCAGAAAAACATTAACCTAGGTGCAGAGAACCAAAATCATGAGCTCAAAAAATATGGAATTTAAGAAAAAAAGAGAGTCCTAGAAAGAATGACCGGCTGGTAATTAGTAAAGTACCATACATTTTAATTTTTGGTTTAGCGCGGTGCGAGGCTTCTTCCAGTTGCATTTCAATGACGGTCCTGACCTAGGTCTGGAAGGAGCTGGGAAACTGCTGTCCCTAATCCTGCTCCCAAACTCGCCTGCGTCCCTCAGGTAGGAGAATGTTGGACAGGATCGTGGCGGTTAGACTGTAACTATGGGGTTACGTTAGAATTCCTTAATGTACCCTGAAGGACTGGAGGTGAAGGACCCTAGCTGCCTTTCAATTTGGGAGAGGTCACTAAGGGAGAAAGGAACGTGTACCCGGGCAACTCCCTCTGACCCCACTACTTCACAAAAGGGAAGCAGAGGTGCAGGCTGTGTAGAGGGGGCTGAGAGCGAGTAGCTGGTGGACTGAGAGTAGGTGGGGGGGGTCCCAGAGGAGTCGGAGCAGAAGGTGGAGAGCGGTAGGAAGGGGGTTCATCAGCAGGGCCGAAGTCTGGGGTTTTGGGAGGGTCCTGAGTCGAGAAGAGAGGGTTTAAGAAGCAGCAGCACCTGGGCTGGAGAACAGGAAGAACAGAGGGATGGTTTGGAAGGAAGGAAAGAGGAGGCCTAAGGATGGGGGTTTCTTCCCATTTCCCCAGCACTCACAATAGTTGAAAAGATCCCTGATAATATTGGGATCTAGGGTGCTGTTAACCGTCCATTTGAGTCATTATCCAAAGGATATTGAGGCTGATCTGATTGCACAAGCAGATAAGCTTTTTGGGCTTTAGGTCTGGGGTGAGAGACCCTAGGTTAGCCAGGAGGCAGCCTAGGGGACTATGGGAGGGAGTGGACAAGGAGCCACCCATGGGGAGACGCAGGAGGTGAGTTAGAGGTGGGTGTCCCCCAGTCTCTAGTATCACCCAGTCGAGAGGACGGTTACACTCAGGGGTTTGTCACTGGGTAAGTGTCAGGGGCAGAACCTGCAGAGGCACTCGGGTGCTCGGCTGAGACTACCTAGGGGCAGAAGCCATAGAGATGAACCCAGGGCTGAGGTCTCACCAGGGGCAATGCCCGGTCCCCCTCGGTGGTTTTCCTCAAAACCCAGGACCCAAAGAAAAGACCACCTATAGACCCGGTGATAACAGGGATCAGCCATAGCTGTGAAAGCTGTGGCTGCGGGTGCCCCTGACCACACGGTAACCCTGGAAGTGCCGGACGATCCACAGTCACTTCCCAGGATCCGTAGGTCGTTTAGGTCAACCAGAGACAGGGGTCTTACCTGCAATGTCTGGTGGTGGGTGCCGATAGGGCGTTCGTCAGAATGGAGGGCCTGGTTGTATGATGGAATTCAGATCGGGGCCCGGTCCAGGAGGGGAGTTGACACACCGGGGAACTGGGCACACCAGGGAACCAGACACACTGGGGAACCCGCTCCCGGGTCTGGGCACCAATGAGAAAGTGAGAAAGCAAAATGGGTGAGTGAGAAATGAAGGGCGGAGACCAGGCAGAGAGCCACACAAAGGTTTATTTGTCAGAGCCGACAAATAAAGGCCATCCCTCTATAGAGAGGAGAGAGGCCCCGAGATGTTCGGGATTCAGCTTTTGTGGGGCAGGGGTTGGAGCTGGAGCTGTGGCACTGTGGGACAGGCTGGGGCATCTGAGCTAGGCAGATGGGAATGGCATGGGGTTGGCTGAGGTTGACGGCACCTTGGGGCTTCCCAGAGCAAAGGGGTCTGTCCTTCTTGGATTGGCTCAGGGTTATGGTGCCATGGGGTAGGTCACTAATGGGGGGGGGGGAGTTCAGGTAAGAGGAAGTGCAGGGAAGGGAAACATCTCATAGATGGTGGTTAACACTGAAGTCGGCGGCTCAATGCTAGATAGAGACCCTAACGCCCTCTCCTCACCTCCCTGTGGACCACTTCCTGCTCCCCAGCCCCTCCCAGCCTTACCAGTGGGTGGGAGGTCTGAGAAACCTGCAGGCTGCCACCCTCAGCACCCATCAAGGGACAGCCCAGGGGAATCACCCCCAGCCTCTCCTCTGCCTTTTATTTATTTATTTTTAAACATACCTGATCTTTCTGCCGTTTTCCTCTCCAGAGAGTTTCCCATAAAACCCTGCCTTCTGGTTGCATTTTGACAAACCACGCTCATGCCATGAAACGGAGATGGTGGAGAACCAGAAGGCAGTGTCACCCTGCCACCAATCCAGGCATTCACGTTGGCTTTAAGCAAAGTTGATCTTCAAATAAAGGATTTACTTTATTGGTTCTTTTTAGCTGTACATGACACGAGGATTCATTTTGACATAATTAGAAAAGCATGGAATGTAATTTGCTCTAACTCAGCCCCAGAACTTCCCCTGTCCCTCCCCTCTTTCCTCCCCGTCCCCATCCCCATCCCTCTACCTTCTTGATTTTCTGCTGTTCAGGGTTTTCTTCTTAATCAGTGTCTTGTGGGTTCACTTGAGCTGCTTCAGCTCAGGTGGGGCAGGGTGTGCCCCTGCCGTTCAGCCTCTCCCACCCACAGTGTGGCCCATCATTGGCACACGTCCAGGAAACCCAGTGCCTTGAGATCAAGCCAGTCAGTTTTGAACCACGTCATTCTGTGCTGGCGTGAGCAGCTGCCGTAGGAAACACTGTCACATCCTAGCCAAAGGACTGTCCATATTCAAACAGAAAAGCCTGATGTGTGAGCCAAGAACAGCTACCCTACAGCGAGGAGCAGTGACGACCCTGTCCCACTCCTCCAGACCCCTAGAAGCCACAGACTGAGTGCAGGCTTCGAGAGACAGCCATGCTGCAGCTGGCCAAGCACAACAGGAAGCCGAAGAGCAGTTTCCAGGAGCACTTTCCGTGCCACCCCTTCCCAGGGTTCAGAAGAGACCCTAGTGGTGGCAAAGTGGGAAAGAAGCAAGGAGAGGACAGGAGGAGGATGTCACGCGTCCCGTCCTAGGATTGTCCACCTGGACCTGCAGCTTCTTGGGGGATCGGTCCTGACTCCTCGTGGTGGGTTCCTGGGTGGGGACCCCAGAGAGAGCTGCTGAGTTGGGACCTGGACCCCTTCCACCACCCCAGAGGCTGCCTCACACCTGGGCCCCGACTCCAATGGGGCCGAGGTAGGAGATGAGAGAGAAAGGGGCAGAGGAGGAGGGACACAGAAGAGGCAGGAAAAGAGAGTCGTGAGGGGGAGAAGGAGGGACCTGCCTGCAGGACCAGGAACCGGGGCTTGCCTGCCACGTGACCCTTTGCTATGGTTTGGCTGTGAGGTGTTCCCTAGGAGCTCACGTGTGATGCAATGCAAGGTCCAGAGGAGCAATGACAGGGTTGTCAGAGGCCTGACCCAGTCAGTGGTTAGTCCCTGACAGGGCTTGGCTGGGTGGGGACTGAAGTGGTGGGGCAGCTGGGGGAGGGGCATTGGGGCGTGGCCGTGGGAGGTGGGCATTGGGGCGTGGCTGGGGAGGGGCATTGGGGCGTGGCTGGGGGAGGTGGGCATTGGGGTGTGGCTGGGGGAGGTGGGCATTGGGGTGTGGCCGTGGGAGGTGGGCATTGGGGCGTGGCTGGGGAGGGGCATTGGGGCGTGGCCGTGGGAGGTGGGCATTGGGGCGTGGCTGGGGAGGGGCATTGGGGCGTGGCCGTGGGAGGTGGGCATTGGGGCGTGGCTGGGGAGGGGCATTGGGGCGTGGCCGGGGGAGGTGGGCATTGGGGCGTGGCCGGGGGAGGTGGGCATTGGGGCGTGGCTGGGGAGGGGCATTGGGGCGTGGCTGGGGGAGGTGGGCATTGGGGTATATATTTGTATCTGGAGAGTGGAGTCTCTCTGCCTCCTGGTCACCTGCTTCCCTCGGCCACCCTCTCCCGCCACGAGGTTCAGCCTCACCTTGAGACCCGAGGAATGGAGCCGGCCTTCTCTGGACTGAGACCTCTGCAACTGAGCCCTCAAATAAACTCTTCCTCCTCTGCAGTTGTGCTGGTCAGATCCTTTAGTCACAGCAGCGAAAAAGCTGACTGAAACACCCTCTCCTGTTCTGGAGAAGAGAGCCAGATGACTGCCCAGGGCCCAGCAGGTCCTGCCCTGTTCCTCTCAGTGACCTACAGGTCACTACAGTGCTGCCAGACACAGGATCTCTTGACCTCAAGGCAGTGAAAACAGAACCAGGTCAGGGGAGCAAACAGGAAGGCCAGGCCTTTGCTGGGCTCCCGTGCGGGAAGGGAACACAGCTTGGATGGGGAGCGGGTGGCCAGGCTGCCAATGAACCAAAGAAGGGAGGGAGCTGGTCGCTTGAGGGTGGGGTGTTGATGGGCTCAGGGGCACCCCACCCCAGAACTTTGCCCTGTGCCAAGTAAGTTCCTGCTGCTGCTGGAGAGGACACCATGGGCCCCTGCTCAGCCACGTGGGGCTGATGCTGGTTGGGGTGGCTGGTACCAGGCCTTTGGGGTTGCTGTCGGGCCACGGGCCCAGGCCACAGAGTGCATCTGCCCTCTGTCCCTGTGGTGGTCCCTGGCTTTGACCCACCATTATGACTGTATTCAGACAAGATTCCAGAAAAGATGTCACTTAAAGCCCCGAAGGAAGAAGGTAATGAATTGTGTAATCTATGATTTAAGGTTAGATAAGATATTTAACTGCATTTCTTCCTATGGGGGTGGTCTGAATCTACAGACCTTTGCCTGGAGCTTAACATGAGGTCCTCTTTGTTTTTAGAGAATTTTAGTCCAATTGGGGTCTAGCATGGATCCCCCATATTTCAACTAACTGAGTCTACGCTAGTGTCTTTGAGGATAGTTTTGCAGGCAGGGGTTGCTGACTGGGCAGACCCTGTGTCCTGCGAGGACTGGAGCCATGAAAGCTGGAGGAGGGTCCCTGGAGTTGAATCAAATCTGAAATTGGAATAAGGAAACCCGGGGCCCTTGCCATGGCCGCCCTTGGCTCCTGGCGATGCAGCTGTTCCTGCTGCCTTGTGGGAATGTGGGGGAATGTGGGATCAATGCCTCCTCCAGGCTCTGTCCTGCAGGGTTTCACCAAAGGAGCTTTCTGCCTGCCCTCGGGGCTGGGATGTCAGCATGGTTTTACAGAGGAAAGAAGTGGAAATAAAGATGCCTGTTTTGCGTTGGGTTGGTTGGGTTGTAACCAGAGAGAGTTCATGCGCAATCTTTGAAATTCAGATTGGGTCAAAAGTAGAAAGACGGGTGAGAAGAGAAAAGACCTTCCCAGTGGCCTTGACTGTGACCTCGGAGCAGGATGTCACAGGGCATCCCAGGAACACAGCTCCCAGCCAAGTCTCCATGAGGCCCAGCCCTCAGCCCTTGCCAGCCCAGCCACGCCCTCCAATCTGGGTTCTGGAGGTGGAGGGTCCTCCTGTCTTGGGCACAGTCTTGGTTCTCTCTGCCCCCACCCCCGGGCAGCTTCCTCACATCCCTGCAGGGCTGGCCCCTCCTTGCCATTCACAGCTCACCCCAGGGTCCCCTGTCCCCAGAGGCCTCCCGACCAGCCCGAGTGTCCCCTGGGCCAACCCTGGGCCCATCATGCAGGCGCCTTCTTCCAGAGCTCACCAGCACGGGGAAGATGCTCCCTCTGTGTGCACATGTTTTGTCACCCGTCGTCCCACATTAGAACTCAGCTCCCTGCAGCAGGGACATGCGTCCCCCATGCTGAGAGCTGCCCCTGGCTTGTGGCTGGGCTAGTAGGTGGTAACCGCAGGTACAGCTGCTCACACACGTGGCTGGAGTCCGTGGCGGGCTCCCCTGTCCCCACGAGTCCCTGTGTTGGAGCCCCATGCCCAACATGTGCCTCAGCCCAGGCCTGCGTTTGGAGGTAGGGCTTTTAAAGAGGTGATTAAGTTAGGACGAGGCCATTAGGGTGGGCCTCATCCACTGGGACTGGTGTCTTTACAAGGAGGGACGAGGACACCAATGCACAGAGACTGGGGACCATGGCTCGAGGACACAAAGAGAAGACAGCCGTCTACCAGCCAGGGACTCAGGCCCCCAATAAGGCGGGTCTGCCAGCACCTGACCTCTGGCTTTGGCTTCCAGGGCTGGGTACACAAGTCGTGTCTCAGGTCCTCGGAGGCTGAAGCAGGAGGATCACTTGAGTCCAGGGGTTCAGAGCTGCCTGGGCAACATGGTGAGAGCCTGCCTCACCATGTTATTTAAGCCATACAGTCAATGATGTTTGGCCATGGCCACTGGAAAGCCAGCACCGTGCCCTGCGGTGGAAAGTGACAAAATAGCTTTTCATGCCAGTGGCCGCTCCTTTAGAAGGGTCCTAACCTCCCGGCTCCTTCTGCCTCCATTCTGTTTCACTGCAAGTTGAGACTTGCAGGAGCCTGGGCTTCGAGTTCGGGGATGGATTAATTTGTTGCTGCCTGGCACATGTATCAGACTCTGGGTCTTGCTCTGGATTTTGGGTTCCCTCTTTAGGAATTTCCCTTTGGTATGGGAGGTCTGGAGAATGTCATTAATCAAAAGGAAAGATATAGCTAAGACCCTCCTGCTCCCTGAGGTCCTCTCCCCCGAGGCCCATCCTTCCTGGATCAGGGATGACTTTTCCACTTTAATTCTCCTGGGTGCAGGAAATTCTAGCATCCACCTTGTTCCTCCTGACAGTCTGCAGGGCGCAGAGCTTGACCTAGCTCACCTACAAGCACATTTGCTTCCATGTTTTGGTGTAGAAGGGGGCGGCTCTTAACTAGCGATTAGCCAGTTCCTTGAGTCTTCCACGTTTCCTGCTCAGATTCAATTTAAACAGGAGACTTGCAGAAGGAGATCTTTTGGGGGCTTCTGGCAGGTTCCGCCAGGTCCTCCTAATGCACCTTCTTTGCAGAGCAGCCTCCTTTTTCTTTCTTTCTTTCCCCGACTTCCTTTGGCTTGGCAATCTTATGTGCTTATCAGTCTCCCCCTCAGTTCTCGCTTGCTAATTGCCAATACATGCTGTTAAAGAAAACAGATAGAAAGGCGAGAGGCCATTTGTGGCTCAAATGAGAAACAGGAGAGAGTGGGTATTTCCAGTGCTGCATACAGAAGAAACTCAATTTTGGCAGCTTCATGTTGCAGAAAAATGTGGAGAGTTAAATTTCATTTTGCAGCAGGGCTGGGTTGTGCAGCCGAAATCCATAAGATCAGATAGAACATCTCCATCACTGAGCCGGTTAATAAAGCCCCTAATAGGATTTGCTGACCGTGAGAACGACAGGCCAAGCCACAGAAAGGTTTATTTATTCGCCATCTGTATGTAAATTTTGCTGTTATGGAAATTGTGTCAGGAATTGTACTGCAACTAGATAGCACACAATGTACTGTAATATTTGAGTTAAGATTCACAAAAGCCGCCTGTGTGCGTGAACGCGCTTGTGAATAATGACGCCTCTTGTTGCTTTCTGGAAGCATCTTGGTCTCAGACTCAGGACCCAACCTGTGATCAAGGTGGATGGTTTCATTTGTTAAAAGTTCTCGATCGAAGGCTTGGAGATGGAACTAAGTTTTCAAGGGAACAGAAGTGCCTTATTATTAGCTTTCAGGGGCTAGTGCCACTTTTTCCTTGGGGGACTCCCCAGGTGACCATGAAGAGGTCTGTTTTATTACTAAAGGACACATATTTTTGGAGTTAATTACAGTCAGTCCTGGAATAGAGGAACACTCCTTTGCTTTTTATTCTGAAAAAAAAAAAAAAACAAAAACCTGAGCCCACTTGGAGAAATTAAATCAGGGCTCAGGTAGGTGAGATGCCAGCTACGTGACATAGTTGGCGTTGGGTGGCAGCGGCTTGCTCTGCAGCTGGGGGCTGCAGGCTGTCTTTAAGGAGCACACATCCCCCCCGTATCACTGGGTGGAAAGTTTGACTCGCCATAGTTGCGTGTTTCCATGGCAACGTGATTGGCATCTAGAGCAAGTGGCAGACTGGCTCTGTGAGCCCTGTACACAGACAAAATTGCCCCCCACATTCCTGTGAGTTCTCAGTTTTGTCCTTTCAGCCTCTGTCCAGCAGTTGGCAGGTTCTGGAAGGCCTTTGCCTTTGGATCCTCCCCCAGGCCACCTCCGCAGCCTGCACTAGCTCTCTGGGGAGCACCAGGGAGGGGGCAGGGACTAAGGGGGTTCCCGGGGGAGTGTCCTGTTGGAGGACACCACAGGTGATGGGCTCCCCTAGCCAGAGATGCTTCCCTCAGCCTCCTCCTTCCACCCTGGCCAGGCAGGGAGGCCGTCCCTGACCCCAGATCTTTCATCCCCCAACCACCTGCTGGCCCCCATCTGTGGCTGTGAGCCCATGGCCCGGGCCGGGAGCCGTTGGCAGTGGCAGGGGCAGCATGCGGCTGAATTCAGTCCCATCACTGTTTCTGTAGTTCTGTTGGGGCGCTCTTCCCTCAGAGACAGTGACGCTGCTCCCCCTCATTTTGAGTGCCCGCATACGTCAGACAAGTCGAACTGGGCACTGGGTGGGCCTCCTCCTGGGTGCTCTGTGGGCAGAAGTCCTTCCTTCCATGCTGAGGAATGTAAACCAGAGAGCAGGGTCAAGAAAAGACATTAGATAGGTCACAATACAGACAGTTCCCAGGACAAAGCAAAATAGAGTCACGTGGAATGGGGACTCCAAAGACCAGGGGCGCCGGTGACAGCACGTGTCCCCGTAAGTGAGGAAGGAGGGCAGCCTCCGTGGAGGCCACACTGACCCCTCCCGCCCTCCCTCCTGCCTCCTCCCCGTGCTGGGAACCAGGGCCTCCCATGTGCTGGGCAAGCCCTCCACACTGCGCCACGCCCTCCCTGCCCTGCTTCCTTGGAGTGGTGCTGGCTGCCTCAGAGCCGTTCGTGCCAGCAACCGGCCATCTGGTTTCTGGTGTTCACACTCCTCCTGTCCTCATCCTCCCCACTCTTCCTCACCTCCCAGGGCGTTCGTGTTGAGTGCAGAGGGAGTCACCTGTGGGGGGCTCAGGCTGGGGGAGGGGTCAAAGGGCACGAGCTTGTCCCCAGCCCCTCTTCCCCATCTACCAGCTGAGGGGCATCTGCCATCAAACGGGCTGCTGAGTGGCCCATGCAGGGTCCCCGGGACTCCTCTGTCACAGCCTCCATGGAGCTGGATGCACACCTGTAGGTGCACCTGTGTGTGAACTGCAAGGATCGAATGGGTGGAAGGCGAGCCCCAGGTGACACAGACGCTGCTCTGGCAACATGAGTGACAGGGGCTTTCCGTGTCCTCAGCCCCCTGTTGTTTCCCCAGATACTCTGGGGACAGTGTCGGTAGAATTTCTTGGGGACATGCAGATCCCTTGGTCACCTCCAGGCCACGGAGTGAGACTTGCTGAGTGCCATCTGTGTTTTCCAAGCGCCTTGAACCCTCGTGCTGGGACCTTCCCCTGTGGGCCTCTAAGGCTGGAGCAGCGGCTCAAGTGTGTGGGGGACATGTGGGTCACTGTCCTGGGGGCTCGTGTACCGCAGGCTAGTGGTGAGCTGCCTGGGGTTAGTGCCAATGGAGTGAGCCCAGAGCTGGCCGAGGCAGGAGGAGGTCTACCCTGCAGGTCAGGGAGCAGGGAGGTCATGGAGGAAGCCGCCCAGAAGTTGGATTGTGATGGCGGTGAGGGGTGTTGGGCGGGTGGCCTCGAGAACAGAGAGCGAGGGCAGGTGGTCCAGCTCCAGAATTCCTGAGTTCCAGACCCTTCTGTGTGCTGTGCCCTGATATAAAATGGGAGCGATGATGGACTTGCAAAGGCTGCTGTCCCAAAGTGTGTCCCCAGATTAGCACAGGACAGTCCCTGCTGGGTCACCCAGGAGGGTCCAGTGGAGCCACAGGATCTGTAACCAGAAGTAGGTGCAGGTGCAAAGTCAAGGAGAGAGTCAGACACTATGTTGCTGGCTCTGAAGGTAGGGAGGGGCCACAAGCCCAGGATTGTGGGTGGCCTCCGGGTTCTGGAAACGTGAGGAAGTGGAGTACCCCCCCCCCACCCGCTCGGGGGGAGATGGCCCCACTTACACCACAGTGTGGCCCATCTTGCGTTTGTGACCTTGGAGTTGATGTTCCAAAAGCCACTCAGTTTGTGGCCCTTTGTTACAGCAGCAGCTGGAAGCCTCATGGTGCCTCAGCCCTTTAATTCAGAGGGTGGCTTTGACAGTGACCAGAGCCCTTGGTGAAGTGAGGTTGAAGGTGCATTTGAATGCCAGGCCAGTGTCCACCATGCGAGGCAAATGCTGCTGGCTCCAGGTGCTTCCGGGACAGGGGGAGGGTGTGGGACTGGGAGCTTTATGGATTCTGACGCCATGTTAGAGGCAGACACTTGAACTCGTGTCTTGCTCCTGTTTCTAGTGAGGGTTCCTTTTCAACTTGGGAAGGAGAGAAGCTGCGTTGGAGAGCACAGAGCTGCGGATGGGCGCCTTCACGCTGAGCATGGCATCCCAGCTGGCTCAGGGCTGCCCTGGGGGAGGTGACTTGGAGAAAGTAGAGAAGGCAGCATGCTTTGGGGACAGCCATTGGGGATGGCGTGTGGAACTGTCCACCACGGCAGTGCTGAAGCCAGAGGGCTCGGGGGGGGGGGAGAGCTGCTTCCCGGGTCTGCCACGGTGTGTGCATATGCATCTTGTGTGTGTACGTGTGAACATATGTGTGCATGTCTGCTCACATGAGTAAGTCCGACAGGCTCAACTGGGCATGGAGGTGGCACCTCCTCCTGGTGGTCTGCAGGCGATGGCCAGGTGCTGAGGCAACGCCCCCTGGGTGCCAGCAGGAAGTGCAGTTCTATTCCCCAGGCTCACGGGGCGTTTGGCACCAGCCTACGTGGAGGCTTGGGAGAGGGGTCTGCTGATTCTGATCAGGTGGTCTCTGCGGAGGTCCTGCCCACTTCCTGCCTGGGTCTTGGCCCATCTCTGGGTTGGAGTCTCCATCTTTCTCTGTCTGTTCTATGAGTCGCTCCCATCCCCGCTATGAACCTCTTTTTCCTGTTGCCCAGGAGAGGTTTCTGCTGCTGCAAGCAAAGGGCTTCAAGGCGATCCTCTCTCCAGCGTTTGGTTGTATAGGTTGTCATCACGTGATTTTACGTCAAACGTAAACAATCTGCACTGTGCTCTCAGTAATTTTAGACTAACACACAGAATGCAGGACTTGGCTCCTCTTCCTCCTAAGTTAGCGTCTCTCTCTTTCTAGTTGAGATCCTCCAGGTTTCTCTTCTTCATTCCAAGAGAGTCTCAGGACACCAGTGATCATTTTGAATGAATAGATCTGGGGTGACAGATCTGCTCATGACCCTGACTTGGTCATTACATATTTCAAACATGAATTAAAATATCACACTGTCCCTATAAATAGGTACAGTGATTATGTGTCAATTAAAACACGTAACAAAACATTTTATATGAAAAAGCACATGAAGGTGACTCCTGAGTGAGTGGCTGTGGCTTGGACTGGGAATGTCCCTTCACGTGCTCCTGAGTTGGAAGCACTGTCCAGCAAGACCCAGGGCAGCAAGGTCCAGAGCTGGGCCGTCGGGAGTGGCCAGATCACAAGGGCTTGGGCCTTCTCAGTGGATTCGTGGCAGGTGGACCTAGTGGGAGGAAGCAGGTCCCTGGATGTTCCCTGAGGGCTTCCCTCCTCCCTGGTGCCCTGCTCTCCCAGCTTCCTCGAGCTCTCAGCCTTCCGAGGCCAGGCCCTTCCACCAGGACGTTCCTGCCTTGGGGCTGGCTGACCACGGACAGAATCCTCTGGAACCACGAGCCAAAACAAACCTCCCCTCCTCCAGGTTGTTCCTGTGAGGTGTTTTGGTTGCAAAGATGGAAAGCCTCCTGGCACGAGTGGTGACGTGGGACGTGGGATGTGGGAAGAGAGCAGACCTGGACTTGGAGTCTGAGTTCTGCCCTGTCTCTTGGGGACTTGGCTCAGGCCACTTTACCTCTGAGTCTCCATTTCTTGATGACAGAACCATTAAATCAATGGAGATGCGACCAGATGCAGGAGTCCTCACAAGAGTTTCAAAGCCTCTGCACCCGGTGCCAGGGATTGTGTTAAACTTAGCTCAGCCATGTTTTAAAAATGTGTTTTGGGGTTGAACCACTCACTGAAGAGTAGCAGCCCCGTCTAGCTCTGGGAGCGCTGTGGCCATTGTGCTTCTAAACCATCTACTCTCTGCCTTCTCTCTGCCTGAAAATGCTCTTGGTCTGAGGCTTCCCTTTCCTGGCCGCTCTGTGAATGGCTGGTGGTGGAGGCAGAGGGGACGCGGATGTGAAGGCAGGGGCTGTGGGTTTGTTTTTGACGACTGAGGATCCACTGAGTTTTTTCAGCAGTGTGATTCCCTCCAGATGTGGTTTCCTCTCTCATCATCTGAGCCTTTGGACAAACCCAACCTGGACTGGACTTCTCTGCAGTTCCAAGCCGCTCTCCTGTTAGCTGACCTGAGAGGGTGATGAGAGAATCGCCCCGACTTGTAGCTCAGAGCCGCCTGGGGTGCGGGGCAGGGTGCAGTAGTGTGTGAGGCCAGCTGTGAAGCAGTGACAGGCGTTTCCCAGAGCACAGCCCCTCTGGGCCACCCGCTTCTCCCTGCACCCCTCCCCCAGCTGCTTTCCATCACCATGTTCATTTTAATGGACACACATCTTTAAGGAATTAATCTATCTTAAAAGAAAATGTTATCCCACTCCCTCAGGAGGAAGGCCGACTCCTGATTGTCTGGCTTTATTCTTTTCCCTTGCACATCGCAGTAACGTGGAGGGCACGGGGTGTGGGTCAGCGGGAGAGCGCTGTCTAGCCTGGGCAGGGCTTAGCTTCCTTCCCCAGCACTGCAAATGTGAATAAATAAAGATTAGCGGGTAGCTACCGCCTAGGCTCATCCTGGTTACTCCTGACCCCGGAGGGGGCTGACCCTTCCTCCCTCCCTCCCGTCCCTCACCTTCATTTCTTCTAAAAGCACACAGTGCGGAGGCTGCTGCTCCATTGAAAGTCTGCTGAGCCTGTGGTTGACTAAGGAGGATCTGCACAGTGTGGCCCGGTCCTCTTCCACAATGGAAAGCCAGTACCACTTGCAAAAATGCACAAAAGCAGCTGTAATAACAAATGTACACAAAACCCAGGGCCGAGCACATTCGAGCTGCCAGCGGCTCCCAGTACCTTGATTCTGAAGCTCGGTAGTTCTATCTGTCGAAAGGCAGGGACTGCGAGTGTCAGTGAAGGTTAAAGCCATTAACACAGACTGGCACTTCTGCACCTGGGCCAATCAGAGGGTTGAAAAAGACAAGTGACCTCCTGCTCTGTCTCTTTTGCCTGATATTGAACATTAGATCCTCATCTTACGCCCTGAGAGATCCTCATGGACCCTTTCAGTCGTGCACACTGAAAGCACTGCTCTCTCCCAGCTAAAAGATATTTTGATTTTTTTCGTTTTAAATTATTTTTTATTTTAAAAAAAATTTAATTGACAGTTAATGATTGGATATGCCGGGGGCTGCTCGGGATATTCGGATGTGTGTTTACAATGTGGAATGATTAGATCAGGATGATAAACAAATCCATCAACTCGCATATTTTCAAACACTTTAAATTGATTTTTTTGTGTGGTGAAAATATGAAAAACCTGCAATTCTGCAGCACGCCATGCGTTATTATTCATTAGGGTTGCCTTTCCGTGCCGTGGTCACCGAGGCTCACCTGCCATCTAGGTGGACCTCGCTGCTCTTGCCCAGCACCGCCCCCCCCCCGCCCCGCCCCGCCCCCGACCCCTCATTCCAACCTCTGCTCCGGTGCGTTCAGCTTTTTAAGATTCCCCATGCAAGTGAGCTCAGGTAGGATGTGTCTCCTGTGCCTGCTTATTTCATTTAAATTAAATAATATTTGGTATTTTAAAAATCGAACGACTTGCCAGCATTTTAGAATGAGATAGGCTGAAAGCTTAATAGTTTTGGTTTTTTTTTTTTTGTCTTTTAAAACTTCTCCAATTTTTTCCCAACAACATCTGATGGGGTAAACACTGTACCTGGCCTCTCAAGAGTCTGATGCCCAAGTGGAGGGGACGCGCCGAGCCCGGGCGTTGGGGGGACGAGCTGGGCCCAGGACGTGGAGGGGACGCACTGAATTGGCCATTTCATTCACGTCACGCCAAAGCTGGAAGCCGGAGCACCACGGGGACCCAGTGCTGGAGGTGATGGTGCACCTCGGACTTCCTGACCATCGACGGGCCACCTGAGGACAGGTGCTGGTGACGTCTGGTTGGTCATTGTGTGACTGCCGGGCCGCGGTTTCCCAGGCTCTGTTACTGTGACTTTCTTGTACTCTGTAATGGGATAGGCGATGATGAACTGACCTCAGCGAGGGTGCCCAGGATGCCAGCGTCTCAACACTGGTTCCTGTGCTCACCATTTGGGGGAGATCCACGATTTCTTCATGTCACAAATGGTGGAATGTCTCCCATTTCCCAGGCTTTGCCTTGCACTGACAGAGGCCCGGGAAGGACATGGCTCCGATTCTCAGGAAACTCGTCTCTACCAGGGGAGGTGTGGGGAAGTCACTGGTGTTTTTTGGTGTTTTGAGCCCAACAGGTGCTACAGTTCTTGTTGATGTTTAGTGGAGCAAGAGTCCAGAGGGGGCCACAGCGAGGGTAGGCGAGGGTAGACGCTGGACGTTGCTTTGGGCCCTTGGTGGCACATCGTGGTGACGGCTGGAGAGGGATCAAAGCTGTTGACCCTATGACTGGGAGCTCACAGGAGGAAGAGGAAAGGGCTGGGCCCTGCTGTCCCCTCGAGGGCAGCCCTGATGCTGGACTAAGAGCACCAACGCCCCCCAGGAGTCCCTCGCTCCCAGGCTCTACCACTCAGGCCTTTGGGGACAGGCAGATCCACCTGCAGCAGAAGGAGGGCCACCTAGGCATTTGCCACGGTCAAGGCAGCGCTGGGCTTGGGCTGTGTACATGTGCCGTTCAGTGCCCAGGATGCCACCCACGCTGGCATGCTCGCCTTCACCTTGTGGACAGGGACACAGGGGCCAGAGAGACTGGATAACTAGCTTCAGGTTCAGGTCCAACGGGGCAAAGCGAGGCTCTGAACCCGAACGTCAGGGCCTGGGGACCCTGTGCTCTTGGCCCTTCTCTAAGCTGCCTTCTCAGGAACTGTCACAGGGAGAGGGTTGGGACCACAACCCGATGTCCCTTCCAAGAGGGTGAGCGGCCGTGTGGCCGGGGCTGGCTCCTCCCGGGTCCTCCTTCCCAGGGTCCTAGCCCAGCCAGGTTCTGCGCCTACCTGGGCTTGTGTGCGTGTGGATCATCTTTGTGGTCACTGTGTCCATGAGGAGCAGGTGAGGCAGTAGTGAGGACCTGGGAGGCCTTCGAGATGGCGGCCCTGAGCCTCCCTCAGTGCTGTCGCTGAGAGCAGAAGGGAGGGCAGGTCAGCGTGGTCCTGGGCCCTGAAGAGGACCTCCACCCCACTCCCTGGCCTGCCTCTGTGCACAGATTTGCAACATTGGCTCCAACAGGACTTCCATGAAGGCGTGTCTACCCTTCGCAGCTGGGGAGCCACGGGCTGCAGGTGGGCCCTCGTCCCAGAGCTGGGAGACCCGAGCAGTTTGCCTTGGACAGCAGTTTGCCAGGCCTCCCCTGAGCAGGATAAAGCCCAGCGTGTCGGTCACAGGTGTCCACGGAAGTTGTTTGTTTAATTTGACAAGTGCGTACTGAGCGCCAAGTGTCTGCAGCGCATGGTACCAAGTGGCGGGTGTGTGACAACCAGCAAGACGAGGCAGTGCGGGAGGGACAATGCTAATCGAACACTCATGGTGGATGGAGTGTGGGTGCTGGAAGGAAAGCAGGTGCGCAGGGGCAGCGGCCAGCCTGGTTTTGTGCCTGGGAAGGCTTTCTGGAGGAGGGGCCGTCACCTTGAGAAGAGAAGGATGGGTAGGAAAGGTCCAGACTACCAGGGCCCCGGGTGTGAGTGGAGAGTTTCAGAGGGCCGAGTGGCCTGGCAGGGGCAGGCAGCAGCTGGCGCACTCTGAAGAGAGCTCAGTGGGGACTTTAGCGTAAGATGGGCCAGGGGCACCCCAAGCAGGGCAGGGGGTAGTGACAGGGAGAGGGACAACCAATGACAGGCTCCGGCAGAGCTGAGTTCTCAGGGATGAGCCCGAGTAGGCGTGTTGACCAGGCTGCCTCTGTGCCCGCCTCCCTGGGCACTGGCTTTGGGCTCTTCTGCCAGCCGGGCACAGCGCAGGCCACGCAGCTGCAGGAGGCCCCTGTGGGATGTGAGTGTGGCAGGACAGCTTGGGCTCGAGCAGACCACCCTGAGGCTGCGTGGTGTGTGGCTGGGGACCTGAGCACTTCTGGGGTCACGCGTGGGAGGACAGTGGCAGGGAGCATGGGTACAGAAACATCCTGGGGTGCTGGGGCTTGATGTGAGCAGCTCCTCAAATCTCCAGGTGTCTGGCATGGGCCACATGGTGGTAGGTGGACCTTTCTTAAGGGTCCAGGAGAAGGGTGTGTTCTGTTTTTGTTTTGGGGGGTTGGTCTCGAGTTTGATTTTCCTTGGAATCAAAATTTTGGGGGGCTTGGGCTAAGTTTGATTTTCCTTGGACCTTCTAAGAGGCAATGTTGGTGTTCCTCTGCCTGTGAATTTGGGACTTAGAAGAAAGTTCTGTGCAGTTCTGGGGACCATCTTAATACAGATGCAGGGGAGCTGTGAAGGTGTCGTGGTGGCTATGAGTACCCAGGTGTCTGACAGCTCTTCAAGGACAGGAGTGCCCAGGTCATCAGGGCAAGGCCCAAGTATGTCTGAGTGGGAGAAGAAGAGGGGACAACACTTCCACCGTGGCTCATGCACTGCTTTAAAGCATCACAATGAAATGGTTCTTTCTTGGGCATTTGAAAGTTTATGTCACCACGCATTCGACAAATAGCAGGTTGGCAGAAATGAGTTTAATTCTATAAAAGGTCAGATTGCTTTGCAGCTATAAATTGAATTTTCCCATCTTAGCTTTGTTTGTTAATATTTATTCCTGGCGTGAAGGAGGTGACAGGAGAGACTCTCTGCTGTTTCCATGGATCCCCTTTACTTAATATTTGCTCTCTGTATTCACAGGGATGGTTGGAAGAGTAAATATCCTCTCACCATCTGCTCTTTTTACCTTGAATTACAGGGGATAAATTTGTGTGTGTGTCTTCTCTGGACATCAGGAGGATTTTGTCTGTTCCTCTGAGTGGTGGAAATGTCAGAGCCTAACTGTTTTTGCCAGTGAACTTTCAATTGCAAATAGAAGAAACCCAACCCAATGTGGGCTTAAGGGAATTTCCTGGCACATATAACTGAGAAGCTCAAGGATAACCTCAGGTCTGGCTGGATCCAGGTGCCTAGAGATATGGCCAGAAAGTGATCTCTGCCCATCTGTTGCCTCTACGTTCCTCTTTGGCTTCAGTCTCAGGCAAGTGCTGGACACTTGGAGCACTTAGTGCTTTATAGAAGGACAGCTGGGCTCAACAATCCCTAACAAGTCCTGGTCACCTGTCTCTGTGTGAGTCAATCAACAGTGGCCAGGAGATAGGAAATCCGATTGGCTTGGGTGGTTGCACAGGTCCTTCTTAGACCAGTCCCTCTCCAGAAAGATACTGTGTGTTGGCCACACATGTCAACCCCAGAAGCTGGAGTAAAGCCGGATCAGCCTGAGCTGCTGGAATGCACAGGGTGCCCCCACCGGGAAGCCCAGGTGCCGAGTTGCTGGGTGTGGGCAGGTGGCAGTGGTCTCCTGGGCCCTCTGAATGGAAAGGCGCAGAGCAGGAGCTGTAGATGGCTCATGACAGTGTCTCTCCAGGTCTGTGTCCCTGAGGCACAGTGGCACTGAAGATGACTCTGGAGTGTGGCAGATGGGCGGGGCTGGCTTCTGAGGGGGCATCACCTGGACCTCGTCACCTCTCACCATGAGCCTGTGTGGTGCAGGTTGCCTGCAGAGTCTGCACTAAGCTCTTTGCACACATGATCCTGGTCCTTGCAGTGAACCGAGAGGCAGTGCTGCCAATGCCCCCATTTTACAGAGGAGGTGACGGAGGGCCAGGGTAGGTGACTTCCACAGCTTCAGGCTGGAGACCCGACCTCGAGCCAGGCGTGTGGTCCAAACTTCACTGAGATCTCTGGTGCCTCTGGGGATGGCCATTTCCCCGGGGCACAGTGGGCGATCACCTCCTGGTACGTAGCAGGGACTTGGCCAACAGACCTTAGCTTAGACCACGTGGTCTGCTCCCGAGTTGTCCCGAGCTGCACACGTCACATTTGACTTTCTCAGATGGACGGTGGAGCTGAGCAGTGAGGCCAGAGCGGGCAGCCCTCCTGGGAGCCGGGTCTGCGGGGCTCCTCGCCTGCCTGCGGCCCCCTCCTGCGCTGCGCACCCTGCTCTCCAGCTCCTCCCTCGGCAGATGCGTTTTCTCGGCACCTGTGATCTGCTGCTCCTCCTGGTCCCTCTCCAACTCAGAGGCCAAAAATTCACATCCTCAAGGTTGTCGGCCCCCCGGGCAGGCGCCTGCGGGTGGAGACCCACTGTGCCAGGAGCTCCGGCAAGGTGCGGAGGAGCTCCCTGCCTGCTCCCGGGCCGTTCCTCTGCCCGAGCATCTTTCAAGTGTAAGTCCCGTTGGGAGAGGCACTCCTGCCAGGGCCCGCCTTGCCAGCCTCCGGGTGCCTCATGGGGTGCAGGGGGCTCTGCTTACTGGTCACGCAGAGCGGATGGCCAGAGGAGAGCATCTGGACGTGCCTCTTAACCGGAGCAGAGGCGCCGCTCCCAAGGCTGGGCTCAGCTCGGGGGTTATGAGGTGATCTCGCCTTCCTCCCATGCCATGTGCTCCCTGGACAGGGCTACTTGGGGACCTTTGCGAGGGCCGCCTGCAGCCCATGGCAGTGTGTCCCCTGGACCTGCCCAGGCTCAGCTCTGGAGGGTGGGCGTGGACCCCTGAAGCATCCCAGGCACTGGGGATCTTGTGTGCTTCCGAGTCTGAGGACCCTGGTTCACGGGGTCCCAGGACGTCACTCCCTCCCTCCCTGCAAGGTTGGGATGTCTCTCACTGCGCATCTTCAGCTTTGAGGTCTCATGTGCACGGAGCATCTGGGGACAAGTGGCACTCAGATGGAGACCCTGCCTTCTGCCAGTATTTAGTGAGCTCCTCCAGTTCCCCAGGCACGGCTCTCGGCAGCATGAAAACACATGGGGGAACAAACACACCCATACACACACACACACACGCAGGCAGGCAGGCACACACACAGACAGACACTCACACAGGCACACACACAGGCACACACACAGACACACAGAGACACACACAGAGACACACACACAGACACATAGCTAGGCACATACAGACACACAGACACACAGACAGGTACACACAGGCATGCACACAGGCACATACACAGACACACAGTGACACACACACAGACACATAGACCGGCACACACACACACAGACACATACACACACAGCCCGCTCCCTGGTGCTAACACCCAGTGCAGGAAACAGTGGGAGCCCAGTATGTGGGCGCTGGGGCGGGAAGTGCTAGGGAGACAGTAAAGCCACGGCCTGGGGTAGAAAGGATGGAGGACAGGAGACGGGAGGCCTGGGGGCTCACTGGAGGTGGTGGTCACTGGTGCCTGGCCCTGGTGTGTGAGGGCAGCCCCTGGAGTTCCTGAGGCTAAAGGAGAGAGGCCGAGGCCCAGGATTGCCCGGGGGAATCATGGGGGGCTTCCTGGCGGAGCATCGTCCTGGGGGCAGCAAGACTAGGGGGTCCCTGAATCTGGGTCAGAAGGTGGGCTGTGTACATGTTGCTGGGCAGGAGTCCCCAGGGGTACTGGGTCCAGGTTCTTAGAGTCCCAAACAAAGGACGGAGTGAGATGCGGGGTCGGCGGGCGAAGCTCAGGCTGATGAAGGGCAAGTCCACACTGTGGCCCAGAGAGGCCGAGACGCGGCTCAAGGCCCAGGTACACAGTGAGCCCCTCCATGCTGGGCTGTGCGGGCCCCTCCTCCCCCAGCAGATCTGGGTCATGGGCACCTGGTCGACAGCTAAGCTTGATGAGACTTCCTGAATACCATGGGTTTCTTTGCCCCCAGAGAAGGCCCAGAGGGGCACAGACCACAGGGCCAGCTGCGGGTCAGTGCTTTGGGCCATTCACGCCCAAGATGGGGACGTCCCCTGCAGGGTCTGACTTCAGGGTGGTAGTCTGACTTCCCCCCTTCACCACAGATGGCCCGTTCCCCTCAGAGGGAGACGTTAGCTGGGGCAGGGGGCCTGGCCCTACCCGTCCCATCTCCTACCTCACACACAGGAACAGGGGCACAGGGGACCTCTTCCTGGCTAGAACCCCCGGGTCACCTCCGGCCAATGTCAGCCAGTCAGACTCAGCCTGAGCCGGGCAGGCAGCAGGACTCCACACAGCACCCAGTGGTTTTGACTGCATTTAGGGTGCTGGGAAATGACCCAGGATAGTACCCCTAGGGGACTCGGGACAACCGTGGTGTTATGACTTCACATGTCCTGTGGGCTGACCCACGAGGTCATACCTGCCCAGACCTAAAGGAGACCAGGGAGTGAGCCCACAGGCACCCACGGGAGAGGAACGCAGGCAGAGGAACAGCGTGTGCAGAGGCCCAGAGGCAGGAAGGGTGGTGCTATTTGGGGAAGGGAGAGTCCTTTTCTCCTCTGAGAGAGAACATCAGCGTTTTTCACACATAAAATGTGCATTTCCATGAGCATCGCCATTCAAAGAGATGAGGGTATTATGGGGAGTTTTCCTTTACTGTGAGAATATTTTGCCAGCCAAAATGGGAACCAAGATTTCACAGGTACTAGGAAAAATTTAAAAATGAGAAAAAACTTGATTGGGATATTTTCTTCCTTGAGAAATGAAATTTAGATTATGATAATAAGTTTACTTGATCTCATGTTAAAGAAAACTCAGGTTTAGTAATTCCCACTTTCTAATATGCAGAAGAGAGAATGTAGGGCGTGCTGATAATCTGTGACTTTTCTTCAATTTTATATCGTTGCATAATGTTGGATTTCTCACTTCACATTTGACATTGCCAATAGGAGCATAAGGGTCAATTCAGCAGGAATATTCCAGGGCTTGCCCAGGCCCCAGGGCTCCACCGTACCTGGCAGTGAAACACCGTGTCCTTGGTCTTCTCCTCTCCACTTAACTGTCAATGACTGTCTCTTGATGGGTAACTGTAGACCCTTGCTGCACTCTCCTTGCCAAGCACTCTGCTGGCATGTGCCCATCCTCCAGGATCACAAGAGAGGCAGTTTCACTTTGCGATAGAGACGCACTGCACGTGCGTTGTTTTCAGCTGCCTGTTGGCCCAGCCTGGGCAACCAAGATGGCGGAGATGTCAGAGTGGGGGGTGGGATAGATGCTGCTGTCGTCCAAGGGCCATGGCTAAGTGAGGACATGCTTCTTCCTCCCTCCCTCATTCCTTCCATCCTCCTTCCTTCCTTCCTTCCTTCACTTTTAAAAAAAAGACTCTTGAAAATGGTGGTAAAGGATTTTTTTTTTTATTACAATGGAAGCCATGAGTTCCTTTCTTTGTGTGCACCCAACTTGGGAGTTTGTATCTCTGGCTTTAACAATGCCAGGACACACGTAGCAGAGGGCACTGATGGAGGATGGGGTTGTTAGCGAGGAACTTTCTACGAGAGCGTTGTAGCTACTCCTAGTATTGCATTCATTCCGACGAGATCAAGATGCATGGGGTTTGATTTCAGCCCATGGTCCCCCTCTCCCTTCCCTCTGCCTCCCTACTCTCCTTTCTCCACTCTGTAGATCTTCCTCATCTACTTATTCATATCGATTGTCTCTGTCTACTTACACATAGGGTGAGATTCCCTGTGGTGAACTTACATGTGCCCACAGCATTGTTCTCAAACGCCTTCTCCCTCCCGCCCTTGCCCCTCCCCCCTCCCTCTCGTCTCTTTCTGCTCCACTGACCTCCCTGGAGCCTCCCTCCCTCTTCCCTTCATTTCACTCTAGTTTCCACACGTGAGAGAGAACATTCGACCTTTGATTCACTGAGACTGGGCTGACTTCACTTGGCACGATCTTCTCCAACTCCATCCATTTACCTGCAAATGCCATGATTTTATTCTCTTTTATTGCTGAGTAATATTCCATTGTGTGTATATACCACATTTCCTTTATTCATTCATCTACTGAAGGGCATCTAGGTTGGCTTCCCAGTTTAGCTATTGTGAATTGTGCTGCTATGAATACTGACGTGACTGTGTCCCTGTAGTATGCTGTTTTTAAGTCCTTTGGGTGTAAACCAAGGAGAGGGATAGCTGGGTCAAATGGTGGTTCCATTCCCAGTTTTCCAAGGGATCTCCATACTGCTTTCCATATTGGCTGCATCAGTTTGCAGTCGCACCAGCAATGTACGAGTATGCCTTTTCCCCATATCCTCGCCAACACTTATTGTTGTTTGTGTTCCTGATAGCTGCCATTCTGACTGGAGTGAGATGATATTAGAGTAGTTTTGATTTGCATTTCCCTAACTGCTAGAGATGATGAGCATTTTTTCATATATTTGTTGATTGACTGTATATCCTCTTCTGAGAAGTGTCTGTTCAGCTCCTTGACCCACTTATTGACTGGGTTATTTGTTTTGTTGGTGTTAAGGTTTTTTATATACCCTAGAGACTAGAGCTCTGTCTGATGTGTGTGTGTGGTAAAGATTTGCTCCCATTCTGTGGGCTCTCTCTTCACCTCACTGATGGTTTCTTTTGCTAAGAAGAAGCTTTTCAGTTTGAATCCAAAACATTTATGGATTCTCAATTTTATCTCTTGTCCTCTGGGAATCTTAGTAAGGAAGCTGGGGCCTAATCCGACATGATGGATTTTTGTGTTTTTGATAATTGCCATTCAGACCTGAGGGAGGTGACATCTTGGCGCCGTCGTGGTTTGCGTTGCCCTGATTGCCAGGGATGGTGAGCATTTTGTCATGTATTTGTTGCCATCTGTGTTTCTTCTTTGGGGAAGTGTCTGTTGAGTTCTTCTGCCCACTTATTGATGGGGAGATGTGTTTTTTGATAGTAAGCTTTCTGAGTCCTTTCCATGTTCTGGATGTGAATCCCCCTCACAGGAGCAGCTGGCCAGGGTCTTCTCCATCCCCGAGGGGCTCTCTTCACTCTCAACCACGTCATTTGTTGTGCAGAAGCTTTTAAGTTTGTTATTCATTCTTGTTTTATTTCTTGGGATGTAGGGTTATGTTGAGGAAGCTGGTGCTGCACCTGTGTGATGGAGCGTTGGCCCTATTTCCTTCCAGAAGTCGCAAGGTTTCTGTTCTAATTCCCAAGGTTTTGGTCCATGTGGACTTGACTTTTGTGCAGGGTGAGGACAGGGGTCTAGTTGTAGTCTTCTACTTATGCACATCCAGTTTGCCCAGCACCATTTGTTAGAAAGACTTTCCTTTCTCCAACATGTATTTTTGGAAGCTTTGTCAAGTATCAATGGCTGTAAGTATGCGGGTGTGTCTCTGTGTCTTCTGGTCTATTCTGTTGGTCTGTTTTCATGCAGCACCATGCTGCTTCTGTTACTACGGCTCTGTGGTGTGGTTTAGACCATCTACATCACTGTGAACCCTCCTGAATCACTCTTCTTGCTTGGTATCAGACTATTCTGTGTCTCTTATTCTTCCAAGTTAATTTTATGGCTCTTTGGTTAAGTTCTGTGAAAAGACATAATTGGCATTCTGGTGGGGATTGCCTTGAATGTGTACACTGCTGTCCTGGTAGTATGCCCATCTTGACCCTATTAATTCTGCCACTACAAGGACATGGCAGGTCTTTGCCATCTTCTAAGGTCTTCTTCAGTTTCTTTCTTCGGTGTTGTATGATTTTAATTGTAGAGATCTTTCACCTTCTTGGTTAGATTAGTTCGCAAGTATTTTATTTTATTTTTTGGAGGTTATCGTGAATGGGATGGTTTTCCTGGTTTCTTTCTTGGCTGAATCAGTGTTGGAGTCTGGGAAGGCTACTGATTTATGGGTGTTGATCTTGTATCCTGATACTTTGCTGAATTCATTATATTGAACAGAAGTGATGAGAGTGGACATCTTCATCTTGCTCATGATTTTAGAGGAAATGCTTTCAGGGCCTGTAAAACTGCACCCAAGTTTGGGGAGTTGGTCACAGAAAGAAATGAACCCCGTGGCTGTCAAAGGCCCAGGCTGCAGCTGCCCTCGAGCCCCCTGGCCCCGTGGCGTCCCATCCTGAGTGACGGCATCTGAACCTGCGAGCCCTTGCCTGCTGTTCCTCTCCCCTGCCCCCTCACCCCATGCCCTGTCCTTGGGACTGTCTTGTGCTCTGGAGGATGTCCCCAGCATGCAAACCTGTTGCAGTGTGGCTCAGGGAAGCTCCTGTGGGCTACTGACACCTTCTGGTCACATGGTTTCCCTGGGTCAGTCCTCAGATCCCTCCCACTCATTATAATCAATCTCTCCTACATAGTTCTAGATATTGTAGTTTTAAAATAATATACGCTAAGAATATAACCAAGCCTAAAGATATATATATATCTCTAAAACAAAGTTGGTGGATATTTAAGACATGCATTTTTCTGGGCTTAAATTGCTCCAAACAAATATAACCTAAAGTGAGGGAAGATTTGGACTGAGGACTGTGGTTAGGAACAATTGTATAACTTGTGTTCAAGAGAGAGGCAGAATCTCAATAGTTAGCATCAGGCTTGTATTTTATACCTGGCACTCAGTTCTGTTCTAACTTGAATCTTCTCTCAGGAGCTGCTCTTTGCTAACTGTGGATGATTAAGATGGGATCAACTTCACCCTTAGTGCAGGAATGGTCATTGCATACTCAATCTAGTTCAGCCCATGAAATTTTGGTTCTAGAATTTTAGTTGTGGGGAGAAAGTCATGCTTTTTTTCTTTGTGGATGTGGGTAGAAGATCTGGAGCTGTGGCAGCCACACTGTGACCATGAGAAGCCACATGTATGACCTGAATAGGATCAGCTGCCAGCAGGAAACGGGGGCATCAATTAAACCACAGTGGTGAGCTGCACTGAAAATGGCTGTGTGTGTGTGTGTGTGTGTGTACAATTACAACCCCCTTTGGGTCCAAAGGGTTCAGAATTTGATATTCCCTAGAATAGAAGTTCCTTAAGAAAGCAACAGATTTGGGGCTGGGGCTGGGGCTCAGTGGTAGAGCGCTCGCCTAGCCTGTGTGAGGCCTTGAGTCTGATCCTCAGCACCACATAAAAATACATAAATAAAACAAAGGTGTTGTGTCCAACTACAGCTAAAAACTAAATATTAAAAACAAAAACAAAAGAAGCAGATTTGCCATGGCACAGGGAGGCATTTGCCCTGCTTTGGGGCATGGGAGGAATTTTCTGCCAAGAAACAGGAGTGGAACCAGAAAATCATATCTGGTGGAGAAGTGGTTGGGTGCTGACGGGGTCCTAGAGCAGTTCCCAGGGACCTCAGGGGAGGTGGTTGGGTGCTGACGGGGGTCCTAGAGAGGTTCCCAGGGACCTCCCTGGATGGGACTTGAGTGCCGAGTTTGTCCTCTCTGGGGAGTAGCTGGTGGTTAATGTTGGTAAGCAACAGTAATTAACAAGGATCAGTTTCTGATGCTCTGTGCGGGCCGTGTGTGTGGCTCATGTAATGTCCACCATGGCGCGGAGGGTGAGTGTCACCACCCACTGTTCACGTACATGGCCGCCGAGTCCCAGCAGCTCAGGGACACTGCCCAGGTCTCACTGGGAGCTGGCCGAACCTCAGCCTGCTCCCAGTGCCTCTCGTTCCTCTCTGGCCCCACAGCCCCCTTCATCCTGGGTGGTCCTGCTGTCCTGGGGCAGGCGGACAGAGTGCTCAGGGCTCCTTAACCTGCGCAGCAAACTTAGTACCATTTATTCCTCCTCATCTGCCAGGTTGTTGTACTTACAGGTGGCTGTTGTCCCCCGGATATTCCTGACCCCTCCTCTGTGCATCATATGTATGATAACATGCGGCTGGATCTGCCCCACACCTGCCCTACATCTGCCCTCTACCTGTCCTACACCTGCCCCACACCTGCCCTGTACCTACCCCACACCTGCCCTGTACCTGTCCTGCACCTGCCCAGCGCCTGCTCTCTACCTGCCCCACACCTGCCCTCTTCCTCACATCATCCCACTCCACCCTCGTAGGACCTCATGACACAGCCCTGCACAAGTGTCCCTGGGCTCCACACAACGGCCCTGAAGGGGGTGGCTCAGAGCAGTGGGGACCGTGCTCTTGGCCTGGGCTCCCGCCTCTGCCCTGTTTTCTCGCGTCTCTGGGTCTTGTCCTCTTTTGTGAGGACACTACTCCCAGGATTCAGCGTCCACTCTAGAAGGGGGGCCTCATCTTGAGATCCTTGAGGAGCGACGGGTGGAGGACCCACCTCTGATAAAGCCACATCTGGCTGCTGGTGGACGTGGGCTTGGGAGCCCCGCAGACCCCGTGCATGGGCCTCTCAGCACTTTCCGTACAGCCTGAGCTGCTGGTGGACCTGGGCCTGGCCCCTGGGTGGCCAGCCATGCTTGGCCTCCCACGGCCCGTGTCTGGGCTCTGGCCTGCTCTGCAGTGGATGACCTCTTATCTGGTGGTTGGCTCCCCAGGCTTCTCATCTAGGAGCCGATAATGAGGCCTGGGCGCCGTGCTGGACGGGGCTAGTGTGGAGCAGGCCAGGCCTGAGGCGGTCTGTGCAGAGCCGCTGCAGCCCACGGTCCCCATGTGTCTCGGTCCTGCAGCTGCACAGACCCCTAGAGTCCAGGTGCGGCCTGGGTGGGTCGTGGAGCCTTTGCCTTTGGATTCTGAGTGCTTTCCCTGGGGGCCATGGGGCCAGGAGCTGGTGGACACCCTGATCTCCCTCTCCTGCCTGTCGGCTGCCAGTTCAGATGGTGGCACCTGCTCCCAGATATGAGCCATCTTTACCTCCGCGGGCTGGAGGGGACGGTTTCCCTCCTTGGCCACCCACACAAGGGCCTGTCCAGTGACACCTCAGCAGGGCTCCTCACGTGGAACATGCCTGCCACTGGGCAGGACGAGGGTCCCATGGGTCTCTGAGCGGCCTCGGGCGGCGTGGCCTGCAGCAGGGCCCAGAGGCGTCTTGGCGTTGATTACGAAGTCCTTTTCCTATTGTTAAACGGGTCCTGGGAAAGTGTGGCCATGGTCTTTGCCTGTGGCCCCCACCATCTTCAGAAGGCCACCCTGAGCTGTGGCCTCCTCATTCTTGGGCTTTGCGCACCGCTCCTGATCTCAGGCGGTTCTGAAGTGTCAGGGGACCAGGCGAACAGCCAGTGGGACAAGGTGCTTTGCAGCCTTGAGGCTGTCCGAGTCCGGGTCACAGGCTTCCCCGCGGCCCTTCCCATGCACACAGTGACCACTGGACTCACCCACCAGGAAGCTTAGAGCACTCAAGACTACCCTGGCTCTGATGCCCACGGCTCTTTTGTTTCAGTAATTCGAGGACCCCTGGAGGTCAGCACAGCGGGGACGCCCAGTTGGCACATGGCGTCGTGGTGGGAGGGCAGGAGCCCACCCCAGCACAGCCCTGGGGCCCCCTGGGCCTTTGCCTGTCTTCCTCAAGTTCAGGAGTTTCACTCAGGTGCGCGGCCAGGGGCATCAGTGTGGTTGTGCTAGTTTCCAAAACACTAAAAGTGCTGACCTCTGTGGGTTGATGGCCACTGTTCCGTCTGCCACCCCTCTACCCTGGGGACACCAGAACCTTTTTGGGATGACTGAGCAGAGCGTTAATGCTGAGCCTCGGGCCCCACAATGAGTTCAGAGATGGTGACTGGGACCCGTGCCTTGTCCTCGGGTCAGAACAGAAGAGAGGAATATGGCTCAGAGGAGAAGGAGGCTCGGCAGCCGGCACACGTTGTGTCCACGCCCCTGAGACCAAGGGGAGGTGGGCAGCTGGGCTCAGCCAGGGAGCTGGACAGCCAGAGGCTGGGGCCTCTTTCCATACAGACTGAGCTGCTGGTGGACCTGGGCCTGGCCCCTGGGTGGCCAGCCATGCTCGGCACCCGTGGTCTGAGTGGTGCGTGGTGCCTTGTGAGAAAAGAGCTGGTGGGGCAGAGCGGAAGGCAGGGGGCAGGTGTGGAGCGAGGGGACCCTGCCTCTAGTCCTGGTCTTGGACGGACCAGCTCTGTGACCTGCCGCTGGTCACTCTGCTGGGGGTGGGAGGGCTGGTTCATCCCTGTGGACACTGGGGACGACATTACAATCCTGAAGATATAGAAGGGCTCTGGGGGCTCCTGTGTGCATGGGCGAGAGCCCCTCGAGCTGTGGGAGTAGCCAGCGTACACTGGCCTCTGCACACAGGGCTCTGGGACACTCTCTTCACCTGCTCCTTCACCTGAAGGCTGACAGCAGGGACAGAGCAGGACACCTCTGTTCATGGTTCGCATGAATTAGTTCCTGGAACGTCCTGACGGCAAGAAAGCAGGCTCTGGAAACGCAGTGCATTTAGTCAGCAGGATCCAGCAGGAGGGACGGCGGGGTCAGGGCAGGCCTCGTGGGGTCTCCAGAGGGTGCCACCTGTCCTGGCCAAGGCTTCTCAGGAAATGCCAGGAGCAAGAGCTGGCAGGCAAGCAGCTGGGAGTCTGGGGACAGACCTGTAGGAGGGAGGGGGGGCGGCAAGAGGGTGGGCAGTGGGAGGGAGGACAGCAGGGTGGGCAGCGGGAGAGGGGCGGTAGGAGGGGGGCAGCAGGAAGGGGACAGCAGGAGGGAGGGCAGCCACATTTTCTTTTGTGTTAGTGAGAGAGGCAGCCTGAGTCCCCAGGCCCACTGCCAGGGCTCCCGGGGCAGGCAACAGCAAGGACTTCGTGCCACCCCATGTCCCATCGCTCAATGCCTCAAATCCTGCCACCAGAGGGTTCCTTGCTTGGGCCTCACAGGGGTTATGATTTTGACAAATCCTTTTAAAAATATTTAAAAGTTTCAGCCACAGGGAATCATGATGCGTCATTTACCTGCCTCCCACCCCACACTTTTTTCTTTTTTAAAAATTGAGATAGAATTCATATAACATAAAATTAACAATATCAAATCCAACAATTCAGTGGCCCTTAGCACATCACCCCAAAAGAAATTTGGTACCCACCAGCTATGCAGTCCCTCCCCACTCCCCCGCTGTTCCCAGCCCCGGAAACCACCGATCTGCATTCTGTCTCTACGATTCACCTTCTGGATGCTCTGTTATGAGTGAAACCATCCAATGTGCTCACATTCCCACACTCGGGATAGTGTTTTCGAGGGGCATCATTGTAGCACGCCTCTTCCTCCAGCCCTTATTATGGCTCAGTAATACTCCAAGGTCACGAATACACCATGTTTAGGTTCCCACTCAACAGTCGACGGGCATTGGAGTTCTTGCCACCCGTGCACATTATAAACAGTACCAGCTAGGCACAGTGGCGCACACCTGTAATCCCAGTGGCTCGGGAGGAGAAGGAGGAGGATGGCAAGTTCAAAGCCAGCCTAAGCAACTCAGCAACCCCTGTCTCTAAATAAAAATTTAAAAAGGCTGGGGATGTGGCTCAGGGGTTAAGTGCCCCTTGGGTTCAATCATTGGTACCAAAACACAACAAAATGAAACAAAAAACCCAAACAAGAAAATCCCCCGTGCTGTTGTGCGCATGTCTGAGTATTTTTCTGAGTTCCTGTTTTCCATTCGTTGGAGCATCAGCCTAGGAGTTGGATTGCTGGGGCCTGCAGCCATTTTTTAAAAAAGTTGTTGTTAGACGTATTAGGGGCTCTCTTGCCAGGTGTCCGTAAGAACGCAAACATCATTTGGTCAACTCCTTCCCCAGCGCCTGCCCTTGCCCTCCCCGCCCCCCTGTCCCCTCCTCTTCCCGTGTCTCATCTATTTTCATGAGACCCTCCTAGACTTTTTCTCCTTTTTGCTTTCTAGTTTCCACACGAGGGAAAGCATATGTGGGTCCCAGAGTGATGCTAGGTTAACCTTTCGAGAAATTGGCAAACCATTTCCAGAGCAGCTGCGCCCTTTACATCCCCACCAGCAGCACGCGAGGACCCGATTTTTCCATGTCCCTGCCGACTCTTTTCTGTCGTATTTTAGCCAGTGAGTGAGCATGGAGTGGTGCCTCACTGTGGTCTTGATTTGCATTTCCCAGTGACTAACGAGGCTGAGCACTGTGTCGTGCATGTGTTGGCCATTTGTATGTCTTCTTTGGAGAACTGTCTAGTTAAGACCTTTGCCTATTTTGTAATTGTGTGATTTGTCTTTTTGTTGTTGATTTGAAAGAGCTCTTTGCATATTCTGGATAGTAGACCTTATCAGACAGATGATCTGTAGGTAATTCCTCCCATCCCTGTCTGTTGTCTTTTCACTTTTGCTCATCTTACTGTAACCAGCAGCACCTTAGATGGTGAGAGGTCTGATGATTAATCTTGAGGGATCTTGGCTCTCCAGGTCCCAGCAGTGCTGGGCGTGGCCTCCCTGTGCCCGTCTTTGCTGGCACTCCTCTGACTCCTGCACATGGGCTGTCTCTGCCTTTGGCATTCCTTTTGTGTGATCATGGGAAAGCCTGGGAGAGCCTCGCTGGGCATTCCCCTGGGGTCTCAGGTCTCTGGGAAGCAGGGGTCAGCCGCATGGCCAGGCACCGCTGGCCTCCATGCCCAGTTGGTGTGCCTGCATCCTGACGGCTCTCCAGACCTGTCCATGCATCCAGGCGGCTCCCAGGGCTGCTCTTGGAGTCCCCACTGCTACACAGGAGCAGGTCCCATCAGCAGTGCCACGAGGGTCAGTCAGGGGTGGGGACGTGGGAAAGACAGCCCAGGCTGTGGACTCTCCCCTTTCCTCAGCCCCTGGGCCTGGGTTCTTGCTGGTGGACTGAGCACACACCTGGGGTGCCAGGCAGACCTGCCCATCCTCCTGCTGAGCATGGAGTTTGCTCAGCGCCCGAGAGTCCAGCGCTGGCCATTTCCCATCATGGTGTGCTCAGTGCAGTGGCCTCCTGGGTCCCTGACAGGGCAGCGCCTGGCCTTCCCCAGCCCACGGCAACTCCTCCCCACCTACAGGTGAGGGGCAGAGTCCATCCACCTCCCCCATGTGCCTGTCACACCCCGTCAATCCTGGTGGCAGGAAGGACACTTCGTTTTCCAAGGAGAGCCACTCACAGTGCTCCTCCTGTCTCCTGGGCAGAGGACAGTACTGCCCACACTGTCCTGCGACGGGCCTGGGCGTGGTGGCCTGCGGAGTCAGCGGGATGGTTTCTCATACGTGTCGTTCCCACCTCACAGAATTAAGGCGGCAGCTGGTGTGAAGATCACGGCCGTGAGAATCAGCAACGAGGACCAGTGGGCGGTGCAGGAGGAGGTGGACCACGGCAGCACCCAGACGACGGCCACCCTGGCCTGCGTGGGCCACCCGGACACCCAGGGCAGGTGAGTGCCAGAGGCCCGAGGCCCAGCGCCGTGGCGGGGCTGGGGACCGTGGGGAACCCAGGGCGGGATATGGTGTCCAGACAGATGTAGCTCCTCCAGTCCAGCAGCGGGCTTCTGATGGGCGCTCGGGCCGAGCTTGGTCCTCTTGCTTTTCATGCTCAAAAGCCTAATGAGGTGGATGGTCCCCAGAGCCACCGAGTTCGCATTGTCACAGTGCGGAGTGTGGTGTTAGTCTGAGGTCACATTGTTGTTATCTGTGACCAGGGGTCAGAGATGTCGTGGGAAAGCAGCACTGATGTCAGGGCCAGAGGAAAGTGGGCATCTATGAGCAGCCCGAGGCGGCTCCAGCGTTGGGCCATTGTTCCTGACTGCCTAAAGAGAGTCATTTTGCCGATGACACACCGTGCACTGGCGCATGGCTTTGGTCTTAAGCTGGTCACTGGCGCTGCCGGCCAGCAGCCTCTCTTCTCCAGCTGGGGCGCCAGCCTCAGGTAGGCGGGCTGCGCTCACCTGGGCAGCAGAGAGGTCCTCGCTGATGGTCTTGCATCGGGACCCCTGGTGGGTGGCAGGACCCCTTCCCTGCTGTCATGGCCCCTGCCCCCTCCTGTGTGAGGAGCACGGGTCTCCGGTGGTTTTTCAGGTTAATAACTGACCGGGTGTGCAGCCCACCTGATTGTGACCCCCTCGGCTTAGGCCTCACCTGGGTGAGGTGCCAGCTCCTCAGCTGGGCTCATGAACCCCTCGGGCACCTGCCTGCCACCCTGCATTGCCACCACCTGTTTTCTTTCCTTTCTTCTCTGACCTTTAGACACTTTGAGGTCCACAGGCACAGGAGTGGCGGCCACTGTGCTGTTTCCTGAGAGCAGACTGCACTTCTTAGCAGACTGAGAGGAGCTGCATGATTGACGGCTCCTGGCCCTGCCCCTGCTCACAGGGACAGCCTGACCTCCTCTGGCTGAGGAAGGGCAGGGATCTGTGGCTGTGGTGTGACAATTTATGCTTATCTAATATCCCTCTAGAATCCATTCCATAATTTAAATAAATAATTGCTTCTTTTGTGCCTTTTGTTGGTCTCTGATATCAAATGAGGTGTGAAACACGGCCCTGGACGGAGCTTTCTGCGAACAGAGAATATGTGACTATAGCCCGCGCAGCGTCCCACAGGAAGCTGTGATCCCTAGGTTGTGACAGCCTTGAGTGGCACTGAGTCTTTAACAGAATATAATGTACAAACGGCCTGAAATTCCGTGATAAGAACTAGACTGTGTCGTGTGGGGAGCCCGCTGTGCTCGGCGGCGGGCAGTGCAGGTCTTAATTTAAAATATTTTAATGAAGACGCCTCGTGAGGCAGTGTGAGTAATAGAGATGAAACCAGAGATAAAGGGTAGTGTTGCCAAAAGAGGGGAGAAAAGATTAGAAAAATAAGCAAATTTGAAAATGTTCAGAACAGATAAGCTGAAGCCAAGGGAATGAGATGGAGGGAATGGCTCTCTGCAAGGAGGCCATGTGCCACGGGCCAGTGGGGACGAGTGCTTGTCTGGCTTCCGGGACCCAGAGCTCAGGAGCTGAGCCACCAGGAGAGAGCCCTCCTCTTCTAAGCACTGTGGTCGGGCAGAGGGCGGCTCTGCCGTCCACAGGGAACAGGGACACAAAGCCCAGGCTTCCTGCAGAGGGCAGGCCCCGTTGCCCCGGGCTGGCGCCCTGCTCAGGGTGCAGCCGAGCTCAAAGCCAATGCGCACCGGGACGCGCTACCACGTTGGGAAATCTGGAATCCATGCCTCTGGGGTCTTTGCTACTCTGCTCCAGACATGGTGACAGTCCCCTGGCTTCCATCACTGGAACAAATGCTTGAGACTTCGGGGCCAGGAGGACTCAGACCGTGGCCAAGGTTTTGGCTTGTGGTGAGGCAGTGCCCCGTGGCAGGTAGTGTGGGGCAGAGCAGGTATCCACCCACCCCTGGCCTGAAAGAGGGAGGAAGAGGAGGGAGCTGGCTTCATGCTGCGTCCCTCAAGGCCACACCCCGTGACCTAGAGCCTCCTCTGAGGTCCCGTAGGCCCCCACCCCATCAGCGCCAGCCCAGATCCAAAGTGGGGCAATCACTAATGAGCAGGGGAGGGCCACCTGTCAGTCACTTTGATGAGCCCAGTGCTTTTTGGTGATATTTAACCACTGGCCATGGAATCAAAGCACAGCACTGATCAGGACGGCCACTGCGTCATGGGTCACGGGGCAGGAATCTGGCCGAGTCTCCCGGTGGCCTTACAGTTCACACCCAAGCTGGGAAAAGGGGCAGCTGTCAGTGGTCCTCACCAGTTCACACTGCCCCCTCGCTGCCTTTTGTTTGAGCTTCTCCTCTCCCTCTGTTCCAGGGTCACTGAGAAGTGAAGTCACATGGAAGGTTGGGCTGTCTTCAGGACCATCTTGTGGGACTCTGTCCTCCATCCCTTATTTTATGTAAAGATTTTGTTGAAAAATCTCCCACACACGTATAGACATACACACACACTCACACACATAAAATCATACATTTTATAATCATATGTTTTATATTATATAAATAAACAAAAAACATATCAGGAGCCAGGCATCATTTTAAAAATCTTTCGGGAGAACAACATTTCAAAAATTAGAAACCTGAGAGTCTGAAGTGGACCCTGTCCTTATTCCCACTTGACGGATGTGAGTCGAGGCCCAGTTCAGCGACTCTCAAGGTCCCAGAGCCAGTGTTGGCCAAAGCCGTTGACCCTGGGGCCTGCCTTGACCACTGGCCAAGGCTCTGCAGACGCACATCCAGGGGCCCCTCCGTGTGTCCCCATCCCGCAGCTCTCTGTCCCACTGGATGGAATGCTCAGCAACAGCAATGCCCACAGTGCCAGCGGCCATCTAGCACGGGGACCAGGCTACAGAGGCCCCTCCAAAGACACGGCCACATTCTCACCTCTGGAACACTTGAGCCTGATCTTGTTTGAAGGGCCTTTGCAGAGGTGGCTGATGTGGGCTATAAGGTGGGTCCTGAGCCCCCAGGAGACACAGGGAGATGCAGAGACAGCGGATTCGGCCACAGGCAAGGAAGCTGAGGAGCACCTGGAGCCAGCTGGAGCAGGCAAGACCAGATTGTCCCCTGGAGCCCTGGGAGGGAGCATGGCCCTGCAGGCATTTGACTTTGGAAGAATGTGTCTGTTGCTTCAGGCCATCAGGTCTGTGACCTTTGTCACTGCAGCTTGGGGACTTGTCAAGAGCCTGATGGATCTCCTGGATGCAGTCAGAAACTCTGCAGTCTGAGCACAGAACTCTTGGACCCAGGGTTCACAGGCACTGGCCCTTCAGAGAGACGCTCCCAGGTGGCCGGCTGAGCACTGTGGGGGTGTGGACATGAAGCACCGGAAGCAGGTGAAGGTATTTCGTGCTTAGCGATGCTGGGGTTTGAAGGCGGTGGATCTAGAAACACAGGCTCAAGTTCACAGGGGCGATTGCTGTGGGAGCACTTGGCCATCTCTGTGGGAGCACTTGGCCATCGCCGTGGGAGTACCTGGCCATCTCCCTGTGGGAGCACTTGGCCATTACTGTGGGAGCACTTGGCCATCTCCGAGCAGCATCACCACAGAAGTCCACACCAGATTTCAAGAACCAAATGGGTGGGTCTTGGGAGCACCTGCCTCAGGTGCCCCGTCTTAGGAGGTTTGTTTTAATTTCTCTAGAAATGTCAGTGAAATTCTCCTGTGAGAGGAGGACCCTTCTCCTACCCCCAAAGGATCAGATCTCAGAAGAAAAGAAAAAAACAAAGTGCTTTCAAACACTCCCTCTTTTCCTAACGGGTGGGGGGCAGCAACTGGTGGGTTTCTGCAGGAGTAACAGAAGAGCTCTTAGGCCAAACGCAACCGGTGTGCGATCGTGGAAAACCTAAAAAACACAGCCAAGTAGAATGGGGAGTCTCAAGTCACCCCAGCCCATGATCAGCAGTGGCCATTGCTGACCTTTGGGTAGTGGACGCGTGTAGACATGCTCACCTGTGTGTGCAAACAATGTCCATCTGCACGTTAGGCTCACTGGCTCAGCTTCGCCAGCTGCCAGTTCCTGGGGTGCTCTAGAGGGAACACGAGTTCCCTGTGTCTCGTAATTCTCAGAAAGAGAGGCCAGTGGGGCAAAGAGGAGGGAGGCCTCAAGTCAGCGTTTGGGTGGAGTTTGGTGGCCTCCCTGAATTCCAGATGTTGGTGACATTGTTCCAGGTGACGGACAGCTGGGCCTTCGCAAGCCGGGCTGGTCTCCTGCATGGTCAGGTCTTTGTGAAAGAGCAGAGCAGAGCCCCTCTGAGGCCCCCCGCACCTGGGAGTCCCACGTGACCTTTCTCCCCAGGGTAGGTGTCACTTCCGCCACAGGGGTTGACTCTCATGGTTCCCTTTCTTAGGCAGAAGAGGAACTGGGGAAACCGGGGTCTGTCCCCACAGGTCTGCAGCTGGGGGGTTCTGTGAAGCCCTCGGCCACCTCCCAGGTGGTCAAGGACACTGGGTCACAGGACAGCTGTGCTGTTGCCTCTCCTTAAGTCATTGCTTCCCATTGTCCATGTGTCTGTTTATCCCTTTGACACTGATTGTCTGCACTGTTGGCGTGTCGTGATGTCACCCTCTCATGCCATCAGGATGTGTGTGCCATGAGCTAAGTCTGTCACACAACCATGAGACCTGTCCCAGACCTGGTGCCATCTCTGATAGGAACAGCTTCTGAGTGGCCGCCTCTGCCCAGCCCTCCAGTGTCCTGCGGAAGGTCCTCTGGGCCTGGCAGCTCTCCGTGGGCTCAGACTCTGCCAGCGCTGCCCGCACCTTTGCAGGAGACGAGAGGAAGCACACCCAGGAGAAGGGACCCGTGTCTTTGGAAGGGACACTCGATTTGACTTGTCCAGTTGGGCTGCCCCACGGAGGGGGTGGGGAGCCGTGCCCTCCTGTCTTTGGGGTTCTGGTGACCTTACTTAACTTCTGGTGCTAATTGCAGCTATTCCGAGCCCTGGGGACAGAGGGGCTGGGTTTCTCTTGGGGCTGGGTCCCAGCTCCGAGTCCGACACACACTAGCTAGTGAGAGACTGGGGTGCATGAGGACAGAAGGCTTCTGGCCCTGAGGGGCCCTCCCATCCGGCAGCACAGGTTCTGGGGCTGCAGGGGAAGTGTTGGTCCTCAGGATGTGACGTCACAGGGCTGGTTCCTTCCTCTAGGGCTCTGAGGAAGGGGATGGGAGGTCCCAGAGCTCAATGTGATGGAGGGCATGAGAGTGGGGAGGCTCCAAGAGAGAGTTGGGCAGGGAGAGGGAGTATGGTCAGCTCCAAGACGGGGAGGGGACAATTAGCCATGAAGAGCTTTGAGGAAGACCATCTAGGCAGAGGAGGAGCAGGTGCAAAGGCCCCACAGGAAGGTGTGGTGGCTTGGTGGGTGGCCCCGGGCAGCACAGAGACAAGCCAGGGGGCCCAGAGCCCTGTCTCCTGAGGGTCGTCTCTGTACCTGGCGTCCTGTTCACTTGCGGGGCGCAGCGTGAGAGAGAGGGGCACACTGTGTGTCCGGTGGTGATAAACCTGGAACAACAGAGCCAAGCAGGGAAAGTGACAGCGTGACTGGGAGACTCCTGTCCAAGCAGGGTGGCCCGGGGTGCTTCCCTGAAGAGCAGAGCTTGCAGGAGGGTGGGGCCAGGCTGGAGAGGGGAGGGGACCTGTGTCCTAGAGCCCCCGAGGGAGCGGCCCTGGTAAGGCAAGCACCCAGAGGAGAGGGCCAGGCCGAGGGGCTTCGCTGGCTGTGGTTGATGTTAGGATGAGGCCACGGCGGCCAAGGCCTGCTGCCCCGCTAGGGGGCGGGCTGTGGACGTGAGTCTTACCTTGGCCCGCTGGGAGCTCAGGTGTTCTCAAGTTCACTGCTGATGTCCCACTTGGCATACTTGACAGAAGTTCAGGCCTTAGCAGCAGCCGGTGCCTCACCCTGAGGTATGGGCTGGGCAGGAGGCGGCTGGCTGGGTGTTGGCCGGGGTGGTGGATGCCAGTGCTGCACACTTCACCCTCACTCGGCTCTGGTCAGCCTCCACGTTTGGAAGGGCTATTTTTCTTCCCCATCTGCTCCCCACAAACAGCTTCCATAGTTATACATTTGGCCTGGAAATATGGGAAAAGCACTTCTGAGTGAAAGGTCAACTCGGCCAAGGCCAAGGGCAAGGCCAAGGGCGGAGGCGTCTGCTTGGTGTGCGTATCTTACTCCAAGGAGTGCAGGGCAGACCCCTCTGTCTTCTGAGGGTGCTGTGGGCTCCCCCTGGGAGGTTCTGCCAGGCAACTTCAGAACCAGCCCCCACGGCTCTGCTTGGGTCTTTGAAGTATGTTTTCTTATTTTTAATTTATTTTTATTTTTTAAAATTGTAGGGTTACAGGATTAGATCTGGCCTTGAAAATGACCATTGCCTTCATTAGTTTCAAAGGGCAGAGTTGAGCGAGGACCCAGTCTCTGGTCAGGGCCTTTGCCTAGTGAGATGGTGACCCCCGGGCAACACCAGACTCTTCAGCAAGGAGGCTCCCGGGCTTGCACTCCAAGCCTTTGTTTCTGGAATGACCTTTCCATCGTCCCTCCTTCAAATGCTCTGGCTATCTGGGATGCTGTGGTCTCAGCTGACTGTGTTCCTGGAACAATGCTGGGGCAGACAGCGATGGTCCCGTGTCTGTCTGCGGCCTGGGCCCAGCTCGCTTTTCTCTTGCCACACACGAGGTCACCAGCGAGACTCTCTTTTTTTCCTTTTCTGTGCATTGTGTACCTTGGAAGGGGGTTGTGCAAATCAAGTATCAAACACACGTGTGGTGGGAGTATCCGGTTCCTGTTGCTGATGGGACAGATTACCACATGGTGGCTTTGGACAGTGCAGATTTATTCGTTTGCATTTCTGGGAGGCGGAAGTCTAAAGTTAGTTTCTCTGGGCTAAAATCAGTGGTTGGCAGACTCATCCCCTCCAGCAGCTCCTGGGGACATCCTGGCTCCTTGTCTTCTCTGCCTCTGAGGCTGCCCGCTCCCCCCCCCCCCAGATTCCCGTCATTCACATTGCAAGTCCTTCCTGCCAAACAGGGGACATGGCCACAGGTTCTTGAACCGAGGTTGTCACATTGTAACTAAGTTGAGGTCACATCAGAGGGAGGGGGACCTTTTCCAATAGGATTGGTGTCTTTAAAGCAAGGGGGATGGGGACCTGGGCACAGGCAGAACCCCGTGAGAAGCCCATGGCAGAGATGAGAGTGGCACACCCACCAGCCCAGGAGCCCTGAGGAGTGCCAGTGACCATCGGGCTGGCACAGCCCCGCTCCTGCCCTCTGGAGAGATGGTGCTGATGCTTGACTTTGACCTTCCAGCCTCCAGAGCTTCGGCTTGGCTGTGGCCGCCCGGGAGACTCATATGCTGCCTCTCCTTCCACTGTCCCCTCCCTGTCTGCAGACGGTGGCAGGACCACAGGTGGCACTGTGGCTGCCATGGCTCTGGTGGTCCTTCTCCTCTGAGTTTCAGAAACATCTCCCCGAGAGAAAATGCAAGCATTCTGCAATGCAAGTGTCCTCTCTGGGCACCAGGAGGATTGTGACCTTCAAGCCAGCGTCCTCTCTAGAATGTGCTAGGTTGGTGATTACGGTGGGTGCAGTTTCCAAGAGTCAAGCCGCCCAGCTGATGGAACTTGACTGTGAGCTTCTAGGTGGGAGAGAGGCTCAGACAGCACCTTACACAGGACGCCGTGGCCTTGCCTCCATCCGCCCAGGGTGGCTGCCCGCGGGGGGACGCCTGTGGACAGAGGCCTCTGAAACTGTAGCCCCCAGTAAACTTCCCTTCCTCTACCTGCTCTGGGCAGGTCTTTGTTGCAGCTGACTGAACTCACACTGACTGCTAGAGGCCAACTACCAGGAGATCCCTGAGCCAGTGTGTGTGGAGTCTGGGCTACGTGGGGAAGTGCAGGGCCGAGGCCACCAGCTCTTTGCTTTCTCCTAAGTGGACAAGGTGGCTCCTTCTCCTTTTCTTCTTAAATCCCATGAATCATTCATTTCAAGCCACTTAAAAATGTGGATAATATTGTAACACACACCCACTTACCATGCAGCTTCGTCACGGTTTAATATGACCCCCAATTTGCTGCAGAGCTTAAAAATAAAAGCAAAACCAAAGCTCTTCCTGGCGCATTCTCCTTCCTCTCTCCTTAGTTAACCACAATGCTGAATTTTGTGTTTATTGGTTTTATGAATATTTATGAGCTTTTACTGCATAGGTGCCTTTCCATAGATAGTGTACTTGGCATGTTTTCTGACTTTATATAAATAGATGGTGCTGTAAGAATCATTCTGCACATTGTCTCTTGCCCAATGCAGCATTTCCCAAAGAAATCCCTGTGGCTGGTAGGGCTCCCTCCTTCTTCCGTCCCTGTGCCGTGTAATACTCCACATGTGGACATTCCACCACTGACCTCTTCTTCCATTGATGGATGATGCTATTTAAAACTTTTGCTTTTATAGATTTTAGTGCCCACTTTTGTATGTGAAATCTTAAAAATTTGCACTAGTTTCTCTAGTGAGCAGTGAATTTTAAATGGAGGGTTGCAAACCATTAATGAAGGTGTCCAAGAAAGGAATAGATCAGCACAGAATAGAGGGCATCACAGCCCAGAGCAGTGAGGGAAGCTACTGTGTCCTGAAGCTCCAGGGGCTTGGGGTGACAGAGGAGCAGCCCAAGCCCTGGGGTCTGGACCACGCAGGGAGCTACCCTGTCCTTGGGTTTATACACCTTCAACTTTCCATCTCCTGCCAAACTGGTCCCCAAAGTGGTTGCATCAGTTGGCAAATTGTGTTTGAGGATAAAAAGTCTCTTAACTTTGGGAAACAAGGGTTCCCCGAGGGTGGCCTCATGTGTCTTGGGTGCTCTTCTGGTTGGTACTTTGGGTCTGCCGTTGGAGCTTCGTGGAGAAGCACTCATGCCACTTAATCTCTTTGCTGTCAAGAGGCAGAATTAAGTTATTCCCCTTTTTAAAAAGAATGACTCAAGTAGGGAATAATGGATGCAAAATGCCATAGTTAAATATTGGAGAGAAGCTGATGGATTGGCTGCCACTCGGATCTTGCTGTAAAGGGGAGGAAAGCGATATTTAATCACTTTCAAAAACGAAACCAATGATGATGAATTCGATGCCTTCGGATGCGGAGTGACTCATTAGGGCCTTATTATTTTCCAGTAATAAAGGGACTAGTACCCTCCATCTCCTCCTTGATTGCATAGTTGCAAAGCAGAGAAATGTTTACTTTAAGTTAGCCACCAGGTCCCCTGAACTGCTTCAATACGCAGGCTAGGGCTTACCATTGGCTCTGTGGGCATTTCCTCCATGTGAAATTGGCAACCCATAAACTAATTTTATTTGATTTGTTGAGTTTTCTTTTTATTTATTTTTTTTTGGGCCGACATTTAAATGTATATCAGATTTGACTTAAAAAATATACATTTTGGACATTTCTGGATAAATGTATATCAGATTTAACTTAAAAAATATACATTTTGGACATTTCTGGATAAACTGAAAAACTGGCGATTTTGAGCCCCAGATGGCCAGGACCACGGGAGCTGATGGCTGCTTGGCCAGGCTCTGGCTGACACAGTCCTCTCTGGTCTCTGACGGCCTCCCCCAAAAAACAACCTCGGGTTGGGAACTAGTTGGCTTTTATTATTAAGTACACGGTAGAATTTTTCTTCTAGGATAAAAGCATTTCTTGATATCAACACTTATGACCTCTGTGACCTTGAAGAAGTTATTGAAACTCCTCTTGCCTCAGCTTCCTCCACTTTAAAACAGGGGGCATTTTGTACTTGTCCAATAGGGTGGTTGTGGGGTTTAAGGATGTTATTTATGCAAAATGCTTGCAACATCATCTGGCACAGGATAAATGGCCCCTAAGAATCAACTGAATTAATGGACTGAATTAATATCATTAGTGTCCATGTCTGTATCCGAAGGGGCGGGGAGGCGGACGAGGGAGCGTTTCTCTCTAACAGTGAAGAATGTCCCGTGATTGATACGCAAGCAAAAGGTCTCCGTGTTGAAAGAAACAGTGCAGAACACCCACTAGGAATAGACCTGAGTACCTATGATAAATACACAGGGAGGAGATGCCATGAAGAACTTAATGAGCTGGTAAAAGGGCTTAGATTTCCAGAGTTTCTTTCTAAATGCAAATCAGGTGAGTCTGAGCCTGTGAGGAAGCCTGCCTGGGTCTCACCCCGTAGGGTGCCAGGAGCAGCCCTGGGGATGAGGAGGGGACTCACCCAGTTCAGGTGAAGGGGCTGTCCTAGAGGCAGGCGTGGCCTGGGGCTTGAAGGTACCCAGCTGCCCTCGTGGAGACAGAATCTTTCCTGGAACAGGCTCCCGGGGAGATGAAAAGATGCGCAAAACACAAAGCATTTCACCCTCCTGAACCCTCTTCTTTGACAGTTTCTTCCCCGGCAGGTAGCACCCCAAAGACTCAAATCCAAATGTAGCACTTTTAAAAGAATTTTCCTCTAAACCTTATTTAAAAAAACAATAACATAAACAAAAATATGCCATTAGGGAAATGAAATTGGGTCCTCAAAGAGAATTTCAAGGTATATTCTATTTTTCTCCCTGGAAATGCTTTTAGAATCTACTTTTACCTGTTTCAAAGGCAAAAAGAAATAAAATAATAGCTTTGCCAGAGGCCTGGGCCATGATTTATTGAGGAGTGGAAAAGACAGGAGGTTTAGAAGGTGTCCAGGAGAGAGGAGGGCTGTGAAATCTGCTGTCCACGGGCTGTTTCTGCCTCTGGGGACACAGGCGGGCGGTGTCTGGACCAGAGACGCAGAGAGTTGCTGTGGTTTCCTGTCAGCAATGCTCAGAGATCACGAATTTGGATGCTACCTATGAACCAGGGTCGTGTGACTTGCCGGAATCTTGCAGAGGGAGATAAATACTTCAGTCACTTAAAATTAAGGTCTTTGTGGCCAGAGCGGGGTTACATCCAGTCCTTGTCATCTGCAGGCTGTGGGACCACAGGCAGCTCATTCCTTGTGACACAGGGCAGGGACTGATGCCTACTCTGGGTTTGCTGTGGGGTTGGAGGGGTAGTCTTGTATGGTGCTCAGTGCCTCGGGACAGGGTAGGCCCTTAGTAGATGATAAAGGAAGACGTTCTGGTCAGAATAAGGAGGATAGCCAATGAGAGACTCTCCTCCCTTAAGCTGGGCCCTGGGGAGGTGTGCTTTCCTTTATGTGTAAGGTCCCAGTGTGCCCTGCACGTGGAGTTGAGTTTTGGACACATAGCAATGCCTTTCTTTTCTGGAGACTTGATTTTAATCTTGACAAATTCAGAGCAGGCTGGATGAGGCAGATCTGGGGGTCAGGGTGGGCCTCTGATCTCTAGACCCTGGCTAATCCAGGGTGGGACAAGTGGCGAGTGTGGTTCTCCAGATCTTCCTTATTCCAGGATATGTCCAGATTCTATTGTATGATCGTGTATCTGCTGATCAGCACCTCAAATCCTGGGACCGCTCTTGCTGACCAAGTCATGCTGTGAACAGGGACTCTTTGAGTGGCCTTAGCCTTGGGTGAGGCAGCCGCGACATTTCTGTGGGTTTTCTCCTTGAAGGTAGAACGTGGGCACTGCATGGGTTTCCTTCTCCTTAGGTGCAGCAGGAGACCCAGGGGTGCAGTGGGGGGGGGTCCACGGTGCAAGGGAGGAGAGCCATTGGCAACACCTGGGGGGCAGGGGCTGGGCAGGAGGTTAGTCATCGGGCTTTCCCTGGCCTGAACTTTGTTGGTGTGGGGGGGACAGGGATTGTAGGATGGCCTCCTTCTCTGGGAATGCTGGTGGACCCACAGACTCCAAGTGGATAGGGTGCCTTGGTCCTGCCATTATGTGTGGGACCCTCAGAGACTTCGTGGACCGTGCTGGGGTCCCCACTGGGGGCCGGACTGGATTCCCTGCCTCAGGAGGGCTCCAGGGAGCCCGGGACCAAGCCTCGCTACGGGGGTTGGTTTTCAGTCTGTTTTCTTCCTTCTCAAGATAGAAAGCGCATTTATCTTAAATTGAAATGGAAACATTGTAATTAAACATTTATAACCAGAGCAGATTTACAGCTATGGTGCTTCCATTTCTCACTGTCAACAGATGCCAGAGAAGCTAAATAACCCATTGAAACTCTAAGAAAAATGTTTTTCTGTTTTTTAAAAAATCTGTTAACAATGGTAGACTTTATCCTGTTTGTTTTCCCTGGTGCCTTAGTGACAATGATATAGAAGGCACTTGTGCCCCAGAAATTGAGCTAGACCGGGAAGGGCAGGGCTGGGGGAGGAGCCCGTCCCTGTGGTTTGTTCCCGTTGCCTTCCCCATGGTTGGGCAGTGGCATCTATTAGGTATGTGTTGGCTGAGGGCCATGTCCTCTGTGACCCTCCTGCTCTTCCTTTCCCTTGAAGACGCAGAGGGCTCCTCGGCACATGACAGACTTGGGATCCACGACCTGACACGACTCCGTGAACCACTGGAGTGATATCTCACTTTTTAAATTCATGCTTTGCCATTTGCATGGAACCATGTGGTTTATTTTACTCTGTGATTTGAAAAGTAATGCAAAGTCGCGGTTGAAAAATTGATAAACCGGGAAAACCCACAGCCACCTTTTTTCTATAGCCCCCACTCAGTGTCCTTATTCTCTCATTTTTTTTAACATTCTCCACAGTTTTCTCCCCTGCTTTTTTTGGAGGGGAGGGGAGGAGGGCTTCATATTCATCACACACTTCTGGTGAACCTTTGGATACTCCTCCCCAGTTGTTCACAGGATGTTACATAGTTCACTTCACCTTCCCATTGGAGCCCTCAGGCTGCCTGCCAACGTCTGACATTCTAGTCAACATGCGGACCCTTGTCTTTCAGATGCAACTCCAGGTGCTGTGGTGCCGTGAGCTGGTATTTTTAAGGCTTGCCACCTGCATTGGGAAGTGGCTCAGAGGGGATGTGGGTTTTGCTGTGGGGAACACTGTGGGTGTGGTCATGTTCCCAGTCAGTTGACGTTCAGGAAAGAGGCTGTCTTCGGGAATCTGGTGGGGCTGATGGGATCCAACCCAATCAATAAATGGGCCAAGGAACTGAACAGATGCTTCTCAGAAGGTGATATACAATCAATCAACAAACATTCAAAAAATGCTCAGTATCCCTAGCAATTAGAAATGCAAATCAAAACTACACTAAGATTTCATCTCATGCGAGTCAGAATGGCAGCTGTTATGAAGACAAACAACAGTGTTGGCGAGGATGTGGGGAAAAAGGTACACTCTTACATTACTAGTGGGACTGAAAATTTGTGCAACAAATCTGGAAAGCAGTATGGAGATTCCTTGGAAAACTGGGAATGAAACCACCATTTGACCCAGCTATCCCACTCCTCAGTCTATACCCAAAGGACTTAAAAACAGCACACTATAGGGACACAGCCACATCAATGTTTATAGCAGCACAATTCACAATAGCTAAGCTGTAGAACCAACCTAGATTCCCTTCAGCAGGTGAATGGATAAAGAAGCTGTGGTAGATATGCACAAAGGAATATTACTCAAGGCATTTGTAGTTAAATGCATGGAGTTGGAGAAAATCATGCTAAGTGAAGTTAACCAATCCCCCCAAAATCAAAGCCTGAATGTTTTCTCTGATAAATGGATGCTAATCTATAATGGAGTGGTGGTGGGTCATGGGAGGAGTGGAGGAACTTTAGATAGGGCAAGTGGGAGGGAGAGGTGGGGAGGGGGCATGGGAGTAGGAAAGGTGGTGGAATGAGCCTGAGGTCCTGACCCTAAGTACACGTATGAAGATGTGAATGGTGTGACTCTACTTTGTATACACCCAGAGACATGAGAAACTGTGCTGTTTGTGCCGAAATGCATTCTGCTGTCATGTATCACTAATTAGAACAAATAAATTAATTAATTAGAAAAAATCAGAGCATCTCATGTAACCTCATGCCGACCACCCAAGGCTTGATACCAGAGCTGGGTCTGGGAGGAGGAAGGAATTCTACTGTGGTCACCAGCCTGCTACCCGTGCCGTGGGCTCGGGGTTTGCCACCATCACAGAAGCAATCCTTGGCCAGACATCCTGTGGCATCCAGCGCCCGCCCGTACCTGCAGCTGGTGGCAGATTCTGTTTCTCCCTGGAATCCTGACTGATGCTCTGTACCAGCAAGAAGGGTCTGGCCTGCTCATTTTGTCCACTCTCACGTGCCTGGATGGGATCATCTTTACATTTTGCCTATTTGATAAGCATAAAGTGTGCTCCATGTTTTCTGCATTTCTTTTCTCCTGATGGGACCAAAACCTTCGAGGGTTTTTCCACCTTTGCCTTTCTCCCTCTGGAGTGATCTTTTCGAGTCACCAGTTTGTAGCCTATGGGGGAGGAGGCGGGCTCTGCATATCTGCCTCTAACTGACATTGACCAGGGACCGGGCACAGAACCCCTGCTGCCTGCTCTCGCCAGTCGTAAACGTGTTGCCTCTCAGCCCCCAAACTCGCCCGTCCACGCCTGCTGGGGGATGAGGCGCTGGGCTCAGCTTGCTTCTTGACCGTGAGCACCCGGCTCTGAGCCCTGGCTGTGTGATCCCAGGGCAGAGTCCTGGCCAGAGCAGGGAACCTTCCTCCTGGGCCCTCCCGGGCAGACACTGCGTGTCCAGGACTCGAGATGCCCCACTAGCTAGAGGACTCCAATTCCCTGACCATCACAGGAGCAATCAGCCTTGGCCACCTGCACCTGGGCCTCTCACACTCAGGCCACTGCCCCCTGCTGGTGGGTGCTCTTCACACCCTGATCCAGCTCTGCCTGCTGACCCCTGGCCAGCTCTAGGCTGGGCCTCCTGCTCTGCCTTCCAGGGGCGGAGAACTCTCTTTCTCCAGTAGGGTCTAAACTCCAGTGTTAGAGAGGGCTCCTCAGTCCCCAGCCAGTGGGCTTCTTTCTTCGGTGCTCTCCATCAGATCCAAGGTACTCTTCTGTGTTTTTTTTAAATTTTTTAATTTTACCTCGATAAAATTTGGTCAATAATTATTATATTAAAATTTTCTTGTCAAATTCCCAATCAGACAGACTATAACCTATCAACTTGTGAGGCTAGAGGAGGGGATTCAAAATATGCACTTATATCACAGGTCTGTAAACAGCAAGTGCTCAATGAATGTTATTATTACCTATGACATCACAGTATTTTTTGTTGATTTTTATGAGCTATTTACATATTAAGGTGTGAACTTTGGAACCTTAGAAAGGTAACAAGATCAAATGGCCTACGGAGTACCCACTTAGAAAGCCTGACTTGATGTTCATTAAGGAGGAGCGGGGCTTAAGCAGAGCCTAAGAGTAAGAGAAACGTGGCTTTGGATTGCATCTCTGTACTTTGCTAATTTTGGGAAAGTCCTTTAGCCCCTTCTTACCTCTTTTTTAAAAAAATCCACAATGCTTAAAACTACATTTCAGGTTTGCTGGGAAGTTTTCCTTAAGTAAGAGACATCCATATATATTTTTCCTTTTCCTCCCCAGTCGGAGTCACTCATTGTCACCAAATGTGAAGGACCTCAGTCAGCTCTTGTGCCAGCCTTGGAAAGCCACCAAGGCAGGGGTCACTCTGCCCAGTTTGCAGATGCATGAAAACCGAGGCACAAAGTCATGGCCTGTTTAGCTCCATGCAGCTGATTAACAGCAGGGACAGGAGAGCGGCAAGGGGTGTGGTTTACTGTACTCCTCACCAGTAAATCCTCCTGTACTGCGTGGATCAGGGTGACTGTGCCTTTGTCACTTTGAAGTGACCCTCTTTATTTTGGTTTGTGCTTTTTGCTTTAGAATCTACTATGAAGTAGCTATGTTCCATCGTTTTTCTTTTGGTCACTTAGTGTTAACATGGCATGAATGTTTTTTTTCAAACTCTTAATTGCAACCTGTGTGTCTGATATCTTTGGATATGTCTGTGTTTTTATTTTGATACTTTTTGCTGGCCTGTCAATCTTTGTCTATTATTTGGCATATTTTGTCAATTTACATTTAATGTGATTACCAATATATTTGTGTTTAAATCTATGATTACTGTGAGTTTTACCTTGATCATTCCCGTCCTGTGTTCCTTTCTTTTGTATTGAGAAAGGGAAAGGATGGGATAAAATATTCTCAATTAGCTCCAAAACCATGCACTTTTTTTTTATGATTGCTTCCGTGGCTTCTCTAGAGAATTTGACATATCACTTTTATTTACCAAAGTCTAATATTAAAAGTCAGCATATTTCCTGATAATTCCTTATAACATATTGATTCCATATATCGAGTGCCCCAGTTATGTGCGGTGTTGTGCAGGCAACGCTCTCTCTCAGGGTCTTCGGAGGTTAATGCCACTCATTTTACCTAGGCGTCTGCCTTTTCTTCTAGTTTTGTCCCTCCTGTGTTCTCGTCACCCTCTGGGCTCCCTGTCCTTCCCTCTATAGGATTCTGCTCAGCGGTGCCTGCTGTAGGAACATGAGACCAGGTTCTGTTGGTCTGGAAGTGCCTTTGTTTCATTTTATTCTGGCAGAGCCCTTCTCCTGGCAGTCGAGATCTAAGTTGGCAGTCATTTCCTCCAGCACTCTGAATACATCACAGCCCTGTCTTCTGGCTCATGTTGTTTCTGTGGAGAAGTCACTGTCAATCGAACTGTTTTTACTTTAAGGTAATTTTTCTTCTTCTGTGGCTGCTTTTTTTAAAAAATAAAAAAAAAAATTTGAAGTGTGATTTGGATACAATAAGACACATCCATTTAAAAGGTTCATTCTGATGAGTTTTGACGGATGTATTCACCCGACTAATCACCACTACAATTCAGATCAGAATACCGCCATGATATCTGGTGTTTCCTCGAGCTGCCTCCTGACAACGTTTCCCAGCCCTGTTTGCAGGTGGCTTCTCACCTGGAGTGTCATGCAGATGCAGAGGTGTGTCTGGCCTCTTTTGCCCAGCATGGGGCTTGGAGGTTCCTACTTGATCTCCGCCTCCCCACCCCAGTAGCATTCCAGCACACAGACACTTCTCTGTTCCTCGGTTCATGGTCATTTAGGTTGTTTCCACTTGCAAGTGGCTGTGGACATTCATGCCTCACTATGGTGTGGATGTAGGTTTGCATTTTCTTTGGGTAATTACCATGGAGCAGGATTCCTGGACCCTATGGAAAGTGTATTTGTTAGTCAGCTTTTAGTTGCTGTGACTAAATGCCTGACCCAAACTACTTAGAGGAGCAAAGGTTTACTTTGGCTCACAGTTTCAGAGGTTTCAGTCCGTGATCAGCTGGCGCCATTGCTCTGGGCCTGAGGTGAGACAGAACATCATGGTGGCGGGTGTTGTAGAGAAAGACTGCTCAACTCATGGCCGCCGGGAAGAGAGAGAGGGATGGGGGCCAGGCATGAGACAAGGCCATCCTCTTAGGTTGCACCCTGTGGTGACCTCCTTCCTCTGACTAGAACCTACCCCCCATACTCCATTCAGACGATCAGCTCATCAAGTGGATTAATCCACTGAGGCAGTCAGAGTCCTCATGATCCAGTCATGTCCTAAAAGCCCCACCTCTGACATTGCTGCACTGGGGGCTGAGCCTTCAGGCACATGGGACTTCAGGCACATAGGACTCCAGACCCAAACCACAACAGTGCACCTGCGATCCGTGCCATTGGGCTTCTTCCAGGGCCACAGGAGAGGTCCAGTGGTGCTCGTCCCCGTGTCCTGTGGTGTTGTCAGTCTGGTTTTGGCCACTGCCAATCATAGAGAAGGGTCTCACGGTGGCTTTAGTTACTTTTCCATTTCCATGACAACTAAACATGTGGAACGCCTTCTCCTGTGTTCATTTGTTGTTCGTGTATCTATGTTTTTGGGGAAGAGGGGAATATCTGTTCAAAAGTCGACCATTAAATGAATCAGGTGGATTATTTTCTAGTTAATAAGTTGTACATGCCTCGGGTCCACACTACCTTGGTTTTCTTGACACTGAGTAGTGGAAGAGCTTCCGATCTCACCTTCTCTTTCAACATTGTTTTGCTGCTGTCTTTGGATTTTCATATAAATTTTGGTTTATATTTATTATTTTGTATTTAAAAAACCCTCTGAGATTTTGATTTGGGTTACATTGTACCTATAGTTTACTTTTGGGGAGAACTAATGTATGTAATAGTAATGTTGATTGTTATGACCTATGAATATGTTATGCCTATCAATTTAGGGAGGTCTCTTAAAATTTGCTTAGCAGTGATTTTGAGTTTTTAGGACAGAAATTTTTACAAATTTTCTTAAATCTACCCCTAAGCATTCCTGTTTTTCATTTTTCAGTTCTGTTGCAGATGGTATTATTGTTTAATATTTAATTGCTAATTTACAAAGAGTTTATGTTTTTATATTGACCTTGTGTTCTGTGATTTTACTAATACTTCAACTTTTTAAAAAGTTTTCTACATAAACAACCATTGATTTTCTTACAGAAACAGACAGCTTATTTTTTGTCCCTATTTTTGGGATCTCCAGTGAATTTGTGCACTGAAGTGGGAGGGTACATGGCCTTTCCCCACAAGACCTGTGTTAGCTGCTGCGTGTGCATGTTTCATGAAACTGAGAAAGTTTCCTTCAATTCTTTCTTTGCTGAGAGGAATTATCATATTGAATTGTGTCAATTTTTTTCTTTTCACTTTTTGAAATCATTGTTTAAACTTTTTAAGCTGTTATTATGGTGAAGTTCACTGATTGGTTTTACATGTTAAATGAACCTTGAATTCCTGAAACTCACCTATTTGATTATAATTTACGATTCTACTTATTGATCAGTAGTTTCTCTTTTTTAAAAAAAATTTATATGTATAATACATTTAAGTTGTTGATAGATCTTTATTTATTTATTTATTTATATGTGGTGCTGAGAATCGAACCCAGTGCCTCACACATGCTAGGCAAGCGCTCTGCCACTGAGCCACAACCCCAGCCCCCTCAATAGGTTCTCTTTGTTAACATTTTGTTAAGGTTTTCTGTGCTTATGTGAATGAGAGACCTTGGTCTTTTACTTTTTTTTTCTATTTTTGTGTCTTTGTGTGGTCTTGTTATCAGGGCATTGTTGCCTTATAAAACCAACAAGAAAGAGTTAACATCTCTTTCACTTTCTAGAAGAATTTGAAAAGAATTGGCATTATCGTTTTCCCTTAAATGTTTGGTAGAACTGAACATTTAGCCATCTTGCCTTGTAATGCTCTTAGGAGGAATTTTTTTTTTTTTTTTTTTTTTAATCAGGGTCTGAACCTAGGGGTGGTTAATCACTGAGCCACATCCCAGCCCCTTTTATGTTTTTTTTTTTTTTTTGAAGGGGTCAGGGTCTTGCTAAGTTGCTGAGAGTAGCTTTGAGCTTGCAACCCTCCTGCCTCAGCCTCCAAAAGGAGGAATATTTTTAACTATAAAAAATAACCCTATGGTTTTCTTGCCCCTTGGTGACTTGCAGTCATTCCTGTTTTTATACCCAGCTGTGTGCCCTGTAATGACGGTGCAGCCAACGCAATGGCATATGCTACTGTCTCCTGTGGGCATGAAGAAGTGCCCCTCAGAGACTCCCGTGGTGAAGGCTTGGGGTCCAGAGGTGGGGACTGGGAAGCCATTGTAGATTAATCATGGAGGGACTCACAGCTGACTGCACTGTTGGGAGGTGGGGGAAACTGGAGGAGGTTATCTTGTTCCTGGCCCTTCCTCTGCTTCCTGGCCACCATGAGCTGAGCAGCTCTCCTGTGCCACATCCTTCCCCAACGATGCAGCATGTCATGGGGGCCCAGAGTGGTGGAACTGGCTGCCCTGGGGCTGAGACCTCTAAAATCATGAGCCAAAATAGACCTTCCTCCTCCAAGGAGGAATCCTGTTGCATCTGTCCTGGTGGTGAAAAACCAAGTGTGCCAGGGCCACAAGGCTGGGTCTGTGGGTCACTCAGTAGGTTCACTCAGTAGCACACTTGATGGGGGCCTGTCAGGATGCGTCTCCCTCCTCAACCGTGTGTGGCTGTGTCTGTCACACAAAATCCAACACTCTAGCTTTTCTAGTCATTCACTTTAGTTTTTCTATTCACTATATGGACTTTTAAATTTTATGGTATGAGGGCTATTTTTGTTTCTGGTTTTTTTTTTTTTTTTTTGATGCCAGGGATTGAACCCAGGGGTTCTCTATCACTGAGCCACATCCCCCAACACTTTTTATTTATTATTCGGAGACAGGGTTTCAAGGAGTTGCTTAGGCCCTTGCTAAGTTGCTGGGGCTAGCCTTAAACTTGCAATCCTCCTGCCTCAGCCTCCTGAGTTGCTGGAATTACAGGCATGTGCCACTGTGCCTGGTTTATGGTATGAGATTTTTTAAAAAAAAATTTTTTTAAATTTTACTTATTCTAATTAGTTATATATGACAGCAGAATGCAATTCAATTCATATTACACAAATAGAGCACGTTTTTTCATGTCTCTGGTTGAATACAAAGTAGAGTTACACCATTTGTGTTTTCGTATGTGTACTCAGGGTAATGATGTCTGTCTCATTCCATCGTGTTTCCTATGGTATGAGTTTTAAATGAGCATGTCGGTGACTTTTTTGTAGACTGCAAGGAGGACTTGCCTTTTCCCATCATCTCTCCTCTCTGTCTTCTTTCCCATTTTTCTTCAAGATTCCAAGAACTGTCAGCCAGGGGCCAGGAGAGAGCAGTAGGGAAGGGGGCTCTTGGCTGCCCTCTGCTGGCTGTGTGTATGTTTCTGCACATTTGGTCTCTGGGCTCAATTTCTTCTTCTTCCTCTAAAAAAGGATTAACCCGAACTCTCCAAATTCTCTTCCTGCTCTCACGCGTCTATGATCTATCATGAGGAAATTTAATTGTTGGAGAGACTCATCATCAGCGTTACTTAAGACCTTTGACTTTTATGTAAATTATATATTGAAAACGAGCCTCACCCCCCAAAATCACTAGAATCCTTTAGCATGGGCATTTCTCAAATGACAACTAGTCTGTTAGTTTTGAAATGATACAGGATTCCGCAGGGACAGGTGTGTGCCCATGCAGGTTGGAAGGGGACTTTGTAGAGTGCTCCTTGTCCACGTTCTACTCCTGGCGATTCCAAATGCCCATGAGCTTGTTAAACTGCCATTTTGTGGGAGACGGATGACTGTCACCAACCCCAGAGAATGCAGGAATTCTCAGCCTGGTGTGTGCCGACTCTTCTTGTCACAGTGCCACCTCCAATCACAGCGCCCTTTTGGATTGTCCCTGCCTTGTTAATTACTGTTTGGGCAGCTTGTCCTAATCCCCTACCCTAGGAACAGGGCCAGGCCCAACAGAAGCCGTCTCTTGTCCTGTTGCATTTACTATTGTCCTGCTTCTGCACATGGCCCTGGAGGGCTGAATGGCGCTTTCAAGTAGGGCTGGTTTTACCAGAGGCTGGGGGCCTGGCTCTGACCCACCCACACAGACGAGGACCTGTCGTGAATGCTGAGTTTCTGTTTTCAGAAGCAGGGAGCCGTGTTATCATCACTACGACTTTACAGTTCAGAGGTGCTGCAGCCTGGCTTGGGTGTGGCCACGAAACAGACTCACAGGGGGAAATGAGAATATGTGTGTGGGGCTCCTGCACCTTCCCTGGGCTCAGTTCTGCACCGTGTGCCCACACGGCCTGTAGTTGAGGAGAGTGCGCGAGCGTGCACATGTGCGTGCCAGTGTGTGGTGTTTCTGGTCACTCCCTGCTGTCCACTGGGAGTGAAAGTGACCGGAAGGAGCCTCCCTGTCCTTGGGAATCCAGGGCCAGCCTGGAGCCCGGCCTGTGCCCTTGTTCCAGCCTTTCACACGGGCATTTGCAAAGCCAGAGCTGTGAAAGCAAATATTTTGCTGAAAGCTTAAGAGAAAACATTTCTGTCATCCAGAAATCTGCTTATTTGTCCCTTAGGAAAACATTTATAAATAGAGTTTCGAGGAGACAAAAAGTGCTGCGTTCTGGGCGCTCCCGTCACCGACTCTGCTCTGAGCGCCGTCTCCGCCGCCGCCTCTTCAAGGAGCCAGGGGGGCCCTTGTTGATCACGGCAGAAATGGATAAATAGCTTGAGGTTGGGAAGTGAGGGCCCCAGTGCCGAGCGCGGGTTCTTCTCCTCCCTCCCCACTCCCTGAGAAGCTGATTAGAGACCTTCACATGTAGAACTCAAAATGAGCCTTCGCCGAATTGGACTCATTCAAAACTTAAACGCACCTCACCCTCCAAGACCCTAGAAGGTCTAAACAGGAGGTTCCTTCTGTAGTAAGAGAAGAAACGAGCACTTTGAGCTAATCGAAGGCAACAAACGGCCATTGAGAGCCAAGGGAGTTCTGGAGCCATTCCTAATTGGGGGCCGGGGGTCAGGAGCCCGGAGGCCACTGTGTATTTCCGTGCTGGGAACAACGGGGCTGGGGGGGGCGGGAAACTGGAAGGGGAGAGAATAGACCTGGCTGGGGGAGAGCAAGGGCGGGAGGAGCAGAAGGTGAGAGCCATGGAACAGAGGTGGTGCTGCCTTGGCACCGAGGCTGGTCCAGGGACAGAGAGCTAGCCAGGAAGAAGCTCGTCCCAAGGGGCATTGTGGGGGTCCCAGCTTGCGCTCAGTGACTGAAGTAAATCGGACTTGCAGGCAGAGGATGTTGGCAATCTGGAGGTTTGAACGAGGAAGAAACACTCGGCCCAGGACGTCCCTCCCCTGGACGTCTGTGCCCCCTCCTTCCTCCTTTCCCTTCCTGAGAAGGCTCTGGACCAGGTCACCATCTTGGCTCTCCTGGGCCGGCTGTTCTAGGGGCTTTGGCCTCCTTAGATACAGGGGGAGCGGGTCAGAGGGCGTGTGCGGAGGCTCCTGCAAACTCACCCACCCCTGGGCTGGGGGAAGCCACGTGGCAATTTCTGGGCAGAGTTGTGAGTGGGTGTTGCTCTCACACCAAGGCATTCATTACTGCTTTGGAACTTTCTAGAACTCCTCTCCAGGATGACGGCGTGCACCAGAGATGACTCTTTCTGTGAAGGGCCAGGTAGTAAACACCTTGGCCTGCGAGCCCTGTCCCCTGGCACCTGCTCAGGGCATAACTGCAGTCAGAGAGGGTGGGGCCGAGTTAGTACCAGGGTAGTGACAGCAACAGGTGGCAGGCTGAATTCAGCCTGTGGCTGCAGTGGTGGCCCTCTGAGGAGGGCACCCAGCCTGTCCCTGCTGGGCACGAGAAATAAATGCCTATTTGAAAGCCACTCTGACCTCCAGGGTTGCTGGCAGCCGTCAGAGCATCTCGTGCAGAACGGATGCAGGTGAGGAGGATCCGAATGTGCTTCTGGGTGTCAAAGTGAGATCGCTTCTTGGGAAGAGGGGCAGGGCAAGTCCCCAGACCCCTTCAGTTAAACCTGCATTTATTGATCACCAGCTGTGTGCTCCTAATTGTGCACTTTTTCCTGAGCTTCCAAAACTATTCCCAGGGAATGTCTAAAAATGTCGCTCTGCAAGAAGGCTCCGAGGGGTGGGGGTGGGGGGCTGCAGGGGACATTTTCTGGGAGAGGGGTCTGGAGGTCTTTTCTGCACTGTGGGCTTTGCAACAGGCAGAGCTGTCAACCCTGAGGGCAGATGAAGGCAAAGCTTTCTATTTGTTCTGAAATCGACTTGTCAACTCTACTGTGAACATTTCTACGCCCCTCTCACTTCCACGGTGCCCTCTCACCTCCTTTGTATTTTAATTATTGATGTGTCCCCCCACTTGCTCTGTGCTCCCTGGAGGCAAAGACAGTGGCTCGTTGGTCCTTATATCCTCAAAGGCTGGTACTCAAAGGCGCTGCAGAAATGCCCATCCACCTCATCTCTGAGCTTTTAAAAATTTATTTATAATTTTTTCTGCAGCAAATTGTTGCATGTTTCCAATTTTTATTTAAAACTGTCACTCTCTTTGGGCTGGAGCCCTTCTCTGAAAACAACCTCCTCTGTTCTCTTTGTGGTCGCTTTTCTCCCAGCCCTGGAAGCCAGGCACCTTCTGCATCTGGGACCAGGGCCCCTCTGCTCCTCCTGCAGGCAGTGTAGGTGGGATGGTCCCTGGATGACTCCTCTGCCTTTCTGCAGTAAGTCCTTCTGAAGTTCATGCTCCTTTGGGGACTCGAGGGGTTTTATTCCCTGCTCTGATGGCCAGGTTGCAGGAGCAGAGAACAACAGGAGCTGAGGGGCGGGAGGAGCCGTGGGAGATGAGTCTCCAGCTCCCGCTTCAAGCTCTTCTCCGAGACCCGTTGGTTTCCCCTCAAGGTTGTCTTTTCTTCCTCCTGATTTTGCTTGACTTGAGTTTTTCTTTCCAATTTGGGTGTCTTTTTAATTCTACTGCCATATCTTCTAATTTTGTTAAAAAGTGAGCTCGGTGCTCAGAGTGGGAATAGGGGGCTGCAATCTGGGGTCCCTTGACTGTCCTTCTTCTTCCCTGGGGATCAAACCCAGGACACAGTGCATGCTAGGCAGGGGCTCTATCCCTGAGCTGCCCCCCAGCGTGGTTTCTATATCAGTCAGGGCAGCTTCTGCAGCTCCCTGGGCTTCATGCCGTTCTGCCCGAGTGTGGCGTCTAGTCTGGCTAGAGCCCTGCAGGCATCTGGGGAAGCAGGAAGGGTGAGCTCAGAGAGGCTCCCGTGCTGCCCTCTGGGAGGCTGGGAGGGGACAGTCGAACTGATTAGGGAGAGGATCCTACCCACAACAGTGGCACCACCTGATGTCCCTGGGGGCAGGGCTGGAAGAAGAGCATCCCAGGGCCAAGGAAGTGGCAGAGCAAAGGCCCCCAAGTGCGTGTCCAGGTGGGCATGGGTCAAAGGCCCCCAGGGGTGCGTGTCCATTTGGCAGTTGTCCAAAGGCCCACAGGTGTGTGTGTCCAGAGATCTGCATTTGGCTCCTTCTGGAGGGTGTGAAGGGAACATTGGGAGCTGGCCCTGGTGGCCAGGTAAGGACGAGGTGACTGAGTGTCCTAATGGAGGGCAGTTGCTCTGCACAGGGGCGGGGACTACACTGAGCTGTGGCTCCGTGTCTTGGGAGGATCCCTGGGGGTGAGGAACGGGAGGCAGAGGCCTGTCATGGGGCAAGTTGGTAGAGTCTGCAAGTGGCGAGGAGGCCAGAGGGTCAGGAGACTGGTCTGGTTGGAACTGTAGGACTGGGGGACAGAGTCCATGTGGGAGAGGAAGCGGAGGAAGCAGAGGTTCCCTGGGGCTGACAGTGGGTGGGCAGGGCCTGAAGTGAAAGCCCTCTTCCGCAGGTATCCATTTCAACATGTGACTCATAGCTGGTGTCCATGACAGGACCGTAGCTGGACTCCCTCCAGCCCCAAACCACTAGAAACCTGGTCAGAGGAAGCAGCTGTGTTCAGACACTGACAGGCAGCTCAGGTCTGTGAATGGGGAGGGAGGGGAACAGGAAGCTGCACCCACAGGGCCAGCAGGGGTCACTCGGGGAGGGGGACATGCAGGACTATTCTAGAGCTCCCTCAGGGTCTGGGGCCAAGGTCAGAGCAGCAGGGTGCTCAGCCACACACTAAACCAGGCACTGGACCCCAGAAAGAGACCCGTCTTCAGGAGGTCAGCGCCTGTGGCATGGAGGATAGCTGGGCTGGAAAGCCAACAGGGACTCTCCACCCTGGCCTGCCTGGATGGGGTGGCCCCAGGTAGACACTCACATGGAAACAAACAAGGGCAGAGGGTGAGGTCCTGTCCACAAAGTTCACCGCAGCAGATGAGCCTCGTCGTCACCTGACCTCCTTGTCTGACACCCAACACTGCAGCCTCTCTGGCCTCCTGGCTGCTGGCCCCAGGGTCTTGCTGACCAAGACACACCTTGTAAAGCTTCTGTGACCATCTTGATTTTTGTCACTAAGCCTAGCACAGCATCTCTCCTCCAGCTCCACCCGCTTCACACCCAAACAGGATTGCCCAGTGGCTGAAGGTCCCTGACCTTTCCAGTGTACCTGACTGTCCACCCCGAGTCCAGGATGGAAGAGATCTGAGTCCACTGGAGGATGTTGGGGTCAGTGTCACTAGAACATGTCACTGGCACTGGATTTGAGGAGAATCCTTTATTTATTTATTTATTTTTTTGAGTCCTAAGTACTGGCTCCTTGCCCACATGGAAGTTGCTAGAAGAATTTCTCACAATCTGGTCTTGGCCTCTCTTTGTAATCTTTTAATTCTGCCCTTTTGAAGACAATGAAACACACTGTTTGTCCTTTCCATTATGAAAGTTTTCAAAAAACATTTAAAAGCTCATTAAAATTCTGCTCCCCTCAGAGTTATTTATTTATTTATTTTTTGGTGGTGCAGGGATTGAACCCGGGGCCTTGTGCACTCGAGGCAGGGGCTCTGCCAGTGGAGCTCCATCCCCAGACCCCTCAGAGATGTTCTCATCTTCCTGTTCTCTCCCCCTGTACTTCCCCGTAATGAGACATGAGAGGGGCAGGGGTCCCCCCAAAGGACCAACCTGAGAGATGAGGTTGTGGATGGCAAAGGGCCTCATTTGAATAACCAAGGTCTTCAGGTGGGTGCTCTGGGTGAGAACTAATGACAATACCAGAACCCTCCGCAGGTGATGCAGGCCATACCAGCCATGGCTGAAGCCCGGGGCTCTGGGACCTTCTGTGAGTGGCCACAGATCCTCCTGGGAATTCAGAGACAGATTTGGACCCTACTCTCTGGTGGTCAGTCAGGGTCAGACCCATGCTCACTGTGGCCAGGCCCATGACAGGAGGCTGGAAGTGGCCATGTCAGGTCATGGGCAGTGGCAGGACATGGCAGGTAAGCTGGAGAGCCCATCCCCACCAGCCAATGGGTGCCACTGGAGACGAGGGACAGGGCGCACACCTGCTGCTGATTGGAGGCAGACATCTAGGCTTGAGGAGGAGTCTCTGCTTTTTATTTATTTATTTATTTTTAATTTTTTATTGTTGGTTGTTCAAAACATTACAAATTTCTTGACATATCATATTCCACACTTTGATTCAAGTGGGTTATGAACTCCCACCTTCACCCCATACACAGATTGCAGAATCACATCAGTTACACATCCATTGATTTACATATTGCCATACTAGTGTCTGTTGTGCTCCACTGCCTTTCCCATCCTCCACCATCCCCCCTCCCCACCTCTCCCCTCCCCTCCCCTCCTCTCTCTCTACCCCCTCCACTGTATAACCCTGAGGGTCTCCTTCCATTTCCAAGCAATTTCCCTTCTCTCTCCCTTTCCCTCCCACCTCTCATCCCTGTTAAATGTTAATCTTCTTCTCATGCTCTTCGTCCCTACTCTGTTCTTAGTTACTCTCCTTATATCGAAGGAGACATTTGGCATTTGTTCTTTAGGGATTGGCTAGCTTCACTTAGCATAATCTGCTCTAATGCCATCCATTTCCCTGCAAATTCTATGATTTTGTCATTTTTTAATGCAGAGTAATACTCCATTGTGTATAAATGCCACATTTTTTTTATCCATTCGTCTATTGAAGGGCATCTAGGTTGGTTCCACAGTCTTGCTATTGTGAATTGTGCTGCTATGAACATCGATGTAGCAGTGTCCCTGTAGCATGCTCTTTTTAGGTCTTTAGGGAATAGACCAAGAAGGGGAATAGCTGGGTCAAATGGTGGCTCCATTACCAGCTTTCCAAGAAATCTCCATACTGCTTTCCAAATTGGCTGCACCAATTTGTAGTCCCACCAGCAATGTACAAGTGTACCCTTTTCCCCACATCCTCGCCAGCACTTGTTGTTGTTTGACTTCCTAATGGCTGCCAATCTTACTTCAGTGAGATGGTATCTTAAGGTGGTTTTGATTTGCATTTCTCTGACAGCTAGAGATGGTGAGCATTTTTTCATGTACTTGTTGATTGACTGTATGTCCTCCTCTGAGAAGTGTCTGTTCAGGTCCTTGGCCCATTTGTTGATTGGGTTGTTTGTTCTCTTATTGTCTAATTTTTTGAGTTCTTTGTATATTCTGGATATTAGGGCTGTATCTGAAGTGTGAGGAGTAAAGATTTGTTCCCAGGGTGTAGGCTCCCTATTTACCTCTCTTATTGTTTCTTTTGCTGAGAAAAAACTTTTTAGTTTGAGTAAGTCCCATTTGTTGATTCTAGTTATTAACTTTTGTGATATGGGTGTCCTATTGAGGAATTTGGGAGTCTCTGCTTTTTAAATGTCCATATTTACAAACGTCGTGGAGCAGCAGAAGCACAGCTTCCTGTGGGTTTGAAGAGCCTGCCTTGGAGTGGCCGCGGGTGGCCCTGCTCTGCCTTTCCTGGAGGTGTGCTGACCCTGCACTTCTCTCCTGAGCCTCAATCTCATCCTCAGCCAGTTTGATTCCTAAGTAGCTCTTAAGTCACCTCTTCACTCAGATAAACAAATACTGAGACCCTTTTGCCCTTGTGCACCGGGGACCTGCCACACGCAGTGTGCTGGGTCATGGGAGACTATGCTGACCAGCAACAGAGGATGATTTCTGTCTTCGTGAGGGGACAAGGCAGTGAAGCTGGGCTGTAAGGAATTAAGTGTGAGCAATGGTGTGAATGAGAAATAGGGGGGACCTGGGTCCTGCAGACCAGGGAGGTGTGGTGCAGTCTGGGGTTGGAGCAGTGATGTCAAGACTCCAGTGGTTAAGTGGGTGTGGCTGAGTAATGGGGGGTTGCTGGGGCGTGCCCCTGAGCTGAGGGACGATGACCCAGCTGTCAGACTTGTCCACTAAGATGTCTTAATAGAGGAGTCTCCATGAACGCCCCGCAGGTGATACCACCAGTACCCTCTGGCTGTCTTCTCTGTAGGGAAACGTGGCTAATCCACCATCGGTGGACAGTGAGCTCATGGTGTGTCTTTAACTCCTGGTGGATTTTGGTCTGAGCCGTGCACAAAGCCCTATCTGTGTGCTAATGAGCTGAGCAGCTGAGTTCAGGATGGAGCCTGGGAACAGAGCATCCCTCTAGAAGGAGCGCTGGTCCTCTGAGGTTGGACCTCTGAAACTTGGCTGTCAGAATTCCTGTGCCCGCCGTTTGCAGGGTTAGTGTTTATCTCCCAAATACGAAAGACGCGGAAAGCAATTGAACTACTCCCAAGCCAAATAAAGCTTCCAGTGGATCCCCCTAGTCCTCCCTGATCCTTACTGCTTTATTCAAATCCTGCTTGGGAGGTAAATGGGTTTTCCTTAGTGGCAGGGTCTTCAGCCGACCCTCCCTGGAGCCACTGGGGCGGTTGGTAATGAGCAGGGTTGGAGTGCGGGTGTATCTCAGCACCAAATGCCTTCTCCCCAAGCACTCTGCTAATTGTTTATAGATTTTTCTCTTCTTCAAGCTGATAACTTCTCAGATTTCTGATTTATAAGATCAATTTTCATTCATGCTACATTTTCTCTATTTATGATCGCGCTGGCCTGGACTGATCTTCTCTGGAAATCCATGACTGCATTTGTGGGAAAATTAAGAAAAGAAATATCCAGCTGCTCGGCAGAGGCCTGGGTGCTCTTGGTTTAAAAGAAAGCTCTGGAGGCGCCACCTGCCTTGGCTCCTCTCCGCCAGGAGGGAGGGAGGTGGGGGCCTCATCCTTTCCTCCTCTTCCTGGACAGGCCCTGCTCATGCCCACTTCTAAAAGGTCCCCTAAGCAGTGGTGGCCACCTCAGCCTGGACCCAGCTGGATTCCCTCACAGCCAGACTCAGCTCTGCTCAGAGCAGGACATCCACCAGCCCCAGGCAGCTGTGACACAGGTGACCCTCTGGGTCTGTGGGCTTTTCTCTGCCTGGGCTCAGCATGTTGAGTGTCTGTGGGGGCCAGGCCACCACTGTCTTTAGCTGTTGGGTTGGGGACGGGAGCTCTGGCTTCCCTGGAATGGGCCATGATATAGGACATTTGATGGTTGTGACTATTTCAGGCTTCCCTGGTACTGTCTGTGACACTGCCACTGCCCCCGGCTGATTCTGGGCTTCTTAGCAAATCTCCTCAGGAGGGCTTGCAAACAACTCAGGGTCCAGGCTGGTGTCATCCTGAACCCACAGCATCTACCACAGGCGATCCGTGGCTGCTGAAGTGTCTTTGCTTTCTCTGTAATTAAGGCCAGGCTCAGTGCGCTCAGCCATTATTTGCTCCATGTGGCCCGAGGGGCACCAGGGTGTCGGTGCTGCATGTGATTGCTTTGTGTGAGGCCTTCAGCTGCCCTGAGCTTGAGTTCTGGAATTGACTTCCAGATCAGCCTGCAAGCATGTGAGCCCAGTTCTCAGCAGCCATCAGCCTCGAGGGCACAGGACAGCCGTTTATTTTGCTAAATAACACACACACATACACACACACACACACACACACACACACACACACCTGGCTTAATTACAGTAGTTTTGCTGTGACAAAGAATCACAATGTTTTCCATGTCACTGTGTCTCATTAGTAAGACTCTGACCCCTCCCACTGCGAATACTCTGCAGTGCCCTGTGGTTAGAATGATTTTTGATTTACTAATGTCATTGCTGAAAGAGGAACATTTCCAAACTGTCTTTTGGAGGTGTAATAATGTTAATCTCTTTCTAGGTTTCAAGACTTGACTATGTAAAAATCTTTGTCACCTTTGTGTCTCTCTAAATAATCAGCACTTGGTGCAATCTCAGTGTCAGGAATCCCAAGCATCAGGACTCACCCTTAAAGTTCAAACCAAACGACAGTCAATGTGTGAGTGCCAGCTCCTAACTAGGGGTCTCTGGGCCTTGGACAGTTCATGGAGTGTTTCTGGGGCTCAGGTTGTTCTGGATACAAGAGTTTTCATTCTTCCATTCATTACTGTCTACTGAAGTGGTCTTTGTGCAGGTCCTGATGTTGGTACTAGGATCTAGCAGGAAATAGGATCAGACAAGATCCCTCAAGGCTGGGAGTTGATATTTTAGAGCAAAAGACAGGCAATAAGTGCATAAGGATCCATAAGTGAGAAAATTTAAATGAGAGAGACCACTCTCATGCAAGTAAAAATGTATTGAGCCAGGCATGGTGGCGCACACCTGTAATCCCAGCAGCTCAGGAGGCTGAGACAGGAGGATCGCCAAAGTTCAAAGCCAGCCTCAGCAATGGCGAGGAGCTAAGCAACTCAGTGAGCCCCTTCTCTAAATAAAATACAAAACAGGGCTGGGGGTGGGGCTCAGTGATTGAGTGCTTGTGGCTCCTGGGTCCAATCCCCAGTACTCCCCCGACTAAAAAAAAACATGTACTTGATATAATCGGGGGAGGGAGGCGGCTTGAGGGATAGGAAGCCTTTCTGGGGATGGAGACACCATGAACAGCTGGGCACAGAAGCACCTAGACCTGTGAGCTCCAAGGAGGGCTTTGCAGGCAGAGGGAAGCACAAACTCCCAGCCATGCAGGTGGGAGCCCGAGGGTCCCTTTGGGGGCTGCCCAGCCCTAGAATTCAGGGATTTATGTACCAGGCTCTCAAACCATGTCCTGCAGTTCTTCCGGGTAGCTGGTTTCCCCTCAGGTCACTTATTCTCCTGGGTCTGGTTTTTGGTCTGATTTTTGGTCCTTGCAGAGACCTGGCTTTTATCCCCCATGCCTTGCTATTGATTAGGTCCCCTCACCGGGGACTGCACTTTCACCCAGTAAGGTCCTCCTGGAGTGGTCCTGGGCACCAGCCAGGTACCTGCAGCTACTGGACAGGTGATATGATGTGGCAGAGGAGCACGGAAGTCCTTTTGCGGAGGCCCTGTCCACCATATTTTTCACCCGCCCCATTACCAGAATATCGCCTGGCACATTGACGCCAACTAAGGTTGCATTTGCCGGTGGCTTTCAGTGAGGCCTGTGGACGGTGAGGCACTTGTAACTAGAGTCAATGGTACTCTAAAGGACGCAGGTGATCAACTCTCCTAATGAACGCGTCATGCCTGTGCGTCTACCTGGCGTCTAGAACAAACCACACAGTGAAAAGTTCCTGTCCAAGTCAGTCCACGGCTGAAGAGACAGCAGGAGGATCAGACTCTCGGGTACAAGAAGGCCTGTCTCCAGGCCCAGGAGGGTCCAGTTACTGGATGATCCAAGGCCTGGCTCTGATTCCTCACCCCACCTCCAGTGACCACTGCTTCCCATGTCTTGTCACAATTTTTCAGGGCCAGCTGCTCAATAGGCTGCCTGGTCAGTGTGGCCTTCTGGAAAGAGTCTGGTCAACTCACTCGTCAGGACACCAGTGAACCCACTTTACAGTCATTTATCTTGATAGCTTTCTTTCTTTGCACCTTCTTAAGTTTTATGTCCTAACCATGGCCTGATCTCAGGGTTCAGTGTGGCCTGATCTCAGGGTTCAGTGTGGCCTGAAGGGGCCCTTCTTCCTGGTGGCCTGTTTCCTGGAAGATGCGTCAGCATTGCCAGGGCCGCCATATTACCTCAGGCCGCTTGATTGTTCAGGGCTGGGACGTGACTAGTTCTGGCCCTATGGAGTTTGAGGTGCCTGGTAGACATCGGGAGGGTGGGGAGCAGGACAGGAATCTGCAGCTCAGAGGATAACCGGGCCTGGAGAGAGCCTCTGGAGCCACCAGTGTGCACAGGTGTGTACAGCAATGTCCTTTCCAGAGTCCTTGGATTTTTATCTGCAGCTCCCCAACCTGCCTTTCCTCACGACAGCTGGGCCACCATCAGCGTTGCTTGTCAGTAGATGTTAACCTAGGTAACAAAGCAGAGCATCTCTGAAGAGCTGTGATGTGTACTTGGGACTGGTGACCCAGTGGGACGGCAGGGCCTGACACTGGGTATACCCTGGGGAACCGTGCCATGTGTAAGGAGGCCGAGGCAGGGGGACAGTCCCAATGGCAAAACCAAGATCACAGCAGGTATTTTGAAACAACAGCCCTCGGCCACAGGGTTAACGGCCAGAGTGGTGTTGGCCAGAGGCTGAGGACAGTTGCAGAAGTGCCTTGATCTAGCTGCAGTGGCCTCTGCAGTTGCTCTTGGTTCTGGCAGAGTCCTCTTGTGCAGTTGTGCGTGAGAGCCCTTCCTTGGTGACCACCTGGACTTATCGACTTCCTTTTTGGTAGGGTGGACACAAGGGACTCCCTTTTGGTTCTGACAACTTTTGCATGTCCTTCATACTACACGGCAGCCAGGGTGAAGCTGCCGGAGGTGAGTGGCCACTGGCACAGGGGATGGAGGTGCGGCTGGCAGACCCAGCTCAGGGCTCGTGGAAGCTGCCTGCCCCCTCTCAGGTTCTTCTTGCCAAGACAACCGAGCACTGAAGCAGGGCTGGGGTGACGGGTTCCCACGTCCCCCTCCGCAGGGTTTCCTTCCTGCTGTGAGCATCGCGGCCTGCTCTCCGGAGCAACTGACGAGGCTCATGCAGGGTGTCCAGCTCTGTGACCAGCCCAGGGTTTCTGAGTCATGAAGCCCCCACAGTAATGACTAGAGGTGGAGAAAGAGGTTCTTTGTGATTGAGGAGAAAAGAAGAACATGCGGGAATATGATCACCTGAGCCTCAGAGACTCTGCCATTGGAGCGGCAGAGGGTCTAGGCCAGAGCTGGGCCTTCCACAGACACCCCCCCCCATTCCCACCCAGTGCCCCTCCCTGTGCATTTCCACTGTCCTCTCTGTGACAGGAGTCGGAGGGGGCTTTGTCCACACCTGGTACTGGGTGTGGAGGGCTGGGAGGCAGGTCCCCGCCCTTTAGAAGCCAGGAGCACTGAAGACACCGTGTGAACTAAGGAGGTTTACTTGCTAAGATGAAGGTCTTGTGATGGTCTGAGGAGGGATCAGAGGCCCTTTCCTGATGGGTCACAGGACACACCTCACCTGTCCCTGCACCTGGCTCCGTGGCTCACACCAGGATGATTCTGCTCATCGGTGTCGGCCCCAGGACTCCTGGTTCATTGCTAGAGGATAACTGTGCGCGCTCTCTCTCTCTCTGTGACTTCTTAATGGGTTCAAAAGTCCTATGGCCTTGTGGTTGCCATGCAGACCCTAGAGGTGGTGGACGGGATCAATCTGAGGAGTGGAGAGGGTTCAGACAGAGGGATGGGGAAGACGGGGGTTGGGGAGGCAGGCCCTGCTGGTTCTGGGGACATCTTAATATTTCCTTCTGAAGTGGTGGGATTTGAACCAATGCCTCCTCATGCTTCTACCACTGAACTGTAGCAGGAAATAAGGGTCCAGACACCTGGATCTGGAAGCAACACTTTATTAGTGGCACTACAGCCCAGAGGAATAATCCCCAAAGTCTGAGCCCCGAGCACAGCAGGGGTTTTACTTCATACATTAGTGAGCTTGGGGCACATCAAGGCGAGGGGGTTGGTGCAATTCTCTTGGAGGTGCATCCCACATTCCTTACATGGGTGCAAACTTGTCAACAGCCCAGGAACTCAGCCCACACAGCTCAGGGACTGCTGCTGCACTCAGCCTAAAGGGGATTGTTCTGAAGCTGCTACATTGTTTCCTGCTTCTGAACTGCGTAACCCTTTACAGGTAACTGTAACCTCCCCCCCCCCCCCCACACACACAAGCCTCTGTGGTCACGGATCAGTGAGCAGAGCTGCCGTGTGTCAACCTGCAACGCCATAGCTGTCAGCTCTAAAACTGCTCAAGTTCCCATTTTGCTCTCCTGATGAGCTATTCCCCAGTCCCAGGGAGTCGTGTTGAAGTGCCGGGTCCAGCTTCACCTAAAGCCGGGTCAGATCTCCCCCCACCACAGCTCTGCCTCCTCTTCATCTCATCCTTCTTCCCAAGGCTGGACTGGGCCACACACCCCTCTCTGCAATGTTCTGTGGACACAGCAACGAGATGCACTTATGGTTCAGACCTGGTAGTCTGGGTTGTGTGTCCTCCCACAGAAGGGTGGAGGAGGGACATTGGCATTTGTGTGTCTTTAATCCACCTGAACTCGCATGACATCGTCACCACTTTACAGCACACAGTCCTGTGGCTTCCCACACGCTCAGGGTGCTGTGCAGCCCTCGTTCCCTCTGATTACCAGACTTCCATCACCAGACCGTGGAGCCCCTGCATCTTCTGAGCCGTTTCTCTGGGCTCTGGCTTCTCTGGTTGCCTGGGGAGCCTACTCTGCTGCCTTCTCTGTGGGCTCATCTGTTCCTGGTGTCATACGCACGTCAGTCGTGAAGCCCAGGGCTTATCTGGCTCCTGCCACTCGGCCTCAACCTGGGAAAGTTCCTGCCTGCTGCAGCTGTGGCCGTGCTGCCTCCCTTCCTGTGGCTGAGTGACACTGCCCTGTGTGGACAGGCCACCTTCTGCTGTGGGTGGGCGTTTGGGTCATGCCCACCTGTCGACTGTAGGGAGTCCTGCTGCCGTAGACATTCCAGCACAATTCCGATGCACCGTGTTCTCCCCTCTCTTTGGGGTGTAGACCTGGTGGTCGGGGAGCTAGGCCCTGCGGAGACTCGACATTTAACTTTGGGAGGAATTCTGTTGTTTCCATAGCGGCTGCACAGTTCACCTTCCCTCCTGTGGTGCGGAGGGCTCCAGTTTCCCTACCTCGTCACCAGCGCTTTCCACACTCGGTCATTCTGATTAAAGCCACAACCATGGACGTGAGTCTGATTTGCCTGAGCTGCTGGGGCTGGGTTTGCTTTACTTGCATCAAAGAGTTTTTTCTGCTGTCGTTCTGAAGCGTGAGTGGATTCTGACGTGTGGCCGTGCCCAGGAAAGTGGAAAGTGATTCCAGTGTGGTAAATGCATAGAGGTGGGAAAGGCGTGTGTTCCAGGAAATGTGCCTTTGCTGAGGAAGCTGGCCCTCCTGAGGTGTCTGGCCCCTAGGAGACCAATAGCCAGATGCACGAGGGGTGATTTCTGGGCACTCTGTTCTGTCCCACCTATGCATGTTCAGAACCATGCTGTTTGGATGATCGTTACTTTGTAACATGTTTTTGTTTAGTAGCTGGCATCCCCCTATGATGCCCAGACTGGTCCCCAACTCCTGGGCTCAAGCGAGTCTCCTGCCTCAATCTGTTGAGGAGCTGGGACTACTGGCTGCACCCCCACACCCAGCTTTATAGTATGTTTTAAAATCAGAACGTGTGGGGCTCCAGCTCTGCTTTCCTTTCTCAAGATTGTTTTGGCTACTCAAGATCCTTTGAGGTTCTATATGATTTTTTTCCAAAAACGACATTGGGATTTTGAATAGGACTGTTTTGAATCAGTGGCTGGCTTGGGGTCCTGGGTGTCCTGACCGTGCGGTCTTCCAATCAATGAACATGTCTCTCCATTTTACTTGTGTCTTCTTAAAGTTCCTAGGTCAGTGTTGTTTTTAGTGTACGAGTCTTTCATCTCCTTGGTTGAGTTGACTTTAAGTATTTTATTCTCTTTTTTACTATTGTCAATGGGATAGTTTTCTTAATTTCCTTTTCACTTTGTTATTAGTGAATAAAAATGTCCCTGATCTTTGCATGTTGACTTGTATTCTGCGACTTTACTGAATTCATTTATTGGTTCTAACAGTTTTGTTTTTTTTTTTTTAAATTTTCTACACCTAAGATCATGTCACTGTGACTAAAGATGCTTTTGCTTCTTCTTTTCAATTGGGATGCCTTTATTTCCTGTTCTCTCCTAATGCTCTTCTAGGGTTTCGAGTGCTGTGTTGAATGAAGTGATGGGAGAGGGCACCTTTGTCTTGTTTCTCATCTTGGAAGGACAGTTTCTGGGTTTTGTCATTGAGTATGGTGTCAGCTGTGGGCCTTTCCTATGCAGTCAATATTGAGATGAGTCCTTCTAGTTCTTAAGGCCTGTTGGGTTGGGTTTCTTTCCTTGTGACTGAAACGTTCTTTACAAATATAAGATTGTGATTGTTCATAGTTAGAAAAGATGCTGTCTTTTCCACCCTAAAGAACTCCATTCTCATTCACATAATTGGTCAATATATTCAGAACCTGGTGTGTGCCAACTAACCAAAGAATATTGTTCCTGGCAATTCTGACAAACGTCTCCATCTACAAATGCTGATGGTTCCTGGGAGGCTGCCTGGTGAGTGGGGAGACGTGCCTAGGTGGAGACCCCATCTCAAAATCAAAAGTAAAAAGGGCTGGGGTGCGGCTCAGTGTAAAATGCCTCTGAGTTCAATCCCTGGTACCAAAAAGAAGGGAAAGAAAAGAAAAGAATGAGGTGGTGGAGAAGCAGAGTCGGAGCCCCCGGGTACCACATGGTCCTGGGAGGAGGGAGATGCCACTGGACCTCCAGCGTCCTGCTTCCATGCAGTCTTTTGATTCCCTTCTGTGTAGTGAGGAAAATCCCTCCACCTGGAACTGCCCACAGAAACACCTGCCTGGTCCTTGGAGTGTATTCAGCTGTAAAATCAAAGTGTCTATTTCTCTTCTTTCCATGAGAGAGCTGGAAGGAGACAAGCATTCTTACTCAGGCTGCAGGGCAGGAGCCTTTCCCATGCTCTGGGAGGTTCTCTGGTGTCAGGAGAGGCTGCTTTGTGGCGGGCAGTAACCAAGGCCGGAGGCTGTTTGACATCCAGCGTGGAAATGTACTTCCTTTTGCTTTTGTTTTGCTATTTCTAAGAGGCCTCTGCAGATTGGTTGTAGCTGGATCCCCCAGAGCAGAGCTGGACTCCTGAGCTTTGGGTTGCACAAGAGGGTCAAGGCAGCTGTGTGTGTGTGTGTGTGTGCACGTGTGTGTTTGTGTGCACTACACACATGCACACTCCATCTCCCTTCAGGGAGGAGCTGGCTCTTCTCCGGGAGGAATGAGGTGCAGTGGCAGCCTGCAGGGGCACTGTCTCAGTGGCTGAGTGAGCCATGTGCTCTCCCTAGCAGCCCAGTGGCCAACTGGGGGCAGTGGGGGTTTTGGGGCTGGTCCTTCTCTGCCCGGGGCAGGGCTTGTCTGTTGGGTATCTTTGTCTAGCGCTCTGTGCCTGATTGGGAGGTGTTTTCAGTTCTGCACTGAAGTCTGGGTCCCTCCCTGCTCAGTCCTGCTCCCTCTTCTTGTCTTTCTTTCCTTTTTTTTTTTTTTTTTTTGGTACTGGGGATTGAACCCAGGGGCACTCGACCACTGAGCCCCATCCCCAGCCCTATTTTGTATTTTATTTAGAGACAGGGTCTCACTGAGGTGCTTAGTGCCTCACTTTTGCTGAGGCTGGCTTTGAACTTGCGATCCTCCTGCCTCAGCCTCCCAAGTCCCTGGGCCTTTTCTTGTATTTCTTAGTCTCAAAAGTACTTCTGCATTTCTATCTCCATCTTTATGTCGGCTCCCTGGAAGATCTAAGTCACGTCCTGTCCAAAGTGCATGCCGTCTCTGTCTCTTAGCTCTCTGCCCTGGAGCCACTGAACCCAGACTCTTCATGAGCTGTGTCTTAGTGGCAGTTCCTCGTTTGCAGTGGGTCTTCAGGATTGGGGGGGAGGGGACCAGCGAGGGAAGTTTGCATAGGCAAAGCCTAGCTTAGTGTCACTCTGAAAATGACAGAGTGGGTAACAGTTGTAGACACGGGGGCCATCTTGGGGCCCTGGCTCTCCCCCCAGGCTCACTGTGTTGTTCAAGGACATGGTTTTTATTTTTTTATTTTAATTTTTTTAGCACCAGGGATTGAACTCAGGGGCACTCGACCACTGAGCCCCATCCCCAGCCCTGTTTTGTATTTTATTTAGGGACAGAGTCTCATTGAGTTGCTTAGCACCTCGCTGTTGCTGAGGCTGGCTTTGAACTCATGATCCTCAGCCTCCTGAGCTGCTGGAATTACAGGCGTGCACCACGGCACCCATTGGACGTAGTTTTGACCTTTGATAGCTTTGTATGTTCCGTCATCCTCTGGGGTCACTTTCTCCTGCTCCCATATCTCTCCGTCCCCCAGGCTTCCCTGAATCTCATTTTTACAGCAGCGGGGCTCAGGGAGGTGACCTGGTCCTGGCAGGACTTACTGAGGTGGAATGCCCCTCCCTGAGCCTGGGCAGCACAGAGTAAGCCTGAGATTGTGTCACCCCAGCTTTCCTTGAAGCTGGGGATCAGCCAGTGCCTGCTGGCAGGCTGGGTACCAGCTGGGGCTATGGTGTGTGTGTGGTGGTGACCATGCTGACCGTCCCTGCTGGGAGACGAGGGTGCAAGCTCCTCAGTTGTGGTCCGTCTGCTGGGCTCCTTTGAGGGGACTCGGCTGAGCGGAGCATCTCTGTGTGACGGGGCAGAGTCCTTTCTGAAGCAGGGAACAGGCTGCTGTGGGCAGGTGGACATGCATATGCAGGTAGAGGACTGCTTTTGTCCTGTTGGGGACAGAACATGCAGGTGTGATGCAGACTTTGGCTTTTCCTAGAGATGACCACAAAATCTGCCACAAAACCTCTCAGGCAGACCATGAAAATGCTATTGGCGACCCAATTCAGGCTGTACCCTGGCACTTCCTGGCAGTGAGTATGGAGACTCCGCTTTAGCCTGAGGAGCTTGGTGATTGGGAGCTGGACGGCCTCTGTGTCTTCTGGCCCCTGAAGAGGCCATTCAGACATCTCGCCCCCTGGACGGTGGGCCTGGTCTCTGTAGGGAGCCAGGATTGAGCCAGCCTTGCATGGCAGGAGGTTTCTGGAGATGGCACGAGGGGTCCCTGAGCACTGCGCCCCACAGGCTGAGGGTAGAGAAGCAGATCTGCTGGGGGCCCTCTTGGAGGTATCAGCCTTTCAAGGCACCCTGACAGTGATTCTGAAGTTGGCATTCTCTGGGGACTCCCTGGGTGCCATGCCTTAGGAGGAACGTTCTGCCTGGGTGGCCTCACATAGTCCTCATGGTCTGCAGACGCTGGTGTTATTGTGACCCCCTGGTCACTTCCAGGGAACCCAGGCTTAGGGAGGCTGAACAACTCCATGTCACACAGGTGCCAAGGGAAGGCAACACTTCACTTCTTGGTCAGATTGCAGAGCTTGAACTCCAAATGGCAGCTCCATGGTGCCTCTGAGAGGGGCTTCCTGGGCCAGGCCTGGCACTCCACCTTTGTGGACTTGGTACCTTGTGACTCCCAGACACAGTAGATGCTCAAAAGATGCTTGTCCACCCCAGGAAATACATGCTTGTCCCAGCCTCAGGTCCCCAGGGAAGGAGGAGACTTGCCGCAGTCTGGCCGGGCACAAAATAACCAGGCCGCCACAAGGCACTTGTAGGTTCAAACAGGAACTCCTTTATTGCCGGAACTCCACCGGCACTCCACACACACTCCCCAGGAACTCTCTCACCCTCCATGGCTCCGTTGGAACTCTTCGGGAACTCTGCGAGAACTCAAATGTATCGCCCTAGGCAGCAGGAGCTGCCCTATTGCTGGAGCCGCCCTATTGCCGGACAGCAGGGGTCTATATACAACTGAATACACAGCCTGTTTCAATCCAGCATCATCCAGTCACAGCAATTATACACAGCTTAACTTAATTATCATCATCTTAATGGCTCACTGGCGTCACCTCTCAACCACTCCTTCTGGCAAAATGCTAGGGCTCTCAACAGAGACTCAGGGCAGCCATCCAGGGTACTTATACTGTGAGCAAATGGAGGCCAGAGCAGGAGGGTGGATGTTGTGTGTGACTGGAGAAGCACCCTGGTTACTCTCTGGAGCTTCACAGCCACGGAGCAGCCAGTAGCAGGTGCCGGTCTGCAGATGTGCCATCAGGAATTGCCTGGTCTTGAGGTCAATGCTGAGGTCCCCTCCCAGCCTGTTGCCATCTGGGGCTGGAACAGTGGCTTTGGAACCTCTTCCTGGGACCTGCAGTACAAAGTCTCACAAACAAGTGACAATTGGAAGATGTAATTTAGTATCATTGTTGCAGGGGACAGACGAGGGCAAGACACCAAGTAGGAACATGAAGCAGGTTTAATTAGCCATATCCAGGTTCAGGGGGCACAGCTTTGGCTATATCACTCAACCCCCTGAACCCCAAATTCAGGCAGTTTCAGAACTCTGTACCCAGTGTGTAAGGGGAGGGGCTCAGAAGTTCCCAGTATGCAGAAGTTCACACAAAAGCAGCCTTTTCTTTCACTTTTCTGGGCAGGTTAACCCTTCAAGGACAGCACCTGAGAAGGGGAGAGACTCTTCCGCCTGTCCCCCCTCACCTGCCAGCTGTTACCATGGAGCCCAGTTAGTAACCTCTTCTCTTCTCTTTGAAATGTGAACATCTCTGGCCCAAGGCCAGGGGCCTAGTTAAAAGAATCTGTTTTTCTTATCATATCTGCATTTGCAAGCACACTTCTACGAATTATTATGTATGTGGTTATTTATATTAAATGGTCCATAAATGTTTGTGAAAAACTAGTAAAGGGGTGTTGAGCACCCGGAGTGCTGATCTCTTCCAGGCCAAGTAAGATAGAGCAACAGGAAATGAAAAGTTTAACTACATTGAACTCTTTTGTAGACACTCTTGTGCTGAGAATCCTAAGATCAGTTATGGTAAAGACTTCTGGAGAAGCTCAGTTGAGACTTTCTGTGGAGAAGGGGGTGCCACTACACCATTAGCATTGGTATAGCCATCATTGTTATAAATAATTTATCTTGTTAAATACAGAATACAACTTATCAGGGAGTACATTGTCCCCACAGATCTACTGACTGAAGAAGCGGAGAAATAAGTGAGTTCTCCCTACATACATCTTTTTTCCTGATCTGGGGAGTAAATCCCTTCCAGTTTCTAGAACACTGGAATCATTGAGACACCTATTAAGTTTTCTCGGTATTGCATGACATCCCTGGTGTTAAGGTGACTTGAAGTTGCTCTGATTTTTTGTTACCACTCAGAGGATTCACAGCCTCGTTACCTGCTTCGTGTCTTGTAATTAAAACAGACTGGGTCACAGTCAATGTCTGGGGCAGCGGGAGAGCACGGGTGCTGAGAGGAAAAGATCTTGACGCTATGAGCCTGTTATTAGAAAAGTAAAGGGACTGACGTTTTTTGGCAAGGAAAATTATTATTTTTATCGAGTTGAACAAGCAGATTCATCATTTTATGCTGGGAACAATTCGGTGGCTTTTTGTAAGTGTGAAAAGTGCCTTCACCATCTACTTCCAAGAGGTTCTAAGCAGGGAGAGGGTGGCTCCCCCTTTCCTGGCCAGCTGTCTGCGTCCTGGGTCTCTGGTCAGCCTGCTCTGGATGGTTCACACACGGGGAACCCTGTGATGCGCAACCCTCAGTGTCTGGCTTGTTCCATGGAACCCTATGTTCCCGGGTTCCTCCCGCTCTAGCAAGGGATGGGTTTCATTCCTTTCTTATGGCTGAATAATAGATGGCCGTAGGGGTGGGCCACCTGCCGTTCTCCCACCCATCTGCAGAGGGACATCTGGGTCCTCCAAGTGCCCAGCTGCCACTGTGCTGCCACGGGCATTGGGCTCAAGCATCTGTTGGGGTCCCTGCCTTCTGTCTTTCTTTAGGTGGGATATAGGGTTAGGAGTTCGTTGGGTCATATGGTAATCCTATTTTTTTTTTCTTTATGGTACTAGGATTTGAACCCAGAGTGTTGTAATGAAGCTACAGCCCCAGTCCTTTTTATGTTTTATTTTGAGACAGGGTTTTGATAAGTTTCTTAGGGCCGTGCTAAGTTGCTGAGGCTGGCCTCGAACTTGCATTCCTCCTGTCTCAGCCTCCTGAGTTGCTAGGGTTACAGGTGTGCACCACCACGCCCAGACCTGTTTTAACTTTTTGAGGAAACCCCCAAACTGTTTCCAAGATTGGCTTATGCAAATAATAACAAATTCCTTAATGGTCAGCCCGAATGCCAACTGGGGGCTCTCCCAGGAAACGCAGTGGTGCGGAGGTCACCTTTCTCATAGGTGTGGCTCTGAGGTCACCTTTCTCACAGGTGTGGCTCTGTGGGAGACCCACGGGAACCTCAGGCTGTTCTCATGGTTGAGGCTCAAATGGCGAGCAGCATATGTGGGGGACATCCTAAAGCTGGACCATCCTCTTGATACTGCTGGTCACCAGGGCGAGTTTTTCCTCAAATGTTGAAGTTTGAACATTAGGAGTAGCGGCTGTTGCAAGCATGAAGAATGAGTCTTATTTAGAAAAATAGTAACACAGACTTCTCCTGGGAGGGAGAAGGGGCATAGCTGGTGTCTTGGTATCCAAGAAGTGGGAGTGTCCTGCCCCTTTTATACATTTCAGCTTTTCTTTGTCCTCCTGTCCTCTTCCTGTCTCTCTCTCCTTCCTGGGTATGTGACCAGGCCCAGGAGATGCTGGTGCGATGGCCAAAAGGCGAGAAGCAGGTGGCCTGGAAGGCCAAGGTGGGGTGATGGGGCAGGGAGGGAGCGGCCGCCCGGGGGACATTAATTAGCAGCCCCTGTGGGCTCAGGGCAGCTTCAGAACAACCTGCTGGGAGGGGCAGTGCAGGCAGGTGATCTTGATGATCAAAGCACTTTGGAGGCACTAATATCCCAATCTCCAGGGGTGGTCTCAACTCCCTGTACCCAGACTGGCCTCCATGTTTGCCATCCTGCTGGTCACCCATCTACGCTGACTGCCTCTCTTTAATTCTGACTTCACTCTGCACCCAATCCTGCCCTTGGCAGTGGACAGCAATCTGTCCTGTGCGGAGGGCTGAGTATGCGTCTGTAGATACCTGGCCACTCCCAGCCCGGAAAGCTTGACCACGGTTCGGACGTCACCTCCACCCTATTGGAACCTGGTACCACCCAGCCTGTGGGGGTGATTCAGCTCTTCATCAACTGCACACTTTACCTCTTGCTGGGGTTTGAATCAAACCTAAATAAATCCCCCCTTCTAGTGTATAATATGTTTGCTTTTATTTAAAGATGTCGGAATGGATTATGAAAAGATCCAACTCACAACTAATATTATCATAATTTATAAATTTTATCAGGAGGAAATTGAGCCATACAGATGGCCAGGTAAAGCAATTATTCTAATTGATGTGGCCTCTTCCACTGTCCCAGGCAGTCCACCCCTTCCCTGTGAGGGAATTCGGGGGAATCCTTTAGTTAACTATTCCATCACCCAGTATTTCTCTTTCAGGAACCCCTCCTCCCCCATGTCCTCAAGAACCTAATTTTTTTCTTTTTCCATTTTGAGGCAAAACTATCACATTTTTGGTGTTGGGACTCATTCCTTCTTTCAGCTTTAGTCAATATTGGTCAACTTAACTTTTGGGAGTAAAGTTCGAACATACTTCTCTAGGCATTTTGGTTTAATTTTCTTTCTTTTTTGGGGTGGGCATTTTATTAGTGCACATTAATTGTACAGAGTAGTGGGTTTCCTCATGTCATATTTATATCTGCACCAAGCATGTTTGTGGGGACAAATGCATGGAGTACTGCATACATGGTGTATGTTAAGGGCGTCTGAGTGGCAAACCTCTCCCCTGGGCTAGGCGTGTGAGCGGCAAACCACTTACCCCGTAGGCATAGTCCTGGGTGTGAGGCTGCGTGTTGCAGTCCCTGTGCCTGCTCCATGGCCCACTCCTTGATTGGTCACTGCAGGGACAGTTAGCAGAAATTGCATTGGTGACTACCTGTAGTAGCCACTGAGTAGCTACCTCCTTAGCTACTGAGTATATATACATGGATATTGTGCAATAAAATCAGACCTGCTTCCTGCTTGGTCTCTGGAGGTCTTGATTAGCGACTCCGCAGCCACATGTTCCTCTACCCTGTTCCGTGGACCTCCTCGTTGGACGAGAGAGAACCCACACACACGTTTAGATAATTTCTACCCCATCACTCTCCACTGGCTTCCTGGCAGAGTGTCAAGCCAAGCCTTTCAGTCCTGTTAGTTGGGTGAGTTTTCTTTTGCAAAGGAAACAACAGGTCATTTGGTATCCACCTTCCTGTTTGGTGAGGCCTGCGTGAGATTTTTATTTTGGACTAGACAAGGAAGAACAGAAACCCATGCAGGAGCAAGCAGGGGAGTTTATTGGGAGGATGTGGCTTGGCTCATGGAGTCCAGGGGTCCATTGGCTCTCTAGGCCTCAGGAAGACCAAGACTGAGAGCATCTTCAAAGACCTCAGTGGAGAAATTTCTGGAAACCCACTTTAGGGATCCCCTTAGCATTGACCATTTTCCGAACCTACTCTTTCTGTCTTTACATTCAATTTATCAAAAGAAAATCCAATTGACTTTTTGCCAACCAGTGAATCGGTTTCCCATTATTGATGGCTTCCCATGATTGATACTGCTGAGGTCTGATGGGTATGGCCAGGCTTGGGAGGGGGAGGTGTTACCTAACTGAACTCAGTGGCTGGGGTCCAATCTGATGGGGAATGTTCTTCAGGGAGGCCATCCTGAGGAAGCAGATGCCCCTAATAAGCCTTCTCTCACCCCGTCCTCTTGGGGTGATGCCTCTATTGTTGGGAGTCTCCCTGGCTCCAAAGACTAACTTCCCCATTCCCCAAGAAGGGCCATCCAATGGTGAGCCCTGCTGGCTCACATGATCCTTACCCACCAATCAGACTAGCCCTGCTGGCTCACATGATCCTTACCCACCAATCAGAAAGCACCCCAGCCAACTGTCAAACTGTTCAACCGTTAAACTGTCATAACTGTCAAACCACCCCAGCTCTATAAATATGCAGAGCTGTTCCTCAATAAACGGGCATTTTCTCCGATGACGAGCCTTGATGGTTCTTCATCATTTTCCCTGCCTTCTGCTTGCCCAGGTATTTGACAAGGACATAGTTGGGCTTGGGCCCCCCAGAATCCAGATCTTTTTTCTTTGGTAGCAACTCCTTGATCTTTAAAAATAATTGACCTTAATTGGCATATAATAATGATGTATACTCATGGGTTCAGTGTGATAATTCGATTCCTGTATATAGTGTGTAAGGATCAAATCGGGATAATTACCATTTGCGTCTCCTTGAACATTTATCATTTCTTTGTGTTTAGAGGCTATGAACTCTTCTTTTCTAGTTCTTTATAAAATATACCATATGTTGTGAGCTGCGGTCACCTGACTATGCTGTAGACCTGGATGGCCCTCCTGTCTAGCTGTGCTCAGTACCTGTGACCAAGCCTCTGTCTCCCCTGACTCCAGGATTCCTCGCCAGCAGCACTGATGCTGCCCTTTCTTGCCATGAACGCATTGCCACCACTGTGAGAGGGATAAGCATGCGGGAATATCATTAGCTGGGACGAGTGTCCCCTCACTTCTGTCTGTGTGACCTTCCTGGGGCCCAGAACTTGGCCTAAGTCCTCCTGTTTCCCATGAGGCAGGGCCAGCACATGGCTAGTGAATGGCACTCAGTAATTCATTACCACGCTGACTTGTTTTATTGTGCTTTTGCCAGAAACTGCACCTGGGAGCTTATTTTTGAGCTCTTTGAAATGACTGTGGTGTGACCCTCAAGCCCTGGTGTGTTCTCTGGCAGGTTTTGGAAGGTGGGGTTAGGCATGATGAGCAGCTTGCACTGAGGGCAAAGACCCTGCCCAGCCACCAGCGGCTTTTTGGGTCAGCCCCCTCGTACAGTGAGTTGCTCACAGCTTTGGCATCCTCCATTCTCCAAGTCCTGAGTCCTTTACAGTTAAAGTAAATACATTTGAGCAATAAGAACTGATCACAAGGTGAATAGAATGATTCCTCAGTGTCAAGGGTGGGGCGTGGTCTGGTGAGTGCACTGTCCTGCTGTATCATGTGACTGGCGTGTTGTGGCCCTGGTGCCTTATGTTGTTAGTGGGTTATGATGTCGTATCATCGCATGTTGGTCACAAACAAGGCTGTGTGTTGAACTGCCTGGGAATACATCTTGGCCCTGGTCTTTCTGGCTGTGTGACCTCGGAGCCATCAGGATAATTTGACTGAGAAACATATTTTAGAAATTTTATCAGAGTAAGGGGGGGGGGGCTCAGTGTTCTATAACCTCGTGTCTGTTGTGGATGTGAAAATTCTGGGTGGGCATTTACAATAGCCTCAAAAAAAAAAAAAAAAAAAAACCTTGGGAATCAACTTAACAAAAGAGGTGAAAAATCTATATAATAAAAACCACAGAATGCTAAAGAGAGAAATCAGAGAAGACCTTAGAAGATGGAAAGATCTACCTTGCTCTTGGACAGGCAGAATTGATATTGTCAAAATGACCACACTACCAAAATTAAATCTGTATAGAGATATACAGATTTAATGCAATTCTGATCAAAATCCCAATGGCTTTCCTCATAGAAATAGAAAAAGCAATCATGAAATTCATCTGGAAAAATAAGAGACCCAGAATAGCTAAAGCAATCCTTAGCAGGAAGAGCGAAGCAGTGACATTGCTATACCAGACCTTAAATGATACTATAGAGCAACAGTAACAAAAACAGCATGGTATTGGCACCAAAACAGACTGGTAGACCAATGATACAGTATAGAGGACACAGAGATTAACCAACAAAATTACAATTATCTTATTTTAGACAAAGGTGCCAAGAACATGCATTGGAGAAAAGATAGCTTCTTCAACAAATGAAATTAAACCCTTATGTCTCACCATGCACAAAACTCAACTCAAAATGGGTCAAGGAACTAGGAATTATACCAGAGACACTGCACCTATTAGAAGAAAAGGTAGGCCCTAATCTTCATCATGTGGGATTAGACCCCAACTTCCTTAATAAGACTCCTATAGCACAAGAAATAAAACCAAGAATCAATAAATGGGATGGATTCAAACTAAAAAGTTTCTTCTCAGCAAAAGAAACAATCTGTGAGGTGAACAGAGAGCCTACATCTTGGGAGCAAATTTTTACCCCTCACACATCAGATAGAGCACTAATCTCTAGGGTATATAAAGAACTCAAAAAGCTAAGCACTGAAAAAACAAATAACCCAATCAACAAATGGGCTAAGGACCTGAACAGACACTTCTCAGAAGAGGATATACAATTAATCAACAAATATATGAAAAAATGTTCATCATCTCTAGCAGTTAGAGGAATGCAAATCAAAACTACTCCAGCCAGAATGGCAGCTATTATGAAGACAAAAAAACAGTAAATGTTGGCGAGGATGTGGGGAAAAAGGTACACTCATACACTGCTGGTAGGACTGCAAATTGGTGCAGCCAATATGGAAAGAAGTATGGAGATTCCTTGGAAATCTGGGAATGGAACCACCATTTGACCCAGCTGTCCCTCTCCTTGGTCTATACCCAAAGGACTTAAAAAAGCACACTACAGGGACACAGCCACGTCAATGTTTACACAGCACAATAGCTAAACTGTGGAACCAACCTAGATGCCCTTCAGTAGATGAATGGATTAAAAAAAAAACGTGGCAAAAAACGTGGCATATATACACAATGGAATATTACTCAGCAATAAAAGAGAACAAAATCATGGCATTTGCAGGTAAATGGATGGAGTTGGAGAAGATAATGCTAAATGAAGTTAGCCAATCCCCCCCAAAACAAATGCTGAATGTTCTCTCTGATATAAGGAGGCTGATTCATAGTGGGATAGGGAGAGGGACCATGGGAGGAATAGATAAACTCTAGATAAGACTGAGGGGTGGGAGGGGAAGGGAGGGGACAGGGGGTTAGCAAGGATGGTGGAATGTGATGGACATCAGTATCCAAAGTACATGTGTGAAGACACGAATGGTGAGAACATACTTTATGTGCAACCAAATATAGAAAAATTGTGCTCTATATGTGTAATAAGATTTGTAATAAGAATTCTGCCTGTCATTTATTTTTTTAAAAATCAATTAAAAAATAAAAAAAAGAAAATTCTGGGTGGGAAGGAGCCCAGGCTCTTGATGTGCTTTGAGTTGTGTTGAAAGGCTCTGAGGGTCAATAGGAGACCCCAAAGGGCCTGGAGGTTGCCCCTGAGCCTGCCCACCTCAGAACATGCCTTTGATCTGGGTGGTCTTGCCTTTAAAGGGACCCGAGGGCTTGGTCCCTGGAGGTTTCTGTTTCCTGATGCTAGGAGACAGCTGTGATTCTTCACAGGGTTTAATTACTGTCTCGCTGGGCAGTGGCCCACTCCTCCTAGGCTTTGACCTCGGGTGTCCCCCTAGCTTAGTTTGGGGGATTGATGGGAAGTGAACTACCCAGAGGCCCTGGAGAATAGAGTGCTGCCCTGAGGAGATTATTTCCTTTCCCTCCCTGGATGGTGGTGGTTACTTGAAGTTTGTCCTGAAACTATAGGAAGTCTGCGTTCCGTTCCCTGTGACTGCAGGAGGTCTGTCTCTTCTCCTTTTACTCTGGCCCATCCTCCATGTCCCCATTATTCAGCAGCCTTGGTAGATGTTGGTTTATGACAGCAAGAACCTTGCTTTTCATGGGAAAGGCAGGAACCCTCTTTCTTCCTTAGCTCCAAGGATGAGGGCTGTCTTTGAAAACGGGAAGTGGAAGACGAGCCTTCCAGGCCAGTAGTGTGGCACTTGGGATTGTCACTAAGGGATTCATGGGGTATTACTAAACCCTTTGAACCGAACCATCACAGCTCTCTGTATTAGTTAGGTTAATTAGTTACTAGCTGCTGTAACAAATAACCCTCTATCTTGGTGGCTTAGCACAGTCTAATGAGGCTTGGATAGAGTTTCTGAGCCACTTCCAAGTTGCTGCATTTGAGCCAAGTAGTAATGAGGGACCCTGGCCGCTTCTGTCCTCTCCCTGTGTCATCTGGAAACTGTGCCTGTTGCTATGCCATCCCTAGGTTTCCATGGCAACGATAGAAGAGCTCACAGGCAGTTTTCCAATGCCCTGACTCAACGCGGCTTACATCATTTCCACCTGCCTCTCCTTGGTCAGGGTGCGGAGACAGGGCTTGGAGGCAGGCCAGGAGGTGCCCCTTTCCTGGGCCTGGGTGGGCGACATGGTGAGGAGAAGGCCCAGGGCTGCCCAGTGTGCCTTGGGCAGGCTGTGCCATCCCCTACTCTTGGGTCTTGCTCGTCTCCCACCTGGATGCCTGTTTCCCAAGAGTAGGGGACACAAACTCTTTGCTCTGGGGCAGCCTCGCACCTTCCTCTGAACTTGTGTTGAACTTGAGTTTGTGCCTTTGCTATGTGTCATTGGGTCCCATGTGTTCCTGTGTCCCTGTTGAAAGGTTTCCTATGTCCTGTCTCTTCTTCATGAGCCAGTCTATTCCCAGTCTATTCCCAGGCTTGGCGCTTTCCATTTATCTGCAAAGGGCTGCTCAGCTTCTGTGTGAGCTCTCAACTTGTGCGAAACATCTTAGCAGGGTGGGCGCAGAAAGGGACTTGCTCAACTTGATGGACAGCATCATCCAGGACTCTAAGTAAACGTCACACTTACGGGGTGCTCAAGCTCAGGGAAGAGACGGTGTCCCTGCCCCAACAGTGGACTGAACAGTGAGCAGTTACAAAGGCCACTGATCGGGGTTTTTTTGCTGACTAACAAATCACCCCAAGAGGGACGATTCACTTAGCCTGTGGTCACCTGAGTCTGCAGAGGTGGGGTCATTCTTTCTCTGGACCTGGCTCAGCCCACCCATGTACCCCTGGTGAACCGTTGGACAGGTGAGTGTATTATTATTACTTTTTGACACTGGGGATGGAACCCAGGGCCTCACGCCTGCAAGGCAAGCACTCTGTAATTGGGCTCTGTCCCCAACCCCAGCTGAGGACAGTGTTAAACATCAGGTTTTGTGTACTTCATTACATGAAAACCAGACTGATATGGGTCAGAAGAGAAGGGACAGCTGTCGTCTCTCGGAGAGGATCTTCTAGTCTATTAAGGAGAGCCTAGTATGAGCAATAAGACTGAACTGAAGAAGTTGTTTTTTATCACAATGAATTATACATATGTTTGTACTGATGTGTCCCTTCCTGCCTCCCTTCTTCCCTCCCATCCTCCCTACTGGATCCAGGTCTTAAGGCAGTACACGTTCAGTGCCATTTGCAAGTACAGTCTTCCCGTTCATTGTCTCTGGTTTTTGCTGGTTTTGAGATTGCTATTCAACCTTGGATCTCACTGTTGGATAATTCTGAGAAGGCAGATGTCTAGAGCTGGGTAGAAGGTGAGAAATCCGGTGTTCAGCACCTCCATCTGTGGTTGAGAACACTGAGACTAATAGAGATTAAGTGACTTGCCCAAGGTCACACAGTAGACATGTGTTAGCAGTGTCACGGGAACATTAGAAACCTGGAATATTGATGCATGAACCAGGGCTCCTGCAGTATCTCATTAAGTATTTTCTGATTTGTTTCTGTTCAAAGGTGGAGGTGGCTGGTTTGAATGGCCTTATATGTAAAAAGAGCTGAAGTTTAACTCTCAGTTGGTGCTGGAACTTCCGTAAAGCAGACAGTGCCTATAAACTTTTATGAATTCTGGACACTGAACATGTCATAATAATATCAGGATGCCTTGGGTGTCAGTCACCTCAATCACATTGTTATTAGTAGGATGCTGTTTAAAAGTTGTCAGCTATAAATTTAAAAAAATTAGCTATTGCTTACTTCTGTAAATCCCACCAATAGTATTATGTTGGGGGAAATTATATCAGAGATTAACTGCAAAGAATGCTCAATGATCCTCTTGATTCTTAATAGTAATTAAAATATTGACAATGATGGGTTGAATTCTTACTGTGCTAGTGCAATAGTTTATATACCTTTTCTGGTTAATGCTCCCATAAAGAGGCAGTGTGGGTGTGGCCAGGCTCACCTACTGATGGGGAGCCGAGGTAGGCAGAGGTTGAGCCCAGGCAGGTGCCGACAGAGAGGAATTCCTGCCTAGCTTGCTGGTCTCGCAGGCCTGAGCTCCACATTGGTGAGGTGTGCAGGAGGCACGTAGCTTTTTTGAAATAGATATGCAAGTTCTTTTGAGACTCTCTGTGAAAAGATGGGGTTGAATTCCACTCCCTTTGTGTGGGCAGGACTTAGTGGCCCACTTCTACAAAGACCGCATGTGGCGGAAGTGACGTGTGACTTCAGAGACTAGGTCACAAAGGGCTGTGTGCTTTCCTCCTTGCTTTTTGGGGGTTATTTGTCCTGAGGAGCCACCTGTCAGTCATGAGGACACTCAAGCAGCTCTGTGGAGAGGCCCTGAGGGGAGGAACTGAGGTGCCTCGCAGCTCACCCTGGGCCCTCCCAGCTGTCAGAGGATGCAGGAACTCAGGAGGAAGGACCCCCAACAGGAAGCGCTCAGCTAAGCCACTCCTGAGTCACTCATCAGGGGAGCTGTGAGACAATGAGTGTTTATTGTTTTAATCTGCTGAGTTCTGAGATGACATACTTGCAGCAAAGAAGTACCAATCTGAAGCCCTTGTAAGGTACAGACAAACCAGGTCAGCTTGTCTGAGTGGTCACAGCCCAAGGACTGGCAGAGCCAGTTATCTGAAGTCCCCTCAGAGCCACAGCTCACGGGGCTTGTTCCATTGCTGTGCCACTTACGGCATGTGCAGGCAGCACTGCCTGGTGACCTTGAGATGCTGCTTGGGTTACGTCTCCAGGAAGGAGAGCCTCACTGCCCCTGTGGCTGCCTGTGCAGCAGAACCCACAGTGGTTGGCTTATTCTGAGATTGGCCACTGGACTGTGAGAGTCCTCAGTCAAGTTCAGGGTGACCCACTGATGTGACGGGTCAATAGGCATCGGCTTGTCTGTCAAGGGCAGGGAATGAAGCACCAGAGGGCACCAAGGGCATCAGAGGTGGAGGATTTCCTTTTGGCTTGTACCACAGTCTGCCCTGGGGGAGACAAATACGGTTTTTGAAAGGAGCAGGCCTGGGCAGGGCGATGTCTTTCTCTGAGAAGCATGGCCAGGAGGAGTGGGAGTCTGCAAAGCCAGCTGAGAGAATGGCAGTTGTGTCATCTTTGCCTCACTGTGACCAAAAGAGCTGACAGCAACTCAGAGGAGGAAAAGTTCATCTTGGCTCCTGGTTTTAGAGGTTCAGTCCATGGTCGGCTGACTCCATTGCTCTGAGCCCAAGATGAGTCAGAGGGAATATGCTCAGCTCATGACCGACAGGAGAGAGAGAGAGAGAGAGAGAGAGAGAGAGAGAGAGAGAGAGAGAGAGAGAGAGAGAGGCACTAGGGACAAAATATAGCAACCTACCTCCTCCAGCCTACCCTAACTACACAGTTCATTCAAATTATTAAGCCATCAAATGGATTGTTCCTCTGATAGGGCCACAGCTTTCATATCTAATCCTTGCACCTCTGAACATACCTGCATCAACACAGGTGTTTTTGGGGGACACTTCATCCCAACTGTAATATTCCACCCCTGGCCCCCAAAAGCTGATGCCTGTCTCACAATGCAAAGTGCATTCAGCTCATCTCCAACAGTCCCATGATCTTAAAGTTCCAGCATCACCCCAAGTCCAAGCTCAACGTCTCATCTGTGACTGACTCAAGGAGAACTCTGGCTGTGAGCCCCATAAAGATCAAAAGGAAATCACACATATCCAATATGCGGCTGCAGAGAGTAACATTTTCCTTCTGAAAGGGAGAAATAGGGGCACAGAAGGAAGGAACGGGACAAAAGCAAGAACCCAGCCTGGCAAACATTTCAACATCTGGCATCCGGGGCCCAGGTGGTGAGAGGTGATGTCCCTGGAGCCTGGCGGCCCACATGGCCTCTCCTGCTCGGCTCTTTCACAGTTGGCAAAACCCCTCAGCACATGTTCTACATTCTTGGCGTCTCTCAAGCTCAGAGGTCTCCACTGCCCCCTTGGCTTCCCCCTCGCAGCTTCACACACTCTCCTCTCAGCGCTGCTGGTAGGGATTCCAGATCTGCTACACTTTCCCTGGCTGCTGAGGCTCTGCTTAAGTCTTGGTGGAGGCCTAGGTGGTCCCCTAACTTCAGCATCTTGCGTTTGTGCAGAACACGCACCACGTGGAATGTGCCAAGATGCTGCCTACTGGATCACTAGCTGGTCACCCTGGACTATGGCTCCAGTGTCCTCCGAGTGCCTGGACGGAGCACAGTGAAACATATCCTGGGGAAACAGCTTTCTAGACACCCCTGTGTGAACAGGTGCACTCAAGTTTTCTTAAACAAGTTTTTACTTCTACACCCTGAGCCTGCAATGGGTGTGTTCTTGCTTATTCCTGAAAAAGGTGTCTTTCCTATGGTCTCTGTGCAAAGTACTGAGCTTCTCTTTAGTGGTTGTAATGTCTTCAATAACCAAACCTTCCTTGGCCCCAATGTTACATGCACTTTCCAGATAAAGTTCTTCTGGTCCACTCTTACAGCAAACCTAGCTGAAAGCGGATAGCAATACCCTTGCCATCCCACTGACTGTTGTTCATTGCCTTTAAATTCAGCCTCATGGAAAGTCTCGGGACATGGAAAAAATGCAGACAAGTTCTTTGCCAGAATGTAACACAAGTCCAGTTCCTGATAGATGCCTCATTTCTGTTTGAAACCTCGTGACTCAGTCTGCATCTTATCAGCCTCTGGTGTTCTGAGCTCCCACCAGAATCACCATCCAGCTCTGCTTACTTCATTCTAAGGCTCCTCCAGTCTGCAGCTCCAAACTCCTCCAAACTCCTCTCACAAACCAGTTCCAAAGACTTCTGAACACTTGGTCCTGTTAGTCACACTTCTTATACTGATTTCTGTGTTAGTTGGCTTTTCAGTATGCTGGTGGAGATGCCCTGCAAGTTCTACTGAGAGAAGGAAAAATTTAGCAAGGGAGGTTCAGTCCATGGCTGGCTGACTTCGTTACTCTGGGCCAGAGGTGAGGGGGCATATCATGGTGGAAAGGTGGCAGAGGAGAGCTGCTCAGCTCACGACAGACAGGAAGCAGAAAGAACAATTGAGGTGCAGGGACGAAAGGGAAACCCCAAAGTCACGCCCCAGGAACCCACTTCCTCCAGTCACACTCCACCTGCCTCTAATAACCAACCTTTTAATCCATTCAAGCCAGTAATCCAGCAGATGGATTAATCCACTGATGAGGTTACAACTCTCAAAATCTAACCACATAGCACAGGATCTCGTGGGTGACACCTCACATCCAAACCATAACAGGAATTCAGCCAAGTTAATAAACTGGATTTTCAGTATATAACTAGGAAAGGGGAAAAAATCCAATCAAGAGGAATCGAGAATTCTTTGGTGAGAAAGTGGCCCATGGTCAGGGGGATGCAAATTTCTGTGGGTTTGCGAGAGGCCCTGCTTCCCCTCTGTGCACCTCGCAGGCCCGGGGATTGCGTTCCTGCAAACTGCCACAACTCAGGAACATCTGGGGGCAGCCCAGTGCTCACCTGTCTCCTGACCGACTGCTGGCTGGCTTTTCATAGAGGTCCTGCGAACCCTTCTTCATGCCAGTTAGACAGTTAGACAGCTAGTCACACGCATCCAAGGTGCCAGGGTGAATGTGTCTCTGGAAACCCAGGTGAAGGAGAACAGGGACCAGGCAGCTGCTGCTGCTCAGACCTGCCCTGCTCCCCATTCCCAGGCCTCAGGTGTCCACCGTGTCCCCAGGTCCTTTCCAAGCTGACCTCCTTGGTGTGGGCAGAGGGCGGGTGGCGCGTGGAGGGGTGCCGAGGAAGGAGGCACTGGGGAGTGACAACCTGGCCACTTGGGGACTGGAGGGGGCAGGAGGTCTGGGATGGCTCAGGTCTCCTTGGGGCCCAGAGAGCTGTAGTCACCATGACTCTTTCTCAGCAGCAGAGGAGGAAAGGGCCTGCTGGGGCGTCCCTAGGAAGCACGTGAGCTGGGCAGGTGCTGGCATCCCAGGATTGCCACCGTCAGTCCTGGGGAACAATCTCATCCATTGTCCACTCAGTCAGGCTGAGGACCCACTCAGCCCCTGGAATGTGCCCGAACCTGGCCCGGCCCTGGGGCACTCTCAGGCCAGCGGCTGCCCCGGCTGAGGCAGAGAAGACTCCGGGGCATCTGCAATGGGGAAGCCCTCGGTGGACTCACACACCAACCTTCCTCCCTCTGCGCTCCCGCCTTCCCAGCGAGCTCCTGTTGGCCCCTCTGTCCACAAGCTGGCCAGGAGGAGGCTGCTGGGGACTGGGTTCAGCCCTGCCCAACACCTGCACTGGAAAGCCAGGAGTGGGATGTGGACATGAGCCAGGGGTGTGGCGGGGCCTCAACAAAGCCATCCCTGATGGCCTGGGGTGGGTGGTCCCTGTCTGTCCGCCCTCCCTCACCCCCCCATCCCTCCTGCCCTGCTGTGTGTGCTGGACAGAGGGGGAAGGTGGGGAGGGGCTCACGCCCATGGACCACTTCACTGGGCTCCCTTGTTGCTGGCTTCCGCTGGCTGCCCCGTGCCCAGTGCTGGAAGACAGAGGGCAGGCAGGGGAGGGTGGGGAGAGGCTGCGACCCTCCTGCCACATGGCCCTCCTCTGCAGCTGTAGCTCCTTGGGGGCGACCACAGTGGCAACACCACTCCTTCCCCTGGCCTTCAAGCGCAGGGTGGCAGCAGCTTTCTGCAGTTGCTTGTCCAGTTCCTCGGCTTCCCTTGTGAGTCCCTCTGTCTCTGTTTGCAGTATTCCCTCCGTCCTGTCCCACTCATCCTGCTGGGGCCACTGCCCGAGAGTAGGCCCCCGTGACAGAGTCTGACTGCATCCTCTGAGCAGGAACAGCGTCTCCATGTGGTGGACTCGAGTGCTGATTAATTAAGCTGATTAACCACGTACCAGAGTGGTCAGTTTGGCCCACCCACTGGGCCATCCAGGGTGGGCCTGGCTGTTCGGCTGGACCTAGGACCCCAGCAGGCCTCAGTCCATGTGCTGCTCTGCCCCGTACCCTACAGCGCCACCTCTGCTGTCTCTCTGCCTCCATTCTCTGTCTCAGGTTCCAGGCACACTGAGGCCGTGGACAGATGGGGAAGGTGGGGAGGGGCTCAGAGCTGAGGCCGGCTTCCGACAGCTCAGAGCCCCCTAGGAAGAGGGCTGCCTCTGTTCCATGCCCACTGCTTTCTGTGGGCTTTGCAAAGACAACGCCTGTGTTTTAGCACAGATGTTCTTTAGGTGTCACCAGAATGATTGACGAGGCTTCGGCTCGTCCAGATTATGCACAGGCTGGCCAAGCTCACTGGTCAGCCTGGCTGCACTCACCCTGCCTCTGGGCACCCTTGTGTGGCTCTGAGGTGGTTGGTGAAGTGCACCGGCCCATTGGTCTTGCTGGCTTCCTCTTGCAGGCCAGTCTCCTTCATCACCTGGCCTGGGATCCCTGAGCTCCTCCAAGGACCCAGGAAGCCGGAAGCACTTCTCTTCCCAGCTTCCTGTGCTGTCCTTCCTTGGCTCTTAGCCAAGCCGTCCTTTGAACGTCTAGATGGGAAGCACTTCAGATCTCACCTTGGACATCCTGCTCCTGTTGGGGAGTTATACTCGCAATTTGTTTTTTTGTTTGTATTTTTGGCAATGCTGGGGATTTGACCCAGGGCCTGTGCTTGCTGGGCAGAGGCTCTCTGGTTGAGCCACGGTGCCTCATTACATTGACTGAAGGCTGCTCTTCAACTTTGGGACATTATAGGAGTCCCGGGTTTTCCTGTCATAGCAGGTGTTGAGTGTGGGACTGGCAATTTCAGGCTGATCCCATGTCTGGATAAGGCGGGAGGCCTGTCTGCGTCATCCCATGCCTCCAGATGTCCAAGGCTCCATCCTCTATTCCGGGGAATTTGTGAAACTCCTGGACCATTGGAAAGAGAGCTGAGGAGGAGCCCAGCAGTCTTGAGCCATAGGCGCATGTAGTTGCTGCTGGAGGCCAGGCTCTGTGTCCTTGCTTCCTGATCCCTGTCTCTTCCCTCCCTCCCTTCCTTCTCTCCCTCTTTCATTCCTTCTCCCTTCCTTCCCTCATTATTGTTTATTTGGAGACAGGGTCTCACTGAGTTGCTTAGGGCCTCACTAAGTTGCTGAAGCTGGCCTTGAACTTGCCACCCTCCTGCCTCAGCCTCCCTAGGATTCCAGGTGTGTGCCACGGCCCCGCCTGGTCTCTTCCTCTCCTGTATTGTCCACTGAGGCCCTGTCCTTCTGAGCCGGGCACTCCTCTGTCTCTACCTGAGGGATCTTAGCTGCTCCCCTTCTTTCATTGATTCCTGGGGTGTCACTTAACAGGGGAAGAATCTGTCTTTCAGAAAACTGCCCCTGAAGCGGTGCCCCACTCAGCAGGTGTCCAGGAGCTGGACTGGACAGCCAGGGAGCCCATGGGCCTGTGTCTGCTGTGGTCCAGGCTGACAGGTACCATGGTGGACAGGAGACCTGCTCAGCCCTTAGCCAGACTTCCCCAGGAGTGGGCAGAGGGCCTCTGCTCATGGACAAAGCCACCCCCATCTTGCTTCTTACCTTTCATGCTGCTGGGCAGACCAGGGTGCTCTGAGATCCTCCAGGAGTGGCTGGTGGCCATGGCTGAGGGAGACAGAGACTCTCTCTAGGGAGTAAATGCTTCTGTTACCAAGGAGACAAAAATGTGTTGGGCAAACTGGAGACTCGGCCCAGCCAACCCCAGGGGGCAGAGGTGCCCCTCTGGCGTGTTCAGGGAACAGGGAGCTGGGAGCGTTTGGGGAAGGCCACCAGTGCTGCCACGTTCACTGTCGAGTGCTGCTTGCTTTATTTCTCCATTGCTTGCTATTTCTTTTCACTAGAACAGAAACACCAGAAGAGCTCATCATGATGCAGGGCTGAGAACAGGGCTTGGCACCCAGGGATGCTCACAAGACCTTACTGAACACCCGATGAGGGACCTCTGGGCCAGAATCCAGAGACCCGCCAGGAGCGTGAGTCTGGAACTGATGGGATGAGAGGCGCGTGCAGGCACGGGTGGCTCTAGCCTCCTTGGTGTCTTCCTGGGCACCCTGACCTTGATGTTCTGGGATCGTTCAACTTCCAATGTCTAGTTCCCATCAGAAGCTCACACATCTCAGACCATGCGCTGTCCTTCTGAGGGCAGCAGGTGCGGGCCCCAGACGCCCGCATCTCTCATTAGGGCGAGTCCACCGGCCCGCATCAGAGGGAGCAAATGATCGCCTTAAGACTGAGGCGTCTCTGACTTAGCTTTGTAGGGGGACCTGGGAGGTGGGAGATGAGCAGGACTCACCCTCTGCTTGGATGTCAGGCTGAGTCGGACCCTCCCCACCATGGGCTTGGTCACGCTGGTGGCGAGTGTGTGGGGGACACTTGCTCGTGATGCCAAAGTTCAGCTGGCGAGAGGCTGTCCACGGCCACAGGCCCCTCATTAGCTCAGCCTGGCTCAGCTGCCCCACCAGGTGGCACCTGTCCTTCTGTTGTTTGAGGCCAATTAATGGTCTTCCTGCTCCCAGGAGCTGACCTGGTGCCGACTCTCATCCGGATCTCATCACAATGGCATCATTTTGTTCCTTGAGGACACAAACCAACGGGCACATTTGTGAAAATGAGACTAATGTGGGGTGAGCACTGGACAAACCCCAGGTGCAGGCGCCCAATCCTGTGGGAGCTCCTTGTCCCTGCCTGGGAGCCCGGGGAACAGCTGCGGGAGCCGTGGACACAGGGCCTTTTCCTGTCCTGGAACATCTCATTTTTGCATCCTTTGTCTAGGTAGCCCTGGGAGACAAAGGGAAAATGTCCCCGTTGTGATCACTGTTTCCTATGATTTCAAGCATGAACCTGGCTCAGCCTTGCTCCTGGGGACCAGATTAGTCCCTCCTGATCATAGTGGGGCAGAGAGGAAGGGACCCATCTGACGTAAGGCATCTCAGGAGGGCTTGGGTTGACCTCATCAGCCAAGAGGAAATGAGGTCACACACACAGGGGTTTCCAGTGGAGGTTGACTTAAGACCTAATTACTGGAGAAAGATTACTGGCCTATGAGAAAGATTTTGAGGCTGTTGTAATTAATACAATGGCCAAGTAGAAGATGTGAAGGAATCCTTGGGTTTTAATTACTTGGTGCCAGGAGAATTCCTGTGTTCCTGAGGAGAGCCCCACCAGGGAGTTGGGCACACTCTGGGACGGCAGGAGCCTGCAGATCCCTGCTATTGACTTTCTGCCCGGCTGACATTTATTGAGAAGCCGCCAGGTAAATGGAAGGTTACAAGAATAGTCATCTGATTTTTGACCCAAATGGCATTCAGAATGTCAGTCTATTTGCGGGCTTCTCTCAACGCCACTGAATTTCAAGGGTAATGAGGTCAAAGATTCTCTTTTTTAATATCCTAGGCCATCTGTCCATCTCCTTCTCTCTTTTATCTTTAAAAAATAATTTTCTATGATTCGAAGGTGCTCTGAGTTCCGGGCTGATGGACCAACGGGAGATGCCCACTCCCCAGGGAAAGCTGCTCGCCGCAGCCCATGGCGAGACCCAGAGCCCCTCACCCTGGCTCACCCCTGAACTGGGGCCTCGGCGCCGGCCTCTGCAGCCCCAGCTCTGGGCCTCCTGCCTGGCAGTGCAGACGGCGACCTGAGCCATGGGGGGAAAGCAGACTCAGGCTCGAAGGCTCGAAGGAGCCTTTTCAGACTCATCCCAGTCACAAGGAGGGTCCAAAGGGCTGTGAGAATAGGCTGCGCATTGTGTGTACGTGTGTGCACATGTGTGTGTGTGCACATGTGCGTGTGTGTGCATGTGTGTACACACGTGTGTGAGTGTGTGTGTGTGTGTGTGTGTTCCTGCTTCATGACTCAGAGACTGAGGGGTGCAGGCCCCCCGCAGGGAAGCTGGGACTCAGAAAATTGAGTCTTACTGGCTTGAAGAAATGGAGGCAGAGTTGGGGATGACAGTGGCTATGGGAAAGTGAGGGGCTAATCCTGGAGAAGGAAGAGCCTTTAGCAAGGAGCCTCAAATCCCGTGTATAATCTGCCCAAATCTGTGGTTGACCCTCTGAAGGCTCCAAGAAGCTCAGATTAATCACGTCTTTAACCAAAAATCAACAGCACGATTCTTCAGAGATGTGTAACTGAACCCAGAGCCTCTACTAGGCATCGTCCACGTTGTCTGCAATGATCAGAAACAAGAAAATGAGACCACAGAGCAGAGGAAAACCTCAGTGGAGGTGCATAAGATCATCAAACGCGCATCATGAACAGTTTAACCATGGACATTAAGGAGAATAGCCTGCTATGGTTTGGAAGTGGTGGCCCCCCAGTGTGGCGAGGTTAAGAGGTGGCCCCTTTGAGAGGTGGGGCCTGGGGGAGTCACTGGGTCACTGGCAGTGTGCCCTGGAAAGCGATTACAATGGTTTGCATGGGACCCTGGTTAGTTCTCATAAGAAGGTTGTCAGAAAAGCATGAGGCTGGTCCTGGAATCCTCTGGCTTCCTTCTCTCCACGTGATCTCTCTAGAACAGGAGCTTCCGCTCCTGGGATCCCCTCCGCATGAGGTCCCCACCAGAGACCTAATGGATGGGACCACCTTTTCTTTAAACTTCCTAGCTGAGCCAAATAAACCTTTCTTCTTCAGCAGCCTCATTTCTTTTGTTATAGCAACAAACAACAGACTAGTACAATGGATAGAAATGGAGAAACAGAAACTATAAAAAGAATAAATTTTAAATTCTAGCTTGGAACTACATAAACTATGCAATAAACACATTTTACTAGGTGCCTTCCCAGAAGATTAGAGATGATGGAGGGGAAAAGTCAGTGTACTGGAAGATAGACGCATGGAATGATCCAAGAGAAGGGAAAAACTGGAAAACATGTATCAGGGTCCTGTGGGACAGCAACGGGGCCTCCATGTGGAGCTGGAGTTGGAGGAGAGGAGAGAGAAAAGGGGGCAGAAGAGACACCTGAGGAAATAATGGCTGACTTCCAACTCTGTGAAGGACCTGCTGGCCACTGGACCCTGCAAGCCCACTTCTAGAGAATTGGAAACAAATGTCCTGTCAAGGGGCAGATGATGCTCACAGCAGCCTTCGAAGCTGGCCAGAGCTGAAAAGAGCCCCGACGTCCGTGGGCTGGTGAGTGGACAGTGCTGTGCCTCGTCCACACAGCAAAGTCCAGCCCCATTGTGAGCAGGGACCCGCCACCCAGGGCCAGGACAGGCCTCCTGTTGTGTGGTGATAGAAGCAGCATGTCAGGCGCCTCCAGGGTCCAGGAATACTGGAAATGGCAAAACTGGAGCTGGGTAAAGTCGATGAATGGCGGCTGGAGACTGGGAGGGTGGCAAGTGCATCCTCTGCAAGGGCATGCGGGCATCGTTCAGGGTCGTGGGAACATTCCAGGTCTTGACGGTGGTGACAATTACATGATTCTGCATTTGTCAAAACTCCTCTTCTTAAAATAGATGAATGTTAACATATGGATATTATATTTCAAGATAATGTGTTTATATATTATGATTGTTTGCTATGCAACTGTCTTGCATGGACTTCAATTTTTGAAATTAAAAAGAAACTTATCAAACATTAGTCAATGTCAAAACTACTAAACTCCAGCTCAGTGCACACGGAGGGCTTGGGAGCTAAATGAGAAGTCATCTCGGCTTCCTCCCCAGGGAAATGGCTTCAGCTGACTTCCAGGATTCCCGTAGCCTGACCCTCATAACTGAGGCGTAACTATTTCAAAGATGGAGCATGGGGTGCACCCTCTTCCTGAGGTTTAGTATTGAATATTTTAATATCAGTTCCCCAGGAGCAATGAATTCCAAGTGAGACCGGAGCTCAATCTTACCTTTGGGTTTTTGAGATTCCAGCATACAACAGCTTTGCCATTTCAGACTTTTCCAGAGTGAAGGGAAACTCTTTTGCAGAAAAATTCCCAAACAAAAGTTTACCCCAGGCGCTGGGGTTGTGGCTCAGCGGTCGAGCGCTCACCTAGCATGTGCAAGGCACTGGGTTCAACCCTCAGTACCGCATAAAAATATTAAAATAAAGGGTATTGTGTCCAACTACAACTAAAAAAATATATTTTTAAAAAAGAAAGTAACCCCCAGCTGTTCTGGAGGGGAATGTCTAAGAGCAGGAGGGGGATGATGCATGGACGGCCAGGCTTGGGCAGGAGTGGGGCCTCACACACGAGGACATCCTTGCACATGCCCTGAGGAAGATGAAGAGGTGTCTGTTGAGGTGTCATCACTCCAGGTTGGCAGCTCACTCGAGCATTCGCCCATCCCTTCATGATCTTTTCATAGGGTGCCCTCTGTGGCTCAGGTACTTTTCTGGGTGCTGGAGGTATCGCAGTGATTATGCAGGACAAAGCACTACCCTCATTGAGCTTCCCGCCAGGCATGAATCGCCCACCCAAAGGCAAGTGCACACAGTGTGTCCTCTGGTGTTAGCGGAGGGGTGGGGGACTCCAGTGTACGTGATGGCCCTTTAGCTGCTTTATCAGAGAAGACCCCTCCTTACAAGGCAACCTTTGACCAAGCCCTGAAGGTCCGGGAGTGAGTGGCTGGTGAGCAGCCTGGGTGGCCCAGGTGGAGGTGTGGGCTGGTTTAGAGGCCACAGGGCAATGCACACCTGGGGCTCCAGCAACAGCAAGGGCAGGTGTGGCTGGGGCAGAATGAGCAGGAGACTCTGGGGTCAGGGGCCAGGCTGTGCAGGGCCTCGCACAGAACCCTGTCTAAGGACCTGGCTCTTGTGGGAAGGAGCTGAGAACAGGAGAATGGAAAGCCCTGACTTATGTCCTACCAGGAGTGTTCAACTGAGCACAGTGTAGAAAATAGAGTGCAGGGGCGGTGGCGAGGGAGGGCGCAGAGAGCCTCTTCAGGAAGTTATTGCAATAACCAGGATTCGACGGGGATAATGACTGGTACTGGCAGGAAGTCATAGCCGAGGTGAGAGTGAAGATAATTTTAAAACACATATCTCCAAAGCAGAATGACAGGCTCTCTGGACACATTGGATGTGGCTTTGGAGGAGGGACAGGGTTCAGCACACCCAGAGATTGACCTGAGTGACAAGAAGGATGGACACAGAGGCCCTGAATGGTGATGAGGAAGACTGCAGTCAACTTCCAGCTCCAGCCCTTTGTCTGAGAGCAGCAAACACCCCAGGAGGTGCCGTCAGAGTCTGTCCCAATAGATGTGGCTCTAGGTGAAGCCGAGCCTCCTGATCTAGTGTTCCTGGGCAGCTCATCTTGGACCTGATCTTTGTAGGTCAGCAAGGAACAAAGCCCTGGTCATAACTGGCACAGTCTTCTTCAGGGACAGCCCAGGGAAATTCTTTGGGCATGATGTTGCTCCGTCTCCCAGCAGGGAAAGCACCAGGGCTCAACATGAATTGGTGGTGAGAGCAGTCATAGCTGCCAAAGTGCCCTAGTGACCAGGCCAGGCTGCAGGGGCTGGACTTACAGGCACCTCCCATGGCCACCTGGAGGGGCCCAGGGAATCAACATGCACAGGGCATGACCCCAGGACCCTGGTCTTGCTAGCCGCTGCTCTCACTTGGGGGAGACAAACTGCCTGTCAGGTTTGGAGAAAATCCTGCTAATGAGGCCCACCCCGCACAGCCTCAGAGTGGCCCTGGGCAGCACAGCACAGAGTGGCCAGGGCTTATGACTTTGCTCTTCCCTTTCCCCATCTGTGGATGTAACTGAGTGGGGCTGGGGAGGCAGTGGTCCCTCAGTAAATGTGCAAATCAGTGGGAGAGAACTGGCTTCTGAGGGTCTCCAGGGCACACCTGGAGCCAGAGGCGTGGTGGGTGAGTGCCACTCTCCTGGCAGTGTGGCCTTGCCTCCTGTGCCCTAGGCAGGAGCTAGGCTCACCTACCCCCCCCCCCCCCCCGGGCATGCAGGAGAGTGACCTTTTCTGGGCCTGCCACAGGCTGGCCAAGTGACTGCCTGTGATGTCCCCTCCTAGCCAGATCATTCCACCATTCCATCCTCAGTGAGCAGAGGGCCAGGGCTCTCCTTTACCTGGAGTCAGAAATCCAAACTCTAGATGCAGAACCGAGTGCCTAATGGCACCACCTGTGTCAAATAAGGCAAAGAGTCACCCTCACTCCAGCTTGCAGGTGCAGAGGAGGTCTCTGGTCGATCCCTGGGGAACTGATAACTTTGGTTGTCCGAGGGCAGTAGCGTAGGTTGTTGGGGTCCGCAGAGCAGCAGGGGAGGAACATTTTCATGGTTCTCTTTCACCTTCTGAATCCTGGGAATGCATCATTTGTTTAAAAATTAGCATTTTGTTATAAATCAAAATCCGGTTCCCAGCTCTGCTCTCAGGCGAAATGCTGAATGTTTCCCCTGGGATCTGCACGGAGTTAACAAGATCCGATGCTTGTCCACTTGCTTATGTCCCCTGTCTGCCACTTCACTTCTCACATTGGTCAGCACGGGCTTGTTTTTCCTCTCCAAGGACATGGAAATAGAAATTGATCCCTGGGAGCAATCCATTGGGCATTTTATATAACAAGAGATTCTCCCCAGGCCCGTAGTAGGAAAATAGGAAGAAACAGAGAGAGGGAGGGAGGGAGGGAGAGAGAAAGAAACTTGTATCAGGAACTTGGGGTAAGATGGTCCTGAGCCGTCATATCTTGGAAGGGTTTGGGATGTTGTCAGAAAGATAGCGACAGAGGAAAAAAAATAATTGTGGCAATTGTCTTAGCTGTCTCCGGGCTTGTCACGGTGATGCTGATAAAATCAAATAAGCTGGAAGCGGGTGAATTGTTAGTGTGAGAAATCGCCGTGGGTCTGGCAGCTCAGGAAGCAGCAGTGCCCAAAGTGTTTGCTCATTACCAGGATTTATTGTTTTCAGCTCTGGGAAAATGTTGGTAAGCAGAAATGGAGCCGCTCACCCCAGTTTGCCAGGTACTTAAAATTTTTTTTAAAATGGAACAAGACAAGGACGACATCCTTTTCCTGGGGTCTGGAAGTGGGTCAACGGGAGCTGACGTGCTGGGGCTGATCCAGGAGGTCCACGGAGGGTTGTGGGGCGTGCGTGTACACAAGAGCCTGCTTGAGATTGAAGCAAAACCAGAATAAATCGAGCAAGAGGAAGCCGAGGATGATAACATTCTATTTTAAGGAAGATATTTCTTGATGAGAGAAAAGGGTAGAAAATAATCTCATGGCAGCGCTCCTGTGCCCACTCCCGGCTGGCTTTATTTTCTTCAATTTTCAAAAGGAATGTGTGTCACAGAGATCACTGGAGCCTTTATGTCACTCTTCCTGATCTCACTTCTCCCTCCTTTCTCTGAGGAAGATGTTATAATCACCTTGAATGTTTTAGATTTTAATATAAACTGTGGAAGGTTGCTGCATGTGTTCACCACTGGATGAAAATAATCACAACATGCATGTCCTTTTCACAAATTCATCCTCCTCTCATTTTTTTCTACATTAAAAAATTGAACTGTAATTAACATGTCACAAAATCCATCATTTTAAAGAGTCAGGGGTTTTTAGTGTGTTCATAAATCTGTTGGAGTCGTCCCCTCTGTGTGGTCCAGAACCCTGTTATCACCTCTCCCCTCCCAGCAGTCAGCCATCCTCTGTCCCCTAGCTGCCCCAGGCCTTGGCAGACGCCAGTCTATTTCCTGCCTTTACAGATTGGCCAATCCTGGACATTTGGACATTTCATGTGGTCTTTTGTGACTGACTTCTTTCATGTAATAAGCTGTTTTCAGGGTTTGCGGGCACAACAGCCCTTGCCACTACTTTATTCCTCTTATGGTCGCTGATACGCCTTCATCTGGCAGCACTACGCTCTGTCTCCACCCATCACTTGATGAGCACTGGTGCTGTTTTTACCTCCTGGCCATCATGGACAATGCCCCCCAGGAGCATCCGTGCACCAGGCTTATGTAGATGAATGTCTTAATGTCACTTGGGGATGTAGCTAGAAGAGAAATGGCTGAGTCCTAGGGCAACACTGTGTTCAGTTCTTTTTGAGGAATGGCCAGGATGTTTTCCACGTCAGCTGCACCCTGTTACCTTGCTCTTCACAATGGGAGGCTTCCAGGCGTCTCCCACCCTTGCCAAGTTCTCATTTCCCTGTCTTTCAATTAGAGACATCCTAATGGTGTCACACGTCATTCTGGTCTTCATTTGCATTTTCTTAGTGGATAATAAGGTTGAGTGTCAAAATAAATCTATTTAAATACTTTGCCCAATTTTACTTGGGATAGTTTTCTTTGTCTTGTTGAGTCTTAAGCATCCTTTATATTTGGGATAACTGTCCTTTGTCAGTGACAGGATTGCAAAGTTTCCCCTCATTCTATGGGTTGTCATTTCACTTGGCTGACAGCTCCCTCTGAAGTACCAGGGCTTCCCATTTTGATGAAGTTTGATTTCCTGTCTCTCCCATCTGTGTTCATGCTTTTGATTTCCTATCTAAGAAATGGTTGCCTAAGTCAAGGTCACAAAGATTATTGCCTATGTTTTCTTTCAAAAGTTTTTATCATTTTTCTCCAACCTCGAGGAGGCATTTCACCTGCTCTCTGATGCCTTTGCAGGTGTGTGATGCAGGGTCCAGAGCCGTGCTTTTCTTGTGTGAATGTTCAACGGTCCCAACACCATCTGTAGAAAAGGCCAGTCTTGTCCCTAGTGAGTTGTCTTGGCATCCTGTCAAAGAGCAATTGATCAGAAATGTAAGGGTTTATTAAATTATTTTCCATTTATTTATTTGTTTGTTCTTATGCTAGTACCAAGCTTTCTCGAATTCTGTGTCTTTGTAGTAAAGATTGAAATTGGGAAGTATGAGTCCTCTAACATTGTTTTTCTCTTCGAAAAATAGTTTTAGCTACTCTGAGCCACTTGAATTAGCATATGGATTTTGGGATCAACTTGTAATTAATGCATAAAAGGCACTTCAAGGTTGTGTTGAATTTGATCAATTTGGAGATTTACTATGTTAATACCATTAAGTCATCTAATTCATGAACATAGGACACCTTTTAAAATTTATTTAGGATTGATTTAGTCTTTTAAAAATTATTTTAGCAGCATTTTGTAGTTTTAAGTATACAAGTCTTAAACTTACATTGTTAAATTTATCCCCAGGTATTTTATTTTTCTTGATATGGTAATTGGAATTGTTTTATTAAGTTTAAGTTTATAGCGAGATTATTCATCATCAGTATATAGAAATGCAATTAATTTATGTATATTGGTCTTCTATGACCATGTTGAAATTAATTTTTGATTCTGATTTTTTTTTAATGTGTATGTGGGTTTCTTAGAATTTTCCATATGAATGTTGCATGGCCTGTGAATGAGGAGAGTGTCACCTTGTCTGTCCCTCCCAATCTTGACACCTTTTGTTTCTGTTTCTTGCCCAGTGGTCCTGCGAGGAACTTAGTGAGATGTTGAGCAGAAGTGAGAAGAGACGTCTTTGTCATGTTCCCAACATTGGGCAGAAACCTTCTGGCATTTGCCATTAGGTTTCATGAGCTCTGAATTTCTCCCAGGTGCTCTCCTCAGGCTAATGATCTTCCTGCCTTTTCTATTTTGTTGAGTGTCTTTAATATATAAGTGAACTAGGGCTTGTCGAATACTTGCTGCCTCAAGGTGGTCTATTTTAATAACATGGAACATTACATGGATTCATTTTCATGTGTCGTACTGATTTTGCATTCTTACAATAAATTACACTAGGTCACGTGTAGAATTATTTCTGTATGTTGATGGATTCATCTGGCTAGTGTTTTATTGAGAATTTTACATCTATATTCATAAAAGATATTGGTGCATAATTTTCTTTATCTTTATATGGTTTTCTATCAGGGCAATGCTGGCCTCACAACGTGAGTTGGGGAGTGTTCCTTGATGCTCTTCAGGGGTGAGGAGAGATTCTGTGAAGGATCCATGATGATTCTGTGTTGAATGCTTGGTAGATTTCATCCATGAAGCCAGCTGGCTCTGGATTTTTCTTTGTAGTCAGGTTTTGTCTACGAATCCACTTTCTTTATTTTCCAACAAATAAATGTTTGATTATGTAATTTCAGAGCGGTCTTGTCCCTGTAGGATGTCCCCTGTTCTGTCCAGGTTATCTGCTGTGTAGGCCCAGAGTTATGCAGAGGGTTCCCTGTGGGCCTTTTTATTTCCTTACAGTCTGTGGTGACGTCCTGCTCTCCTCCTCATTATAGCAGTTTCTCTTCTCTCCCTTTTTCTAGGTCAGTCTAGCCAGAGGTCTGCTGATTCCTTCATCTGTTCAAGAAGCCAACTTGAGGTTCTCCTGACTTTCTCTGCTTCTCTCTGTTCTCTATTTCACGCATCTCCACTATCGTCTCTATACTGTCTCCTGAGTCTGGTTTCACTAATTCCTTGTGGTGGAGGGTTAGGTTATTGATTTGAGAAATTTCTCCTCTTTAAAAAAAAATATAAACTTAAGTAGCTCTAAACTTACCACAAAGCACTGATTCACTGCATTCCACAAATTTTATATGTTTTGCTTTCGCATTGGTATTTACTAATTTCTGGTGCTTTCTTCTTTAACTCATTGGTTACCTAGAAGGGTTTAATGCTCCCATATTTATGACTTTCCTAACTTTCTTTTGTTATTGATTTTTAGTTTTATTCCATTGTGGTGGGATATCACATACTGTCTGATCTCAACTCTTTCAATTTGTCGAGGCTGGTTTTGTGGCCTAATTTATGCTCAGTCATGAAGAACAGTCCCTGATCACTTGAAAGGCAGAGGCCCTTGCCATTGCTGAGTGGATGTTCTGTAGATGTTTTTCGGGTTTAGCTTGGTTTATACTGTGGTTCATTTCACCTTGTTGATGTTCTCCCAGTTGTCTTAACCATTCTTGAAGGTAATGCATTGAAGCCTCCAAGTATTATTGTTGAATTTTCCATTTATCTCTTGTTTGTTTCTGGTTTATATATTTGGGTGTTCTATTGTTAGATACATATATGCCTATAATTATTATATTTTCTTAATGAACTTATCATTATAAAATATCTGTCTTTGTCAATAGTAATAACTCTTGTCTTAAAGTCCATTTTTTTCTGATATTTGTATAGTGACTCAGCCCTATTTTTGTTAGTTTGGCTGGTATTTTTTTCCTATTATTTTATTTTCAACTTAACATGTGTCTTTGAATTTGAGGTATGAATCTATCTATTGGCTGGAGCATTTTTAAAAAAATCCATTTTGCTCATCTCTGTGTTTTGTTTGGAGTGTTTAATCCATTAACATGTAATGTAATTACTGATAACATGGTTTATGCCTTCCTTTTTGCTATTTTTCTATGTTTTATGTCTTTTCTTCCTCTATTTCTCTACTAATGCCTTCTTTTCTGACAAATATTTTCAAGTTTATAAATTTAATCTCCTAGTGTTGCCTTTTTTAAATGCGTTTTGGGGGGGGGGTATTTGGCCGAGGGGTCAAAGTCCACATCTTACTTTATAGCAGTCCATTATGGTCTACTTGCAACTGAATTCCAGTAGTATGCAAAGCTTTTGTCCTATGTAGCACTGTTTTCCCCTCTTCTTTTGTGCTGTTGTTGTCTGACAAATTATCTTACTATGTTATATGATCATCATCATGGATTTATCATTAGAGCTTTATGCAGTTGTCTTTTATTTTTTTAATAAATTAAATTATTTATTTATTCTAATTTGTTATACATGATGGTAGAATGCAATTCACTTCATACTACACATATAAAGCACAATTTTTCAAGTGATTAACTGTACACAGATATTTTCACACCGTTCGTGTCTCCATGAATGTACTTAGGATAATGGTATCTAACTCACTACACCATCATTCCTACCCCTTTGCTTTCACTCTTCCGCTCCCTCCCCTTTGCCCTATGTACAGTTCCTCCATTCCTCCCATGCTCCCATCACCCAACATTATGAGTCAGCATCCTCATATCAAAGAAAACATTCGGCCTTTGGTTTTTTGGGATTGGCTTCCTTCACGTAGAATTATATTCTCCAACTCCATACATTTACCTGCAAATGCCATGGATTTTATTCTCTTTTAATGCTGAGTAATGTTCCATATATCAAAATTTCCCTATCCATTTATCTACTGAAGGATATTTGGGTTGGTTCCAAATTTAGCTATTGTGAATTGTGCTGCTATAAACATTGATGTGGCTGTGTCCCTGTAGTATGTTGCTTTTAAGTCCTTTGGGTATAGACCAAGGAGTGGGATAGCTGGGTCAAATGGTGGTTCCTTTCCAAGGAATCTCCATACTGCTTTCCAGAGTGGTTGTATGAATGTATGAATGTATGAATGAATGTATGAATGTTCCTTTTTACCTATGTTCTCGCCAACACTTATTGTTGTTTGTATTCTTGATGGCTGCCATTCTGACTGGAGTGAGATGAAATCTTAGAGTAAATCCAGCTACTTTGCTGAATTCATTTATTAGTTCTAGGAGATTTCTGGGGAATGTTTTGGGTCTTCTAGGTTTTGATTTGCATTTCTCTAATAACTAGAGATGTTGAACATGCTTTCATGTTTGTTGATTGATTGTTTATCCTCTTCTGAGAAGTGTCTGTTCAGTTCCTTAGCCCATTTATTGATAGGGTTATTTGATTTTTGGTGTTAAGGTTTTGAGTTCTTTATATATACTAGAGATTAATGCTCTATCTGATGTGCTTGTGGTAAAGATTTGCTCCCATTCTGTAGGCTCTCTATTCACCTCACTGATCATTTCTTTTGCTGAGAAGAAGCTTTTTAGTTTGAATCCATCCCATCTATTGATTCTTGGTTTTTATTCTTGCACTATAGGAGTCTTATTAAGATGGGGGGGGGAGCTAATCTAATATGATAAAGATTGGGCCTACTTTTACTTCCATTAGGCACAAGGTTTAATTCATAGGTCACTGATTTACTTTGAGTTGAGTTTTGTATATGGTGAGAGATAGAGGTTTAATTTCATTTTGTTATATGTGGATTTCCAGTTTTTCCAGCACCATTTGTTGAAGAGGCTATCTTTTCTCCAATGTACATTTTTGGTACCTTTGTTTAATATAAGATAACTGTAGTTATGTGGGTTAGACTGTATTCTGTACCATTGGTCTACGGGTCTATTTTGATGCCAATACCATGCTGTTTTTGTTACTATTGCTGTTAGTATAGTTTAAGGTCTGGAATAGTAATGCCACCAGCTTCACTCTTTTTGCTAAGGATTGCTTTGATTATTCTGGGTCTCTTATTTTTCCAGATGAACTTCATGATTGCTTTTTCTATTTCTATAAGGAATGTCATTGGGATTTTGATTGGGATTTCATTGAATTTGTATATTGCTTTTGATAGTACAGTCAATTTGACAATATTAATTCTGCCTGTCCAAGAAAAAGGTAGATCTTCCCATCTTCTAAGGTCTTCTTTAATTTCTTTCTTCAGCATGTTGTAGTCTTCATTATAGAGGTCTTTCACCTCTTTTGTTAACTTTATTCCCAAGTATTTTTTCTTGAGGCTATTGTAAATGGGGTGATTTTCCTAGTTTCTCTTTCAGTGGATTTGTCACTGATATTCAGAAATGCCTCTGATTTATGGGTGTTGATTTTATATCCAGCTACTTTGCTGAATTCATTTATTAGTTCTAGGAGACTTCTGGTGGAATGTTTTGGGTCTTCTAGGTATAGAATCAATTTGTCTGCAAGTAGTGATAATTTGAGTTGTTCTTTTCCTATCTGTAGCTCTTTAATTTCTTTTGTCTGTCTGATTGCACTAGCTAGAATTTCAAGAATTACGTTAATAGAAGTGATGTAAAAATTTTTGATAAAATTCTGACAAATCAAATACAAAAACATATCAAAAAGATAGAACACCATGATCAAGTGGGGTCCATCCCAGGGATGCAAGGTTGGTCAACATATGGAAATCAATGAATGTAATTCATCATATCAGTAGACTCAAAGATAAAAATCACATGATCATCTCAATAGATGCTGAGAAAGCATTTGATAAAATACAGCATCCCTTCGTGTTCAAATCTCTAGAAAAACCAGGGATAACAGGACCATACCTCAAACATTGTAAAGGCCATCTATGCTAAGCCCCAGGCCAACATCATTCTAAATGGAGAAAAATTGAAAGCGTTCCCTCTGAAAACTAGAACAAGACAGGGATGCATTTGTCTTTTAAATGAGCTAGTAGAAAAAAAGTTATTCTGAAAATTCATACTCTCTTTTATATTAAACTGTAAGGCCAACTATATTGGTACACCTTATTTCTTTGTATATAATGGATTTACTGTGTAGAGTCCTTTCAATTCAGCTGGAAGAAATACTTTTAGTATTTCTTGTGAGGAATGTCTTGTAGCAATGATTTCTAACTTTTTTTTTTAATCTAGGAATGTCTTAGTTTCATCTTCAGTTTTGATGGATAGTTTTGTTGGACATGGAATTCTTGTCCTTCCCTCCCATCCCCTCATTCCTTCCTTTTTGTCTGTCTTTATCTATTTTTTTTCAGCATATTGAATATAATATGCCATCCAACCACCTTCTGGCCTCATGGTTTCTGATGAGAAATCAGCCATCAGTCTTACTGATGCTGCCTTTACTTGATTTGTATCTTTTCTTCTGCTTCTTTAAAGATTCCCTTCATATTTTCAGCTTTTGGAATTTTAACTATGATGCATCTTGGCATATATCTCTCCTGAGTTTATCCTATGTACAATTGTTGGATATGAAAGTTAATGTTTTTTCCTCATAAAATTAGGGAAAGTTGTTTTTCAAATAGCCTTTTCCCCCACTGATTTCTCTATTCCCTGTTCCTTTAGGACCCCGGTTATGTGCGTATTCATTCTCTGGTCTCTTGGACTTTGTTCATTTCTTCTCTTTTGTTTTCTTTCTCTTATTTATTTTGAATAATCATTACTGACTTATCTTGGAGTTGGCTGATATTTTTCTTCAGCCTAGGCAAAAGTTTTGCTTAACTCCTATAGTGAATTTGATATTTTAGTTGTTCTTATTTTCAGCTTTGGATTTTACATCTGATTCTTTCTGTATAATCTCTATCCCACTGGTCTTTCCCATTCAGTGAGACATTGCTCTCAATGTTTTTCCTTAGTTCTTTAGACAGTTTCCTTTGGTTCTTTTTATATGTTCAAATATCTTTAAAGAATCATTCACTAAGAATGACACCTGCCATTTCTAAGGGACAATTCCTATTAAATACTCTTTCCCCCTCTCTATGTGTTTCATAATTCTTAATTATTTTTACATGTCCTATGTTTTTGCTGGAAATTGGAATTTTAATAAAATAATGTGCAACTCAGGGAAATCAGATTACTTTCCTCTTCTAGAGTTTTTTTTTTTTTGGTAGTTAGTACCATTTATTTTTTAAAAAAATATTTAAAAATTTTTCATGAATTTCTTGAGCTGAAGCTGCAGTGTGTGTATTCTTTGACACATGTGGCCCCTGAAATCTCTGTTTAGCTAGCTCATGATTGGCCAATGTGGCCAGCTAATCTCCTGGTCAGCTAATGATTGTCTAGAACTTTCTCTAAGTGCTTTGAGTCAGAAGTCTTCAGGCTTTTGCTGAGAGCGCTGTGTGTTTGGTTTTTGGAAGGAGCACAATGGATATTGGAGACAGTTTGCTCTTCCTCCTCCACTGGATTGATGCTTCCCCTTCCCTGTCCAGTGCCAAAAGACATCCCGTGTGCCTGGGGATCCTCTGAATTCCCACTGAGTTCCTGGTGGGGCCTTCTTTGGGAGCCCTGAGAGCAGGGTTGGGCAGTGGGCAGTACGTTGTGTTGTTCCTTTCCCCCTCCTGTGTCACATGAGGTGGTTGCTTTACTCTCTCTGTGCCACAGTTCTCCTCAGGCGGCTCCTCCTTGGCTTTCACTCAAGCTGATCTCCACCTCTCCCTCGACCTGGACCTGCAGAGGACACTGATGCTCTTCCTGAGGACTATGAGCCTCCACTGAAATCTTCCCCAGTGAGCACATCTTTACCTGTGGTTATGTTTTAGTCAGCCTTTTCACTGCTGTGGCTAAAATATCTGACCACAACAATTTTAGGGAAGGATAAGTTTATTTGGAGGCTCATGGTTTCGGAGGTCTCAACTCAGACACTAGGCTCCATTCTCTGGGCTCGAGGTGAGGCAGAACATCATGGCGGAAGAGTGTAGTGGAGGGAAGCACCTCACATGATGATTAGAGACCAAGAGAGAGAGAGACTCCACCCTCTCCAGATATAAAATATATACCCCATAGCCCTGTCCCCAAGGAACCACTTCCTCCAGCCACACCCCACCCACCTCCCGTTCCCACCCAGTTAATCCCATCAGGGATTAATTCACTGATTAGGCTAGGGCTAGAACCCAATCATTTCTCCTAAAACCTGTTTGCATTGTCTCACACGTGAGCTTTTGGGGGACACCTCACATCTAAACCATAACAGGTCATTAGACTATGGATTTAGGTACAAGATCATGGGTATGCAGTAAAGAGATATGCTAATGATTGGGTTGGCATTTGATGAGAGAGGGCATTTCTAATTAAATCTAGCTTTCAGAAAACAGGATTTAACTTGAAAGAGGTATTTCATGGAACCCAAGGAGCTACCATGGGAATCTGCCAGAAGCTCTGGGATGGTCTATTCCTTTCTGTCCCTCTTTTCACTCTGACCTAGGTTTTCAGGTCTCACCTACCTGGCAGAAGAGGTCACCTCATGGCTGCCTAGAGTTTATATTTTTCTTTGAAAAAGCAGCCAAAACCAAGTTTGGAATATGCTAGTTGGACTTTCTCATTCCCAAGAGCTGTCCCTCATCCAGGTGAGGTCATGGTTGACTGCTGAGTCCAAAGCCAGGGCAGAGAAAGGGGTCTCAGGATAAGACTGGGCCACGTCCTGCCCAGTGGATGCACAGGAAGGGCCTGGGAGATGAATTCTCAATGAACAATCACCTGTGTGCTGGGAACACAGCTCACGAGGTTTCTGCTAGAGGTCAAAACCAGACTGTGTTTTCTCTAAGGCCACAATGTCTCTAGGGACTTAGGGATTTGACACATGAGCAAAGTTATTCAGGCTGTTGGAGAGCTTCAGTGCCGTGGCAGTGGCCAGCACTCTGCTACCTTGCTGGCCGTCACCTCTGGGGAGTGGGACAGTGTTATCTGACCTTCGCTCCCTCCCCAAGAAGTCCTGTTATTATTAGTCCTTGGTTGTGGATTCTCCACTTTAAAAAATACTGACAGCTAATTCAAATTGTGTAAAAACGAGGTCATGGAGACAGTTAAGTGAAGCGTGGCTTTGGCCACGGGCAGTTCAGCAAGGCCAAGTGGCAGCTTTGGGGTTTCTGCTTATCCTTCCCCTCTGCCAGCCATGCAGCAAGGGGAGCCTGTTCTGTGGACTAGTCCCAGTGGACAGCTGTGGAGTTTTTAAAGGAGACGGACATAGCAATTTGGTGATGTGCTGATGACAACTCAGGGCTCCCGAGTGTTCTCTGCCACCAGTGCCTGGCTCCTCAACCTGCAGCAGCCCTCCAGAGCGTGCCGAGAGGGAGCAGGGCGCCTTGACCATGCCAGTGCGGAGGGAGGGCTGCCTCTAAGGAGTGGCAGGAGGACTCCATGCTGGACTCTGAGAAACCTTCATCAGATCAGCATGAAAACCCAGCGGCTGAGCGCCGGGTGAGGGCCTCTGCTCTGCTGAGGGGCGGGCAGTAGGGCTTGGTCCTTTCCTCCCTGGGAGACCGGAGTTGGTGGGGACTCCGAGAGCAGGAGGGATGTCAGGAGGGGACAGAAGGGGGCCACAAGGGAAGTGAACAGCAGGCTGTATGGCTGCCCTTCCTTAAGCGGCCCAGTCCATGGCAGGTCTGTGTCCTCCTGACACCTGTAGAACAGCCCCTCTGCTGTCACTGGTGCGAGTTCCCCTGAGGCCTCCCAGGGTGCAGCTGCACAGTCCGACTCGCTGATTTGGGCCAGGCAATGTCCTAGGTCCTGGGGAGACATTAGTGGGCAAAACAGGAGAAAAATCATGTGTGTATGTGTGTGTGTGTGTGTGTGTGTGTGTGTGAGAGAGAGAGAGAGAGAGAGAGAGAGAGAGCCGATAGATATCATCAGCTAGTGGCAGTACGTTCAAGGGTAAGGGCTGTGGCAGAGCCGGCCAGGATGGGGTGGGGAGGCAGGGACAGGCCTGGGCAGTTGGCAAGTGGCAGAGGGGGTGGCGTTCTGAGGATGCTCTTTTTTTTTTTACTTAGCACCTTGTGTTCGTGCTGATGGCTTGGGACACATTTTTCCTGTTTTTTTTTTTTTGGCTTAAAATAGATTTACTCATTTATTCAACAAACGTTTGCTGAGGATCTGTTTGGCTTCCATCCATCTTTTAGGTCTCAGCTCAAATGTCAGCTCCTTCCCCGGGCATTCCCTGAGCACCCTTTCCTGTTGTAGTTCATATGCTATTTTAAAATGAAAAATCGTATTTATAAATGGTAATGTTTTAAAATTGAAAATTTCAACCTTAAAAAGTTTTAATTCTTCTATTTTACTTTTATGATAGCCTTTATCAAGGTGCAGACTTGCCTTAGTTTTTAATTTACCTGACTAGTACAGGGGCTCACCTCTTGGCCACCAGTGAGCTCTGGGTGCCTGGCACAGGGGAGCTCCACACGCCACCCTGAAAGGCGAAGGGTGGGGTGCTGAGGGGACTGTGGTGCCAAGCCTGGGCTTTGGTGGCTTCCACTCAGCCGTGGGAGAGGAGCCTCTGTAGGAGAGCCTCAGAGCACTTACCAGCCAGGCAGAAGGACCCACCCCAGGACTCCCCGGCTGTAGCTTCTTGTGTGCAGTGAGTTAAACAACATCTGAAATCCCACAGCTTTCCAAGCACCACGCCGGTCCCACCTGGCACAGTGACGGCACCATGACTGCGTCCTCAGGTGCTCGCTGTCCAGGGAGGGGCGGAGGCTCAGTCTCCAGTGGCCCACAGGTCCTGTCCCTGACATTTGTTCTGTGATTATTGTTCACTGTTTATCTCGCGTTTTCTTCATTTTTAATATTAATGCCCAGAAAGAGGCTCCTAAGAGAGAACAGCTGAGGCCAGAGGCAGCCTCTGTGGTCCCACTTCTAGAAAGACTCCCGGGGGTGGGAAGGACAGCACCACCTTGTCCTGGTGGCTCAGAACCATCTAGAAGTCTGTGGGGGAAAAACAGTCCATGTAAAGACACACTTGCTGGAGGAGTCAAGGCCCCCTAACCCTGTGCCCTCTGCCCTCCTAGGAAGAAATCTGCTGCCCTGGTGAGTGAAGCTGCCAGTGGCTGAATGTGGCCTGGGGACAAGCCACCAGCTCGGGAGCCACGCCTCCCCCTTGACAGGTGGGAGCTGCAGCCACTCTGGCCTAGGGAGGAGGCACCATCCTCGCTGTAGGAGGAATTCCCAGAGGCTGGGATCCCAGAGTGCAGGTCCCTTGGGGAGCAGGCTGCGGGCCAGGGCCAGGGGCACTGCATGCCCACCCAGCACACCCACACTCCCACACGCACGTTCACTCTCACTACCCCCCCACTCATGTACACACTCACATACTCTCTCGTCATTCACTGCACACATACACATTCACCAACCTACCCCCCACACCCACACTCACTCCCACAGACACACCTACACTCACACACACTCACACACCATACCCACACTATACACTCACACGCACTCTCAAACACACACTTTCACACTCACTCACACACACTCACACTGCACACACACCTCTCCACTCCAGGAGAACATGCCTGGTGACGGTCCCTGGCTGAAACTCAGATCTTCATCCCTTAGAGACTGTTGTGCTCATAACTTTGAGCACAAACTTTTGAACCCCAAGACCCTTCTCTGAGTTTGAAAGGCCCCTCAAGAGCAGGTCAGAAGCGGGCTGTTGGACAGTAGGAGCCCTTCTCCCTAGAGGAGGACTTACCAGTGAGTGCGCCAGCCCCCACAGAGCATGTGGCCTCCTTCCTCTGCATTGATGAAAGTACTCTAAAAAATTCTTAATGCTGTGTGAGCACCTTTACACTGATGTGACCAAAATTCCTGATACGAATAATCCAAGGAGGAAAAGTTTGCTTTGGCTCATGGTTTCAGAAGTCTCCATCTGGGGTTGGCTGACTCCATGGCTTTGAGTTGGAGGTGAGGCAGAAAATCATGGTGGAAGGGTGTGGCAGAGGAGAGCAGCCCAGCTAGAAGTCGGGTCAGGGGAAGGAGCCAAGGACAAGACTTCGTCCCCAAGGCACCCCCTGTAGTGACCTGCTTCCCCGACCCATGCCCTACTGCCTTCAGTTTCCACCATCTCCCAGCAGTGCATTCAGATTATGAGTCCATCCAGTGGATTCACTCATGGATGAGGTTAGAGCCCCATGATCCAGTCAGTCCCCCAAGCCCACCTCAGGACATGCTGCACTGGGGACCAAATCTGATCAAAACATGAGCTTTTGGGGAACATTCCAGGTACAACCACGAGACAGATGGAAACAACTGACTGAATCGCTGTTCCACACATCACTGGGCTCCGGCAGCTCCTGGGGCTGGTTCATCTCACAGGCTGGAAAGTCAGGGAGGAGCAGGAACCACCTGAGGTGTGGCAGGGCGACCCTCTCAGGCAGACCCCACCCCTGCCCCAGGAGGCCATTCTCTATATTCACCCAGGACCAGAGAGAAGACTTAGCAGCACCAAATAACAGACCAGACGGAGTTGCCTCCACATCCTCTCCCTGGATTCCACTTCCCCCTTGGCTTCTCTGAGGTCCTGGGAAGGCTGAGAGCCTAGGAGGCGTTGGGAGCAGCCTCCTAGTTCTGGTAAAGACCAGAGAGAAAGTGGAGACTTGATCAGATTTGGTGTAGGAGGAGATGGGACAGGTGGATGGGGGCAGTCCTGTGACCAGAGAGCCTGCAGGCCAGGATGAGGTGGGCAGGGAGGGGGCGGAGCCGTGAGCTGAGCTGCTGGGCTCCTGATTCCTGTGGCCCTTGGCCACCCAGGCCTGGCCCTCTGTCTCTCCTTTCTTAGCCTTTTCACTGTAGATGTCCAGGCAGTGGGCCATGCTCTGTCAACACTGTCATGTGTGGAAGGTGGCAATCATTCCCTTGGTTGACAAAGAGGAATGGGCCATTTATTGTGTCCTTGACATTGTGCTGAGTTATGTGCTTCAAGCTGAACTTTAATATGTGTTTGTTTTCCAGAGTGAATGGCTCCATCTACGAGATCCTGCAAGTGGACTTTGGCATTGACAACAGCAGTGGCTTGGCGGGGGCCCAGCAGATCACCTGGCAGGTGGAGTACCCAGCTGAGGACTCCATGAGCGAGCTGGTGGTCTCCGAGATCTTCGTCAGCCAGACGACCTTTGTGGGCATCGTCCCTCTTGCAATGGTGAGCAGCTGGGGCTTCAAGAGAGGTGTCGCTGAGAAGTTCCCTTTGAGTACTTTGATCACTGCAATGTCACAGAGCAGAGTGTCATCTTCTCTCCCATGCACTTGGTGCATGTTGTTTAAATAAGGAAAATATTCTTAAACTGCATTTCATTTACCTGCTTTCCATAATGGCCCCTGGAAGCTGTTTGGGGTCTACTGTGTAAACCCTTTTTCATTTGTGGAGACTGTGGGATGGTTTCCTGGGGAGCCCTTGTCCTTTATTGTCTCCATCTGTGTGCATGTCAGGACCCAGTGCTGCGCTGAGGGGAGAGGGTTTTATTGAAATGTATGGGGGGGGGAGTGGTGCTGGGGACAGAGCTCTGTGTGCCCAGGAACCAGCCCCTTGTCAATTGGCTTTGCCCTGAGAGTCCCCAGGTGGCCCTGGATTGGCAAACTTTAATGTGCAGATGGACCAAAAGAGCCTTGTTGGGAACTGCCCAGCTGAACTTGGACAGGGTCCCAGAGCCGTTAAACTGCCTGTGGTTTTGCTTCACGGGCCTGTAGGTGGCTGGGTTTACTGTGTTTGGCTGAAACTCTGCTCACACCTAAGGCCCAGGGGCCACACCTGAGGATGGAGTCATGGATGATCTTCCAGTTCTGAAGAGGAGGGTGCTGTGGGCCCGAGGGAGGGCCACGTGCTCCATGCTCTTCTGTCCTGGAAATGAGCATTCTGCACTGAGTTGACCTTCCTGCTGGGGACTCACACACAGGTGGTCTGGGGCAACCTGTGGCTGCTTTGATCATCAGTCACTCAGGTTTGAAACCAGAGTTGAGACAACTGTAGCTGAAAACCCTATTAATTAATTAATCCACAATTAAGGCCCCCGTCTTGAGATGCTGGTGGGTGCCCTTGGCCTGGAGCACCTGCTCCCTGCATCTCCCTGGGTTGGTCCTTTCCTGTACCTTGGCTGTTAGTGAGGCACCTTCCCCGACCACCTGGGCTTTCGCAGCCCTCCGCCCCCTCCCTGCCCTTCTGTTTCCGACCATATCTTCCCATTTTATGGTCCTCACAGACGTTGCCGCTGGCTGATGTTGGAGTTCATCTTGGGACCTTCCCCCTGGAAGGTGGGATCCTGGTCAGTTTCGTCCATCCCTGTCTCCATGACACCTGTAACAATGTGTGGCAGGTTGATGTTTGTTGGATGAATGAATGAACCCTGTGCTTGAATCCAAGAGACTTTGCTAAAAGCACTCCAGCCCTCTTTGGTCAGTGGTGACATTGTCTCTCAATGGGCCACATGACTCAGGGGCTGTGCTGATTGAGATGTCACTCACAGGGTCACTCTCAGGGTGGGGACACAGCAGAATTGGGGGGAGGAGCTGGCAACAAGTTCCTGGTTGTGAATGAAGGGCTGGGTGACAGTGTGTGGCCTGGGGTCAAGATGCAGGTTGGCTGGACAGTATTTTGCCAGGACTGCCACTCTTCCCAGGGAGCCATCTCTTTCTTGGTGACTGGAACAGAGGCCAGTGAACAGAGCTGGGTGCTGCTCCCTTGGGTGGCTGCCTGCAGCTTGTGCGAGGGGAACTCTCTGTCACCGACCGCTTGTCCTGTTTCCTCCCCGCTGGTGCAGGCTGAGTGTCTAGTGTCCCTTGAAGCCACGCTGCTGCAGTGTGCTCTGCATCTCTGTGGCCATGAGCGCCCCCACTTGGCTGACCTTCACTCAGGGGCACTTATGGTGTAGCCATCTGCACCTGGGAAGTACTGGGGAGGGAGGGCAGTGGTGTTGGGTGTGACCATGCCGCTCTCAGTCACTGTTTAGTGAGGCTTCCAAGCAAGTGCTCAGGACCCAAGTCGTTCAGTAGAGTTTCCTGAGGACTGAATGAGACGCCACAGGCAGTCTTTGGACTCTGGCCTGGCACATTGCATGCACTTCATAATATTTAGTTTTTATATTTTCATCCTATTATTGTCATCGCATTATCCAGCCACATGTTTGGGTCATTGTCAAACTTTGGGAGAAGCCTAAACAGAAGTTCTACCTCAGGCTAGGTAATGGGCTGTCCCGGAGGAAAGAAGGAGTCCCATTGCTGAGACAGACACAGCCATAGGACAGGTGGCTGGAGTGAGAGAGGGAGAGAGAGTCACATGGGGCATCGCCCGCTGTCAGGGAGAGTCCTGGGAGAAAGGGGAGGGGCCTGCTGTGCATTCTTGAAGGCAGATGGGTGTAACTGGGCAGAAAGGAAGGGAGCCCCTGCCAGAGGAGCAGAGAGTGCGGTGAGCGGAGCGTGAGGGCCCAGGAGCTCAGGGACGCAGGTGGCCCGGTGTGGCTGCTGAGTGGATGTGGGGAAGGTGGGGCAGGGAGCGGGGAGGAGGCTGCAGCCCAGGGGTCTACTTCCTAGGATGTCAGATCTCTGTCCAGGGACATTCCTTAATCATTAGTTTGGACCACTGATTGTGGATGCAGTGATGTATTTGGTCCATGGGTGCTCAGCAGAGTCCCGTATGCTTGGTTTGAATGTGTTCCTCCAGAATTCGAGTTGAAACGAGGCGATCCCACTGTGGTAGTGTTAACAGGTGATTTAGGGCAGTGATTAAGTTGTGAGGTCCGTGCCCCATGAAAGGGTTGTTCCTTCTGAAAAGGCCAGGGGGAACTTGGCACGAGCCCTTTTGCCTTTGCATCCCTTCCGCCTTGGGAGGACAGTGTTCCTTCCTTCAGAGGATCCAGCAGCACAGTGCCATCTTGGCAGCAAAGAGACCAGATCTTCTCCAGATACCAAACCTGGCAGCACCTGGATCCTGGGCCTCCCACCTCCAGAGCTAGGAGGAAACAAATTGCTTGTAAATGACCTGGTCTCAGGAATTCTGATGTAGTAGCACAAATGGACCAAGATACCTGTCGAGCACTAAGCCTTGAGTTAGGTCACGATCAGGCAGAATTAGTAATGACTAATCATCAACAGCAGCTGTCAACAAGGCGGCCATGTTTCTTGCCTTCTTGAAGTGCCATAGATACCTCACCAGATTCAGCTGTGTGAGGAGATGTAGCTGTGGCCCCCATGAGAGGCACTCTGGGTATGACAGACAGACATGGAGAAAGAGCCTGGCTTATTGATGTCACCACAGGAGGCTAAGCTGAGCCATCAAGAGCCTCCCCACTCCAATCATCTAGTCTTGTGAAGCAACAAATGTTCCACCTCAAACCCACTAATACTGGCCCTCCACCTTTCCATCCATCCATCCACCCATCCACCCATCCACCCACCCATCCATCCATTCACTCATCCATCTATCTATCCATCTATTCACCCATCCATCCATCCATTCATCCATCATTCATCCATCCACCCCATCCATCTACCTATCTATTCATCCACCATCCATCCATCCACTCATGCATCGTCTGTCCATCTACCCATCTCTCATCCACCCTTCTATCCATCCAATTGCTCACTATGCAACTATCATTAATTTAGCATAAACTATGTGCCAGATTTTCACTTTTTGGTAAATGGAAAGAGCAAATGGAATGGATAGAAATTTTGGAGTTGAAATCCCTGGGGCACGGAAGCCATTTGTGTCTGATAGTTCCATTTGTAGAAGAGCAGTGTAGGGTCAAAACCCCAAGGCCCTCTTTACAAGGTGATCTGAAGAGAGCATGCAGCCCTGGGGACTGCCCTTTCTTGGGTGTCATCTCTGCTGTCTCCGCAGTGGGGGAGGGCTAACTAGGGGCTCTGTTTCTTCCCTTCCCTTTCTTCCCCTCTGAAAGCACACGTTTTCTTTTCCCCTCCACAGTGTTCCTTTTCTTGGGTCTTCTGTCCAGTTACTGAGCTTTGAGCATGGAGATTTGTTCCTCTGGGTGGTGTGGAGTTTAGGACGACAGCCCACCATTCAACCTCAGTTCTTAAAACTAAAAAGCCCAGCTCTGCACATGCAGATAAAAAACACATTATCTTTCAAAAAGGTTGGAATCAAAAAATGAACACACTTGGTGAGTTTCTAGGCAACTGGGAACATGGGCTCAGCCGAGGCTGGAGCAAGAGATAATCAGATGCCTTTTTCCTCGCGCTGGCCTGGGACCCCACAGCACGGCCTGGGCACAAATGCTTCTTTATTCTACACAGTGCTTGTGTGCTGACTCTGCGCCAGGGGCTGTTCCAGGGGATGGTGACCGACAAGGCAGACAGGGACCCAGCTCCTCTGCTCCCTGTCTAGAGGGGCAGACTGACCGACACCGTAAATGTGTGTTCCGTCACTCCAGGGGGCACGGGAGGTGGAGAGACCTAGGGGAGTGGAGGGGGCAGGAAAGCATCTTTTAAACACCTGCATTTGCTCTGAACTAGCCAAGAAGGCAGAGCCAGCTATAGAAGGCTGTGGAGAAAGAGCATTCCATGCAGAGGGAATGGAAAATGTCTTCCCGCAGAACAAGAAGGCCAGGTAGAGGGCAGGGGAGAGGGGCAGGAGCAAGGGGGCGCACTGCAGGGGAAGGCGGGTGGGGTCTGTGGTGCTGGTCCCGACAGCCCACGTCCCACAGCCTTCTGTTGTCCCAGCACTGTCCTTAGCCTGAGTTTCCTGTTGCTGCTGTACCTAGTTCTTTCCTATCCCGTGCTCCTGCAGGTCTGTCTGGAGTGGCTCCTCTGGAGCTAAGGTCAAGGTGTCACAGGGCCGTGCTCTTTCTGAGGCTCTGGGGACAATCCATCCTTTGTGTCTCCAGTGCACAGAAGTCACCTGTACCCCTGGGCTCACATCCATCTCAGTCATAACATCAACCTTTGTCCTCTGTGTCACCTTCTCTGGGTCCAACCCTCTGTCTCCCTCCAAGGACCCCTGTCCCACTTGACGATGCAGGGTCACCTCCCCATCCCAGGAGCCTTGGCTCATTGGCATCTGCCAAGTCCCTTTTCCATGGAAGGCAGAACATTCCAGGTTCTGAGCCTGGCCCCAGGGGTCTTTGGGGAGCACCGCTGACCACAGGGGCTTAGGTGTGTCATCTCATCAAACCCTCACAGAAGCTGCAGGGATGCCGTTACCCCAGGTGTATAGGTGGGGAGGCTGAGGGACAGGGGGACTATCGACCTGCAGGCAGCTGCACCCAGGAAGCACAGGCCTGTCCACACCTGCTGCCTGCTCCAGCGTCTGCTGCCAGCCACACCCGAGGCCCTGACCTGTTAGTGTTACGGAGCCCTTTGTCTGAATTCTTACAAATGCATAAACACTTGAAAAAACAAATAAGAAAACAAATGTGTTGGAATATAGTAATTGGAATATTTACAAAAGCAAACTCATGATACAGGAACACAGTGCCGTTTTACATACCATTATAGGCAACACAATGGTGCCACAAACCAGGGTCTGGGGTCAGATACAATGCCTGTGGTGACATCACGGCGCCAATGGTGTCAGAGCCATTTTGAGGAATCTGTAGAGACTTGGGGGAGTCTGGGGAGCACACTGTGCTGCTAATGCCTCTGTCTGTGGCTTGTGGCTCACATTTGCTCTCAAAAAAAATGTTAAAATCAGGGAGCAGCGGTAAGACATGTGTGAACGCGCAAGTACGTACGTGCATTCGCTCATACACACACGGAGATCTTACAGGTATTTTTTCTGTGCCTGTGTGTACTTTGGTATTTACTATGTGTGTTTGAGCTTGTGTGTGTGTCTGTTCACATGCATGTGTGTGTGCATGCGTGCATGAGCACTTAAGGGTGTAAATGTGTGTATGTGTGGGTGTATTTTTCGTCCAATATCCTGGACCCCAAGTTCTAATAATAGACACCTTCTGTGGCCCCTGGGTGAGGGGCCTCCTGGGTCTTGTTTTGTGCTGTGGGAAGCCTCTGAGTGGCTCAGTGTGTACATGTGCGTGTGTCTGGGGTGGGCAACATGGTGTGGTGAGCTTTGGTAAACACCAGTGCAGTGGTGCTGGGTGCAGACCGTGGTGTGTGCCCCCCACCAGCAGGAACTGCCACCGTCTGCTGTCGGACACTAGTGAGCACAGCAGGCCAACAGCATGTTGCTCTGTCCCCCAGGACTCACAGCTGCTAGGGAACGGGACAGGAACAGGAAGTTCAGTGCAGTGTACTGAGGGGGACTGGGACTTGGTGTGGCCTGCAGTGCCCCCAGCCCCTCTGTCCTTTCCCTCCCCTCCCCTCCCTCCCTTCCTCTCCCATGATACACCGTGAGCCCCATCTGGCTGGTTGGGCAGTGGGTTTCATGTCATGCACCCAGTGATCCCGAAGACCACGCTGCAGCAGGAAGGAGATGCCATCAGCCAGTAGTGACTGTTTAGGGAGCCATGTTAGTATCCTAGGGCTGCAGGTCACAAGTCACCACAACCTGGGGACTTAAGTCACAGGAATTTATCCTCTCAGGGTTCTGGAGGCTGGGAGTGAATGAAGGTGTGAGGAGGAACGTGTTCCTTCTGAAGGCACCGGTAAGGTCTCTCCGGCCTCTTCCAGCTTCTGATGGCTCCAGCTGTTCCTTAGCTTGTGGTCACATGGTACCAATCCCTGCCTGTTGTCACGGGGCTGTGAGTCTGGGTCCCCCTCCCACCTGAACCAAATAGGACTTCATCTTAACCTGCAGAAGCCTTGTTTCCAGATTGGGCCACACTCTGATATTCTGGTGGGTGTGAGTTTGGGAGGGACACTGTCCAGCCCAGGACAGGAAGGGGTGGTGCACACGTGCCCTGGGCCTGCTACTCAGCTCCGGTTGGCACAGTCCCTGCTCCCTTGGCATCTGCAGTGGGAGCTGGAGTTCTGGACAATAGTGTCTCTCAGAGCCCAGTGAGCGGCTCAGCTGCACAGCGGTCACCCAGTGGTGCTGTCTGGACCCCATGTACCAGGGGGAAAAAGAGCCTTTTCTATCTGAGAAAGTTATTTTTGTGAAATCCTGACTTTCTGAGCCTTCCGTGTGCCTCTTCCCCCAAAACACAAGTTTGCCAGTGTGACTGCTGCTGGGGCCACACGCACCTGGCTGTCGGGGTCCGAAGAGTCCGCAGGCGGGTCTTCCAGGGCTTGGATACCAGAGTGCGGTGCCCTGCACCCCGGGTGCCCTGGTCATGTGCACATGGCTTCGCCTGATGGAGGCAATCCACCCACGGGTGAAAGGAGCCATTTCAAACTGTCAAGGACAGTGTGTGTCCAGTGAGCTCACTTTACCAGCGGCCAGAGACAGCTACTCTTGTTGCTGGAGCTGCGAGCTTGTGCTGCTGGTATTAGCACTTGCAGCAGAGTGGGTGCCACACAGGTGCCACACGGGTGCCACATGGGTGCCATGCAGTGCCCAGCCGAGCGTCTTTCCAGCACGCGCTGACTGTGAGGGTGCCTCCTGAGCCCATCTCTGTGGGGCCCCAGATGGGTTTGGACATTGAGCCTCTTCCCAGAATACATTAAAAATAACAGTGTAAAAGGCTCCTGGAGGGTAAACCGGGATCAGCCGAGTGGAAAGAAGGGATAGGCCATCAGGATGTTTGATTCAGACGAATGGCGTCTTTGCAGGAGACCTTTGCCGATTGATAATTTCTGAAGGTGAAAGAGAGGAATGGACCCTGAGGAGCGAGTTCAGGAGAGAAGCGGGTGGTGATAGTCAGAGGCACCACCGGGGAGGGTTGGGCGCGCTCCTGTGGCATGGATGCGAGGACGTGTTCCTCAAGGCTGCGTCAATAGCATTAATATTTATGACCCACCCACAAAACGGCCATCGTGCGGCACATCCATCAAGGGCTTCTGCCCTGGGAGCATCGGTTTTGTGGGCGATGAGCCCTGAATGACAAGATTGGGAGCGATTATGGAGGGACCCGATGTTCTGTTTTAAACCTCCTTTAAGGTTGTGAATAATCGGGAGAGCGCATCTGGAGACAATGCTTTTCTTAAAAACCCAAAGACCCATTTGACTGTTGGCAGGTGAACTAGGCTGTTTATCACAGCGAGGAGCCATGGCCGTGGAAGCTGACCATGGTCCCCATGGCTGCCTCAGCCTCCCGTAAGCCTTCTATTCCTGATTGGAAATGACAGAATCCTTGGCAATAAATGGCCTTGCCCGCCCCTGCACTGGCCCTGGAGGGAGACCCCTTCCCTGTAGCTGGGACCTGGGGAGATGTATGTGCTCACCCCAGGTCAAGCTGCTAGGTTCCTGTCTGGCCTCATCCTCTGCTGAAACTGTGCCTAGAGCAGGTCTGCCTTAGTTGTCCCACCTGCAAGAGGGTTACATGGACCCTGCAGCATTATGTGATCAGTGTTGAGAAGACAGAGCAGCACACACATAGATGCCACATGACGCACGTATGGGAGCTAATGGTATGTGGTGGCATTCAGAATGCTTCATAATCGTCACGGCCTCAGACCAGCGGGAATAGGGAATAGGTGCGACTGGTAATAATCATGATACCCCGCCCTTTCCCAGGCCCGCCAGCTGCTCACCAGCCCCGAAGCACAGCAACAAGTGCCCCTGTGCCCCACGCTTGCCTGGCTCGTGGCAGAGCCCAGAGAACCAATTTCTAAATGGCTTAGATTTCAATGGTTAAGATGGCAGGGTTTTTTTTGGGGGGGATCAGCTTTGATGTCTCTTCCCAGGGAGGGAATCATGAGTGACTGTCCCTGATTACGCCACTAGATGGCGCCGACAGACCACGTTATGGCCACGGGTGCGCCTTTCTCCCCTCCCCCAGAGGGCTCCAGAACACCCGTGGAACCCTCTCTCCAGCAGACTGCTTGCTGCCCAGGGGCTTTGCCTGGTCTCCCCTGAGAGTGAGCAGGGAGGCTCCCTCCTGCCACCCACCTGGGTCCAGCAGGGCACCTGGCACCTGAAGCTTGGAAAGACCGCCTCCCTTCCCCACACCATTGCAAGGCCCCTTGGCTAGATGGACGCCTGGAGGACTTTTCCCCTCAGAAGGCTTTATTTTGTTTATTTCTAATGACTCATGCTCATTATAAATTTTTTTTGAGAGAGAGAGAGAGAGAGAGAGAGAGAGAGAGAATTTTATTTATTTATTTATTTATTTTTTAGTTTTCGGCGGACACAACATCTTTGTATGTGGTGCTGAGGATCAAACCCCGGGCCACACGCATGCCAGGCGAGCGCGCTACCGCTTGAGCCACATCCCCAGCCCCTCATTATAAAAATTTTAAGCAACATATGGATAAATCAAAATCTCAGCACCCTCAATATGACTGCCGCTCCAAATAGCTCATCTGAGTCCACGCCATGCAGAGAGAGCTAGCTTGACAGAGAGAGATGGGAGTAGACGTCACACCTTGTAGCCATGAGCTCCTGCTCTTCATTCTGGGATTTAAAGAGATGTCAAGTCCCCCATTCACTCTACTTAAGAGGAGGCAGGGAGTCTAATGTGAGATTCCTGCACTTCAAAACCCATCAACCACCACAAGGTTCACTGGTTTTAAAACACCATTGGCGTGACTAGGGTGACCACTTTATGGTTAAAAACAAGTGAGTGATTGGAGCAGTAACTTTGTTACCATTACGAACATTGCTAGAGCCATGACGGCCGCGTCCATTCTGTATGTGGCACCATTTAGTTATAGTGTGACGTCTGCACTCTCCAATATGGGAGCCATTAGTGACCTGTGGCCATTACAATTAGAATTTTCTAAAGTTAAATAAATGTAAGTTAGCTCCTCAGTGGCAGTAGCCACGTTTCGAGTGCTCTGCAGCCCCTTGGGGCGAGTGGCTGCCACATTTCCTGGCAGACGTAGGACATTGCACCTGTGAAGACAGGGTGCTGGGTGGTGCGGATGTCGACTGCTCCTCCAGAGCAGAGGAACAAGCAGCACCTCGGGCTCCCCCCATCTTGCCTGGGTGGGTACTAGTTATGAGGAAAGTTAACAAGATGGATCCCAAGAGACACGCGTGATACCTAACCACGGCACGTGTCTGCGCGTTATCGAGGACATGGCTTCGTGGTCTTTCCTGCAGCTAGGGCCTCCTCTTCAGCACAGTGCATGGTTCAGAGTCTTGCTTCCAAACCAGTTCCCATTGATGCAGGAAGGACGTTCTCTTTGTCACTGGGGCCCCTTTGGGTCAAGAGCTTTCTACTTCTCCATACCCTTAGTCTCATTTTAATGAGATCTTGAGGGAGGAAGAGGAAGTTCACCATGTGGTCAGCCTGTGGTGTTGAACGGGAAGGCACCCCTGCCCCTGTGCTTGGAGAGTATGAAGTGCTGAGATTTCAGGGGTTGGTCAGGACCTCCTTCTGCACACATTGGTGAGGGGCCATATGCCCCTGGGCTGGGGGCTGAGATGTGAGAGGCTCAATTCTTGACATTAGGGACATCACCAAGCTCTCTGCCCAGGAACGGAACTCTACTTTTTTTGTGAAATCTCCTGAGCAATGGAGGAGGGATGCTACCCCAGGACTCAGGATAAAGCTCCGAAGGTCTCCCAGGACAAAGCCGGAGAAGCTGCTGGATTGTCTTCTGAGGAAAGGACTAGAACGTTTAGAGCAGGCCGAGAGAGGTTGCCGTGGACTTGGGGCAGACTTGCCCACCTTTCCCACCTTCCCCCAAACCTCTGTGACTTGGGAAGTTCTGTCCTTGGCTGGTGATGTTGTGAGCCTGCCTTCCTGCAGGGAGGGGCGCTGTGGGTGGAGGCATCAGGGTATGGGGGGCACAACACAGTCTGCCATCCTGGGTGGGCTGTGTCCCCTCCAGACTCCCTGTGAGTCCCCCTTGGTCCTTTCCCAGGTCCTATTGAGAAGCAGCCACAGAAAGCCAGGTTGGTGGCTCTGGGCACAAGGACCTCTGTTTCCACACGCAGCCTGGCAGGCTGGCCCTGACCTTGTCATGCCTCTGAGGATGGAGGGCGTGGGTATTGAGGGCCTCGTCCTCTGAGGTGCTGCTGACAGTGTAGGCACGAGTCACAGCCCAGCAGGAGCTGCTGTGGTTAAGAGGTGCCATCCCCCAGGGACCATGCTATCTGTCTGAATTTCTCCAGTGTGGAGTGTCACAGGGAAGCAGAGCAGGTTGGCAGCTCTAGCTGGCCCCACGGCTGGTGCTTCGGTCTTCCACGAGCTGCCTGAGATGGGGCCAGGGGCAGAGGCTCACTGAAGCACAGGGCGAGTCAAGACCCATGCATGCAATCCCTCCAGGGAACCCAGTTCACATGTGGGCGAGACCTGGGTCCAGAGGAAGCAGATGCTGGAGGAGGGCCCGATGGCTCTCTCCTGCCTGAGAGGGGTGTGTCCCTCAGCCATTCCCCTCTTGCTGCAGGAGGCAGAGCCCAGGGCTGCCCGAGCCTCTGGATGTTTTTGACAGGCCAGGAGGCTGGAGGGAGATGGGCTCTTTCCATGTCTTATTTCTCAGGTTCAAGAAGGAAATAAAGACCCACATGTGCACAGGGGGTGGCAGGTGTAGGGGTGGAGGGGAGTGGCGCCCTCTGGGGCAGGGCCTCCTACCATTCATTCTGTGTCCTCCTCAGAACCCAGGGTGAGCAACAGAGGGATGCGCTGGTGCCCCTGGGCTGGCTGCCTGCTCCTGAGGTCAGTGAGCTCTCTTGGACGGTGCTCCCAGGCAGCCAGCCTGGCTGGGTAGTGAGGGGCTGCTGCCCTTGCAGCCTCAGACTTGGGAGCAGGGCAGCTGAGCTGGCCCAAGCAAGCTGAAAGGGTGGTCCAGAATGGACCCTAAGTCACCAAACTGTGTGGGTGACCCCAGGCCCGGGCAACGCAACAGGCTGTGAGCAGCCTCCTTTCTTCCTGTAGCTGCCCTGCTCGGCTTTGAGGTAGGGATTGGGCAACCCCCAGGGAGCCCCTGACCTTGTGGGTGGGTGGACATGGGTCCTGGGGCTGCCCAGCACTGCTTGATGACCTCCTCCCAGCAGCAGCCAGGTGGCACTGTGTCTGGCCACGCTGAGTGTCTTGCTGGATGCAAAACTTCATCTTCACAAAAACTTACTGAGAGGAAACTCAGACTTCCTGAAATTCACCTGTTTAAAGGCCATGGATCAGTGGGTTCAGAGCAAGTGTAAAGTGGGGTCAGCACCCCTGAAATTGATTTGTTCACCCCAAAGAGACCCCATATTCACACACAGCTGCTCTCTACTACCCCGAGCCCCCTCGTCCTAGCCCCCTCGTCCTAGGCCACCTCCGTCTTCCTTGGTGTGAACTGGTGGGTCCTGTAAGAGGACTCCTGCGACGTGTGGTCCTGGGGTCTCTGGCTTCTTGCACCCAGCGTGATGTTTCCCAGGTTTATCCATGAAACCTGTGGCCGTGTGTCAGGATGTCCCCCTTTCATTGCTGATAACCTCTGTTACTGCTGCTCACATGAGTGATGCTGGCCTTGTCCACTTGGTTGCCATCAGCTGGGGGCATCTGGTTGTCTCTAATTTTCAGCTTTAGTGAATAATGTGGTCACTAAGATTCACGAATGGGTGTTGGTGTGGACGTGAGTTTTTCTTTTTAATGGAATAAACCAGAAATAGTGAATTCTTGTTGCCTCACACTTATTTCTTGGGGAATGTTGCCATGGTAACCTTTGGGAGCCTTTGGAGTGATCTCTACTGGTTCTCATTAGTGTTCAGAATGAAATATTTTGTGCTAGAAATTGTAACTCAAAAGCACGCAGGAGCCAGGTGCGTCAGAGTGGCCGGTGGGGCAGGAGTGGCGGCCTGTGCCGCGTGGTGGGACCCCTCGCCATCCACGCAGGACACCCGCTGCCTTGGAGAATCCTGGCCCCGCGTGCAGGCATCTGCATCTTTCTTTCTCAGAGGGAAACTAGGTGTGGGTTTTTATGGAGCTGTGTCTGCTGCCTTTCTTCTTCTTTTCTTCTACCCTGACTGCCCCGAGCCTGGTCCACCTCCTCTGTCGAATGTCCTTCTTTGCCCAGGTGCAGGTTTTCTTGCCCTTCCTCCCTTGTGCCCAGTTAGGCTCTGGTGTCTGCCTCTGGGTCTGTGGCTGAGCTCTTCCATCTGGACCCCACTGTCGTGACCAGTGGATAGCTGTGTCCAGGTGGCTGCCCTCCTGATCATCAGGTGGTGAGACAGACTCTGCTGCCTTGCAGTCCAGATGAGAGTCCAGCTGCTGCACTTATCACCTCTCTGACACCAGGCCAGCTGTCTCATCTGTAGTTTGGAGGCCCTGAGGGTACCCGCCTTGCACAACCGAGAGGATCAAACGAGTCACATGTGCCAGGGCTTAAACGTCACCTGGCACTTGGAAACCCCGTTGGTGCTCCTTCTTCATCCTCACCACCAATGTCCAGGGACAGGTTCTCTACCTAAGGAATCATTTGGAATAGCTGCACCTCACCAAGGGCAGAGTGTCCACTGGTGGGCAGAGTGACAGCCCCCAAAGATGACCAGTCCCCGATCCCCATGGCTGTTTCTGGACCTGGACAAAGGGGCTCTGCGACCCTCAGAAAGTTTTGGATGTGAGGCGGGGGATTATCCTGGGAGAAGGGCTGTGGCCTGACATGCATTCCCTCAGAACCCAGCTTGAGACACAGTAGTCCCAAGATGGGACTTATTTTTTTTAAAGCAAGAACATGTAAAATATCTTTCAAAACATCAAATAAATTCCCATAAAGATGCTGTTTATTTTCTGAAAGCAAAATAAACACACAAGCTTGCAGAGGATGAGCCTCCAGGTTAGTGAGGGCCCTGTGTCCCTGTAGCCCCAGGTGGTCTTCCTGAGACCCCTGGGTGCTTACCCTTGGCCTGGGGCCTTCCATGCCATCTGGGGCTGGCAGCCTGTTCTGAACATCGTCTCGGGCTGGGCATCATCATTGGGAGAGGAGGGAGGGAGAACTGTAGAAGGGCTGGCGGGTCTCACCCTGGCTGTTTCCATGTGGTAAAAGCACAGAGGGAAGCCGATCAGCTCTTCCTGGAGGGGGACGTCTGTCCACTGCTATCCTGGCCATTTTGAGCAGGGTGTATCAGAGGGACAGTGGACGGCAAAGTGCTAAAGCACAGCAGTGGGAGAGGTGGGGCAGGTGGGCAGGAGGAGCAGGGGTCCCAGTCCTTGTTCCCATTTGCTGGCTGTGACCTGGGGCAAGTCTCTGGCTGTCCCTGAGGCTCTGTGTCCATCTTCCACGTGGGGGACAGTATCTCAGTGGCAGTGTGGTTCAAGCACAGGCTTGACCGCTGCCTGGTCCCCAGCCTGACCCATGTCACACATCTGTACACGTTGCTCTTGTGGACTCTGGAGATGGTATCCCAGCCTCAGGCAGCTGTGTTTCAATACAGAAAGTTCCAGACTGAGACTGCATTTGATTGGAATGAGACATTGACACCATTTAGTTAAGGCAAACTCGGAGGAGAACGGGGAGATGGCTTCACCCTGGCTCAGAGAGAACTTGCTCACGACCCCCAGGTGGGCAAGGGCTGAACTGACCCAAGGGCCCACCTGCCCCCTTGCCTGTGACGAGGAGCGGCCTTGGGTGGGTCTCCTGTGCACAACCACAGCCTCTGTTGGGTGGTCATCCGAATGTCCAGTGGCTGCTGTGGGATGTCACCATGTCAGGGAGGACACAGCCCTTCCTTAGAGGCAGCAAGTGTGGCTCAAGAGAGCTGTTCGTCACGGGGAAGAGGCTGCTGGCGTTTGCAGCAGGAATTTGCTCTCACTCCACTGCCAGTGGATCAGGCTTTCAGCTCTGAGTCCATGGCCGGTGACTCGATTCTGATGGTGTCCCAGCCAGAGGGTGACACTGGTAATGCAAGAAGTTAATGCTGGTGGCATTTGGCTTGGAACCCGGCTCTAGGGAGGGTTTACCCAGCTTCTGGTGATCCCAGAGTTGGGGAGGTTCTCCGAGTCCCGCTCATCATGTGGATGACAGAATCTTCCTGTCACCCCTCCTCTGTCAGCAAAGGGTTCCACCTTCCCCCAGTTACTGGGAATAAAAATCTAGGGATTGCCTTGCAGCCTCTGCGTGGCCAATGGGCGTCTCTAGGCCGTCAGCAAGTCCTGGAGGCTCTGACCTCCAAAATACGCCCAGAACCCTGGCTGCTCCCTGTCCCCCTGCAGCACGCACCCAGCCACCTTACTGTCCTGCCAGGAAGGTGGTCACAGCCCCCTGCTGGCCTCCGGCTCCACTCCTGCTGGGAGCCGCCTTCTCCGGCCCCTCTGCCCCCCGCCAGGCAGTCCTTCTAGCTCCTGGCAGGTTCCCTGCACCCCCGGCCTTTGGAATCGCCCAGTGGCCCAGGTCCCCGCAGGCTGCTGCGTGCTCCCCCACCCGCCATCTTCTACCCTCCTTTCTTGTCCCCTTCAGACACATTCTGGCCACACTGGACTCTTTCCTGGCAGGGGCACATCTCACCCTCACCTCACTGGGACACCAGAGCCCCTCACTCAGGTCTCAGGTCCGATGATTTCCCCTCTGTGTGGCAGTGCTGTCCCCAGCTGCCCCCATGACTTCTGTCTGTGTCTCCTTCACAGAATTAGCCTCTCCAAAGTGACCCAGTCACAGCTGTGCCTGGAGTCTACAGACCTTCTTCACAGCTCCACCCTGCTCCATCCTTCCACCAAGAGGGGGCTGCCCCCAGGGTCCCTCATGACATCATGACATCTTCATGTGTCTCCAACCTGCAGTGACGTCCTCTCTCATCCTGGCATTGACCATTTTGGCCATCTCCTCCATTTCTGATCATTGCGGCTATTGCTTTATCAATTTTAATGATCATCTCAAAAAATCAGTTTTTGGTTTCATAGATTTTACTACTTTTTATTGCATTGATATCTACTCGACCATTTCCTTCATCTGCTTACTTTGGATTTAATTGGTCACTTTTTGGTAGACAATCAGATGGGAGCTGAGGCCATGGGTTAGACCTGGATCCTCTCTGGAGAGCCAGTGCCTCACGTTCCCCCCCAGTCTCATATGCCACATGCTCATCTCCATTCCATTCACAGGACGCTCTAACTTGGCTTTTGGCTCTTTTCTTTGATCTGTGGTGTTCAAAAAGGTGGTAGGTACTTTCCAGTGTTGGGGGACCGTCCATGTAGACCCCGCTGTGACTTCTGGTGTTTTTTGCCATGTGGTCAGAGAACACACGGCGAGGACTTGCATCCTCTCATGCTTCCTAGCACCTGTTTGGGGTGGGAGGGGAGTTTCTCTTGCTGATGCTCTGTGCTCCCCTGAGGGTGCTCTGTGGCTGGTGGGGCATTCCACAGGGTGGCCGGAGGTTCAAGTCCCCTGTGTCCTTGCCACTTGTTGTGTGAATGACTGAGAGAGGGGCTGTCCTCCCACCCGGGGGAGCTGGCTGCTTCCCACGGTAGCTCTGGATGTCACCTCATGTACTCTGAAGCTGTGGTTAGGTGGAGCACACTTGGGATTGTTCGGTCTCTTGAGAATCAACCCTTTCACCTTGATGACGTGGACCTATTTGCTCATGGTGGTGTCAGGTGCTGTGAAGTCCCCTTTGTCTGAGGCTGGCACAGCCACTGCAGCGTGTTTCACTGAGGCACATCAGGTAGCTACAGAGCTGTCCCTGTGTCCCCCCCCCCCCCCCCCCGTGTCTTGGTAGAGTTGCTGTGGGCAGCACTTATGGTTTGTTTCCTGATGTTGCTCTCCAAGGGCTCAGGCCGCGCCCGTCCTGCCATTGTGTGTGTGGCAGTTAAGACACACCCTTGCCATCTGCTTTATCTGTCCCATCTGTCCCCCGGCCCCTTCTCTCCCTTTTAGGACCTGTTGTGGATGGATCAGTCTTTCATTGTCCTGTTTTGTCACTTTTATCAGCATCTTAGCTCTAGCTTTCTTGTCCTCCGTGGTAGCAGCTTCATGGCTCATCATGAGCCTTAACTTGCCACATCTGCCTTGAGCACGCCTGCCACCCACCCTGCGTGACACCTCTGCAGTGGTTTCCCGAGCCGCTCCCTTCTTGGGACCTGTGCTGAAGCGTCACCAGTGCCCCTGTAGCTGTGTCACAAGCATGCTGCATTGTCATTGTTCTGTTTGACCACTGACACTCATTGAATGCTCAATAGTGATAATCCCATGGGCTCTCGTTGACTCCCCGGTTGACACCCCGTCTTTGGCCTGTCCCCATGTGCAGACCAGTTCCCACCGGCTCGCCTGCTCCCCACCAGCTCTCCAGTACCTGCCCCTGTGTGGACAGTCTGCTGGTCCCCTGTTGATCATGCGTCTCTCAGCCTCTGCTTTGCCTTTCCTTGGCAGAGAGACCCCTCCACTGGCTGCAGAGGTCCCCAAGGTGCCCTTTGGCCTGCAGCTGGGAGGCACTGGCCACCTGTTTCTGGTGGGAAGTTCTCTTCTTCTTGTTTCTGGTGCCACTGAAACTTGGATGTCTTCGCCCCTGGCTGACATCCAGGCTTCCTGTCTGCGCTGGCTTCCTGCCACCTGGGTGGAGTTTCCTGCATCTTCTCCGTTGTTCTTCTGCTGGGATTTGTCAACTCCTTGGGTTTGGGGTTCACGGCTCTCGTCACATATGGGGACAGTTCAGGTCCAACCCATCCTGCTCTCTGACCTCGCCTATCTTTGGAGACTAGTTGCCTGGAGGTTGGGTCACTCAGGTGGCCCTTGACTGGCTCCTCGTGTTGTTGAAGTGCCCTCCTCTGGGTGTGACTGGGGGTCCTTCTCTTCTCCAGTGTAGGATTTCTGACATTCATCCAGGGCCTTTCCCACGTGGACGGCAGACTCACCTGCGAGCCTTCCCCTTCCATGTCTCTCTTTAAATTTTAAATTCAGCCTTTGATTTTGGATACTTTGTTTTCAGGTGCAGTCTCAACAAGTAGCACAGCCAGCTCCGTGTCCCCTGTGTCCTCTTGTGGTGTGGCTTTGCACGGAGTCACCCGCTCACCCAGGCAGCCCCTCACCCGCTCGGGCTTCCTGGTCTCACTGGCTCCTGTGCTCCCTCCTACGCGGTTTTGTTTCTCGTGCCTATTTGTGTGACCCCATGTGACCACTCACAGCTCTGTTCTGTCACTACTGTGAGGGCCATTTTAGCCTAGCTGCTCACCTCCACTGGCCCTGCCTCCCTGACCCCCATGACAACTCATCCATCCTCCATATCTGTGATTTTGTCATTTGAAGAACGTGCTATAAACAGAATCATCTGGGGGGTAACATTTTGGGATTAGCTTGTTTTCCTCAGCATGATTCTCTGGAAACCCCGCCAAGTCGTTCTGCAGTCGGTGGCCTTCCCTTCAGGGGTGTGTAGCGCTCCATGGTGGGGTGGACTGCAGCTGCTCAGCCCGTCTTCTTTGAAGAACAGCTGGGTTGCAGCTTCTGACTGGGATGAACAAGGTTGCTGTCAGCGTTCGGGTGTGTGCTCTTGTGTAAACAAAATTTCAGTTCTCTGGGATAAATGTCTAGGAGTGAGATTTCTAGGTTGTAAGGTAAATTCATGTTAAATTTTTGTGTGTGTGTTTGTGTATTAGAGTTTATTTAGAGGGTATTCTTTTTTTTGGGGGGGAGGTACCAGAGATGCTTAACCACTGAGCCACATTCCCGCCCATTTTATTTTTATTTTTTATTTTGAGACAGAGCCTTCCTAAGTTGCTGAGTCTGGCTTTGAACTTTGGATCATCCTGCCTCAGCCTCCCAAGTCACTGGGATTACAGGTGTGCACCATTGCACCTGGGTAGACTGTATTCTTGAAGCAGACGATAAGTATTCTTATCAACTTAGTAAGCAATAACTATGTTAAAATTTTAAAATTTCCATCCCACTTTATTGAGGCATGATTGACATAAAAAACCCATAATACTTACTTTTTATTTTTAAATTTCTAGTTGTAGATGGACACAATATCTTTTTTAAATTTATTTTTATGTGGTGCTGAGATTGAACCCAGTGCCTCACACATGCTAGGCGAGTGCTCTACCGCTGAGCCCCAGCCCCAGCCTCTCCTGAACATATTTGATGCATGCAGTCTGCCAAGTCTGGACATAGGTGCATCCGTGTGAAATCATCACCAAAATCCAAGTGCTTGTTCTCTGTGCCAAGAAGCTGTTTTTCAGGGTGACGGTCCTCCCTACCTGCCCACCATCAGTGTAGGGGAAGTGAGGATCGCCCACATCTCACCGGCATTTGGTGCTTTTTACTGTCAGCCTTCCCGTAAGTGTGTGGGGACGTCTCAGTGTGGCTTTAATGTCAACTTCTCCGTGCTTAATGGTCAATGTCTTTCAGGAGCTCTTTTCCACCAGCGTGGAATTTTCAGTGAAGTGTCTCCTCATGGCACTTTCCCATTTCCTAATTGGATTGTTGGTTTTTCTTTTTGCAGTTGAATTTTGGAGTTGTGTCTATATTCTAAATATAAGTCCTTTGTTGGTATGAGATTCTCAAATATTTTCTCCCGGTCTCCAGTTGTCTTTTCATTTTTCTAACTGGGTCTTTGGAAAAGCAAATGTTCCTGATTTTTATAGCATCCAATGTATCTTTGTTCCTTTTCCTTCATTTTCTTCGTAGTAAATATAAGAGATACTGCGTCTTGGAGTTTGGTTTCCCTGTGTTCCTGGTTGGGGTAGAGTGTGGTTGACCTGCCCCTTTCTTCCTGGGAGGGACAGTGTGGCATCTAGCTCAGGGCCAGCTCCTCCCCTGGCGGAAGCAGACTCCTCGCCTCTCAGTGGCTGGTGTCCCTGTTCCCGGGCACAGGCACCGTTCCTGGTGCTGCGCTGGCTCCGGGTGCTGCTCCCTTTGGTCCCTTGGGTGGCTCTTTCCCAGCCTCGAGTGGCTTTTGTGGGGGCCCATGCCAGCCAGCACCCTGCTGAGGTCATGGGTGGGCCCTCCACAGGGTGCTGGGCTTCTCCCCGCAGCTCTTGCCCCGACATCGCTCTGCCCTGCGCACACTGGCTGCCTGCCTCTGCCCTGTGCACCCTGGCTGCCCGGGGCTCCTTGACCTCAGCTGCGTGTCCTTAGCCTGGCTCCACCAGCTCGGCCTCAAGTGCCCTCCTGGGAGCTCTCAGAGGCAGTCCCAAGGCTCATCCTGGAGCCTGCCGAGCGCAGGCAGCACGGTCTTATTGCTTGATGTTCAGCAGATTACAGTGTTTATTTCACATATTTTGCCCTTTTCTTGGGTTGACTCAGGCAAGAGGATGAACCCAGCTCTGTTGCTCCATGGTTGGAAGCAGACATCTTGAAAGATTTCTCTCTCCATTTTTCTGTCCTCCTCCAAGTTGCCCTGACATTTCAAATACTTCTGCAGCCACGCCTGGAACCCGTAAGGAGGGACAGTCCTTAGTAATCTGTAACTGAAAGGGTTAATCGCTTGGGACTCTATTTCTGCATTCAGGTGAACTGTTTTCTGGAGAGCTGTCTCTCTCACCTTGGCCTGGTCAGGTCTTAGCACAGCGCTCACCTGGCTTTCCAGGAGGCTTTGTTCTCAGGTAAGACTGGAACAGATACAAAAGCAATATTCATAACATCACTTTGCATTCTTCCAAAGATTTGTAGCTTCCAATATCGTTATTTGCTTCTCATTTGTGAAATATAGAGGGACGGTATTCTGGTCCTTGAGAGGACAGCATGATGGCCCTCCACAGTTGTCCCTGTTCCTCCACTCCGGCCATGCCGGTTCCCTTGCTGAGTCTCAGAGGTGCTATGCGTGGTCCTGTCTCAGGGCCTTTGCACCTCCTCTTCCATCTGGCTGGCTCTCTCTTCCTCTAGAGGTGTGCACTTTAATGGGGTCTCCAATTAGACCTGCTCTCTGCTTCTGCTAAGAGAAGATGCCCCTGGCACCTTCTGGGCAGAGCAGCCCTGTCTCACTCCTTCCACTTTCTTACTTTATCTTCTTTGTGACCGTCACCTCCTGGCATTTGGCTATCTGCTGGTGCCTGGAACAGCAGTTGATCTTGGAAGGTCCTTGGCAGATATTTGTTTCTGAGCTAGAACCTTGGGCTTCAGGGGGTCAAGGTAGTTGTTCAGAGCCACAGGACCCATCGTGTGGGGCAAGGACTGGAACCTGGTCATCCTGGTTCTGACCCACCCACGCTGCCCCTGGGGTCATGCAGCATCAGACAGATGTTTGTTGCAACAGCCCCCTGCGTAGTGAACCCACAGGACATGTCTGCACCGTCCCTGGAAATCTACAGTTGGTGTCCAAATAACTGCAGACAAGGTTTAATCAAGTGAAGGGCGTGGTAGGGACGGTGGTGCAGGGGAGGTCATGGAGCACTGGGAGCAGGAGGGGGGCTCAGGCAGGGCCAACCGTGGGATCACTCTCACCTCTGTGCTGCTGGGAGTGGGAACAGAAGGGGACGCGCTGACTGTCCAGCCATGGCCTGTCTTTTCAGGAAAGAATAGAAATAGATGCCCAGGTGCTGCACGGGCAGAACTGAGCCCAGGTTGGAGTCGATCACCTCGAGGGTCAGCCGTCTGCGCAACCCAGGGGCTGTCACCTCCAGCGTGGCTTGTGAGGGAGAGGGCAATTTCCCCGCCAAAGTGACCGTGGCCTTCAGGACTGTGGGCATCCGGATCAGAGGAGGCTTCCTGCTAGTGGCATGAGGTGAGCCTGAGGTGGCCGAGCAGGCCAAGGACCCCTCCTGGAGTCCCCGCCCTGGGTGAAGGCAGTGCCCATAGAGTGAGGGGAGCCTGTCGGGCAGCTCGCTGCCTAGGTCAGTCAGGACGCGCTCGAGGGAAGCTCCGTGGTTTGCAGTGCAGACTCTCTGATGCCTCCTGCAGTGAACAGGGCTTGAAGAGGGCAGCGAGTCAGGAGGGCCAGCTTGCCCGCATCCCACCAGGAACACACCAGGGTGGCCCTCTTTGGGCGTGGCCTGCTCACCAGGGATTCTCTTCCTTGGCCTGGCTGTCCTTTGGGAAGCACCTGTCCTGAGACATCGACAGGAGGTGTCTTGGTGCCTGTGACATCCTGAGGAGCACCTGGAGCCAGATGCGTGGTCATGACCAGGTCGCGGAATGTGCTGGAAGTCTGGATGGTGCGTCAGCTTTTGTCTTTGCTACTGTGAAGTGAAGCCCTCTCCAGGGAAGCCGACTGTGATGACACCAGAAATCCGCTATGTTAAAACGACGCTCAGGAGAGACTCAGGTTATTTTCTGACCACTGAGAGGCCACGGCCTGCAGTTTCAAAACCCTGCTCCTGAGGAGGCGCCTTCCAAGCCAAGCGCTGAGCAACACGGAGGGGGTTCCTGGGGCGTGACGGGTGAGAGCTGAGAGGCCGGGAGGGCCTGGGCGCTCGGGAGTGGACAGGAGCATGGAGGAGTCGGGGGGGCAGCAAGGATGGGGTCTGAGGGGCCTGCGGTCTTGTAGGGCCAGAGAAGGAGCTGGGTCTCCTTCTGTGAACAGTGGGGGGTCGCTGGAGGGCTTTGGCACTGGAGTGGTAGGCCCTGGTTTATGCTGAGCAGTGGGCATGGATGGCCAGCCACTGTGTGGCAGAGGGTTGGTAGGTCGGAGGCCATTGCGAAGGTCCAGGCAGGATATAATGGCTCCCACCTAGAAGGGGGGTCACTGCTGAGATGGAGAGGTCCAGGGGTCACTTTCAGCCAGGAGCCCCTGGGCTGGCTTCTCAGGTCACCCTGTGAGGAAATCACCTGAGGGTTCTGGGCTGCACCGTGGATTAGAAGTCTGGATACTCAGCTGCGTTTACTGCCATCAGAGGCCCCCTGGAAAGTGGCCTTCAGGACTAGGGAATGCTTGGCCCCAGGAAGGTTTCTGAGCATCAATCACGTGACCTCAGCTACAGTTTTGGGACGTGTCATTTTGCAGAGCTGACTCTGTGGCTGTTGTGATGTGTTGTCTGTCACTGTGGAGATGGATCATGCTTGTGTGCTAACAGGCAGAGTGTGGGGACAGCCGCGGGTGGCCGTCAGCCCAGCTCTGCTGTTGTGGAAGCGCAGGGTTCTCAGGGAGCGGCTGCCTGCTCTCCGCGGTCCCAGGATCCAGCCCCCTCAGGTCCTGCCTGTGATCCAGCGGCTCCCTGAGAAGCTGTTACTCCAGGGCCTTGTGACTAGCAGGCAGTTGTGCCCGCAGGACGAGAGCAGGGGAGAGCAGGGGGCAAGCACTGAGTAATGAGGAGGGGGTTCCTGTGGCGTGACGTGAGTGAGACCTGAGAGTCAGGGAGCATCTGGGGCGCTCGGGAGTGGAGCCCTGGCTGCCTTAGTCTGAAGGACCCACGAGAAACGCGGGTCTGATGGAGGCCACTTGGCTGGATGGGAGGGCGGGGGGATATTATGTTTTGATTAGTCGCTAGCCGACCGTGTGGGATCAAGCACACTGTTTAACACTCTTTTCATTTTGTCCTATGTAACTTCACATTCTGCTAAAAGTAAACCTTGTGACCATTGAGCAAACCCTTTCAAATACTCTAGTTGCTTGTCACTCACGGAGTCGGGACACGAGCAAGAGAGAAAACGAGCACCAGGAAGGGCACCGTGAAGCCTCCTGGGTTGTGACGGGCAGGTCTGGGGACAGCTTCCTGGACTCCAGGTGCCCCGGGCAGGCCCTCTGCAGGGCTGGTGGGGGTCTGGGATCCTCCAGTAGAGGCCGCTGGGGGACAGGGCATGGCCTGGAGGGCAGGGGTTTCCCCCATTTCCTGCACTCTCTCCACACGGCTCCCAGCAGCACGCAAAGTGCCCCAGGTGCCACTGTCCAGGGACCAGCCCTGGCCACCTTGTGCAGCATCCCGAGGGCCCAGCCACACTTCCCGTGAGGCCCGGGCCTCAGCCTGGGCAGGGAGGGTGCCCTTTCCCCTGGGGACTCTTCTCTGCTCCAGGGGTGGGCCTGCTCCTTCCATCTGTGACTCTTGTATTACTTAAAGTCTTAAAAAGAATCCCAGTTGTCACCCACCTCTGACTGGTTAGCGATTCTTATCCTAGGCTCTTCCTGACCAGACTGTAGGCTGACTGACCGTTACCAGGCATGGTTATGTGCTCACATGCCTATTGCTGTGACCCTAGGGTGATATTATGTCCCCTCACCAACCCTTCTTGTCCATCTACCAGTTCAGTGAGTCCCCTGGACACTTCAGCCCCCTTTCCAGTGATGCAAGACTGTTTCTGAACATCCTCTGGGGTTTTCAGGATGCCCAGTGGGAGTCACTCAGGGTGACTTCCTCCTGAAGCTCTAGGTGGCTTAGCTGGTGGTTCCTGTCCTGTGGGGGGCTCCGAGTCCCCAGGGCAGCCCGTGTTAGTGGGTATTCTTGGGCCTTGTCCCTAGGTGTGGGGTTGTGGACTGCATCTGTCACTGCGAGTCCTTCCTGTGGATTTTTCCCAATCAGTTCACGCGACAGCCCTGCGGTGCCTCGGTGCCCAACTCCAGTGCTGGGGGCTCGGAGAAGCATCTCAGAAGCAGGTCAGAGGTCGCAGGGACAGACGCCAGGTCCAGGGCTTCTGGTCCCCCACTCGTTCCCTTCTCCCTGACCACCGCTCCTTGCCGAGCGCAGAGTGGAGCCTCTTTTCTGTTCTCTACTCAAGCCGTGAGGAGATTGAGACAGGCAAATAATTTGTTTTCAAAATATTTTTTTTTTTCTCATTGTGAAGTCTGTTAAAGGGAGACTTTCATAAAGAGGAAAATGAAAATACTTCTTTCTCCTCCTGCCTGAGTCCCGTTTTGACGTGTCTATTCCTGGGGTCTTCTGTGGGTCCGTCTTGTTTCTGACAAGGCCAGGGTCCCGTTGGACCCTCAACCTGCAGCTGTCTCCATCCTGGGCCGTGGACAGGATGCTGCAGGAGAGAGCCCTGGACACGGCGCTGGCCAGCTGGGCCTCTAGCCAGGGGGTCCCACCCTTCTCCTGCGACCAAGGCCCAGCACAGCACGTTCTTTTCACAGCCGCTGTTCAAACGCAGGAGCCCAGGCAGGGAGCACGGGTCCCTTGTCTCTTCTTCTTGCCTCACGAGGGCAAATGGCCTCTTTGTGTGTCCCTCTCCCCCCTCCTCCCTGCAAAGAGGAAAGAACCTCTCAGTTTGCCCCGAGTGTCCTGGGTACAGCTGCCACCCCCGTGCCCTCCATGTGAATACCCAGCTCACTTAAAATGCCGCCTGATAAAATGGCCTGGGTAATTTTCTTTGCAGATGAATATGAGGAAAAAATAATGATTGTGCTATGAGGTCGTGGTGCTGTGTTTGTAGCTCCCTCGAGCTCCTTAGGAAATGTCACATCTCCCCTGCTCCCCGCAGAATTGCCAATGAGGCAGAGGACAGCCCGGGCGCCTCCCCAGGGCTCCCATGGGCCTCTTCTCCTGTGGTAGTTCAGTGGCCACTGTGCATGCCCAGATGTCTTCCCAGGCAAGAGAAGGGGGGGCCTGTGGCCTGAGGTTTGTCGAGGGGGAAGGTGGAGCTGCCCTCCAGACAGAGCGGTGTCCCTAGTTCCCAAGTCAGTGCACAATTCAGTCCCATGGATGGGAGACCAGGAGTGACCCACCCACAGACCCCTCCCCCACGCCCCATGCCCTGCCTGTGCCCTTCCCCACCCACACGGCTCCCTACTGTGCTCAGTTCACCTTTCCACGAATGTCACTCTTTCTTGCTCTGTAAGGTCTGGAGTGTCTGTTTTTTGGTTGATGAGGGGGAGCTTCTAGCTTAGAAACTTCCTTGATTATTTTAATTGAAATTTCATTTTTGGTTTGCAACCTTAGATGTGTCAGTAGATGGAGTCATTATGGTCCCTGTATGAAGGGCCAGAAGAGGGGCACAGGGCCATCATCCTCACTGTGGCAGAACCAGGTTCTGCTCCCACCAAGGAGCCTCCTAGCCTAAGGCAACCTGAACACACTGAGGACTGTTGAGTAAGGTTGCCCAGGCTGTGCACTGCCCATGGCTGTCTAAGCAGTGCCACTCACATCCTTGACGTTGCAGATTTGAGAACTTAAGGGGACAGCTATAAAGCAGATAGCAGGAGGCACCTTATTGTACCCGGGTCAGTAGACTGTGATGCTTTTCTGAGGGGCGGAAGTGTCACCATCTTCTCATTTGCACAGGGTTCTGAGGTTTGAGTGTGGCCTCTTCACACAATCCCTGGAGGAAAGGTGCCGCTTCCTGCATGGTCCAGGGCAGCGATTCACTCAGCAGCATCTAACAAACGGAGGATCCTGGAGCAGACACCAGCACCGGGGCTGGACCTGTGGGGTGCAGGAGTGATAGGGACAAGAGCCATCCCCACAGTGTGGGAGGGACAGCCATGCAGACTGCCCATGTGGTGGTGGGATGGTGGCCCTGAGCCCTGGCAAGCCTGAGTGTCCTGGGAGTGGACAAAGCAGCCTGAGTAGGGCTGCCGGGCCCAGGAGGCTCTGCAGGGGTGAGGAGCCTGTGCCCTGGAGGTGGGTGTTGGGGTGGGGTGGTCTGCAGGAGGAGACCCACGGAGGCCGAGGTGTCCTGGGTGGAGGAGACACATCCAGGGGGTGGGCTGAGCCGACACTGAGCCCGGACTGTGCCAAGTCGTGTCCAGAGGAAGTGACTTCCCCTCATTCTCCATCAGCTTTCTGACCAGGCCAAGGGGGCGTGGCACTTGCTTCTGCTGGGTTTTCCTCAACTTCCTAGACCAGTCACCAGCAGACTGAAATAATTGGTGTGACCAGTCACTCTTGCCGCACGTCTGTTAGCTAAGCAGGGACTGGTGAGCAGGGGCTGGTGGCCGAGTTTGTGCTTCCTGTGCTCAGGGCACAAACAGGACACTCTGGTAACTGGAAGCTGAGCTGTGACTTGGGGTCTGGTGTTGTTTAGTCTCACTGTGATCACGAAGTCATGTGCACTGGAACCCTGCAGGGTGAGGGTACCTGCGTATGTGCTTTTAAGGTGAATTTATTGTAAGCAAATACTGACCCTTTCATTTATGGAAGAGCAAGCATCTCTTAAACACACCCCCCCCCACACACACACAGACATAAAGGAACATATATTTAAGTATTTAAATAAAATTATATAAAACTCTGAGTCAATTTAAAGGAATATTAAATAATAGTAGTATAGGTGATGGCTGACTGTGGCCAGAATTTCAAGGGCTGTGCACAGATTAAAGTTTTCTTTTTCCCTGAGTTTGGGGCGGGAGAGTGATTGTGGTCCTTAAAGTATTATTTTCTCAAGAACCCGGAGGACCTTTCATGCTTTCTTCCCAAAACTGTGCATGCGGGGACATCCTGGGCATATCCAGGTCCCAACATCTGCGCCCCTTCTCTGAGCCACACAGGAAATATGGGAGTCTTCTAGTCCCATTTCTTTGTGACATCATGACACAACAGCAGGCCAATATGCACAAGACTAAATCATTCCTTTCTTCATAGCATGTGCTATTTCATAGAATGAACATGATTTGGGGTTTATGGGTGCACACCTATGATTCCAGAGGCTGAGGAAGCTGGGACAGGAGGATCACAAGTTCAAGGCCAGCCTCAGCAACTTAGCAAGGCCCTAAGCAATTTAGCAAGATCCTGTCTCTAAATAAAACATAAAAAGGGCTCAGATGTTGCTCAGTGGTTAAGCGCTCCTGGGTCAATCCCTGGTACCAAAAAAAAAAACTCCTAAAACAAAAAAACACGCACCATTTGTCAGTGCCATCGTTAGATGTTTAGATTATTTACTTTCCTTTCTTTCTTTCTTCCTATAATTTTTGCTGCAATAGTAGCATCACATGACATTTTACAGAGGCCCTGACATTAGGATTAGATGTCCTGTGGGTGGCCAGTCTTGAATGACATTGCCAGATTCATATGGCCACCAGCAGCAGGTGACAGTGTCCACCCTTCATCCTCACCAGTTTTGGAAGCTTGATTGAGGGAGGAGCTGGACCTCAGACCTGCCACAAATAGGGTTGGCTGGTCACTGCCACCAAAAGGTGTGTAGAAGGAGCTGACCCTGGTTCCTTATGAAGTCACTGTCTGATGCTCCCAAACGCTTGCCCACACGTCCTCCCCTCACCTGGTGTCTGTGCAGAAAGCAGGTGCTGGGAAGCCCAAGGGGTGGCGGGCTGGGGTGGTCCCACCAGCTTCTGCTCCACCTCCCTCTGCTCAGAGTCAAGGCCAGGCCTGCCTGGCTGGGGCCTCCCTTATGAGCACCAGGGGACAGAAGGGGCGATGGGTTGATCTCCGAGAGCCTGGAGCGCGTCCAAGGGAACCGTGAGCCTACAGCGCCCTCCCCGCATCCTGCTGAAGACCTCAGAGACAATAGTCCACTAATCCCACTATCGTTTTCCTGTCATCATCTGGATATTTTTATATGCCCCTCTCCTGGCCATGAATGAGTTCTTACCCATAAAATACGCTTTATAGTGCCATTTTACTGCTCCCAAGATGTCTGAAATTTGTCACAATTGGTTGTGGTGACAAAGACAATAATGTCAGTTTCCTTCACTCCTGAAACAATGCAGTCAGGACTATGGTGACTTATTCAAAGTACTGAAACCACAGACAATGACAACAAAAAAATCCCACCAACCAAGAATCTGTGTCCAGTGAAAAGAGTCTTCAAATCATTGAAAGCAAAGACCCCGGAGAGTTTCCTGGAGTTTATAACAAGTGGAAGTGAAATACACGGCAATGAACCCAGGTCCTAGGAAGGGACCTGCAGCCTGCGTGGAGGAAACAGAATCCCATGACCACAGGGGCAGTGGAAGGCGGTGGGAACATGCCTACTCATCACAGGCGGGGTGGCGCTGGGCTACCTGAAGATGGGCTTGAGAGGGTCTGTGTAGAGGTTAAAATAGGCCCCAGAGGATCAGTGTGGAACAGAGGAGGGTGGCCAAGAAGCCACAGGAAAGAGGCGTGGATACTAAACAGTTCATGTAAAAGAGCGACGGAACGGGACGCGGGTGGGAAATGGAAAGATAAGTGGAAAATGGCAGTTTTCATCCAGATGTATCAATAATTACATTAAATGTAATTGTATCCAACCTGCAAAGTTTAATACACTTAAGCTCTGTTAATAGTTAAATACAATTAGTTAAATACAATTAAGTGGTTGAATAAAATTAAAAATCAAGGATCGTCAGGATGGAAAACAAGGGAACACCCAACTACGTTATTAACAAGATACCATAAAATATGTTCAGCATAGTAAGACATAGATGGGTCAAAACTAAAGAATGGAAGAAGAACTACTTCTAACATGAATCATAAGTAATGAAGTGACAAGTTAGTGTCAGACCATGGGATATTGCCAGAGATTATAAAGGAAAGTTTATCATGACAAAGGGGTTAAGTTCATCAAGAAAGCCTAATGATCCTAAATCTGTATGCACTCAATAACAATCTTCAAAACACACAAAGAAAAATAATATAACTGAAATAGCAGTAAAGATATCTATAATTGTAGCTGGAGGTATAAGCACTCCTTCCTCCTCAACTGATAGAATAAATAGCCAGCCACTCAGTAAGGACCCACAGAACAAACTCACTCCAGGAAACTGAGATGAATCCACATCTACACACCAGTGTACACAGTGATAGCAGGCTAGCTTCTCCTGTCAGGAGTGCTTGGGATCTCACCAAAGACAGCACACTGGGCCACAAAATAGGCCTAATAACTTTAAAAGGTTAAAAACTATTCAGTGTGTGTTCTTTGACCTACACAGGATTGAAAACCAGAAAGATAGCTGTTTTATCACCAACATTTGGTGATAAACCAGCATATTTCTAATTTACCCATGAGTTAAGAAGAAATTAAAAAGTCAAAATACTTTTTTTTTTCTGAAGGAAATCAAAACTGCAGCATGTCAAAATTATCAGTACTTATACTCCTAAAATGTATAATAAAATTTCAAAATATAATTGAGATTTTAGACACATCATAAAAGAGAAATATACCATGTACATAGACGCTTTTTTCCTCTTGAATTGACCTACTGGATCATTACACCAGAAAAAAATCTCAGTAGGGGTTTTTGTAGAAACTGACAAGCTAATTTGACAATTTGTACAAGGCCTACCAACCTGGAAGGTATGAAACAATTTTGAAAAATGAGAACAAATATGGAGGATGTCTAGTTTGCTTCAGTGATCAAGATTACAGGGTATTGGCATACGATAGGCAGAGCTCACTGGATCAAACCAGTGATGAGAAATAGACCCCCTCTCCTCCATGGTCACTTGTTTGACTCTGAAAGCACCAAGATTAATTAATGGAGAAAGGATGTCGTCTCTAACAAATCATTCCAGATTGACGTTCGTATGAACAAAATGAGCCCTGACTCTTATTTCTCACCATAGACATTAAACTAACTCAAAATGGCTCATAGGCCCAGGTATAAAACCTAATATCCTAAATAATGTGAGAGAAAACAATAGAAAATCTTTCTGACCTTGGAGTGGCCAAAGGTTCTTATTTGGTATATAAAAACAAACAATTTTTAAAAATCCCAAAACAGAAAAACCAAAACCAAACACAAACCTTAAAGAAAAATCTGACTTTAAGTAGCACTGGAACATGGATCAGCACTAACAATGTTTACTTCTCCGAATCTACCTACAGTTAAGGAAAAAACACGTAAGATGTGGACCAGAAGAAATGCTAACCAGACGTGTCTAACAAGGGAGCTGTCTGTTCCAAAATGCTATCAGGTTAATTAATAGGGAGATAAACCATCAGTTGAAGGGGGGTAAAGAGTCAAATAAAAGCTTCACAAAAATCAAGATAAGTGGGAGACCAACAGACATGAGGTTGGAGGTCAGCCTGGTGCTCATCATCAGAGCTAAGCACCTTAAGACAGCTGCAGTGCCACTGCCTGCCACTAGGGGTAGCAGGTGGACCACAGCCAGTGCTGGGGAGCCTGCACATGACCAGACCTGGGGTCCTTCCTGGTCACTGCATCACAGCCGTGCGACAGAGTGTTGCAATTGCTTATGATGCTAAACACAGCCTGCCTATGTGACCCGGTGGCTCCACACAAATGCTCTGTGATCATCAGCATTAGGAGTTTGAGAGAGTCCAGCTGTGGTCAGCTGATGGTGCATGAATGAGGTGAAGCAGGTCCCTGCAGTGGGCCACTCTCCAGCAATGACGAGACCAAGAGCCAATATGTGCCCCAACTCTGAGACATTGAGAGGACATTCTAGGACCCACACATCTAATTCATGGACAGAAAGCAAACCGTTTTTGCCTGGAGCAGGGGTGAGGGCCGTTTGGCTAGGCAGGGGCAGGAGGAACCTTGCGGGATGCAAGTCCAGCTTTCCCACAGTGTCCACGGGGCCCTGGTTCCCGGCCCCTGCAGATACCAAGACCCCCAGATGCTCAGTTTCTCATGTGAAGTGGCACCGAGTGTGTCCCCACCCTCTGTGACCCTCCCGCTTTCAATCATCCCTAGGTCACTTACAATGCCCATTGCAACCTAAATGCTATTTGAACACCTGTTAGGCTGTGCTATTTATGGACAAATGACAAGAGGAAGGTCTGTCATGTTCAGTACAGACACAGTGTTTGTGGGATTTTTTTTGACCTGAGATTGGTTGGCCCCAGGGCTGGGAACACTCAGGCACAAAGGGCCTCTACTGTTCTCTACTGAGTTGTCATGGTGGTTAAGTGTGTCTGTGTACTTGTCAAAAAGCATTAAGCGGATGTAATCTTAAAACAGGTACATTTCATTGTGCGCAAATTATACTCCCCAAAATCTGGTAGAAAAATAGACAATGTGACATTTTGGTTGAAGGCAAGTGGATGTTAAAATGTGCCCCAGGCTACCTGCACTAGTAAGATTCTTGAGAATCGTGCTGAAACAGAGCGCTCTGTCTCCACTGAAAGGTGTACTTCAATGTTAGGGAGAGGAAGGCAAAATCAAAGCAGGGGCTGACGTGGCTTTGGTGGCGTGGAGGGTGGGAACTCAGTCTTCCCCTGTACCATGGGGAGGCAGAAGGGGGCAGATTCTCCTCTGATGTGTCCTTAAAATAAGAAATGCTGGTGACAAAGTGGGTGTGGAGTAGGGGGCCATAAACTGATGAAGCCTCTGGAGAATAGACAAGTCATCTGCAAACTGGGAAAGTCAGGATACCTGAAAACAGCCACTGCCCACCTGCCATCCTGGACGTCTGCTGACAAGTGTCCCCTGTATTTTGGAGGTGAGGTCTAACGCATCTCTAGCTCACCCAAGAACCTGTTTCAGCCAGGAACCAAGAGGCTGCCGACCCAGCAACCTGATCTAAGCTGCCCCGTGGGTTTTATTCCCACCAGTGTCGCCGTTGTCTCAGGGTTTTCCTATACCTCCACCTGGCTCTTGCCTCAGAGTGACTCCTTTTTGACATTCTTGATCTTTTGTCCGTTGGTATGTGACTATAGGAGCTTGAGCTGCATCTGAGGTTGGCTGGCTTTGTTCCAGCAGCCGTGAGGCCTCGGGGAAGGTTCTCTTGGCCTTTTCCCCCTAAGTGTAGATCATGCTCACAAAACGGCTGCTGCACAGGTAGACACACACTGTATCTACAGACTCACAGTGTCTCTGTTCCTGACCATAAGAAAGGTAAAGGAATAATGGCCTTTTCTTTATCAGGAGTTGACTCAAATGCATTATGTATGCCGCATTCTCAGCACGAAGTACTGTGTTGCCATAACACACGTGCAGCCTCCCACAGAGACATTCATCTCCCCATGCATACATATGCAAAGACGTATGTCATCTTTATTTTCAGTCCTGTATTTCCATCCCTGTACCTTAGAAGACCTTTTTAGTGGTCCTCTTTGCACACATACTTGTGGTTGAAGCCCTGCCTGCCCCTGGATGAATCATTTATCCAGGCGACTTAAGTCTCTGAGACTGATTTAGACCTATCCAACTTATCTCTTGGGGTTGGCGGAGGGAAAAACCCTCCCAGAGATCAAGGTCTTTCTAACATCTGAACAAAATGGGTCTTGGTAGCATGAAAAGGGGGAGATGGATATTGGGAGGCAACATGAGGATCCCTTGCATGTGCTCGGTCTACCTACCTACCTTAAATCAGAGACCAGCGCAGCCACGCTTTCTTTGGGCAGGATGCATTTAGCTGAGAATGCAGCATTTTGTTTGAGGTTCAGCTTGAATTCATTCATTCATTCTTGAGTGTTAGCTGAGCACTTACTATATGATGGAAACTGAGGATGCTGCAGACAGTGAGTGAATTGCTAAATAAGTAACCCCAGAACTTCCTGTGAGTGATGTGGAGGGGAAGAAACCAGGGCAGCGGTCGGCACAGTGATGGACTGTTTGGTTCACTAATTCAGGAGTTTTGGTCAGAGAACAGAACCTGGGGTGGTGTTTGAGCAGATTGTGAGAAGGACCTGGCTCTGGGAAGAGCTGGCAGGTAAGGAGATGTGGAGAGGGGCAGGCTCACCCTGAGAAGACCCTAAGGGAGTGTCTTCAGGTGGTGTCTTCTGTGGGCTCTGGTCTCTGGGGTAAGCAGGCTGTTTACAGGCAGGACGCTTTGGCCAGCCCCTCGCCTGTTCTAGGAGCCGTCCCTTCCCACTTGCCCTTGGAAGGTGACACATGGAGACAGTGTCCCTGTCCTTTCCACAGGCCTCAGAGCAGGCGTCAGAGGCCATCACAGGACGTGTGTGTACTAGGTGACTCGGGCTCTGCCACCTGAAACTCCGTGGCCGGTGCAGTTTTCTTCCCCCATGTAGGGAGGGGCTAGAGAATTCTGCGCTGAGAACTCAGATTTCTCACCAGAAGTCTGTAAAGTCAAAGGACAAAACTAGAGAATCTGCCCTGAGGCATAACTGACACCCATGAGGACCACGTTAGTTTTCCAGAGTCAGAAACCAGTCAAGGGAGGCTGGCCTGGGAGCACCTGGGCGGGAGGACGGGGCATCAGAGTCCGGGGCTTCTCTCTCACTGCAGGGCTGACATGAACTCAGGGTACGGGCGAACCTCCTAATGTAGACTTTTGTAGCAGGGAAAATGGAGGCACACAGTCCAGGTGACAGAGAAAGCCTTTGTGCCATCTCCTAATGCAGACTTTATTCATCCACCTGACTCTGTAAATGGCTGCACTTACATGAACAGTATTAGACGAGCCTCTTCCTCTGTACTACAGGGTGTCAGCGTTAGAGGCAAAGGGTGTTCGTTCTGAGGCATTTTAGATCAAGAAGACGAGTCTCATCAATTGATCTATTAATCAAGCTGTCGGTGGATACACCCACACACCCGCCTGGCTGCCCCCAGCACCTACTGACCCTGCCCTTGTTCCAAGGCAGAGGGCCAGTCGACCACACTGATGGTCCCTGCCCCTCAGCCTGCCGAGGGAGGGGCTTCAGGACAAATACACCTGTATTAATCTCGGATGAGGACACATGATTGTGGGAATTAAAGGTGGTGGAGTGTCAGGTTCTAGGAGAGGGTGCTGTGGACTTTTATGTGATCAAATCGAGTGTTTGAGAAAACAGTCCCTTACCCAAGTGTACAGGTTAGTGGAGAGCCCAGGATTCCAGGTTGGAAAGTGGAGGATTCTAAGAAAAGAGCGGGGAAGATCAGTGGAGCAGAGGAAGGGGGCTGAGGAGGGGAAGGAGGGACGGGAAAGGGAGGACTGTGGAATAACACGGGCCAAATGATGCTAGGCACATACGAGTGTCCCCTGTGGATCTCACTTTATCTATACAGCAGAGATTAAGGAAAACACATGAAGGCCAGCGGAGGAAGGGGACAGGAGGGACGAGGGGCAGGGACGAGGAGGCACTGGGGACTGAAGCGCAGCAAGGACATCAGGAGGACCCACCACTGAGCGAGACTGTCACGCACTAATGAAAACGTGAAGAGGGCCGCCCGGAGTCTCCCCGCCACACAGCATGGTGCGGGTGCTGTGATTGTGCACACAATCTTTCCAAGCTCTAATTTAAATAAGTAATAAGAAAAATATCTCGGGAGAAATAAGCACCCAGAAGAGAGAAGAGGGCCTCTTGACTGGGCGGCTTCATCACCACTCTGTCCTCTCTGAGTCTCAGCCTCTTCCTCTGTGTGGTGGGGATGGCCGCACCTTCCTGCTGGCCCCCGGGGATGCTGTGACTCTGCTGTTGCAGCTGATGTGAGGAAGGGTGTGCGGGGGGGTGTGAGTCACTGCTGCCCCCAGGAGGGGGAGGCGTGCAGGTGCTGGACAAGCTGGCCATGCAAATGGGTGTCCTTACCCACAGGAGGGCTGGCTGGTCTCTGATTGAGACTGACATCCTGTGTTGGTTGTCTGGAGCTACCTCAGCAGAGCGTCACCGAGGAGTTGTCTGCAGGAACTTATTCCTCTCCATTAGGAAGGCTGTAGTCCAAGGTCAAGGTGCTGGTGAGGGAGGTTTGGTCACGAGCCCTTCTCCAGGCTCCAGGACAGCTGCCATCTGGCTGTGTGCTCTTGTGGCTTCTCTGTGGTCTCTTCTTATAAGGACACTAATATTGGTCCCACCTTTGTGACCTTAATCAACCTATTTTCTTCCTCAAAGACCTCATCTCCAAAGTCTCCACAGTTGAGGGTTAGAACTTCAACATTGGAATGGGGGGTGCAAATATCCACACTGATGGGGAATTCCACCTGAATTAGGCAGTGATTGAGTTTGGCCCAGCCCTTATGCAGAGGACTTCCAAGTCTACCTGGACATTTGAGAAGAGACAGGAGCAGATGGTCAGTTCCTTCTGGGCGGGGGGGCTGTTGGGCCACCATCCTAACTTTAGATTGCAGCCCTGCCAGGTTTCTGGGTTTCACCCTAAGTTAGACCAGCTGAGAGGGTCATGCTGGCACCCCTCAGGGCTTTGGGTTAGGGACCAGATTGTCAGTAGGAGTTTCAGAAAACCCCATCTTATTGGACCAGGTGGGGTCATGTGCTAGACCTTGAACCAATCACTGAGGCCAGAGGAATGCTGGATGCTGGTTGGCTGTCAGCCAGTGCCCTGGAAGCACTTCTGCCGGAGGGGTGGGCTCAGGCCCAATCAGGAGAACATGGCCTGAGAGGGGTCAGGGGTCAAGTTCCCCAGTGCCCCAAGCAGATGAGGGGCCAGACTTTTCTTGTCCTTAGATATAGGTAGTGCCCATCTTCTTGAAATAATAGGCCACTCCCTCTTCTCTCTCAGGGGTTTTTTTTTTTTGATCCTTCAGAAATGATTTCCAAAGTCTGTGATGACAAATCAATGTACAAATTGGATAAACACTGGGCACCCGTGAACAGCGCACTGTCTAAATTACGGGGTTCAGGGATGTCTCTTTGCTACTATTCCGCTTCACCTGCATTCCCAACAGCAAACACAGCTCCTTAATTTGCAGTATTCAGGGCATAGATTTTTTTCTTTGTCTAGTAACAGGATTAGCTCAAATCAAATATCCAAAATAGCTCATCTGTCCCCTCGCCTTCGAAAGGAGCTTATTTGGAGAGCAGCAACCCAGAAGGAAATCATTGAACCGCACTTGGCTTCCTGCTCTCATGGAGCCACAAACCCTCTCACCCTCGTCTTCAGGGGGAGGTAGGCAGAGCCACCAGCCACCAGGCATCCATACTGCTTCCTGGCCCATGGGTGGTCTGAGCAGGGTGTCATCAAACAGCTGTCTCAGACCCCAGGGTCCTCCAGGGGCATGTTTTAGAGACTGGTATGCCATTGATGAGGTTGGACAGAGTAACTTCCTGGGGACAGCTACATTAACACTCCTGTTTCCCAGAGACAGCCAACCACTGTTTCCTGAGTTGATTCCTTGAAAACAAAACGTGAGACCTGTGCAAGCTTTCAGGGTGTACAGATGACTGAAGCTTGTGACTTCATCTTCACATGAGGAGGTCCAGTCAATAGGCAGTTGCTTGTTTTGCAAACCAAATTTTGAATTTGATATGAAAATATGCAAATGCCACACTAATTTCCCCAAAGTGTGGAGTGACTTTTTTTTTTTTTTAAAGAAAGAGAAAGATTGGACTTTCAATTCAGGAAGAGCCACGTAATTGTCACTATTTTTGTCTTTCTAACAAGGTGAAGGTCAAGGTTTGCCATTTTATGCCTTGCCTTAAATACTCCAGAAAACCAAGCCCCCACAATGGCTCCCCAAAAAAGGTATGTCCAAAGGTATGTCCCCCTGGTACCTGTGAATGGGAACACACTTGGAAACGGAGGCTTCTCGGTTAGGGATGTGAGAAGAACCCATCTGGACTTTTCCAGCAGCCACTGTCGTTATGAGCAAAAGGACAGCTGGGATACTCAGAGGAGAAGCCCAGGCCAAAGGCCATGTGGAGATGAGGTGGGGATTGGCCATGTGCCCCCCAGGCCAAGGCGCTCCAGGAGCCACCAACACGGAGAGACTGAGCCTTCTTTCTGGGTGATTGTGGCCCAGCTGGTACCCCAGCCTTTCAAGATAGTTTCTGTCATTTTAAGTCACCAAGATTGTGGCCACTTGCTATGGCCTCCAGGGACACTGATAATACCAGCCCACTCATGTGCTTCAAGACTCGGATGAAGAAAGGATACAGTTGGATTTGATATAATTTAGCTGTGGAGACAAAAATAGGTCTGCCGCCTGTGTTTCATGAACTTGAGTCCTGAAACCCTTTTCTCAATGCCGGGGCACACTGTAGATGACTTACTTTGAATTATAATAATATGGCAAACTGTTTATTTTAGATATTAATACTTAGGTCTAGTAAGGAAAAGGTGCTGCATGATTTATCAAACGGATTGGAAGGATGGCTTCAATACTGACACCACACATTTGGCCTTGCCAGGTTCAATGTGGAAAAAAAACATGGAGACGAGCATGTAATTTTCATCGAGTTCTGCTTCTTGCTACCTTCTCTCAGCTCCTCCCAAGATAGAAATTCTAAAATGCTGTGAGTGGAAAAAGTGGGACAGTCTTCTGTCAGGTTCGCCCGTTAGGATCTGCAGGCTTATCTGTTGACAGATAGATTGTTCATGAAAGTTCTTAATTAGCCAGGCTCTTCTGAGGTGGTGCTTGGTTTTGAAGGGGGTTGGCAAGGCCCAGGAGGGAGGGCTGGGGAGTTTTCTGTGGCCTGCCTTCCCCTCCCTCTCCCACTCAGACTCTGCGCTCTCACATTGTGGTGTTCATTAATTTGTTTAAACACTCTAAAGTTTACAGGCTTGTGCTAGTCTCCAGGAAACCAAAAGTATGCACAAAACCACACCCAAGACAGCCAGGTGATGGGTGTCCCAGGAGGAGGCATTTATAAGGCACTTTAGGGACACAGTCAGTGGAGGAAGCAGCTTGTCTGCCTGGGAGAAATTGTCAGTCAGGAAGGCCACACGTGGAGACTGGGCCTTCGAGAGTCTGGAAGGATGGGTGGAGAAAAGTCGTGATGGGAGTCGTGAAACCAGCGACCCTTCTGAGCAGCTGCCCAGGGCCTGGCAGGTCCTGGGCCCTCCCTGCATCACCCACATCAACACTCAGTCCACTTTAGAGGCCTGGTGACCGACCACCTCTTATGGATAAGGAAACTGAGTCGGAGTAAGTCTGGGTGACGGTCCTAAGTGGCAGAGCAGGACATGGACCAGGGCCACCCTGAGCCACTGTGCCACCTGCTGGCTTCTGCAGGAGGAGGAACACTGTGGGGAAGGAGAGCTCGAGGCCCAGGCGTGCTCAGGAGAGGCCAGCCAGGGTTGATCCTCCCAGGGTCAGTATGGGATGCTGGCACCCTGCCACGAGAGAAGAGCTGATCCCCAGGACTGCAGTGGCTTCTCCAGGTGGGGTGAGAGGTGGACCTGCCGCTGGCCAGTGAACCCGGTGGGTCCCCTTCCCTCCCCTCCCTCTTGTGTTTCCCTTGCTTCTGGTTCTTTCCTGCCTTCAGAACAAGTGTCCACTGGGAGCAGATGCTGGGGTCCAGTGAGGAACCAGCAGGCAGCAAGGTGGAGTTTTTCATCACACAGTAAGATCTGTCACTTCTCTGGTTCCCTGTGTCTTATGGCCATTGGACCAATTCTGGTATCGGTCCATCGATGGAAGTGGAAGTTGTGAATCACTTTCAGTGAGATGGGCAAATTCAAGAGACAGGCAAACAGGTCAGATAATTTCCAAATTGTGGCAAGTCTGATGACTAAAGCAGGTGACATGGAGAACTAACGGAGAGCGGGGCGGGTTGAGAAAGACCCTCTCTGAAGACTAACGAGATACAGAGACTTGCCTCACACCTGGCTCCGCGTCTCTGGTTGCTCCAGGTGCTGGTGTGGGTTTTCTTAAGGAGCAGAACTGTGCAGGGGGAGGCCCGGGCTCTGGGCGCTGGTAGCAGGTGCAGGGCTCAGTCTTCCTACCTTGGCTGAGATCCTTGAGCCTCTGCGTTCTCATCTGTAAAATCAGAGCTCTGGCTCCTCTCCACAGACTTGTTTGTGGATTATGTGCATAAAGCCTGGGAGACATAAGTGGCACCCACGGTCCTCCGTATGCGTCCGAGTGCTCTGTCCTGATCCTTTCCACTCGCGCACCCGGTAGCCCCCGAGTGTTTGCTCAACAGCTGGCTTTTTAGATCAGCTGCTTCCCACCAGGAGACCTCAGGACACAGAGTGTTGGGTCCTTACTGGACCTCCCCGGCTGAGGGGCACTCTGCCCAATGTCCCTGTGCTGTCAGGTGCTGCTCCATGCTGGGCCCCGCTCAGCCACGTCAACCTAACCTCTACAGGACACAGCGGTCAGCGGGCTGACCTGGAACAGCCGGTCCACACACCCGCCTCTTGGCTTCTCTAGAGCAGAAGGCCTCTGGCTTGTGAGGTCCCAGTCTCCTGGTTGGCTCCTCCTCGGTGCCTCTTTCTGTCTTTCTGCCTGCAAGCCCGGTTGGTCTGCCTCCCCTGGTGGCTCTGCTAGCTCTCTGGATTTGTCCCCTCCAGTTCGTCCAGGTCCCTTTGTCCTTTCCCATTTTGTCTCACTCCATCTCCCTCTCTCTCTGTCTGTTCTCTCTCTCTCTTTAGGACCGTACTTGCTTGCCCATCATCTCCCTCTCCCTCCATCTTCCCTCCCTCCTTCCTTGTTCCTTCTTGCTCTACTCTTCCACCTCTCTCACCTCCCCTCTCTTCCTTTCCAAACCATGGATCCGTCCACCCACCCACCCACCCACCCAGTGGCCTGACTGAAGGGTGGACAATGAGTGGAGCCTCCTTCCAGGGCTCCCCCTGCTCCCTGCAGTCACCAAGGCCCGGCCAGTTCACAGCACTATCAGGGAGTTCATTCATATTTAAGTAAGGCTACCCCTGCAAGCCCAGGTCTCAGCAGCACTAAGTGTCTGGTGCCCTCAGCCCACATTTTAGGTTTCAATGGAGCCGATGCCATTTGCTTGCCAGCCTGGTGGCAACTGGAAGTTGTTTTAAATTTGAATTCAGCTCAAACTGGATGAGAGTTTTTTCAGACAAGAGAGAAATAGTCAACAGGTTACGCTGTCGTTAGCGGCCTGCCCATCGAGGGGAAGGAGAGAAAGCACAGGTGGCTGCTGTCAGTGTTGGAGCTGGTGTGGGCTGCACAGGACCCACGGAGGTGGAGTGGAGGAGGAAGCAGGCTGGGAGCAGGGCAGAGCCGCCCTCCGTGGTCCTGCGCCTCTCTGGCTCCTGTGCCCCATCTCTGTGGCGGTCTTGGTCTCTGGGGCTCACGGTTCTCTCTCACCCTCCCTGTCTCTGTCAAGCTTGGCTAATGGTGCCTGTGGGAGCCTCTGCTCTTCCGCTCTGGCCCAGGTTGGATGTTACTGCCCACTTTACAGAAGAGAGGATTGCTGGCCCGGGGCCACTAGGAAGTCTGTGGCGCAGACAGATCTCTTGGCTATAAATCGAGGGCCGTCCTTGTCGACCTGGCCTGCTCTCCTGCCATGGGTGTGGGGCCTCCAGGGAAGGGTGCAGGATCCCGTGTCCATCTCCAGCTGGTCAAGTGAAGCATTTGAGAAACTGAGGACATCGCAACTTTGGTGTCATTTTGGAAAGTTGGAGCCTTGGGGTACAGCTCCTCTGTCTCCCCCACCAGGACTCAGGGAGCAAAGGACACTGGCGTGGTTGAGCCCTTGGGGAAGGATGACTCTGGTGAGAGCAGAAACCAGCTAGGGCCTGTGGAAGCTGCTCTGCAGGTGAATTCTTGACAAGGACATGACATGTCCTGGAATCTGAAGGCTGTGAAGGGCCACCTTCCGGAACTCTGCAGGAAGCCTGCTCCCTGCCAGTGTTTCACCCACCTCTCCACCTCCTGCCTTGGCCACTCTGCTGGGAGGAAATGCCCAGCAACTGCCCTTTAGTTAATGTCTTTCTTTCTGGAAAGGAGTCAGAGAGGCTGAGATCTCTCCATCCCCATTCCATATGCTTTACCTGGACCAATCGATGGTGACTGGTGGGGGACAAGTCCATTTTGTATAAAATGGTGACTTGGCACCTCATCACCATTCCCAAGGTGATGGGAGTGAGCAGGAGGGAGGTTTCCAATGGATGGTCCCTGGGTCATGTTGGGCAGTTTTACCAGGGTTCAGTATTTGGTGTCTCGTTCTACCTCGGGCAGTGTTTTGTGGGGGGCAGTAGGAAGAAAGAAGTGTGGTCCCTGCTGCCATAGCTCAGAGCTGTGGCTTTAAGGGTCCAGGGCCTGCCCCTGCCCACCCCCTGCCAGTGCAGGGGCTGCAGGGACTGGGCTATTTATGCTGGACTAGCAGCCGCCCTGCTGGTGACCACTTCTCACACCAGCTAGGGAGACTCACACCTTCCACCCGTAGCTACTGGGGTGGAAGTGCCCACCTTGGACTCTGGTGAGCAGGTGGGAGCTCCTTTCAGGGCTGGGCCTTCCCTCCACAGCTGCCGGCTAGGGCCTAGGACAGCACATAAGAGCCCCTCCTGACCCTCTGTGCGCCGGCCTATTAGGAATACCTTTCTTTGTGTTATTCAAGAACTCATAAAGAGCTGAATTTTGCAATCTCTTACTGCATTGTGGATAATAAATTATCCGAATCTAAAAATATCCCTTGGGTGTGTTGGGGAGGGGAGAAGGGCTGTTTCAGAGTTACTTAATGCACAACAGTGGGACTGAAATCCTTCATTTAAATTGAAGCCAGTGTCTTTGCTCCTCTCTGGGTGAAGTTCACATCGCCTTGCAGCTGTCAGAATGAGTCTGGATGTCTGCCACCTGAGTGTGGTCAGATTAGATTCCTGCCTAAAGGCCAGTGTTCTTGGGCCAGGGACCTGGGCATGCAGGTGGCCAGATCTCAGGCCTGTGGTCCAGAACCACAGGCTGGGGGAGGAACTGGGGAAGCACATGAAAGCCACACAAGGCTATGGTAGGGGTCTCTGGGGACACTTGACTGCAACTAAAAATTAAGGTTCACATGCATGTGAACCATCTTTGTAGAGGTTTTAAAATTTAAAATCTCTAAATCTACCTTTGATCCTTCAAGCGTTCTTTTGAGTTAGGCAAAGGAGTGGATGGCAAGGTCCGTTGCACATGTGAGGAGCTGAGCAGGCTCGCAGGGTGGCCGGCCAGGTGGTGGCTTCTGTGGCAAATCACATGCGCTCCCATCCTAGCTCATTACTTAGTAGCAGTGTGATTCTGGTAAAAAGGGGATACAAATAGTAACCCTTCAATAGTGATGTTGCAATAGCGATGTTGCAATAGCGATGTTTGAGGATGAAGTAAGATGTTAATAAGAACTGTTAAAATGTATCAGGAACTTACAAGGCCCCAGGCAGTTTTTGGTGCTTTATCAGGTATTGATACGTATCATTCTCTGTATTATAAACACGCATTATTATGAACAGTAAGTGCATGTAAATCATTCGGCCCGTGCCTATCACTTATGTAAGGGTTTAAGAGAAATTAATCGTCATTAGTCATGTTTGTTAGGTGACTTATATTCTGTATTGTTATGCATTTGTTCATCAGTTCATCTTTAATTAATTTTTTGTTTTGTTTTGGTGGTGCTGGGGATCGAACCTGGGGCCCTGTGCATGCAAGGCCAGCTCTCTACCACCTGAGCCACAGCCCAGCCCCATCAGTTCATCTTTGTTGTATTTTCTTTTGGTTCTTTTGATTGTATCTGTGGGCCCGAAAATGGATTTCCCAAATACCTTTGTTAAAATCCCCCCAATATCAATATTCTCTCTCTCAACATAAACACCTAATATTATTTTAATGAAGTGTTCAAGAGTAAGTTACACATATGAGGTAACTTTGTAAATACTTTGGTGTGAATTTCCCCAGAATCCTTAAAAAAGAAGAGTGAAGTCTTAAAATCTGGAAATGAATGTCAACACAAAGAATTTTCCCATCCCTGGGCTTTATTCTTATTCTTGGCCCACTAGTGTCCATTGTACCAACCAACCAACTCCAGAATCCTGTGTTGTATCTGTGCCCCTTGATCTGGAAGGGTTCCCTGATCTCTGTCCTTAGACCAGGATGCATTGGAGGGTACCAAGCAGTCACTGTGCAGTCCAGGCGGGCCTGGCCCTTGTTTCTTACCAGCCTCACCTCTCCTCCTCTGCGAGACATGGGGTCTGTTCACATGTCACTAGTGATGTCACTGATGGCCTGGAGCGGCTGGTGTACAGCGTCTGCACCACACAGCTGCTGTTTCTCCTGTTTGAAGTGAGTGAGTCTCTTGCACAGAGGTGCTTTGCACTGTGAAGGTATCCTGTTCCTTGTACTTTCGATCACTACTCGAATCCACGCATGATTCTGCCTGGAACAGCTGTGGTAACAAATGGTGGCCTCGGAGGTGGTGGTCTCCTTCTGTCGTTCCTTCCTTATTTACTGGTTGGAGTTCGACCCTAAGGACACAGCTTCTGCTTCCCAGTGGTATTGGTGTGGACTCATCCTAAGTTCATTGTCACCTTCTGGGACCACTTGTGGTGATGCTGAACCATCCTGGCTCTGCAGCGGCACCTTCACCTGTCTCCTGTGTCCATTTTGACATTTTCTGAGCACACTGTTAGCTTCTGGGTGTTTTGGCTCATGACCTTGACAGTCCTCGCCTCAGTCTGTGAATTGGCCGTTTGTCTTTCCTGGGGCGTGTGTTCAGAACTGCAGTCTGGGCTCTAGGTATCCTGGCTGCTAAAGAGGTATTGTCCTTTGGGTCTGTGCCCCCAGCCCTGGACAGAACTGAGGAAAAGCCGCACGCGTGCACACACCCATGGCCACACTCCACACGTGCACACATGGGCATCCCACCTCAAGCTCCCGCTGGCCACCTGTGCCAGGTCCTGTTTGCAGAGCTCACCCTGACTCTCTCTCCTCTCCACCTTGAAACCCCTTCTTCCAGCAGCAAGAACCCTGAAGCTCGGTATCCAGCACGTCATTTGCTCAATCCTAGATACTGCGGGGCTGCTGACCCACACTGCGGTGGAGAACGACCCAGCCAGAATTCAAGACGTGTTTACAGTTATTTTTGTCTTTGCTCTGAGAGTCCAAATAACCTGCCCCAAAGTTACTTGCAACCACTAGATTCTAATGGTTCAAAACAATGGAGGTTGATTTTGCCCACACCCCAAGTCCAACACAGATCAGCCTGGGGCTTTGCTCTGCATTGTCCTTACTCTGGGACCCAGGGTGACAGGGTGGCCATCACCAGCATGGCAGAGAACAGAGGGCACAGGGACTTGCATTCTTGGGTCCTCTGTTTCAAAGTGAGTGCATCCGCCCACTCACCTTCTGTGGCCAGGTCCCCTCACCTGGCCACACCTACAAAGTGGGCAGAGAAGGCCAACCACTCTCTACAGCTGGTGGGCAAGTCAGTTATCTACTGTCTTCCTTATAAACCCCTGGAGAAAAAATCTGTTTTACAGAGGAGGAAGCTGAAGCACTTGGGCTAGTCTTAACTAATACATGGAGGCAGTTCATCACGTTCTCTGCTGCGTACTATTTCACACTGTGGGTATGTACTGTGCCCACTGAGCTGTGCCCTGCATGTGGACGTTCAGAAGGTTTCCACCTTCTCTATGGGACACAGTGCTCCAATGAGTACCCTTGAGCAGTGGCCTGGGTGGAATTGTTGAGCAGCACTGGGCCTCAGTCAGAGACTCCTTATTGCCTTTTTTCTTCTTAATAAAGTAAATATAGAACCAACCTCATTAATTTATTACAGGAATTGTATCGGGTACCACAAGAAGCCCTTCTCCCAATGCCGGGAACATAGCCGAGCTTTCCAATGTAGCTGCTACTGTTAGTGTTATTATTGTCGTTAGTGGAGCTGGGATGCAGTGGAGCTGTTACTGGTCCGTGGTGCCAGGGCTGGAGTGTAGGCTCTGGCTCTCTGTGTCCCTTTGTGCCCTCTATGAGCCCTTCTCCTGATCCAATGGGGCTTTGGGTTCCCAGCATGGGAGCTGAGGCTGCCACCTTCCCTTCTGAAAGGAGGTGCCTGGAGCCAGTGCGTCCTCCTCCCCTCCTACCTCTGAGTCCTCTCCAGGGTTCACTGGGCCCTTGAGACCAGAGCTAACAGAGCTGCCGTTGAGAGACCCTGGCCATCTGAGTGACAAGAAGGGGGAAGAAGGACCATCTGGAGCACTCAGGACCACTGGGGCCTAGGCCTGAGGATTCCTCTGTGGCCACGACATGTGGAACCACCTCATCCTGAGAGAGCCCGCGCTGCTCACAAGGCATTGCGGCCTCCTGGGCTCGCCCTACTGACCACGTTCCCCATCCTGCCAGGTCCTTTCCCACTGGCACAACTGTCACAGTGGCCACGTCCACTTGGTACATAGCCCTGCACTCCTCCCAACCCTGGGCAAAGCACGAGCCTGTTCCCAGAACAGTATTGCCTCAGTGTTCAGAACATGCAGTGGGTTCTAGTGTGTGTACAAGGTTCTGCAACCATCAGTGCTAATTCTAGAACATTCACGTCACTCCCACCACACAGACCGTACCGCCCAGCGACCCCTATGCCCTTCATCCTCCATTCCCTTCACAGCCACTGATCCACGTCCTGCCTGTTCCGGACATTTCACACACATGGAATCGTCAGATGCGTGTCTAGGCTTCTTTCTCTAAACATAATGTTTTTAAGGCCCAATCCTATTGTGGTCTGTCAGTTCATCCTTCTCATGACTCAGTGGCGTTCCATTGGACAGGCCAGCTAGCAGGCAGCCCGTGATGGGACCTCCTTAGGTACCTGGCACTTGCCTTCACTCTGGGCATGTGCACAGCTCTTGGATGAGCATGGCCATACTTATGCATTCCTAGGAACATGTCATAATCTTCCAAAGCCCTGTGGTCATCTCCTTGCCCTTCTCTCCCCTTTAAGCTATTTGATGAGGTGCTCTCCACGCCTCAGAGAGCTGTGCAGGTGAACAGTCGCCTGTAATTGCTTTTGACAAACATCTTCAGGGAGAAGATGAGCCCAGAGCCAGGCCACATACAGCCTTGCCAGTGGGGTGCTCAAGATGTGTACCATGGGTGGTTTGGGAATGCGGGTGGGAAACGTCTCCAGTGGGGTTCTCCTCTCTGTGTGCCCACACTGCTGGTTTTTACTGGGAAGGTGGCGTCATGCTTCAAAGCCATTGCAGAGCTGGAGAGTGGGGGAGTGGCCTCAAGTTAAAGTGCCACCAAGGCCTTTGTGTTTGACCAGGACCTGGACCTCTATTTCTTGTGTAAATGCTCTCCCAGTCGTAAAAGTGTTTGGAGCATCTCCAAAGCCCAGAAAACGTTATTTTGACAGTGTTTGCCAGTTTCCTTGTGACTTTTTTGGAGAAGAGAGTTTTCCAATGGCCTCACTGTGACTTTGCCCTTTGTGTTGCCCTCATGGGACAGAAGGGCCTTCCACAGAGGAGTGTGGAGATGATCTATAGGCATCGGACCTGGGGCTTCCGCAGACAGAGCAGAAAAGACTTGTTCTGTGGTCGATGGTGGATGTTTAGCACTTTCCGCCACCAGATCATTGTTTTGATGTAATATTGGACGTGGTAATTGCTCTCTCGGTGTGCCAAGGGTACCTAGGGACCTACTTTAGGATTTTAGAGAGGCTTAACTTATTTACATTATTTTGAAATTATCTTTTCAAGACCCCATTCCAAGCTGGGTGTGGTGGCGCACACCTGCAATCCCTGTGGCTCAGGAGGCTGAGGCAGGAGGATCACAAGTTCAAAGCCAGCCTCAGCAATTTAATGAGATTGGAGGCAGCCTAGTGAAACTCTCTGTCTCAAAATAAAAAATAAAAAGAAAGGGCTGGGGATGTGACTCAGTGGTTAATCACCTCTGGGTGGAATCCCTTGCACCAAAAAAAAAAAAAAAAAAAAAAAAAAAAAAAAAAATCCCACACCGAGGAAAGAACACATGTCAAAACAAGAAGGTTGACTTACCACCCTGTTGGATTGGGCCGCCACCTTTCCCATGTGTTCCTTATAAATTTGATATTTTCTCTTGAAAATTAGCTATTATTTGCAGGTTTAATATCACTGCAAAGCAAATCATGTAACAAATGGTACTAAAACTCATACTATCTTGGGAGGGTTGTTGGGGAAGCACAGAGGATGATTATTTGCATGCCAGTCATTAGAACACTGCCCGTCTCCTAGTAGCTCAGTCTCAGTGGCCGCTGTGGCTGTCATTCAAGGCCCGCCCCCTCTCTTGCCCCTCTCCTGGTTTGGAATGGAGAGTGGGGGGCCAACTGAGGACACGGAGTGTGGGACCTGCCTAGTGCATGGGCTGAGGCAGGGACTGAGGAGAGGAGTGATGGGCGATGGCCTCTTGGACCCTCCTGGGGAGCTGAGCCAATGCTGTGGACTTCCACTGCTGAGCTGAGTTGTGCAGCCGTGGCCGGCTGTCTGCTTGGCCTTCTTCTCCAGCTTGGTGTGGAAGTAGCTTCTCCACCGTGGTCCCTGCGTGAGCCTTGAGGTGGCTCTTTAGCTCATTTGTTGAGTGAACATTCTGAGCTCCACTGTAGCAGCTGCATGGAGGGCTGTGCTCACGGCACCTTCTGCCCTGAGGTGGGCACAGGTGGCCTGTTCAATGTCCATAAGCTCCCTGTGGAGTAGGGGCCTGTTTGTCCCTGTTTGCAGACCAGGGAACCTCTGCATGGGAGGTAACATGGGGCAGAAGCTGCCCAGACTGTGAGAAGGCTGGACTGTGCAGGGGACAGAGAGAAGGGGACAGGAGAAGGACAGGGAGGTGGGCAAGGCCCAGGTGGCCCTCCTCAGTGAGTGGGACCCTACCTTACGAACAGTAGGGCAATTTCCAGGAGTTTTGATCTGGCAGAGAGATAGTCTGGGTTGGAGATCTTGAGCCCTGTGAAGAGAGACCCAGGGAGAACCTGGGGGTCAGCGTAGCTGTCCAGGCCAGAGGCGCTGGGAGGGCAGGGGAGCTGGGAGAGGCGACAGCAGGAAGTTGACAGATGGAGATGAACTAGGAAGACAGAACCCACTAGCACCCAGGGGTCATCAGGGTTTGCAGGGGAATCTCTGGGGTCCTGAGAGGTGAGGGAGGGGCCACGGTGCCCAGCCCAGGTGTGCAGAGGTTTATGATGTGACGAGTTCTCCTTTGCTCTTTGTGCTGTTGTCTTTCTTCATTTGAAACAAAAATGAAGCGTGTGCTCCTGTGTTACTAAGCCCAGAACAGGCAATCAGTACCCAAAGGACCCTCAGACCGAGCCCTGGAGGATGCTGGGGAGAAATCCTGTGCCGGTGTGAGCCTGACAGATGCAGGAGGTGCAGGGTGTGGGAGGAGGAGGAGGAGGGAGCAGCTCGGGGCTCCCCGAGAGGCTGGGTGCCAGGTGAGGGTCTGGCTGCCGGGTGTGGCCATCAGTCTGGCTGGACCCCACCTCACATGGCTGCATCCCTGCAGGCTCTTAGGGCAGAGGAGGTGCTGGCTGGCTTCGCCCCGCTCCCTGGGATCCAAGCTCGCTCACCGGCACCTCTTCTCTCCTTCAGGACACGGAGGTTTTGAACACCGCCATTCTCACCGGAAAGCCCGTCTCGGTCCCTGTCAAAGTCGTGGGGGTTCAAGAGGACGGTTCCGTGGTGGACGTGTCGGAGGCTGTGGAGTGCAGGTCGGCCGATGAGGACATTGTGAAGGTACGTGATGGCTTCTTCTGCCTGTCTCCCAAGTGCATGTGGCTTTCATGGCTCACTGTGTACTAGTCTGGATATCTGGTGAGCACCCTGTGCTCCTAGGGTTGTGGGCCAGAGTGACCTCACTAAGCAGCAAACGGCTGAATCAGAGACACCTGGGTCAGACAGCATCTGTGGGTGGCCGAGCTGCTCCCCTCTGTCAAGCCTGAATCTCAAGGGCAAATCTGTGCCCACGCTCAGTTCTATCTCCCTCCCCCTCCTCCCTCTCTTTCTTCGTAGGGTGCTGTTCTCTTAGCATCAACAGTCCCCATACCATCTCAATTGGTACCAACTCTCTGTGCCCAATCATTTTATTTACTAAATATATTTTCTTTAACTGCCTCGCTGTTTTGGAGTGGCTGGTTGGCCCCGCTGGTTGGCATGTGGTGTTAATAAATGCCTCCCTGTTTCAAACTTAAAAACAGATTTGGTCGCATTACAGGATAATAAAACTCATGAGCCTGATGTACTAAATTTTTGTTAATAACATTAAAATAAGTGACTATTAAATTTTTAAATAGCTCATCCTGTGCTACCTGCCTTAATTTGAATATAACCTGAGGCATATAGCTCAGTTGGGGAGTCTGTCCAAGGGACATTTTTACTGTGTACTTCATTCTAATTAGCTACACTTCTGACTCCAAATTCTGCTGGGAAGCAGCCCATGTTTTCAGTTTTCCACGGTCTTCATAGGGTTCTCCTTGAACTGCTAAATTGGGTGTTTCTGCCCATTTTTTTCTAAGTACATTGGTTGCTGCTTCTTTTTGCAGCAAAGACCTGGGGAGAAGGGACTTCAGTCTTGAAGACAATCCTTCCTCCTCCGAGTGCCGAGAGAGGCCTCGGGTCCACTCTGTCCCCATGTTTTAGGAGAAGACGTGAATGCCCAGCCCTGTCTTTCCTCACCTTCTCCCAGCTCTGGTTCAGATGTTCAGCAGAACTGTTCATGGCCAACAGGAAGGCCTTCCGGGGTTCCCCAGGGAGAAAGGGTCGTGGAGGGGTTTATTTCTCCTCAGTGCGACCTGCAGGAGGCTGTGTCTTGGTCTAGAGACAGTTTAGTAAAGAAGAAATGGTGTATTTGTGAGATCTAGTGAGAAACAAGAAGTCTATAGGAAACTCAAGCTTGGTGTCGGTGGTTTCCTGGGCTTGGAACGTTAATTCTCCATGAGAAGAAGGCTGGACCAGCTTAAGACCTGGACACACGGCCCTGCCTGGTGCTCGGAGATGGAACAAGCCCAGGCCTTACCTTCTCAGCTCAGGGGACCAAGTGCTCGCAGGAGATCATGTGCATGGATGAAAACATGGTCAATGTGCCTTTGGCCACACACAGTCCTCACCCTCCCCCGCCTTCCAGAAAGCAGGAGCAGACACTGGTAAATGGAGATGGCTCTGTGTGCTTATGCCATCCTGGACCCAGACAAGTGACTCCCCTCAGTGGGTTCCTTAAGCCCTCAGTCCCCTCCTGAGGGCCTCCTGTGGAGCCCCACACAGGATCCTTGTTCTCCTGCCTGGAGAGCTCCACTTGAGGGAGGACAGTTCAAGTTCAAGTTCATGGATCCCACCAAAAATATCCTCTGTCCCTCCTGATAGATACAGTTTTGGAAGAGGACAGATTTTGCCTATTGCAGCCTCATGAAAAAGCAAGTTCTTTAGCAAATGATTGTTTACTCTTCTAGGTGTGAAATGGAGCCCACAGATCACCAAGCTCAGTCCTGCAGTAGGACAGGTCCTCTGGCCGTCCCTGCTGCCCGTGTCAGTGGGCCAGACTTAATTAGACAGCTGTGATGCACAGCCTGTGGCTTCACTCTTAATGTTCATAGTCAATTTTGTCATGACTCTAAGATGGATGGAGGTGTCCACAGAGCCCTGTGCTGGCCTCAGCCTCAAACCAGGGACAGCCCTGGACGTTGGCACAGTTGTTAGTACCCTCAAGAGAGCCCCTCCATCTGTGGGGCTGCTGCTCAGCCGCTCCTTCACAGCACAGGGAACACAATGGGGCCCTAAGGATGAGTTTACTGAGTCCCTAAAGATCTGCATGCACTGAGCGTTCAGTGGCCTGAGTCTGGGATTGAGATGGCAAGGAAGTGGGAATCCAGGAAGATGCAAATTATGGCAATGCACAAATTAGCTTCTTCAAACTGGGATGGAATGACTTTCAAAGGACAGAATCTAAAGGCATAAATATTTTAAAAACCTGGAACCTGACCCTAATTGGGCAAGATTGGAGGGGATAAATGTCAAGTTTTAAGTCAACAATTACTCTGAAGTTAAAAATAAAAAAAAAATGTAGGGGATGCGGCTTGAGAGTGTGTGTGTGTGCGTGCACACCTGTGTGTACGTGCCTTGTATACGTACACATGGCTGGCTGGCTTTTATTCTTTAATCGTTGTGGTCATGTAAAACTGGACAAATTGGCACAGAAATTTGGATTTCCAGTTTCTAATGAAAAATCACGAGATCATGTGGTCCTGGGCCTTGGGCCCACGTGGGCTGTACCTGGAGTTGAGTAGAGGAGACCCTTTGTGTAAGGCCTGCACCCCCCAGCTCACCACAGTCCCCACTACTCCCTCTTGTCTCCCCCAAGGAGGTGGAGGGACATTTGCCACCTCAAGTCATACTTAGGAGGCTGGCTTTCCGATCTTAGATTTTAGATGAAAGTGAGTTTTTTCTCATACTGTGGTCTCAAAAAAGAGAAAGGAGCAACAAATGATCTACTTCATTCTGGCATCCTTCAGGCCCTAAGAGGACACCGGAAAATTGGATTGTGTTCTGCCAAAGAATGTCTGGGTGGCCAAGGGTTCTTGAAATCAAATCACAGGAGGAAAGACTACAGCAAGGGAGAGTGTTTAGCCTGGTGATGAGAAGAAGAGGCCCGAGGGTGAGGTGGTGACGGAGCTTTTATGTCTTTCAAGGGCCATTATGTGGAAGAGGGAGATTTGTGCTTTTTGTATTCCTAAAGTGGCAGTTAAAAAGGACCATTTTCAGTTCAAAGTAAAGGAAGGACTGCAGAGGTGGTGAGTTCTTTGGTTAAGCTTTCAGACAATGAAGTTCAGATCTTAACTCCGCCTTCCTTACCATGGGACCTTGGGCAAATCACTTAACTCCTGTGAACTCAGGTCCTTATCTACAAATGGGGATGATAACGATATGGTGGAAAGTTACCTTCTATAGAGATTTGTCCTAACATCATTGTGCAAGGTAGAATGAACCACAATCAAAATAGTCCTGGAAAGCCCAGGGGTTTGGAAGTACAAAAGACAGTTGATTAAAAAAATGTTTTCCTTGCTTTAAGCCACAGGTAAGGGGCAAGGGTTAGTTTAAAGGAAATGGTGGTGGTGGGGGGGGAGTGTGCCCAGGTAAGCTGGCCTTGGGCAGCAGCCTTTTACTCTCTGTGTCTTCTGGTGGAGGTTTCATCCGGTGGCAGCCCAGCTATTCTGAGCATGTCTAATTGGATTGCTGTTTGTTAGATCTGTGTGATGAAGTCCCAGTGGGAATTTGGAGAATAATTGAATGAGAATGTACATCTAAAGGAAGTCACAAAGTGTTTGAGCCATCATATGTCAATGTTGCACTGATAGACGTACAAATTTAGATCCACGCGCATACGCATGTCCATGATCACGTCTACAAATCTTAACCTCTACTTGGTTGTAGGGCCTCAGTATCTATGGCTGTGTCTATGCTGTTCCCAGCCCTGAGCACAGGGTCTGGAACAAGTAAATGATGGTTGAATATTCAAACAAATGAATGCTAGGGATTCCTGGAGGTGGGAGGAGATACCATGCATGAGTGGCTTTCTTGTCTTTGTGGGACATCTCCACTGAATTTCCTGTTACTGGAAATCTTCAAAGAGAGGTGGAGAGAGCTCTAAAGCCATAGGACTTGGTGATAGTGGACATGTGGGCCTGGCCTGCGGTCCACCTTCTTCTGCCCCCTTGAGGATATTCCATTCTGTAACACGTCTTGATCATCTGCTTGTGGAGGGCAGTGCGTATAGAGCCCCAGGAGCTACCAAGGTGGAGTGCATGTGACGTGTTCCCTTAGCAGTTTTCAACAGCACATGAGTATTAAAGGGGCACCACTGGTTGAGCATTTATTAAGTGCCAGGTACTACACAATAAGGACATTAGTACTGTTGACTCACTTCATTGTCACATGGGCCTTTAAGCTAGGAACTATCAGGGCCTGGAGTTTGCACACGAGGAAACAGCAAGTAGAAGGGCAATGCCACTCCTTGCGCTCTAGTGGATGTGGGGGTTGGATCCCTTCCAGGACCCTCAGACCCACGCATCCTGAGTGTCACTCTAATGTCATGTACCACACTGTGTGGGTGAGGTGGCAGGGACAGTCAGGGAGACACTTGATGATGGCTTACTCTGAATCTACAAAGGACCTGTTTCCGCCCACAGCACCTGGAAGGTGTGTGTGTTAGTCCCTGTGGTTGCTGTAGCAGGTCCCCATGAACTTGGTGGCTGCTGGAGGTGGGAAGCCTGGGAGAGGCTGGTAGAGCCACCTCTTCCTCCAGCTTCAGAGGCAGGCTGCCTTCCCAGCTCGTGTCCCTCCTCCATCTCAAAGTCAGCAGTGTGACGCCTTCACCTCTCCCCGTGGCCCCTGATCCCATCACCACGTCCTCTTCTCTGACTGCAGCCCTCCTCTGCCCCTCACGAAGACCTGCCCAACAACCACCCCAGTCTAGGTCCTTAAAGGCATCTGTAACATTCCTTTGCTACACATGTTGCGTTCCTAGGGCTGGTGTCACAGGTTATACAAATGTGGTGACTTAACACATGGAAATTTTTCTCCTGGAGGCTGGGAGCCTGAATGAGGGCATTGGCAGCCCCACTTCCTCCAGCGACTCTGAAGAGGGTCCGCCCTTGCCTTGCCCAGCTTCTGGGGGCTCCAGGCATTCCTGGGATTATGGCCTCCTCACTTTAATCTCTGCTTCCCTTGTCACCTCTTACCTGTGTCTCTGAATGACCTTACTTTCTCATACTGGTGCTTGTCATTGAATTTGGGGTTACCTTAATTCAGGATGATTTCTTCTTGAGATCCTTAAAGTTTACCTCTGTCAACCCCTTGTTCCAAACAAGGTTGTGTTTTTCTGCACTTGTGATTGTCTTGTGTCAGTAGATTGTGGCTTCCAGAGCCACCGAGGCCAGTTGAGTTTCTCAGCAGGAGATGAACTTGTACATGCTCCCAGAGAAATAAATATAAGTTCATGCGGATCTCGAAATTGTGCCTCCAGCCTGTGGCTGCTATGAGTAAGTGTCTGGTCTTCAGGTATCAGCTGGACTCATAATAAGGAGATATTAAAGGGCCAATAACAGAGCACTAACACGTGAGAGCCTTACTGCTCAGGAAGGGTCTCATCTCCACAGGTGACCTGGGAGGGGTCAGGTCAGGCAGCGGGTGTCAGAAGAAACAAAGTCTGCTGCTGAGCAGCCTGTGGGCTGCTGGTCACCAGACAGCCTGGAGGGCCCGGTCAGCACCTTGGAGAGCAGCCTCACTCTCGGGGATCACTGTATCCCTATGAGGGCTGCAAGGAGTTTCTCCAAGAGGCTGGACTTTCAGACAGGACGGGCTGGATGATGGTGTGTTCTCATGGGGGCCCTTACAGAGATGACATCACTGACAGGCCCCTCACCCTTCGGGTTCAGGTGTGAGGGGTGCTGGTCAGGAGGCAGGTCTTGGGCTTAGGCAGAGCTAAGCTGTACACCTGGGTTGGTGTGGATTGTTTCTGTTGTTGTTGCAGATAAAAGAAAGCCCGATCCAACGGCCCCTGGCTAATGCTAATTCTACTTGGAAGAACACAGAGAAAAATTCCCAAAGAGGTTGCAGGCCATCCTTTTTCCTTTAGCAATGCTTCACAAAAATCCCTCCCAGATCCGTGGTTACTCTATTTCTGGCATGAATTTCCCTCCTTCACGCACTGCCAGGAGCCATGCAGCTCAGAAGAAGTTGTTAGGCGGTTTGGATGTTATTGTCTAATTTTGTCCTTCTTTATGCTGGTAATTTGGACTTTCATTGTTCCACTCTGATTGGAGACGTGTCATATATTTCCTGTTGGCCAGGGATGGGCACTGCTGCCTTCTCAACCTTTTGTTCCTGTCAGCTTCATTATGATTTCAATATTAATTAGATCATTTGTTCTTCTCTGTCTTTGGCATCTCTAATTAAGAACTAACATCCTGGAATTGTTTCTGCATAATTCAAGGAGATCTTGGACAATCCCACATGAACTGCACACCTCTGCCTTCACTTGCCAGGACGCATGCCCGTGCCCCCTCCCCCTCCTGGGGACCCTCATCTGCTCTTCCCTGGCCAGGCCTGCTTGCTACAGGGTTGGGGTTTGCTGGAGACATGGGGCTGTGACTGTGCTACAGATTTCAGGCCTGGTCAGGTGCAATCCCTAGTGTCCGGTGTCCCCTGGGGACATATTTATTCTGTGTTCAGTAGGAGGGAAGGGAGCCCTCCATTGTGCTTTGGTTCTTGATTCACAATTTAAACCCCCATCATGCAGCTTTGGTGGTAGGGAGGGTGTGTCAGCTTCACTGAGCTTCCAGAAGAAACTCAGAGGAGCTAAACAAAGTTCATAAATTAACTGGATCACAGAGCTGTGAGACCCAGACACAGACAGGCATGGGTCCAGGCACAGAGGCCATATGTTGAGACTGCGGCCTCTCTGCCATTTTCCTGTCTAACAGCTTCATGACCACACAGCTGACACTCAGTGAGCTGCCCATGTTTAAATGGAGAGTTTGGTACATTTTGATGGTTTTGTGGGTGCAAAATCACCACCCAAATTGGGGCAGTGATATCTTTAGCCTTTGATCTTTCTTCTTGCTTCTTTATGATCCCTTCTCTCTCACCCTCTCCATTTGTCCCGTGTAATCACTCCCTGACAGTTAATTTTTATTTTCTGGAGTTTCATATAAATGAAACAGTAAAGTATGTTTGTTATCTCCATCTTCATTGCCCCTCTTATCTCAATCTCTCTTCTCTCCCTCAGTGTAATTAACTTGAGATGTATCCTTGCTGGTATGTGTCTCCATAATTCTTTTTTAACTGCTGAGCTGTATTCCACTGTGTGAAAATATCACAGTTCGTCCCCATGGATGGACATTTGGGTTGCTCCTGGTTGAGTTTAATGCTGCTGGGAGCATTCATGCAAGCTTTTGTCTGTCATTTCTGTCACTTCAAGATGTCATTTCTCTAGGAATAGAAGAGTTGCACAATACACAGAAGCACATGTTGAACTCCTTAGGAAGCTGCCAGATTGTTTTCTGAAGTGGGCGTGGCATTTGCTTTCCTGCCATGGGTGTCTGAGAGTCCTGTTACCTCCATAGTTGTGCCAGCACTTGGTGTCATCATCCTGTTAATTTTTGCTATTCTGATGGGTTCAGAGAGGTGGGCCATATTGGTTTTAGTTTGCATTTCTGGAATGATTAGTGCTATGGAATGTCTTCCCACATGCTATTTGACACCTACAGATATTTGGTAGAGTGCTGCTCAAATTTTTTGCTCATTACAAATTTTTAAAAATGCTTGTGATTGACGTTATCAGGTATGATTTGAGAGACTTCATCCCAGACTTTGACCTGTCTTTCATCTTTTGAAGAGCATAAAATTTTCACTTGGTGAGATCCAATGTATAATTTTTTCTTTTATGAATTAAGCTTTTGCTGTAGAACCTAAGAAATAATTGCCTCATCCACGTTCACAAGATTTTTCTCACATATTTTTCTAAATTTTCTAAATAGTTCAGCTGGTACATTTAGGTCTGTAATCCATTTTTTGAGTTAATTTTCGTGAATGTGAGGTAAGGGTCTAAATTCTTCTGTTTAGCCTGGATTTTCTGGTTGTCTCAGCACCATTTGTTCTCTGTTGTTGAAGACATTCTTTCCATGTTGAATTATCCTGGAGTCCTTGTTCTCTGTAAAGAGAGCTTTGGGTCTGCCTTTCTTGTCTGGGTGGCTTATTGTCTTGCTTAATCACCCTGCTAGGCTTGCCTGTAAAGAATCCCTCCCAAAGCCTTGACCAAGTGGCATGTGTGGGTGTCCTCCCTCAGCCCTGATCCTGGGGAGAGGATGCTCTCCTGGCTCCAGTAAGTTTAACTCTAGCAGTTTCTGTTACTCTGTACATGACTTTCATTGAGTGTGAGGAATTTTCCTTCCAATCCTGTTTGTTTGTTTCTGTGTCTGTTGAGATGACTGCATGGGTTTTGTCCTTTGTTCTATGTGGGGTTATAAGGCTATTTCTTAGAGAAAAAGAGCTTTGAAGTACTTCAAAATTCTTTTTTTTTTATAAAGTGGGAGATGACAGCACCGTGGGACAGCTCTTTTTGGGTTGTGTTTTAATTTTTATATCTAGGTTAAAATTCTTGCTTGTTTGTTCCCTAATTCCATAGGAGGGTGGGGAAGTTGCACCAATACTGTCTTTGGTTATTTAACAACGCTGAGAAGGAAACGCTCTGGGAGCCGGTTCTTTGGTGAGCTGACGAGCTCTGAGTTCCCAGGGCAGCAGACTTGTCCAGCGGTCACCACCAGCTCCAGCTCCTCCCTGTCACCTGGGGAGCAAGCGCAGCTGGGGCAGTGTGCGGATGGCACCATGGATGTGCCAGAGGGAAGGTGAGCAGGAGCTTGGTGTGGCCCTCTCCTGAGATGCAGGGCTCCCTGCTTGGCTCTCTCCCGTGGTCAGCCTCCAGTGGCCCTGCTGCTGGTGGACTGGCTGTGCCTTCCTCCCCTCAGCCCTCCAGTGGGGCAGGACACTATCCGTCTGGCTCCTCAGTGCATCCTGGTCACCTGCCACTGAGCCTGGCACCAAGCAGCTGCTCCACAAACAGATGCTGAGTACAGCCTCTGGCCACTCCCTGGGGCCCGAAGAGGACAGCACTGCTGTGGAAGAGGGGGGCTGTGCTGTCAGGGACGCGGGTCTAGACCTACTCAGCCTTCACTCTCAGGGGATAGTGGGAAGGCTGCTCTTTTAAAATATTGGTTCTTTTTAGTTAAACACAACAGCAGAATCCATTCTGCATAATTATACAAGCACGGAATGTATCTTATTCTAGTTAGGACCCCCTTCTTGTGGATGTGTGTGACAGTGGGGTCCACGGTAGTGATTTCATACACGAACACAGGAGAATCATGTCACACCCATCCCACGCCTTTCCTTTTCCCGCGCCCCTTCCCTTACCTCCATTCTCCTTTGTCTAATCTACAGACTTCTATTTTCCCTGCTCTTTATTGTGGTTTACCTTCCACATATCAGAAAAAAACTTTCAACCTGTTTTTTTTGGGGGGATTGGCTTATTTCACTTAGCATGATATTCTCTAGCTCCATCTATTTACCGGCAAATGCCATCATTTCATTCTTCTTCATGGCTAAGTAATACTCCATTGTGTATATGTACCACACTTTGTTTATCCATTCATCCATTGATGGACACCTAGGTTGGTTCCATAGCTTAGCTATTGTGAATTGAGCTGCTCTAATCATTGATGTGACTGCATCACTGTAGTATGCTGATTTTAGGTCCTTTGGGTATAGACCGAGGAGTGGGTCAAATGGTGGTTTCTTTCCAAGTTTTCTAAGGAATCTCCATACTGCTTTCTAGAGTGGTTGCACCAGTTTGCAGTCCCACCAGCTGTGTATGACAGTACCTTTCCCCCCACATCCTTGCCAAAATTTATTGCTTGTGTTCTTGATAATCTCCATTCTGACTGGAATGAGATGAAATCTCAGTGTGGCTTTAATTTGTGTTTCTCTACTTGCTAGAGATGTTGAACATTTTAAGTGAGCTTTGGAGCCTAACTCTGTAAAGCCTCCTAGGTACTGGGCACCCACACATTTCTTGTGCATGAGTTCATGCGATACTGTGCTCACAGTACCTGAACCCCACAGTTAGTCACCCCACCTGAAGCGAGCACAGGGCGCCATCTTGCCTCTGAGCAGGGCTCTCAGGCTGCTTTCTTTGGTGCTCCTTGACTTCACCCTGAGCACGCCCTGCTGATCTCTGGGGTGGGCTCTTCTCTCCCCACTCTTAGACTGCACATTGGCCATTTTAAACATACCAATGAGATTGTATGATTATTACTTTCTGCAGATAAAGATGTGTCCTCTTTTTCTCTTAAATATCTCAAAGGTCTACAGAGAAATTCACTCATGTGAGGAACTAACAAACCTAAAAAGAATGAAAGACTGGAACTCCTTTTGCAGCCAAGGTCCTGGCACCAAGGAGATGCGAGGAACATAGATGAGAGATTCTGAGACTCTCACATGCTTTCCCCAAATACTCATGAAGTTTAGCTCGAGCAATTTATTAGTGCTTCATTGATGTTTATCACTAGACTGTTACAGACTCTTGGAAGTGATTGCTGCCCATTCACCTGGTGAAATATGACTTCTATCATCTCAGTGGGAATCAAGGGTATGTGCTTCCTCCAGGAGCAGGTGGAGTGGATTATGTGATCTCCTGTTCATAGACCCAGGCTTCTTGCTTACATCCCGTTGTTGAGAGGAATGGTCTCACAGTAATAAGAGACCACTTCTCACACACACAATCTTCTCACCCTTCTCTGATTATATTGTCTCTCCCCTGCTCTTGGTTTGTCTTCTAGTTACAATAATGAAAGACCTGAGGCCAGGTAACTTTATAAAGAGAAGAGGTTTAATTTTGCCTCATGGTTCTGGAGGTCCAAGGTCAAGGGGCTGTATCTGGTGATGATCTTCTTTTCAGCAGAGTTCTTAGGTCATGTGGCCAGAGACAAAAAGCACACATAGAAAACTTGCTATTTCAAGTAGAGGTCACAGTAACCCCTTTGGATAACAGGAATTGTGCCTCTATGAGAAACATGCTCTCCTGTCCAAACCCAAAGAATGGACCAAGAGACACAAAGTATCACAAACAGTGAGGCTTTACTGACAGTCCTGCCAGCCTGGGTGTCTGGGGGCGCAGGCACACCCCCGACTGTTCCAACCAGCATTTTGTCTCCTCGAGGTGCAAGAGCCCTCCCCGGCTCCTCAGTCTGAGAACTATGGGGTGCACAGTCTTCCTGAATGTCACCTAGGTTTTACTGTCCCCTATTGGTTATTTTAAGGGATGTACCTGGAGTTTCCACATCTCCCTTTGCTTTCCTGGGCAGGAAGACCTTTCCGGGATTGATCTGTCCCATGTGGGGTTTATCCCTGTTGGTCAGCCGGGCCTCTCCCCACCTCCTGTGAGTCGATTTGTCTTGTCTCCTCACTCAGGCGTCAACCGCCGGTTTAACCATTTGCTCTGTTTCCTTTTTGGCTGGTTTTCTTATATCCTCAGTAATTTTGAGTTGAAGGCTAAATCCTGTGTTCTGATAATGGACCATGGGACTCTCTGTTTCTACCTTCACTGCAGAGATGAGGAGACCAGTGCTCACAGAGGTCAAGTGTCCAGGCCCTGAAGGTTGAAGGAAGGCACGGGAAGCTGGAGCCCAGGTTCGCATCACTCCAGAATCCCCACTTCACCTGTGTGCTGCCCACACAGACGTGATCTGTAGGATTTAGGGAAGATTTAGTGAATCCGGAGGATGCTGAATTGGGAGGGGGGGGTCTGGGGTGCAGGGTGTGGGAGGGCACAGGTGAGGCTGGAGGACGTCGTGGTGAAGGGTGGTGAAGGGTGGTGAAGGTGCTGAGTGAATCAGAGCCCTAGAGAGAGATGTCGGCAGCACCGAGTGAGCAGACTGCAGTCCTGCATGGAGCCCGGGCCACTGGTCTGCTGAAGGTGGAGAGAGCGTGCGGCTGCACAGCTGGGCGGCATCTGGAGGGCCACTGCTATTGAGGTGGAATTCCCTGAGGCTGGACTCGGAGGTGACACCTGGTCATTGAAATCCAGAACATGGATCATTAATAAATCGATGACCGTCCCCAACCCATGACAGTTCAGGGCCCAGGCCCATCGACAGCAGAGCACGGCTGTGGTGTCCTGGCCAGAGGAGGCCCTTCTGAGGTTGCCAACAGGCGCCACCCACAGCCTGCCTGAGCGGGATTCTGTATGGAATCTTCTCAGTGAGTCAGGGCAGATGGGCGCGAAGCTCTCCATAGTCACATCTATAAGAATAGAAACAAAACAGTGCAGGAGAAGCGTCCATGAAAAGCTTCCTTTGAGATGCGCGCTCTGCCTTGGTAGGCATGCCGTGGGGCGGCCTGGTCCACTGTCCCCTGAGAAGGAGCTGAGCTCTGTGTCTCGGGAGGCGGAGGCAAAGGTGTGTTAATCAGGACTGTGGCTCCGAGTGGCTAGGTCCAACTTAGTTCCCCCAGTAGAGGGGTGTGTTGGTGTCCCAGCAGACAGTGGGAGGCCTGGGTCTTGGTGATGGCAGCAGCCAGAGAACGGAGCTGCTCACTACGCTTTCTGTCCCTGTTACCATGCATGGACTTTGTCCTCCCAGAGCAGCCTGTCCACAGCCGTTGTAGCCTCAGGTCACATCTGTATAGCCTTGTAAGGAGGGAGGAGAAGAATCTTTCACTCTCCCTGTTCAAAACTTTTGAGGCAGCGTCCTGGCCAGTTGAGAATGATCCAACTCCTCAGCTTTGTGCTGGGGCCAGTGGTGGGAACCGGGCTGGGGTGGGATTGGGGGCCAAGTGGTGCCGGCATCCTCAGGGAGCCGGATGGGCGTGCCTGGGTCACCTGCTCATCTTGCAGGCAGGATCTTAGGACAACGGAAGGGGCTAGGGTTGCTGGGTACATCACCAAGACAAGAGCCCCTCTGCAAACATTTTTGTTTAGAAATTAGAAATTCAAATGTGTTTCCAGACCTAACTGATGAGTCTGGGAAATCTGGAAATACAGGCAATATCCTAAGTTACCAATGGCTGCCCTCAGCACTCACATGTGGGGGACAAGCAAGCTCAGACAGGGGCTTGAGCCTCCTTGTGAGCAGGGGGAAGCTTACCTTTGTTCTCAATGGTGACGGAGGGCTTTACCAGGTAGACTGAGAACAGCCAGGTCCTCTTGGCAGGAGAAGGCAGCAAAGGCAGAGATGCAGGGGAGTAGGAGACCACATGGCCGTGAGCCTGGGAGGCAGGTGGGGGCTGGGTCGGGGTGGCCACTCCAGCCACGGCAAGGAGCTGGGGGCTCTCTCCTGTCATCGCTGGAGGACGTTATTTTATTAAGTGAGAATTTTAGAAATTAACTGAAAATGAGGTGATTTTGGCAACAGAGAGAGGGATGAGTGAAAGGGAGGAAGGGTCCTTGAAGAATCCTCTTCATTTCTCCAATAAGAACCCTGGAATGGTTCAGACCAGCGAGAGACGGGGCAACGAGGCTGAGCAGATTCAGGGTGAAGAGGACCTTGCCATCCTCGTGGTCCACGCTTTCCTTCACCCCTGCCCAGTCCTGCCCAGTCCCTCTCTGCCATCTCCTTATTGTCACCCATACCTTTAGCTCTGGTTGACATTGTGATGTTTATGTGCTGACTTATTTATTGTTAGTGTTTGGGTATTTGCTGTCCCATGTCCCACATCATTCTGTGAAAGACAAAGTATCAAACATCTGATTAGGTGCTTATGGGACAGGGTTTTCATCTTGCCAGGAACCGGTGATGTGAGGGGACATCTCCCAGGAGCACCCTCCCCCAGAGGAGGCAAGGTCCCCTCTCTGAAGTGGGTGCTGTGAACAGGGAAGAGCACTGTGGAATGTCATGCCTGGCCCTTGGGGGGAAAGCTTTGCTTCCTAATCATGACTGTGGTCTCATGATCTCATAACCAGGTCACAGGAGAGAGGCTCTGTGACAGATGCTCCTGAGCCTGTCATGCCTTCTGACCCCCTTGGATCAAAAGGACAAAGGCACATGTGCAGATCTGTTTGAGGGGCGGGGAGAGGTGGTCAGCCACGCGAGGGAGAGCACAGTTTGGCCTACAGACGACACAGTGGGAAACGCTGCTTGGGTGGTCCTTGGCTCCCGTGAACATGGTGTCGATCACCCGTGATGAGGAAGCGGCCAGTGTGCCAACCGCGTTCACTTAATTAGACCAACACAGGAGACACCTGTGGGCAGCTGCCCAGGGTGATATTATCTTTCCCCCTTTCTTTCTGGTAATTACTTCCCTTACTTCTCCTTGCACTTGTGGGCAGGCTGCTCGCCATGCCTACCCTGTGTGGCTTGTCCCTGAGGAGCCAGCCTAAGGGCTGCTCACCCCTTGAGCAGGACCCAGCGCATTCTCCCTCCCAGGACTTGAAGTAGTCAGCCTGGGCTTCACTCTAACAGGTGAGGTCCCCATAAAGTGTCTGCCAGTGCTTGGAAGGACAGGGCCAGTCCCGCCACAGAGTGAGAAGGGGCAGCTAAGAAGCTGAGAGGCAGAGAGATGGGCCAGGGACGTTTCCTGGTTGCAGCTGAGGCTCTGCCACTTTCCCGCCTTAGTAAGACCCACCCCCGCCCTTCTCTTCTCAGTGGAGCCTGTGCCTTGTAATTTGTGCATCCTCACTCACGTGGTCAGAATGCTTAGTTGTCACTGAGCCCTCCACTGCCCAAGCACTTTCCAGGCAAGACAAGCTTCGAGGTTGCTGATTCCCTTCAAGGTGTGCAAACTGGGGACAAAGGCAGAGGACTTGCTGGCCTCACACCCCTCCACCTCCGCCCTCAGGAAGAGGCTTCTCTGTGGCTCTCTCCCCTGCCCAGGTGGCTTCCCACCACTTGGTCAAAAGCCTGCTGCAGCTGGTCCTGCCTCAGGTCCCAGGACCACAGACAGAGCAGCAGGAACTCTTGGAGGTCACAGGAGGGCAGGGGGAGCTCATTTCCCAGAAGCCCTCAGCAAACGCCTTCACATGCCATTGGCTAGCACTGAACCAATCACTTGGCAGGAGGGTGCCCCCAGGGAACCACAGTGTGTTACTGTGGCCAAGGTCACCACAAAGTTTGATGTTAGCTGTGGGTTTTGGCAGGTGCTCCTCATCTGGGCCAGGAAGCCCCTTCTGGACCTAGCTTGTCATCCCTGACACAGTTGCTTTTAGGTGTTGTCAAGTGCCTTTTTTTTTTTTTGACTGAGATGCTGGTGCGCTTCTGTTCCTTATTGGTATGGGGCACTCCCTCAGTAAGTTTTCTGATGTCACTCCGGTCCTGCGTTTCTGACAAATCTGACCTGGCCATGGTGCACTGTCTTCATATAGGTTGCTATATATTCCTGGATCCCGTTGACTATTTTCTTGAATACTTTTACTTTTCTTTGGTTTTGGTATCCGGCTAAAAGTGGCCCCATGAAATGAATCGGGAAAGATTTTCTCTTGTATTATTTGAAAGAGTTTGTCAAAGGTTGGTGTCAGTTCTTTAAACATTTGGTGAATTCACTGGGATGCCACCTGAGCATGGGCTTTTCTTCCTGTGATCACCAGTACCACCTGTGCTTGTCGCAGGACTGTTCAGGTTTTAGATTCCACCCCGAGTCAGCTGGAGGAACTTGTCCATTTTCTCTAGGTTTTCTGATTTGTTAACACACAACCATTCATAGTGTCCATCTGTAGCCCTTTATCTTTCTTTAAATGTCGTAATAATGTTCTCTCTTTCACTCCTGGTTTTAGTTATTTAGGTCTTCTTTCCCTTTTCCTTTGTCAGTCTAACTAAATGTCTATTTTTTATTTTTAGTTGTCAATGGACCTTTATTTTTATTTATTTATATGTGGTGCTGAGAATTGAACCCAGGGCCTCACACATGCTAGGCAAGCATTCTACCACTGAGCCACCACCCCAGCCCACCTAATGTCTATTTTGTTATTTTTAATGTACCAATTCTTTTCTGTGTGTATTTTCTCTATGTTTTTTTATGATCAGTTTCACTAATTCAGATCTAATGTTTATAATTGCTATTTCTTCCTAATATCTTGACAGTTTTACTAATAACAATGTCCCTTCTTGTCAGAATCGACTTGTCTCCCGTTGATAGCTGCTGTAGGCTTCGTAGAGTGGTGTGTACACAGCTCCTGCCTTTGCCCTTTTCCCCTCCACCTGGTTCATCTCTGGACATAGGTGCCTCTGCTGCAGGCATCACATAGTGGGACCTCCTGTTTCCATCATGTCTGATGATCTCTCTCTGTTGGGCTTTCAAACCAACTCACAGGAACATTCTATTAATATATTTGATCACCTCTTCTGTACACTTTTTGCGTATTATTTTCCTATTGTTTTTCTCTCTTCCACTTTTACCAATTTCTTTTGCACTAGCTGAACACTTTCTAGTGTGATATTTCAATTCTTTTAATGATTTTTTAAACTACTTTAGGGTTAATTTCTTAGTAGTTGCTACAGGATTTCTGTACACATCTTACCAGATCAACTTGAGAATTTTGTAGTCATAATTCCTTTGAGGTACAGAAGGATTACTTCGGTATAACTCTTATCCCTCTTTGTGATATTATTATTGTGCATATTAAATATGTCATAAGCATACCAGTGCATTGTTACTACCATGTAATTTATGACTCATATAGAAGCTTAGAGCAGGAGAGCAGGTCCATAATTGGATAATTTTAAAATTAACCTCCTTATTTACCATCTTGGCTTGTTCCTTTGGTTTGTTTCTGTGGCTCCAGCCTTTGGTGTCAGACTCCCACTCCGTGCAGCTTTGCTCCTGCCTACCTCCTTTTTCCTGTTCTTGTTCACCATATTACATTTCTACATGGTTTGGGCCCAACAGTACAATTATATACATACTGCTTGAGATAACTGCTTTTAAAATCAGTTTAAAGTAGGAAAACAAATACGCATTTATACTGTCTTTTATAATTAGGCAATTACTTTCAATAGTATTTTTAATGTGGATTCAAAGTACCATATAGCTAACTTGCTCTCAGCTTGAAGAACTTTCAGGAATGTATTTATTTTGCATTCATTTTGAAATAATCTTGCTGCCTATACGATTCTTGATTGACAGTCCCTTTTGAACCTTTTGGATGGTGTTCCTCAGCCTTGCAAATGGCCTTGCAAATCCATCTATAGATATTGCTTCAATGTTTCTTCAAGCTTGGCACATGTGCCACTTCTGGTACGGAACATGAGACTTGGTAGGACGTAAAACAAATAGCTATCGGATTGTTTCTAAAGTACCTCAGGAAATGATGCATTTAGTGCAAGGAGCCCACCCCCCACAGACGCCTGCCTGCTGGGGGCCAAACTGGGTGGGCAGAACTGAACTATTACTGGTCGTTCCCAAACTAAGTGAGCTTGGGAGACAGGAGCAAGCTGTGTCTCTGAAAGTTATGAACCTACAGCAAGTGACTTCCTTCTGGGATCCTTGGAGGGATGGGGAGATTGAGGGTATGTCACCAGCAGACTTCCTCCTGCTCTTACTTCAAAGCCTCGCTGGCTGTCTTTCCCAGTGGGAAACCAAGTTGTTTATGATGTGGAGACGTGGCTGAGTGGGTGACCACACCACACAGACAACCGAACTTTGGGAGACTTGGCCTGAGAAGCCATTGGCTCAAACCTCACAGAAACTTAATCTTGTTACTTTACAAACACACACTGTGCTGCCTGGTGCTACAGCTGCATAGATAGTTTGGGCCTGACCTTTAGCCTCAATGGTCATGATTTAGAAATGTTCCTTTAAATGTGTGTGCAAAGTGAAATGGGGACAGGAGAGTGAGGGCTAACAGGCCATAGTGACTTCGTGGAGCAGGTGGTGTTGGAGTTGTGTCTCGAGGGATGTGTAGGAGGCGTGCAAGTCATTTACAGTAAGAATCCTTGTAGTTTCACCCCAGGGGCTCCTTCTCAGACCAGCCAGAACCAGGATTATAGCCAGGATTCAACCAGCACTTCCCATGCCAAAATCACTCAGAGTCAATTAAGGGGTGGATTCTGATGACTGACTGGGCCATCACAGCCTGCCTGAGCACCAGGCTTTCCTCTCTGAGCCTGGTTGGGGTCTATTTTCCTGGACCTCCCCGGAAGTCTTCACTGTGAGTGTGAACGTGGGTGTCCAGACTTCTCTTGGCCCTTCCAGGTGTCTAGTGTGGGCCTTCCTATGACCTGGAGTAGATGGTATGAGGCTACTTTTCCCCTTTTCCTAAAATCTCAGAGATGAAAATTCTTAGCTTCTGATTTTTACAAGTTCACAGTTCACACTATTCTTTTTGCAAAAGTTTCTTTTCTTAAAAAACAGACAAAAAAAAAAAAAAAACAAAAAAAACCCACAAACCTTTCATTTAGTTGTCGTGGCACACACCTGTAATCCCAGTGGCTTAGGAGGCAGAAGCAGGAGGACCACAAGTTCAAGGGTAGCCTTGGCAACTTGGCAAGACCCATCTCAAAAAATAAAAAAAAAATGAGCTGGGGAGGTGGCTCAGTGGTTGAGCACTCCTGGGTTAAATCTTCAATCCCTCCCCTACAAAAGTAGTTTCAAAACAAGTTTGAAAAACACAAATAATTCTATCCTTCAATATTCCTCTCTTTCTGAGACTATGATTTAGAATCCTTCAAAATATTTGTCTTTTATGTGGCTGATCTATATACCCACCCTGAAGACTTAAGCTCGTGGCCCCTGCACCTGTGCATGTGGCACGTGGCATTTATGCTGCAGAGATGCTCCCCAGAAGCCCAGGGCCCTGGTCACAACTGTGCAGGATGCTAGCAGCACCATGTGCTGCTGGGCTCAGCAGGTGGACACTGTCTTTCCAGGCACAGTGGGATGCATGTGAAGTACGGGGCTCTCATATAAACCTATATTGGCAGTGCATTTTAACTATTCCCTGTGAAGGGATAAAGTGCTTAAATGAAGACATCCCATAGACAAGTACATGCTAAGCTTTGCACCAAATCCTAACCTTGGGCCTTGGTTGTTGGCATAGTCTTGATAAGGGGCACCATTTTGGTGGTGCTTGTTTAAAAAGGTAGAATTAAGCTTTGCTGAATGCAATTTGGGTAGCTTTTTTGTTTCTTCCTTTTTTTTCCTCTATAGAGGTGGTCCAGTGGTGGGGGATGAGGGACAGAGAGTCTCTTTGGGCAGGAGATGTCATGGGCACCTCAAATTAAGCAGCCCCTTCTTGTTGTTTGGATGGACCGAACGCAGCCAGCAAGACCTGGGCATCTCGTAAGCACAGAGTGCACATGTGATTCTACAGTGCAGAAAGCTCATCAGCAGTTACACAGAGCCAGGAACTCAGGGAGTGATGGATGGAAAAGAGGCATTCAGGGTGACAGGAATATTCTGAGTGGAGGGTGGGTTCATAGGTATATACAACATCAAATTCATAGGACTGTACCCTTTAAACATATGTACCATATTAATTATACATTATATCTCAGCAAGGTTGGTTAAAGGTCCCCATGTGTGCATTTAGGTCTTGCCTTTTCCCATCAGCCTATGGTCCTCTGGAGGCAAGGCCACATTTTCCTTGTGTGGGGTGCAGCAAGGCAGCAACACACTGTACCTAGGAGGCCTCTGACACAGACCCCAGTGTGAACCCACACTCTGCATCTGCCCGTTGTGATCACTGGAGAAGCAGCCTAACCTGGGCCTCAGTTTTCCCATCTGTAGCATAGGGACAAAACACCTCATATACAGAATATTTGGAGAGTCTAATTGGTATGATTCTAAGTAAATCTTTGAAAATAATTGTTATGTAATAAAAAATACATTATAGCTACTATTATTCCTTTTTATTTTTTGGCAAAAATTCAAGGTAAATTAAATAGTTTGGGATCTATTGTACCTTAGAGTATACTTTGCTAAACAGTAGTATATACAAAGTGTTTGGTTCATATTTCTTTTTTTTTGAAATCAACTTGAGGTTTATGTAAAAAAACTTTCACAGTGAGAATCTTTTATTGACAAGTTACTAAAGGTAGTATTGATGACTGCTATGGACATATCAGCAGCTATCAGACAGTTGCCTGAACAAACATTTCACATTCAATTCACAATTCAAATTAGTCCTTTTTTTGCATTTTACTTTAGAAAGAACACAATCTTCTAATTCTGCTCAATAAAGAGGAAGCCAACAAACAAGACACACCAAAACTTCAGAAGTCACGCAGGTTTACAGATTGTAAGCTTTTCTTTTTTTTTTTTTAATTTTTTATTGTGGGTTGTTCAAAACATTACAAATTTCTTGACATATCATATTCCACACTTTGATTCAAGTGGGTTATGAACTCCCACCTTCACCCCATACACAGATTGCAGAATCACATCAGTTACACATCCATTGATTTACAAATTGCCATACTAGTGTCTGTTGTGCTCCGCTGCCTTTCCCATCCTCCACCATCCCCCCTCCCCACCTCTCCCCTCCCCTCCCCTCCTCTCTCTCTACCTCCTCCACTGTATAACCCTGAGGGTCTCCTTCCATTACCATGCAATTTCCCTTCTCTCTCCCACCTCTCATCCCTGTTAAATGTTAATCTTCTTCTCCTGCTCTTCGTCCCTACTCTGTTCTTAGTTACTCTCCTTATATCAAAGAAGACATTTGGCATTTGGTTTTTAGGGATTGGCTAGCTTCACTTAGCATAATCTGCTCTAATGCCATCCATTTCCCTGTAAATTCTATGATTTTGTCATTTTTTTAATGCAGAGTAATACTCCATTGTGTATAAATGCCACATTTTTTTTATCCATTCGTCTATTGAAGGGCATCTAGGTTGGTTCCACAGTCTTGCTATTGTGAATTGTGCTGCTATGAACATCGATGTAGCAGTGTCCCTGTAGCATGCTCTTTTTAGGTCTTTAGGGAATAGACCAAGAAGGGGAATAGCTGGGTCAAATGGTGGCTCCATTCCCAGCTTTCCAAGAAATCTCCATACTGCTTTCCAAATTGGCTGCACCAATCTGCAGTCCCACCAGCAATGTACAAGTGTACCCTTTTCCCCACATCCTCGCCAGCACTTGTTGTTGTTTGACTTCCTAATGGCTGCCAATCTTACTGGAGTGAGATGGTATCTTAGGGTGGTTTTGATTTGCATTTCTCTGACAGCTAGAGATGTTGAGCATTTTTTCATGTACTTGTTGATTGACTGTATGTCCTCCTCTGAGAAGTGTCTGTTCAGGTCCTTGGCCCATTTGTTGATTGGGTTGTTTGTTCTCTTATTGTCTAATTTTTTGAGTTCTTTGTATACTCTGGATATTAGGGCTGTATCTGAAGTGTGAGGAGTAAAGATTTGTTCCCAGGGTGTAGGCTCCCTATTTACCTCTCTTATTGTTTCTTTTGCTGAGAAAAAACTTTTTAGTTTGAGTAAGTCCCATTTGTTGATTCTAGTTATTAACTTTTGTGCTATGGGTGTCCTATTGAGGAATTTGGAGCCCAACCCCACCGACTGTAGATCGTAGCCAACTTTTTCTTCTATCAGACGGCGTGTCTCTGATTTGATATCAAGCTCCTTGATCCATTTTGAATTCACTTTTGTGCATGGTGAGAGAAAGGGATTCAGTTTCATTTTGTTGCATATGGATTTCCAGTTTTCCCAGCACCATTTGTTGAAGATGCTATCCTTCCTCCATTGCATGCTTTTAGCCCCTTTATCAAATATAAGATAGTTGTAGTTTTGTGGATTGGTTTCTGTGTCCTCTATTCTGTACCATTGGTCCACCCACCTGTTTTGGTACCAGTACCATGCTGTTTTTGTTACTATTGCTCTGTAGTATAGTTTGAAGTCTGGTATCGCTATACCGCCTGATTCACACTTCCTGCTTAGCATTGTTTTTGCTATTCTGGGTCTTTTATTTTTCCATATGAATTTCATGATTGCTTTCTCTATTTCTACAAGAAATGCCGTTGGGATTTTGATTGGCATTGCATTAAACCTATAGAGAACTTTTGGTAATATCGCCATTTTGATGATGTTAGTTCTGCCTATCCATGAACAGGGTATATTTTTCCATCTTCTAAGATCTTCTTCTATTTCTCTCTTTAGGGTTCTGTAGTTTTCATTGTATAAGTCTTTCACCTCTTTTGTTAGGTTGATTCCCAAGTATTTTATTTTTTTTGAAGATATTTTGAATGGAGTGGTTGTCCTCATTTCCATTTCAGAGGATTTGTCGCTGATATACAGGAATGCCTTTGATTTATGCGTGTTGATTTTATATCCTGCCACTTTGCTGAATTCATTTAATAGCTCTAATAGTTTCTTTGTAGAGCCTTTGGGGTCTGCTAGGTATAGAATCATATCATCTGCAAATAGTGATAATTTAAGTTCTTCTTTTCCTATTTTGATGCCTTTAATTTCTTTCGTCTGTCTAATTGCTCTGGCCAGTGTTTCGAGAACTATGTTGAACAGAAGTGGAGAGAGAGGGCATCCCTGTCTTGTTCCAGATTTTAGAGGGAATGCCTTCAGTTTTTCTCCATTCAGAATGATGCTAGCCTGAGGCTTAGCATAGATTGCTTTTACAATATTGAGGTATGTTCCTGTTATCCCTAGTTTTTCTAGAGTTTTGAACATAAAGGGATGCTGTACTTTGTCGAATGCTTTTTCCGCATCTATCGAGATGATCATATGGTTCTTATTTTTAAGTCTATTGATGTGGTGAATAACATTTATTGATTTCCGTATATTGAACCAGCCTTGCATCCCAGGGATGAATCCTACTTGATCATGGTGTACAATTTTTTTGATATGTTTTTGTATCCGATTCGCCAGAATTTTATTGAGGATTTTTGCATCTAGGTTCATTAGAGATATTGGTCTGTAGTTTTCTTTCTTTGAAGTGTCTTTGTCTGGTTTAGGTATCAGGGTGATGTTGGCCTCATAGAATGAATTTGGAAGTTCTCCCTCCTTTTCTATTTCCTGAAGTAGCTTGAAAAGTATTGGTATTAGTTCTTCTTTAAAGGTTTTGTAAAATTCTGCTGTATACCCATCCGGACCTGGGCTTTTCTTAGTTGGTAGTCTTTTTATGGTTTCTTGTATTTCCTCAATTGATATTGGTCTGTTTAGGTTTTCTATATCCTCCTGACTCAATCTGGGCAGATCATATGACTTAAGAAATTTATCTATGCCTTCACTATCTTCTAATTTATTGGAGTATAAGGATTCAAAATAGTTTTTGATTATCTTCTGTATTTCTGAAGTGTCTGTTGTGATATTGCCTTTTTCATCCCGTATGCTAGTAATTTGAGTTCTCTCTCTTCTTCTCTTCGCTAGCATCGCTAAGGGTCTGTCGATTTTGTTTATTTTTTCAAAGAACCAACTTTTAGTTTTGTCAATTTTTTCAATTGTTTCTTTTGTTTCAATTTCATTAATTTCAGCTCTGATTTTAATTATTTCTTGCCTTCTACTTCTTTTGCTGTTGTTTTGCTCTTCTTTTTCAAGGATTTTGAGATGAAGTATGAGATCATTTATTTGTTGGTTTTTTCTTTTTTTAAGGAATGAACTCCAAGCAATGAATTTTCCTCTTAGAACTGCTTTCAATGTGTCCCATAGATTCCGATATGTTGTGTCTGTGTTTTCATTTATCTCTAAGAATTTTTTAATTTCCTTCTTGATGTCTTCTATAACCCATTGATCATTCAGTAACCTATTGTTCATTCTCCAAGTGATGTATGCTTTTTCCTTCCTTCTTTTATCGTTGATTTTCAGTTTCATTCCATTATGATCAGATAAGATGCATGGTATTATCTCTACTCCTTTATATTGTCTAAGAGTTGCCCTGTGACATAATATATGATCTATTTTTGAGAAGGATCCATGTGCTGCTGAGAAAAAAGCGTAACTGCTTGATGTTGGGTGGTATACTCTATATATGTCAATTAGGTCTAGGTTATTAATAGTGTTATTGAGTTCTATAGTTTCCTTATTCAACTTTTGTTTGGAAGATCTGTCCAGTGGCGAGAGAGGTGTGTTGAAGTCTCCCATGATTATGGTATGGTGGTCTATTAGACTTTTGAACTTGAGAAGAGTTTGTTTGATGAACATAGCTGCACCATTGTTTGGGGCATAAATATTTATGATTGTTATGTCTTGTTGGTGTATGGTTCCCTTAAGCAGTATGTAGTGTCCCTCTTTATCTCTTTTGATTAACTTTGGCTTGAAATCTATTTTATTTGATATGAGTATGGACACTCCTGCTTGTTTCCGAAGTCCATATGAGTGATATGATTTTTCCGAACCTTTCACCTTCAGCCTATGTATGTCTTTTCCTATCAAATGCGTCTCCTGTAGGCAGCATATTGTTGGGTCTTGTTTTGTGATCCATTCTACTAGCCTGTGTCTCTTAATTGGTGAGTTTAAGCCATTAACATTTAGGGTTATTATTGAGATATGGGTTGTTCTTCCAGCCATATTTGTTTATTTCTGTTACTAAACATGGTTTGTTTTCCTCTTTGATTATTTCCCCCCCCCTTTACTGTCCTACCTCCCACTGTTGGTTTTCATTGTTATTTTCCATTTCCTCTTCCTGTAATGCTTTGGCGAGGATGTTTTGAAGAGATGGTTTTCTAGCTGTGAATTCATTAAACTTTTGTTTATCGTGGAAGGTTTTAATTTCATCCTCCATCCTGAAGCTTAATTTTGCTGGATACACAATTCTTGGTTGGAACCCATTTTCTTTCAGTGTTTGAAATATGTTATTCCAGGATCTTCTAGCTTTCAGAGTCTGTGTTGAAAGATCAGCTGTTATCCTGATTGGCTTACCCCTAAATGTAATCTGCTTCCTTTCTCTTGTAGCTTTTAAAATTCTCTCCTTATTCTGTATGTTGGGCATCTTCATTATAATGTGTCTAGGTGTGGATCTCTTATGATTTTGCACATTCAGCGTCCTGTAGGCTTCTAGGATTTGGGATTCTGTCTCATTCTTCAAGTCTGGGAAGTTTTCTTGTATTATTTCATTGAATAGACTGCTCATTCCTTTGGTTTGGAGCTCTGTACCTTCCTGTATCCCAATGACTCTTAAGTTTGGTCTCTTAATGTTATCCCATATTTCTTGGATGTTCTGCTCATGGTTTCTTAACAGTCTTGCTGAGCTGTCTATGTTCTTTTCCAGTTGAAATACTTTGTCTTCATTGTCTGATGTTCTATCTTCTAAGTGTTCTACTCTGCTGGTAGTATTCTCCATTGAGTTTTTAAGTTGGTTTATTGCTTCCTCCATTTCTAGGATTTCTGATTGTTTGTTTTTTATAACCTCTATCTCCCTGTATAGTTGATCCTTTGCTTCCTGGATTTGTTTGCGTAATTCGTTGTCGAAGTGATCTTTCATTGTCTGATTTTGCTGTTTAATGTCTTCCTTGATACTCCAGATCATCTGAAGCATGTATATCCTGAATTCTTTATCTGACATTCCATCTGCTGCAGCTGTTACCTCTTCTAAAGTTGCGTTGACCTGCATTGCTTGTGGTCCTTTCTTTCCTTGTCTTTTCATACTGCTTGCGTATCTTTCCTGCAGGTGCGGACGGCGGCTCTGCTCTCTCCTTATTCCAATTGGGGTGTCGTGGCTACCACGCCGGCAGGTCACTGGGCCTGTTCTGGGAGCTGGCGGCGGCTCTGTTCTGCCCCTACTCCAATTGGGGTGACGAGTGTACCACGCCGGCAGGCCACCGGGCCTGATCCGCCGGTCGGTTGCAGGTTTGCCTACCCTGCAGGCGCGGGCGGCGGCTCTACTCTGCCCCTACTCCAAATGGGGTGACGTGTCTGTCGTACCGGCAGGCCACTGGGCTTGTCCCGCTGGTCGGTCGCAGATATGCCCACCTTTCGGGCACGGGTGGAGGCTCTGCTCTGCCCCTACTCCAATTGGGGTGTCGTGACTACCCCGCCTGCAGGACGCTGGGCCTGTTCCTGGCACGGGCGGTGACTCTGCTCTGCCCCTACTCCAATTAGGGTGGTGTTTGTACCATGCCGGCAGGCTCCTGGGCCTGATCCGCCGGTCTGTTGCAGGTCTGCCTACCTTGGAGGCACGGGCGGCGGATCTGCCCTGCCCCTCCTACCACGCCTGCGGACCCCTGGGCCTGATCTGCAGGTTGATCACTGGTCTGCTCACCCTGCGGGCACGGGTGGCGGTTCCGCTCCGCCCCCACTCCAATTGGGGTCACGTGACCACCACACCAGCAGGGCCTGATCTGGGCGTGGGAGAAGGATCTGCTCTGCCCCTACTCCAGTTGGGGTGACGTGTGTACCACACTGGCAGGCCACTGGGCCTGACCCGCCAGGCTGTCACAGGTCTGTTTACCTTGCAAGCGCGAACGGCGGCTCTGCCCTGCCCCTCCTACCACGCCCATGTACCACTGGGTCGCGGGTCTGCCCACCTTGCGGGTGCGGGTGGCGGCTCCGCTCTGCCCCCTCTCCAATTGGGGTCACACGGTCACCACGCTGGCAAGCCGCTGGGCCTGCTCCGGGCGCTGGCAGCGGCCCGGCTCCTCCCCTCTGGCTCGACGACAAATTAGGAGACTCGGGTGACTGTGCCTCACCCCCCCTACCAGGAGACCAACTGCTTATGTCACCGCTGGTATTGATGAAGTTCTCTCCTCCGCCGCTTTCTGCTGACATCAGATCTCTGCCATGTTGGTATCCTATGCCAATGGCAGCATTTCGTTCCCCTTGCCGGGCAACCAAAGCAACGGGTGAGTCCTGACCGGCCCTCAGCAGGACCCGGACCGAGAAGCTGTTTCCGCGGGCTCCTAGCCCCGGTCCAGGGAAGTTCCGGGAGCCGGAACTCGGCCTCTCCGTGCTCGGTGTAAGCTCCTATAAGTGTAAGCTCCAAGAAGCAGTCCCCGCGGGCTCAGTTCCGGGAGCCGGAATTCGGCTGCTTAGTGCTTGGTGTATGCTCTGATAGGAGCAGGGTCCAAGAAGCAGCCTCCATAGGCTCTGCAGCCCTAGGCCAGGGCGGTTCCGGGACGGTTCCGGGAGCCGGAACTCGGCCGCCCCGCGCTCGGTGTTCGCTCCGATAAGATCAGGTTCTAAGAAGCACCCAGGCGCTGAACCCTAGCAATCTGTCTGCAAGCCGCAGGCGAATTGCAGCCTGAAATTACCTGTTCTATGGCTGAATGAGCTGCGGTCAGTCGAAAACAGGGAAGGTGACGTCAGTTTACCAACATGGTGGCTGCTGGCCTCCTCTGTGGTCTGACCGGTGTGGAGAACCGAGATGGACCGCTTCCTTCCCCCATCTCGAACCCAGAATTCAGCCCTGAGTACGGTGCTTTTGCGGCTGGCAGAAACTGCAGCGCTGTAACCCTGCGTCTCTATCCCAGCGCGCGCTGCAGACTCTAGCCGTGGGGCGATTTGCTGAATAAGCAGTGTTACCCTCCGTGCGACAAACCTCTCGCGTTTGAGTCCCCGTAGCCGATCCTCGTGCGATGGAAATCCTTCCTCCAGGTTCCGGAGCACCCCACTATTGCTGGAAATTCCTAACAAGATATCCTTTAGCCGTCCTGACTTGTCATACTCCCACACAGTGAAGCAGCACACGGGGGCAATGCACTCCCCTCGCCGCCATCTTCCTTCTCCCCCAAGCTTTTTGGTTCATATTTCAATTGACTAGGTTTTTCTTTTTGTCTGTTTTGGTATAAAATTTCAATATATTCTGTGAATTTTGTGAGCAACATACTACCTGTATCTGTAGTGTTCTTTCCTTCTAACTTAGTGTCACAGTTCTTGGGTTGGGGGAGGTGTCGTAAGGAAGAGGTTTAATGCACAGTCTCTAACCAATGGGTCGACAATTTGGCAAACACAGAGGACTGGTGATGCAGATGAAATTCCTGCTGCTTTCCTAAACAGAAAACGAAGGAAATTATGTCTTACAAGATCCCCAAGGAGATATTTTTACATCTGGAGAGTCCCCTTTGGTCTCTTTTATTCATGACTAATGTAGTTGCAAAAGTGTAATTTGACAGTAAAAATATTAACCTCTAAAGACAAGTTTCCTAAGATGACATTTACAAGCCATTTTACACATGCTTATAGATTAATGTGACACAAGTTGTCTGTTTCCAATCCTGTCCTCAGTTCTTCTTATATTAGGATTGATAGCATTTGGTTTTCAATGTTCCTCTTGGGGCTCAGACAGCCTTGAAGGTATCATTTAGAAAAATGATGGAAATCTGATTCTAATTTTTATCTCATCATAAATATCTCATCATTTATCTCCTAAAATTCGTCTGCCCCAATACACATGTACTCTGTGTAATTTCATATATAGGGATCTCAATTCCTAGTAAAAAGGCCAAATTGACCCCTGGGACTCCAAGGTCATACACGTAACAGCTTTGTGTTTTCTTACCTACTTTGTGTCTTCCCACTGTGTTTTCTCTAATGACCTTTGAAATTACTTTCATTTTTCTTTATGCCATCAGCATGAGACCTCGTTTAAGTGCCCCTGTTTCTCTTTCACCAAGATACACACTGCTTTTGGTGATGCCTGGGAGGAACAGGACCCAGAAGAACCGGTTGTGTCCTGGTCACAAATTCAGCATCTACTTATTGAATGCTTTCTACGCGCCCTGCACTGTGCCAGTGGAGTGAAGAGGAGACAGGTCCAGGACCACAGGCAGATTACCTTCAGGTGGAGTCCAGGGATAAGAATCAACCTGGAGCATTCCAAGAATAGCTACTGAGAAGCAAATGATGTAGCATAACAGAGCAATCTGGTGCAATCTACATAATGTAAATCATGCAACAATACCAAGCATAAGGAAATCGTGTAGTGTGTACTCAGGGGCACGCACAGCAAATTAGAGGAATGTGGAGTAACATAGATGGAGAGGGACACCAGAAGGGTACAGGAAGTTTGGAGTGGACAAGCCTAAAGGGAGGCCCTCTGAGCACTGGCCCTTGAGCTGGGGTCTTTGGCATGATCTTAGTGGTGACCATGAACATGGTCTTCACAATGGTGAAGGTCTCTAAGTCTGCCCTTCCGACAGAGCCGGTCCAGCAGCCTCTCCGGGACAGGGCCCAGGCAGCACCTGGGTTCCTTCCATCCTTCCCAGCTCACAGCGCCAGGCCCTGGCCAGCTCCCTGGAGGTTCTTGGAGCCTGGGGCAATCCTCCTGCTTTTCCATGAGACAACATCCGGTGGAAGGATGCGTCACTTCAGGAGTGTCTGGTGAAGGAGCCCTTTCCCAGAATCCCTAGCGGGCTTCTCACTCGGCATTGGCCAGGGTCGTACCACGTGCCTCTTCCTAGCCAATCAATGGAGGGGCAGCGAGGCTGAGGTGGGCGGAGCGCCGTGGTCTCCTGAAGAGAAAGGAAGCCATAGTGGTGTTAGAACCCAGGAGGTGCAGGCCGAGGGCTGCTGTGTGGTGAGTGGCCAGTGGGGTCCTGCCTGTGTGACCCCCAGGTCTGCGGACACGGTCCACACGGGGAAAAGCGGTGGAAGGACGGGGGCGAGATCGCTGCCTGTGAGTGGGGAAGCGGCCCTACGCCTCAGGGGATCAGCTGCCTCTGTGCGGCGTGAGCCCTGGGCATCTGGGCGTGGTCCGCCCGACCCCCTCACGAAACTGAGCATATGGCAGCCTTTTCGTGCCTGGATTCTGGACAGGTGAAGTGAGCATCCGGACCCCTCAGGGAGTAACGGTGGGGCTTGTTGTGTGGAGTGGCTGGAAGGGCCGGCAGTGATGCCCTGGGCAAAGGCGAGTTGCCCCCCAGGCGGTGGTCGTGTTGGAAGTTGTGGTAAAGTGACAGGGAGCACTCAGCTGGGGGTGTGTGCGTGGGACAGGTGACTCAAGAGTTTTCAGTGCAGTCTATGTTTCCACCAGTCACCACAAAAGTCCTCTGAATGTTGCTTTTGGGGTTACAAATAATTTTTAGAAAGCGTGAATTTAAAGATACAGAACCCGTAAGTAACAGGGCCAGCTGTAAATTGGTGAATCCATGGAGTGGGGAACTCTTGTTTTTTGTGTATCTGATATGGCCCCTGTATGTTTTCACGTATTCAGATGTTAGCACTCAATATGATAAGCCACATTAAATGAGCTGTTTTAGTTGAATCACACAAGGATGGAGAACATACATTTTTAAAGGGTATTTATATCCTTGGAGAGAAAAATGATAATAATATACAGAACTGCTAAATTCTTTCACTCTTTTACATTTTTAAATAATTAATTATTTTGTCCATTTCAGTTGTACATCAATTCCTGAAATACAAGGCAGGGTTAAATCTGCACATGCTCTGAAAGGGTGCAGAATCACTGCATTATGATTTCAATTCTAATGACAGAAAAAAACTCTCATGGTTTCCAAAGATGAAGTGTTCCTGGCAGTGAGATGTGGTTCAGAGTGATCCAAAGTGGAATTAGTTGTGGGTGGGAAGCAGTTGACAAAGAGGAACCAGAATTTTTCATAAATGTAGGAGAGTTGAGGTCTGTACTCTAAAAGGTAGGATTGGGAAAGTCCCAGCAATCGGTGACAACTACTTGCATCAGGGAGAAGGTGAGGGCAGAAGGGAACCTCCTAATATGTGCACTGCAGCCTTCTGATTGGCAGGGAACCAATGGATTGGTCTGCAAGGCATGGGCAGATTACATTCTTTTGCTCCAGAGGAATGGTTCCTCTTGAACCTCCACTTGCCCCAGTGTAGTGCTCCCATGGGAAGAGGGTCTGCTTTGTAATAGGACTTCTGTTACCATTCCTAAGTATCTAAATGGATGGCAGCCAGGTTTAACTTTGAGTCAGCATCATGGGATTTTAAAGTAAGAGCGTGACCCTCCATTCCATTTTTCTGCTCTAAATAGAAATCATATTCTGATTGTTCCCTTTCCTGGGCACAATAATGCAGATTTAAGTTCTTCTTTCATGCCCCCCAAAATAGCTGATTTTTTTTGCTCTTCATTTTCTCCCCTTTAAAAAAGTAAAGCAGAGAAAATGGGAAAGTATTCTTTTTTTCCTAAAATTTGAAGAATCATAGAAATGCCCTTTTCAGCTCAAATTGTAATTATGGAGCCAAGAGACTTGTTAGCTCCACTGTCTACTATCATCTTTTAAAGAAATTTTTAAAATTTGTTCTAATTAGTTATACATGATAGTAGAACACATCATACATAAATGGTTTATGTCTTCTCATTCTTCTGGTTTACATGATGTAGAGTTATATAGTCATGTGATCATATATGCACATAGGGTTATAATGTTTGATTCATTCTACTATCCTTCTTGCCCCTACACCCTCTCCCCTCTTCACTCCCCTCTGTACTAATCCAAGTACCTCCATTCTTCCCTAGTCCCCCCACCCCCTTATTGTGAATTAGCATCTGAATATCAGAGAAAATATTCAACCTTTGGTTTTTGGGGATGGCTTATTTTTCTTAGCATGATATTCTCCAGTTCCATCCATTTACCAGCAAAGGCCATAATTTTATTATTCTTTAAGCTGAGTAATATTCCGTTATGTTTCCATGCCCTACTTTCTTTATCTGTTAATCTGTTGAAGGGTACCTAGGTTGGTTCCATAGTTTAGCTATTATGAATTGTGCTGTTATAAACATTGATGTGACTGCATCACTGAAGTATGCAGATTTTAAGTCCTTTGGGTATAAACCAAAGAGTGGGATAGCTGGGTCAAATGGTGGTTCCATTCTAAGTTTTCTTGAGGAATCTCCATACTGCTTTCTGTAGTGGTTGCACCAATTTGCAGCCCCATCAAGAATGTATGACTGTGCCTTTTTCCCCACATTCTTGCCAACATTTATTGTTGCTTGTATTTTTGGTTATCACCTGTATCATCTTTTAAAAACAGTATTATTTTAATTCTATAAATTCATGGGTACTGTGTGATAATTTATGCTTAGATAGAGAACATAATGTTCAAATCAGGGTAGTTAACATTTTTATCTCAAACATTTCAAACTTTAAATGAACACAATAATTGTACATGTTTATGGGCCACAGTGTGATATTTCAATACATGTATACAGTGGGTACTGATCAAATCAGGACAATTAATATTTCCATTTTCTTCTCACTACCTTATAATTGGGGCCTTTGAGCTTTTCTCTCTGGTTAGACATAAAACATAATAGGTCATTGCAAAGACTTGTCCCCCAACTCTTTTGTAGAGCGCCAGAACGTATTACTGCTATCTAACTCTTTTGGTACACATTATCCAATCTCCCACTACCCACCCTTCAACACTTCTCAGCCTCTAGTAATCACTGTTAATATTTAGATTAACTTTTAAAAACATACATGCATAAAAACATGGAGTTTGACTTATTTCTCTTAATGTAATACCCTCTAATTCCACCCTCTTTGCTGTAAATGATGAAATATCATTCTTTTGTGGCTGAATAATATTCCATTATATACAACTGTGTGTATATAGCACAGCTTCTTTATCCTTTCATCCACTGATAGCATCTGGGTTGATTCCATATCAGCTACTGTGAACAGTGCATCCATGAATGTGGGTGGCAGGTATCTCTTTTATATGCTGATATCATTTCCTTTGGAGATATATCCAGAAGTGGATTATATAGTAGATCTATTTTTAGTGCCGCCATCTGTTCTCCATATGACTATTAGTTTGCGTTCCCATCAATAATGTATGAGAGTTTCCTCTCACTGACTCCTTGCCATCATTTGTTTTTTGTTTTCTTTTTGGTGATGACCACTCTAACTTTGGTGAGATAGTATTTTTTGATTCTTATGGCCCTGATGACTAATTAAGTTGAGGGATTTTTTCCCATGAATTTATTGGCCATTTGAATTTATCCCTTTAAAAATAGACATGCAGACCACTGGAACAGAATAGATTCAGAAATAACCCTATGTACTTACAGGCAAATGATTCTCAACAAAGGTGCCAAAAACATATGTTGGAGAAAGGAGAATGTCTTCAATAAATAGTGCTGGAAAAACTGGATATTCACTAGGAGGAGATTTAAATTTGACCTCTATTTCTTTGTATGAAAATAAACTTGAGGACTGGGGTTGTAGCTCAGTGGTAAAGCACTTGCCTGGCATGTGGGAGGCCCTGGTTTCATCCCCCATAACACAAACAACAACAAAAAATGACAATGAGAACAGAATGGGTAAGAAACTCAAATGTAAGATCTGAAACTATGCAACCACTAGAAGGAACCAGAGTAAACATCTTGTGACATTGGTATAGGCAATGACATTTTTCATAAGACCCCCAAAATACAGGGAATAAAAGTAAAAATAGACAAATAGGATTAGTAAAACTGAGAAGCTTCTATGCAGCAAACTTGCCATAGAGGGAAGAGACAGCCTGCAGAATGGGGGAAAATTTTTGCAAACGATGAATGTGACAGAAAGTTACTATAAGAAATATACAGGAACTTAAAATACTCAATAAGAATAGCCACATGAGCAACAACATCATCAACACAAAGTACTCCACAAATAACCCACTGTGATGCCAGGGCAGATTTGTTGCTCAGAAGAGCAGATTCTGGAGAGAAGGGGACCTTGGACTACTCCATTCTGACAGGGCAGAAGGGGACTCCAAAATGACCCAGTTGCTCTCTGGCTACCTCTGCACTGCTTTGTGGACCAGGGTTACTCAGTCAAGGTCACTGTGATTTCAGCTGATCTTCTAGTTAGTGGCCTAAGTGAAATACACTTATATATTCCCTAAGATGATGCTGATGTTGTGAAGTGGAAATGACAAGGTTCTTTCTCTGTGACTGGGATGAAGGGTGAGAATTTGGTTTGAATCTATGGTGAACTACCACATCCAGAAACGTGATTGGTGGGTGGTTGGAGGCCTCCTCTTCCTCCTCAGGGAGCACATTTATATTAGTACCATTTTGCAGGGGAGGGTGGTAATTTGTCTCAAATAACTTGGAGGTTTTCCCTGGGTGTGGAAGTTGATATTTCTGATGTCACTCTTGAGCCAATCACCTGATGATGCTTAGCAGGCAGTTGGGCTCCTGGGTCTGAGGCCTGGAGCAGAGGTCTGAGCTGCAGCTCCAGATCGAGGTGAAGAGTGGAGGAAGGGAAGTGTCAGGTTCTAGTTGGTAGCTTGTCAGACTGGCTGTGTGGTGCCATCACTGGTTGAGTTGTGAGCCTTGCCAGCGCCCAGTCTGATACAGACTTTTAAGAAAACAGCTCTGCTAATTTTTTTTTTTTAGTTTTTTTTTTAGGTGGACGCAATATTTTTATTTATTTATTTTTATGTGGTACTGAGAATCAAAACCAGTGGCTCATGCATGCTAGGCAAGTGCGCTACCACTTGAGCCACATCCCCAGCCCCAGCTCTGCTAATTTTAACCAAGATTGGTTTTTGGACTTTTGACTTCTGGAACTTCAAGATAATAAGCTTATTTTGTTAAGTTAAAAAAAGTTGTCAGACCTCTGGCCAGTTATGTTGTAGCCTCAGTTTCTTCATCTGTAAAATGAGATTCTGGCCCCTTTGCAGTTTTGTGATCTGTTGTGAATTGATGGTTTATTTTCTGTCTCCTCTTCATGACGTGATGCCTACTCCTTCCCCTTCCCTCATCTATATGTTTTCCTGATGGGCCAGGAGAGCAAGGCAGCAACATTTTATTTGCTTATCCTGAAGATGTGAATTGAAATGGAGCCTTAAATTGTCTAATTCTGAATCTGTGAGTGGATCAATTAAAGGAGGAGCCTCCAAACGCTGAGTCAAAAGACCATGCTAAAATGCTACATCCTTACCACTATTCTGCAAAATTATAGTTTAATGGGGCAAAAATAATTGCATCTATGTTTCTAGCACATTTCATGAGTGCTTTGCCTCATGGATTTACCAGAATTTCAATCTAGTACAAAGCTCTCTTGGTTTTTCAGAAGATCCTCTTTATGGCTTGAGTTAAGTATGTTTTTATGTAACAAAAACCTTTTGTGCATCTTCTAATATGGTGCCAGAGTGAAACAAATTGCACCTGGTGTTTGATTGGTGGTGGTTTGAGTTATTGAAAAAAGGTAAGATAAAGAAAAAGCACATAGCAAAAGCAACAGAGGTTGTGTAACTCCATTAAATTATGTTTACGGGTTTACTTGTCAGAGTTTTGTAACAAAATGGTTTTTCTGGAGTCTGTTTATCAGTATTTGTCACTAATTAGTGCCTACAAATTACCCTTTTATGGGAGTCATGTTCTTGCGGTCATCCTGGTGTCTTAATAATCAGAGCTGTAACTGCTCACGTGCTTTGCTGTTGTTAGGTTTTGCTTGTGCTTTTCTTTCTGGTGCATCTCATGGTTCTCTCTCTTCCCCAAAGGTTTCCAACAACTGTGACTCCATTTTCGTGAATGGGAAGGAAATGAAGAGTAAAGTGGACACGATAGTGAACTTCACCCACCAGCACTTCACCTCCCAGGTGGAAGTCACTGTCTGGGCGCCCCGACTCCCCTTGCAGATTGAGATCTCAGACACAGAGCTGAGCCAGATCAAGGGTTGGAGGATCCCGGTGGCCTCCAACAGAAGGTGAGGACCATACCACAGTGGGATACAGTGGTCTGTGCTTGGGGTTCAGATGAGTCTGTCTTGGGACTCACTCACATTTTAGTATTAACACCTTCTAGAGTAGTTGTGAGGATTCAATGAGATGATAGGTGTGCCTAGCACGGGGCCTGGCATTGGCTCAGCTGTTTTCCATCCCCATCTCACTCCCGTTCATTCTTGTGTTCCTCTTCCTTAGTCTCCCTGCTCATGGATGTTGGTCATTTCTCATGGACACAATGCAGGGATTAAGACTGTGAGCTCTGGAGTGAGGCTGACTGAGTTTTAAACCCTGGTTTTCCCACTTAAAGCTCTGTGAACTTGTGGCTTCACCTGTCCATTCCTCAGTTTCTTTATCTGAATTGAGAATAATATTACTGAAAAGTTGTCCCAAGAATTCAGTGATGTGATGCGTACTCCAGTAGACAGAATTCTAAAGATGAACTGCTTGCTCTCCAAGATTCCCATCACCAAACACTGATCTGATAGGGTGGTGAGGGGACTTCACAGAAATAGCTACAAACAACTGATCAATGGAGAGTACCCTGGTGGGCCAGACCCATCAGATAAGCCATTTGAGAGCAGAACATTCTCCATAGCCAATAGCATAGTGGAAGTGGGAGGGATTTGAAAGTGTGAACATTTGGACAGGGTGTTGCTGGCTTTGAAGATGGACTGAGCCACATTTCAAGGAGAGAGGGTGACAGTATTTAGGAGCTGGGAGTAGCCTGAGGATGCGCACCAGTCAGAAAATGGGGGCCCCAGTCCTTCAACAAAAGGATCCAAATAACCTGCAACAACCAGACAGATCCTAGAGGTGGGCTCTTCCCTTACATCTGCTCATCAGGGTCAAGGCCAGAAACAGGAGAGGAAAGGCCAAGGTTGGCCTGAGTTGCAACAGGGAAGGTGGTGATGGCGCTCAGAATGTGAGAGGAGCATCCTGGGGAAATCACTCACTGCACAGACAACTGCAGGGCTGGTAGAAATCTAGACTTCAGAATGCTGCCACTGAGGGCCTGGAGGGAATTGAGGAAGACCGATCCTTGCTAGGTGGCCGCAGAGTGCTCAGCAGAGCTGGGTACTGCCGGTATGTGGAAAGCAAGTGAGGCTGGCTATGGCTGAGGAGGTGATGGGTGTGCACCTTGGAGTCTTCTTGCTACATATGGTAAAATGCAAGAGGAGAGGTAAATGGAGGCAGGACTGTTAAAAAGGAACAGGACCTGAGGATGTTGAAGTTTTTAGCATCACTAGATGGCCAGCTATGGGAAAAGCAAGAGACTCCCTGTTGGAAAAGTGGGCCCTTCAGCAGAGGCCGAGGATGGGACTCAAGACTCTTCCCTGAAACCTGAAGGACAGGCCCAGAGCTGACTGCCTGTGTGGCTTCTTGATCTTGGCTCACCCTCACCTCTTCCAGGGCTGTGCATTCTGCCTTTTGGGCAAAACTAGCAGGGAAGGAGTGGGCACCCCATGGTGTCCGAAACAGATCACCTGGGCTCCAAGCCCAAGTTGTCATTAGAGCCAAAGCCCAGAAAAGCCCATCAGCACTTGTGCACTAAAACAGAACAAAGTTACTAAAACAGGTTTTAGTAGGATCCAGGGTTTTCTATCATAATATTCAGAATGCAGAAGAAAATTGAAAATCACTTGTTATACCAAGCAGGGAGAAAAAAACAAAGCTCTCAGTGAGGAATTACAAATAGCCCCAAAACAAAAAACAAAAAACAAAACAAAACAAAACAAAAAATTAGAAAATCTCAGCAAGCACATGTACTCATGATAAAGAAGAAGATGTAAATCATAGGACTGAAAAAGAGAGTAACTGTCAGTGGGGCTGTCAGAGGATCAAGTCAGTGGAGGGCAGACAAAAGAATTTACTCAATATGAGTAAGAGAGAAGTAGGTTGGGAACAAGCGAACAGAGCTTCAGGGACTTGTGAACAATGACAAAAGATCTAAAGTTCTGTAATTAGAATCTGAGGAGACAGGAAAGGGTATAGGGATGAAACAGTATTTGAAGAAATAGTGGCTGAAAACTTCCCAAATTTGACAAAAGACACAGCTTATGGATTTGAAAAGTTGGGAAATCACAAAAGTGACAAATCCAAAGAAATCCATGCCAAGGCAAATCATAATTAAGCTTGTGAAACTTAGAAGACAAAGGAAGAATCTTAAAAACATCCAGATATTACACTAATTTGAATGAATATGAATTTCTCACCTGAGACTAAGGAGGCCAGAAAGACGTGGCACATTTTTCCAATGGTGAAAGAAAAGAACTGTCAGTCCTGAATCTATATCTGGAAAAAGTATTCTTCAAGACTGAAGGGGAAATAAAGACATTCTTACATGAAGAGAGACGGAATTTATTTCCAGGAGACCTACTCAAAGAATGGCTGGCGGAGCTTCTCCAAAGAAAAAGAAAATGATAACTGAAAAAGATTTGGAACTTTGAAAAGGAAAAAAGAATGACAGAATCAGTGAAAATTAAATAGGATAGAAGTCTTCCTGAATTCATGAATTTCTTAAATTATATTTGACAATCATATTTGGTTGAAACAAAAACTTAGGACCTCATCAATGTGGTGCTTAAAGCACATAGAGGAAGTCTTTAAAACAATTGTTTGTGGAAGCAGGGAGGCCAAGGAACCTAAATGGAATTAAGGTGCCTACCTTACAAGTGGTCAAACTTTGTTACCAGGCCAAAATAAGTTATGCATGGAGGTTAAATTGCACACCCATGCATGCATACAGGCACAAGTGACTCTAAAGTTGGTGAAATCTGAATGAGCTCTGTGTGTGCCAAGGCCAATTGCTTGGTTTTGGTATTGTCCTCTCATTACAAAGATAGTCACTTTGCAGTACTGGGTAATGAGTGTATGGGATCTCTCCATACTTTTTTTTTCTTTCAGTGAATTTGTGATTATTTCAAAATTAAAAGTTAAAAGAATTAATAGAATACAGTTTATCTTAACCTAACAGAACTGTTTTATTTCAATAATTCAGAACTTCTAAAAGTTCACGTATTTACTGACAACTTTTATCATACTGCCACCTTTTAATGAAGTGTAAAATATACTTTATAATGCACTTCTTTCAGTTTTATCCACTTAATTAAGGGTAACTTCTCATCACTAGCACAAAAAAGACAGCTGGTATCATTTCTTATAAAATAAATTGTATCAAAAATTAATACAAATAAAACAATGTTTTAAATTTCTGAGTAGATGCTGTCTCTCTGTGGGTCTTTGTTAAGTATCAGGACAGCATTTAAAGACTTTGTAGCACTGAACAGAAACAGTGCTGGTGATGTATTCTGATGGACTCAAAAATAGAATGGGAATGATTTTTCAGTATGTCACAATGTTTTTAATGCTGTGTCCCTTTCCCTCTGAAGGCATCTCTCTTACCCATAAAGATCTTTACTTCTCGCTTCAGGAAACTGGAATTGCTGGTCACAGTGCTGGTTCAAGGAGGCAGATTGACCTATTGTGAATAACACATATTTCAGAAATCAAATGGAACTGAATGCAAGCCTGCTAGTTAGCAGTTGTCGCGTGTTTTAGTCAGTTTGGGTCACTGAGATCAGAAGACCTGACAAGAACAACATAGAGAATGACAAGTGTATTTCAGCTCATGGTATCAGAGGTTCAGTCCATGGTCAGCTAACTCCATAGCTCTGGGCCAGAGGTGAGGCAGACCATCATGTCAGAAGGGCAGGGAGGAAGAAAGCAGCTCAGGACGTGGTAACCAAGAAGCAGAGAGAGTACCACACTCAGCAGGGACAAAATATAAACCCCTAAAGCCTACTCCCAGTGACCTGCCTCCTACAACTACACCCCACTGCCTACAGTTACCACCAGTTAATACATATCAGTGGATTAATAGGTCACAGGTCTCATAATCTGATTTTTTCACCTCTGAACATTCTTTCATCGTTCCGTACATGAGCTTTTGGGAATGCCTCAGATCTAAACTGTAACACATGTGTTAACCACTGTGAGCCTTTTGTCATAGCCACAGTGAAGATGAGGTTAGTTGTAGAACCAGTGAGGACGCACACAAGGACAACCAGATTGGGCTTGGCCCTGCCTCTGCACATGATCAGTTACGTGGCCCCTTTCTTATCCACATGATCAGGATAGCAGTCCAACTTCAGTCTTCAAGTTTTGTGAGGAATGAATGAGTTAAACATGTGGCTGTTGTAAAGTCAGGTGTCATTGTGGAGAGACTAGGCCCATAGTAGTTGTAACAATAGTACATAGGAATTGCTGTCATTTCATTCCCTGATGTATTCCTCCTCACTGGTGGTCACAGACTAGGCAACAGCCATGAATCAAAGTCCTCTCCTATGAGGCCACAGGAGAGGTTCTTCTTTAGGGGAAGGTTCTGGAATTGCAGAACCAGAGGATTTCTCAGGGTGGGCTGTGGATAGATGGAGAGCATGTGCCAGGATTGGAGGAAGGGCCAGAGCCTTGGTGAAGGAAAGCAAAAGCCAGAATGGGCGAAAGGAGACATCCACTCACAAGTTTTACCAGTAACACGAGCAGCTTTGCTCCCAGAGCAGTACTTGTGGGGAGGGCAGGATGTGCCAGGGGAGAGCACTCTGGCACCCCAAGGGCCTAAGCAGGAGGAAGCTGCTTCTGTGGAGTCCACTGGCCCAGACCAGTGAGGAGTGGGAAATGAGAGCAGGCCAAGCCCACTGGCTCCTGGTTTATCTTTGCAGTTCCTAAGGGGCTTTCCCAGTGTCTTCACACCTTGATGTCCTTGGTCCTTGATCTTTATACTCCCAAAGGGGAGGAACAGGCAGCCATTCTTATTTTCATTTTCAACATGAGGTACCTGAGCCCATGGGAGAGCAGAGCACCTGGCTCAAGGCCCAACAGGGAGTGCAAGCAGGAATCCAGACAGCTCCTCTGTCTCAGGACCTCGCATTTCTGCTTCAGAAGCCATGGTCTTGCTTCATTTCCACATGGGGAATCGTATTTTGATGCCCACTTTCCAGAAGGCAAAGAGCAGAGGCTCCATTTCTGCCTGTCTGGTCTGGAGTCTCCTGTGGCAGTGGACCAGGGAAGCCAGGGTGCACTTGCTGTCCACCTTCTAAGTGTGAAGCAGCCTGTGTGGCTCACAGTGACTGCTGAAAAGGTATTGAATGAATTAACTGCTGAAAGTTGAGTGAATCAATGGATGAACAGATTTGGCCTGAGAAAAGCCACTTTATTTCACTCTGCGCCGTCACCTGGACTCTAAACCAGGGGCACATGACACTCCTTCCCAACAAGGACGCTTACTCTGTTGTGGTCTGTTTGTGTTCAGGCCCACCCGGGAGAGCGAAGACGAGGAGGACGAGGAGAAGAAGGGGCGAGGCTGCTCCCTGCAGTACCAGCATGCCCTGGTGCGCGTCCTCACCCAGTTTGTGACTGAGTCATCTGACTTGGGTCAGCTGACCTACATGTTGGGCCCAGATTGGCAGTTTGACATCACTGACCTTGTGACAGAGTTCATGAAGGTGGAGGAGCCCAGAGTCGCCCAGTTACAGGATGGCAGGACCCTGGTTGGTCGGGAGCCGGGAATCACCACTGTTCAGGTACAGGGGGTTCATGTTTTGCCACCTCTCCAACACCAGTACCTGCTGATGATGCAGGCAAATGCTGCTATGCAGGGGTGTGCACATGTGTGAGGGTGATTGTGCAAATGTGCAGATACCGAGTCTGCCTGTAACAGAATCATGAGAAGCAATAGAGTATTCACCAATTTTACTAACCTAAACACATTTTGTATTTTAGAGAGGGTTGAGAAAAATGCCTGATCTGTTTTTACCAGAGAAAGCTAAATGAAACACATAGTGTAAGTCACCCTTTTCCCAATATGACACTGTTTTTTTTTTTTTTAATCTGTACTAGGAGGTGGTAGAACCTCTGAAAGCAAATTTCTCCTCAACCTTGACATTTAACCATTTAGCTATATTATACCTTTAACAGTAGGCAAAGATTTTTTAAAGCATGTATTTGGCTATAAATCACAAAGAATCTATAGTTAAAAGCTCTCTATTTTCATCATACTAATAGTAAAATAATTTCTGATTTTGGCAAGATTAAAAAAGAAAAAGTCACAGCTTGTTTTATTTTTGCAAATTTAAAATGTTACTGCTCATAGTTAATTATGTCTTATTTTAGGTGTTGCCAAAGTTAATTTTCGACAAAGTTGAATTAAATATGTAACATTCTATATTCGTGTCTATTTCTGTGTAATATATTACCACCAATTTAACATTTCAAGACAACAGTAGTTTATTAAGTTATATTCTGTGGGTACACAGTCCTGGTGGGTGGGCTGGTTCTATGCTTAAGGCTGAGATCCAGGTGCTGGCTGGGTTTGGCCCTTAATCTTGGAGTTTTGGGAACTCATTGGCTTTTAATCTCATTCAGTTTCTTGGAAGAACTTAGCTCTCTTATAGTTATAGCACTGAGGTCACAGTTTCCTTACTGTCAGCCAGGTGTTGCCCTGTCCTCTAAGAGGACCCCTCCATTCCTTCTCACATGGTCCCTCTCTCATCAGTAATGGCTGGATTCAGTCCTTCTCACACTTAGAGTCTGAATTCTCCTGCTACCAGCTGGGGAACGCACTCTGCTGTTAAGGGTTTCTGTATAATTCGGGAGACCCCTGTTTTAGAGCCAGCTATGCCATATAACAGTGTGATTGTAGAGTGCTTTCTCATTGTGTTTGAGGTTAAGGTCAACATTTAGGGGGACTATTCTAGAAATTGTGCCTTTGACATATTCCTGTCCCGGTTTCAGTCTCCCATGGTTGCACATTAGATGGTAAAGTGGTAGGAACAGCTCCTTAGGACATGACTATTCCCTGCCCCACTTTAACTGTTCATCCAGTTATCCCACAGTGGTCCACACAGTGATCATATTGTCCCATGATAGGTATCTAACCTGCCCATTGGAAGGGATGTGAGCAGAAGAGGGCTGAGCACCATTTCCTTCAAAAGAGTTGACCACAGGCCACTGCTTTCAAAGCCTGAATGTCGGTTGTTGGGAAAGTGCTACTCTTTGAGTGCTGAGTACGAAGGCAGGCAATTTGAGTTATTGCCTCTAACTTAAAACAAGCTTATCTCAGAAAATACACTGTTGTTATCATGGCATGAATCCCAAGAAAGGAAGTGGATTAAGGTGACCTTTATAAAACTCCTTCAAGTGCTAAGTTTAATTGGACAATGGCAGGATGCCTACATAAGCAGTCTTCCTGTGTGCACTCTGTAGAGCACTGCAAAGTCTCCCGAGGCCCCGCCAGCTCCAGGACTTGAAATTGTCACGTGGGCAGAGACCGCGCTTTCTCACTTACTCCCCAGGTCCTCTCACCTCTCTCTGACTCCATCCTGGCTGAGAAGACAGTGATTGTCCTGGATGACCGCGTCACCATCGTGGAGCTGGGCGTTCAGCTGGTGGCTGGCTTGTCCCTCTCCCTGCAGCCTCACAGGATGGACCGAAGGGTCATCGTCTCCACAGTGGCTGCCCAGGATGTCCTCCAGGCCCCACAGCAGGTGAGAGCCTGGAGGCCTGTGCCCTGGTCCATGGTCAGCTCCTCTCCAGGTCGTTTTGTCCTACACAGAGGGTCAGCAGGGTCTTGCAGCCCCTTGCAGCCCCTTGCTGTTCTTGGAGCTGCTTCCTGCATCTCCCCCAGCACATGGGGTCTAGGAAAGCGTGCAGAGATGGAGGCTCATTTCCTCTGCCATTTGTTCTCCAGCAGGATAACCTGTGATAGGCATAGTCTGCTGTTGGACTGTGAGCTGAGGGCCATGTTTTTTTACCTTGGCCAAACCAAATGGGTAATTTTTGATACTGCATCTTGCTAAGTTGCTGAGACTGGCCCTGAACTCATGATCCTCCTGCTTCAACCTCCTGGTTGGCTAGGATTACAGGTGTGCATCACTGTGCCTGGCTGTTGCAAATCATTTATAAAGATAACCGAGGCACTGGGCCATTCAAGCAGTCCAACTTCATAATCCATCGTTTACCAAGAAATTTACCAGAGTGCGTTTTGCTTCATCAGTATTGGCTTCCTAATAAAGAAGGTTCAAAGCGATATTATCTTTAGCAGTAGCCTGATTAGTTGCACCTAAAATTGATTCAGATAAATTGCCTGATCTTTCAAAGTGTTTTTAGAAAGGTCAAAGTCAAATTCTTTGATATGGCATGCAGTAAATTAATTTACACTTTAGTGCATTCATGAAAGATTATTATTTATTTCTCATACCAGTGGAGCTCCTGCAGATTATTGATGCCAGTTCAAGGCATGACAAGAACTGTTAAAGATTATAAAATGGAAGATTTTTTTCTACATATACTTAAAAGCGTTTATATAGGAAATCTTGCTTATGTTGTAAATTTGAAGGGAGCTGATCATGCTTTGATTTCGTTTCCCTCAGGAAGCCATAGTCAGTTCTTGGATTTTGTTCAGTGATGGCTCCGTGACACCTTTAGACATTTATGATCCCAAGGATTTTTCCATAACTGTCTCATCATTGGATGAAATGGTGGTGTCTGTCCAGCCAAACTTGCAGTCCCAGTGGCCAGTTGTGGTTGCAGAGGGCGAAGGACAAGGGCCCCTGATAAAGTTGGAGATGATGATCAGCGAGCCTTGCCAGAAGACCAAGAGGAAGAGTGTTCTTGCTGTGGGTAAAGGAAGTGTCAAGGTCAGGTTTGCACCAGGCATCGAGGAGGAGCACCGAGGAGGCAGCAATGACATTGAGGGTGTGAACCGGGAATACAAAGATCACCTGAGCAACTCCATAGAGCGGGAAGGGAGCCAGGAGCGAGCAGTCCAGGAGTGGCTCCAGCGTGGGGGCCCTGCTGGCCCAGAGGACAGGACCAACAGGAGCACAACCCTGCCGCTGCCTGGGGAGGGGAAGGACAAGAAGCTACTCAAGAGTGGTGGTGCAGACGCCTTCACCAGCTTCCCCACCCAGGGGAAGTTTCCAGAATCCAGTAACCCTAGTGACCTTACAGTGGCCTCCAGGGGCTTGACGGACTTGGAGATCGGCATGTACGCCCTACTCTGCGTCTTCTGCCTGGCCATCCTGGTCTTCCTGATCAACTGCGTGGCGTTTGCCTGGAAGTACAGACACAAAAGGCTTGCGGTGAGCGAGCAGGGCAACATCCCCCACTCCCACGACTGGGTCTGGCTTGGGAACGAGGTGGAGCTTTTGGAGAACCCAGTGGACATCACGCTCCCCTCGGAGGAGTGCACGACCATGATAGACAGGGGGCTGCAGTTCGAGGAGAGGAACTTCCTGCTGAACGGAGGTTCCCAGAAGCCCTTCCACAGTCAGCTGCTCAGACCTTCTGACTATGTCTATGAGAAAGAGATGAAAAACGAACCTGTAAACTCTTCTGGCCCAAAGAGGAAGAGGGTCAAGTTTACTTCCTACACCACCATCCTCCCTGAGGATGGGGGCCCGTACACCAACTCCATCCTGTTTGACAGTGATGACAACATCAAGTGGGTCTGCCAGGACATGGGACTGGGGGACTCACAGGACTTCAGAGACTATATGGAAAGACTGCAGGACCAGATGTAAACTCCTTTCTTATGTTGTATTCACCTTTATGCCTTCTGTTTTCTGAACGGTGGAGCAGTGAGTCTGATCAGCAATAGGGTGACTTCACAAAGCTGAGTTCGTGGAGGTCTGGAGGGGGCCCTTTCTAAGCATGTTTCAGAGGCCTGGAGAGTTACGTCAGCTGGGTTTTAAGCTGGGAAATGCCTCTAAAACAGCTACATGTAGGGACTGGAGAAATTCTAAGACAACAGTTTTGCCTATAGCCTGGTACCAGCTCAGTACAGGTAGAGTAAACCCGACCCCACAGACATTGTTAGTCATCTCATGGCGAATGGCTGTGGTAGTGAGGAGAGATTTGGATGGTGATTTTCCTGTTCCTAGACCTTTTAAAGCACAGTGGGCAGGTACAGCCCGTGGCCTGGGTTTGGACACACATGAGAGGTGACTGAATGTAGCTATCCTTATTTGTTAGGAGTGCTGCTCAGTATTTTTATATACATTTCCACCTGCACCTGTTCCTTTGACCTCTGGAATATTTTTTGAAACATGAAGAGAAGAAATTTCAGTCTTTGAGATCTGTGTGATTTACAAATTGAGTTTTATTCCCTGGGATTTGCCGCGTCATGTCATTTCCTGGGTCTCCATACAGGATGTCAGGTTTTTCAAGTTTTGAGCACTTCTTTCTTTAGTGACAGCATCTAAGAAGCTTATTCTCACTTTCTTTTTCCTACCTTTTGCTGTTGAACTTTCTTGTGTATGACTGGGACAGGGGTTTTGCTTAAAATGTTGATATCCAGTGAGGGAGGGTCATCTCTTTACATTTTTCTATGTGAAGTTTAAAACAACTTGGAGGAAAGTTGTGAACACACACATTTATTTTTGTCCTCTGTTTGCTAAGAATCCTGGGGAGCTCCTGGAGTACACTGCTGAGGGCAGAAAGCCCCTAGGGAGCAGTGATTATGCAGGTTCTTTGTAGTCAACACAATGTACCATACAAACTGAATCTAAAGGTAGAATCCATCTACATTTGCGCTGAAGGGAAATTGCCCAGGAAATAGCTTCCAATTAAACTTTCCATTTTACCAGAAAAAAAATTAAATGATGTTTCAAGTTAGCAATACATATAAATTATCCATACAATAACTAACTTCACAGGTGTGCATTTGTGGTAAAAGCAATGGGTTTCCCCCAGAATTCACAAAAATAAATGACTGTTCCAGAGCCCAAGAAGCAGCTATTATGAACAAACTATAGCTATTGAAAAATCAAAGTGCTAAGAGGAAAAAAGTGATTCTTGTATAATTTTTAAATAAAAATATTTAGAATCATCATGAATCATCATCTCAAAGCAAGAATTTCAGATTAGCAAAATGCGACATTTTTATTTGTTAAAATGCTATAGGTGGAAAAGCAGACACTGGACTAATCTGTCTCATTATGAGTTAACTGAGCCATTTGCATCCCTAAGAAATGGAATTTGAAAGGCCCAAAGTAGGAGGCACTTGCAACAAGTCACCCTTACTCCCAGTGGCTGACAACTGAGCTATTCAAAAGAGAATTGTTTTCATTCAATTGCTCTCTTATTTTAGATTCTCATGGATGGGAACTTGACAACTCAGCCTCTTGTAGCCATGAAGCAGCAACCAGAAATTTCTCCTATATCTCTTGCATGCCACAGACAGGGCTGAAATTGCAGGTGGTATAGTGGTGACCTCAGAGGCTGGTATTGGATTGGTTTTATAAGTATTTAAAATGGCGCTTAGGAGCTGAAGCCAGGAACTGCAGAGAGCTTCAACTTAACTGGAGAATGAAGCAGAATACCTAGGCCTTAACTGCAAAAGGAGTTTGCAGGACAGCTGGCGCCTTTTAGGAAGAGCTCCCTGGTTAGCCAGTGGCCTTTCAGAGGGTTTAGTGGGAAGGTAGCACAGAACAACTGTGAGGACAGAAGAGAGTTCATGCCTGATGGACGCACAGCCAAGCTATCCAGGAAGTCTGGCTCCTTCTAGGAGACGTTTTCAGTTCCATCTTCTTTTGGAGCTTCAACATCAAAGAAATAATGGAAGTCCTTTCTGAAAGTGAGGAGTGTGAACTGAAGGGGAGGGGTTTACTCAGCAGGCTGCCTCCCAACCACTGGCACATCGAGACTTTGGTGGGGGCATAGTTTGGGAGGAATTGCCATTGTCGTGGGGAGCATCACTAAGGAACATACAAATCGGAGCCTTTCCTGAGGTGGGAACATGGGGCAGGGACAGAGAGCAAACAGGAAGTATTGGGTTGTGCCAGATCAGCCTAAATGGAGCTGGAAGCCGACCATGATCCTGAAGAAGTTTCTGGTGGACAACACAGACTCACCCAGCATGAATCAGCGCCTATATAGTCATCTGTGCTCCTTCACATTAGAGTTCAGTTAGTTCAACATGGAGGAAGTCAAATGGAAGGTCATGGGAAAGAGTCCCTTTTACTATATAATATCCACTCACAAACACACACACATATGTACACTTGTGTGTGCTTGAAGCTGAAGAGTCAAACGTAGACTATTTAGTGGGACTCAAGAGTGACAGTTGTTTTCAGATGTGGCATGGACACCTTTCATTGAAGTATTTTATGCTCCTATTTACTGCAGCGTATAAACCGTATAAACCATGGGTTAGATCACCTTGTTTTCCAGCTAGTCAGCCACAGCTATTAAGCACTACACCTCAAGATACCTAAACCCAAACGGGAACAACATAAACTATTAAGCCTTGAACTCCAGTTTCCAGTCACCATGCTTTCTCCTGTCTTCATTCTCTGGGTTTTCATGGTTGAGATATTCAGATCCTGGGGCTCGATGAATAACCTAGCCCCAGGTTGTTAAGGGCTGCCAAGTCCCCTTTTCCCCCATAGAGTGGCATGCTCAGACTCCTCCTGAGGGAGGAACGAGCAGGTGTTTGGAGAGGGCTGCAGGCTGTGGACATTGGTCGCAGGCAGGGAGCTTGAGATGTGAGCTGAGGACTGCATGGCTTGGAGCAGTTGAAGATGTGCAGCCACTGTCTCCAGGTCCCCGTGTTCCTCTTTCAAGTCCAGAGTACAGGGACCAAGAAGCAGCTGCCAGACCAAAAAGCCTGCTTTTAAACATAGGTGTGCTGCATTTGAGAGAGCAAGAAGAGGAAGAAAAAGATCCCGCAAACCCCAGAATACTCTGTGTACCAAGAGATGAAACATCACCTTCCTAGCAGTTGCACACGCTGGCCAGGGTAAATTCCCAGCCTACAATAATCCTCCATATCTACACAGAAAGTTTCGATTTATGCACATGAATGCAGTGAAAACATGGATTGGTGTTTCTGTCCCATCGCCATATCTGGAGATATGTACTTGCTGATTTTTAAATTTTAAGAAGTCCACCTTTGTGTAAATTGATCAGCTTTTTAGAAAGGGATCTTTCTAATATTGGCAAATTGAGACCATAGTAAAAGTTTTGTCAGCAAAGATCCATTCAGTCCACTGAGGGTGGCTTCATCTGAATCCTTCATGCCACTGGCACCATTGGGCTTTCTACTCTAATCATCTTAAAAACTATCTTAATTCTCCATTCTGGTCTCTGTAAATGACACCTCAGATGGTTTATAAACTTAGTAACCTTCCTCTCAATTAAAATTACATATGTGTTCTGTGACGTACATCACCTGTATGTAAAGGGACAGGTTGGATGGTGGAAAAGCTATGCTGAAATGTGGATATCAGATATTTTTGTATGTAATATAGACATTACATTGAAACTCTGAGAGGTGTATCAGAATAAACACATTTTAAAATAAAAGCATGCAAAACTGTAGCATTTAAATGTACAGACCTCCAACTCCAAAATATCTCAACTGATGATGGGAAAAACATTAGGACCTGACATCGTGAAATGCATTGAGTTAGGAATTCTGGCCTGGAAAGGACATGGCTCATGTTGGCAATGTTGATGAAACTTGCTGGAATATTTTGATTTTACTCTTCATTACTTTTGGATCTTTCCTTTTTTCCTGGAAATATTTCAGAAATAAAGTGACTTCACTTTTCCAGCATAATGGTATATTCTAACCACAGGGTAATTCATCGTTTTTAACATGAAAATAAACATTTAAGCATTCTTCAGTTGTTTCATTATTTTACCTACATGTTCCTTTTCTAATTTCAACTTCTATATGATTGGCTATATTTATAGATACATATATTTTTCTTTTCAGCCAGAGATTGTAACATCCTTGATGACGTAATAAATGAACACCAAAACGAAATATTCCCTACAAGTCAAAGATGACTTTGAGATTTAAAAATTTTCCCATTTGTTTTCCTAACAGGCTGGGGAAACTTTCCAGATATCTTACAAAGAGGACTCATTTCTCATATCTCTGTTGAGGGTCAGACCACCTTGAAATCAGGTCTAAAGTGCAAGGTGCAGTGGGTGTTTGGTAGTGTAATAACTGACCACCCTCTGGCTTTCCCTGGTCAGTGACTTGGTTTTGTGGATGCATTTGGGCAGTAGCTTTGCATGGGCTTGAGCCTGGGTGCTGAGGATCCAGATGGAAGCTCTAGAGATGCAAATGAGACACAGGACAGCAGGGGCCTCTGCTTAGAAGATGAGGTAGCTGGTTCATTTGAGGGACTGGTGGGTGTGTTGGCCAAGTACCTAGGGCTGCAAGTGCATTTCTTGAAACTGCCAGTGTTATCTTTGGCACTTTGGCAAATACTACCCATTGTTCTCAGGGTGCATATGAGTGTCTCAGGCAGTAACTTGGCATGTCGTAAATGTTTCATGCCACACCTGGTCTCTCATCAGACCCCTGTAAATGCTGGCTTGTGAAATGTAGGCTGTGAGGTAGTTGGCTTGTGAAATCTAGGCTGTGAGGTAGCAGGCTTTCTTGCTTATTTATAAAATGTTTGGCTCATTTGGCAGCAAATGAGCCAAAAAACTTTGCTAGGTGTACAAACCCACCCCCATCAGGATTACTTTTCAGCACTTGGGTAATTATTACCCACTAACAGCTTTCAAAGCTTCTTTCTCCTTGAAACATGGGAAGACTGAGCCACAGAACCCAGGTGTCTTGTCCTAGAGCTCAGTGTGTCTGTTCACAGTTTATATCTCAAAAAGAGAAGGAACAAAAAAGAAAGTTTGAAATGAGATATGTAATACAGGGATCACTTTGTATTTAATTTTTTGTGCATATGAGCACAAAATGCAAAAACTGTATTTCAGTTTTTTAAAATATTAAAGTCCTTAATACTTGTTAGTTTCATTATGACTTTATACAATTTGGATAGATAATGGAGTGTTTTTGTTGTTTGCTTTTAGAAATTTCTAAAAGTATGAAAGTAGAGACATCTAACCTGGGTTACAGTGTTTACAGACTGTTCCATGGTTCAAACAAGTAGGACACCAACGCTTTCCAGGTGGAAATTCAAGTTCATTCAGGGACATTATCTTCCCAGCTTAAGGAAGCAATAATGTTGTCAACTCAATGCTGAACAACCTTCGTGTTCTATGAAACCTCTTCAAAATTTCTTTGGCTTTAATTGCTCCTCTTGGTCAGTTGTTCAGATGAAACATTGTCATTGTATGTTAAAGATTGAATCTCGTTAAGATGCTGCAGAAACTGAGAAGACAATGGCTTTTTCATACATCTCCACCGCCCTCTGCAGTGATACACTTTAGAGTTGGATGCTGCTTTGGAATTTGGGGTCTGTGTGATGCTGAATTTTTTTACCTGTTTGAAAATATTATGGTCCCTTCTTCATATCTGTTGTACTTGATTCCAGGTCCCCCCGAAGTTACAAAAATCTGAGGATGCTCAAGTTCTTTATGTAAAAAAGGTATAGTAGGATTTGCCTAGAACCTTTACAACCCTCCTGTAGAGTTGAAATGATTTCTAGATTACTTATGATTCCTAACACAATGTCAATGCTATGTAAATAGTTGTTATACTGTACTGTTTAGGGAATAATTACCAGGAATAAGTATTCATGTTTAATACAGATGTATTTTTTTTCTGAATGGGTTGATCTGGGTTGAATCAGTGGATGTAGAAGCTGTGGATATGGAGGGCCATTGCACTTCTTCAGGATGGCAGAACTCACTTTTGACTTGGCACTTCTTTTTCACTTCCTTCTACCAAAAGAGCACATGGGGATTTCTACTTTCCATTCTAAGGTTGGAGCTGAAAGACCTACTACTTTACTGTTACCTCTCCTGTAGGAATCTGACTCACTGAATGAAATAGCTTATGTTGTATTCACTTCACTCCAAGATGCTTCCTTAGAGAATGTGTCTTTTCTCCTGATCACAATCACTTAGGGTCTCCATTTTTCCCATGTATATTCCTAAATGGTACAAGCATTTCCATTCCATGAACATCGTGGGCGGACAGGAAGCACACCACTCCTGCACTCAGCATCCATATTGCCAATCTCCACTGGACACATCTGGAAACGTGCAGTAGACCTTCCACCATCCCAGTTCTCCTGTGCAGTAAAGTGTTCCACAGCCACCAGTTAAGACACCAGAAGATGCCAGGACTGGCAGATGTCCCTCCTCTTAGCACATATCCAGTGGCTTCCTTCCTTAGTTGTCCTCCTCTGGAGCCTTACTTTGGACTTACAGCAAGGGTGACAATTCAGAATTCAGAGTGGATTCTGAGAACAAACCCGTTGTCCAGGGCTCCATTATGGGATATTCTATGCCTTCTCCACACATCGTTGTTGGTTTAAGCAAACATCAAAACTGAAAGGCAGGATCTGAGAGTGGAGAACTAAGGAAAGAAATGCTTGAGCTCAGAGGAAAAGACGTGAGACCCAGTGAGAAGCAGCACACCCACACGCTGAGCACCACACTGCAGGGCCACGCTCACAGGGGGCAGCCGCATGTCTTCTGTGGCCAATCATTTTTACAGTGCTGCTTCTCTGTGATAGATGTCTAGAGAGCATGATGTTACCTAGAGATTTAAACCTGTGTCCCCCTTGTCAGGCCCAGCCTCAGATGCCTCTTGTACAGGTGGACCCTTGGCTGTAGACCATAGTGAGTGGCCAGACACACTGGGCCCAGTCAACTGTACATTCTGGGTGGTTTCCAGGCAGCAAATAGAAGAAATAATTTTTATCTGGCATTTGGAAGAAAAAGGTGTTATCCCTTACTTTTCACTTTTCTGAAATTGGATTCTTAATGCCAGATATTATGAACAGAGCATGCTGGTATCACCCTGTGACTCTTGGTTGTATAATGTATTTATCCATTTCGATGCCCATGGCTTTCAGTACAACCTGTTGTGTATGTTCCACAGTGTATCTCACCATACCTGTAAAGGCACTTCCAAACATTTTAAAAGAAGAAATAAAACATGTTGGATGATTTCTTGTTATAGTAAGACAATTAATTGGTAGGTTCCAGGAAAGGATCTCTTCAAGAAGACATTCCAAGGAAGATACTGAGAAATCCTCAAGTTGTACATAGAGGAGGCCATAACTACATTGTCATAGCTGTCATTGTCATGGACATCTATTGTCTGAGACCCTAAGAGTTAGAGAAAATAATGACTTATTTAAGTCTGAGAGAAAGATTCCAGGAGAAACAGGCTGCCCTTGAGCTCCAGGGAAAGTCTCAGGAACTTGTTGAGTCTAAGTCTTGCTCATCACTGACATTCCCAAGTGGCCCTGAGTGTCTATAGCTAAGACAGGCAAATTCAGTTCTTGGAGAAGGCCAAGAAAAGTCCCTATTTCCATAAAGCTTACAAAGTTGAATTTTAATGAGAGAAAAAACTTTATTCAAATGTGTCCCTGCCAGACAGGGGCTGTTAGTTCTATGTATAAAACTGGAGACGCAGGAAAACTCACGCAGGCGCCAATTGCATTTAACTCAGGAACAACTAAAATACTTCTCTGTACATCGTGCCTCCAGGGCTCCACACATGTAGCCAGGGAAGGCACCCTGCTGTGCCACACTCCTGCCCTGTATTGACAGTTGGTTCCAATGTCTGTTGCCTGAGCTGGAGTCTGTAGAGAGGACCAACCGTGTGAGAATTCATTCAGCTTTAGAAATACCCTCCACGACAGGGTAAGGTTGATGTCAGGCAGCTGTGGCATGAGCATGAGCTCTGCCCATGTTCCCCGGCTCACTGTGATGCTCGCAGGTTCTACAGCACTTGTCAACAGCAGCGTGATGAGCAGTACTCTACTGTTAGAGAGGAATTTACCGAACACCTGTGTCATCGTGCCAAGGACAGTAACTTCCAGCATCAAGAAGGGCTGGCCAGCATATGCATGCTCTTGGCCCAGCTCTCCTTCGTAGAGGTGAAAAAACTTAAGAAGGCAACGTCTTCAAGAAGTTTGGTGCCACTTTGGAGCAAGGGTAATGTGCAGGTGAGTGTCCCTGGGGTCCTGAACTGCCCGTGAGCACTCTGCTTGGCATAGAAGGTCACACGGGTCCCTGCTGCTGACAATGTGGCATCTTTGTCAGGTCTGCTGTGTATAAATATGTAACTGGCCCAGGTTCAGAACACTCGTGGCTTTATACAATTGATTTTTAAAGCAGTTAAAAATGGAGAAGAGATATGCATTTATACCATGTTTATAAGCACCTGATCACCTTTTCCAATGCCACCTGTCACCTGTCACCATCTGCTTTCATCCTGAAGGACTTTCTTTAGTATTTCTCATAAGGAAAATCTCCAGCAACAAATGCTCTCAGCGTTAGTTTCCTGGGCTGGCTTTATTTAGTTTTCCTTCTTGATATTTTTTCTAGATGTGGCATTTTGGGGTGATAGTTTTTCTTATTAGTTTACATGCCATTCCACTTCCTCTTGGCCTCCACAGTTTCTGATGCAATAGAGCGTGACCTTGTTGCTGTTGCCTGGTATATGAGGAGTTATTCTTCTCTTGATACTTTTAACATTTTTATTATTATGTCAGAGTGTGGATCTCTTTGCATTTACCCTTTCTGAAGTGTTTTGAGCTTATCAGGGGTATAGGTGAATGTTTTCTATTAAATTTGGGAAGTTTTCAACTGTTGTTCTCTTAAAACTTTTCCCTTTCCTGCCTATACTCTCTTTGTATATTGGTGTATTTAATGGTTTCATACAAGCCTCAGAGGCTTTCTTTTTCTCTATTCTTTTTTCTTCTATGTTCCTTGTGTTTTTTGGATTATATAATCTCTATCAATATATATTTTTCACTGAGTCTGTCTTCTGCCAATTTCAACCTGCGGTTGGGCCTGTTTCATATATATATCTCCATGTGGAATAAGTGATATGAATAGAAGCACAAGGAGGGTTAAATGAAGGGACACTGCTAACATTTCTGCATTATACGTGAAGTGCTCTATATCTGTGCTATTAGGTGATAAATAGTGATCTAGGATAAGACTGAAAATGCAGCAAGGTATATTGAATAAGGTCATAGAAGAGAAAAATTGGAACACCAAATAATACTTGATTAATATGAAGAGTTGTTTGACAGAAGGGGAAAAAAAGAAGAGGTGACAACTAGAAATCAAATGACTGAGGCCCACTCTATCAGCATGTCAGGATTAATAGGAAGAGAGCCATCTGAAGTTCATAAGAGACATACTTTATTTTTAACATTTGTTCTTTTTAGATATACATGACAATCAAGTGTATTTTGACATATTATACATTTATGAATATAACTTATCCTAATTAGGATCTCATTCTTGTGTGTTGTACATGATGTGGAGTTTCACTGGTCGTGTATTCATATATGAACATAGGAAAGTCATGTCTGATTCATTCTACTGTCTTTCCTAATCCCATTCCCCCTCCCTTCCCTTCATTCCCCTTTTACTAATCCAATGAACTTCTACTTCCCCTGCCCTTATTGTGTTAGCATTTACATTTACATAGCAGAGAGAACATTTGGCCTTTGGCTTTTTTGGATTGGCTTATTTCACTTAGCATGATAATCTCTAGTTCCATTTATTTACCAGCAAATGTCATAATTTCATTCTTCTTAATGGCTGAGTAATATTCCATTGTGTATATATACCCATTTTATTTATCCATTCATCTGTTGAAGGGTACCTAGGATGGTTCCATAGCTCAGCTATTGTGAACTGTTGAACTGTTAAAGCATCGATGTGGCTGCATCACTGTAGTATGCTGATTTTAAATCCTTTGGGTATATACCGAGGAGTGAGATGACTGGGCACAATGGTGGTTCCATTCCAAATTTTCTGAGAAATCTCCCTACTGCTTTCCAAAGTGGTTGCACCAATTTGCAGCCCCACCAGCTATGGATGAGAGTACCTTTTCCCCCACATCCTCACCAACATTTATTGTTGCCTGTATTCTTGATAATTGCTATTCTGCCTGGAATAAGATAGAATCTCAGTGTAGTTTTAATTTGAATTTCTCTACTTGGTAGTGATGTTGAACATTTTTTCATATATTTGTTGACCTTTCATATTTCTTCTTTTGTAAAATGCCTGTTCAGTTCCTTTGCCCATTTATTGATTTGGTTATTTGGTTTTTGGTGTTAAGTTTTTGAGTTCTTTGTATATTTGGAGATTAATGTTCTAGCTGAGGATTAGGTGGCAAAGATTTTTTTTCCCGTTCTTTAGACTCTCTTTTCACATTCTTGATTGTTTCCTTTGCTGTGAAGAAGCTTTTTAGTTTGATACCATCCCATTTATTTTTTATTTTACTTCTTGTACTTTAGGAGTCTTGTTGAGGAATCAGTTCCCATGCTAACATGATGGAGAGTTGGGCCTGCGTTCTCTTCTAGTAGGTGCAGGGTCTCTGGTCCAATGCCTAGGTCCTTTATCCACTTTGAGTTGAGTTTTGTGCAGGGTGAGAGAGAGGGGTTTCATTTCATTTTGCTACATATGGATTTCCAGTTTTCCCAGCACCATTTGTTGAAGAGTCTATCTTTTCTCCAATGTATGTTTATGAGATATAGCTGTGTATATGTGGGTTTGAAGAGACATACTTTAAATGTGAAGAAACAAAAAATAAAAGTTTGAAAGAAGATATAATATTCAACACAAATAAGTTTTCCAGTGTGACTAGGCAAATATCAGATAAAATAGATTTTAAAAAAGAAGGGTCATTATCTCAAACGGATACCATCATCATCATCATCTTTTCCCTCCTCCCCTCCTTCTCGTCGTCGTCCTCCTCCTCCTTCTTCACTATCACCACCACAACAACATGGTCAACTTATTGATATGAAAATCCTAAGTGGACATGCACTAAAAATAGAACTTCAAATTAAATGAAGCAAAAATAGCAGAACTGAAGGGAAATTTGAGAAATCTATCAATTTATCTGCTTGGAGATTTCAACACTCTTATCTCAGAACTGATAAGAATACGAAAAAATAAAAATATACTTAAGTGGAACTATGCCAGTCATTTAAATTTAAATATATAAGACTGTATTCAATAACTGAACACAGAAGCACCCATAGAACATTCTCCAAGATAGAAAATACATTGGGGCATGAAGCCAGTCTCAGTATAACATCAGAGGGTTAAATTCCTCTGGCATCTGTTCTCTGATCCCAATAAAAGTAGATTAGAAATCAACTGAATAAGACGGGTGCAGTGGCACATGAGTAATCCAGTGGCTTGGGAGGCTGAGATAGGAGAATCACCAGTTCAAAGCCAGCCTCAGCAATTTAGTGAGGCCCTAAGCAACTTAGTGAGACCCAGTATCAAAAAGTAAAAAGTAAAAAGGCTCAGTTGTTAAGTGACTCTGGGTTCAATCCCTGATTCAACAACAACAAAAACTGAATAAGGAAGCTATTTAGCAAATTTCCAAATATTAGAAATTAATCTGCACAATTCTATGGAACCCATGGGTCAAAGAGGAGAATCAAAAGAATCTTTAGAAAACTTTTTGAACTGAATCAAAGTGAAAAATCAGAGTATATCAAACTTTGTAAGATGGCTAAATATTCATGACATATTTTCATTAATTATAAATGAAGAGCTTATTAAAGCTGATAATCTATATAGGAATCAGTAAACTATAGCTCACAAGACAAACCTGCCAGATGCCTGTTTTTGCCAATAAAGTTTTATTGACACAGAACCATTGTCACACATATAATGTCCATGTCTGTTCTTGCACACAATGGCAGAGGTGAGTCATTGCCTTAGAGATTGTGTTGTCCACAAAATCTAAAATATTTATTATTGGGCCTTTTTTAGAAATAGGGTTTGCAAGTTCTTGATCTAAGCCATCATCTAAGGAGTGTGTAGAAGAAGAGCAAATTAATACTGAAGTGGATGAAAATAAGGCATAGATAATGAGTGGGCACACATGGCCAAAATTTATTCCCCAAAAGAAGTCATAAAATCAACAAATCCCTAGTAAGACCAATGAAATAAAATGCACATTATGAATTGCATCACAAGAAGAAATTATTACAGCTCTAGAAGCATTAATAAGAAAATGTTATGAGTAACTTTATGCAATAAAATGTGCAATTCAGATAAAATGGACAGATTCTTTGAAAGATGCAACTTAGCGTCAAACTTGTCAAAACTGAGACAAGAAGGAATCAAGGTCTGCATGGACCAAATCAATTAAATAAAATATGGCTCACAAAGAAACTTAAGGGCTTGATGGCTTCACTCATGAATTCTGTCAAATATGAAAGGAAGAAATAGTCTTCTTAGGGTTGGGAGTGTTGCTAAATAGTAAAACACTTGCCTGGCATGCAAGAGGACCTGGCATTCATTCCCAGCACTTAAAAAAACAAAACAAAATGGAAAACTATTATTCTTAAAGACATGCTGTGAAAACGCAGAGGAGGAGAAAACAGTCCACTACAGTTAGGAAGCCAGTCTTAATGCTAATATCTGAACCAGACCATATAATATAAGCAATGAGATACAAGACTAATGCATAATGAAGCAATTTCCATATTCTAGAAATAAAAAATTGGAAAAGAAATTTAATGAATATCATTTACTGTATCATTCAAAAACAAAAAATACTCTAGAATAAATGTAAGAAAGTAAATATCTGCCAGTCATTAGAACAGGACAGTGTCTTGAAATAGATCCACTCTTTTATGATTGTTTGATTTTGGAATACAGGAGTCCTGGGAATTCCATGGGTGTTAAGGAAGATTTTTTATGAAATGATGCTGGAAAAAGTTGATATGAATGTGGAGAAAAATGAAATTTCACCCTTAAGTCCCACCATACATCATGTCATAATGAATCACAGACTTAAATGTAGAAAGAGATTTATAACCTTTTGAAGACAACATAGGAGAATGCATATTTTTTAATCATGGGGCAAGAAAAAGTTTCTTAAGACAAAGTCAATTAGCATAAAGAAAAATTAGTAAATTAGACTTCACAAAATTAAAAATCTATGATTTAAAACATCCTTAAGAAAATACATGGGTAATCCACAGAAGGGGAGAAACTATTCTTAATTCAATACTGTTATCTAGAATGAAAGATCTACTGCATTTCAATAAAAAGGCAAGCAGCATTTTGAAAAGTGACAGAAGAGTTGAATAGAAAGTTCCCAAATGAATAAAGAAAGAAAAAGTGTCCCACTGTCTTTGTCATCGGGGAATGGAAATTAAAGCCCTGGCAAAGTCCCGCAACACACCTCTATTGTACATAACACCCAACGCTTGTGTGGGCGTGGGGGACCAGCACTGAGGCACTGTGGGAGGCTGCACAGTACTGTCGCCATCTGGGAAAGGTGCTGTCACTTCCTGGCTCAGTTAAACAGATACCATGTTACCTAGGACAACACTCTTTGGCTTTCAGCCAGGGGAGTAAAACCACGATGGAGACATGAGCAACGTGTTCCCAGAAGCTTTATTCATAGTGGACAGAAAAGGAAGGAGCCACCCAGATGGCATTAGGAGAATGACAGACAGGAGCCATCCTCAAGTGGTGAAAGGTGGGTGCTCTTCAGAAGGAAGCTGGCCCATGCAGCTTCACGAACTGCAGGAGGGTGAATGTGGAATAGTGGCCCCGGTAGTTTTCATGGCTTGACAGGCAGCTGCGGGCAAACCAGTCTCCAAGAATGGACAGCGAGCATGCCTGCCTCCACCAGGGCCTGTGCTGGCCAGGAAAGGTGCCTTCATCTAGACCTGGGACTCACTGTGTTGGTGAAGGCTTTTTAAAAGCCCTCAGAGCTGTTCCCTTAAGATGTGTCCATCCACTGAAAATTGCACTCAGCATAAGTCATGTCACAAGGAAAACAATCCTCTTCAAAAACCAGATACCCTGGAAGGCCCACCTTGTTTCTCTCCCTGCACTTGGGGCGGAGCCCTGTACCTGGAGGATCGGCTCCCCCTGCCTGCCCCCAAGGACACTAAGCAATCAACAGGAAGACTCTGAGGGGAGGTTCCTGTGACCTTGGGCCAGAGGTCTGCTGCTGGGCTACTGGAGGAAGAGTCTACATGGAGAAGCAGAGGAGCCACAGTCAGTGACAAGACACACACGCCCCCCTGCAGACACCCCGACCTTCCTGCCCTGGACCATGGGTGCAGAATGTGGGTGACTGGCTTATCTTCCATCCTCTGGGGTCCAAATTGCCAGTTCCAGCTGGTCACCTCTGCCCTTAAGCATCCTTACCCATTTGTACCTCATGCTCTTCACATAGAAGAGGTTGGACAATAGGTGACACCTCCTTATTGAACCTGGCTCCCTCTCTCAGTCCGCTGACAATGTTCCCCTGGTCCCCTTGGTCAGATTCCAAGCAGCACAATCCACAGGGTTCCATGTGGCCCCAGCAGGGGACTGGCAAGCAGAGGCAGATCCACAGGGCCCCTCAGTGCTGGCCACCATCCCATCACTTCCAGCTCCTGGAGAGTTGGGCAGGTGCTCCTGGTGGTGCCTGAAGCTCATGACCAGGCCAGTGTTGCTCTGCAGAGGGTGGCAGGGCCTGCTGTCATGGTCTCTACAGTAAACACTCATTTTAAGGTAGCAAAAATGGTAGCCCAGTGATTTGTGCATGAGTTAAAAGAGTTCATGAAATTCAAGACCAGCGTCACCTGCTTGCAGAGCTTGTAGAGACCAAGTCTTCCTCCACCGAAGTCACCACTGTCAGCCAGCCAGAGACTCTGTTTGATGGAAAGTAATACAAATCTGAAAAAGTCCATCTCTGAGAATAAAGCAGACCTTCTCCAAGAATAAGAGAATGCCGCACCTTTCATTTTAACTGTTGATGGCTCATTTGAGGATGGCTGTCATCCCAAGAAACAAAAGCCCCCAACCCTAAGGGGTCCAAGCCCAAAGGGACCTCAGAGCCCCGGAGGGTTTTAGGGGACACTGGCCTGCTTTCACAGGAGCCGAGGGGGAGAAGGAGAGGATGTGGGTGAATAGAAGATGGGTCTGCCCAGCTTCTACTAGGGACTCTGCTGAAGACGTCACCTGCCCTCCTTGGGGAAGGTCCCCAGAGGGTGACAACTGGGAGTTGGACAGAAAGTGAGTCCAGAAATGGAGACCACCTGGGCCACATGGAAAAGCTTCTTCATAGGAATGGATGTGACAGCCAGGCTGAATGCAAGCAGAGCATTAAGAAATACAGGGGTTCCCTGTAGAAAATCCGATGAAGGAAGCACTCAGCGACCCAAACTCTCCCAGCTGGGCTTGCCTCTCTGTAGTCAGAAGATGCAGGGCAAGATGAGCATTGAAACCAGCTGAGGAAAAGGAGCAGGAAGTGCAGGGACAGCGCTTGGTGAAGCTCCCCGGGAGAGTGCACGGGGAGATGCGCCATTTGGGGATAGAGATGAACCTTGCATGTACATGAAAACATCAGTTCCTGAGAAACTGATGTGACTCCGTTTTTGAGAAACCAGCCTCTACCTCAGAGCAAAGCCTGTCCAAGGAAGGGGGTGTGACCCTTGTCCTTGGAAAAACCCACAGAGCAGTCCTAGGCACATACCCACCCTGCTGAGTTGTTTGTCTGCAAACAACAGGAGAGATCTGCCACGCCAGGTGTCCCTGACTCAGGCTAGGTGAGGACCCATAGCAACCCCCAATTAGCATGAGACAGGGAAAATACCTGGGATGCTAGATGACCCCCCAGTAGTTTATGGTGGTTGATAACCTGTTGGGAAACCATGTAGCTCAGCACGTACACCCCTCGTGGCCTAAACCAATCAGTTCAAACGAATCCCCCTCTTCTACTAACCAATCACCCCTACCCAACTAGCTCCTGCCGGTGAACGTGCTAATCAATGTTAAGAGTTGTTGTTTGACTTTCCCGCGGTGTGTGATGATTTGCTGTGTGATGTTGTGACTCATAGAGTATCTCCCAAAACCTATAAAATCTCACTGAACAAAGGACCAGGGCTCACTCCCTGGGACCACTGTGTCAGGAATGGTTGTGAGTCCAGGCTTGAGCTTGCAATAAAGACTCTTGTGTGATTGTATCGGATTCAGCTCCTGGAGGTCTATTGGGGTCCCAGGAACCTGGCATTACATCCCCACCTCCAGCAGGTGCAGAGGGCTTAGGAAGGGAGGAGTCCCTCTTCCCAAAGCCAGATCCTCTAAGAGGAAAGAGTCGGCTGGGGCGGGCCCGCGGCTCCATGCCATCAGGAGCTGCTTGACATGGGTGAGCAAATGCACACACTGGAGGTGAGTGAGTGGCTTAAATCTGAGCTTTCATCAAAGCCACTTATGCCCCTGCTGTTCCCAGTACAGGGCTCAGCAGAGGCCAAGCAGGGGACCAGGGCATCCCTCAGATATTCACACACAATGAAGGAGGAGGGACAGACAATGAGGAAATCCCAGCATGGTGACTGCTGGGTCTGTTCTTCCGTTGCCCACATTCAGTAGAAAGATGTTATCCTTCAGGAAAATAATCTGTAGACATATGATTTTCTTTCTTTTGCAAAAATTCAAGGTTGGGTTTGGCAGTAGGGAAACTAACACTTTAAGAACATGGCGACCATCTGTGTTGAAGTATACTGCCGCCCTCTCTCTAAAACCAGGTTTCCAGAAATTGACACTCACAGGAGGGTGGCGTGGGTACTGTCCAAGAAGTTCACATCGTGTCCAGATTCTCAGGAGCATGAGGTTAGTACTTCCAGATGGTTGCTTAGTGTCCTCTCTTTCTGGGTTGGGAGCTTCAAGAAACCAAGGCAGTGAGTGTCTGGTGCTGAAGAGCTCTTTTTATTGTCCTTTATTTTGAGTGACAATAACTGAAATCCATCAACAAGCAAAAAACCAGCGTTTATGGATAACTTGTAATAGAAAAGTCAGGATTGTGCCGGGGATGGTGGTGCACACCTATACTTCGAGTGGCTCAAGAGGCTGAGGCAGGAGGATCCCAAGTTTAAACCAGCCTCAGCAGCTTAGTGAGGTACAAAGCACTTCAGTGATTCCCTTTCTCTAAATAAAATACAAAATATAGCTGAGGAGATTGCTCGGTGTCAAGTGCCCCTGAGTTCAATCCTTGGTACCCCACCCCCCAAAAAAAAGTCAGGGTTGTGATTTCAGTTATAGTTTGATCCAGCTGTTTAGACAATACTTTTAGCCATTCTCTTTCACTTTCTCTCTGTGCCTGAGATATGTTATCCTCTGCATTGACTTCATTTTTCAGATAATCTTTGTGCACATGGTAGCACATAAAAGATACAAGTTGATTTAGACTTACAGTCTGTTAACTCATAATCACACATACCTGGAAAAAGAGATGAATGAGGAAGCTTGTGTGCCTGGGAGTTTCTGGCAGCCATCTTGTGATCATGAGGCATGCTTGGGATATAGTCACTGCAAAGAAGAAGAAGACAAGAAACAAACACACCAGGTCGGTGGAAGTACTATCAAATTGGGACAAAATGTTATGACTCTTTAAGTGAAGCAATGAATTGCCTTTAGTTTTTAAAGCCATTTTGATTCCAGTTTTCTATTATTAGACATTGAAAAATTTCAAACTGAGACTAATGAGCCTGTTTTTATGTACAGCTGAGAGGATTTTAAAGAGTACATTTATTTGTAAGGAAGAAACATATAAGAAGTGCAAACAAATTTTTATTGTTATTTTCATCAGCAGCTTGATGAACTTCCTTTTTAATGTCTTTCATTGCACTGGTGAGAACTCCTACTCCTCCCGCCTCAGGCTAAAGTCTCATTTAAAACACTCGCTGGAACGCCCCTTGGGGGCTTGATCCTTGTGGTGACCAGGGGGTGCAGCAATCTGTAAGGTACCAGCTTTACATCCAAGGAGGATATCATTAAAACAGGGTGGAAATCATGAGCATGGTTGAGACCCCCCAGAGCCTGGGGGCAGAGGCAGGCGCATCCCCTGCAGGGCACAGCAAAGCTTGTGCAGTCCCTGTTCAAAGGGATGAGAAGACCTTAGGTGTGGAAGGAGAAGTGGTGCCTTTCTCCTGTGGCCTCTCAATTTTTCATGGTGGATTTTTTAGCTTGCTGTTTAGTGTTTTTCTGAGTCAGGAAAACCCAGAATCTCCAAGTTATTGGCATGAATCTTGCAATCGTCTTGAAGCAGTTGATGCCAGTTTTAAACGCAGCGCCCGCACAGGAGCCTGGGTGCAGAACCCCCACGTCTGAAAGTCCCCGATTCCTAGCTGGGAAGGCGCGTGTCCTCTATTTTCACTGGAATGGTGTCAGCACTGCACAAATGGACTTCCCCGTTTCTTTCACTTCCTGGTGTGACGCCACCTGCCGGCCAGCTGGGCCCCAGCCTGCCAGTGAGCAAGGGGGGCTGTCCAGAGAAGCACCTGGGCATCCTCCTCCCCCGTCTCCTCCCTGGCCTCACAGCAGCCTGAATGGTGGCGGACACTACAGGAGAGCCCCAGGCAGGAACGGGCCAGGCAGCTCTTTGGCTGTCATGGCTCCTAGGATGCTGCTGCCTTCTTTTTGCATTCAGAGCAGCTGCAATTAGGTGTCAGCGCCTGTTGGGGCAGCTGAAGCATCCCCTCCTGGGATGCACCTGCAGTACTCACTACCCATCCTGCTGGCCCCCGAGGCACCCTGCCAGCCTACTGGGTGTGCTGCAGGCTCTGCAGGTGACAGGAAGCCAGGAGGGTAGCCACACCTGCTGTGGCGCTCTGTGCTCCTGCACTGCCCTCTGTCCCCAGACTGTGCTTCCAGAGCACAGGTCCAAGGATTTCAAGATGGTGAGCACAGCACAGCGGAACAACTGGGGGACCCTCTGGGCACGGGATCTCGGGTACCTGTGAGGCTGGCACTGTCTGCCCAGAGTCAGAGGAAGGAAGGCTGCTGGGATTTCATGGACACATGGACACAGTTCACAGGACTGGAGGGAGGCTGTGTGGGGACTCAGGGGGCAGAGAGCTGTTGGGAGAGTCACTAATCCAGTGCTCGTCTGCACCCTCCTGGAAAAGGCGAGGAAGGCATCTTTGACGTTCCGTGGACTGTGGGTGGAAGCAGGATTCTCAATCCAGACTTGGTCCTTACTTGGTGCTGCGTGTGGGGGGAGGGGACTGACCTCTTGGACTCCTGTCTCTATCTGTATCTGGAGAGAGCAGGTCAGACTGTGCAGCTGCAGCTGAGAGCAGAATGAGGCGAGACCAGGTGGTGGCGAGATGAGCTGGTCCTTCTTGGTCCTGTGCTCAGTGTCAGCCAAGGCAGGGACTCGAAGCAGGGTCCTTAGGCAGGTCAAGTTAAGTCCACCTGCCACCGGTGGCATCCTGGCTGACCACATGCTTGAGACCCAGGGCCTCAATGTTGCAGAGCCATGGACCAACTTTGTGCCTTCAACTTCACCCGAGGACCTGTGTCTCGCACTGCCACACCTGGGCGTGCATTTTCAGCTTTGAACATCTGAACACGCAAGATAAATTGTCCTGGAAAAGCTGTGCTGCCAGCGTCGATGGCACCATCCTGGCTGTCGGGTCCTCTTCTCCCCATTTTGAGTTTGAGGAGAGTGAGGCCTGGACACTAGAACAAAACGTAGAGGCCAGGTGGCAAGATAGTCGGGATTTGAGCCCATAAACAACATGCAGCCACTCTCCTTGCCCTGTGTCACTATGTCACCATGTTCCCCTTGGTTTCCGGAAAGTCTACTTATTGAAGAGTATATCAGAGGGTGGAGTGATGTGTGGTGGTCTCACAAAGCATTTCACATGATGTCCCTTTCTGAGATTCAGGGGTGCAAAACCAACTTCCTGACAACAGGGAGAGGATGCACTTCATGCTGACTTGGTAGGGGCCTCTGCCCACTGGAGGCCAAGGAGAGATGAAGGGCAGCAACTTGAAAGTCACGAGTGATCTCTCCTCAGACGATGGCCCATTTGGGGGATTCTCCGGGCTGCAGCTTTGAGGAGCACCTCTGTTTTGCATCGTGAGTCCAATTCTGCTTTGGGTCCACAGACATCCGATTATCCCTTCTCCTGACCACCCACCCCCCTGACTCTCTACTGGGCATCTCCTCCAAGCCAGCTACTTGTGGGCAATAACTCATCCCCATGAGAAAATGTGAGACACCAAAAAGACCAAAGCAATAAATTAGTGAAGAAACTACAAGTATAAATAAAACAGATGGCCCTTATTGACTTTAACAAACTGATGAATTTCTTTCCCCTTGAAACAAGGGCAGTCCATATGGATTACCTGGCAAGTTTTGAAATAAAAAACACGGTCATTATTCCAGAATATCAGGTTAAAAACATTCTTAGGAAACATGCAACCTTGTTAATTATGTTATGTTTTTCTTCAAACTGGAGTGAATAACAGAGTGACGTTCACTGCCTCACACTAGATTTGTTACTGTGCTGCTCTTAACAATCACACGTTTGTGTTTTATCTGTAATGTCCTTTGATCTGCATCAGGCTGGTTGGTTTCTGTGTGAGGAAGATACCTGCCGAAGCAGGCACAGCAGGTCACGCTCAGGCTTTATCATGAGGAGCTCACCAGGCCCTCACGTGCTCACACCCAGGAGCTTCTCTCAGTCTTTCCTGGAGGTACAAACCACACCATCACTGCATTCTTACCATGGAAATTTCTTGTGCCACCTTTGCTTTTGAGCTTGATGGAAGGCACTGACCCTACGCATTGTAGTCTCTGCCTCAGAGGTCCTGGTGATGCCCTCCATCTGGGGATGATGATGATGATGACAGCAACGGTGATGATGACAATGATGGCGATGGTGATGGTGGTGATGGTGGACATGGTGGACATGGTGGAGGTGGTGATGGTGATGATGATAATGATGGTGGTGATGATGATGATGATGGTGATGGTGGTGATGGTGGTGATGATGATGGTGATGGTGGTGATGGTAGAAATGGTGGGTGGTGGTGCTGCTGCTGATGGTGGTGATGATGATGACAATGATGGTGATGGTGGTGGTGATGGTAATAATGATGATGACAGTGACTATGATGGTGATGACAATGATAGTGACATGATGGCGATTAGGATGATGGCATGATGATGATGATGACCATGTGGTGATGATGAGTGTCAGCAGCTGAGACGGAGGAGGTCATTTGCTCTCTCTCATTGGGCAGAGTCCAGCCTCGATTCTGTTGCCCTCAGCCTTGGTCATGTGACCTGTTTCACCAGTGGGAGGAGAGTGGACAGACAGAGGATTCTTTGGGAGGCATGAGGGGACTCCAGTTATACCCGTGGTTTCTGTTGGAAACATACCCTCACATCTGAGCTCTCCAGAAACAGGTTTGAGTGGAGGGAGGGTCTGTGTCACTGGATGGCGTGTGCTGAGTTCCTGTGCTAGATGTTGATTCAGGATTTGTCCCAGCAAACATTTATTGAGCACCTCTGTTATAGGCATTGGGCATAGAATGTAAATGGAGCTTGTAATTTCGAGGGGGGAGAGAGTAAATATAGGGTAGGCCAGGGGGGTAAAGGGCAATGTGGGGGGCACAGGAGTGCCCGTTGGAGACAGGGCTGGGGGGGGGGAAACCACCAGACTATTGAGCAGCTGGTCCAAGCAGGACCCAGGAGGAGTGAGTGGGCAGTCCATGGGGTAAGTGGGGAAGGGAAGGTTCTAGAGAGGGAGAAGAGGAATGGCAAGGGCCCTGAGGGACATAGCAAGCTGACCAAGGAGGACAGTCATGAGTGAGGAGGCCAGGAACTCCAGGCAGGGGCTCTTGGTCAGCCATGGCAGCCATGGTGGCTTGGGAGGGCTGCAGATGACACTGGCCATTCTGAGTATATCTGCCCACCATGGGTGTCCCTTCCTTATAGCACCTGCCACTTCTGCTCAGGGCCAATCATCTGATTTATTAAGCTGAGCAGCTCTACAGTTACAATCCTGTAGTATTTCTGGTGAGATGTAAACTGGAGTTTTCAGCAGGTAGGACCGACAGCTACTGGAATAATTACTTTATGGATGTGTGTGTGAGTACTTACTGATAAAAGTGTACATCAAGACTCCCTGGAGAACATTATCCTAGAGAACTAATGTAGACATTGAAGTCTGAGCACTTTGCAGCTGGATAGTGACCTCCAGAGCTCCCCCCCCCCCACAAATGATGAAGTGACTTTCAGTCTGTTGGCTGGCTTGGCAGCAGAAAGGAGGAGCATCACTGAACCCCTCTGAGGTGGAGCCTGCCTACCAGGTGAGGGACATGGTGCTCCTCTTGTATGGCTGCCCTTCCATTCTTTCCTCCGCATTGGGAGGCTTCAGTGCAGAAAACATGTCGTCTCTTTCCCAGTAGCTAGATGCCAGCTCAGGTCAGAAGTCAAACCAACAGCCATTTGTGCCATGACGAATAACAGTGATGGATTCTTTACACATGCAAATATATGCTGAGCAATACGTTGGAGATATAATTATAAGATGCTAGAAGATAATGAAATTAATATTTTAAATATCATGCCCTGTTTAAATGGCAGTTAAGCTTGTGGCTGGATCGGGAATCAGCACATTGTTTCATTCTGTTGGGTAAACACTCATCAGCCTGTGATGACATGCTGTAATTAGTGAGGACTTGAGGAAAATGTGATTTTCTTCACTACCTGTAGCTTTAGCTCATGGCATCCTTGAGGCCGATTGGGGCAAATCTTTGACTACAGGTGTCCCTTTACCACCAGGTAAGTTGTTGGAGCAGCTGGGAACAGCTCTCCCTAGCTCGGGGGTAGAGTCTAATTCTAGACCTGGATAATTAGGCCAACAGCCAGATCTAATTGCCACCAAATAGCAGAATCAAGTTCAGGCTGATTAGCGGTGCAAAGCCATTATTTGGTTCAATGAAAAGTGCACCTTTTTTTTCATGAGCAACAACAGCACCCAGAACAGTGCGTGGATGCTCGCTCGTGTCTCTACTGGGTGCTCCGTAGGAGGGACTTATTTAATCCTTGCCCCCAACTTATCACTTAGGGGTGTCATTATCTCCATTTTAGGGGCCAAGGGAACTGAAATTCAAGACGTAGCTTCCCCTTTGCAAAGCATGCAGTCAAGCACAGAGCTGAGATTCCATTTTAGGGATGCCTGACTCTCAGACATCAAAGATCACTGGACTATTTATTTGCAACACTCCTCACAACCTCTCCAAAGCAAAAGTTGCTATCAGGATTCAGCTCCTGCCACCTCTATTTAGAGTACCACTGCCGGCCTGCTGGGTCTCCAGGGTCTCATGCCTCTAGCACCAGCAAGAGGGAACACACCAGGGTGCCCCTGGGCTCCTGCAGATGCAGAGTGCACCTGGGGACATAGTACCCTGCTGAGGCCATAGCTCCAGCCCTGCAAAGCAGTCTTCTCCAGTTTGTGGCCTTTCTGGCCCCCTTTCCATTGTTTTCCTGGTCCTCCCCTCCCCTCTATTTCAAGTGATCTAAGTCAGCGAACCCTTTTGTCAAAAATGCAGAAATCTGCACAGAACTCATCTTAACATTTCAAATTTCAGGAAATCACAACCCTTTTTGCAGATCCCCTACAAGAGCCTTGATCATACTGGAGCTCCTTTGATGTAAGGAAAGGACCATTTTCAAATTAGAAAAAAAATCTTCTGCAAACAAACAAAGCCAATGTGGAGTTTCTAAATGAGTTCTGCATCTTAAACGTTCACACTTGAATCAGCAATTGCTTTTAAATTTTGCGAAAGGTGTAATACAGGGGCTGGGTTGTGCCTCAGGGGTAGAGTGCGTGCCTAGCTTGTGTGAGGCACTGGGTTCGATTCTCAGCACCACATATAAATAAATAAAATAAAGGTCCATTGACAACTAAACAATATTTAAAAAAAAATTAAAGGTATAGTACATACTTCCTAAGGGACTCACAGGGTTCGGGAGTACCATCCCCAGGACAGTAGAGGACACGGGGTGGGGGGGAGGGAATCCTCTGGCTTGTGACGAAGGCCCATTTCCCCATCCCATCAGGGTGGCTCTAGCTTTGGGTGGGGAGTCTTCTCTGGACTCCAGGCCCAGGCTTACTGCCCCAGGAAGGTGGGGCCTGAGCACACACTTTGCTGTCCCTTGAGGATGGGAGCCCTTGGCCTCTGCCTCCTTTTTCACTGGGTGGGATGGGATCATGATGTGCACATACTCAGGGAGTTTCCTAGCACCTGTGACAGCCATGACTGCTCTAGGGGATGGCCTGGATATGCTTGTCACAGTCCCTGGAGGAGATACGATAATGAACACCCTTTCTTGGAGGCTGAGTGCAGAGATGTAGCTATGAGCATTGGCGTGAGCCTTGAAGCCAGGGGTGTCTGAGTTGGGAGCAACCACGGGATGGCCACTCAAGGAACAGGAGAAAAGTGGGGATCACAACAAGGAGCAGGCCTGCTAAGCATGGATGTTGAAGGCCTGCTGGAATGCTGGCAGCTAGCTTGTGTCCAGGGTCCTTGGATGGTAGGACATGACCCACCACAGGGACATCCAGGAAGATGGAAAGAATTCTGTGACTTAGAGCCCCAAGGGAGAGAAGGTACCCATCAGGGCCACAAGGGGCTGCACCCACGGGCTGGGTCATGGCAGTTGGGGTGCTAGGGGCAGCCTGTGTATGCACAGTGGAGTGGGATTGGCTGGATTGGAAGGGTGCTCTGTGGATTGGTGGTTTGAACATCTTCTTGGGCTCTTGAGCATGGATGAGGGTTGTCCAGGGTGGCAGGGTCTCTGTCCCTGGAAGTCCTGTGAGAGACCATAACAGAAGTGCCTGGGGGTGTGGACATAACTGGTGACTGAAGAAGAGAAACTGCCCCTCCTCTAGCCAGGAGTTTCAAAAATGGATCAGAAAAGACTGAAACTAATAAATCTACTACACAGTCCCTACCTTGGGGGACTGCAGACTGTTTACATGAGAAATGCCTTCCCCATCCCAGGCCAGTGTCCTCGGGGCCTTGTGTCTGGCAGGACCCTTGGTGAGTTGAAGACCTTCCTCTCTCGCAGCAGAGGAAGCTGAGGCTGGGCTGCTGGAGGGACAGAGGACTTGCCCACCAGCGGGGCTGCTCTAGGCACCAGCCTTGGCCCAGCCCGTCATTGGCAGTGTTCCTGGGAAGCCACTGGTCCCGTTAGCTCTGGTGATCCAGGACTGGTGGCCCAGGGCTTTCCTAGTTGTTCTAAGTAACCACTGTGGGACACAGCAGATGTTGAAGGCAGCTCTGTGTGCGCCGTCCGGCCTGATGGGTTTCTACTAATTCATAAATCGCGGATTGCTGTGGAGGCCGACCTGGAGAGCCGTGGGCAGGAGTGCCCTTTCCCTCGGAGGGAAGGTTCTGGAACCCCATCTGTGCCTGTAGGCCGCTTCCTCTGGTCCACAAACCCTCCCTTTATGTTCACATCCCCACTATGGGATGGCAGAGAGGGGAGGGGGACGCTCCTGAGGGGTGCTTTCCCAGCAGTCACTGCGGGTCAGCCAGAGCTGTCCAAATGCTGTGTCCTGACCCGCTGTCCTCTGCCCCGAGTCTGGACGTGAGCATCACGCTCAGCACCTCTGTGAACCCTCACACCCCCACCAAGAGGAACTGCCACAGCTAGAGCCATGCTGCTCCAGCAGGGAGTCAGATGTCTCTGAGGGAATGCTTCAGGCAGGTCGATGAGCCCTGCACAGGTGGAAGGTGTGACACAGTGACCAGTGACCATGCCTTTGGCTCTATCCCTCACCAGTGGGGTTCTCTTGCATGCCCCAAGTCATAGGTGAGGTGGCCTGGCAGCATCCTTTGAAAGATGGGAGCAGTGTCCCCAGGATGGAACCTAAGCTGCAGAGGCACTCAGACCCTAGGTGGCACCCACCCCTGCCTCAGTGCACACCGGCAGCCACTTGGGGGCCCTGAGAGGCAAGAGAAAGGGCAACCTTCCAGCTTCGTCTAAGGATAGACACTGGCACTCACGGCAGCGCCAAAGCCATGCAGAGACCTCTGTGCTGCGCAGAGCCCGCCCTGGAGCCACAGGACGCTGAGCTGAAGACACTCCTGGGGACCCCAGGCAGGGCCAGCTTGCCTCTGGATTCACCCATCTGAGGGTGTGGGAACCATGAACAAGCAGGACGGGGTAACGGGGAGAAGCAGCCCCTTCAGTAAATTCTCCCCAACTTCTCCATCCAGGGTCTGTTGTTTGTTTTGGTGCTTGTGGTTGGACAGAGAGAGACTGATGGAGGGAAGGAAGGAAAGAAGGAGAGCGACCCAAGGAGAGGCCACCACCACAGAGACCTCTTCGCCATTGGCCACACCATCGCCTTCTGCTGATGGTGCTGCCATTGCCCTCCTCCCGTTCCGAGAGACTGAAGAGCGTGGGCCCCTGCAGGCGGCTCCGTCTATCTGCTCAGGGCAGCCCCGACTGGGCCGGGGAGCTCTGTAGCACTGTGGGGAGACATCGGCCCCTGCCCCCATTTCCCCACGCCTCTGAGTGAGCCGAGAGGCTGAGTCTGCCAACCGGGGGCAGCTGGCACTGCAGATGGGCAAGCAGGGGGCAGCACTCTAACCAGGGGACAGTAACCCAGGGCTCCTGGGGACCCATAGCAGGGAGTGAGCCCAGGAAGCCCACGGCGATGGCAGGGACAGTTGATTAAGTGACAGCTCCTTCGCCACATTGAGCTGCTGAGCTGGGTCACGCAGCAGATTGCGTGGCCAGCATGTCTGGGAGCCCAAGGTCTTCTTCAGTGTTTGCATCTGGGGACATTTTGTTTTCCTCCAGTTGCTCTTGAAAACTGCGGGCTTGGTGTGAGGAGCACGTACTCCAGTCTGCCGGTCCCGATTTCAGCCGGTGTGGCCCGACGCTGTGTGGACTGGCATTCACCTCTCTGCCCTATTCGGGAATGCTCTCCCGTAATGAGGCATTTAATGATGAGCACAGTAGCAATCCCAGTGTTTGGCTCCGACTGCGGTGTCTGCCAGTAAATAGCCAGAATAATAATAAGGAGCATTTTATTCAGGGGTCCCAGGGCCAGCCATGACCCTGAAGATTTGCCGAGTGTTTCTTTGGGTTTCCTAATGACCATCTTCCATCTCCACAGGGTACAGGAAGCAGAATGACACCCCCCCGCCCTTGAGCTCTACTGCTGCTTGCTCTGTGACATTGGGCAGGTCAAGGACCTCTCTGTGCTTTGGTTTCATAACCTCTGAAAGGAGCAGTCAGTCCAAACCAGAGGTAAATCGTGATCATGAGCTGAATATCTTTTGCAATTCTCCATTTCTGCTTTCTTCTTTAGGGCAGAGAGACTGGCCCAGTGAAGTCCATGTCACACAGCCTGGGTTCTGCAACCGTGACCCGCAGCCAGTTTCCTTTCTACTCATTCTGCCCTCTCCCCACCTCTTGCTCGATTGTGTGAAGCAAAGTACAGACATTGTATGGCTTTGTTTGTAAGTACTTACATAGGCCTTGGAAATATTCTACATATTGTCAAAGATCATTTAACTGCTCAGATGTACCTGTACTCTCAACAAGCAGTCGGCGCTGCAGTTTTCCCAAACGCATCTCAAGAATCCCCTTTCCCAGCTCCTCCTCCCATCAGGGACACCAGGGAGCCCCTGTTTCCCCACAGCCTGGCCCTGGAGCACCCTGCTAGGGAAGCCCCTAGGTGTAGTGTCAGCTGCTGGGAGGGAGCATCTTGCACATGTAGCATCCGTTGATTTTTTTGGTCGGTACTTATGCATAACTCTTGCCCATTTTCCCACGTGGGCCTTGGTGTCTTTCTCCTCTTCTTTTAGAAATTCTTTATGCTGAGATGAACCCTCTTCTCTGATGAAAGTTGTGTCTTCTCAATTTGCATTTCTGATTATCTTAGTTTCAGAGGAAATTTTAATTATCCTTAAATTTTGTGTAGTTGTCAGTCTTTTCGCCTTGCTGCCTGTGGAGTCAAATACAGAATATTTTACCTTTTCCTAAATGGTAAAGAATTCACCCTGGTCTGGGGATTAGTTCCCTTGGAAGGGTGCCTGCCTTGCATGACAAGGCCCTGGGTTCAATCCCCAGCACTCGCCCCCCCCCCCCCCCCCGCCAAAAAAAAAAGAAACTTCACCGTATTTTGTTTAAATACCTGCATCACCACCTTTCCAATCCTTATTTCCCATTTATGTTGTCTTTTTAAATTCTCTGAGCCCGGACACCACCCCAGACCCAACAGCAGAGCAGAGCAGAGTGGACAGGCCTCTGGGCTTTCCCCTTAAGGAAGCTCCCATTCCTGCCCTTGGCACAGTGTCCCTGCGGAAGGGGCTCCTGCCCTGTGCACAAAGCCCAGCAGATGATTTCAAATGCTCAGGCTGCCAGGACACCCAACACAGGACAAGGAAGGGCCACAGGTGTGGGGACTTTGATCTCGGGTTGCCAGGATGCCTGGCGGTGGAATGTCACTGATGAGGAGGTGGGCAGGTGACCGTGGGGAAGTGCATTACTTAACAGTGCACGGGAAGGCCAGAGGATCCACAGAGGTTTCGGGCAAACAGGAGGGAGATGCCCAATTATTGAAGGCCAGAGGGACAGGGGAGTCGTATGTGCTGCGTGTCACACCCCTGTGGAAATGGAGAAGACAAGGTGCTCTGCTGTGACTGAGGCACAGTCGCAGAGTTGAGGCTAGGGTTTTGTCCTTTGTCACATCTGCCTCAGTGCCCAGCAGCCATGAGGCTGCGGCAATGCTGAGCTGGGCTGTATTTTGTGTGGCCGTCCACTCTGGTGGCCACGGGGGTGGGTAGGAGGGTTGGGTGCCTTAGGCGCGGGTGTCTCTTGAGAGCACTTCCTCCCTCCCTATTGTAGCTCTTTGCAGGACCCTGGGCAGCAGCTGGGCAGCAGCTGGGGAGAAGCCCTTGCCTTTGTTTCCCAGGTGGGGGGCCCAGCAGGTGACTGCTGTGCAGCAGCATGAGCTTGTACCCCAGGGACATGCTGCTCCTCTAGGGCTCAAGAGGACAGGGACCCCTCTGCCCTGGGTGCAGGAGCACCAGGCTGGAGGCTGTGGGGCAAGGAGGGGGGATTCAGCTGCCCCTCTGTGTCATTCTGAGGTGCTTTAGCTGGCCTGGGGCCTGGGGGAGGGTTCAGGTATGTAAATTAAAGAAGCCCAGAGCCTCCCCTGTGTGACACCAGGGCCTCATACTGAAAGCTCTTGTAAAAGCCACCAGCACCCTCGGCTTCACCCCCAGCAACAGGGGGAGGAGGAGAGGCCCCAGGGCTGGAGGGCTGGAGCGAGAGTGGAGGTTCCAGCAGACTCCCAGGCAGGGCAGGGTCCAGCACGCACAGACGTCCCCCAGCAGTGCCCTTAGACAGTCCCCTTAGCAGGACGCCACAAGCTGGAGGAAGAAGGGCCCCAGAGCACGATCCCATGAGGCTTCTTGGGAGGTTTGGGAACGAGTTCTGAATTAACTACAATTCCACTTGAATGGCGAGCACTTGCTATTTATTTTATCCTTGAGCTGCTTGGCCATGAGCATGTGGCTCCTCCTGCAGGACGCAGGGTGGCAGCGGGGACTGTGGGGGGAAGGGGCAGCAAGAATGTTATTTTTAGCTCCCGTTATTGGAGGGGACACTGTAACTGGAACACTGGGTAGTTGTTGGCTACTTCAATGAAGAATGGCCGGGTGGCCTTCAGCTCTTCCTGTCCATGGTGACTCACTGCTGTGACACGAGAGCCGCTAAAACCTGGTCTGTTTAACCTCCCCGATGACCTGACCTCAGTCTGTCATGGGGCGGTGCTTTAATGCCATCTCTACTGCCACCTATTTTAGAGAGGAGGAGGAATGAGGGGGAGGGCAAAGGTGAAGAGGAGCTGCCAGATGACTTCTCTGTTTCCATGACCATGCTAGGACACCATGCCCAGTGGCCTCTGTCCACTTCTCATTCCTGGGGACTACAGGACATGTCTGTTCTTAACTGCAAGGAAGACTGGGAGGGGTCTGTGCCACCGGCTTGAGCAGAACCCAGGTGTTGTCATTGGGAAGAAGGGAAGAGCTGCTATAGGGACAGTGACCCGTTGCATCTGCCAGTATCCCCATCACATAGATGAGGGGACTGAGCTGTGGGGACTTCAGCTATTTTTCAAACCCATGTAGGGCAACTAGATCTGAGTTTTTGTGGGCCTCAGGGATGGCCTCTCCCAACTAGTAGGCTGGGCCCAGTGAGCAGGTCCAGGTGGCTAGAGCAAGGCGGGAGATGGTAGGGCCCTGAGGGTAGAGGAGAGGGGATGGGGACAAGTTCCTCATGGCAGCAGGACTGCAGGCTTGGGTGTCCCCCAGCAGGGGGCAGCCAACTGCTTCTCACAAATTGTCCAGTTGGGGTCAGAGGGGATGCAGGGGTGTGGTCTGAAGGCCTCTGTGGGCAACACGGAAGCACAGTTGGGTCTTCATTAAGAGTCTGTGTGACTCCTTTCAGAATCCCCGCTGGGAAGCCTGGGGATGGGACAGAGGAGAAGACTGCTCTGCCTCTTGCCACCGGGTGGGAATCCCGGTGCCCCTGGCAGGTCTGCTCTGGAGGGCCAAGGCTGGGGGTCGGCATGTGGCTGGAGAGTGAGGGACATCCAGCATCTCCTGGCCAGGGGTGGCCATTGTGGAGGGGCCTGGTGGTACCACCTCAGCTTGTAGTGACCACAAGCCAGTGTCCAGAAGGTCCCAGCACAGCATGGTCATGATAGCCTGCGGGCTCAACATCTCTCTAACACAACAAGGGACATTCTTTTCCCACAATTTCCTGTCAACACAGAATCCCACTAACCTCAGCGGTTCACTTGTTCTGATTTTGAGTCATTATTGTTAGACGGGGCAAGATGAGAGTTGATTAAGAAAATATTTGTGACCCAAGAAGGAGTGCCCAAGTGAACGTCACAAACGGGACCCGTGGGCAGCTGCTGCCAGCCCTTCAGGAGGAACAGTGACTCGGCCTGACAGAGAGGGACAGTTGCTGAGTTCACAGCTGAGGCTTGGCGTTTGTCCCGTGGTTAGATGGCCTCTGCGTGAGTCTGGCAGCGATGCTCTATATGGATTTCACCATCTCCAACTCCTCAGTCTGCTTAACAGCCATGGAGGTGGACAGAGGGAAATCGCCACCAGAAAAGGAAACTGGAGGTTGTCTCGTCAGTGGGCGCCCGTCTCTTGAGACCTGCCGACTCTTCTGGAAAACTCTATCCTCCTCCTTTGGCTCGGAGCCTTGGGTCTGAGATGGAGAGGACCAGGAGGCGTGCCCAGCCCGAGGGGCAGACTTGTGCTGTTGCCTGTCCTGTGCTCTTGCTGGTCCTGGGCTCAGCTTCTGATGCCCTTCGTGAGTCCATTTCTCCCTGGCTACCCATGGCCGTACCTGGGGCCTCTGTCTCAGTCCTTCAGGCTGCCATAACAGGATTCAGAAACAACAGAAGTGTGTTTCTCACAGCGTTGGAGGCTGGAAGACCAAGGTCAAGGCCATGGCAGATTTGGTGTCAGGTGAGAGCTATGGACAGCTCATGGATGGTGCCCGCTCCCTGTATCCTCACTCAGTGGGAGGCTGGACAAGTGCTCTGGAGCCTCTTTCATAAGGCATGACTCCCATTTGTGAGGGCTCTACCCTCCTGATTTGGGTCACCTCCCAGAGTTCCTCCTCCTGATGTCACCATCAGAGGAATGAAGATTTCAAAATCTTAATTTTGTGGGCACAAACATTCAGATCTCTGTGGCCTCCAAACACCAAGGAAGTTTGCCTCCACGGTGGAGGAATGCAGAGGGCCACTCACATAGGTCTCCTTGGCCCTGGAGCTGTGCAGACAGATGCATGGCCCTGCGGCAAGGCCTGACGTGCACCAGAACTGGGCCCCAGGGCCAATCACTCAGGGCCCACAGTTTTCTAAATACATGGCATGGCGTCTTACACCGACTTTTTACAAGTTAGCATTTGTCTTTTACTCAACTTACCACTTTTCCTTAACAAACATCTCAAGATGAATCACATGTCACAGACATAAATGTATTAGCTATGGCTTTCTCTGTCATTATAATTCTATATTTCAAGACAAAAATTGATGTGCCTTGAATCATGACCTTGCATACTTCAGCTTGCTTTCAGAACCAGCAGGGACAGTGGCAGCGATCAATGTGACATGCTGACGTGGCACTGGGGCACGGGCAGACGTGGGGTTGTCGCATCGCTCACTGTCCACACGTCAGTGCACATGCCTGGGAACGCGTGGGGATTGTCTGGGGGGAGCAGGCAGGCTGCAGAGGGAAACAGGCCTGGTTTCCAAATATGAAATAAGCTGAGGGTGTTTCTTGGGAAACAGGATGATTTTGTGTGACTTTGCCTTACGCTGGTGCCGCCATTCTTAGGCTTCACTGCTAGGATCTGGGTTGTCCTGGAGGCTTTTAAAAGTCCCAAATCTTCTCTCTTAACACTCCCCTTGAGTTTCCAAGTTCTCAGTCTTTGGTGCAACACCCCTCTGTGGCCACAGCATTTGTTGACTATTTAATGTTTTTCTTTAAAATACGCTGCTTAAATGGGGAACCACTTGGACACTAGGAATGCAAAACAGTATAATTTCCTATCAGTAGAAGATAACTGCTACCAGGGAGCATCACACCAGGGATGGCCTGATGCCACCAGGTCCATCATGAGGGATGTTGGTATGGGTGGGGAATGGGCTGAAGGTCCTTGCGAGCTGAGACTCCCCTTAAAGTATCAGAAAGTCTGCAAGAGATGTGCTCAGGGAAACTCTCCTCCCTGCACCATGCAATGGTATTTACAATCTAGTTAAATGACACTGAAACTATCAGGCCTGTCACCTAAAATTCTGTCTTTTGTCACCAGGTGATGTGCTGCACAATTTGTGGCTGACATTGGATCTGTGTTCAGTGTCCAATTCTGGATTTGCTCAGATATTAAGCAGCCACATTTTGCCCAACCCTCAGTCCCGGGCATGGATCACAATTGGTTTAACCCATGATTGGCCTCATTACAACTTAGCTCCAAGACGCTGCCGTCAGGGGCTCCTGAGGGCTGCAGTCTTCTTGAGGGAGATATAGAGTAATTGAAGCAGGTGCCAGAGCCATCACAACATTGAGGAGGGGGATGGACCAAAAGGAGGGAAAACAAAATAAATTTTAGGTGACTTTTTCTTCCTTTTTTCTTCATTCGTCTGTTAAATATTTAATGATCACCTGCTAAGTACCAGGCACTTTGCAATCCCAATCTGGAGGGACGGCTCCCTTGTTTTCATCTTTCGGTGGTGTTTAATTCTGTTCAGTGATGCTTTGCTGCCTAAGGTCACTTGCTCTCTGGAACCTGAAGCCTGGGCTCTCTGGTTGATGCTTCACGCTCTTCATATGGGAAATACCGTCGGTGCCAAGTGGAGTCTTGGACAGAGTGAAATGACAGAAAGGAAGGAAATAGATGTCCCCTCTCTCCTCATCTCTGTTAGCTCAGCCCAGCCTGTTGCCCCTTTCCTAGAAATTAGACCTCACTGGCACCGAGTCCTCTTGTGTCAATTATGCCTCCCGAAGATGGTACCAGGATCGGGTGGTTATGGACCTGTTATGATGGGTGGTCATGTGCAGGGGAAGGGGTAGCCTCTTCTGAGAATTTTTCTTTTCTATTTTGGTGTCACTTCCCACTGCTAATTAGCAAAGTGACCCAGCAAACAAGTTGCTATGGCTTAAATATGATGTGTTGCCCCCAAATCATACAGTTTAACCCCAAAAATCTTATATCAGTGGTATGGAGAGGTAGAGACTGGATCTAGCTGTGGTGTCTAGAGGTGAGACCTTTGAAAAATGACTGCATTAGATAGGTCATCAGGGTGGAGTCCCCATGATTGGATCCTAGTGGCTGTATAAGTAGGGGGTAGGCCACAGACCCAGGGATGCAAGCAAGCTCCTGCCATGATGAGATGCAGCCACAGGGCCCTTGGAAGCACTTGAGCCATGCTGGTGGGACTTCCAGCCTCCAAACTGCAAGCTAAATAAAACTCTGTTTTTAAAAATAAAGTAGCTGCCTCACATATTTTGGTACAGTACTTGGTTATTTTCCAGGAGCAAATGCCTTGTTGATTAGGGTTTTCATTCTGGTTTAGAGGATGAGAGTGAAGAGCTGCATGTGCCCAGCTCTTCTCCACATGCTCATGGAGGAGGTGAGCACCATGCCAGGATCTCCATGTTTTCTAGGATGGTTATCCTGCTCAGTTTACTGACTTTGCTGCAGAGACTTGTGTTTGAATGCAGCTCACACACTGTAGAGATTTTAACATCATGGGGTTGGCCTCTTAAAGTCTCTCATTTTAAAAGATTAATGATACACATAATTAGAGAGGGAAACATACTGAAGACAAATATGTCCGAATAAAAACTGCCCAGAATTCGTGGCTGGGTCACATACTAGGCTCTCAACAGAGCCCAATGCAAACCTGTGATGCTGGCTCTGTGCTCAGGCATGTGGGGAGGCTCTGTGCAGGGAGGGCTCCTCTTATCCTGCTGGAGGGGATGGGGTTCTGCAGGCCTAACTGCAAATCAGCCCCACATGAGCCCCGACTTCCAGTGTTGCAAGGGAAACAGGGCGAGCTTAGGATAGAGAGCGACCCTGGGACAGAGAGTGACCCTGGGACAGAGAGTGACCCCAGGACGGAGAGCGACCCTACCAGTGGAATTAGCTGTTAGTTCATGGCTCCAGTGCACCATGGAGGCAGGCATGGGGGCGGGGTTGGGAAGAGAAAGAGAGAAAGGAGCTACAACTTCCTGGTTCATCTGCAGAGGTCGCAGACATAGGTGGCCCTTGATGGACTGAGGTGGGTGTGTTTCTGGCTGAGGGACAGGGAGCGTCCCAGAGACACCACGGGAATCCGTGAATGAAGCCAGTTCCCTTCAGGCCTCAGTGCCAGCCACACCATCCACAGTTCTTCCTACACACTTGATTTGAAATAGTCCTCAATTACCTGGAAGTTGCAAAGAATCACGGGTCCTGTGGACACTTGGCTCAGCCTCCCAGAGCTGGCATCTGGAATGACCATGTAGAACACCAATCAGGCGGTCAACGTCAATGTCATCTGGCAGCTCGTTCCCTGTCACCAGTTGGGTGTGCACGCTGCGTGTGCTTAACTTAGCTTCATAGTCCAATTGGATGTCCCTGTGGATCTTGCTGTGGCAGCCACACCAAGGTGTTTGACCTGTCTGATGTTCCTTTGAGTCACCCCCTAGAGCCTCAGCTCCTCTCCAGCTACCCGGATCCCTGGTAGCCCAATCTGTCCCCACCACTCCAAGCTATGTCAGTGGGTAAATATGTTATGTAATGGAGCCACATAAAGCGTGCCCTCTGAGACGCCTCGCTGTCATGCGCCCTGGATGTTGAGCTCGTCATGAGGATCAGCAGCTCCTTGGTGTGCCGGGCACGGTCCCCCAACTTACATGAACCCCGGCTTCTTAAATCCTTCTTAAATCCTCATTAGAGGAGTGCAGGTGGCTTCCTGGGGTGCATTTTGAGGCTGTTTGCTGAGCCTCCAGATCTCTCCACAGCACTTGAGATCTGGCATTGGCCACTGCAGCAGGACGGGCCTGCGGCCTGCAGAGGGATTGCAGAACTCAGATAAATGGGAATTTTAGCAGATAGACATGAAGAGCCACCATGTGGTGGTCTAAAGTGAGAGAGGAGTGGACACGAGGACATGACATGTAGAGTCAAGAAAAATAGGCAAGTGCCCCCATGAGCCCCAGCCGTGCCCAGAGAGCACTTGCTTCCTTGCCACCAGAGCAAGCTGGAAACCACTCCAGGGTGTCCCCCGCCCACACCCCGTGGAGTCTCTCAAGTGCAAACTCATAAGCTGACATTATTTGCCTGAAGCCTTTATTTCATGGGATGTATCGATGAGCGTTAAACAGGAAAATAAAATTAAAGTTGTGTGAAAGATTGAAGCCATCGGGTACTAATGAGAGACATCTGCCTCTTCCTGTTTGTGCATTTACCTAGTAGGCAGATTTTTTTTTTTTTAAATAAGTTAGTAACAAGGTTAAAAAAAAGGGGGGAGGGAGCAAAACAAACCAGAAATGGTTGCCAGTGCTCTAGCAAAATGGACAGAAGAAGGCAAAATTTGGTCTTAGAAAATTTGTGCTGAGGGAGAAGATCTGCAGTTCTTTCCGTTTCCTGTGGACATCTTTGCATTTCAGTCTTGCAGATGCTCCGCTCGACTCACCTGGGCTGCCCTTCCTTCACCCGACAGGTATGAATTGAGCTTCTCCATGAGCTGGCGCCATGCTGCTGCTGAGCCACCTGGGTGACCGAGCCAGACGCGGCCCTAGCCCTGGGGAGGCAGTGTGAGAGGCTGAGACAGGCAGGAATTACTAAGGGCCACCGGTCCTCACAAGGCAGGGGCACCTTTCTAAGGGCTTTTCAAACACAAACACTTTTTAAATTCCCTTGATAATTCTAAGAGGTAGTGACTGTCATTATTTTTGTCCACAGAGCATGGATGAGTGACGAGGCACTCAAGCATGTTGGCAACCTGCCTACACCACCTGGTTTTGTGCTGGGTGCTGGGGACGCAGTGATGACAAGTCACTGCTGTGGGCTGAATTGTGACCCCTCCCTTCCCTCTGCTTATTACCCTCCAAAACCTCCATGTGGCTGTGTGTGTGAGACAGTGGAATTACGGTCCGGGGACCGGCAAACCTCTGTCCCCTCTGCCTTCTCAGAAGTTCAATGGCCAGCACATGGGCAGCCCCTTAATGAACCTTTGGGAACTTGCCAGAGCTGCTTAAAGGGACACTTAGAGAGCGGTCAACTCGTAAGTGTCAAGAAGCGTCCACTTAAAGAAGGAGGAAGGCGCTGGCCTGCAGCTCGGGCTGGGCATGATTCTGCCCCATGGGTTTTATTCAGTGGGTTTTCTTTATAAAGGTGTTTTCTGTATACAGGGCAGTTTCTTAGCAGTTTCTTAGTGTTCTGTTTCAGTTAAGGATAAACCTGGGCCTCTATCACCTGCAGAGCCCCCGTGAGGACATGCCTCTGTGTCGCAGTTCCCCAGGGACGTCCTGAGAGCTGAGCTTTCAACACAGGGACCCTAGGGACAGGCAACACCCAAGCTCCTGCTTGTGACAGGATCAGGACCATTTCAGCTTCATTGGTCTCAGCTTCGTTGACTGGATGAATCTGGTTTTAGGACCATGGGAAATTTATATGAAGTAGGGGTCTCTGGTTTAAAGTCACAGAAGTGACCCTGAGTCAGCTTAACTGAGCTGCATGTCTATCAAAGGATCTGGCTTGTCTGCTGGGCTGCAGGGGGGAGCTGTGTCCGTGTGAGAAGCGAGGCCCTCGGCAGACACGGGGCCAGGAGCTGTCCTTCTCTGTGCCTCTCATCCCCCCCTCCAGTGGTCATGGCCAGACCACCTTGGGGCCACCTCCGCACGGCAGATGGAAGGTGATTTCCTGCAATGTGCATCCACCTTTGCACTGACGACCTTGCCTGGAGCAGGCCCGGGCTGGAAAGCTGAGCTGTGGTGGTGTTTTCCTGGTTGCGTGAAGATGACACCATGCATGAAATGTTGCTTCCAGTCTTGAAGTCAACAGCTGTCATCAGAGTGGGGACAGGAGCTGTCCAAGATTCAGACACCCTGACTAGTGCCCAGGGCCTCCCAGGATCATGGGCCCTATCTCAAAGCTCAGAAAAATCAGGGTCAAATGACACCTTTTAGTCACTGTCCCTGCACCTGCACATTAGTCATGTGATGCTCTTTTCTTTTCTGCCACTCCCATGCCACCCTCCACAATGGCATGGCATTCCTCATGCCATCATACTGTCCCCACCTGTGAAAGGGTGTGGGGGATAGAAGACTATCCTGTGTCTCTGCCATGATGTCAGGTTCTTCTCCTGTGGGGAACCCACAAGCACCCCCTTATAGGCTCCAATGTGATAGAGAAGAGGTCCCTGGCTTTGCTGGTCGTGTGCACTCCAGATGCAGCAGGTGGCTTCTGGGGTGGGGAGCAAAGTACTGATGGTCCCAGGCCTGGGCACACACTTGCACCATCTTTGCAACTTTCAATAGACCTCCGATTCAGAGTTTGATACCTACCAATGAGACAGAAAGGGAACCGAGGCTGAGCACAGGAGAGAGGGACAAACCCAGCCTGGGAGGCTGAGAAGGGACGGTGGGAGGGAGGTGAGTGCGGCTGAGGTACGCTGTGGCCATGCTGAGGGGTCCGTCTGCAGAGAGGGCTGGGTATTTCTGGCAGGTTCCCAGCACAGGTTCAGATCCTGGGAGAGTGCAAAGCAGCACCTGCGTGGGGGCAGTGGTTCTTGTTTACCTGGAGGCTGACACCTCTGCTTTCCACGGGACCAGGGAAACCCTCTCACCTCCTCTGCCTTGGCTGCCTTCTGTCCAGTCCCCTGGCTGTGTTCCTTGGAGACTTGCTGAATGTCACAGAGATAAACCTGCTCCTGTGTGAGCTGGTAGGCAGCAGTATGTGCCTGTGGGTCCTGGCACCCAGGTGGACACGGGGACTTCTGCTGGTCACTGAACAACACTGTACCGTCATCTGTTTGGGGCGTGATCTATCACTTGCATCCAACTTTAGAAAGCCGAGGCCATTATCTTTCTGTAGTAGCCTTCGGATAATGGCTGTACAATGATTTCTGTTCCTGCATTGCTCTGGGAGAGGGAAACTTCTTAGCAGACATTATTAAAAGGCTTTTAATCCATGAAAGCTTAACCAGCCAAACTGGTTAAGAGCACCAGGGCCACCGCTCGGCCGCCGTGCCCAGCATCTTTATCCAGTAGCCGCCATCCGCTGCAATGAAGGTTGCAGATCAAAGCTGATGAATCAAAAATTTTTCAAATCTGTTCTGCCAATAGCTCTGGATGTTCATAACTTCTTTATTGCCTTCTCCTCTTTTGAGAGCTGAACGAGGGGATGGATGTTCTTTTCCCTCCAGAGTCCCTGAGGCCTCGGAGTCGAATGCTTTGTGTTCTCCCTCTACACACAAGGGACCAGACCCCACAGGGCTGGTCAGCAGCTGTGGGGAAGCTCCTTTGTGTGTTCAGAGCTTTTCACATAATAGAGTTTCTTATCCGGGTCTCCAAAAAATAATACTAAGCAGTTTTGTACCTGGTTTCTTATCGGGAAGAGGAATTTCACCCTACTTTTGGCTCTGAATTACAGACAGGGGCTCACACACAGGTTCCCAAGATAATGACAGAATGACAATAATGGTGGGCACCTGAGAGTGTTTTCCCATCTAATTCACACACCCGTCATGCCACAGGCCAAGTGCTATCCTTGCACTGTCTCCTCCAGGCTCAAAGGTGCCCAGGAGAGGTCACGTCACTGTGACGAGGACTGGCCTTTTGGCCGTCAGAGGCAGCAGGCCCAGCTCTGGGGGTCAGTCTGCATTTCACAGGCTGAAGCACTTCCTCTGAGAACTGGTCAGCCCCAGAGGGGCAGCCTCTCTTCAGCTGGAAGATGGGATTTCAGGATGGCAGACACCACAGTACGCAGTCCACTTATGCAGCACCTCAACAGCTGTGCACAGAAACCCTCGATAGGGAGGGTCAGTGGGCAGAGAGTTCAAGAAAGTCAGATGTAGTGGCTTCTGGGTTAGCTGGGACCCATTCTTATAAGTGACAATATTAACTCCATCAGCAGTGTGACCAATTTTTCTTTAAATTTTTTTTTATGGCCAATATTTCAATCTTTCAATATATTTCTTTCAGTTAATGCCATTGGAGGAAGTGGTAGGAGATTAAACTCTGGATTAAAATGAGAATTAAATTAGGAATTTTATCCACAGGAAGGATCCATTATAAAGCCGTTTTAACAACCTTTCCTGCAGCTGTGGGAGGGAAGCACTCTGCTGCAGGGGTAGAGGAACTCTCTAGACACACACACACATGCACATTCAATCACATATTAGAATCAATGTCAGATCGATTTTCCTCTTGTTGGCTTAATACAAAATAAAGTAAATGGCCCATAAAGAAGAAGGAAAGGTTTTCTTCAACAAGAAAGTATTTAAATATGCAAACATTTTGATAGTTAATAGGGAAGGTGATGAAATGGATTTGATGCATATCTTGACTGAGGGTTCACAAGACTTTTGTAAGAATTTGGGTTAGTGCTGGTGTTTAGTAGTTTCTTCTCTTGCCTCTGGGGCCTGTTTCCCTGAGGATTCTCATGAATTAGCACCAACTTTCTTACAGATATTAGAGGATGTTGTGGCTGAGATGAGACACCAGAACTGTAGATACCTAATGACCTGAGGTGGGGATGGTGAGCCTTTTCATGATTCCAGGGTTTTTCTCTTAAATATTTTTCCTTTTCTTTTTGTAGCCCAAAGCAGCATTTTGTATAGAGCACGTTGCTTCTGGAGGCCAGGTGCCTGGGAGTCTCAGGTAAAACCCTCTGGCTGGAGCCAAGGATGATGTCCAGGGCTCGGTGGCCGTGGCCAATGGAAGTTACTCATAGTGCAGTTTCTCACTTAAACCAGGGGCAGCCAGTCGGCTGGGACAGGCTGGGCAGGAGGCAGCTCCTTGGGGACTGGGGCAGTCAGCTGTCTGGGAGAGGCTGGGCAGCAGGCAGCTTCACAGGGACCAAGTTCCTTCCATTTTAAGGCCCTGCCCTTTCCCAGGGACCCGGAGCCCTTGGCTGGGCTTGCAGGGCCAGAGGTCAGTGCTAATGGGTCACCTTTGACCCTGTAGTGGGGTCTGCTAATGCTCAGCCATTATCCGTTCCCTCCTCTTCCTGGGGAACCTGCTTGGCTCCTTCGAAGCTGCCCACTAGGACCAGGGACTGCTTCTTGCACCTGAGGTGAGGGCAGAAGTGATGCGTGTCCCCTTCTGATGAGGTGGCCCTTCCCTTGCTCCTTCGGAGGGGGACCGCAGGGGAGTGTGAGGGCTCTGAGGTGGCAGAGCTGGAAGGCGCCCAGAGCTCAGGCTGCCGTGACAGGGCCTGCAGCTCGCCAGGTGGCGTGCTGGCCAGGTGCACAGGTCACAGAAGGGAGGAGATTCACCCGAGTCCCACCCAGTGCTGGCTCAGATGAAGCTCTCAGAGCTGGAGCGAATGGACACTCTGAGGGGGGTGGGCCCGGGTGTGGGGCTTGAAGGGACATGCGTTCTAGGGGCCTGGGTAGAGCTCTGCGATGGCCGTGTCTTTGCCCAAAGCTAAGTTGACATCCTGCCCCCGAGGACAGGACATGAGCTGATTTGGAATCGGGTTTTTGCAGAGTTCGTTAGTCAAGGTGAGGTCACAGTACAGCAGGGAGTGCCCTGATGCAGGGTGACCATGTCCTTACGAGGGGCTGGTGGGTGAGGAAGGACTCACAGAGCCCTCTGAGGATAGAGGAGGAGGCTGGAGTCAGGTGGCTGGGAGGGAAAGGCTTCCGGGTCTGTGGGCGCCATTGTTGCTGAGAGGGCACAGGAAGGTGCGTGAAGGTATCCCAGGAGCATGGCCTAGGCACTTGGCTTAGTCTTTTGGCCTCCAGGACACAAAGGATGGGTCTTTAAGTCACCCAGGGTGTCCAGCTTTGCTCCAGCAGCCACAGGGAGCAGAGGCTGCCAGCGTGGCCATTTGCAGTACCCAGAGTGGCCAAAGGTGGAGGTATGGCGTCCAGGGGTGGACCCTAAGGATTACCTGCAAGAAAATCACCTATGGGAACATGGGAGCTGCTAGGATTCTGAACCGATTACCTGAGGCACAGGAAACCATTTCAGGGCTTTAGACTTGACAGCACTGGGGAGAACAGAAACGTGGTTAAGCCTCACTCACAGACCCTCGGGCGACGGCAGAGCCAGCACCAGACCCCCAGCCTCACGTCTCCCGAAGCATGTGTGCTGTGTGCTCCTGCCATGAGCCTCACCTTCCATAGGATTTGGGCATGGCAGTGCCACTCTCCGAGGCCACTGAGCTTATTTTCTGTGGGCTCCAAGGTCGCACTCCCATTCCCCTAACAACTCCTCTGGTTGGAAGGGTGTGGCTGACTCACAGCCTTCCCCCTCCTGGATTCCCATGAAGCATTACTCACCGAGGATTTGCAAATGTGCAAATGTGTGCAGACACCATGGAGAGCAGTGTGGAGGTTCCTTGGAAGAATAAAAATAGAGCGACCATATGGCCCAGCAAGCCCTCTTCTGTGTATATTCAAAAGAAATGAAATCAGCATGTGGAAGAGACGTCTGTACTCATGGGTTTGCTGCAACACCCTTCACAATAGCCAAGGGATGGACAGAATCCGTCTTAATGTCCTGTGGATGGATGGATGGATGGATGGATGGATAAGCAAATTGGCAGGTGCACTGTGGAATATTATTCAACCCTGAAAAGGAAGGAGATGCCGGCATTTGCAACAATTTGGATGAACCTAGAAGACGTTGTGCTAAATTCCGTAAGCCAGGCACAGAAAAATCCAGCACGACCTCACTTATGTGAGCAATCTAAAAACGTGAACTTACAGAGGCTGAGAATAAACAGTGGTCACCAGGGGTGAGGGGCGAGGAATAGGTGCTGGTCTAAGCTACATGGGCACCTGTATGCCAGGTGAGTGAGACCTGGAGATCTGCACCCTAACTGCCTGTAGTGAGGAATGTGGTATTTTGCCCTTTAAATTTCATTAAGAGGACATCTTTCTCTGATTAAGTATTTTTGCAAAACAAAGCAAAGCACACAGGGGAGCCCAAGGGACTGGCAGGAGGCAGTGAGGGGGGCCAGGGTGTTCCAGGTGGGTGCAGTGGCCAGCCCACTGAGCTGTGTCTTCAGATAAGAGCAATTATTTGCTTCAATTGTGCCTCGCAGCTAGGGGGAAAGTCTCTGCCAGTTCCAGAGACTCTGCTGCACCTGGGGGGAGCCACGAAGGCAGTGCAGGTGGCTTTTCCAGGGGGCCAGGAGGCATGGCTTGGGCCTGAGCTCTTAAGTGGACTCAGCTGCTCAGGCCCGAGCCTTTCCACCTGCCCACGCCCTACACGGCCCGCAGCTGTGGGAGATGTGCTGCTCATGAGCACAGAGACCTCTGGCCATGGGGTGAGAGCTGGGAACAAGGCCCCGCCCTGCCCCTCAGGCCCCATATAAGGTGCAAGGAGGGCTGGTGGCTGTCCTCTTCGCTCTGCTCAACTTGTTTTTATGGTAAGTAGATTAGTAACAAATCCCCTGGGTTTTTTTTTTGGGGGGGGGGGTGGCGTCGGTACTGGGGATTGAGCCCAGGGGTGCTTAACCCCTGAGCCACATCCCTGGACCTTTTTACTTTTTTATTTTGAGACAGGGTCTTGCTAAGTTGCTTAGGGCCTCCCTAAATTGCTGAGGCTCACTTTGAAATTGTGATCCTGCCTCAGCCTCCTGAGTCTCTGTGACTATAGCATGACTCTCTTTCTCATGAAAAGGGCTAGAAAGTTGATTGTGGTGGTTTCCTTTTCATTTGTATCTTCGCTATTGAGATCTCTCTTTTTACCACAAACTGTTTTCTCCAAGACACCCCCACTGGGCATAGGCACGGATCAGAGCCTTAGGTACTTTGGGGATGGTGGGGACAGCACAGGGGGTGTTTCTGCAGAGCTGTGCTGTGAGCTCCATCCCCCTCCACACAAGGGGCAAGTGTAGGGAGGAGGATGTGACCTGCTAGGGCCACTAGCAGAGCTCCAGGTGAATCTGCCCATTAGGTGGGCATGGCCACGGGGCGGCTGGCCTGGATTCACCTTGCAGACAGCCAGGCCTTGGTGGCCGCACAGTGGGCGGCTGCGCTGGAGGGGCAGTGGAATGAGGCATCCCACCGCTGCACCCACAGGGGACGTGTTGGCCTGGATGGGGAGCTGACCGGGCAAGAAGACCTGAGGAGTGTGAGGTCCTGCTCTTCTGCAGGGACAGATGCCAAGAGAATTGGAGCAGGAAGCAGGAGAGGTGGCCTTCTCTGAGCAAGGCTGTGCTGTTTGGATGGTCACTGAAATGTCCACTAGAGAGCCACCTTCACATACCCATCAGGCCCTCTGAGAGCGAGCCATGAGCCATTGAGCATCAGTGCCGATCAGGTGAGACTCACTGCTTCCCTGACTGCCCTGGGGTCAGGACACTAGGGACGGGGGGAAACTGCTCAAGGTGGGGGACAGAGGATTTAGAGTCTGACCCCTTGCAGAGCCCATGAGGACGGCCAGCCCCACCAGGTCCTCAGGCGCTCAAGGCGGATTGCGCATCAAATCAATGTGAATATTTAGGATGTTGGCAATTGTTTAAATTTATTTTTAAAAGCAGCTTTACTGAGGTAAAATTGATATACAAAGAGCTGCACATGTTGATACACAGTTTGGGGAGTTCGGGTGTGCCAAGCACCTGTTGATGCCATCCCCACCTCCAAGCAACAGACGCATCTCCAGCACCTGTGTGGGCGGCGCACCTGCGCAGGTGTGGGTGTTGAAGGGTACTCAACAGGAGAGCAACGCTCCTGACAGTTTCTAAGTGAATGATCCCCTATTGTTAACTGCAGGCATGATCCTGTGGGGTGGATCTCTAGAACTTGGCCATCTAAGCTGAAACTTTGTACATTAGTAAGCTTTATTTTTACAGAAGTTTTGGATTTATGGAAAAAGGGAGCCGACTCCACCATTCTGATAGAGTCACTTCCCCTGCAATTTCCCCCGTTATTAACATTTTGCTTGGCTGTGGTGCATTTGATACAAGTAACGGACCAATATTGACACATTATTGTTAGCCAAAGTACATAATCTATTCAGGTTTCCTTAGGTTTTACCTAATGCCCTTTTTCTGTTCTGGGATCCCATCCAGGAGACTGCCTTACATTGATTTTTCATGTCTAGTCAAGGTAATTTTGAATTCCAAATTGAGACTGATTATCTTGAAGATATCATAAGATTATACATTATCTTGCTGTTAAGGTAACGGTAGCTATTGTCATGAAGAAATCCCAGATCTCAAGAGTAGCACAAGGTAATTAGTGTCAGCAGACTTATTTCCTTGTGTTGCCAGGGTCTGGCTCTTTCCTGGTCCCTGGGAGCCCTTGGCATCCAGCCAACAGAGCAGGAAGCACAGGAAGGTGCCTCGATCCCCAGTCACCCAGGCCAGGGCACGACAGCTGTGCACTCCTTCACTCACTCACACGCATGAGAGAACCAGTGCATGGTGGAGCCTGGCGGTGGGGAGCCATGTGCCCCAGGGTGGGGAATGGGCCTGTGGGAAGTCCTCTCTCCACATAGTGTGGGTTAAAAGTCCAAGGTGCTGGCTGAGCACGAGGAAGGGGTTAGACAATCTAGGCAGGCTCCTGGAAATCTTGAAAGCGGGAGAGCATGGTGCATTGTGAGCACAGTGAGGGGATGGGCCATGGGTTTGGGCAGGGTTGACATGGCGCCTTGTAGGACTGGAGAATTGGCCAGATTCCAGATCATGGTGTCTTGTTTCCATGGAGTTTCCAATTTAACCTCAGGGTGATAAAGTGACATTGGAGTGTTTTAACTTGTGAGTGATGTCATTAGCTTCATAATTAAGAAATATACTGACCAGGTATAAGATAAACACTTACTGGGGACCTCATGTCCAGCAATGTGGCTGTAGCATTGATATTGTCCCTGTTTGTCTGAAATAAACTGAGTAGTTCCCAAGTACTCTCACCACCCCTCAGAAAAGAGGAAGCCATGGGTGTGCTAATTAGTTTGATCACAGAAATCATTCCACAGTGGAAACTTCTAGGATGTAATTTCTATTTGTCCTTCATACTCAATAAATATGGACAAAAATGCAGAATATGAGGGTCACAGGGTGGAGAATAGACTGGGCAGAAAGGGCTGGACGAGCTCAGCTGGGCACGGCAGGGCATCTAGGAAGGAAGAGGTGGCAGAGAACAGATTAGATGCTATGGCTGTGGAGGGAAGGGGGAGGGGGGCGAATGTGCTCATCTGTCCCAGCACCAGGGAGGCACTGGCCCAAGTCCCACCCCTCAAGGATCTCTCTCTTTGTGCTCCCAGGAATTGGGATGGACTAATTCAGCTTTCCATCCCCCTCTCCATGGAAGCTAAAAGCCCCTCAATGAACAATGCACCACTGTTACCTTGCACCACTGAGAAAGAATGATGCCAATTGCAATTTTGAGACCCCATCAAATGCACGACGCATCCCATTCTCAGTAACATTGGAAAGTGAAGGAATTCTTGCTAGGTAACTTACTAGAATGGAGAATGGAATTCCCTGGTCATTGTGTCATTGGCTGTGTCTCTGTAGCCAGCCTGTGAGTTCTGCAAGGGCACAGACCACGCCTTCATACTTCTGTAAACATCTCGGGCCAGCTTTAAACCAGGAGCATGGTAGTTGTTGCACAAAGATAAACTGAGCTACAAGGAGACAGTGTGGTGGGGAGGAGCTACTGTTTCAGTGTTAGGAGGGCATTTTATATTTTGGAAATGAGGAATCTGTATATTGTGGAGAAAAAGTGGCAAAAATATCAGTACCAACTTGCGTTTAAAAATAAAATTGAGATGACTTTAGAATTCTGGAAGAGTTGCCATGTTCCCATACATCCCACACACAGCTTGCTATGTTAGCATCTTATAAAACCAGAGAACAATAGTCAAAGAAATTCATCGAGGTGCACTAATAGTGACTGAATGACAAGATTTATTTGGAATTGCTTTTCCCACTGTGTGCCTTTACTTTCTAGTAGGAGCCGAGTCTCCTTAGGCTCCTGTGATATAATGTGCCATACTTCTGCCATTCTCATTCTGGGAGTGACTGAGTGCAGAGCTTTCCTGGGCCTTTGACGGTTCCTGATTTTGCAGCTGGGTGGCTGGTTGTCACCCCTCTTGGTCTACTGCAACTCTGCATCCAGAAGTTCTTGTCCTCAGTGGGTCTCCTGAGTGCTGGATGGATTTGTGCTTTGTTAGCTCTGTCTTAGGAAGGAGTCAAAGTCCCTGCTTTTGAGCAACCTGTGAAATTAACAGATAAAGATTCACTGAATTTTCAAATGTTCCTTTGAAAACTTCCATTTTATATATATAATATCACAATCTTGGCTGAAATCTAAACTTGGGTGCTAATGGATTAAATTTAGAGTTTTGCTTCACTCCTTCAGTTATTCTCTGGCTTTTGATGCCTCTCATCACTTCAGGCAAAGAAAAGTGAATTGTAAAGACAAACGTCCCCCTCCCCCCATGTTATTCTAGTTTGAGGGAAAGCTAAGTACCTTGTGGAATCAGAGGGTGGAGAAAGCAAGCAAGACAGCAAGGAACTGTCTGGTGCTTCTTCATTTGCTGCTTTTGGCCATTCAATATTTCAAATTAACAGAGCAAAACAAATAGAAGCTCAAGGCTGGTGAACACCCTGGTACCCTGGGGAGCAGGCAAAGGTGCCAACATATTTGTAAGTTTGTTTCCCTTTTAAAGCGATGTGTATTGAACCAGTGGATTTCTGAGCCACAAATATTGATGACCATTCCAGGTTTTAGATTCATGACATCATAGTTAATGACCCCAATGATCAATAGGCATTACTTGCATTTTTATTTTCCTATAAAGTCAACCCAGGAGGGAAATAATAGAAGAAGCCTCCTGTTTAGCCTGACCAGTGAATACAAGGATCTTTTTACATTGACAACTCAAATGATTACTCTGTGCCTAAATTCTTTTTGCATTTGATCTTTATTACAATGATGATCAGATTAGCTGACAGTCACTGCATAGAAAATTATAGATTCTCTGCAACGAGGCGGGATTTGGGGTGCAGTTTGCAACTCAAAGACTAAATCAATTCATCCTAAAGGATTATATCCTTTCTATTTACAAAATTGAGATGAAACTATTTTCATAAAGTAGTTCTCACTTGCCTGGTTTAGCATACACTTCCAAATTTGTGCTCTTTGGTAATGAGAGAGGGGAGGAAAGAGGAGGAAGAGAACAGAGTGAAACTGAAGTTCTGAGTGTGGGTCCCTCACCCTTGAGTTGCAGGCGCTCCTGGGCTTACCTCCATCTCCTGTATTTTAACCCTTTCGGGTTGTGCAGAGTGTTGCAGTCTCCACTTGAACCTCTTCCTGCTGTTAATAACCTAAACTCCATTTTTTAAAAATTCACATTTTGTGTTTTACTGGAAAGTCAAACTTTTTCCTCCTTTTACAGTGATTGTCCATAAAGACAAAGGGATGAAGGAGATCACCAGATGTCTAAGAAAAGATGAAGGAATTGGGTAATGAGATTGAGAACAGAGAGTGACTGCCAGGCTGCAGAGCTTGGTGGCCTGTGAGACCCTCTCAGCCTCCAGAATGCAGGGGCCAGAAACAGCCCTGCTGGCCCCTGTCTCCAGGGTGTTGGTCAGCACCCTCGCTGTTGCGGGTGGTGAGGTGCAGACCCACCCCGTGGGCCTCTGGCTGAAATGTGCACTTTTTATGTGGATGTTGAAGTGTGCTTGGAGGAAACCTCATTCCCTCTCACTCCATGATTTTTAGGAGCAGGAGATGTTACAGGAAGCTCCGTGGTGATGGTGTGATGTAAATCGCGGTAGTGGGTCTTGTCCTGCTCCATCAGTATCCATGGGTCTTAGGCCCAGAACTCATTCATGGACTTTAAATGTTGACATTTAACTCTAGGCTGTTAGTTTTTCTTTTTTAAAATAAAGATTTCATGCTGTAAAGCAATGATTCATTCTTAGAAATATAGTGATCTCAGTTTCCAAACAGATCCCTTGGCTGCAAAGGTCATGAGAGCTTCGGTACAATTTTAGGGAGAGGATGCTTCCAAATGCATCTTCCTCTGACCTCAGAGGAAGGGTGATGGGTGGGTGGGAATGGTGGATTCCGTTTGTCAGGGCAAACTATGGTGTAAGCCTCCCTGTGCTGCCTCTGAGGGCGGGCACAACTCAGGGACCGAGAAGAAAGGTGGGTGGTAGCAGAGGGTTCATGCAGGTTTATTGAAACCTAGTTCCTCTGGCCCACATAGAGCTCTCATATTTAAGCATCAAAACTTAAGTCATGTTTAACAGGAACCTTCTATAAACCTGCCTCATCTGAGCAGAACACCGTGCATACTTGTGTATATGTGTGTGTGTGTGTGGGGGGGGCGTTCAGTGGTCACTGGTGATTTTACTGTGAAAGTACTGGGCACATCCATGGCTGCCTTTCTAAGTGTCTGGCCTCCCATGAGCAAGTCTTTTGAAAGCTCCTTTTCCATTGTTACACATCTCCCCTTCACGGTTTCTACTCTCCATGCTCATGGAGGGGCTTCTGCTGGGACAGTGCCTCAGGTAGCTTCCTGGGGAAGGCAGGAGCAAACCTCTGCCTGAGAAACTGTAACCTGTGTGCCCGAGTAGTCACAGCCACCTGTGGCCTTTAAATCCCAATTAATGAAAATTAAAAATCTGACCCTCATTTGCACCAGTCCCCCCCAGTGCTGAGTGGCACAGGTGAGGAGCCGTGATTCCTGGAGGTGCCAGAAGCTCCGCCAGGGGAGAAGGCCCTGCTCACCTGGCTCTGTGACTGGCACCCGCTGCCAAGATGACGAATAATCAAGCAATTTGCACTTGTCAGTGTGTCCACAGAAGTAAAAATTGGTTCTGAGGCTTAAAGGACTGCTTGTTTTGTTTTATCCAAAGTGTGTGAGAGTGGATCCTCAGGCCCAGTAAGTCTATTCTGGCTTCCAGGTTTTGAAAAAACATCTTTTAGTTATTCTATTGCATAGAGTGGTCCATCTCTTCTCATTGGATGTCCTCCTTCTCCTCCTCCCTTTTCCTCCTCCTCATTCTCCCACCTCTTCCTCCTCCTTTTCTTCCTCTTCCACCCTCCTCCTCCTCCATCTTCCTCTTCTCCTCTTCTTCGTCCTCTTCCTCCTTCTCCATTCTTTAGTCATACATGACAGTAGAATCCATTTTGGTAGAATTCACAAGCATGGAATGTGTCGTTTTCTAATCAGGAACCTGTTTTTGGGGATGTGCAGAATGGTGGGGTTCCCGTGGTGTGTTCATGGCTGGATCTTCTGAGGAACACTGCTTCCTCCCCTGACAACCCTGTGTTCTGGGGGTTGTGGGAGGCCTCCTCCCAAGACATCCCACATCAGGTCCTTCCCTGAGTTCTGCTGTGTGGCCAGGCCAGGGGCCACAGGCTCTGGAGCAAGCCATAGCCGCTTCTCTGTGCGCTTCTGTTTCCTTGACCTTCTTACTTCTCCAGTCTTGGAATTCTGTGAGCACTGTCCTGACATGTGGCGGCATCACGCAAAGTCTCTCCAAATCTACAGCCCACTTGCGTCTCCCGGGCAGTTGGCAGATGAGGATGTTCTCACGTGGGGAATTCGCTTGAAGAACCCATGTAGCGCTGCTTTCTCTTTCATATTTTGAGGAGGAATTTGTTGGGTAAAATTTTTAATTCTGCTCATTTTGTTAAAACAAACAAACAAACCCACGTTTTATATTCTTAATATTATGATGGGAATGTTCCTGTAATCCACACCTTGACTTTAATGATACAAACTACTTTATTTCCATTGCTAATGAGAAGGCCATTTAGAAAATATTTTTGCTTAATACATCTAATTATTTCTCTGGTTTAATGGGAATTTGGCTGTTCTAGAAATCTTTTAAGATTAACAAGAGCCTGACTGTTCCTCAGAGGTTCCGTTGCCTTCCACAACCTTTGTTCTTTCCAACAGCCTAGAGAGTACTGCACGTGCCGCCTCCTCAAATGCTTCCAAGTCTACATCTCCACAAAAGGAGTTTCCCTTTTGTGTTTCTCTATCAGCATTTCATTTCTTGAGACTGGAAATATCAAACCCTGCATACAATTATTAGAGTCTTTAAAAATGTCTTACCACCTCATAAATTCTAATTTTCAAACCTGGCCTTTATTAAGGGCCAGGCGTGTGGTTTGGCCATGGCATTTGGACTGTGCACTGACTTTATTGTTTGAGGGTTTTTCTTTGTGTTGTGAGGAGCTATGATCAATGGAAAAGTGAATTATTTAACATATTGCCCTGCGACGTGCTCATTGTCAGTTGAGACTCCCCGAGGTGACAAAGTGGGAACAAAGTGAGAGGGGGACGGCTCTGCACACACTGTACATGCACTTCACAGAAGAAGGAGGGGAGAGGTGCTGTGGTAGGGCCGTCAGATTTGCCAAATAGAAATGCAGGACCCTGGTTAAATCTGGAACTCGGGTAGATATGAAAAGTGCTAGTGTAGCACTCTCCTCCGGGTTTACCTGGGGTGAACTTATAGAAACATTCCTGCTTTATCTGAAATTCAAATTCAGCCGGATGCTTGGGATGTCAGCTAGAAACCCTATTTATGGTGAAGAAAGTCTTTGGAAAAGAAAATAATAGCTTAATAAATATATTTCACATCTACAGGGTCTCGGCAGATAGTTTAGGGACATAAAATGACTCTGCAGAAGTGAGAACGAGGAGCAGCTATGAAACCAGAATAGATGAGATACAGAGCTAAGATCCCAGGTGATGGCGACCCGTCCTTCCCAACTCCCTCCCTGAGGGTGGCAGGTTCTGGACTCTTGGATGCGCAGCGCCTCCTGTGCCATGAGGCCTGCGGGTGGTCAGCAAGGGCAGTGGCGGCCTCAGCCCCACCACAGTGTCCTCTTAGCGCTTTGCAGACTACGTGCACTAACCTGCTGGCCCTTGGCCTTGTGCCTGGAAATGGATGGAGGGGCCCACAACCGATTCCAGGCACATCCTGGGGGTCCAACAACTTGGTGCACGTTCCCCAGAGCTACAAGGGAGCGTATCAATGTGTCTTTCACACTGCAAGGTCTAGGTCAGAGCCTGTCCCGTGCTCTAGTTCATCCACAGCTCCTAGCAAGTGCCTCGCCCATGCTCAGGTGGAAGAACAGGAGTGTTTGTTGGGGGAAGGGGTGGATGCCAGTATGTGCACTGGTAGACTTAACTCTTGTGTAAAATACAGGGATGTGGTGTGTGTGTCTGTGTGTGCACAGGTGCATGCATACGTCACTTAGCACAATGACGGCTGTTGCAACAAACTCCTGAGCACAGGCAGGTGCCACCGTTACTGAAGACAGGTCCTGGCTTCAACAGGTCTCACGTGCTGGTTCAGGGCCTGGGGTGGCTCTCTTCTGAGCAGTGAGTACAGGGGTTTAGGCCCTTCTGCCTGTGGCTTTCGTAGGTTTACCATGTGGCCTCCAAGGTGGGCAGGATGATCAAGATGGAGAAAAGGAGTGAGCAAGTGTGGGAAGCTGAGTGGGCCCCATCACGGGTGCTCACCACACCATGGGCAAGATCTGCTGTGTGGCCCCCGGGGAGAGTCCAGGGCCTTGGACTTGCCTTCCAGCCCCGAGGAATAGGAAGTGGCATCTTTGGGTGGATGGCCACCCCGCCCTACTGCGCCTGTCTACTTATCAAGCCAGGGAGGTGGATGGCTCTTTACAGGAATGCTCATGACCCTGCCTCTTGACATTCATGCTATTGGGGCTCAGAAGATGGCACCCCGAAGCATGGCACTTTGGGAACAGAGGCAGCTTCAGATGTCTTTCTCTGCCCTCCATCCTCATGCCCCACCCCAAGCCCCCAGGAAAGCCCTGGAAACTAGAATTCCTCTTCCTCAAGGCAGTTTATAGACCTGGAGCCCCCTCCCCCAGACAAGCCACAAAGTCCCACCTCTGTGTCTCGGAGCTGGTTACGAAGAAACGCTCTGACTTCCCTCGTCTGGTGGTAGATCCTAAGATCCCCACTTTGGAAGAGGACCTGCCTGCCCCTGGAAGGTGAGAAGTCTGCACAGAAAGGCCAAGAGCTGAGGGCTGTGCTGCCCAATCACCCTCTGACTGCCCTGCTCCACGGGACCCTCTGTCCTCCTCACGCGGATCTTGTTGAGGGCCACGGCCGAGTAGGGATGACGCATGGCATTTTTGCCAGAATGGAGTGGTTGAGAGGTGACACCAGCAAGCTGTTTAGATGATAATGGTTACGTTAAGCTGTGTATATTAGACCTCTGCTGTCCGCCTCGGCCTGCTACTTTGGAGTTCTCTTAGGGATTCACGGAGAGTTCCCATTGGTTGGGGAAGTGCTGGAGGAGGGATTTCCGGTTGGTGTATGGTTCCTGGAGGAGCCGCGTGGCTTTGGGGGGGGGGGTGAGTTCCCAGGGAGTGTGCTGGTAGAGTTCAGAAATAAAGTTTGCTCCTGCTTCAGGGGCTTGTGATTTGTGCCCAGCCAGACTGCGGCATGATCTCATGGGGAGCACAACCCCACAGGTCTGAGGAAGCTTTGACCAAGCACAGCAAAGACCCTGGGCCTCTGACCAACACTCTGTGGAGTGCAGAGTGTTTCCAGCCACTGAATGGGCCACCGGACCTCAGGAATGCTGGAGCCTGGCTCTTGAAATCACTGCAGTACTGTGAGAAGCCCGGGGCTAGGACTGTCCCTGCAGCTTCCTGAGAGACCTTGGAGCAGAGGGCTCAGCCGTGCTTGGATTCCTGAGCCAGGAAACCCATGATAAGTGTGTACTGTTTTACATCACAGGGTTTCTGCTGTGTAGAAATAGGTGGTGACACACGTGGACTTCGAGCAGCCCCACATACTGGGAAGGCAGGACCTGCGAATCTCTGCCACAGTCAGCACAAAGTACTTGCTGGATGATGTGGGACTTACCCTGTCTTGTAGAAATTAAAACTGGTTATCTCCTTGGTCTTCCTAGGGTCCTGTGACCACCTCAAGCAATCAACAGGACATTCTTAAAGTCCCTCAGACTTGCTTTAATGTCCTCTCATTTACCTGTTGGGGGAGAAGTTATAAGGTGAACCAAGCACTCGGCACCGGGTACCACACAAAAGAGCCCACAGCAGCTTGTGGTCACCTGTCCTCAGGCCAGAAAGGTACACAGGATGCCAACAGGCCACACAGGCTGTTCCCAGCTGCAGGTGTCTCATTATGGGGGTGAGGATGGGCCGTGGGAGGCAACAGGGCCGTGGGAGGCAACTTCCCTAGTGTTAAGAGGGCCAGGTGACCCTGTTCCCACCAGAAGATGCAGCGGGCTTTCTGGAATCCTTCTGCAGCGGCTGCCCAAGGATAACAGGAGCTGGTGTGTCTGGAGGCTCCTGGCCAGGAGATGACTCTGCAGGGGCAGGTTGGAAAGGGGACTTAGGGTTAAGTAATTCAAGTCCTTTTCAATTTCTCCAGATGTCAAGACCACATATAATATTGGGCCTTAATTTTAGGACCTATATTCTGTTTAATGAAAAAGTAATTTTCGTGAGGGAAATAGGGTGATATTAGAGAACAAAACTGGAAAGGTACATAGAAAATAAGTCACATGGGAATGTCCACCTCATTTGGTGGCTTTTGTGTTGTTCCTTTCCATCTTTCCCTGGTGAGCATTATTTGCATAACAAGGCTTCAATCAACCATCATTCTTGCACAAACCAAAGGAGTTTTAGCCCCTTTTTCAGGAGTTGATTATTCACACTGGTGTTCCTTGTGTACACGTAAACATTCCTTCATCTTAATTTAGTTCAAAGCATGAAAAGTACCGATGTGTAATTAATCACTATTCTTCACAGGATGGGATGGAAGCCAGCGTGATTGGGTCAGTTGTTACCAGGAGCTGAGGGTCTTTTCCATTTAATAAGGAAGAGTAGACGGAAAGCCTGCAGACCCAGACTTCACTTTCCATTCTTCCAGCATGTTCTACTTGAGTGTTCTCTGCTGCCAACAAGGAGCTGGAGATGGAGGGAGAAGTGGAGAACCAGCACCACCGTCTCCCCAGCTGAGGCTCCTCTGAAACTCTATGCAGAAAACAGTCAGCTATCCCTTGGTGTCTGTGGAGGATGGGGTCTGGGCAGGACCCTGGGGATAGTCAGCTGACCTTCAGCGTCTATGGAGGACAGGATCCAGGGAGGACCCCTGGGGATGTGCCCATCCATGGCTGTTCAAGCCCCCTATGTAACTGCATTTGCACAACCTATGCATCGTCCTGTACTTAGCTGATAGCTAGCTTGCTTCTCACCCCTAAGACAGGGGAATGCTGGGTAAATGGCTGCTGTGCTCTATTGCTTGGGGGAGAATGGCAAGGAAAAAAATGTCTGAACGCAATTATTTTTTCAGAATACTTTTGATCTAGGGTGGAGATCATACAGATGCACGTAGAACCTACAGATATGGAGAGCCAACTGTTTGTGATTTTTGTCTCATAGCCTTGTAATAAAGAAGAAAGACCAGAGTGCAGTGGTTTAAACATGAGGTGTCCCCCCAAGCTTGAACAGCCATGGATTGTACAGCCCTGCATGGGCACACCCCCGGGGGCCCTCCCTGGACTCAGTCTTCCATAGACACTGAAGGTCAGCTGACTATCCCCAGGGTCCTCCATTTACACCACAATACAGGAAAGCTTAGCAGTGACAGGATTGGGTTATGAACCTGATCAGTGCACTAATCCCCTGATAGGGATTAACTGAGTGGTCACTGGAGGCAGATAGGGTGTGGCTGGAGGAGGCAGGTCCCTGGGGACATGCCTTTGGGGTTTATATCTCTGCTTTCTGGTGCCATGTCCCCAGCTGCTTCTCTCTGCCACACTCTTCTCCCATGATTTCTGCCTGACCTCAGGCCCCGAGCAATGGAGTCGAAGGACTGAGACCTCTGAACCGTGAGCCCTTAGACACATCTTTCTCCTCTAATTGTTCCTGTCCGGTCCTGGGGTTGCAGTAGTGAAGAAGCTGACTAGAGCAGTCTGCCGGCCGTTTCCTCCCTGCACCAGGACGACCTTCTGTGCATTGTGCTCCTGCCCAGGACAAACAAAATGGCAAAGATTCCAGTTCACTCACTTCTAAAAAGTGCCGTAACCCTGCCGAGGTGAGCCCGCTACGTCACTAAGCCGCGTTCGATTGTTTTCTCCTGTCTCTCCTGCGCCCATTTCATGCCAAGTCTGGTTGGTGTGAAGAGCCTGCTGTGCCAGGTTCTGGTCCAGCGTGGCTTCTCAGGCTCCTGTGGGGCTCCTTGTCCTCTGCATGTCCTCCACCTGTCCTCACCCAAGAGCGCAGGGCGTGGTCACTGTGGCGAGGCTTCTTAGACACACCTAGCTACTCTCCTGTCCTCTGCATTAGCTCCTCTGGCAATGGTTGCTTCTTTGATGTGTTGACTGAAGATGGTTGTCTGCACCTGGGTCGTTGGGAGGGCCTCCTCGCTGGCCTTCTTCCTTCACGTAAAACAATGACAGGTGTTCAGCTAAGTTAACTGCACAGCTGGGTGGGCTTCACTGCCACCTTTCCATCCCTGCGCGTATCCTGCCTCGATGGCATCTGCCCTCCCGGCTGCTGGCTTTCACCCCTCGCCTCCCCTCCCTCGGCCCCCATCTCCTTCTCTGATCAACTGTCACTGGCTCCGCTCGCCCTGCCTGGGTGGCCCAGCTGAGGGCGGGAGGCATTCGAACATATAGCTATTTTGCCCTGGGCATCCAAGAGCAGTCCGACCTAGACAGAGTCCCGTTTTCACATCTTCTTACTCATGCACCTCCTTCCTGAGAAGGTCCTGAGTTTTCTTTCTATTTCCCCAAACTTCATGTCAACTAAAGGAGGAGAAGGGTTACGACAGGGACCCAGTTCCTGCACCTGAATCTTAGTGCGTTCATCACGGGGTGCAGCTCGTGTTTGTTTCTGTGTGACACTTAACTTGGACTCACAAGGAAAATCTGCCTGCATTTTGCGTGGCTGCAATAGGCCAGATGGAAGGTCTAGATTACCATATGTGGGATGAAGGGGATTTTGCTGTTTTGGTCAGTTTCATTCTCCGAGTTGACCCCTTGGTACCACCACCAAATGACAAACTGGTTTTAAAATCTTGCTGAAGACGAGCACAGTGGGGTTCTGGATTGTCTCATGCTGGCCTTGCAGGGCTGGCTTTATGCCTGTCCCCCTGATCCCCAGCAGGGGTTACCCCCAAATTGGCCATTGCGAGTGCATTTACACCAAGCACAGTAGGAACGCCGGGTTACCCCCAAATTGGCCATTGCGAGTGCATTTACACCAAACACAGTAGGAACGCCACGAGTTGGGGCTCTTCTCTGCAGTTGCTGAATCTGACTGGAACACCGCAGGCAAGACACTCCAAGGGAAAGCTGCTGTTGATCCAGAGAAAACAAATGTAGGATTTTTTAAACAAATTTGAGGGACCTGTGAATCTGCAGAAAAGCATAGAGTGTGATAGGAGATACCTGTGTCCCTATCACTGGGCACTTTCAAATCTTTATTTTGCCACTTTGTTTAAGAGACAGGAGAAGGAGAGAAAGCAACTGAGAGGATATGAACATTATGTTTGATAATGAAAAAATAGCAATTTTCCAATTCTGCAGTAGTCCAAGTGTCACATTAGATTAGTTTGGGGTCAGACTACACTTAAAATTTTGCATATATTTTGATTAGATAATTACATGCACTCTCTGTGCCAGCTCACTATTTTTAAAGGCATCATGTAAAGTATATGCTATTTTTTTCTTTTTGTTTTTTTGAGCCAATGTTTCCAGTACTCTTTAAACCCCATTTCCATGAACAGTACTGTGCTGAGACCAGTATTTAGAACAAAATCCATCCTTTTTCTTCAGAAATTCACAACAACATTGCAGAGTTAAACTTACTTTTTAAATAGTAACTGCTGTCTGAAAAAAATTTAATGCTACTTTTTTAAAAATAAAGAATAATATTAGCTGAAAAATACACTTCAGAGGTAGCCGTGTGGTATGCACTGTCCATCTAGTGTCTCAGATATCCTTCCAACCACCCAACGGGACAGGCAGTATCACTTCCCACATCTTTTAGATGCAGAAGCTGAATTTGCCTAAAAGATGCCTTTTCATACCTACTGAGTGTCAGGGTCAGAATACAGTCGGTCCTTTCTGACTTGGGGGTGTGCTTGTCACCACCGGGGCATGTCCACTCAAGTGGTCTCTGCACGGGGTGGGGGCAAGACAGGGTGTGAGGGGCCATCTTATATGGGCCCCGACACCACGGCCTCTAGTGGAGACCTTTACATGGTGTGGAGGAAGTGGGCACCACAGTGGAGGGCCACCAGGGGGCCGGGGACTCCTGGCCAGTGAGCACCTTTAGTCTTGTGTCTGATTGCCCCAGTGTGAGTTGGCAGTGGCTGTGAATTAACATTTTTATAAATGCCATAATTATATGTGGCTAGTGCAATTTTGTAGAGTGTTTGTGCATGGACCAGCAGCGTTTATTTGGAAAATGTCAATATTTAATGTACTTCACAGTGCCTGTCACTCGCGTTGACTTTTCTCTTGAAAAGCGGGTCTGCTGGGCTCCTCTTGTCCTTGGATGGGCCCTGATCTTGTACATTAAGGTCGCTGGTGTGGAAGGCACAGTGCACATAGGTGATGAGGGGAGTGATGGGAAGGAGGGGGCCATGGTGGGCTGACCTGATCATGGGCAGTGTTTGTGCCACCAAAGGTGACTTCATCTGACAAAAATATACAATCCAAGAAAAATGAACGCGTTCCCCAGCACCCCCAACAGCCCCGTCTTCTCTTGGAGACAACCTTCCTTCTGTCTTGAGGTGGTGTTCACCTCTGTGGAGGGAGAGGAGCCTCGCTCTCCCTGGTTGGAGAGGTCACAGCCAGGGCGGGCATCACACCTGGGTGAGGGGCCACACAGGGAGAGCCTGGCAGGCAGGTGAGGACAGGGCCTCCCCTATGCTTCGTGGGCCTGCAGCCACAGCCTGAGGAGGCTGAGCCTCTGTGGCCAGGTGAAGACCAGCTGCCCAGCCTCGGGCCTCTCATTTGGGTGCCGCGGATTCTGATTATTGGCCTGCAGCAGGGGCTACTGGACTTGCTGTCCCCCGCTATTTGCTCTGTGGAGCCTTTCAGCATCTCCTATCATAGAGGTCAGTACCCTCTGTGAGCCCCATTTTAGCAAGAGAGGCCCATCTTTCAGAGCAGTGTTCGCCATTCCACGATCAATAACGCATTTCCCAGAACACATTTCAAGAGCACAGATTTGGTGTGGATAAAGGGGAGCTTTTGACATTTTGATGTTTTGGTGCATTATGATGTTTATGTTGTGGGACTGTCATTTCCTCGCTGGGCCCCTCTGGATTTTCCCTTAGTGCTGAGAGGTGCGAAGCCTCCGAAGGCTGAGTGTTGTGGAGTTGGGTATTTTTGAAGTCAAACATTTTCTCTCTGGGGCTGTGGAGCTCACAACTCCTTAATAAATATTTCTCCAAGTAAAAGATCTTAGTAGCCCAGAGTTTTTCTTCTGGAGCTGAACATTGGTTTGGGTGCCAAATGCTTGTTATGTAACCTGTGACTTAAAGGTTCTGCAGTGGCTTTCAATATCTCAATGGGCATTTCCTTAACCTTCGAGGAAGCCCAGCGCCCCCTGGTGGTCCACTGTGTAACCTCCACCAGCACTGATCTCCCCTGACATGACAGCGGCCTGTGGCTTCTTCCTAAGGAAGGGCTGAGCGCCCTGATGCCCCCAGTTCCTCCATCTCCAACCCCGGCCCCAGAGCACCCAGCACTCAGATTATCAGACTTTCTGATATGCCTTCCTGGAGACCTAAACTGAAGGAACTTAAATTGCCCACCAACAGGTTTGATCCCTTGAATCTCATGATGCCACAAAGCACCCAACTTGGATCCTCTTGCTGAAATAGGCAGTTTGCAACTTTCTGTGTTCCCAACTTTCAGTCTGGTTATTTTTCTAACCCTCCTCTTTCCCTTAGTGTCTCTTTAAGTCTTTTTCTGCAATAAGAGTGTCGCTAGTCACACTGAGGCAAGACAGTAGTGTACTGGCATTAGCTTTACCAGAACCCACAATTAGAGGAGAATCATTTTTTTTATTCAAATGAAACTTGCATTTAACAGGATTGAATACCTTGTACTTAAGTCAAAGATAATCCTGAATTATGGCTCCTTTGCAAGGAGCAATGCAAAATTAGCTGCTGGGCCTGTTTCCAAAGGCAGGGTAAATTTATGACACGTTTGATATCGACCAACAATATTTTAAATGCTTCTTAAATTTATCAGCACTGCTGGCTACATGGAATTTATTAGATCAAATGCAATAAAATATAATGAAATAGATCTCTTTTTGAAATGTTAGTAGACAGTATGCTGGGCAACAAAAAATGTAAAACTTGTCTTCCAGTATAAATGGTATTTTCAAACCAAGAAGTTCTTCAGTACCCCAAGTTAAAAGAATAACCCCAAAGAGAGTTTTTCATGGGGGCATTAAAACTAGGGATTTATAATTTAGAGATAAATCTATAGAATTTTATTTTATACTGTGACATTTTAAAAATTTCTAAAATAAGTACTCTGTTTGCTATTTTGTGTTTTATACACATAGCAGAATACTGGCTAGGGATTGTTTATGTCAAGATTCATGATGATTTTTGAGTCCACGTGTTCCACGGTGAGGTGCCAGACCATCAGGGGGGAAGGAGGTGCTTGGAGAGCGCGATGGTCTATGTGAAGGCAAATTAACTCACCCCATAGATGTCCTGGTTCTGTGGTTTAAAGTGTCCCCACAGTTCATGTTTTGGGAATCGCTGATGTGGTTGTACTGAGCCATGGACCATAACCAAGGGGCTCTGTCACAGGCTCTGCAGGGGTGGGTGCATGCTGTCACTGCTGCAGCGGTGTCATTATAAAGCAGCATTTGGCCCCTTTTCCCTCTCACTCATGTGATGCCTTCCAGCTTGTGAGGACACTGTGGGAAAGCCTTCACTCACCATGGCCCCTTGATCTTGGACCTCCCAGTCTCCAGAACCATGAGACAAATAAGCTTCTGTTCAGTATAAATCACCCAGGCCATGGTGTCTTTGTGTCAGTACAACTTAGATGAAGACACCTTGGAACCAGTGAAGGCGCCCAGTGATATTGCAGGCAGAATTAAGGAAGCAGATGGCACGCTGACTTAACAGGGTGACGTTGTCCTGGTTTGCCTGCATGAGCTTGGTGTTGTCATCAGTGTTCTTATTAGTGAAAGAGGGGGGAGTGTCCAGTCAGAGATGCAGAGTGAGAGAGACTTGAGCAGCCAGTGCTGGCCTAGACAGGGAGTCGGGCAGCCTCTAGTACCTGGAAAAGCAAGAAAATGAACTCTACCCTAGGTGTCTAAGAAGGGACAGAACTCTTGATTTTAGCCCAGTGAGACCCGTTTCAGTCTTCTCACTTCCAGAAAAGTAAGAGGAAGTTGTATGATTTGAACACACTGTGTGGTCGTTTGTTGTAGCATTGGTAGCCGACTTGCACAGTGCAAAAGTGGGGGATGCAGGAGGCAGGCCAGTCTAGGAAGCCCCTTGGTGTGTCTCAGCTGGAGAGTCGTCTTCTATCCAGTGACACTGGACCCCCCCCCGAGGGACACTGGTAAGGGATCACAATAGGCCCCTTCCTTCTAAAAGACCATCTGCCAATATGGTATGGAGAAATCCCCTTTACCATTTTAGACAGAACCAGCAGGGACCAAAGGGGACCAGTGGGAGTCCCATGGAAGCTGAGAAGCAGAGCAGAACAGAAAGGCGGCATCAAGGCTCTGAAAATTAAGCTGCCCTTGGGGCCAAAGTCCACAAAATAGGCCAAAACCACACGCTCAGCCACAACAGGCAACTGCCCACTAAGTGAAAAGATTTGAATAGGACCCAGGGTCACCTAACATAATAGGCAAACTATACAAAGGACAAAGTAGAAATAACTGTCATATCAGGACCCCAGATTAACAGCCCAAATAAGGAAAAAATTGAGCAACTCATGTCAACACCAAGATGAACCAGATGTCAGCCTTATCTGAAAGAAATTAGGAGCAACCACCATAAAATAAGCATCCAACAATTAGGAATGGCTGTGAAAGAAGAAAATATGAAATTTGTGAGGTACAAGAAGTAGCAGGAAAGAACCAGTGGGAATCCTGGAACTAAGAAAGATGGTCATAAAGAAACCTGGATGAGCTCAGCAGTGGAGTGGAGAGAGGACAAAAAAAGAGAGAATATGCAATTGGAATTACAGAGAAAAAGTCTTACAAGAAACCCATTTTGAATTCCATAGCCTCAGTAGGTTGAAAGTAAACTTATGGAAAAAAAATACCATCTATCATTATAAAAAAGAAGAGGAGGAGGAGGAGAAGAAGAAACAGAAGCAGCAGCTGGTGCGACTACATTAGTATCTGATAAACATCAAATCAAAGAAAATTACCAGAGAGAAAGAACAATGTTACATGATGATAAAAGGCTCAGTCTGCAGGAAGATGTAATGATACTTCTTATGTATGCACCAAGCACCAGCACCTTAGAAAGCAGGAAACAAGAACTGGTAATGCTGAAAAGGAGACAGGAGATCCACACTGAAGTGGGGGCATCAATGAACTCTCCCAGCTACTGACTGAGCAACTAGACAGAAAATCAAAAGGGACATGGAAGATGTAAACAACACAACTGGCCAACAGGATCCAGTTAAACCCTAACAATAGCAGGATGCTCACTTTTTTCAAGTACCCATGCCATTCCCCAAGGGAGACCATATCCTGGACCATAAAACAAAGCTCAATACATTTAAAGAAAGAAACTCATATAGAATGTGTTTTCCCACTCTCAAGAAACCAAAGGAGAATTCATCAACAGAAGACAACAGGAAATCTCCAACTATATATATATATATACACACACACTATATATATATATATATATATACTTGTAAAACAAATCCATGTGTAAAAGAGGTCTAGAGGAAGTAAATAAAAATCATAGCACTGAATAAGTAGAAAACACAGCTTATCAAATTTAGTGCTAAGAGGAAGCTTTATGGTACTAAATGCTTATACTAGATGCAAAGAATGTTCTCAACAACCTAAATTCTTCCCTGACCATACCAGAAAATCAAAACAGAAATTCACCTAAAAAGGAAAAGGGGGGGGGGGGACAAAACTATGATTAGAAAGCAATAAAATTGAAGGCAAGAAATAAATTATCCCCTCCCCCCAAAATCAGTGAAACACAATTTGCAGTGTTTGTGTAGCCGTAGCTAGAACAAGATCCAGAAAAATCAGTTCCTTCTGCTTTAGGATTGTTGGAAACTTCATGTTTTGAAGTTTTTGCATAGAACCAAACCAATTATGGCAGATTAAAAAGTCAACTTAAAATTATTCATAATTAAAACTCTCATTAGTGGCAGTTTCTACATTTGATATGCCACAGATTTTATAATCTGTTTAATATTAGAAGATTTTAGGCATCACCATTTGGGAATTATGCAAATGTTGAAATGGAAATAAAACACTGTATTCCTAACAACAACAAAAAACCCCAGTTGAGAATATTAATTGCTTTTAATTATAAGAAAACTAGCTGGGTCTCACATGAGATTCAGCAAGTATTTTAAGTTCTCTGGAGGAATTTTCTCATCTTTGAGTTCTGTAGAAAGTTACATCCACTGTGTTTGATTTTTCTGTGGAAAATCAGAAGAGCCTGTCACACTCCAGGGCTGGCCAAGCCACAGGAAGGCCAGGGCTGGAGAACACCCTGAGACTTGACTGTATTTTTCTTTTTCCCCCATATTTTTTCTTTTTAAATTGGTGCTTTATAGTTCTATGTAATGGTTGGATTTATTACATAGTCACACACGCACACCGTAGAGCAATATAATTTGGCCAGTATAACCCCCAGTATTCCCCGTTTCCTTCCCTCTCCACTCCCTTTGGTCCCTTTCCTCCATTGGTCTCTTTTTTTCCATGAGATTCCCCTGTCCCAACATATTTCTTTTAATTTTCCTCTTTAGCTTCCACATATGGGGAAAAAATATTTCACCCTTGACCTTCTGAGTTTGGCTTATTTTGCTTGACATAATCTTCTCAAGTTTCATCCATTTCCCCGCAAATGGCATAATTCCATTCTTCTTTATGGCTGAATAAAACTTTATCATTACACACACACACACACACACACACACACCATATTTGACCATATCTGATTCTGATGTTATGACCTTGGAAATGTTAGTCACATAAAAAAATGGAAAGAAAGGTAGGTGTGATAAGATCATACTGTGCACACGTACAAACATGTAACAACATCCCACTATCGTGTAATTATGATGCACCAAAAAGTAGGAAAGTAGAACAGAAGAAGATCAAGGCTTGGACTTGAGAGAGACCCTGAGGCATTGTTCTCAATGTAGTTTGTGTGTGGTGTGAGGTAGTGTTCTATGTGAATTTTATTTTCCCACATAAAGGACAACTATTTCTTAAATGGATATTCTTTCTCTTATTTGTACTGTCAACCCTATCATCTACCAAGTACTTGTATGTGCTTAACTTATTTTCTTGGCACACCAGTTTACTTTGTTGATCTAGTTTACTAGGTTTGCTGTTGGCTTAGCCCGGTTGACTCCTCTTGGCTCCAAGCAAACTTTGCTTTCAACTGACATTTACTACATACTGTAACCTGTTGAGCATTTTGCAGTGTACCCAGCATGAGGCCGTGTTATGAAGTTGGTTTGAAGAGTGGGCTCTGTTACTTTGCCACTTATTAGGCAAGGGTATTGGGAATCGAGTATCCTAATAGAGCCCACTCCTCAGTCCTCTGTTCAGATCAAGTTAGAGAATGGATATCAAAAATCTAAGCCTAAAATATCCAAGCCTATTGCTTGTCATATAAAAGCTGTTTCCTGAGTGATAGTTAATATTATTTATATTACCCATAATACTGAACATTATAGTACCTAGCATGTGATAGTTTTATTATGATTACAACAGTTAATATAAGTAAAACATCTATTACAAATCAATACCTATTACATGTTGAATGTCCAATACATGTTTATTTTCAGCCTCCTATTTCCTTTCTAATGCTTGTCCTTCTTTGGACATGTCTGTGGTCTTATTAGGATGATTTTTTTTGGGGGGGGGGCTATAAAATAATATGCTAAAAGACAGGAATTTATTTTTTTAAAATGATATAATGTGATCTTTTCAAAATGCCAATCAATTTTAAATCTTAAGGTACCGTTCTTCAGATTTATTTATTATATTTTTAACAGCTTTTTTCTTGTTTCACTGAACAAATTGTTGAACATGGAAATTTAGACCAAGTCTCAGTGTGTTGCAATGTTCTGCATGAGTGAGCACCAAAAATTAACAAAGAACTTCTATTTAGGCCCAAGATGTCTAACTTTTCTCCAGTCATTTCCCCTTTATCTCATCCCCCTGCTTCCTTTTTAAAAGCTCTATCTGAATTAAGCATCTGCTACTGCTTCTGATACCAGTTCAAATTGGCAGGAGTGAAAAAAAAATACTACAAAAAGGGAGAAATATATTTTTGAAAAAAGAAAAAATGTTCATCCTTCTGCATCTGGGACTCCGTTTTAATGCTTCAGAAATTCCATGGACCTTAAATGAAGCTGAAAGAGCAGAGTGTGAGCTGGAATTGAGAGCTTGGCTCCATGGTAAGAAGGACCTGGCTGAGGTTGGGTCTGTGACGCTGCGTGTGCTTAAGTTTGTCTCAGACCCACGGATGTCCGTGGGGTGGAAATGCCCACAGGGTGATAGAATGGAGCATTTGCAAGGTAAACATTACGGAAAGGCTGTGCAGACGCCTGGGCGTACGAGAACATTCACATCATATGAACTGCCTGCATTCCCGAGCAACTACATGTGTTCTCCGTGCACAGAAAAAGATTTCATATTCTGTAAAAACAGAAGCTTCTGTATCACACCAACTACATGCTCATGTGTATATAACAATGTTTTAGATTTCAAATGCACAAGATACCAGTACCTGCTATCCCCATTTAACATTTGTGCATATAAACAAGACTGCACATTTGTAAGATCTTGTGTTGAGCAGACAGCCCCAACAAAAGAATTAAAGCAACTGATTTGAAACTGGTTTAGGAGAATTTATGCTCCCAGCTAAAATCCAAATGCTGCTTCCCAGATTGCTGAGTTCTCTGTCGTGTCCTGCCCAGATTAAGCGTGCATTGTAGGACCAGGTAAACAAAGACTAAATGTGATAGTAATTGGACTCCCTCACTGTATCTATGGCCTGTGAGTTTTAGAAGCATAACCCACGATCTTGGGCTCTGAGGTTGCTTTGTTCTGTGTACCAGGTTGTGGGAGATGACTTTGGACCTTGTAGTAGCACTAAGCTAGCACAGAGGAGCACTGGCAGTGGCCCATGGCACAGAATGGTCAGTGGGTCTGCTCACCAGGTTTTCTCATTCATTCTGCCCCCGATTTATAGGTGTAATTTGGGAATTTCTGTGTGGACATTTTAATTGTCGGGTCTTCAAGGGCCTCGGCAACATGGCTGCAATGTGAGCTTCTGTCTGGCCTTTTGTATGTTTAAATGTGAGAACTTGTTTTTTCTCTTGCCTGTGTTTACTCTGCATTTTTGTTAAGTCTCTTAAAGGGGCAAGTACCACATGACCATATCAAAACAGTTCATACATGCAAAAGGAGTTTGTTAGCCCTCTGGTTGGGAAGTTGGTGGGAGACCACCAGGTCTTTATCTTTCTCTCATTTGCATAACTTATCTTGGTCTGTGCTGACATCTGTCTAGGGCAGCTTTTCTTCATGAGCTGAAAACACAGCCCTGGGTAATTCCAGGCTCATATCTTGCTTATAAAGAGCAATCTCAGAAGAGAGAGTGATGCTCTGTTGGCCAGCAGCTGGGCAATCTACTTAACAAAATCTGTTTGGTTCTGCTAAGTTACATGCCTATTCCAGTTGTGCCTCTGGCTCCAGGGACAGGAGGAAACATGACGAACAGGCTGAGTCACAGCTCATCAGGTAGACGTAGAAAAACAGCCACGGAAGGTCTGGAGCTGGACTGCCTGGGCTCAAATTCCTGCTCAGATCCTTAATAGCTCTGCAAATTCCAGCAAGTTGTTTGACCTTCCCTGAAATATAACAATAATAGCTGGCATGCAGGATTGCTTTGAGGATTCAGTGAGCTGTGTCTGCAGAGGACTTGGAACAGTACCTGGCACGTAGTAGGCATAACATGGCCCTGGGGTCACTGTCAGCACAGATGGTTCTCCTTGTGGGGAGCGGAGCTTTGAGGCACTAACAGAATCAGGGAGACTCCTCAGTGACAGTTGGGCCACCTCTTTCCTACAGCCCAGAGTTAGGATGTGGAGAGAAAGTTAAGTTGTAAGAAAACCTGAATCCCATGGAAAATCTACAACAAATCGTGATGTCACAAAATTTCCACATTGGAATAAACGTCCTGAGCTCAGTTTCCAGCATTTCTTTCCAAGGTTAGCGCTTCAAGTGGGAGCCCTTTATGTGACAAGAGCTGTGAGCTTGAGGTGAAAATTGGCTCATATTGTGAAAAATGCACCTGAGATCTACACTTTTTATTGCATTCAAGAGTGAATGCAATAAAAAAAAAATCCTAAGTTCCTTAAGTCTTTGTCTTAACAAAGCCATGTGCTTTACTTATTTGAGAATGAATCTACACATGAAATTAGGTAAAAGATGCCTAAACTCTTTTATCTACATGAGACATGGATCTGTTTCTATGTAAGTTGGCATAGTTTCTAGAAATTGCTGAGGATAGTTTGCTGAGAAATTATTCTTTTCTTGGAGGCCAAAGGTCAAAGACAAATCAACCAATGGAGGGGGGGGGGGTCCTGGATATTCTCTATATTAGCCACTTTCTTACCCTGTAGCTAGACATTCATTATGGGCCTATAAAGTTTATTTTGTGGAGGCGCAGCTGAGGAAGACATTTGTTAACATCCTCCAGAGGCCCCAGGGGCATCAGCTGAGGGCCTCTTTTGCTTCTAACCAGCTCCCAAAATATGGAGTTGTAGCAGAAACTTCTGTCATTCTGAATTTAAAAGAAAATCCTCACACAAATAGGTTGTTATTGTTATTATCTGTTTTCCTTCTCCAACATCCACATTTTCACCTCCAAAAGTCAACAGGACAGGGATGAAGATCTATGTAAGTGAGTCTTGGCTTCATTATTCATATTTGTTATATGCCTTGGCCTACAGCCTGGGGAGCTGTGTACCTTTGTCCAGAAATTTACTTATTGCTCATGCCTTGATTTTTCTTTTTCTTTAGCACGACTCCCAGCAACCCCCAAATTCTTGCCGTCAAAACTGTGGGGAGAGATGGTGCCTTCAGAGTGGCAGGAAGTGTGTGCACATGCTTAGGCCTTCACTTCCCAGAGGAGGGCTTGTATTTTATTTTACTAAAACAAAGAAAATATGACAGGTGCCTAAGCTGAATGAAAAGCACGAGGGTCCCGGGACATCACTCAGTTGGGAATGAATTTGTCTTTCCATGTCAAGGCAGATTTAGCTAAGAATAAGGACACTGGGCCCTCCCACCTTGGTCACCTTGACCTTGGACAGGTGCTGCCAGTTCCCTGGGCCTTACTGTTTCCAATGCAAGAAGGTGCCATGCTCCCCGTGCCTGTGTGGGAGGTGCTATGGGGTGGGGCTGATGGCCCCTGACATTGCTTGAACTGAGATCTACTCCAGGGCCCCTTCTCCAGGTCTGGGGCTTTTCTCCATCATCTTCAAATCAGATTTTTTTTTTTTTTTTTTTTTTTGCTAGGGAGAGGAAGAACGTGGCTCTCAGGGAATTTTGCCTGCCTTTCCAAATCTATACCTCCCTCACAGCATCGAAGTCCTGGTGGGAAATCCGGGTTCCCACACTAATGTCACTGTCAGCTTGCTGTGTGATTCTGGCTTCCTAACTTGTTACCTTGGCATTTTTCACCAGGGATTATTAATGAGTTTTATCTTGTGAGGAAATAGATAATCAATTTTTGCTTATTCAAGTCCCTGGAAGCATTATGCATTCATTAAGAGATGAATGCATGAGGGAGTTATAAAAAAAAGTTGACTTGAGTCCCAGGGATGGGCTTCTCTAATTTTCTATTTTTTAACAAAGGAAAAAAGGGAAGTTGATATCACGGCTAAGGCCATGCCTGGCTTGGGTGCTGACCTTTCCTGCCCCTGAGTTCTCTCCCTGGTTCCTCAGACTGTGACCTGCATTGGAAGCATTGTCATTGCAGGCGGAGCCCCTAATATTACCAGCATGACTGGGGACCTTATCAGAAGAGACATTTGGACACAGATTCAGACATACACACAGGGAAGGCGCCATGTGGGCCCTGGACCCCACTACTCCAGGCACTAGGAGAAGAGCTTGGGCAGACCCTTCCCTGGAGCTTCCAGAGGGAGCAGGGCCCTCCTGAGGCCTTGTCTTATACCCTGGACTCCAGACCTTTGAGACGCTATCCGCTGCTCCAGCCACCCCATACCGGTGCTTCCTGGTGGCTCCCTGGAACCTCAGCACCTCTCTGGGCCATCACCACATCTTCCTGCCCAGCCCATCTGTTTTGCTTGGTGACAGGGAATTCCTTCCCCCACACGTCTTCAGGGACCAAGTGGAGCTGCCCTCAGAGACCAGCCTGTCACACTCCCTGCTGTAGGGAGGCACGTGTGTGGTCAGGGACTTTGATCCGAACTCTGGGCACTTATTATTAGAGTGTGACTTGGAGAGTACAGTGTGTCCTAAGCCCCAGTTTCCTCATCTGGGAAAGGGGATGGTGGCTTCTCACAGGGTTGTTGTGAGCATTGAGCGACATAATGCTGAGAAGAGCTGGAGCGCAGGGCCGGTACAGAGACGCGTTCAGTGAAAGGCAGCTGTTTAAGGACACTCCACGCTCCTCGAGGTCTGAAGAGCATCTTGTTCTCCCTCAACTTCTCCTTTATTGGATTAATTAGGACCCTGATTTACTTCCTCTTAAGTAAAATTCTGAGTTGATCTGGTGGCTGGTATTAATTACCAATCAAGTGTCGTCCTTAATTCAAAGTCGAGGGGGATTCGGGCTGTTTCTCCTTTGTCACTGGGTGCAGCATCCCTTCATTCTCAGATAGTGGCCATGTTGCTGGGGTGGGGAGTGGGGGAATAGGGTCAAGCCTTGGAAGAGGCTTGCCATAGTCCAGTGGCCAGAGTACAGTATGGTGGCCAGAGCTGATGACCAGAGTTGCTGGGAAATGTAGCCCTGATCCTGAAAAGCCTGTGAGAAGTGTGTGTCCTAGTAGCCAGGATGGGGGGGATGGAACTGGGGGCAGCTGCCTATCTTCACCTCAGCTACACATGAGCATGTTGATGACCATCCATAAAATGTGGTGGAAGCAATGAGTGTCACTGGCTCCTGGGGGCATGGCCTGAGCACTGGCCGGGTGAGGAGCTGTCCCTCCAAGTCATGGTCCACCAACCACAGGGGGTTTAGAAATGAGTGGGCACTGGGACCTCCCCACCCTCCATGGGTTTCCTACTTAGTGGCTGCTGCCGTGGCATGTTCTATAATGTGGGATGGATGGCACTCTGGGGAGCAGGTGAGATCACTCAGCCTAACTGCTGGGCGTGCAATCCCTCCCCACCCTGGCCCCCAGGCTACAAAATTACAGGAGGGGAGAAAGTTGAGGTGGGGTGACACAGAAGACGGAGGGCAGCGGCCAGCAGACTGGGCCTGGGCTTCCACGTGTCTCCTGTCAACCTGGGTTTCTTAATGGACAAGAAAAACTGTTCTGTGGTGGGGAAAAAAGTGTTTGGAAAAGGAGACTCGGGGTTCCAACAGTACATACTACTTTTATTTCTATCCATCATCAATGTAAAACCTGACTTGGATGCTGAAATATTAACAGCTTCTCCTTTTGGTAGGAAATGTTCTTATTTTAAATATGTTGAGCTACTCTGTAAGTCGGGGAAATACATTTCTGACTAAGTAACTGGGTAGCTTATCTGTCAAAGACCTATGTCAAAAAATTCACCTGCCAGCTTGAAATGTTTGATAGGCTGCAGGTGCTACAGGAAAAATGAAGTAGGAAGTATTTGGGTAATTTTCAGCTTTGGGAGAATTTTTGAATTTGGTTTAAAACTTTCAGTTAGAAATGTCCTTCTACTGCATGAGTAGTTGCATAGTTGTATGGTTAAATTGCTTCTAGAGTCACCAGTGTTTAGAGAACAACCACAGAAAGAGGTAAATCAGCAGAGATGGGGGGAGAAGTAAAAATTCTCTGTTCCCCTCTAAGGGTGGGTGACGATGGTGTGATTTGGGGAAGCTGTTACAATGGAGTCACCAGTAGGAGTATTGGCTGGGGACCTTGTGAAAGAGGCCAGCTGGCCAGAGCAAGAAGCCGTAACTGCAAGATACCATGTCATTCTGCAGGGGACAGAAGCCGAGGGGTCTTGAGAGGTATCTAGCTGGGGCAGAGGGAAGGACTTGTCTGGACCCAGGAGATTTTGCTGCAGATAAAGCAGCAGCTTCTCCTGAAGGCCCTCTAGAGAACCCATGGCAGAATCCAAAAGAAAAAGGCTCAGTTTTAATGCCTGTCATGTGTGTGGGATGCAAAGCCACCTTGTTACAGTGCTAAGGAAATACAACATGCACCATCTATGTCCTTCCCTGTGTATCAGAGCCCTTAGCTGGTGCTGTGGTCCAAATGTCTGTGCCCTCAGGAAACTGGACAGTGCCCCGCCCACAACCACGCCCACCTGGGTGTTTCATGTAACTTTAAGGCAGAGATTCCACAGGCCTTGCTGAGCTCTCAGACCAACTCTGAGCCCTGAATTGGCACTCAATAGATACAGTATTGAGTCAGGCATGTTTAAATAAGTGGAAATGTGGGTGGGAATCCTCTCTGCAAGCCAGAAGAAACTAACTAGGGTTAGCCTGAGCAAGAGGTGATTAGAAAGAGATCAAAGCAGGAGTGGGAAACTCTCTTTTGGCCTAGAATTGTCAGCTGAGGCAGCCAGGAAGATGGGAAGGAGGCCTCACTCCTGAGCGTGCCTGTAACCCAGAGAGACGAGGATAAGGTATCTCCTGCATGAAGCAGAACATAAGTTCTTTCCAGTAATTTGAGAAAGGCACGTTTAACTGGCCCAGTGTGGCTTTTGCCAGGAGCAGAATGGACCACATCTAACGTGGAAGAGTATTTCTAACTTAGGTGAAGAAGTAGGGTTGTGTTAGGAAAGAGGAACTGGGCTGGGAGCTGCAGGGAGACACAGGTAAGCCAAAAAGCCCAAGATATTGGGTGCTAGTCCTTTTTAAAAAAAAAAAAAAATTCTCAAGTGAAAGCCCCATGGTCTGAGGGGCCAGTGGTATCTATGTGCTGCACTTTAGCCACTCGGCACCCCACAGAAGCCAAGGAATCGCCACCCCTCTTTGCTCTTTGCCTTCAACATCGGCAGTACTTGAGTTCGTGGGAACAGATCTCTGCATCTCGGTTAACTTGCCATCACCATCCATCTGCTGTAGATTGCTCTTCCTCATGGGCTTGAGAAGAAAGCTCCCAGATGCAGTTGGGACTGCATGCTATAGGTTGTCCTTTGCCTTCCCAGCCTGGGGGCTTGGGTGACAGATCAGTTTGATAAGGGCGCATTCAAACTGGGGTCATGAAATACTGTCACCCTCATTCTGAATGTTAATTTTGCTATATCTTGTTTCTTTAGAAAGCAAAGCCCTGCTGCCCTCCCAGACACATACACCCACACACAGAAACACCCCCACACAGGGCGTTATTAATTTGAACTTGAGGCATTTATGAAATGTATCATGTTCATGATTTTGACTGGTCGTTAGGTTAAAACTTTAAATCTGGAAGAAAGAAAAATAAAACGACTTTCAGATTTGCCTGCACAAGAAGAGTTGGGCCCCAGGATAAGCGTTGAGGGGACATAAATACTGACACCACAGCAAGCAGATTCCCCCACCCAAGGCCTCAGCCAGCCTGGCTGTGTGTAGGTGGTGATGGACAGGACCTGTAGGATTCTGTGGTTAACCATGTCCCAAGTGATTCGCCCACCCAGAGTGACCCCCACCCAGTGTCCTGTGCCCTGTGGGGTGAGCAGGGTCTGACCCCATGAGTCATGAGTCTGTAACCCCGACTGAGCCCATTTCCCGGTTTTCCTCTTTTCTGGGGCATGGTAGCTATTCATGGCTTAATCACAACATGACTCTCACCCATTCTCTAATTTCAGAAATCTTTGCTGAACACCAAAAGTATTTAGGTCCCATTTCAGGGGCTAAGGAGCCACAGGGATCCCTGACCTCAGGAAGTCTTTAGTCCACTGGAGTAGATCTGAGTTTGTGCTACATTGACCTGGAGGGATGTCCTGTGGGGATGTAAGAACACAGACTCTGTTGCCAAGTCCAGCCTGCCTTGCATTGGCTGTGTGATCTCTGCATGTTGCTTAACCTCTCTGGGTACCACTTTCCCTCTGTGTGAGATGGGTACACCTGCAAAACCTCATATCTTAGGGCCATGATGGAGACCATATGAGGGGATAAATGCACAGCTCAGCCAGCTCACATGAAGTGCCTGATGAACACTGGCTGTGACTCCATTCCTCAGGGAACACAGAGCCTCCATCAGTGATTGCAGTGGGGTGGTGCTTACCTGGCTCTCTAGGAGGATGCACGTGTGTCTTAGCAATCTCTTTACTAGTATGAAGCCATTAAATTTTACAGGACACACTTAGCAAATCCTTGTTTTGCATTTTTAGCCATTATTTCCCCAAATGACTTTTTCATTTACACTATCAATCTCCATGTATAATTGGGGTTGTTTAATGTACAGCTGCACTTAACAGGCTGCTAAGATAGCCCAGCTCAGAGCAGCGCTGCTGTGCTCATGTCCATAATGAAAAAAATGTGTATGGGTCCCGATTTTCCTTTATATTTTTTAATGCAATTACAGAAATTTGATAACAGAATTTACAAAGTAGTATTGGTAATCTTGGTCCTAAATAAGTAACAGATGGCTAATTAGAATATAATGCAATCATTTAAGATAAGTCACTAATATGAATTTATTGACTATTTTCTGCCCGGCACAGTCTTCCCAGAATTTGCTTCATCTTGAATCACTGTGCTTTATAATTTCAGAAATCAACAAGAAATATCTAGGACATAGAATTTTACCTTTTGATATAAATTCAACAGGTCTGACTGGCTAAATAAGGGCTGTTTGGAAAGAAACGGAAAAGGTGCTGGTGTGCTGAGCAAATATCAGGAGCCAACTAATTTGTCTAGAGTTTATTTTCATTTTCCTTATTGTGTGCACTTAAGGGATGCAGTTTGATGCTTTGCTGTCCCTGATGCAGGGATTACCACAGTCAGGCAGATGAACACCCCCTCCTCTCACAGTTTCCTTTTGTGTGTATGGCAAGAGCACCCAAAAATCTGTTTTCTTAGCATAAATTCCTGCTGTGACACAATGAAAACCTGGACTCCCTCACACAGGGAGAGAAGCAGCGCTCGGGTGTGCAGACTGCACCGGGGGTTCCCAGCAGAAAGGAACAGAGGAGATGGGGGGACAGAGAAGACCAAGCCAGGCATTTTTTGGAGGGGAAGGAGTGGATTAAATAAGAGGGTTGGAGAGAGCAGCCGAAACCCACTTGGGTCAAGAGAGTCCCTGAGATAAAGCCGGTGGTGGGGTGTTCCGACATGGCCGCTGGATGGTGAAAACAGAATTTGCTGGGAGTTTTTTGGATGATTTGTGCGATGGCAGTGGCTCTTTTGCTTGGGATGAGGCTGCTTTAGAGAGGGGGGACATGGTTGTCAGAATCACTGAGTGACTGGAGCCCTGTCCCACTGTACACAACACTCCCAGGAGTATGTGGCCATGTGCAGGATCCAGGCTGTGCACATGACCTCCCTAGGGGCTGGGGCAGGCCCGTGGTACTTAGGCTGCACCTAGATTGCTCGTTGTGGCTTTACCAAAATGAGATTTGCTACTTGCATTAGCTGGGCCTTGCCATCTGGAGACGGAGGTGGCATTGTGGACCGTGGCGCTCTTCAGAGGCTGGAGAGCACAGGTGGCACCAGGGAGAGGAGTATGAAGTCTCGAGTTGGGCAGTCTGTTCCCTGGTCTGTCCCAACTTTTGGAAGCCGTAAGGCCCAAGAGATCCTGTGAGTGGCCTTGTTTCTGTGCTCATTGGTGTTTGTGGAGAAGGCGTCCCTGGGCGTGACTGCCCCCAGCAGCCCGGCCTCACTCTTGCTAGCTGGCCCCACTCCATGCCTAGTGCTTTGTGTCCATTTTGGTCTTGGTCCAATAGTGTTTCTCAAACCCGGCCATGTGACCTGAGGCACTGTTAAAAATCATCCCGCCAGGGTTTGTCCCACACACTGATTCTGCAATGAGCCCCGTGGTCGGCTCCATTGGCACAGTGCTGTGGGGGCCGTGTGCAGCCAGGGTGGAGACCCCCGGGCTCAGAGCTGACGTCCTCGTGGGGAAGACCCACTGTGTGGACCAGAGGGCATGACAGGCCATGGAAGCGCCCAACCACGTGGACATGTGACAAGGATGAGGACTTGAGACACACTCCCAGGTGACTGTTTTCTCAGAGCATCCGCGTGCACATGTCACCATGTGTGACTGGGGATGGGTGGTCCTTCTGAGTCAGGGCCTGGAGTGCGTTCCTAGTGATGAATAGATGTTCTGATGTCAGGGTTGTTCTGTGGCACAGGAGGGTGAATGGCGGCTCTGGCGAAGTTCAACAAGGGGACAACGAGGGCAGAGCACTGGTGGCTCCAATCTCCTGTTGCCGCGCTTCAGCTCCATGTGAGGACATGGAAAACGACGAGTTCTCCTAACTTAGAAAGCTCCTGTCCTCGGCTTCCTCCTGCCTCTCGTGGCCAAGATGCACAGGAGCTTGGGACACTTACGATGGATGGTTGTTGGTATTTTACAAGATGGCACAACCATCAGCGCTGACGGATTTGGGAATATCCCTGCTACCTTAGCTGTCACTGCTGGGCCTCCCTGGCTCTCAGCCCTGCAGCCCCTGGTCTGTCTGCAGGGATTTTTGTCACTGCGGGCACTTCTGTGGCGTGCATGTGGCCTTCTGTGCATGGCTGCTTTCCTTCAGTGCAACATTTCCGAGGGTCACTGTGTTCTTCCACATTACGGTCTGGCCATTTTCTGTCACCTGGATGACCCTGTGAGGCTCACACCGGCAGGCGTGCTCGGGGTCTCACCTCTGGGTGTGATGGAGAATGCTGACGTGGACAGCTGTTTTCAGTTCTGTTGGGGAGCTGCTGAGAAGTGGCCCTTTAGGGTCATAGGGTAATGTTATGTTTAGCTTTTTGAAAAATTGCCAAAGTGTTTTCCAAAGTAACTGCAGAATTTGACATTCCCCCAGCAGCCCTGGGGGCTCCCGTTGCTCCCCACCTCCCCCAGGCCCAGGGTTGCCGGGTGTCAGATCCCAGTCTCCCTCAGGGGTGGGAGGTGGTTTTCATTGTGGGTCCACCCCCCCCACCCCCCCCCCCCCCCCCCCGTAACTAACAAGCTGAACACACACGGTCATGGTCAGCTTCACGTCGTCTTAAGGAAAAGGCCTGCTCAGATGTCTTGCTGCTTGCGGCTGGGCTGTCTTTGATGGTCGAGGGTCATGGCGCTCTTTACATATTCTGTATATAAATCCTCTGTCAGATATGTGGTTTCCAGGTATTTTCTAACCACAGCAAAATCCCCATTACACTCAGAATTTCTGGACTGTTTTCCAGGGCTTTGTGACTAGTAGGAACAGACCCGTGGGCAATGCTTGGGGAGCACCTGGGACAGACAATACAGGGGTCTTGACCAGCCGACAGGAAAAGGGAAGTTGGAAGAAGCAGATGGGCAGAGAGAGACAGGAAGAAATTAAGCACACCTGGTTGAAATCATGGAGTCAGAGTCCCTAAAATGAGCCATAAAGTAGAAATGTCAGGGCAACAAGTATCTCTGAGGAGCGGAGGATGAAGAGGGCTCCTCTGATTCTGGAGGTAGATGTTTCCAGATTTGGGTTCCAGAAATTCAGCTTTGGGTCATTGAAGGGACCTCACACCTTTCTTTGGCTGGGTTCCACAGCCCGGCAAGCCATAGCGGCGTGTCTGGAGAGGCCATTAGTATTGATGTGGATTCATCCACAGGGCACAGGTCTAGTCCCCCTGGAATTAGGCATCGAATGAAAGAGAAGTCCCTGTCCTCACGGTGCTTACAGTCTAGCTGGGACACACAGCTGACATCATAGTGTAAGCACTGGAGAACTTTAATGTAGGTGCATCATGAGAATTAGGCAGCCGGGGGCTGTAGGAGGGGAGGGGCTTATGGCTTTAGGGAGGTGGCATTGGCCAGTCTGACAAAGTCACTTTTGAAAGAAGCCTGACAGGTGAAGAACTGAGCTTGGATCTCAGGGGAGCTTCCTGTGTAAATGTCCTGAGGTGGGCCTGGTGCATAGCTGGACAGTGGGGAGGTGAGCGTGGCCTGTGGGTGAGCAAGGCCATGTGGGGTGGGGAAGCTGCAGGGCTTCTCAGGGTCCGTGAGGATCATGGTCTCCAGGTGGAATGGACGTGTGGGCATTGAAGAGTGCCCGTTGAACTGGCCGTTGAGGCCAGGCATGGTGTCTGCTGTCACCAGGTCCCTCTGGCTGTGGATGGAGAGCAGGTTGCAGGGTGCAGGCTCAGGTGCAGAGCAGAAAGAGCCATCAGGAGCCCCGCGCAGTGGCTGGAGAGAGAGACGACGGGGCAGAGCAGGCTGGTGGCCATGGAGGATCCGGCAAGTCTCGGGAGATCAGACGTGGAGTGGGGGCACAGAGTCAGAGGTGATCCGAGACTTCTACCCAGGTGACTCAGATGGACTTGGGTTTAGTGGGACAGAGAAGGTCTGGGAAAGGGGTGTGTGTGCGCGCGTCTACCGCTCAGCTTCTGCCAGGTTCACTGGGGAGGGTCCATTCACCATCCCTCCTGATCAGGGGTGGGCAGTGCGGTGTAACATGTCCTGCGACACCCACTCAGTGCTGCTGACTCTGTCCTGGGGAAGGAGAGCAGGTCCGTCCCATGGCTGGAAGGAAGGTGGCTAGTACAGAGGGAATCCTTCACCCCCAGCTGCCCAGGCCTGGGGCCCTGAGCTGAGGACCTTGCCCTCAGGTGCTCTCGGGTCAGCCGTCCGTGCCTCAGCCTCCTGAGATTCCTGGTACCCCATGAGTCTTGGCCCCTCCGGCCTTCCCTCCCTTATTCCTTGCTCTGGGGAAAGGTCACAGCCCAGGTGACTTGGGGCCTCTTCCATCCTCCGGCACCTGCCTCTTCATCGACACTGGGTCTCACTGCCAGGAGAGATGAATGGGCCAGAAGTGTCACAACTTGGTGGCTCTTAGTACAGTGTGTGCTAGCAGCTGCCACCCATCCTACCTGTGCCCACTGTGCCCCCCTCAGATGCCAAGGCAAGCCCTCTCCTCCCAGTGTGCCCTCCCCCTAACCAGGAGGTCCACAGGCACAGATCCCTCAGGGGTTCAGACCTGGCACCTCCAGGCCTCTTGATGTGAGTGTGGTTGGGATCCAGTGAGCAGCCCCAGGTGACTGCAGAGGGGGGACGAGGGGACCCAGGGGAGGTGGGAGTGTGAGCTGGTGGCATCAGGAAGGGTCTCACAGCCACTCGGGGTTCTGCTGACCAACACTGATCCCTGGGGCAGTGGTGTTGTGAGGGCTTCCTGAGAGGGTGGCACAGGGCTGTTTGGCCACGCTGGACGACTGCTCTGGCAGAGGCCTGGGGCCCCTGGGGGCTGGCACGATTGCTGGGGATGGTGGCCGGGGTCAGGTGGTGCCCACACACATGGCTCTGCAGACTGCTGCTGGTTGGTGTGCAGGTAGTAGCAGTGCTGTGCCACCTGTCTGCACAGACACTCACGTCCGCTGAGCCTGGGAATGGAGGCGCATTGAGGAGCCCTCAGGTTTCTGGTAGTGACCTCAGGTGTCCCCCACCTGTCCACACAACTGGGCTCAGCTGGAGCAGTGGCTTCTGCTGATGAGAAGGGAGGCATGAGTGGCTTGAACTGCACCTGCCCTGTCAGGTGTGGGTGGCTGGAAAAGAAACGGCCAGCTGCCAGGCACGCCCGGCACAGACAACTGCTCCCACACACGGAGCCCCAGTACTTCCTTCATGGTCACTCATTATTAAAAATCTGAAATTAGTAGTGGCCAACGTTTACAGATTGCCCCCCCATGTCCAGACACAGTGCTTGAGTTTTCAGGATGGAAGAAAGTGGTTTTTGGATAATATAGAATATATTATTTAACACGTTCTCTCTGGTCATATTTTTGTTGCCCTGGCCAAAGGCTAGCCAATGACATGGAAATAGAACTCTTTTGATGATATTTAAAAAAGGCATTTGATTTACTGATTATTACTCCCTCTTCTCTCCTTCCCCTTTTTCTTGCCTTGAAATAATTATGATGGCAAGGGCTGCAGCAGCCATCTTGTGCCTGTGAGCCAAAGGGCTAAAAAATCAAAAGCCTTACTGTAGACATTATTGAGACCTGGGCCAATGTGAAAATGATCTGTTCCTAAGCATCTCAGTATATAAAGAATATAAGTGTTTGATATTTGAGCTACTGTGGTCATGCTTTATTACCTACAGCAAAACCCACCTCAACTAATAACACAGATGTTAAGTTATTTGATCCTTAAATGGAGCCCTCCTTTCAAAGGAGAAAATGGATGCTGTTTTGGGGAGGATTCAGCTGATGAGTAGGAACCATTGTCCGTGCCCTGGTAGGATTGTTTCTATATGGGCCTGTCGTCTCCATCAGAAGTGTTAGTCTCCTGGAATATGTTGCTGAGGATTATTTAGAAAATGAGCATAAATCACTCCAAACCCTACCTCTCAGAGATAAGCATTGAATATATATTTGGGGGAATAATTTTAAAAATCCTTTTTCTTACACCAAGCTTACTATAGTTGAGGTTGTAACTTGCACACACACACACATTGGTGCACACACTTATCTTTCACAAATCTGTCATAGTGGACAACATGCTTTTATGTTCATGTCAAATTGCTACAGATTGTAGTCCCTGGTCACTCAAATGAGAACTCAGGTGCTTCAAAAGTTCTTTTTTTTTTTTTTCTGTGAAACCCTGGTGGCATGTCACCAGCCCTCCCGTGTCCCAGCGGCATGTTCTTCCCCTACTAGCCTTCTGCCTGAGCAGGCTCCAGGGGCCCCACAGTGTGGGAAGTCACCAGTGACCATGCTCTTCCCAGAGCTGCCCAGGCCACCCTCGGCAGCATCCCAAATGGTTCTGGGTCCCTCCGTTCCTCCCACTGCCAACGCCTCTGCAAAGACGGTTTCTCCATTCTTCCTGTTGCTCCGGTTGTCACCCCCTGGCCGCCTGTGATCTGTTCTTCCTCTTACCCCACGTCCACCAAGTCCAGAAATCCTTTGGCTTCACTCTCCAAATCTGTCCAGATTCTGACCTGTACAGCTGATCAGTGGCCTCCCCCAAACTGTCACCTTACTTGGGACCTGGGAACATGTCATCTCCTACAGAAAAGGGGCTTTGAGGATGTGGCTAAGGTTCCTGACATGGGTAGAGGATCCTGGGTCGCCCAGAGACTCACAGTGGGCCTCAGAAGAGGGTGGCAGCAGGACCAGAGCCAGAGAAGGAGTGAGACGGTGGGAACAGAGGAGATGGGACAGCAGGGACAAGATGACAGAGGAATCTGAAGATGAGACCCCGCTGCTTTGTGGGTGGGAGAAGGGGTCGCCAGGCAGAGCTCAGGCAGCCTCAGGAGCAGGGAAAGGTTAGGGGACGGTCCTATCCTGGAGTCTGGGGAGGGAGCACAGCCCTACTACACCATGACCTTGGGACTTCTGACCACCAGTGCTGGGAGAGGAAATTCCTGCTGTCCAGCCGGGAGCTTGTGCTGATTGGTTACGGCAGCAGCAGGAAAGGGTCCACTCTCACCTGGCCAGCTGTCCCCAGGTCCTGCAGGAGCCTCATGACTGTGCTCCCTGGCCAACCTCTGCCCCCGAGGCTTATGCGCAGTCAGAGTGGACCTTTGGGACTCCTTGGGTCCCATCATGGCTGTCCTCTGCTCAAAGCCAGCAAGTCCCCCAGTTTCCTCCTGTGAAAGGCAATGCTGCCCTTGTCCTCAGAGTGCTGCTCCAGAGGGTCACACCTGCCCCTCCTCTGCCCCTCCTCTGTCCCTCCACCTTCCCTCCACCTTCCCTCCACCTGCCCCTCCTCAGGCCCCCCACCTGCCCCCTCCCTCTGTCATCTGCACCAGCCTCGCAGTCTCCAGGCCCTTCCTAGAGCACAGAGGGCCTCTTGCACCGCAGTCTTGGAGCCGCCATGCCCTCTGCAGGATGGACACGTTTCTCATGCAGAACCAGTTTCTGCTCAGACGCTGACTTTCCCATGGCGTTTCCATCTGCGGTTTCCGTGCTCTCGACGCCCCGCCCCGTTCCCTTTCCTGTCTTGTCACTAACATCCCTTATGATTCGCTTACTCATTAGCATCCTGTCCCACATCAAATATCAACCTCACAGGAGAGGAACCTCGGCTTTTAACCTGCATGTTCCCATGAATGCACCGATGGACGGCAGCCCACAGTGTTCCCGTGGCCACCAGGGCTCCAGGAAGACTGTCCATTAGTGTGACCGTGTGCACGCACCTTAGAGCATCGCCCCGGCCAGCTGTGCTCTCAGCTGTTCCTGGGTGGGTATGCAGCGGGTCCCCTCTCCCCTAAACAGACACAAGTCCAGCAGGAGGCTGGGTGGGAGCCGCACCCCAGGCTGTCACTGTCCTCCCCCATCTTCCCTACATCCACTGAGCAGCAGTCCCCAGTAAAAAGTCAGACCCACAACACGCGTGTGAGGGCAGGTGCAAGGGTCCCTCCTGGTGCCGCTGGGCGTGTGTGAGCCTGCGGAGCAAGCTCTGCTACACCTGCTGGAGCAAGCTCCCCAGAACATTATCCTGGCTTTATTCTTTATAATATTATATAAAAACCATTTTATTGCAGCTATTAAAACAATCTGTGTAAACATAATTTTCATGACTGCAAGATATTTGGGTATATGGTGACGCTATCACTTACTTGACTCTCCCTGTTTTTGGATATTTAGGGTGCCTCCTGGTTTTTGTGATTATAAGTCTCCTGAATGTCATGACGAAAGCCCTCCTGGAGGGGAGCCTTGATGTTGACACAAAGGCTGTGCCATCTGCAGTGGGGAGATTTGCCCAACCTGTGATGGCAGGGAACGTTGTGGGCAAGGGGTCCCAGGGTCCTGGGAATGGAGCCTTGGCCCCAGGTGAGGGGACGCCATGCGGGAGAGCAGTCCTCTTGAGTGGGTCCACAGGTGTTGATCAGCAAGCAGACCTTCATTCATCTATTTCTCCTACAAATGTTTGCTAAGCACCTACTATGTGCCAAGTCTTGTTCAAACACAGCTTTTTCAAGGGGTGTTTGCTAGCCTGGCAGCAGCACCCTGAAAAACTTACCAGAAGTGCAAATTCTTGGGCATCAGCCACATGATTGCATCAGAACCTCTAGAAGAGGGGCCCAGCATCTCTGTTTAACAGAGCTTCCCAGGGGTTCTGGTTGGGGCTAAAGTTTGAGGACCATGACTGTAAAATGGCCCAACATTACAACTGTGGCAAAAGTCTGTGCTTCCTGCGAACTTGTAAGGAAGGAGATGGACAGTGAGCATGCGTTGAAGTACAGGGAAGTAGATCAGGTGGTGAGTTTAAAGGAGGAAAATACAGAAGGAGAAATAGAGCAGGTGCCTGAGGAGAGGGAGGACAAGCCCTTTGGACACTCGAGGGAAGGACATTTCACGGGGGATGCAGGGAAACAGGCATCAGTGGCCTGGGCTGACACAGCACGGACACCGAGCATATTGGCCACCACTGGGCTGCTGCAGTTTGCTGTTGGTGGAGGGAGGGGACTAGAGGTGGGGAGCCAGGGATGGAGAGTGTCACACAGAGTGTCACAGGAGGCTGGCACAGGAGAGCAGTGCGTGTGCACTGAACACTCTTCTGAGTTTTCCAGTGGAGCAGGCATCAGCTCCTGGAACTGCAAACCTCCAGGGCAGCTTAACTCATGTTCTGGGCAGCTGGGTCCCTCCCTCCTTTCTCCCCTGACTCCGAGATGTCACACAGAATGGAGAAAACCATGAAAAGCTTTGTTCAGTGGGTTCAAAACAACTGACAGTGTTTGAAAGAGCAGGGCCGCAGGCACGGCCATCAGAGACCCCGGAGGAGCATGGTCGTACACCTGCAGTATCAGGCAAGATTCAGATGCTCTGGGGACTCTTCCTGGAGTCGCCTCCTTTAGAGTTTCTTAATTCCTTGAAGAATGACTGGACATCTTGTCCCCAAACATCTTCTCTATTTCTGAGCTGTCACCTTGGGAATGGAAGAAGGAGCTGAGGATCCAAGACACTGAGTGGATGTGTTTTAATGTGTGAAGGAATCACCAGGAAGGTGCAGGTCATCTCCGCTTGCTTCTTGGGAAGGTGTTGTTATTGTGCCTTCCTAGAAAAGCTTGCTTTGATTGTCATTGAAAGGGGTGTGTCCCTAAGTAGCATCTCAGAGAGGAAGTGAGACAAGCAGTACTTGAGGGGGTCACCCAGGGTGAAGTGGTGACTTCTAGCCAGGGGCTGACTCTTGAGGCAAGTCCACTCGGTGCAGAGAAGCTACCACTGCGTTTGCACATTCAACCAGAACGTGGTGTTGACTAAGAGTCCTGGCTGGTGACATTAACATTAGATGGCAATGGCTGACACTTCAGTTCCCACCCAGAGGGACTCTATGTGTGGTCACAACTTTATACATGAAAAAAGGAAAAGAAGTTCCTTCCATTTTGATGTTGATTTTAGTGACTGACTTGGGCCTTGGGCAAAATTTGAGAAGTTCTGGATGTCCACCATGAAGCAGCACCTGGGACATGCTTCACAGTAGCAGTTAGTATCAGTGATTCACCGTTTCTTGATCCAGGAGACTGAATCCAGAGGCCACGTCGAATAACAGCGTGTGGTGGAGGGAAAGTAATTCTGTGGTGGTTTGTTCCTATTCCACACTGTTGGGTGGAGTGAAGAGGAGGTCAGTCTCCTGTTGACTCACCTGCAGATCAATAGCAGACAGATATTTAAAAAAACAGTGCTCTGTGGCCTTCGCATTCTAGGTTAAGATGCTGTGGATTTAGCTTGATAACTAATTTTCTTTTAAGGCCTGGTTTTAAGCAGCATTTTTGAAATAGCATATATTTGTCCTAATATGAGTCCTGGCTAGGTGTCTCCAAAGTCAGGAGTGTATTACGGGGAAGAGGAGTAAGCGGGGAGAGGGAACCTCTTTTTTTTTTTTTTTTTTTTGTCTGACTACTATTTATTCTTCTTTTTAAATTTATATATAACAGGAGAATGCATTACAATTCTTATTACATATATAGAGCACAATTTTTCATATTCTGGTTATATACAAAGTATATTCACACTAATTCACGTCTTCATACGTGTACTTTGGATGATAATGATTATCATATTCCACCATCATTAATAACCCCATGCCTCCTCCCTTTCCCTCCCACCTCTCTGCCCTATCTAGAGTTCATCTATTTCCCCCATGCTCCCCATCCCTAGCCCACTATGAATCAGCCTCCTTATAGCAGAGAAAGCATTTGACATTTGGTTTTTTGAGATTGGCTAACTTCACTTAGGATTATCTTCTCCAACTCCATCCATTTACCTACAAATGCCATGATTTTATTCTCTTTAATTGCTGAGTAATATTTCATTGTGTATATATGTCACAGTTTCTTTATCCACTCATCTACTGAAGGGCATTTAGGTTGGTTCCACACTTTAGCTATTGTGAATTGTGCTGCTATGAACATTGATCTGGCTATGTCCCTGTAGTGTGCTGTTTTTAAGTCCTTTGGGTATAGACCAAGGAGAGGAATAGCTGGGTCAAATGGTGGTTCCATTCCTAGTTTTCCAAGAAATCTCCATACTACTTCCCTATTGGCTGCACCAGTTTGCAAGCCCACCAGCAGTGTATGAGTGTGCCTTTTCCCCACATCCTCACCAACACTTATTGTTGTTTGTCTTCATAGTAGCTGCCATTCTGATTGTAGTGAGATGAAATCTTACAGTAGTTTTGATTTGTATTTCTCTAATTGCTAGAGATGAACATTTTTTCATATATTTATTGGTTGATTGTATACCCTCTTCTGAGAAGTGGCTGTTCAGGTCCTTGGCCCATTTATTGATTGGGTTATTTGTTTTTTTTTGGTGCTTAGTTTGAGTTCTTTATATACCCTAGAGATTAGTGCTCTATCTGATGTGTGAGGGGTAAAAATTTGCTCCCAAGATGTAGGCTCTCTATTCACCTCACAGATTGTTTCTTTTGCTGAGAAGAAACTTTTTAGTTTGAATCCATCCCATTTATTGATTCTTGGTTTTAATTCTTGTGCTACAAGAGTCTTATTAAGAAAGTGGGGGCCTAATCCCACATGATGAAGATCAGGGCCTACTTTATCTTCTGGTTTAATTCCTAGTTCCTTGACCCATTTTGAGTTAAGTTTTGTGTATGGGGAGAAAGATGGGTTTAATTTCATTTTGTTGCATATGGTTTTTCAGCTTTCCCAGCACCATTTGTTGAAGATGCTACCTTTTCTCCATTGCATATTTTTGGAACTTTTGTCTAAAATAAGATAATTATAATTTTGTGGGTTAGTCTCTGTGTTCTGTATTCTATACCATTGGATTACCAGTCTGCTTTGTTGCCAATATCATGCTGTTTTTATTACTATGCTCTGTAGTATAGTTTAAGTTCTGGTATTGTGATGCCACCTGCTTCACTCTTCCTGTTAAGGATCGCTTTATTCTGTGCTTCTTATTTTTCCAGATGAATTTTCTATTTCTATGAGGAATGTCATTTGGATTTTGATCAGAATTGCATTAAATCTGAATAGTGCTTTTGGTAGTATGGTCATTTTGATATTAATTCTGCTTATCCAAGAGCAAGGTAGATCTTTCCATCTTCTAAGATCTTCTTTGACTTCTTTCTTTAGGGTTCTGTAATTTTCATTATATAGGTCTTTCACTAAGTTGATTCCCAAGTATTTTATTTTTTTTGAGGCCATTGTAAATGGGGGTAGTTTTCCTTGTTTCCATTTTTGAGGATTTATCTTATATACAGAAATGCCTTTGATTTATGGGTGTTGATTTTATATCCTGCTACTTTGCTGAATTCATTTACTAGTTCTAAAAGTTTTCTGGTGGAACTTTTAGGGTCTTCTAGGTATAGAATGATATCAAATAGTGCCAATTTGAGTTCTTATGTGTATTCCTTTAATTTCTTTAATATAATTACTCTGGCCAGTGTTTCAAGAACTGTTAAATAGAAGTGGAGAAAGGGGGCATCCGAGAGGGAACTTTTTATCAGGGCCGAAACCCATGTCTGGCCTCACATGTAATCATCTCAAAAGACCATCACTATATTTTGCATCTATGTCTAAAAAACATATATTGAATATAAACATTTAAAATATTGCATGTTTTAATGACATTCTTTGGTTTTAATAGAGTTACATATTAGTCAGCTTTTTATTACTATGACAAAATACCTGAGAAAGTCAACTTAAAAGAGAAAAGGTTTATTTGGCTCATGGTTTCAGAGGTGTCAGTCTATGGTGGTTTGGCTTTGTTCCTTTAGGGCCTGTGGGAGCTCAGCACGTCATGGCGGGTGTGCACAGATGAGTGGACCACTCACCTCATGGCAGCTGGCAGCAAAGAAAGGACAGATGGTGTCCCCATGGTCCCCTTGAGTACACACTTGCAGTGATCTAACCCTCCCGACTAGGCCCCATTTCCTGAAGTTTCTACCACTTCCGAGTAGTATCAAGCCTGAGCCTTTGTGGGCCTACTAAAGTCCATATCCAGCTTTAAGTAGGCTTACCAGTCCCTCTGGGCTAGGCTTCCCCAGTCTTGGGAGATAAGACCTAAACTTTCTGGAACTCTGACCACCCCAGCCTGTCACACCCCCTTCCACTGAGTCAAAGAACTTCATAGACTTATCTTTTCTAGAACTGAACCAGCAACCCCAATATCAGTGGGATGGCCAGGGGTCTCCTCTAGGAAGCTCCCTGTGGGCATCCATCTCTGCCTGCAGACTGGGAGCTCTGTGACCCATGCAGCTTGTCCTTATCGTGCTTGATGTGTCCACACAGGGCTGGGTGGACACAGTGATTGTTTAAAAATGGACTTATGGGGACATAATGCAGCCTTAGGATCAGTGAGAATATAGATGCAGACAGGAAGAAAGATAGTGTAGGACGTGAGCCAGCTGGGAAGTCGACTTATAGTAGTCATTTGTGGTCAGTTGGCAGCATCAGTGACCCCAACATTGTCGTTTCCTGTTCCTTCTGGTTCTGAATCACAGCCCCAGCATTGCGACTGGCTGACAGCCTTCTGTACCTGAAGGAAGCCCTTCCTGGAGTCCTCCCCTCCTCCTGGCAGGAATGAGCTCCCACCGCGCTCTCCTGCAGGAATTCTCCCCACTGCTTGCACAGTGTGGGGTGCGGGGTCCTCCTTCATCTGCCCCGCAGGCAGACCACTCAGACAGGGGAAGCCCTGGGGTCTCTTGGGGGGGGCACCAAGGTCTCCAGGGACACAGCGGAGGACGTGGATGTGAGTGGAGACAGCTGTCCTGGATGGCTGAGAGCTGCCCCGTGGAAGGGCAGGCCCATGCCAGGCCACCGCTGTAGGCCTCCTCTAAGTGTCCAGGGAACTCAGAAATGCAGGTGCTTTTATGTAGCTATCACCTTTTAGAAACTGTTAAGCACCATGTAGGAGTGTGTAGGGGGCTTCCAGCTCAGCAGGCCTCATCCTCCAAACCCTGCAAAGTCAGGTCCAGCCCTTGGCCAGTCCTGGGCCACAGCAGGTGACCTGTGTTAACACTGTGACTTGGGGCATTTGCTTGAAATTTGGAGGGGCTGAGGGTAGAATAGGGTGTAGGCCACTGAGATGGACCCCAGTGCAAACTCTGGCCGCCAGGCTCAGGTGAGCTTCCTTGGTGGCAGTGCCTGACCCTGCTGCCACCGGCTCTGCTGGGAGGCTGAGCACTATCAGTGTCACCTCACAGGGACAGGTGGGAGCTGCGGTGTGGCGCTGTGCTGGCTCCATTCTCTGTGCTTTGTACCGATGCCATCATTTTGCTTCAATCCACCATTCCCCTGAGCCAAACGGCTTCTGTGATCTGGGTCCTGGAGACCCCTTCACCCTGAAGGCAATCTGGGGGACGCCCTGCCACAATTTAAAGGAAAACGTCCATGTGTGGTCCACGCAGTTGTCCTGTGATAAAACCAGCTCTGAGCTGCCTTTTCAGCATCTCTGATTCATCATCTTAAGTTACCAGGTGTCCTTACGGTGAAGCTGAGAGTGAGCTCACCTGAGGCTGAGTGGCCTCGACTGGCTTTGCACAGTCTGTCCCTGCTGTCCCCTCCACCCAGCTGCATCCCAGCCAGGGCAGCCCCTGGGAGGTTCATGGTACCCATCAATTGTGTCATTAGAGATAATACAGATATTGAAAACTGGTGGTCTTTGAGCTGCCCCCAAATCATAGACCTGCTCGATTTGACCTGTTGCATGAGAGATGGCCCCTCAAGGAGCCTGCTCTCAGCTCAAGGGTCCACCTTTCCACCCAGTCACTTATTCACTCCACCAGTACCGAGGGGGCATCTCCCAAGTGCCAGAGCTGCTCTGATCCCTAGAGATACAGCTGTGAACACAAAACTCCTGCCCACAGAGAGCTTTCCTCCCAGAGGGGAGGACACAGACAAGAAGCACTTCAACAATCAAGGCTGTTCCAGGTGCTGATAATTATTAAGGGAAAAACTAAATAGGAAATGGGAACAGCTTCTTGGGGGAGAGAGAAACCAGGTGCACCTCACTTTGGGGCAAACACCTGAAGGAGGTGAGGCTTTAGCGTGTCTCTTGGGGTGGAAAAGGGCCGCAGGTGGCATTAGGGCAAATGCTATAGTCCTTAGTGGAGGTGTTTTAGGCTCATCCTGGGGTCAGGTGAGAAGGAGGGCAGAGAAGTCAGGCTGGGAAGGAACAGCAGGCCTGGGCTTTGGCTGTTGCTCTGATCAGGACGAGGGTCTTGGTGTGGGGCAGAGCATGACGAGACCTTCGTTGGGCCTCCCTGGGAATTCTTCCCTGCAGTGCCTCTCAGAGCGGCCCTGCCCCACCTTGTCTGCCCTGTTGGTTCTGAGGCCAGAATCGCCTCTCCCAGGACATCATCTCTCTGGCCCTGCAGCCATCCACTCTGCAGCCCCAGCTGGCTAGCAAAGGGCAGGACTGAAAGGTGTCTGGGGTGAAAGGGAGGGTTCACTCTTCCACGTCCCCTCTGCAGAGCCCCCTCCTTATTTATGGGCTTTTCGGATTGGGAAGAAATTAGCTCACAATCAGGACTGAAATATTTTAAAAGGAGAAAAATGCAATACAAACAAAAGTTCATGCATAAAACATTATTTATTATTTTATCCTCAGACCCTGAGGATTTTAACTGAGAGGCCAAAAAACATACCATTGTGTGTCTTTCCAGAATTTAGAAAGTTTCTGGCAATACCGGTGACATTTAGACACATACATCCTGATGACAATTTAAAGGTCAGAAAAGTCTCAGGGTCAGATGCTCTTGCCTTTGCCCTCAAACAATATGGAGTAAACCTTGCCACCTTCTTCTTAGCTGTGCTTGTTAGAGTTTAATAGGCCTGCAGCCAGGATCTGGTGGGACTAGCCTGGGAGCTTGCTCTGGGTCTGGGCTCCTCACTGGTGATGTCTGGAGCTGTCCTGGTACTCTGCACTTGCATGGCCCTCCCCACCCAACAGCCTCTGTGCAGCAGAGTTACCTTGAGGGGCTGGTTCTGAGACCAGGAACCAGGCTGGGCTTCCTTTGAGCTAAGGAGCAAGGTTGAACAGTACTATAGGCTGAAGCCATCCCACTGTGTTTAGATTGAGTTGATTGCCCTCTATCCTACAGTAGCCCCTGGCTTTTGAGTTTCACTCACTGGCCCCTTCCTTGGGAACTTTTACCCACTGTGCTGATCTGCAACCTGACACCTCTTTCCTTAGATCCTGGCCTGGCTGCCTCCCCTCAGATGCTCCCCCCTCCACAGGCAGCTCCACTGTCCACCCAGCCACCTTCTATAGCACCGCTCTTTGACCTCCTGTATAGATGCACCTTGTCTGAAATTACTGTGTCTGGTTCTTTGCTAATGGCCATGTCCTTCCCCTCCCAGTAGGATCAAATAGCTCCTGTCCAGGCTAACAACTCTGGTTGTCACCAGACTACTCCTGACTCCTAACAGGTCCTCAGTAAAGATCTGTTAAGTAAGTAAGTAGGCTGAAGCTACTACACAGCAAATAGTTGCCATTTCTACTGAACGGCTGATGTGACTTTTTGCAAACATCTGTCCGACTGCATTTCCCCTGAATAATGCAGCAATAAATATTCTTGTGCATATGGTTCTGGTTGCTTGTGAAAAATGTAAACTGGATATATTCTTAAAAGTGGATTACTATGTGCTTGAAAGTTTTGATATTGTCAAATGTTCTTCAAAAAGTTAAACTAACTTATGACCCTACCAGAAGAACAGGAGAATATTTGTTTTCAAATGCTGTAAGCAGATGGGATGGTATCAATGTCTGGCCTTTGGAATGAAGATTGAAAGTAGTGTAAAAATGTCTTCTCCTTCTGGAGAATTTCTTGGGATACAAGTCTCAGAGATATTTCAGAAACTGAATATGATAAACATTTGTCAAAGTGTGTGTGTGTGTGTGTGTGTGTGTGTGTGTGTATAGACTTGAATTCATAGAAGCTAAGCTCCCGGACATACTCACAAGCTGCAGGGAGTGCCATGCTGATCTGGAATGAACTTCCTCCAGGTAGGGTGCTGGAGGGCAGTCAGGACCTCAGGCCCTGCTGAACTCCTCTGAGGCTCAGGATTGGCAGCAAGGTCACTATTATTAGTCTGTACTGGAAGAGAATCCGAGGGTCTCACCTTACAGGACATGGTTGCATGACTACCACAGATGAAGAAAAGTTATTTCAGGTTTAGAGGATGCCTAAAAAGCATAATATCTGGTTATTCAAAATTCATATCAACGTGTCTGGAAATATTAAGCAAGAACTCAGATCCGGCACGAAACCTGACATTCTTTAAAAATTTCAACTTTAATAATAATAATAATGTTTGTACGTAACATATAAATGTATTTTCAAATCTCACTTCAGTGCCCACTTAAAATGTAGTCATACCCCCATTTAATAATTCATCATAATTTTAAAGCTTTAAAATGGACAGATTTGGTCATCACAGTGGTTTTGCCACATTGACTAATAAACAGATACACCTCTGCCTCTTTATGAGGATTAAATTAGATTTACACAAATGTATTATTTCCCACTTTGAGAAACACGTTCTCACAAAAATTGGCCTCCTCTGTATTAAAAATTTGGCAGAAACAAAAACCTTGGTACTCCTTGCCTTGAATAAGCACTAAAATGATTTTGAAATGGCACTGGATTATGGCAAAAAATGAAGAGGTTAGAAGTGTATAAACTATTTAAAAATATGCATAATGTAATAGATTTTTACTGAATACTTAATAAGTTAGTACTTCATGTGCTATGAAATACGTTAAATGCTTTGTGGGCATTTACCTGAGTTAATGGCTCCATCTCTTGGATTATTTCGAGTATTAACTGAAGAGGACACAGGGGCTTAGGAGGTCAAGGACTCCTTCTCTACTTACACTGTCAATTCCAAAACCAGCCTTGAGCAAAGACTCATTCATCTCCTTCTCCCCCAAAGAACAAAAGTAAACAAATAAGTAAAAAGGAAATGAGAGGATTCTGGGGAAGGGAAGCAAACTGTCATCTCTATAGCCACAGTGTAGAGTAATGTGTGTTTGAGAAAATTTCTGAGAAAAGAATCATCCTGGGCAAAAGCATTAGCCATCTCTAACACTGAGTGTATCAGGCAGCTCAGGATTCTATAACAAAATACCATAGACAGGTGCCTTTATAAAACAAAAACCACTTCTAATGTTTTAGAAGATGGGAAGTTTCCATAACACTGAAAGAGGGGGGAAAAAGGACAGAGGATACCCTACTTTGAGATGTGAGGACAAAGGGAATGTCTAAATCTGAGGTTGTAGCAGAACAAAAAGAACCCTCCCACCCTCGACCACCAGGAGTAACAAGGGTAGTTACCTTCCCCTGCCTCTGGAGAGGGGAACCTCTCTGAGCTTCAGAGGCCCAGGGGTTGCCTAAAGCTTGGGGTGAAGATAGGATCACCAACACCCACACTTGGCATAGCCCATGTCATGATGACCTGAAGCCAGTGATGCACACAGGACCAGAAAACCCAGACTTGGCTCCACCCTGACTAGGCTGACGCAACCCGACCCCAGCAGCAGAAGCTCCTCCATGAAAGTAGATGACACACCTACCTCAGTGACTGTGTCACACAGTGTTCAACTTTCCACCAAAGATGATGAGATGGAGGAAAAAATAATGACAATGATCAAAAGCAACACACTCCAGAGAGAGAAACCCATCACAAAATCAGACTCAGTTGACCTGGGTGTTGGAATTATTAAAATAAAGAAAAATAATGATTAATGTGCTAATAATTATAATAGTAAAAGTGAGCAACATTCTTGAATACACAGAGAATCTCAGTGTAATGTGGAAATGATGATGTTCTAGGAAGGGTAACAGATGAAGAATGCCTTCAGTAGATTCATCCTAGACTGAAACGGCATTGGAAGAACAGTGAAGTGCAGGTTGGTAAATAGAAACCCACAGGAACATGAGGAGGAAAAGCAGTGCATAGCAGAGCATCTGAGGAAACCATATTAAAGTGGCCTAAGACCCAAAGAAAACAGAAGAGAAGCCAGATGACCTAAGAAGCAGAACTAATATTACAGCTGGCTTTTCCTCAGAAACTAGGCAAACCAAAAAAGGGGTGTGGCTTCTTTAAGATGTTTTGGAGGGAGAGAGGAGAAAAGCTGTCAATTCCCTAATTCTGGGTGCAGAGAGACTGTCTTTTGAAACAGGTAAAATAATAATGAAGTTTTTGGGGAAATAAAGCTTTACAATTATCAGCATATCTGTATTATGTGAAATGCTAACTTTATGTTGAATATTACGTTCTTCAGGTAACAGGAATAAAATACTAGAGAGAGCTTACCTGTACACAAAGAAATGGAGACTCGGGATAATGGCTAAAGGCTCTTAATTTTAATCATTCTAAGCAACAATTGCCACCTAAAGAAAAAATACTATCATGAATTATGGCTTTAGCATATGTAAAGATAAATTAAGCAACACTACTACTAACAGAAGACGAGATGGGGGATGAGGCTCTTACACCACTTGTGAAGCAATATTACTTCAAGGCAGTCTGTGGTTAATTAAACTTATGCTCCGTAAACCTCAAGGAAACAATGAAGTTTTAAAAATGACTCAATAGTAAACATGAAAATATATTTTAAAAGTCAAAACTATCCAGAGAGATCAAGCAAAAATAAAATACAAAATCAAGGAATGAAAGAAGAAATAAATAAGAGATGCAAATTGAATGCACATTTTATGGGGGGCAGATCTTCAGCCAATCGTGATAATTACACTAAATGTAAATGATCTAAACACACAAAGTGTGGATTTTCAGATTGGATTAAAAGTGATCATATGTTATCTACCAAAAAAAAAAAAAAACCAAAAAAACCCCCACTTCAAATAGTTTTTGATAGACTGAAGGCCAAGGATAAAAACAAAAAATATGTATGATGAAAATACTAGGAAAATGAAAGCTAAAACAATGGTGTCAAAACCAGACAAAGCAGATTTCTGAAGGACTATTTCCAGGGTTAGAGTGACATTAAATGATGGTGAGGGGTCAATCTGCCTGGAAGGCTTAACAAGCTGAAATGAATATACCCTTAAAAACTGACTTCCCAAACAGTCAAGATCAGTAATAGAACCGAAAAAAGTAACAAGAGGAATGCCAAAGATTCAGCTGCCAGTGACTCTTCTTCCAGTGACAGATAGAAAATCCACTAGAAATTGGTAACAAGTTAGGAGCCCTGAGTGATTAGAAGACCTCATCCACTTCAGTGCGCTTGATACTTATTAACATTCTGCTCACCAATGGCAGGATGCTAATCTTTTTCAACAGTTGGCAAGATCGAAGCTAAGTCCAACTTCGATTCCCCTTGTGAACACAGAGGCAAGATCCCCATGAAATAGCAGACAAGAGATCATTAATATTATATATTACTATTAACTACCCATCATTAATATTGGTATAGAATCATAATATTGGTATATTTCTAAAATATATAGAATTGTAACATGTTCTGCCCAAGTTGGCCACACCCTAAAATACAGTGTTGTTTCAACAGTCAGTCATCATAAAAACCATTTAACAAGAACAGATAAAAATCCAGTCTGGGTATAAAAACTTGCATAATGTAGGAATACAAATGCTGTTGTCTTGTAAAGACACCTGGACTGACGGCCAACACTGACCCTATGGGTCTGCCTTGCCTTATGGTCCTGAGCAAGACAGGGTGACCCACCCTCATGGCACAGAGGAAGACAGTAGCGTTAGGAGAGAACTAGATGGCATGCGTACTGGAGAGGAGGGGACAGCTGTTGACAAACAGCACATAGAAAATGCAAAAGAATCTCCAAAAGCTACTGAACTTGCTAGTGCCTTTAACTTCGCCAAGGTACATGTGTTCATGTGCAAGGATGGATTGTATGCTCTTTGTTCTAACAACGGACATGGGACGTTGAAATTCAGCAACCCCTTCCACAATAGCAAAGGATCTTGGAATTCTTAGGTTTAAATCTAGAATAGCTGAGCAGGTTCTTCAACTTGAAAATTATAAAACAGTGGTGAAAAAAATCCCTTAAAAATAATGGCGGTCATATGCCATGCTCACAGTCGGATGAGCTGACAGTGCACTCCCACATAATCTGCAGGCTCAGTGCCACCACCACCAACACACTGGCAACGTTTTTATAAGATATTGACAAGGTGGATCTAAAACTTATATTAAAAGGCAAAGAAAATAGAGTAGCCAAAATGATTTTTAAAAGAACAAAGTGGAGCACTTAGACTGACTGACCCTGAGACTTCCTATATAGCTGGGACAGTTAAAACAGAGTGGTATTTGCAGAATACTGCAACTGTCAGTCAACAGAATGAAAAGGAGTTCAGAAATGGCTTGCACATATATGGTGCACTGAGTTCTGTCAAAGTTGCAAGGACAATTCAAAATATAAAGGATGTCTTTTTCAAAAAAGTTTTTGAACAAATGGACACTCATAGGGCTAAAACGTACCTCAAGTCTTAGCTTATACCATATAAAACCCCCAAAGAATCATAGCTCCAAATGTAAAATGCAGAACAATACAACTTCTAGAAGGAAACATAAGAAATAAAAAGTCTTTCTTTTTGACCTTGGGCTAGGCAGAGACTTCTTATATATCCCACTGAAACATAAAAAAATATATAAATGGGACTTCATTAAATTTAAAATCTTCTGCTTTTCCAAAGGCACAATTGAAAGGATGACTGGGTGATACTGACTTGGACAAAATATTCATAACATACTTATCTGATAAGGGACTTTTATTGAAAGTATATAAGGATCTTTCAACTCAACAATGAAAAAATAAACCAGTTTAAAAGGGGGAAAAATATTTGAATGGACATTTCACCAAAGATGTTCTGCTGATTCCTAATGCACATCAGCATATGAAAAGGTGCTGAACACCGGGGTCACTGAGAAGTAGAAAATAACTTCATAATGATATTCCACTTCATACTTTCTAAATGGCTAATATTTTTATAATTCTGACAATAGCCAGGGCTCCCAAGGGAGCTGCAGGCATTACTAATGGGAATGCGGAGTGGTGTGGAGTGGGGGGTGCCTGGTGGTTCCTGATGAAGTCCATCACATCCTTACGAGACTGCCATCGCCTCTCGGTACCTCTACTCCTAGGTGTTCAGCCTCAGCAAAGAAATGCTTCAGTGCACATTAAAACTCATAATCTCCAAACACTATCTGTGTGTAAGAGCATGGACACGTGTGCATGTGTGTGCATTCATGTATGTGCATGCATATGTTTGCATATGACCTGGGTCCCATGGTCAGTGCCCTTCATTACTTGCCTGTAGTAGGCAGAGGTCTACTCTCCCCTCTCTGCAGACTCAAGTAACTCGGCGCCTTGTGATTATGTTCCACCCCTGAGAGTCAAACTATTTTTTTTAATTATTATTTTTCTGAAATCCATTTGGTCTGTTTTCCTTGTAACTGAGAGCTTCGGGGGAAACTGACACCCAGGCCGGCTTCAGTTCCCTGCATTCTTTGTGATCTTAGGAAGAAGCTACGTTGGCTGCTCTTTTGTTGAATCATCGTGTTTCAGGATGCCCTGGGACCGAGGCAGAGTGGGCAAGCAGGGATATTTGTCTCAGCGATGGAGACTAAGGGGTGGGCTTCACTCCATCTCCATACTTCTCTCCAGGGAACAAAAAGTCCTAAACAAGAACGGGCACAGTGGCCCTTTTGGGTGGCTATGTGGCTGCCTTGCTGCCTGTTTCCTGTCACTTGACCTCTGGGCAGAATTTGGAGCAGGAGGCTCTCTTCCGTGGCTAAACTAGACTTCTGTGACAGGAGTCGTTTTTGGTTCCCCTCCTACCTCCCAGCTACTCACTGCCTCTGTCACTGATCTTCACTCCTCCTCATTCTAGATTTTGGAATCCCTCGGGCATCAATTCTGGACCTCCTTTCCATTGACACGTACCCCTAGATGATCTATGTCTGTCTCAGGGCTTCAAATGCCAGGTGGCTCTTCAGTGTCCCTCGGTATTCCACATCCCTTACTGAAGTACAGACTTCCACTTCCAACTGCCTAACATCTCTCACTGCCTGGTGAACAGCATCTCAAGTACATGTCTAAGACCAGCCCATAAGTTATCCACTAAATCTGTTCTATCCAAACATTTCCTCATTGCAGGAGATGCTAACTCTATGCTTCCAATAGCACAGGCCAAAAGCTCTTGGTCTCCCTGGACTCCTTTCTCCTCCCACTCCAAACTCTCCAGAACCAATTCTGTCCTGTCAATCCCCCCAAACACGCCGAAAACCCAACAGCTTCCCTCTATTTCACCTGCCCTCCTTCTGGCCCATGCCACATTTCCTTTCCTTTGGGTTATTCCAGGAGCCTCTTGCTGGGTATCTTATTCTTCTCCAGCCCATTCTCCATGCAGCAGCCAGAAGGATCCTGCTAAAGCACAAGTCAATCATGTCCCCCAGTTGCTGCAAACCCTTCAGCTCCTCCCTCTCCTAGAAGCATTGTTTCCAGTGGATGATTTTTGAGCATAGAGTTTACACATGGGCCTAGTGGGATCAGAGTGGAGCTATGCTGGGTGCGACAACTTTATCAGTACTTGTAGGGTGTGTCTGCCAAGGTCAGACTGGTTTACTTGAATGACAGTGGTGATGGGGATTATATGGGTAGTTGATAGTACTGAAGAAAAACATCAGAGAGCCTCACGATGAATAACGTACTTGGTAGTTCTGGGGAAACCAGGGGCTGGAAAAATCAACTTTGCCAATTTTGACTTTTGAGATGCTCCATATAGGACTTAAATTCTAGAAGAAACCCAACGGGCCTGGCCTGGTCACACTTCTGTCTCTGGTGATGGTTTTACCAAGGCTAAGTGCAGCTGGGTGGGGCCTGGAAGGTGATGTGTCCAGAGGAAATGAGAGGTCCTGACTCTAATGCCATCAGACAAAGATACGGGTGGAAGGGGAAATATAAGGAAAGGCTTGGTTGCCATTCTATATTGAAGCACTGAAGTTTGAGAATTATTTACTTTCCATACAAGTTAGAATAGGTTATCCCTTAAAAAGCAAAAAAAAAACCAAAAAAACAAAAAAACCAAAAACCAAAAACCAAACCAAAACAACAACCAAAACAAACAAACAAACAAACCAACCAACCAACCAACCAACCTTTCCTGGCATCTTTTCTAGAGTAGGAAAGAAAGAAATGGAATCACAGAGGACGCTCTTGAAAAAGCATTCTAATGATCACAGTTGTGGTGAGAATTGCTGCCCACGAGTCCTGAGCGGTTGTGACGGTCTTGGGTTACTGTGGGGTTTTCTTTCTCCCACAAGTTTCTTTGGAGTTTGGTTAAATGATGAAAACGAAGACGTGTGTCACCTAACACTTGTAGCATGGCTAAATAAATATACATCCAAAAAAGCAGTAAGAGATCTTCTCATTTATTAAGACACAGGAATTGGAATATAAAGATCATAACAGCCTGGCGACTCTTTGATCTCTGTTATAGGGCAGATTTGGGAGAAGCATATGGAGGACATCCCCAGGTCTCTCAATATGGAGGACTTAGAAAGGTTCGGGATGGATTTGGGGTTGTCTTAAGTGCTTTTGGGGAGTGTTAAAGGCGCTAAGGCTTTGGTCTGGATTAGATGCTCTCAGAAATTGGAAGCAGTTCCATTAGAGGGCATCTCAGGAGGTCTGTCCTTCTGCACATGAGTAGTAACATTGTCCAGGTCAGCGGAAATGACAGCCATCCCAGGAGTTGCTGACAAACACCAATGAAATCAAAGGCAGTTTTAGCTGCCCCTGCTCCACCCTGGCTGGTGTGCGTGCCGACTGCTAAATGCTTCTCAGTGGCACAAACATGTTGTTTCATTTGTCACAATTAGGAGGCCTATTTTGATGATGCCAGCATATAGTAACCTCAGATGCACATGCTGTTAGGGAAATTTCACAAGAGATTTTTATAACTGTCATTTTCCCTCAAGGGTACAGTGGCCAAGCGACACATCCTGAAAGATCTTCTATTTTCAGCATCTGGAGCGAAAGAAGCCATTAGCCTGTGAATGTGTTTCTACCTCATTTCTTGTGTTTCCTATTTTTTAATTGTTATTATTTTTATTAGTTCATTTTAGTTATAGGTAATAATAGGGCTCATTTTGACATAAAAGTAGAGCACTATTTGCTTGTTTCCTGTTTTTTAGAGATGATAGTAATCTTGAGTTTGGGAGCTGACAGATGTTTATCTAATTCATTTCTCGGAAACTGACAGAAAACAGTTCATATTTGAAATATGAGGTCACCTTCCCCTTTACATTAAGTATCTATTACATCATCATAATCTTCTCCAAAACCTAACAGTTTGAAGCAGCCAATGTTTCTTACCTCACAGTCCCCGTGGGTCAGGTCCCTGAGCACAGCCGGGCAAAGGCCTGGCCTCATGGCCTGGGGGAGGCGCCACTGGGCAGGAGCCAGGGCTGCCTCAATCCTGATGCTGCTGAAAGAGCTCTGGGCCCTGGCCGCCGTTGAGCAGGGAGATCAAACCAGGGAAGGTGAGTAGGGCAGAAGCTCTTGTCCTTCTGTAATGTAACCTTGGCCGTGATGTCTCCTCTCTCCTGCCATGCTCTGGGTTGTGGGAGTTGGTCACTTGATCAAACCTACCCTGAGGGAGGTCAGGTCACTTAAAGACTTCAATTCCAGGGAGAAGAGTCTTCGGGCATCTTAGAAGCTGTGCCTCCTAGAACGAGAAGGTGAGAATCCAGGGGAGTTGGTAACTTTGCTTTTGCCCAGGTGCTGAGCTCCTATCTAGCTCCTTGGTTTCTCATCTGGAGAGAAATCATGGTAGCTATTTTAGAGCCCCTGAGAAATGACCCTCCTTTTTCTTTTGGGCATAGACAGAATGGTAAAGACTCAGATATTATCAAACTACTTAGCACTACGTGTTGGGATGGCCATCCCATCTCTGGGGCCTATCTGTGTGCTCACGTATCTCTATTAGAATCAGAATCCTTCAGATTCCCAAATATAATCCCTTTTGGGGGATAGCAGATGCACTTTTCAATTTTATCTTGCAAATTATTCTGGGGCACAGTCTTCTGGAAACATCCAATATAGGAACCTTGGATGATGATGTCATCATCCTGATCCTCAATTAACCTCCTTCTTGTCAGAAGTGGGCAAGGAAATAGCATTCTAATGATCAAACTCCATGAGAATTTGAAGCAGCATCTGCATAACTAAAGTCATATCTTGGAGCCTTGGTGAGTAGGGGGCCAAAGCCTCATGGGCCAACGAGGGTCCTCTGAAGAGCTCGGGGTCAGTAGGGGCTTTGGCCCAACTCACACTGCTGCGGAGCCACGCCTTACTGCCATATCCTCTGACGCCACCTCATAAGTGGGTAGTTGAATGTCAGACCTGTTTCCTGGTGGCATATTCTAGGCACTGCAAGGGGCTGCAAGACATCTGTAAGGCGCAAGGCTACCCCCTAGAACCTACTGCCTCGATAGAGGAATGTCAGTCTAGCACGAAGGTCACATCCAACCCAGAGCAGAAGGAAGTCTGGCAAACGGAATGTCCAACAGCTAAGAACATACCCGAAGTCCATGAGAGGTACAAGATGCCGGGTTCTGATGACCCCACAATGCCACAAGGGATCCAGGCTCCCTCAGCTTTCCTTACTGTCACTGTAGCTCATCCTGTTGTTGCTGATCCTACCATGAGCTCACCCCATGGCTGGTTTTCTCCACAGCAGGATGGCAGCTCCACATCCCATCCTCTACCCCAATGGGAGGGGAGACGGCAAAGGATGAAAACCAAGTCCTCTGCTCTGGTCATCCTGTCGACAGCTTCTGGTTTAAGCTCTCAGGCAACATCGGCTTATTTCTATTTGGTCAAAACTGTGTTATAGATGTTAGCAGAAGAGAGGCTGGGAAATGTAACTTTAAAAAATGTGAAATAAACTGTCACCAAGAAGGAAAGACTAAATATGGGAAGGCCACGAAACATACTCGGCAGGAACAGAAGACCAAAATTGAAAGCTCATGGCTCGTGAAGGGCAGTGAATGCAAAGTTACCCAGGAGAAGTGTGAGTGCAGGCCTGGGAGAATTCCCACCCAGCATTCAGAGGCAGGGCACATTCTACAGGAAGTGGCCTCTAGCAGGGACTTACGTGGCTGGCACTGGAGAATACAGACCTTTTTTTGGTTGTGAGAATCAGTTGTTTCTTGTGTTGAGTAATGGAGGACATGTGGAAAGATGGTGCTCTATTTTTAGGAAACTCAGCATCCCAATTCTATTTCCACTTCAACCACAAGAAAATCTCCTTAGCTAACCTTCAGTTACTTATCTCACATCCCACCCATGGAATCCTTTTGGATCCTTTCTTATGGATAAGCAGAGTCAACCCTCCATGCACACTGAAATCCTCCTGGGGAATTTTTAGAAATTTTATGGCTAGACCATTCTCCAGAGAAATTAAATAATGATGTTTAGAAGGAGCTTTGGCGCTTTAAAAAAAAGTCAACATTGAGAACCACTAGTCTAGAATAAGGGTCAGAAGAGTTATGACCTGCGGGCAGAAAAGAGTCGTCATTCTGTCTCTGGAGATAAAGTTTTACTGGAACCCAGCTGCGCATCCTCCATGACAGTGCTCACTCTGCAAGAGCAGAGATGGGCAGCTGTGGTGGAGAGCTTAGGTCTATTAAAATCTGAAATATTTACTATCTGGCTCTTTTAAGATAAAATTTCCCAGACTCTTGTATAAGCTATAGGATGATAGCCTGTTAGGGTCTATAAACAAGTCAGGATGGTGCCTGGCATTTTGCCAGAGGGAGTGGTTTGTGAAGTAATGCCAGCGAGTCATTAAGTGTGGAGATTCCTTATAGGTTGACTGCTGTATCTAGTTTATGTTAATTAAGATAAGCTGTGTGTAATGTATATATACCCCTCCTGTCCTACAATAAACGGCTCCCACTCCAGCTGTATCAATGTACACAAGTTGTTCGTCACCCCCCCGGCTATTTTGCTGCAGCCGGACTGTGGCAGATGGTGGCCCGTACGGGGAGCCCCGGTACACTCGGGGGTAAGTGACGAAAAAAAAGCTGCCCGTCCCTAGATAGGACGGGAGCAAATCTGCTCGTCCCTAGCCAGATAGGGCGAGAGGAAAAATGGCCATTTTGAGAAAATGGAGAAGATTGATACAGTATGTTTGTGTCTTGTTTTGTCTCAGTGTATTGTATTGTCTTTGTGATAAAAATATGGAAGGGGTGTTAGGTAAATTGATAAGGGAAAGAGGCACCCCAGTGGAACCAAGAATAGTTAGGCATGTGTTGATGGAAGCCCAGTAACTCTAGTCAGAAAGAAAAAAGTTCAGAGGAGGAAGGATTATCAGGAAAAAAAGTTGCAGCAAAAGGCTATTACTGAATACTTTTCGTTACCGGAGGGTGCGTGAATTGGCGCGGTGGCTGCCACGTGCGCGAGCTGGTCATGGCGCAACAAGGACTTTCCAAGCGGCAGCAGCCAGCTCTTCCACTGCCGCGAGCCCAAATCTAGACCTGACCTGGAGGCACAGTCTCGCAGGCTCTTGCTCCCTGTGCCCAGTGGCAGTTTGAGTCTGGAACACTCCCCAGACTCTCCCCGGGGCCATCTGGGGCTGCCCAGGATGCTGCAGGCGGAAGACAGCCCGTGTCCCTGAAGTTTGATCATGTCCAAGGCCAGTAACTACAATGGTTCTCCCACACCTGGAAGCTAATGAGTAATGAGCACTATTAAGGCTTATTTCAAATGTAAAAAACCTTGAGATAATGTACTAAATTGTTCAGAAGATTGTTTTTTTAGTGCCTGCTGGAATACTACAGGATTTTCTTTAGCATCATTGCCAGAGTTTCTGCCTTCGTCCCAGTGCCCGTGAGGATGATCGAGGGTGGAGAGATTTCCAGTGTTGCTGAGAACCAGACGAGACTTCGGATCATCATAGCTGATTGCTGTTTCTACTGCTACAGCTTAGGTTGTTTCTGCTGCTACAACTTAAGCTAGCTGCCTGCAGAACTTACCTGGACTGTGATTTAGGCTAGCTGCCTACAGAACTTACCTGGACTGTGAGTTAATCTATTGAGACACTGCTTTACCTGGACTGAGACAACAAACTGTAATCTACAACAAATTGTAACTCGGTATCTTTGCTAACGATGTCATTGCTGGTATAATTTTTCCAAGGGCTTCTTGCATGGAGCAAAGGATGACAGGACCTGTTCCCCTCAGCCCGGGAGGTCCTCGAAGGCTGGGAGTCACAAGGAGGCTCTTGATGTCACAGCAAGGAGTCAGGAGACAGGAACACAGAGCTGTCCTTCCTCTCTGGCTGCCGTGGTCAGGACACCCAGCATCCTGCCACAGGTCTGAACAAAGAGGGCACAGCTCAGCCCACTCCTGAAGAGGCGGTGGAATGTTGGGAAGGCAGGGGACAAGGCAGGAGCTGGGAAGGGAGGAGGGCGTTCTGCAGACAGCCAGGGGCCTGGAGGATCAAAGGCCATAAAGAGGGTTGGGGGACAGCTCCTGTGTGCAGGGCTCTCTGTCTAGTCTGGGGCTGCAGGGATGCAGATGGGAAGGTGACTGGCAGCCCCACCCCCAGGGGAAGGGTCCACTACCCACGCAGGGAGCCAGGGAAAGCCAGTGTTTGACTTGGAGAATGGCAGAGAAGGCACCATCTGGGAGAGGGGAAGGGCGCTCCTAGACAGGCACAGGAGATGGGGAACCACGAAGGCGGTGGAGGTGGGCTGTGTGGGGAGGCACCATGTGTCTGTAGGACTCCCCTGGTGGCTGTGACTGAGACCACTCCTGCTGCCACAGGGAACAGGGTACACTGTTGGGTCCAGGACCCATCTGCCTCTCAGCATGGGTCCTAGTTTGCTCCTTTCTTCTGTGTCTGCCTCATTGCCTGATGGCTTCCTCCAAGGGGGACCAAGAGTCCCAGCTGTGGCAGTTCCCATCTGAGAAGCTGAGGCACAGAAAAAAACATCTTTTCCTACTGGGCTGGTGAGAGGTGTGGGCAGGGCGTGTGGGGCTTGTGTGCTTGTCCCCGAGCGGTCACGGTGGCCAAGGCACTGTGGTGCTTGGTTTTGGGTCTAGAAGTGGGGCTTTCCCCTGGTCTGCAGGTAGGTCACCAAACAAGGTGTGTGGAGAGGGGAGGGGCTTCTCCCCTAAGACAGCAGGTTCTGCTTAGAGAAGGGACGTGGCTGGGTCAAGAGTCCTTAAGAAGCAGGGGTTGGAAGGTGAAATCAGAAGGAAATTTGGGGTCAGCTTGTTCTCCAAACTGAAAGTTCTTCAGCTTTGGGCCTCAGAGAATGCAGGTTAGAGGCAGGATGTCAAGAGCCAGAATTCCAGTTCTTTTGGTATTGTTTTACTCTGTTATGAAAACAAATGGTTGTTAAAGCAATTCAAGAAATATATATATATATATATATATATATATATATATATATATATATATATATATATATATATAAAAATAATTTTTTTTTGGAACATAGATATTGGCTTTTCCATCTTCCCACGGTGTGCCATACTGAAAGAACAGGAACATGCAGTGGTGTTATTAAACGGAGGTGCAAAGTTTTATTTGTCAAGGTTGTGGATGGAGGAGACTGGGTGAGTGGTTGATGAGGGCACTTGAAGCCCGCCCACCTCCCCTCCCACCCACCCTGCCCTCTTGGCTTTGGCGAGGGAAGCGTGGCTTCCCTGGCTGGGGTTTCACCTGCCTTTCCTGCGGTGGCGATGAGACACTCCTGGGATTGTCCTAGTGGAGATGAGAAGATGCCACGTTGGGTGAGACAGTCCTGGTCGTGGTGTTTGGATGGAGCTCCAGGAACCTAGTGTGCAGTCGGGAAACGTCAGGAAGCCAGCCAGTGGGCCACAGGCTTGAAATGCACTGCAGGCTGTCCAGAGGGCAGGCAGCACCCAACCACGTGCTCTGGTTCAGCTGCCAGAGGCCCTCGTGGGTGGCTTCAAGCCTTCCTCATGGGAGGGGGCCAGCCAGCACCAGAGTGCAGCGCCCTCTTCTCTGTTCTAAACTTGTGTTGGCAGATTTTGCAAAATTTCCCCCCTTTTTTTTTGATTGTGAATCCTGTCTTTAAGTAATTCTGTTCCTCTCTTTCAGGCACCTGCTCACCTTCCCACTCTCTGCCACGAGTGGGAGCAGCATGAGGACCTCCCCAGATACAGCCACTCAGTCCTGGGCTCCCAGCCTCCAGAACATGAGCAATAGGTCTCTTTCCTTTATAAGTCATCCAGTCTCAGGTATTCCCTTATAGCAACAGAAAGTAGGCCAAGACAAGGTGCTGCTGAGGACACATTGTGACCTCTAGCTCTGCAGGGGCAGGCCCTGTGCAGCCTGGCTTCTGGCACAGAGGGGCTTCATCATGACAGCTTTCAGTGTCCTGTTAGTTGACTCCATTGGCATCAGGCCTACCAATGGCTAAATGGTAACTAGGTTCAGATCAATCAGATGGTCATAGGGAGCACCCAGCAGTGGCCACACTTGCCATTTACAAGCTTCTGAGGGATGCAGAGAATACAAAGAGGCTACGGACAGCCCGACTGCAGGCCAGTCGTGGACAAGCAACTTCTGCAGCCTGTCTCCAGGGACCATAGTGAAGTTCAGCCCTGTTAGCAGACTGGTTACTATTTCATGAGGGAGGGTTTGCTCAGGTCCTTCCTCTCCTGGAAGGTTCTCAGGTGTTCTCTGAAGCTCAGCACGTGAGCTGGCTGCCATTGCTTCCGCAGCCACCTGACAACTGACGACCCGTGTGTGGAGCCCTTAGCTCCCTGCACCTGTCAAGGCCCCTGTGGCTGCAGAGCAGGGGCAGCTGACAGCCACCCTCTCCACCACCAAGGCTACGGGAGCCCTTGGTGACAACAGCGATGTTGACGCCTGGGAGGCAGCAGTTTTCCCTGGGGGTGGGTGTGAGACACAGGCAGGACCCTCCTCCTGGGGTGGCTTCGAAGGCAGTGGTTGTGACCATTTCTCTCTGCCCACCCCCACTTGGGAATGGCTCTTTGCTAGAGCATTGTCGTGTCTGTAGACCAGGGTGGCTGTGCTGGCCTCAGGATTCTCCTGCCGCTTTCCCCTGCAGCTCACAGGGGCCATGCCCTGTCCATCTGCGTGCAGGAGTGACACTTGATGCCTGTCTGCGATGTTCATTCTCTGTCATTAGGGTCACTCTAGGCCACCGAGCAGGTCAAGAAGGCACATGCAGGCTATGGAAAAGTCCTCTGGGCAGGACAGGCCTGCCCCCTGGCTCCTTGCTCCGAGTCTCTGCAGTGCTGACAGCAGGCAGTGTCCTGGCTGCACACTTGATACCATGTCTCTTTAAAACTACGTGATATGGGAGTACTTGAGCTCCTCTCAGCATTCTGTCATGGTTTACAGCAATCTCCCTTTTGTTTGGCCAAGTTTTCAGAGGGAGAGAGGAAGTGGGGTTGATGGGGAAAGAGTGAGGGCAGGGGGAGGAGAGATCCAATGCCTATTTAGAAACCTCTGTCATTACTTGGGAAAGGATCCATGGAATGCCAGTGGCTGATGGAGCCTTGTCTTCAGGAGCCTTCCCCATTGTTTGTTTTCTGAGAGGCACCAGAACCTGCATCTGTAATTCCACCCCAGCTCCTCAGCCCAGGGCATTTTAAAACATGCAGCCTGAGGTCCACAAACACCCAACAAGGTACACCTCCGCCCCAGGGCCAGCACCACGGTGATGTTCCCAGCTCTGCTTGGGCAGCACAAGTAAGCAAATGCACCAACATTCTTTCTGCTAAGTTCAAAGTATTGACGTGTTTTAGTCTCCATAAAACCAGGGTGGCATTTTTCTTCTTGCATCTTTTAAACCCAAAAGACCTTGAGCTACTTTTTAGGGGGTACTTGGGCTTTATGTTAACATTTATTTCACCCCTGGGAGCCATGAAAGTGCTTAGACTGGTCTTTGAGAGGAAAGACACGGCATGTCCTTAATTCAGCTGTTTTGGAGCCTACAAGCTCCCCGCTCTTAGCCTTCGGTGCAGCATGAACCTGTAGCAGCCACACCACTTGGTGGCACATGACCCATTGTGCAGGTGGCTGCATGCAGGACCCCTTCAGAGCACGCAGACCCCCAGAGCTGTGAGCACCATGCACTGTGACTTTTGGGCACTTGGAAGACTTCCTGAGTTCTGACAGAAATGTTTATAAAGTGCAGAAGTTAGATTGAAACTCGGACAGCACTAGGCATCTGCAGATTTTCTTATTCTTTATTGTTTCCTTTAAGGGACATTGTTTTATTCTCTGTACAAAGTGCAGAATATGAAAATGGGCTTTTAAGAGAGGCAGAAATAGGAGAGAATCTCAAAGTGGAGTGGTGGGGGAAGGGTGGCCAGGACTTCAGTGACGGAAGCTCTTGAAGGAGGACAAAGGCAGGGTCCCCTCCCCTGGCTCTCGCAGGATGGTCGGGGTCTGGGTTACTCTATAGCCAGCAGCGAGTAGTTGCTGTGAAGTACAATTTTTTACTAAGAACAGTGACTGTTGCAGTTTAAAGTCAGGGAAACGCCTCTGTCATAAACTCCTGATGAGCTGAACCCACAGTGTGTTGTGGGGAAGCCACTTCGGGGCTAGAAATGACTTTTGGAAGTTTCTACAGATGCTGAGCTTCATTCACCTCACAAAGCACTGGCTTTGCTCCCAAGTGCACACCTGAGAGAAATGAGCACACCTGTCCCTCACAAGCTACAGCCTGGGTCTGTGTGGCAGGTTTGTTAGTAACAGCCTGACTGGAGACAGGGCAATAGAATGTCACACAGTGACACAGAGAACAAATGAGGCTTTCAGTTCTGGACAAGACAGAATGGCTGAGCCTGGATTTGCCCTCTATCCAAGAAAACAGGAAATAGACAAAACCCATAATGCCATACCAACGGCTGAGAGTGGTCCTGGAGAGGTGGGAGGAGTACGGTGAGCCACCTGGGCACACGCCCTTGTTTGAGAAGTTTCCAGATCGGGGGTCCAGGTGGAGCTGAGCCCCTTGCCCTAAGGAGAGGGAGTTGAGACCAGGGGATGCCTGGGTGTCTGCAGAGGGCTTTCTTGAATGCTCACAGGCCTGTGTGCCCAGCTCCTGGGGGTGGAGGACTGGACTCTCTGAATGAGTCAGTGGAGGGTTCTGGGAAGAGGTTCTGTTGAGGCCCTGGGGTGGGAAATTGCCATCCATCCTTGGGCATTTAAATGTGCATGAGTAGCACCTCCCAGTAGTGCACCCACCCTGATTAGGTGTGAAAACATGGGGAGTCCCACAGGCCCTGCATGCCCAACCTCACCCTGGCCAATGGGTTGGACTCTCTGGGAGGGGTGGAGACCCCCCACCCCAGGGAGTCCTTTCACATACTGTGGTGACAGAACAGGAGAGGCCAGCTGGGAACACAAACTTTGCTTATTATTGGCTGTGCTCAAAACCACTGGGATGGACAGAGATATAGGCTGTGCCTGAGGTTCCCTCCTGACCTACGCCATCCAGACTTTTTGTGCTGGGGGCAAGTGAGTCATTTGAGTCACTTCCCTCTGCCCACTGGCTTGTGCCCAGGTTGGAAATTCAGCATGGCCAGGCATGGATTGACTTTAGTCTGTACCAGGTCCACTTGCCTAAGCTAAATCTGGGTCCCAGGAAAAGTAGTGGCTTCCAGCAACTCGACGAGCAGCAGCAGAGGGGGTCTTATAGAGCAGCGAGGTGCCCAAGTCTCCAGTAACTGGGGGAGAACCTCAGACGCTGTGTCCTGTCGCCACTTGGCTAGTGGGCAAGCACCAGCTGCTTGGAGGCATCCTGGTTGGTCAGGGAGAGGACGTTTATGACACAGCCTCCAAACACTGGCAGGATTTTGCAGTAGCCCATGTGTTTCTGGGGCTGAGGGACAGCACTGAGGATGCAGCTGCAAGCCCAGAGAAGCTCAGGGAAGGACAGGAAGATGGACACCCTGAGGGACATACAAGGAAGGGCTGCATCATGCAGGGGCCACTGCTGGAGTCACTGGTCATCCCAGAGCTGGACAGGGAGGTTCTGGCCCTGACCCGATGAGCAGCAGGGCCTTCAAGTTTGAGTTTCTATTGAGGAGGAGAGGAGAGTTGGAGTCGCTGTCCAGGGCCTGGGCAATGTTCACAAGGAAGTGTTTATTCAGAGAGACAGGATGCGCAAGTCCCGTGGGAGGCCTGGCTTACTAACAGCCCCACCATATCAGCAAGGCACCATAAGAGCAGCAATAGCCTGATGTGTGTCCGTGTATATCAGTGCAGCAGCCTGCCCTCAGGTCACCTGGGTAGCTGCTGGGACCTCCCAACTACATCCCTTTGCCCTTCTTTGCTTGTTCCCAGATCACTCCTGAGGCAAGGTCCAGCCTTCTCAGATTAAGAAGTGGACTCAAACGGAAACGTGCTCAGGGCCCAGGCAGTGAAGCAGGTTTTGTTGAATTGTGCCGAGTTCTTGCTTCCTGGCCCCACGTGCTTCCCCTCCGTCTCTGCCTGTGCGCCCTGTCCTTGCGGTGCTGCTCTTGGTGGCCCTGGTGGCTCTTGTGTCCTGGTTATCTTCCTCTCCAGGAGGCAGCTGTGGTATTAGCTGCCTGTTCTGCACCAGCTGTTTATTAACATAATCCCATCATAAAAGCAATACTCCCTCCAACAAGAGATTGTAATCAAAGTCTTTCATCTCCTTACAGTAGTCAGGAGAGTGGCAGCAGGGTGTCAGCGGATCCTGTGGGATTAGCAGCTCCTGTCATCCTCTCCATGACCCTTTTTGCTAGTGCATCACAGTCTTGTGTGGTGTTGGGGTTCTTCTGACACGGTCACACCTGCGTGGATGACAATTTGCTCAGTCACCTTCCCTCCCTCCCCCCTTCCCTTCCTCTACCCTCCTGGTCTTCCTTCTATTTATCAATAGGTCTTTACACTGGTGTTCTAGGTCATCCACGAAGCTGTCAGAATGCCCTGTGGTGCACTCACACATGCACGCGGCACAATTTGGTCAATTTCATTCTCTGTTTCTCCTCCCCCCAGTCCCCGTTCGTTTCAGGGGATTCCCTGACCCTCTCCCTCCTTTTCCCTTTTCTGGTCCATGTTCTGCATTTAAGAGCTCTGAAGGGAGTTTGGAGAGACTTTATGCGGAGGACCGTTTGGATTTACGGGAACGCAGCGCAGAGCTGCCCCATGGCCCCACCCAGGCTCCCCGTCATCAACCTCTCGAGTTAGTGCATTGGCTGCCACTAAGGAGCCATGGCTGCGCTGTGCCTGGCTCAGGTCCAGAGCTGCTCAGCCTCGCAGCCTCTCCCTTGCCGTCTCTTTCCTCCATCCCGTCTGAGCTGTGGGAGGCAGCGCTCATCCTCCTCCTTGGGCTCCTCCTGCCTATGGTGGCCTCTCAGTCTCCCTAGTTCTGGTGACTGGTGGCTTTAGGGACACTCACTGGGTGTCCTGCAGGGTGCCTCACTGCAGGGTGGTTCTGATTTTGTTCTCGTGCTTCCCAGCCCTGGTGTTCCAGGGAAGGATCTCAGAGGCCGACTGCTCGGCCGAGTCGTGCTGCTGAGAGCCACCAGCTCCGCTGTGACATGGCAGTTCCTTCCTGTGTTTGCTGAGTAACTGTTTCTTCCTGAAGCTGCCCCTGCCTCAGTGTCTTTGTCCCCTCACCCATCAGAGGTATTCGGGTCACTTTGTTTCTGGTTATTACAACGAAAGCTTCTCTGGAATCTGTGTGGCCCTGGGCTTCCTTCTCTCAGGGGCCATTGCGGGAGGTTGGATTGTAGATGTGATAACTGAGAGCCACCATGGTGCAGCCTCCTGTCCAAGCCCTTCAGTGGTCAGAAGAAGACTCGCGACTTGGGTGTGAGAACTAGAGCCTTAGTCCTTCAGACCACCACGCTCTGTGCTCTTTAATCACACAGCCATAGTAACAGCAATACCTTCCTCGACTGAGCATTTATCATACATGAACTAATGGGAAGTTCTGCACTTCATCAGCCTTAACATCCCGGCCTCCCTGTGTGAGGGACTGTCTGTCGTGTCCCTTCATTAACAGATGACTAATTTCCCCAGGATGAGACTGATGTGTGGGGGTTACAGCCAAGGCCCAGGGTCAGGGCAACTGCCCTCTCAGAAGGGAGGGAAGGAAGGCTTTGTCCTTGGCCATGAGGTATTGACCAGGAGCACAAAGGTGGCCGTCCCCAGCTCCATGAGGAGATCTCAGTGGTGAGACCTGGGACCAGGACATCTGGATGGGGCACCCCCTGGGAAGCATAGTCCCTGTGTTCCTTTCTGTGACCTGGGGAAGCACAATGTGTGGATAATTTGTTTTTCTGAAATTCCAGGAGGATTTTTGGGCCTTGAAATGTCTCACAAGCCCCGAGGATGGGGAGACATTGATTTTGTATTTGTTCTAAGCATGAAGTTTCTTCAGTCCACGCAACAGGAATCGTCTCTGGTTCTCTTAAGAAATAAAAGAAGTAATTGGAAGGACACGAGGTGGTTCTGAAAATCGACAGGACTGGAGGAGAAGCCTCAGAAGAGGAAGCTCTAGGGACCCAGGTGCAAGAAGCTACCCCAGATTTTCTCGTGATGATTGTTGCCAGAGGAACCCGCAGACCTGCCCACTCGCTTGTGCTTCTCAGGCTGCTTGAGCTTCTGCCCTCAATTAAGTGTGTCCACATTTATCTCCCAGGAGCTACTTACAGCTTCACCCAGTTTCCATTTAGAGTTTGAAAACGCGTGCTATTCCCAGATCAAGGACATCTTTTTTCCCACCGACTGTGAACAGGTGGATAAGGACTTTCTAGCAAGGTCCCTCCTTCCACATCTACAGTCTTCTGACCTTGCCCCTCCCCAGTGATGGTGGGTAATTACAATATTGGGAATGTCCATGCCCCAGGATTGGGAGGGAAACGAAAAGTTCCTGTAGAAACAATCAAGAATGTGGAGAGAGAGAGCCTACAGAATGGGAGAAAATCTTTGCCACCTGCACCTCAGATAGAGCATTAATCTCCAGGATATATAAAGAACTCAAAAAACTTAACACCAAGAAACCCAAATAACCCAATCAAGAAATGGGCAAAGGAACTCAACAGGCACTTCACAGAAGAAGAAATATGAATGGTCAACAAATATATGAAAAAATGCTCAACATCTCTAGCAATTAGAGAAATGCAGATTAAAACTACACTGAGATTTTATTTCACTCCAGTCAGAATGGCAATTATCAAGAATACAAGCAACAATAAATGTTGGTGAGGATGTGTAAAAAGGTACATTCGTACATTGCTGGTGGGACTCCAAATTGGTGCACCCACTCTGGAAAGCAGTATGGAGATTCCTCAGAAAATTTGGAATGGAACCACCATTTGACCCAACTTCTCAGTATATACTTAAAGAACTTAGCATACTACAGTGACACAGCCACATCAATAGTGGCTCAATTAACAATAGCTAAGCTATAGAACAAACCTAGGTGCCCTTCAACAGATGAATGGATAAAGAAAAGTGGTATATACATGATGGAATATTACTCGGTTATAAAAAAGAATGAAATTATGGCATCTGCCAGTAAATGGATAGAGCCGGAGAGTATCATGCTAGGTGAAATAAGCCAATCCCCCAAAACCAAAGGCCAAATGTTCTCTCTGATATGTGGATGCTAACTCATAATAAGGGGGGAGGGAAGAATAGAAATTCATTGGGTTAGACAAAGGGGAATGAAGGGAAGGGAGGGGGAGTGGAACTAGAAAAGTCAGTAGAATGAGTCAGACATAACTTCCCTATGCTCACATGAGTCCACAACCAGTGAAATTCCACATCATGTACTGCCCCAAGAGTGGGATCCTAAGTAGAATAAGTCATACTCCATATATGTGTAATATGTCAAAATACATTCTACATTGTGTCTATCTAAAAAAAACCAAAAAACAAAAATTTCCTGCAGACCTAGAACAGACTCGCTCCCTTGCCACACACGCTAACCTGGGCTGAGGCCCTCCTCACTTCTGCAGGGTGATCGCCCTTGCACACCAGGTCCAAGTCCATTTCCTCCTCAATCCAGGGATTATGTGAGCTTCCGTCCTGGATTATGACGTAAGACCTCTGGTGATGAAGGGCACCCCCCCCATCCCACCTCATGCCACAGTCAGAAGAAAATGTTCAGGATGTAAATGTGGCCCTCAGTGCTTTGGCTTTCAAGTCCCTCTCCCCACCCATGGCTGAGCCAAGAGAGCCTGAGGCTGCCCCCGACACTTGGAGGCTCCTCCCCTGAGGCCACTGCCCTCCTGGCCCCACCCCTTCCATGCTCTGTCCTCAAGACATGGTGATCTTCCCATCAAGGAAAGGCTGGTTTTCCCTAGAAGTCCTGCAAGTCACTCTCCCTCTCAGCTGCAGGCAAAGGCTGTCTGGAGACATCAGCACCCCTGTGAGCTCCGGGTAGTGGTCTCTCCACCAGTTTCCATGCTCGCTTGGTGAATATTGTCACCAAGTGCTTCTCAGGAGGGGAGGAAATGTCATAATGCGATATGTTTTGCGTCTACTCACTGAGGTGTTAACTGTTGAACAGACCTGTAATGAGGAAAATAGACACTTTGTTTTCCATCTGGATCAACATTGGTTCTCAAAGTATCGCTCTAGTGCAGACATTGTATTTTGTCGTGATAGATACTTGTAATAATTAGGGGGTGGTGGCTAGCTGCCTCCTCTCTGTCACCCTGGTGTTTCCTGAAGGCTTGTTTGCTTGGGCTCTTGTTTAATCAAAGCTGCAGTCGTGATCCCCTCCCCATCCTTGGGAGGAATGAGTAAGAGTGAGAAGACTTGGTTTGGAAGAAGAGCTAACGTTAATTATACACTTAATATATATTTCAAGAGTTTTTTGTAAGTCCTCACGTGAGATTTAAATTTTTTTTTCTTTTTAGTTGTAAATTAACACAATACCTTTATTTATTTATTTTTTAATGTGGTGCCGAGGATTGCATCCAGTGCCTCACGTGTGCTAGGTGAGCGCTCTACCACTGAGCCACAACCCCAGCTCCATGATTTTTATTTTTAACAAAATCTACATAATAGCCTTCCTAATGAAATAAGTATTTGCTTTTATTTTCCAAATAAGTAAAGCCTTCTTTAAGTCTTTAGCCAATGTTTTGAAGTTTTCTGTATGCACATTTCTCACCTGCTTGGTTAAATCTATCCCTTTCTGATGCTATTGTAAATGGTGTAGTGTTTAATTTCCTTTGGGATGTTTTATTTTACCAGGTACAAATGGAGCTGATTTTTGTATGTTGGATTCTGCAACTTTACTGAATTTATTAGTCATAACAAATTTTTTGAATGGCACGTTTAGGATCTTCTATACATAAGATCATCTCATCTGCCAAGAGAGACTGCTTTAGTTCTTCCTATCCAATTTGGATGTCTTTTTTTGTTTTTCTTTACTAATCACCTTGGCTAGGGCTTCAAGGACTATGTTGAATAGAAGTGGTAAGGGTGGGTGGAGAGAATGGGTATCCTTGCCTTGTTCTGGAACTTAGGGGAAAACTTTGTCCTCCACCCATGAGTGTGTTTTCTTGGGCTTTTCCTCTATCAGCCTCAATATGTTCAGGTAAATTCCTTCTATACATATTTTTATGTTTGTGTGTCAGGGGGTACCAGGGATTGACCTCAGGGGCACTCAACCACTGAGCCATCTCCCCAGCCCTATTTTGTATTTTTACAGACAGGGTCTCACTTTTGCTGAGGCTGGTTTTGAACTTGGAACCTCCTTTCTCAGCCTCCTGAGCCACTGGGATTAAAGGCAAGCCCCAGCACTCCCAGCAATATATATTGCTAATTTTTTTTTTTCATAAAATGTGTTGATTTTTGTCAATATATTTCCTGCCTTTTTTGGGGGTGATTGTGTGATGTTAGCCTCATTGTTAACGTGGCTTATCACATTAACTGATAGCTCAAATGTGTTTTCAACCCAGGGGTGGCCTCAAAAGAAATCTTCGAGAGTTGCTTCTTTGGTTCTTCCAAGACATTTGAGACGTACCCTGTTAATACTTACTAACATGACTGCAGTTACCAGTGGAGCCCTTTGGTCCTATGATTGTCTTTGTTTTTGATTTCCCACCCAATTTCTTTACTCTCTATTGGTCTGTTCAGAATTTTAGAAACACCTCCGCCCCCCGCGTTCTTATTTTCTGCCAATAACCAGCCACCCCAGCACAGGCAGTGGAGGGCGTGACCAAGGGGGTCCTGTGGGCCTTGCAGTTAGTTGGCCAGCAACTTCCCCCACCCCAGAGGCCCATCCCTGTTACTCTCCACCTGCTGTTCTTCCCAGCAACCCAACAGAGAGAGCCTCCTTACCAACTGTGTGCGATGCGCCCTCAGGTGCCAGATGGATATTTATTTATTTAAAAGAGAGAGCCCGACTGGTGTGACAGACTACAATTGTCTTCCCATGGTGCCTCAGCACAAGGCCCCCAGCAGTGACAGATGGAAGCCTCTCACGGTGCACATCTTGAAGAGTCACCCGGATGTGGGCTGACTGAAGGGTCAGGGGGAAGGAGCCGCAGTGAACCTGGTGTCCAGTTCTTTTCTGGTCTCGGTTCATTTTGTGTCTGCTGTTCTGTGGTAGGCAGATGAGGGTGTCCTGAGGTGTCCACATTCTGGCCCCCGAGCCCTGTGAATGCTGCCTCCCACCACAGAAGGGGCTTTGCCGACATGGCTAAGCAAGACTGTTGAGACGGGGTCACCCAGGGTTAGCTGCGTGGCCCGGGGTCATCATGAGGTCCCTACAAAGGGGAGCCTCAGAGCCAGAGATGTGACGAAGGGGAGGGAGGGTTGGTAGCTGCTGTGTGCCTGGCTTTGAAGGTGGAGGTGGGGAGACTGGCCAGGAGCCAAGGAAGGCAGCCAGCCCCTAGGAGCTGCAGAGCAGGAAACACTCTTATCCCACAGCCTCCGGAAGGAACGCAGCCTCGCCAAGTCTGTGATGGGACTCGGTTCAGGCTGCTAGCCCCAGGACCACGGAGAGGGGATGTGTGAACATCATGGGGCAGCTGGAGGTTACACTGTGGGTCTATGAGGTGGCCTCTGGATTGCGGGCCTGATTCTCGTGTCCCCACATGGCACAAAGGGGGCGATTGAGCCTTGATCATAAGGTATTGTCTCATTCATCACATCCCAATCACATCCCAAGGTCCCTGCCTCCTGGAACCATCACACTGGGTCAGGATTTTAGCCTACACATTTCAGGTAGGAAACACATTCAGTCTGTTATTCCCGGCAGGCCCTATTTCAGACTTGGTCCTCTAGAACTATAAAATAGTAAATTTATGTTGTTTTCAGCCAGCAAGTCAGTAGCTGTTTATGACGGTGGCAATAGGAAACCAACACACATGGTCATCAGCCCTTCTAAATCCCATCGAGGGACACATTGGTAGTGATAGTGATAACTGCACTCACCGCTCTTCCTGCGGTGACTCTAGGCATTTACGTATATTATCACACACATTTCACACAAAATGACCACGTGGTCACCTCTATTTTTCCTGTCCAGTTTTACACTGAGGTAAATAGACTCACAAGAGGCACTTGTCCTATGGTAGCTAGCCATATGTGGCTGGGCAGTCTGCCCTACGACCACTCCAAATCATAAAAAGGAAACTGCCACCAAAGTCCTTAATTGAGGTCCTAATCCTGAGATTGTGGACCATGCTGAGCCACCTCTCAGGCGCAGTCCACAATCTCAGGTGTGGAGGAACTTTCTTTTCCACAGCTTTTACTTCTCTCCTGAGCCCCCTCTTTCCACCAGTGGCAGAAACTTACTCTTTGCAAACTCGGGAGAAACTTCTCAGATTCTATCTAAATTCTGGAGAGAGTTGGAGGACCCAATCTTTGGGAGGGGCATCTGTCCATTGTGAAGACATCTTCATTCTGGCACCAGCTGAGAAGTCCTTGCTTGTAGGCAGATTCTGGACCCTGCGGTAATTGCTGAAGGTTGCTTTGGCGTCTCACCCCAGGCTCTGCCTGCACACGGCAGGTACTTCTACTGCTCTTCTGCCCTGCAGGCCGCAGGTGTCTGAGCCAACACCATTTCCCTGTAATGGAAAAAACTGGGTACTCTTCCTTGGACTCTGGGCTGAGCTGGAGCTCTGTGATGTTTCCTGTGCGCCACCTTCTCAGCTCCACTCTGGAACCTTGCCTCAGCCTTGAGCAGGGGGTAAGGCAGTTCCCCACTCCTGGGGGGGGGGGGGTCTGTGTCTTCCTTCTCTGGGGATCTATGGCGTGGCATCCTCCCCAGATCCCAGCACGCCTACCTCTGCCTTGCCTACTTCCCAGACACTCATCAGACTGCCCGCCACCCAGTGGGATAAGGGAGGTAAAGAGGTTATTTGGATTAATATACTTTTTTCCTTGAATTTATCCCATTATCTTGCTTATCCCATTATTCCATTATCTCCTTTGGAGAGTTTAATTTTCTTTAAACACAAAAGTCGGGCGGATACTCTTGTTTTTCTCTTTTCAACAGTCCTATATTCCCAGAAATGATGAACAGTGCTACTCCAGGTGCTTCCTAGATGTGGAGAAAAATCACAGGGCCAAGTTTAATATGTGGGCTCATATTCCAAAAAAATCATTCCACCACATATATCATATTTTAAGATTACATTTAAAGATCTTGATATGAAAATATATTTTGTGTATGTTGGGGGGTGGTGGTGCTGGGGACTGAACCCAGGGCCCTGTGCATGCAAGGTATATTTTAAGCCAACTCTAGGAGAAGTGTAAGGAAGCTGGTGAATCAATTGGTTTGAGCTCTTATAACTTGCTGTTCCTGGTGTGTCCTGCCATTGTGCCATCCTTGGTGACTTCATCATCATTCACAGAGTGTAAGATTATGTCTTGGTTCGTTTGCTGTAACAAATACTGCAGGCTGTGGGAGTTATAAACAAGGGAAGCTAATTTGCCCCAGGATTCTGGAGGCTGGGATGTCAGTGTCTGTGGAGAGGACATTTCCGTGGCATCGTAACATGGTGGAAGGGCAAGCTAATTCATGCCAGCAGGAGGAGGGTAGGAGCCAGAGAACTCATGCAAGAGAGCGCTCACTTTTATATTAAAGTCACTCTGTGGTGACTAACCGGTGCCTGAGATAGCAGCATTAATTCCTATGAATCCCTAATGCCCTCTTGAAGTTCCAACCTCCCATACCATCGCAGCGCAGCGCGGTATCAGCATACATCTGGGAGGGCATATTCAAGCCACAACAGATTCTGTGCCTAAACCAGACCCCATTTCCAGCCTGTTGCTGTCACCCTGTGCATTCATCCAAGTCAGAACTAAGAAAAGCTGACGGAGGCCAGCCATCAGCCACATCTAATCCAGTCCCACCTTCCTGGAACCCATTTTTGCTCTTGCATACAGCTCCATTTTTATTAAGTAAATTTCTCTTCATTCTCCTATCCTTTAATGTCAGCAAACCCCCCATTAATTTCTCTGAGTCTCTTATCTTTAAATACCGTCCCTACATGATGCCTCTAATGTATGTCTCCCTCTGACTCTTGAGTCATAGATCCAATTTCTTCTTGATGCTGTCTTCTGTCAGAAGTATGAAAGGTCCCTCAAGTAGAACACATCCAAAGTCAACCCTGTGCATCTGTGACACTCCTTATTGCCATAGGCCAAAATCTTTGGAATTGTCCTTGACTTCTTTCTTTTCATCATGGCCCACATGTCTGTCAGGAACTCACATCAGATCACTCCAGTGCACCAGAATCTGGTCACTTCTCAAGACATCGCTTTTCAAGACATCGCCACCACCTGGTCCTTCTGCCACCGCAACTCCTGCCTGAATTCCAAACAGCCTTGGACCTGTTTCTGCATTGCTTCCCTTTCTCTACGAGAATGTGCGCACCCTGAGGACAGAATGGGATTTTCCCTTCTGAGTCCTCAGTGTCTAGAGCAACAGTGACGTGTCTCAGGAGCTGAAAGGTTTTATCAGTGAGTGAATGAATGGACCTTTTAAGTAGCCTATTTTAGAGGTTTTTTTTTTTTTTCTTCTTCTAAGAATTACTAGGAATGAGGTTGCTTATATTTCCTTTCTAAATCCCAGGCCTAGCAAGTCAGTGTGGTTTGTGTGTTTTGGACCAACAGCGTCTGACACTGTGTCTCTGAGAGCAGAAGTTTGGGAAGACTGACAGAAAATTCTGGGGACAGGGCCATGAGGGTGATGAATTTACACCACAACCTTTTCCCAATGACATACAAAGAAGAGGGAACCCAGGACGTGCTCTACAAAGAGCTTTCCAGTTGCAGGACAGTCTAGTCCCCTAAGGTTTTGCCTGTCTCAGGGGACAACACAGTATGCTCAACCAAAAATACACTGTTCCCTTGAAAGTCACTGTCATCATAAAACACTATTTAAGAACACAGGTGCCACCTCTTATTTTTAGCTCTTAGTTTTGGATAAGGAAGCAACAAGAGATTTATGTGCCTGTCAAACCAGGACAAGATAAAGCACACTTTCCTGGTGCCTCATATATTTTCCTCATATATTTTTAGTTATATATTTTGCTCATGTGCAGGTGATATCTCCTTCTTTTGGTGTCTGTCTTCTCATTCTCTTTTGATTCTTATTAATGAGAGGGAGACAAGATGTTATTGCTATGGTCAAGACTTAATGAAATTAAAAAACGAAGGAAAACATCACTTTGTACTTTTCCTTCTCCCACAATCACAGAATGTAGTCTATTTGGGCTGGGAGGTCACTCTGTGGCGGAACAACACTTGCCTAGCTGTGCAGACCCTGGGTTCCATCCCCAGTACTGCCAAATAAATAAAGATTGGAGTCTATTTATGGCAGCTGTGGAGATAGGACACCCATCCTTTGCACACACTCAGATCTTTTAACACTTGGGTAGTTCAGAGGAAATGGCCTGTGGTATTCATTGCTGACCAGTGCCAATGATTTAAGATCAGTCAGAGTTGATGGATACCTGACTCCCAGGCTCTCGGCAGTTAAATGTTTGATTTGCATTTTGCTTGAACTTTCAATAGCTGTAAAAAATTTCAGCACCCACAGGATAAATTGGGCTTTGAATTTATGTGTTTGTTGCTATGGTAATTTATATTGGCACCATTTTAATACCCTCATCAAACTTGGGCCTCTTGCCACAATGTAGCCCTGCATGCATTTAACGACAGACCTTCAGGACAACTTGAAAATCCACTTGATTTTTTTTTTCTCCCAGAAAAAATTAAAGTAGAAATAAACCATCTCAAACCTAAGATGAATGAATATTTGAACTATGAGAATGGACATTACCTGAACATGATTTTACAGTTGACATGGTTACTCTGTAGATGCTACAAGGCATTGATTAGCTGCAGTGGAAATACCTTTGCATGGAGCCTAGGCCTTGCCCCACTTTCAAGAAGCAACAGGAGACATCCTTGCTAATTATTAGGACATGTTGCAAAAGGATGTTTTGGCACGCTTTAATGATGGATCTATAACAACTGACCACTAGACCATGGGGCCTTAGTTTTTTGTCATGGATATTTTTATTTAAAGGTGTGGCTATTACAAACAGAATCTGAGCCCAAAAGATCGTCTATGGGGTCACCCGGGAATGGTGTTATTTTTGGTCACATGATTAAGTTATATGCATTCCCATATATTATTTTTTTAAAACTCAGATTCACTGTGTTAATACTATGTCAGTATTCTCTGTGGTGTTCTGTTCACTAAGATGAGTGGCATAATTTAGAGTTGTCATTATTTTAACTCTATTGTAAAGCAGATGCTTTTCTTGCAGCAAAAGGAGAAGCATTTACATCACTGAGGAAAACCTTGGCCAACGTGGAGTTGAGGTGAATTTCCGAGCTGGAGGGCTGTCAGCCCTGTTGCACGCCATGAGCGCGGTTCCCAGGCTTCTCATTCCCACCCAGGGCTGAATGACAGGGTCTCTGTTTATGTTGAGTAGAGCCAAGAAGCGGCTGCTGACATGGTGCATGGACGGATGAGGTCTTTGGAGATACGAATCACCATTGCGCTCTCCTTTTCTTCTGCTCCTCCATACTCAGAGCTTTGCCGTGGGCTGCCCTTGGTCCCCTGACACTTCCATCCCCCCAGGTCCCGGCCCAGGGAGATGCTGCTTGTTGCTGGACATGTTTCCTGGCAACTGAGCTCAGCTCTTCTTAGCACAGAGTAGGTTCTAAGTCAACATTTTGTATGGGACTCTAAGTCTCTTGGGATTTTGAGGAATAAATAGGACATAATGGTGTTAAAATTTTTTGTTGTTTTTTGTGTGGTCCTGGAGATTGGACGTTGCAAATGCCACATTCCCCACTCAGATCGGCCTCCAGCCCTAATATTTCTCTAATTTTATGATTAGATGTGGGTTTAACATCTTTTGTTCAGGAGATACTGTGAATAGATGTGGCAGGAGAATAATCAATACTTGTCATCTTGTCTTAAAGTCATCAAAATGGTTATTTCCATACACATCAAATTATTTCAATTTCTGAGTGTAAGAGAAGCATAACTATCAACCCAGCAAATCTTCTGTTGCCCCCTTCCATGAAGAATATGTGAAAAATAAGCACACATTCCTAAAAGCGACGGCTGGCCCTTCCCTTCTGTGCGTGACGCCATCTCTAGATGACTGGCTGGCGGTCAGGCTGGGGATAAACCGTCCTGTCAGGTGTCTGGCTGGGGACTCAAGTGACTGCACCCCCGTGGATTAGTGTAGAGCTTCATTGGCCCCGATCATGACTCGCACTCTTCAGGGGTTTCATGACGCCCCTCCACAGGTAGCAACATTGGGGGACAGGGGCTGTGTATTTGCCCTGCTCTATTTTTGGGGTGGGAGGATACTGGGAAGTGAACCCTGGAGTGCCTTCCCTCTGCACCATGCCTCCAGTCCTTTTAAATTTTTTATTTTGAGACAGAGTCTTGCTAAATTGCTGAGGCTGGCCTCAAACTTGCAATCCTCCTGCCTCTGCCCCTGATTGCTGAGAATACAGGCTGTAGGCATGTGCCACGGTGCCCAGCTGTGCTGTTATAGCTCTAGCTGTTTGCCTCTGAGGCCTGGTGGCCTGCGCACAGTCCCCACCTCCTGCTTTGCTGATTGCTGCTGTGCAGTGATCCCCGCCTGGTGTTGAGGTGATTAGATCAAAGTGAACACTTGGGCTAGAGTTGGGCCAATCCCAAGCTCTTTCCTGGAATATGAGGACTCAAATTTTCTGACCAGCCTCTGTTGGATCACTACAAATAAAAGTATGACAACGTCTGGGTTGGGATGGCCATGATTGGGTCAGAGTCACCAGCTCAGAGAGAGCACATCTGCACAGAAAGGAAAGAACAGGGACTGGAGCCAGTGGGAAGCAGAGCGCAGAGACCAGGAGCCACAGAAACTGGAGGAGCCGTCCTGATCACTGTGAGCAGCACTTTCTGAACACTGGCTGTGTGATGTTGAGGTGCCCTTTAAGTTTTAGAGTGTGTGGTTCACTCGTGTGTCTTCCAGGTGAGTCCCCTACTTGCCTCAGAAGGCCAAGCGAAGTTTGTTCCTTTCCAACAAAACATGTCACCAAGTCATGAACTTCCCAGGTGCCCTCTTCAGCACTAGTCTCCCCCCGCAGTATGTCCCGTGGGTTCCTTCTGCAGGTGTTGGTCCATCTGCTTTGAAATCTGGTTCTATGGGATCCTGTTGCCAGAGACCCTCAATCCACAGGGACTGAATGCTTTCTGCTCAGTTGGCTGCGGATGACAGGGCACGTTAGTTAAAATGTTGACCTGGTCATCAGGTGAGCTCTCTCGCACACTGATGAGAGAGCTGCATGTAAAATAGGACATAAGTTGACCAGAACACAGTCTGCTTCATAATTGGGTTAATTGGGTAAAAATTCACATAGGATAAAATGCCACATATGTACTTGGTATTCATTTAATGATAGCACACTTCATTATTTTATAGACCTTGCTTCACACATGCTGCAATATGATTACCCAGCTTGGTTTCCATCTCCACCATTAAGTGAATTACATGTCCTTGGCAAGGTAAGTCACTTAACCCGTGTCTCAAGGTAAGTCACTTAACCCATGTTTCTTGATCTGTAAAATGGGACTACATCCACCTCATAGCACTTTGTCATCATTCATTTGCAGTTAAATGAGTTTCTATGTTTAAAGCAAGTTAAGACCTGTGTGGCACATGGCACTTTATAACCTCATAATTATTGACTATTATTGTTGTTACATTTAACACACATGACTAACAAGTGGCAGATTTAAATAACCGGTTCCAAGGACTCTCATGTACATTAATTCCTTGCAGTGTAAAACATTTTATTATGATGATAATTTCAACTATAGGGGTCCAAACTCATGTTATGGTTGAAGATATGGAAGTTCAGAAAAATGAAGAGATTGCTCACAGTTATAGATGGTAGATATCAGAGGACTTCAAGTTCTGTTATTCAGTCTCCTCCTGACATGTTGATTCTGCCTCACCACATGTGTGTGTTGGAAGGACACCAGCTTTATTTTTTAATAACTATAAAAATGGAGGAGACTATTATGTGAACATTTCAGTTAACTTTAATCAACTGAAATGCTCAGAGAACAGCATGTTCTAGAGAACTGAAAATTAACTAGGCAGAAAAGTCTTCAATTATTAGTCCTTAATGAGGCAAAGTTGAAGTTAGATGAGTCCATTTCTTGTAGAAGGCAATATATCACAATTTGCACTCTGCCTGACACCATGATCATCGTGTTCAAAGCTCCACTTCTCATTCCACAGACTGGCAGAGGGACAAAGGAGAGCAGAGGTGAAATTGCCATGTTCTGACCCCTCTGTTCCCCAAGTCCCCGTCTCTCCAAGTCACCTTGTCATCCTCTGTACCTTCACATGCCTCCGCCTCTCAAAGTGGGTTCATGGTTCTGGTTGGTCAAGGCGCCCTCTATTTGTTTATGAGGCTCCGGGCTATACCACACTGGGTCTGTCCACACTCGGCATGAAGTGAGTTGTGCAGGGATCTGCCCTGCCGTCCAGCCTGCTGATCATGTGGGGAGCAAAGAAACAGAGATTTAAAAAAGAATTCAATATTCTTGGGTTCCCATCTTTCCATCATCGGTATTTTCCAGTACATGATGGAGGATGCACTGAGGGCTGTGCTGATGGAGCGGGGAGCTGGAGGCCCCGAGGAGCAGGTGCACAGGAGTCAGTCAGGCTTGAGAGCAGGAGGAAGAGTTTAGAACTCGGCACCATTTTCACTGAAACCCTTGGGCAGTGCCACATGGTCCCACAGTGTGCTCTCCGGTTTGCAGCTCAGTTGTTTCCCTGTTTTGCGCTTGGAGAGTCTCAGAGCCGATTGAGAGGAGGGCCTGGTGTCATGTTGGGAGCCCTGTGAATAGCTGGTGGAAAGCCACTGTGTGGGGAGCGAACTGTGCCCACCTCCTCTCGCCAGGGATGCTCTCACCCGGCCTCTTCTTGGGGACCCTCAGTCTCTGCAGCTGGGTTCTGGGTAGAGCCGGCACCAGGCCCCTGCAGCAGCCCAGGAGGCGGCCTTGACCTTAGAGCCCTCGGGCAGAGATGCAAGGTGTTCCAGGTTGGGTGCGCCTGAGCCTGTGTCCACCTGGCGACCCCCTGGAAGTGTGGAGCACAGTGGCCATCGGCCTGGTCTCCACCAGGACAGCCCGATGTTCGCAGTGAGCTTCCAGGTTCCTGGTGGCACACCACTCATGCTCGGCCCAGTGTGGTCCACACCGCTGCCTGTGGGTCCACATGGGTCCGTGTGGTCCACAAGCATGGTGGCCCTCATGTATCCATGTCCTTCGGTCTCCACCTGCTCCACTCCTAGGAGGCTCAGGCCTGGAAGTGAAGACATCCTGCCCCTGTCTCCTGGAGTCCCGCTGGGTCCTCTGAGGGCCTGGCGCTGCCTGGGTGCGGCGGCGTCTGTGGCCAAGACAAGGGAACCACCCAGCTGACGCCTCCCCAGCTCCTGTCATAGGCTGTGCTAACATGGGAGGGCACCAAGGGTGGGGTGGGGCCAGATGGGCCCCCTGCGCAGGCACAGAACAGGCCAGGGGCCGGTTGGCAGGCCACCCAGCAAGCAGGGCTGGCATGGGGGGTAGTGGGACCAGGCACCCTTTGGAAGAATCCCGGAAGGGTTATTAATATATTTGAACCTTCTTTGAAAATTTCCCTTTGAGAGCGAACGGTTACCATATTCCCTGGCAGCAGACCACTGGGCTGAGCTGCCATCTTAGTTGGCTGCAGACTTGGAGGGGATTGTAGATACCAGGACCAATTTTTAAGAATTTGTTATTTTCAAGTAACTCTTGACTGATCCTCCTCCCCCATTCTTGTTCCCTTATGGTGACATTTAACTAGTCAGCCACCCAGAGTGTTTCCAGTTTTGAGGGGAGCATTGGAATAGAATTAAAAACCAAGTTTTCTTAAGCCGATAACCTCATCACAAAGGCTGCCGTGGAAGAAATCATTTGTATTATTGAATATATGCTCCGCCACTGGGGTGCACCCCACAAGCCACCCGTGAAGGTGCTGCGAAGACAGATTTCTGCATAGTGGGGGAGACTACGCGCTCTGCATACGTGGACTAGATACCTGGTCCCCAAGTGAGAGGGCACAAGGCTACCATCTGTCGTCCATAGCTCATCCTGAGTTCACCGGGTGTTGAGGGGCAGGCGATATCTCTGTTGCGACTTGGCTTTATCTACAGAAGCAGCTCACTGATTGATATCTTTGTCACAGAGGATGGCTTTGCAGTTTAAAGACAGGTACTTGGGGGAGCTAAGCTGTCCATCCTACAGAAATAGGGAGGCTGGCATTATCCTCCCAAGTCTACTTTCCAAAGAGGTGGCTCCTAGGACCTTCAGGAAGACATTCCCAAGTCATAAAGATGACGAGGAGCCTGTTGAGTCTTCAGAAGGTTGTGTGTGCATTTCAGAGAGAGGAGGAAGTACTTTAAATCCCCCAGTTTTCTAACATAAATGCTTTGAGAATTAAGGGAGGTAAATCTCCTCCCTTATTTTCGACATAGAGCACTAAGCCTCTTATTTTTAGTTTGTATTTATCTTTTCCAGGGACAGCAGACGGTGAGCTGGAAGAGCCCCCTCCTCTGCATTACAAATCCATCTCAAATCCAACCACATACGGTTTAATTTTTAACTTGAATGGAGACACCCAAGGTAAAGCTTCACCCAATTCTAGTTGTAGAAAACTGTTTCACATTTACGTGTTCTTGGGCTGATGTTCTTAGCAGGTGTCTTTCCAGCACAGAATGTGCTGCAGGAGCTGAGGGTAAGATTGTAAGGGAGAGAGGCTGTGGAGGCCTGGGGGAGCTCAGTCTCCACAGCGGTGACTTCCGAGCCACATGCGTAGTTTGTTACACATTAAAAGCAGAACAGAAACTAGTTTTAGTAATGTATTTTATTTGACCCATTTATCTAAACCATTTTCATTTCTACGTGTTTTACCATAAAAATGACTAATAAGGGCTGGGGCTCAGTGGTAGCATACTGGGTTTGATTCTCAGCACCACATATACATAAATAATGAATGAATAAATAAAGGTCTATCAGTAACTTAAAAATTTTTTTTAAAATGACTAATAATATATTCAAATTATTATTTTTCTCTTTTTTACTAAATCCTGGAGGTCCAGTGTATGTATTTACAATGCTCCCCTCTCAGTTTGAACTAGATCATTTCACATGCTTAGTAGCTCCCTGTGGCTGATGGTGACCTTACTGTGTGATGACAGCATGGACCTGCAGGGTGAGACAGATGACAAACGAGAAAACAAAGAAATCCTAGTTCAATTTAGATGAGGGCCAGTGCTCGCCAATACCCAATAAATCAAGACGTCTTAAAAACAGTATTGAGGAAATGTCCTGAAGGGTCATAGTTGGACAGAACTCTGAGGGGAGGTCACCAGCTCCAGAGAGCTCTCCTTACACAGGTCAGAGACCTTCTCCACAACCGTGTGAGTTGTTGGACAGCCTGACAAAATGACGGGGCCCTTCTCCAGTTCTTCAACACTGTGAGGTCCTGCAACCATTGTTTCAGAGTTTAAAATTTTCCCAACCTGAGGAAATGAAAGGAGGTCTCATTTACCAGTAGGTCCGTAAGTTGGTACAGCCTTGTAAGTAAACAGCTTGGGATGACCTAACGGAGTCGTGCACAACGACCCACTACTTGCACTCCTTGGTCTTCACCCCTGGTGTATCCTGGAGGAACACTTGTGGGTGCAGAGCAAGAATCATGTATCAGGAAGCTGATAACAAGTTCACCCTAGAAAGGGTAATAGTGGCTTTGACAGGAGAGTGAGTAGATGTATTAGGTGGCACAGCACAATGGCAAGAAGGAAGCAGCTGAACTTGGACCTCTCAGCTTGAGTGAGTCTTTTGTTCTTGATTTCAAGAACAAAATCTGATCCACATAAGACCAAGCTGTGTATGTGTCTGTGCGTCTGTGTATATGCATGTCATGGGGGTAAGCAACTAAAGAAAAGGAAGCAACTTCCCTGTGTTGATGAGTGCATTATGGTCATACGTAGTCGTGGATTCATTGTGACATACACAGAAATGCACGTGACCTACCTGCTCCTTTTCATTCTCCTGCACTACTACTTTCCCTCACCTCTCTGCCCTACCCCTGCTCCTGCAAAGCAAAGATTGTTTTAAAAATAATGATCGTGGCTGCTGCTGGGAGGCAGAGGAGGAGATGTGATCCACGGTCCCCACCTGGGTGGAATGTTCTGGTTTTCGCTTGGTGTTGGGTATCAGCGAGGGAGCTCATGCAAGCAGTCCTCTGTGTGAGGATATATTTCACCACTTCAAAAAAAAATTCTGGTATTTTTTTTGTTTTTTGATTTCACATTTTAGTGAGGAGTGGGGAAAGGTTTTGTGGCAAATGAGTATAACTGTGTGCCTGGCACACTTCTGACCCTGTGGTCTAAGACTCCCACCCACTATATGAATCATGCCCGGAAATAGCCATAAACGGCTGCAAAACCCACCAGCTCCTTGGCTGCACCCCAGTGTTCAAACCATGCCCAGGGTTTGCTCCACCCAGAAGGGCCCTCTTTAATTTCCCTGCATGGCTGATGCTTTCTAAACCCCATTCCCATCCCAGCACACCTTGACAACATCCCGGTGGGTTAGTTTCAGAGACAAGAATGAGGATTGAGGATAAATGATTTAAGGGCGAGGAGACCATTGAGGATGAGTGGGAGGCAGAGATTCTTGGGGACTCAGTGGGACAGAAATACAGGCAGCAGGAAGTGCTTGGAGAATAGCCAAGCAACAGGACTGGAGGCAGGGAGCCTTGAGTGGCTGTGTTGAGTGGGAAAGAGGGAGGGAGGACAAGATGCCGACTAATTGTCATCATTCCATCCTTTCATGTGAGAGGTCCAGCCTGGTTGCCATGGTGATCCTTAATCATGGGGTGATCCAGGCTTAGTATCATGCATCCTTTCACCTTCCATGGATGGTAAAATCGAGGTCTGATGTGAGACTGTGGTCTGAATGTGTGGCCCCCATAGTCATATGTTGAAATCTTGTTCCCCCAAGTGTGATGGTGTCAAGAGGTGTGGCCTTTGGAGGTGATTGTGACATAAGGGTGATGTCCTCGTGGTTGGGATTAGTGCCATCATAAATGACACCTTGGAGATTTTCCTTGCCCCTTCCAGCATGTGAGGACACAGCAGAAAGACACCTAGGAACCAGAAAGTGGGTCCCCACTAAACTCCAGTCTTCGGGCACTTTCATGTCAGACTTCCTGCCCTGCAGAACTGTTATTTTGTTCTAGCAACCTGAATGGACACAGATAGTTGGCCACTGCCAAGAATGTCCAGGCAGGACCTTGAGTGGCTTTAGCTCTCTAGTAGGAGCAGGAGAGGATAAAGATGTTAGTTAGGTCACAGATTCTACAGGATATAGGTAGGATTTCTAGATCTGCCATGGGTCAGCTTTGTGACGTTGGGTGCTGACTTAATTTCTCTGAGTCTTCATTTCTTGGTCTGCAAATGAGGATACTGAAAAGTCCTGCCACAGAGGGCAGCTATGGAAACTAACCAGGCTGGGATGCTGGCCAGGGTACTCCAGAGCCCAGGGCCATTGCTGAGCTGAGTGCCTGCTTGCCTTCACTGCGGAATTGGAAGGATAAACTTTCCAAACTTGCCGCATCTGTCTTAAGTCATCTTGAAGATTTAAGATTTCCATTCTCTCCGTGTCATATTTGATATCTGCAAAAAAATATATGTAAAGTATTTCAATTATGGAATATAATGGGCTGGGGGCTTTTCCTGCTTGCCTTCCCTCCAGATCCCAGACTGAGGATGAAACGTCAGTGGGCACACAGCTGGACAGTGCTGCTGGGTGGAGACAGATCTGCAGAGCAGCCACCGACTCTGGATGCTCCTTGCCCCTGGTGATGTGTTCCTTCTGCTCACCTTTCACAGGCCCCAGCAGGTCACGGGCCATGCTCGCCTTCAAGCTGGTGGCACCTTATCCAGCTCAGGCTGCTGTGAGCAGACACCATAGACCAAGTGGGTTGAACAGCAGATATTTATCTCTCTTAGTTCTGGAAGCTGGAGGTCCAGGGTCAAGGAGCAGGCTGCTTGGTTCCCAGTGAGGGCGCTCTTCCTGGGTTTCAGATGGCCACCTTCCTGCTGTCCTTACATGGGGGCGGGGAGAGAGAAAGCCAGCTCCCTGCTGTCTCTCCTGACCTCATCTAAGCCTAATTATCTCCATAAAGAGCCCAACCTCCAAGGCCACCTCACTGGGGTTAAGTGTCAATGCATGAATTTTGGGGAGATGCACGCATTGGAAACCCTTTGTATGTGATACCTGGAAGGCAAACTTGATGACCGAGGAGGGACTAAGTGCCATGGGATGAGCATCGCCAGGGTTGATTCTCAGAGTCTTAGGACCCTGTCCCCACGCAGCTGCCATTCACACACACAGTCATGTCAAGTATTCAGTAGAAGATGCTGAAAATAGCTTCCCGAGGGTTGGTCCACAAAGCCAGCAGCTGGGAAGGTCAGGAGGAAGGGCCACCATGGAGCGTAGGATGGGGATGGGGCCAGGCCCTCATGTTGGGGAACGGTTGCACTAGTTTGGGGACCATCACCATGGAGCTTGAAATACTAATCAGGGAGAGCATCTGGCATCTGTGCATGGCAGAGACAAACCTTGGAGCTGCTCTTGATGAGTGAAGAAAGGAATCGCACCATCAGCAGAACGGAGGCATCGCTCACGTGGTGAGGGCGAATGCGAAACTCCCCCCTCTGTCGTCATTTGGTGTCTTACTAATCAGTAATAAATAAGATCCTGATAAATCGGGCCCGATGTTCTGCTCTAAAATTAAATGGAACAAAAAATAGTTGAGAGCATGATAATTTTGTCTGTGGCACCTTAGCAATAATGGAACGTATCCTATTGTAGCCAGATCACGTATTTCCTATCTTGCCATTCCCATGCATGACAGCTGTCCCCAAAGAGGTCCAAGTGGCGGCTGCCGTGTGGATGGTTGGCTTAAAGTGCCAGTTGTATTTCTGCATTGCCAAGTATGGCCAGGTCAGGTGACTTACATTGATTTACTGTTGAAGACCTCATAGTTATTAAAGCACATACGTCTATCATAGAAAACATTGAAACTTAAGAAAAATTTAAAAAGAAAAAAAAAATCATCTTGGTTCCAAATAGAGACACTACTGTGTTTTATAGGTTATTTATGTATGACTGTTTTAGGCACAAAAGAAACACATGCACATACCAACACATATTTGTAAATAACATTAATGAGTGGGTTTTTTTTGGTATCAGAGATTGAACCCAGGGGCACTCGACCACTGAGCCACATCCCTAGCCCTATTTTGTATTTTATTTAGAGACAGGATCTGAGTTGGTTAAGGCCTTGCTTTTGCTGAGGCTGGCTTTAAACTCATGATCCTCCTGCCTCAGCCTCCTGAGCACTGGGATTACAGGCATGTGCTACCGTGCCCAGCCCATTCATGGGCTTTTGAAGAGTTTTACTGCTTTTTAAAAGAAGAACTTGTTAACTTCTGAACTTCAGCATATTTTAAGCATTTCTCTGTCATTAAATGCTTATTTTTAGAAAATCTGATATTTTAAAATGATCTCAAGAATGAAAACACAACTTGTTTGTCTTCTGTTTTTGTTTTATGTTTTGGTATGTTTGCTTTCTGGCAGATGTGCCACTAACTCTGGACTCCTTACCCTCAGGACTGACATGACATCTCGAGGGCCCCCATATTGGGTTAGATGGGGTTGTGTTTGATATCTGCTCAGCACCCCAGACAGAGAGGGGTTAAGAGACTAGTTGTTTAGGAGCCTTCGCAGTGAGCAAGCCCGGTCTCAGTGCTGTCCTCATCACAGCAGAGATATGAACTAGAGATGTTGTCGATACAAGTAATATTCAAAGTGTTCTGAAATCAGTGGAACCTTAAGCAGCTGCCCATGTTGCACAGCTAACTGGGACAAGAAGACAGGCAGGAAGCTGGCTGCCCGGATTCCAGAAGCCACTGTCCTTGATATCCCTTAACTTGTGCCTAGTCTCAGGGAGTCACCGTGGAGACATGGTTAACCCTGCGTAGGGGCCCATGATGTTTCTTCAGGAAGCTCCTGTGTGGCCATAGGTGTGTGGAGTAACCTTGGGCTCTGGAAGATACGGGGACATGCCTTCAAGCCATGAGGAGCACCACCAGCACCAGGACACTTGCTTCCCATCCGACTCCAGAACCAGCATCTGGACTGGAGCTCGTGCGATTAAAGGCCACAGAACCTTCCCTGTCTTCCTGCAGGAGCCTGGGGTGCACACGTGTTCACATTTATTCCACAGTATTTACAAACACCATGTGGGCCGGGGCAGTGAGAGCTCTCACCATGGAGCCCTGAAGACCCCGCGTGTCCACACAGTCACGCAGGGAGAGCTTGACCCAGAACCAAGCTGTCTTGGCAGAAATGCTTCTGACCCTCCTGCTCAGCCCGTCTCCTGAGTAGCTCCTGCCTGCCCTGCAGGGACACATGCCCGTGCTCTCCTGGCTTCTGTGAGGGATGGGCATTCCTGACCTGCCCGTCTCAGGATGGAGGAAGGGGACTGTATGCCACTCAGTGACATCCATACCTGGCTCCTGGGCACTGCTGCATCCTGAGACTGGCATTGCATGTGCAGTGATGTTCTTTTGGAGGGTGAGACACGACCATGGAGAGCGGGCACCTGGGGCTGTTCTTTCCTCTGTGATTTGAGAAGTGCACTGTCCACACCTAACAGAGCTGCTGTGTATCTTTGCCAGCTGTGCCAATCACACCTGTCTGTGCCAATTCCATTGCTTTGCCATGTGTAAAACAACGCACTGAGCAGAGCAGATGTGGTGGCTTTTCTGCTCAGCTGTTGTGCATGTGTGCACGCACGTGTGCATGGGTGATTACAAATCATACTATAACTAGATTCTGTGCAATAGAAAACTTGATATGAAGACTTTCATGAGCTGTGTGGAGCGAGGAGGAGGGAGAAGGTGGGGCAGTCAGCCTTGCTCTTGCTGGGTGCTTCCCATCTGAGTCCCCCTCACACCAAGTGTGGGGAACTCCGGTGCCCTTCATCCCAGGACTCGCAGTGAGCGGCTCTCACTCTGCAGCTGGAGTGCCCAGCACAGGAGAAGCAAGGCTCCCTGGAGCCGCCCAGGGTCTGGACCCGGCAGCCCGGCTCCTCCAGGAGGGATGGTTTGGGTCTGGAAAAGTTGCACTCCCTCATGGACAACACCACTGAGCTGTGGGGGCAGAGCTCACCTTCCCTCTTGCTCGGATGGCAGAAGAACCCACAGGGATGAGGAGAGCCCAAGTGCTCCTGTTCCACAGTATCCTCTGACTGAGCACTAATTGTTGGGATGAGACAGGACACGGTGAGCTCAGGGCGGCCCACGGCTCCATCAACTTTCCTCTATCCGTGCTTGGAGGCCCCGAGCTTGGTCTTCAGCAGAGCAACCACTAGAGGCTTATTGAGAAGAGTTCCAGGGGCTACGATGCTGACCTACCGGGGCCTCTGAGCCTCTCTCTCCCCTGGGCCTTCTTGCTTTTAATCTTTCGTAGAAAGATTAAGAAAGGCCTTCCCCAGACTTTAGCCCTGTCCCCGGGGGCTGCTCAAATGCATTTTGATAAGACCCAAAATATCGAGGGGTAAACAGCACAGCGAATGGGTACTCCTCAAATGTCTCATGTCGTTCTCCGGGCTTTCCTTGCAGTTGTTAGAGGTCATATGACTGGTCCTGAGCAGTGGACTATCAATGCAAGCGATGTGTGTCACTTCTAGATTGGGGTGGCTAAGAGCTGCATGCCTCCTCCTGATGTCCCCCTGTCCTCTTCAATGATTCTGGAGGCCAGAGACTGCAGATGGTGCCTCTGTAAGATTCAAGGGAATTGACTAACTCATCAGGCTTACCTAAATAAATAAAAAAGGTTGAGGCTTTGATATTTGTCCCTGTTAGAAGGTATCTTGAAAAATACAGACTGCCCATCCCCAAGGCTGTCTCCAAACCCCTTCCAACCAGTGCAGGCAAGACAGTGTATTGGGAGAAGCCTCCTAGGACAGAAGTTGTGTGCTCAGTCAGAGGGCGCTGTGCTACAGGAGGACTGTAAGTTCCCCGACTCAGAAAGGTCTCTGCACCTTGAGTGGCTTAGTCTCAACTGCAGGGGAAATGGAACTCCCTGGGTTAGTCATGACGAGAAGACATAGTCAGACTTTTCCAACAGAGCATGAGCTTTGAATAGAGCTGGACCCAGAAGGTCTGATATTTCATGCAAAATGAAAGATATTAAGTCTGTTCATTTATACAGTAAGTTAAGTCAGGTATTAGAACCAAAGGAGATTTTAGAACAATCTGTTGAAACCGTTCACTCTAGTTTATACACTGGATGAGGTCCACTGGGATCCCAGTCTGCAGTCCCCTGGGAAGGCAGAGGTAGGGGTGCCCCACCCATTAACTCTGGCTCCTTCCTGTGAGTTCTGGGTTGGGTATCAGAAGTGGACCTTGTTGTCCTGGTGGCCTGCATGAGTGTGTCCGGGTTGCTGCAAACCATAGCAGTATCTACCTCCATGGCTGTGCCTGACGCTCAGAACTTCTGGGGCCAAACCTGCCTATGGGGAGGATACAGGAGGGGGAGAGGTTAATGATGAGGCTCATGATGAGTAGGTTGGAAGCCGCCTTAGAAGGAGATGTGTCTTCAGTCATGTAACCGGGTCTGCCTACGTTAAGGTGAGAAATGCCACCTGCCCTCCTGGTTGAGGGTGGCTTGTTCTCTTTCCTGCTGTTCCTTCTCTTTCACCCCCAAGGGCCCCGTCTTTCTTCTTTGGCTCCATTACTGGTCTCTTCCTATGGCATATTCATGCTATGTTTCTCACTCACTGAAAACAGAAAATTATAGACACTAGGAAGGGACTGAAGGGCAGGTTGGCCGTGAAGGGCTTTTGTGGACACACAGGGCCAGGTGGTCTTTCACGGTCACATCTTCTTTAGGGGAGAGAAAGTTTTTGGCGTGGCTGAGTGAGTTTTGTAAAGGAGGATAGTGGGCATTCAAAATTCTGTTTAGATCAGGCTTGGCTTTCTCCATATGTGTTCCAGCCTAGAATTGTTATGGGATGAGCCTTTCCCAGAAATTACCCATGAAACACTAGCCACAGACAATCTTTCGTAAATAACTGATTGGTTATAAAGGGGACTGCAGCCACACCTGAATGTCCACTCTGAAGTTCCCAGCGAGGCTCTGCCTTCAGTTGAGACTTGTAGCAGCTCAGAACAGAAAGAGTATATTCCAAGAAAGGGCAGCTGTGCTGAAGGTTAGGAGCACGCTCAGAACTTCCTCACAAACCAGTGGGATGAAGGAAGCCGCGGATCTTATGAGTCCCATAACTATGTACCTGTATAATCTATGTAGTCACATGACACAGTGCTAAAGAGCTACCTAGCCTTTGGGATGAAACCTTAATTTTTGTTCTAGTTTTTCCAATTTGTATCCTGATGACCTGGGGAATATTCCTAATGCCTCTAAGCTTCAGTCTGATGTTTACAAAGTGGAGATGATAAATGGGCCCTTGCCTTCGAGTTCTGTGGAGGGTTAAATGTGAAGATTATGGAGAAGAAAATATGCCCTCTGAGCAGGACCTGAGATGCTCCGTGGGGAATCCCCCTGTCATTCGAGGAGCCCACCTTTGCAGTTCCTGAACATGCACCCCCTTTCCCTGGACACAGATCCCGGTGACATTCCTCAGCCTCTGTGACAGTTGGATGTGGCTACGTGTCTGAGTATTAGCCAATGAGATGAGAGTAGAATCGAGGCAAGCCCCATCCAGCTCTGTCCCTCAGAACTGTTAGGGTTGTAAATAAGTCAAGATGGCGCCTCGCACTTTGCCAGAGGGAGTGGTTTGAGAAGTAACGCCAGCGAGCCATTAAAATGATAGATTCCTTAATGACTGACTGCTTTGCCTAGATTATGTCAATTAAGTTAAGCTGTGTGTAATCATTAAGATGATGATTCCTTATTGGTTGACTGCTGTACCTAGTTTATGTTAATTAAGAACAAGCTGTGTATTTAGTTATGTATATATACCCCTACTGTCCTACAATAAACGGCTCCCACTGCATCAGTCTTCACAAGTTGCTCGTTACTCACCACCCCCCCCCCATTTTGCCCAGCCAGCCAGGGCTGTGGCACAGAACCCCACCCACAGTCTTGTGTCGCTTCTCCTGCACAGTGTGCCTCGGCTGAGCATGGCAGGCATGTAGCTGCTTGAAGGTGACATGGAAGAGAGACCCTGTTAGACTAAAGCATCCGTTCTAACTCTGTGAGAAGACAATACATCTTATCTTGCTTTAGCCAGGACTCCTGTCACCATGCATTTGGAGCAACAGCTAGTCTGACCTCCCTTTATAATACAGCACCCCACTGTTCTGACGAGGAGGGCCGGTGATGGATCTTTTCACTGCCCCACTGCCAGTGGGGCCTTCCCCCCATGACCAGTTGTGCCTGTTGATGATGAGGCCTGTGTTCTGAAAGTTGGCTGGCTCCAACTTAAAATGCAATTTCAACACCTTAGGGCACATCTAAGCCACATCTCCAGTAGAAGTTGGGGTCTACTGACTACAGTGGTAGAAGTTTAGAAGGCAAAGCGCCAGCTATATGACTGAACTTCGAACAGAGGCAGTGATGTGACCTACCTCAGATACACTTCACTTTGCCTTCTAAACTTCGTCGCTATCACTGTCACCATCACATCACATTCATCTTTCTCTTCATTATCACCACCCCACCATCATCTTCAACTTCATCACCACCATCAACACCATCATCTTTATCACCATCATCACCACCATCACCATTATCACCATTACCACCACCACCACCATCATTACCATTACCACTACCATCACCATCATCACCACCACCATCATCATCATCCTCATGACTAAATCTACACACTTATGTGTTCACTCACTAAACAGATTTTGAGCAGCTACCAGGCGCAGGACATGGTTCATGCTCTGGGAGAACATATATTAAGGAAGGGAAATATCAATAAACACATAATCCAGGGAATGTGGGAGGGAGGTTTTTGTTGTAATAAGTGCTATAAAGAAATAAAGCAGAATAAGGGTACTTTGGAGGATCCTGTTATTTTAAATAGGGTGGCAGGAAGGGATCTCTAAGCACAGACCTGGAGTCAAGGTGAAGCGCAGCTCTGTCATGATGGACAAGCATTTGACATCAGTACTGTCAAGATGCAGGTCATCTCCGTCCCCACTGCTAGAAGTGATCATGTGTTGCATTTTTCAAATTCTTTTCTCTCTCTCTCTCTCTCTCTCTCTCTCTGTCTCTCTCTCTCTTTCTGTCTTTCTGGGGACTGAACCCAGGGTATTCTACTACTGAGTTACATCCCCGTTCCTTTTTTTTTTTTTAAGAGAGAATTTTTTTAATATTTATTTTTCAGTTTTCAGTGGACACAACATCTTTATTTTATTTTTATGTGGTGCTGAGGTTCGAACCCAGTACCCCGTGCATGCCAGGCGAGCACGTTACCGCTTGAGCCACATCCTCATACCCGTTCCTTTTTATTTTTGTTTGGAGACAGGGTCTCACTAAGTTGCTATGGTTACAGTGTGGAGCTTTCCTGATTGACCACTTTAACTTAGTAATATGCATTGAAGTTTTCCACATATCTTTTCATGACTTGGTGACCCATTAACTCATTTTACTTTTGCATTGAGTAACATTCCATTTTCTGGATACAAAACTACTTACTTATCATCTACTGGAGGACATTTGATTGCTTACAAACCTTGGAAACTATGGATGATATTTCTGCAAACAACTGTGTGCAGGTTTTGTGTGGACACATGTTCAACCAATGTGGGTAAATACCAATGAGCAAAACAGCTGGTTGTGCGGTCAGAGCATAGTCAGTTGGATAAGAAGCCGTCAAACTGTCTTCCAAGGTGATTGCACACTTGGCTCTCCCACCAGGAGCTGCTGAGCGCTCTGGCCCTCCACCTCCTCACCAGCACCTGCTCATATGGGTGCTGTGGCTCTGGGCTGTTCCAGTTGGTGTGCAGGGCTTCTCGGTGGTGCTGTGGCTTGGGATTCCTGTTGCTCTGAAACATGGAACATCCGTTCACGAGCTCACTGGCAATCTGATATGCTCCTCGTTTTTAAACCAGGCTGTTTCTTTTCTTATTGATGAGTTTTAAGAATTCTTTGCATATTTGGATAACAAGTCTCCACGAAATATATCTTTTGCAAATACTTCCTGCCAGCCCATGGCCTGCATCCTTATTTTATTGGCAGTGTTTTCCAAAGGTCAGGTTTAATTTTAATGAAATCCAGCTCACCAGTTTTCTTTTCTTGGTCATTCTTGGGTGTTGAATCTGAAATATTGTCACCACAACCAAAACCATCTAGCTTTTTCTCCTATGTTATCTTCTAGGAGTTTCAAGTTCACATTTAGGTCTACATTGACCTGAGTAAATGTTCTTGAAGAGTGGAAGGTCTGTGTTTAGATTCTTTTCTATTTTTTATTTGCATATGGAAGTCTAGATGTGCCCATGCCATTTGGTGAAAAGATGGATCTCTTCTCCCCATTGTGTTGCCTTTGCTTCCTTGTCAAAGATCAATTGATCATATTTACATGAGCTCCAAAAGCTTTTTTTTTCTTCATAAGTAGTTGGATTCAGGCATTATGTTATAGACATGAAAAACAGACTAATGCACACAGTTAAAGGGTGGTAGTGGTAAGATACACACCTGGATCCATGTGATATAGTTCTCCACAGATGTATCGAACTTTCCTTGAAACTCCTTCACACACCATCCCCACTCATTACTCCTGCTTAACGTTAACTGTTACCAATCACCTCTGCCCCACATACTGTAAAAAGCATTCCCAGCTTTGGTCATCCCACTCCACCCAGGGTGAGGGCCAACCATGATTTGTTGGTGTTTCTTACTCTCTTAGTTCCTTTAGGGAAGGATCTAGTTGGTTTGTCCCAGAGGTCAGCACAAGGCTCCACCCAGAGATGGCGACGAGGAGGTAGTACTGGTACATGTCACCCATTGAGGATGTCTTTGTCGTTCAGGGTGGGAGGGCTCTGGAGGGGCTGGTGCTTGGCGCTGAGTCCTGCATCAGGCAGTCTGTGGTGTGACCTTCACGGGGCTTCAGGGGTGCCATGGTCTCTTTCAAGGGAGCCTCAAGCACAGGGGCTCTTCCTCTGCTCCATTGTTCTTGAGTAAATGGAGATGGAGCCTGTGAAGGTAGGCCACGGGTCCCTGAGAGGTGAGTGTGTTTGCACGGACATGGGGAGAGGGCCCAAGAGCTTCTTAGACCTAAAGCCCCTGAACTGTAAAGATGGCTGAGCAGGGACAAAATCAATAGAAATTCAACGCTTTTTGATTTACTAACTCTCCCTTTTTATTTTAAGTAACATCCGTTCCAAACCCTAACTAAAATCTCCTCTATTTCTTCTACAAAATTAAATAAAACCCAATCTGGACTGTAATGTAGAAAGCACGGCCCTAAAGCGAGATCAGGAACACCGTTATCTGCCTCTGAAACCTCGTCTGCTTCCCAGCCTGATGGAAAGCAATCAGGCTTTCAAAGCCAAGGGGACGGTGAGTCTCTGGAGATGTTAGAATTTCCACTTTGAAAGGATGTTTCCTCCAACTTCTATCATGAAGCAGTGAAATCCTCACCGTCCCTAACCACCATGAGGGAGACCTTCCCCCATCCACGAGGAACGAGGAACGGGGGAGCAGCAAGTTAGGCTCCTCGGGAGGAGCTGGAGCTGGGAGAGCCTCTAGCTGGTGTGAGATGGTGCACAGGTGAGGGGCAGAGACAGGGGTGGTGAGGTGACAGGAGAGCCCCCCAGCCCACCTCTCCTACACCAGCGCTCTCCCCACAGCCCCCGGTGGGCTTCCTGCAGGGGCAGCTCACAGTGGGACACCAGAACACAGTCTGCCTTTAAATATGGGAATCATTCCCAAAATGTCTTTGTGGGCAGCTGGTGAGGCACAAAATAAACACAGGCCTATTTGCAAGTAAGCAGGAATTAGCATAATCGGCAGCTGCAGAGTCACCCAGGAACACAGAGCTCCAGAGAACCTCCTTCCTTCTGAAGCAGAGTCCGGGACAGGACCTGTGTGGCATAATGAGTTACTTGCCCCTGGGAGTGTCCTGCAGACCCCACCGGCTCCCTGCCTGCGCATGCTCCAAGGCTTCCAATTAAAACAGAAAATAGCTCAAGGACCTAATGCAGCATGCCAGGGGTTAAAAATAAGTTTCCCTTGTGCAGAATGAATTTTTTTAAAAGAGTGTTTTTATTTTCCACTGTCCAAAATGTAATAGGCAATTTTTAGTCCTCTAAAAATTTCTATGAAAAAAGGTTTGTTAAAAACCTCGTCTATTTTGTCACCAGGAGAAAAATGTAAGAGCAAACAAAGGGGCACCTGGGAAACGAGAGCTTTAGATTTTCCTCTGGGGAAGGCCATCCAGTGGGCCGCCCAGACCACGTTTCCAAGCCCAGGAAAGGCAGTCTGGGTGCCCAATATTTAGAACTGGACATCATGCTGGGTGACCACGAGAGTTTTCTGTGCAGTCCCAGCCTCCACCTCTTGGTGCTGGAGTAGTTGAAAATGAGATTATTTGCACACTCAAGACAAATATGTACTCACCTCAGCAGAGGAGGGAGCAATGCTAAAAGTAGCTTTTTATTTATCAAAAACCTGTGATAGCAAATGGCTGTGGAAGGCAGACAGGGCTGTAATCAATCAGTGAGCTGTTTCTCTCTCTCTCTCTCTCTCTCTCTCTCTCTCTCTCTCTCTCTCTCTCTCTCTCTCTCTCTCTCCCCTCAGCCCCCATCTCCTTCAAACTCCATTTCTTAACCTACGGACTGGTAAATACCTTTTGGCTGCAAATTTCTGAGTTTGGAAGCTTGTCATGAGATGCTTTATTCACAACAAACTTTTGCAAAATCCAATTACTGTATCAGATTCCATCAAAATAAAGGAGCTTTCCTAAAAGTCTCTCTCGGCTCAATTTCGCTGGAACTGTGCTCTGATCTCCCTGGCCACGTTCCACAGGCCGCTGCTGCTGGGCTTCGCCTTGCTGCGCTTCACCGGCTTTGAGAGTCGCCAGGCGCCATCAGGGCCCTGACCTCTCCGTGTGTTCTCCCTGAGTCTGCAGAGGCGGCCTGCCCCTGTCCATTCTCACCCACTTTAGGAATGGAAAGTAGGTCAAACTGAAAAATAAACACAAGCAAGTGGCCCCTGTCCCAGGAAAGGCTGGCTGTGCAGAGCAGGCCTGGGTGCAGCTCCCGAGCAGAGGGCTGGCAAAGCCAATAGGTGGTAGTGTCGCCTGCCCACTGGCTTGATTTCCAGGGTCATTGTTCTTTACAGATGCAGGAGGAGAAAAAGGAAAAGCTTTGAAATTGTTTATTATTCTTTTTTTCCAAGGGAAAATTTATCAGCTGTGTGCATGTTCAGGGCTTCAGGCTTGACTAGTTTTTGGAGCTCCAATCACAAAAACAGGATTCTGTCACCTGCTGGGGCCTCCCCCACCTCTTATTGCCCAAGTTCATTTCCCATAGAAGATTTGGAAAATACAGACACCTACAAAGAGGAGAGAAAATGGATACATCATTTCACAGTCAGAGGAAACCGGGGTTAAAATTTTGGAATGTTTCTTTTAGGTCATTTGTTCTTAGCAAAAAAAAAAAAAAAAATGCATTTAGCACTGTGGGGACCACTGGCCTTCTAAGTTGGCCTGCAAGAACCATACTCCTTGGTAGATATGGTCATCTTGCATGTGAGTGAGACCTACGGATACGTTTACCTACATGACAAAGGTCAAGGAATTTTGCAGGCATGAGGCATCCATGGCGGGCCTGCCCTAATCAGATGAGCCCTTACAAGGAGGCTAAGGACTTTCCTGTGCTCAGAGGCTGGACACAGCAATGGACACTTCCTTGCTGGCCTTGAAGAAACAACTCAGCATGAGTTCTTCAGCCACAAGAAAGGGATTCTGCCTACAGTCATGAACTTGGAAGAGCTCCAGTCTTGAATAAGACTCCAGACCTGGCTGACACCTATTGTCATCTTTGAGACCCTGAGCAGAGGGCCAAGTTATTCTGTGCCTGTGTGAGAGAATGAACTTGTGTCAGAGATGATCATTTGTGATGTAGCCTAAAAGACTAATACAGAGACATGCTGTGAAGGAATCATGTATAGAGTGATGTGGGACCCTCTTGTCACCTGGTTAATGGGTGATTAGCACTTCATTGCATGAGGTGCTATTGGCTTTTAATCCCAGGGTCATAGTCCAAGTGCTGATGGGATTCAGACAGATAAAGTAATTTATAAAAATAATGAGCATGGTGGAATGAATGACGGAGGCATCCCGGAGACCTGGAAAGTGGTGGCCAGTCTAAAGGGGACAATATACCAGCTGCAAATGGGTTTCTGGTTTTACTAATTATGATGACTATTTCTTTTTGATGATTTTTATTATCATTACTATTATTATTGTTTGATTCTGGAATAGAGAATTCCAGATATCCCCTGCTTTTTGAAGAGAAGCTCTCATTCTGAAATTTTATGTGCGAAATAATTTTTGTAAGTATTGGCACCTAATTTAGATTTTGTTTACCTCACTGAGTGAGCCCAGTAGAAACTGTTGGTCTTTTTGTTTTGTTTTTGTGGTGCTGGGGATTGAACCCAGGGCCTTGTGTATGCAAGGCAAGCACTCTACCAGCTGAGCTACATCCCCAGCCGACTGTTGGCTTTTGATATTTACCTCACAGGTTTCTCATTTGCAAGTTACGATGGAACCTGTCCTGTGTTGTTAGATGCAGATTGCCCAGCATTTCATTATCATAAACAGTGGATGAGTGAACATATTTGAACTAAAACATTGTTTGCAATCCATGATCAATTCCATAGCGTTCAGGTTTAAATGTAAAAAAGATGGGTCAAGGTTGAAATGCCACAAAACTGTGAATGTGGCCTTGCAAATGGCTGTGACACTTCCTGGCATCAAGCATGATTTTCTGTCTTTTCGTAACTATTTCAACATTAGATAATATCAGACATTAGCTGTATACCTACAGACATACATGTTTAACATTTTCGTCTCTGTAATTAATACCTTGCCATGTACACTTGGCCCTCTGTATCCATGAATTCTCATCTGAGGATTCAGTTGACCTTGGGTTGCACGTATTTCTAAAAACTCCATCTGTGCTGAGCACATACAGATCTTCATTCTTCTTGATGTTGCCTAAACAACAGCCGTTTACACAGCATTTGTGTTGTATCAGGTATGAAGTGTGATCTAGAGATGATTTAAGGAACAGGACGCACACAGGTTCTAGGCAAATGCCATGCTACTTCATATACAGGACTTGAGCGCCCTTGATTTTGGTGTCTGCAGGTCCCCGTAGAGATAGAGGAAGGACTACACTGTACAAGGACTTGTTACTGGGGAAGTTGAGTCTTTTTTGCTCAATATTGCTTATTGGTATTTGTTCTTTGATGAATCATCTTTTCATAATCTTTGTTAATATTTTTTTTAAATTTTTTAGGGCTCTTTATATGTTAGAAAACTCACATGGAGTCCTAGCTCTATATCATATTGAAGATGTGGACATTTCAATCTTGGCATAGAGTAATACCTCACCACAGGGTATTATATGTCTTAGGTGATGTTTTATGACATATTCCCAGATTTGAAGCTCAGTATTCTTAGCTCAAGTGCCTAGATGACAATTGTCATCCTTCTGGGGTCAGTCTTGTGCTTAGGTACATGCTCAGGTCTTGTAAATTAGAACCAAGTGACATATCTGGTTTCAGTGAAAAGAGGAACCCAGAATAGAAACATAGACATGTGAAGAATTGGGGAAAGAAATGCTAAGAATGAGCCTTTCCCCCTCTGCTTAGGATTTAGACAGGGGCCAAGAACACCTCACCTGGTACCAGGAAAGGCAAGGTCACCTACACAATCTGAAATGTTCCAGTGTCCATCAGAGAGCCAAGGTTTGGAGGCCACCAAGTAAACTGAATCCTAGGAAAGGATGGGAACCTTCACAGAGAGACAGGATGACCAGTCGCTTTCACCTGTGTCAGAATGTGGGATGAAGAGGTGGCTGTCCTGCGGGTGGCCAGGGGTGGCCAGTGAAGATGTTCAGGAGTGGCTAAAGACCATGCATGAGTGGGCAGGACAGTCTGGAGAAGCTGTAGGCCCCAGACACAAGGGGGTCCAGATAACATGGAAGTCCTTCCCTGGACCTTAGACAGGTGCTGGGGGAAGACTGAAGCCAGGGCAGCTCTCGCTAGGGTGGCCTGGCATACACATGGGGAGGCAGAGACTGGACACCACCACAGGAGAAAGGAGCTCTGAAGCTCCCTGCCCAAATAGACCCTGCCTAGGGCTGAGGCTGAATTAGGACAGCAGAGACACCCACATCCCAGTAACGAGTCCATGAGAAGTGACAACTCTTATACATAGATATTAAAAATGAAATAAACATACAATGGAATATCATCACTCCACCACAGCAAGAGGCTAATTATAAATGTGGCGATAATGGTTGCACAGACAGAAAGAATTCAGACCCAAAATAATCCAATATTATTCTCCAATTCCATTTATTTTAGTTTTCTTGAGATACAAGACTAATTTATTGTGTCAGAAAGAAAATAGTAGCGGCTCGGGGCCAGGAGCAGCTGGAGGGACAGGCAGAAAGGGACGGGAGGCTTCAGGGAGATGAAAGGGTTGTGTATCTCAATTGTGGTGGTTTCCTCTGTGTCTAGGATCTTAGGCTTTGCGTAGATGTAGTTGTTGTGCTTTTTAAAGACATAAATTATACCTTATTAGAATCCGTCAAAACAATGAGGTTGGTTTGCTGTAGAAGACGCCTCTCCCAAAACTGGACGGAGAGGAGCATCAAATGCTCGGGCAGATGGTTCTAGTGATGCGGAAAACCGCGTTTGGTTCTGACTCCATCTCTGTCACTTTCTCCAAGGGTGCCATGTGCACACCACTCCGTGCTCTGCCTCTGTTTCCATGGTTGCACGGTGGGAATCCCGGGAAGACCAAGGGCATGCCATTGACCGAGGGGCCAGTTCTGCCCTGCCGAGATCCCAGAGAGCAGCGTCGCGGGGGACAGACAGCCCTGCTTAGCCGGAGTGTAAGGTCCAGCAGTGAGACCAAGATGACAGCCCAGCCAATCACCAGGGAAGGCCCTGCTGGTGTGGGCTGCCAAGAAGGCAAATCTGAGTGGTTCCAGGGACTACCGCTGGGTGCCACTGCAGACGGGTGTTTAGGAACTAGGGCTCTGAACGTGAATTTGAACAGAGACCTGAATGGCGGGAGAACCAGACGTGCAGAGAGAAGTGGAGGTTCCCAGGCCAGGGAGAGAGTGTCTGCAAAGACCTAAGGCAGAGAAGGAGGTGGTGTGCTGGGGAGGGGCAAGTTGGTAGCTTGGGTGCCGCAGGCCAAGGGAAGAGGGAGGTTAGGTGTGGAAGGCTGGCCGGCCCCAGGGACTTATGAGCACAGGTTCACTCAGCCATGCCGACAGGTTTGTTCCGACCTCATGCCAAGAATCTGGATGGCGAGCTGGTAGCCCTGACCAGAAGTCAAAGCCGTCAGAGGCCATCACTGGTGCCATTGCCCTCCCACATCCTTGGTGTTATGGTTTGGATGTGAGGTGTCCCCCAAGAGCTCATGTGTGAGACAATGCAAAATGGTTCAAGGGAAAAGACTTGGTTGTCAGAGTCTTAACCCAATCAGTGAATTAACCCCCTGATAGGGATTAACTGAGTGGTAACTGAAGTGGTGGGGTGTGGCTGGGGTGTGGGCATTAGAGTGTGGCTTTGGGTATATATTTGTAACTGGCAAGTGGGGTCTCTCTCTCTACTTCCTGGTCACCGTGATGTGACCTGCTTCCCTTGGCCACCCTCTCCTGCCACGATGTTCAGCCTCACCTCGAGCCCTGAGGATGGAGCTGGCCTTCTCTGAACTAAGACCTCTGAAACTGAGTCCTCAGATCAACCCTTCCTCCTCTATAATTGTGCTGGTTGGGTCCTTTGTCACAGCAGCGAAAAAGCTGACTGAAACACTTGGCTAAGCTCTCGTGTCCCTGGGCCAAGGTCCTTTTTTTAATTGAGTTGCTCTCTCCTGTGGAAGTGGTACAGCTGGACCCTTTCAAGGACATTTACTGATGGTCAAGGGCCACTGCTGCCCACCAGTGGGCAGAATTGGTGGCAGAGGAATGAGATGTGGGCCTGAATCCTGAGAAAACTCTGGTGTCCGTGTCTTCTGAGCTCCCACCAGAACTGCCCATCAAGCTCTGCAGACAACAGGCTGAGGCTCCCCATCCTGCAGCTCCTGGCTCTCCAACTCCTCCTCCAAAACAGCTCCAAAGGCTTCTGAACCACAGGGTCAGGTTAGTCACCGTAGCGACCCCACTTCTTGTACCAATTTCTGTGTTACTAAGTTTTTGTTGCTTTGACCAAAATCCTTGACCAGAACAACTCAGAGGAGAAAACTTTTATCTTGGGTTTACTGTTATAGAGGTTCAGTCCATGGTTGGCTGGCTGCATTGCTCCAGGCCCCAGGTGGGTGGAGCCTCATGGCAGAGGGTCGGGCAGAGGAACACTGATGACTCATGGCATTCAGGAAAGAGAGAAAGGGAGAGGGAGGAGATACAATCTCCAGGGGTATGTCCCCAGTGACCCGCTTCCTCTGGTCCCATGGTACCTCTCTACAGTTACAACCCAGTTAGCCCATTCAAATTATTAATCCCTCAAATGACTTTAACCCACTGATTAGCTTATAGCTCTCAGAATTTAATTATTCACCTCTTACATGAACTCAGGAACTTTTAGGGGACACCTTATATCCAAAACATGACAGTGCTTATTTAAGCTGTGACAGTGGTTTAAATCTGAGCCAGAACACTGGGTACTGTTTTTCAAGGAGATTTACACTCATCCCTTAGAGATTTTGCTTGCTTAGCATTTATTCTACCTTTTCCTCACTTTTTCTTTGAGGAAACCTCAACTCTATCATCTATAGTTTTGGGGTTCACATCGATGTCAATCCACACTGTCATACTGGCCTGGATGACGAAGTATCCTTTTCCTGATGGGTACGTGACCAAACACAAGTCACTGAGAGCCATCCTAGGATTTTGCCTGGAGCCACTGGAAAACAGTGTCTCTTCTGAGTGTGCACACTGTGAGGTCTGAGCAGATATTACCCACATGCCACATGGTACGACTGGAGAAGCTGGGTGGACAAATTTTCCATGACATGTGGAGAGTCCACCTATAAATTTATAAATCCAACACAGAAACAAGGGCTTCTGTAGACTTAGATTTGGACGCCTAGGGCAAGCTACACCTGAAACCAATAATTTGAATTTTTACCTTCAGGATCCAATAAATTCCACTTCCTTCAGTGACTGAGTGGAGTTTCCCACACTTGCAACCCTTCTTCCTTTCTTCAGTTAGCAAGCACCAAGTTCTGCCATGGCAGCTGGGCCCTGCCTTCTCGCTGAGGAGGTGGGTGCTTCTGGTCACTCTCTGGATGTTAGGAGGAGGCAGCCACCAGCTTTTGGGTTGAGCCATAATCAAGACAGTGTCCCTCAAACTGCTGTCCTCTCGTGGCTTGCTGCCTGCCAGTGTCTTTGCATTGCTCGGCTGCCTGCCTCCTCCTCCCTCCCTTCTTCCCTCCCTTTCTCTTCCTCTTTCTCTCTCCTCTCCCACCCCATCTCTCTCTTTTCTCATTCTCTCCTTTCTTTGTCTCTCAATCTCTCTCTTACTCACTCTTATTCTTTCAAAATTGGCGAAGGAGAAGAAGGGAGGTTCGATTCTTAACGCTTTCAGTGCACCGGGGGTTCTCATTACGTTTTGCTTTTCCTTTCCCATCAAAAATTTTTAAAAAATCCTGAATTAGATATCCCCACGACTTCTCAAGAAAGGAGGTGCTTTCTGGTGAATCTGCGGCCCTGGTCCTCCAGGGGATCCCCTTTCCTGGCACCTGCGAGGAGCTCAGATGCAAAGCCTCACTTAGCTGATGAGTGACGGTCCAGCTCCTCTCCTCTCCTTAAGTGCCTCCCTTTCTCAAGCAGGGGGCAGTGCCCTCTGCCACTTTTCTCCAGCTGCTTCTCCATAGGGGGTTGTTTGTAGTGTGGAAATAAGTGGATCATTTTAATTCATCTTCAAGGACTCTGGCCAGCCTTTGGTCACCTAGAAGTACTTAGGGGGCCTGGCTGATGTTTTATGTACTTTAGGAAATGTCTTTTGATTCTCTAAGTGGTAAAGTCTCCCTCTAGAATTTCTTTGGAGTTTTGTTCCATGTTCCCATTGGATTTCAGATGGTATTTTGGATTCTGCTGAAGTTTTCGAATTTCATTTTCTGATTGTACATTTTCTGACGGCAGAGTCGTGGGCTCAATTTGGAAATTTTAATTTGAACTCACATTGCTTTGATGAAGTGTTTCTCTTCAGATGTCTTCTTGCGCATCTCCTGTCCTCCTCCTCCTGGGGTATTTACAGAAGTGGGCAGCTTAGCAGCAGCATTCAGTGGTTGCAAAATGCTTTATGCCATCAGTTGGGTGTTCCTACCTTGCGTCTCACTCTGTACTCATTTCCCAGTCACCACCACCCCCCTCACCCTCTGGAGGGACAGTGTGACACCCGTTATTTTCTGCACATTTCCACCAGAGGATTGAATGAACTCACCTTCATCATCAAGGACTTGGACTGTGCCTTTGTTGGAGACACCAAAGATGGTTCATTCACGTCCCTCTCTCTTTCCTTCCACCCTTCAGCTTCTAGGGAGAGCAGATTTGGTCAGACCTTCCCTGGATATCAGCATTCTCATCCATATTATGCATTAGCTTCGCTGAGTTGCTCTTTCTTCTTCTGGAGAGGATTTTAAGCATTTTTGTTTAAGTGTTTGGTGTCTGAGGGCTTTGAACTTGTCTTCTGGTTTTCACATTCATCTTTAAAGGTGAGCAGACACCACATTCCAAAAGAAAGCTCAGACCCTCTTTCTGGTTGTGCTTTGAGATGGCCTCTTGTAGCCTCACATAAAGAGATAGGCCTGACCAGATGTTAACTCCTGCTGCTAAACTTACAGCGTAGGACACGTTCAAAGAGCCGGCTTCCGTGGATGCCTGTGGGCTTTGGGCATCAGGCTGAGCTGGCCATGAGTTTGATCATTTTCTTTCACTCAAGTAGAAAACCTCTGGCCAGTTCTCTTCCTGGCCTCTGCTGGGTGGACCATATACTGACCAAGTCATTGCTTGCCTCTCTCTCCCAGGACCCCAGAGTGACCTGGGCCTTGGCTGCTGTCTCCAAGCAAGGTCACCAAAGACCTGCTCAGTTTCTCAGGAAAGGTTGGAAGGGATGGGATTGGTGGTCAGCACTGAGGGACCCTGCAGCTTGGCCTCTGGCTGCGGGTTGCTTGCTGGGACCTCCACAGGTCACTGCTAACCTAGCGGAAGGCTCTGCCTGGAATCAAAGAAGCACCTGGCAGCCAGGGGTGGGTGTCGCTGCAGGTGGAAGAAGCCTGGCCAGATGAGCAGGTGCTGCCCAGCCTTCTGTGGTCAAGGTGTACGTAGATGATGGGGACATGCAGCACATGGAGAGGAATGGGTGAGGACACTGAAGTCAGGGGTGGCCGGCCAGGAGTCCAGCTGACACAGTTTCCCCCTGGCAAGGTGAGAGGAGCCAAGCCAGTCCTTCCCCGCTGCCTGTCCTCAGCTCTCGCCTGGCCAAGCCCAGGTGGGTGCGCTGCAGGAGGGGGCATATGCCTGCAGCAGGGGGGGACTTTGCCCTCCTCTCCTGGCCCAGATTCTCATTCCTGCCTGCAAAGGCTGTGTAAGTAAGTGTTCCACCCCCAAGAGCCTCCCCTGGTTTTATTAGGGAGGAAGGATGGAGGTGGGAAGTCTGGTCACAGTCAAGGATTTTTAACAAGGGTGTTTGTTTTGTTTTTGGTTGATAACTATTTTCCCACCCAACCTACACCCATGCACCACACAGCCTACCCCCAGGCACCCCCTATCCTGGTCAAGATGGGGAACACTTCCAGAAGTGCATCCCTGAGCAGGGCACTCACATGCTTGGTGTGGGACTGTGCCTTCACCTCTGGCTTCAGAGGCTCATCCCACTCAACCCTCTTGGGACAACAGTAGAACCCAGCTCTAGGGCCACAGAGATTTTTCTCCAGCGGAACTCCCCAAGCATGTGTACAACACGTCACAGGCAAAGAGGTCCTCCCAAGGTCATCTGGAACCTGGAATCCTTTTCTATCTCCCAAGCCACTGGGCTCCTGGACAACTATCTCAACCATCTCTTACCAAGGGAGTTGAGGATCAAGAAAATTCAAGAGTGCCATAGTTACTTAGCAGCGGCCACGAGGGAAGAGTAGGGGATGCACATGGTCAGATCTTGTCCGACTACTTGCTTTTTCAAGATCGCGTGGCATTGTACGTGGGCATGCACATAATACAGCTTATGGAAATCCATCTGATGTATGGTGAAGGATCCAGCTTTGATAGATGGAGGGAAGCATCTTTCATTAATCAAAGATCTTCTAAAAGAAACAGACATCAATTTTGGATGGCACCTGCTCAGTGTCCACAGATGAGGCTGTGGTGGGCAGGGTGAGGGCGCTCACATTCTTCTTGCTGATGCATCTTTCCAGATAAGCCATAATTACTGTCTTTGCTGTCCTCGGTCTGGAGAATCTGAACACACCAAGTTCGGGAACCAGGGGGATGAGACAGACAGAGGTAGCGTGCCAGGCGCCCTTCCATGCCTGTGATTCCTCACGTTTAAGTCAAGTGAAGGGGAAGGACGTGCTGGCTGAAAAGGACAGGCCCGGCTGACCCTCCTTCCCAGGGGCATTGCTGCCGTCGGAGGGTTCTCGATTCTCACACTCTGTTGGCAGCTGTGATCATGGCTTGCAGGTGAACAGAAACCGAGCCCTCTGAAGCAGCCGGGTATGCTGACTCCAGGCTGCCCATCTGGGAGGAATATGAATCTGATGCCCAGCATTGCCCCATGGCCAAACGGTTCTGAAGTCACTCAGACAACTTCCCCCCACAATTGCAACTTTTATTCTAGAGAAGTAACTATTAGAAGAAAATCTTTAGGTGGGCTGTATTTAGCAGAGTTTATTTGAGCAAGGGTGGTCAGGCTGCATTATGGACCCACAACAGAAGAGAGGCATGGATGGTTTAACTGGCCTCAGCCTGGGCTCTCCCTCGCTCTGACCAGTGGCTGCTGGGACCCACCAGCTCCTGCTGCTGCGATTGGGTGAGATGCCAGTGTTTGAAGAGTCAAGCTCTAGGGAGACTTCAACTGGTTGGCCCCCAAGTCAGGTTGCAGTTTGTTCTTTAAAGACTCGAGTGTGGAAGCATCCTCAGGCCAAATTTAGTTTAATACACAGAAAACAGAGTCCTAAAGCTGACTCAGTTCTGTGCCTTACATCATGCCCTGAACTGTCACATGGTGGTGAAGACACAGCCATTTATTAATGACTCCATAGAGATTTAGGAGACCAAAGTGAGCATCAAAGGGGGCCCACACCAGAGCCGTGCAGCTGCTGAGGTCAAACTCAGACCCTTTCTAGGGAGATGAGTTATTTTTTTTTTCTTCATGGTGCAGGGACTGAACCCAGGGCCTTGTACATGATGGGCAAGTGCTCAGTCACCAAGGCACATCCCCAGCTCCCTTTATACTATAATAATATTGTTTGTGTTATTCTATATATATCTTAAATATTTACATACATAATTCACAAAATTAATGGAAAAACCACACTACGTTGTAACACCCACATCCGCAGCACCCGCGCTCACTGTGTGGCACAGAAGAGCAAGTGTTGCGAGGTCAGCTTCTGGCCTCCAGCTGGAGTCCCCTCCTACGGCCAAGGCGCCCTTGCCTGTTTTATTGTCATTATCATTCCTTTTTCTGCTCTTCGCCCCTGGTGCAGAGCACCCTGGTAATTACTAACCTGTCTGTCACATTTTTCTGTCCATAGAAATGCCGACCTCATCCAACTGCTTTGAAGTTCAGTTTTAATTTAGATGCAAACTACTCCCACAGTACCCATGGTCTAAAGGGAACCTGGGCAGACTGTAATTAGAAAGGGCCGAGGTTTTCCATCTGATTAGAATGTCATTGTCTTTCCTCCGGCCGACAGTCACGGAGCCTCATGGATGTCCAACATTTCCATCTCTTCCTCCCTGTTGCCTGTCCCTGGAGACACCTGTCCATCACACAAGGTTCCTCACATTTCTTTGTGTGTGTTTTATATTTAAATGTCGGTGAGCAACAGCGCCCAAACAAAGCCAATGCACTTAAAGGCACACTTAGAGAAATAATTAGATATGCATATGTGTTTATAATTGTGTGTGCACAGAGAATAGATGAATCATGTCTCCACATGTGTTTAAGTCCCAAGACAACCTACTCTCTCGTAAGGGACTGGGTGACTGGAACTTTCTCAGTTCTGTAGAAACCCAGGCGGGCAGCGTTGGACTTCCATTGAGGCTGACAGGAAACAGGTGTTAACTTTAATTGAAAAGGATGTGGAACAGGCTTGGTCAAGCAGGAATCAACACTTCCTCCTTTTTTTGTGAGACAAGTGTCTAGTTCTTCTTGGAGTATTCATTGTGGCCAGGAACTTGTCTTGGGGCAGAATTTTTCATGCAGGCCACCACTGCTGAGGGGCTTACCCTGCCCTGAGCCCCCGGCCCCTGGGGAGAGCCCCTTTTCAAAGCTCAGGGTTTTTAGTTTATGTCTGATGGATTTAATGGCTGTAATTGAGATATGGGGGTCAGAAAAAATGTCAAGGGACCCCAAGGAATACCTCACGCTCCAAGCTGGGTCAGAGGCCAGGATTCCGTATACTGATTAGGAAAAGAATTTTCAAATACTAATATACATTAAAAAAATTACAGGTCTTTTAAAAAGGGTGGGCTTCTGACACTGCCTGAGACTCCTACTGGGTGGCTGTGGTGGGACCATAATGGCCTCCCAGGGGGTTATAAATTCTGTAACCTGCAAGTGCATCGCATTGTATGGCAGGTGACTGCACAGAAGCCAGTCAAGACCTCGAGATGGACTGATTATATCAAGGGTCTGGAGAGGCCCAAGACAGCCAGAGGGGGCTTGGGTGGGCAGGAACATCCAAGCCCCAGCTCCTCCTGAAGGGTTCCTGCCTCCCCAGCCAGAAGGGCAGGGGACTTGCCTCAGTAGTAGGACACATGACATCAGGGGTGAGAGGTAGCAGCCACACAGGAGCCAAGCAACAGCCTTCCAGGGCTGCAGTGGACTCCTCCCTTGGTGAAAGGAAGGGCACTGTGTGTGATCTGCAGACCAGCAGGGCCAGGGCCACGCAGTGCTCAGAGCAGGCCTCATGCTCCACATGTGCCCAGGCAACGTCCTTGTTAAAATCCACGTGTGCATTAACACAGTGCTCTCTGGCAGGGCGTGAGGCCTGGCCTCCTGCAGGTGCTGCTCACTGAGAACCCCTGACTCAGAATCACCTGGGTTCCACATGGGATGTCCAGCAATCATGGGGATGAGCCACAAGCCACAGGGGCACTTCATTCTGATGGAAATTCGAGATTTGAGGAAAATGCTCTCCTGGGCTGAAAATCAAGTTGGGAGGCAACAAGTATCAACCTCCTTTTCAGAGCCTGGCAGAGAGGACAGTTAGCAGAGCCACGTGACGTGACATAGGCGATTTCTGTCTTAGGGGCTTGTTCCAAGTGGATTCCCTCAAGACCCAGGTGCCCAAGGCTTCCTTTAGGTGCTGAGCTCTTCCTGTGTTTCTGTCCCTTGCGTCTGAGAAGTTCTGAGACATGGCACAGAGTTCCACCAACACCTCAGTGGGGGCAGTTTTCAGGGCAGCATTGGAGCTGGTTTTGACAATGAGGGTGGGCAGGAGCCTCCGAGCCCCCGCTCCTCCTGAGGGGTTCCTGCCTCTGCAGCTGCCTTCCGACCCCTTCTAGGGCCTGCATTGGGTGAAGCCCCCAAGGGCTGATGACAGATGGGAGGGACCTGCAGGGGCTGCGCTCCAGGCCCACATGGCTTCAAAGAGATGCTTTAAGAAAACAGAAAGGGAGCTGGAGAAGGGAGCTCGGGAAGACCTGCAAGGAGCGCACAGCTGGCGTTCCCCTGCGCCCCGCGCATCTCCAGGAAAGGGCTCCCCATTTTCAGCCTCAAGGAGGACATTTGTATTCAAAGAAAAATCAAAAAGAATAAACGAGAGCATTTGGGCACGGCTTTGAACTTTAAAAGAAGGGTGCGACTCAGCGGAGGCCCTGTTTCCTCCACGGAGCCGACTGGCTCAGATAGGAAGCCCTCTGAAAGGAGCGGGTATGGGCGAGGAAGGAGCATGTGGAGTGGTCCCCATGAGAACACCCGGGGGATGCAGTCGGAATGCGCTCAGGGGGCACCCTCCCCTCCCTTGCTCTGCAACTTGACTAGCTCAGCACTTGCCACTGTGAGATTGCCCAGACAAAGCCCCCCGGATCCTGCCAAAGTTAAAACGCCCCGTCGGTCCAGGCCGTATCAGATTCCTACAGGCTTCTTTCTCTGCACCTCCCCAGCCCTGGTCTGGCCGCCAGGGCGTCCCAGGTGGGCTGCCAGGGAGATGGGCAGGAAGGACAGGCCAGGGCGGGCACTGCATGCCGCTCAGGCTGGCTCCCTTTCCTGGCCAGGCTTCCTTCCTTTGCATGGGGGCCCTGCCAGGTTTCCGGCTCCCGTTTCTCTGCAGGCTGCTCAACTGACTAATGAGAACTGCTTGGACCAATGAGTTCACCCAGAGATCTGACTTGGGACTAGGAGGAAACAAAGGCCTGTGTGTAGGGAGGTCCCAAGCCGCTGTGAGTGCAGAGGGCTGGATGTTTGCACCCCTGGGTGCCCCTGTTGGAGGCCCCACCCCAGGGGTGGGGCCTTGGTGGGGGGGCAGAATCACAGAAATGGGATGGGTACCCTTCTGAAAGGGACCTCAGAGAACTCTCTCGCCACCTTCCTACAGTGTGGGGACTCAGAAGAGGGCCCTCATCAGACCCCAACCATGCTGGCACCTGACCTTAGACCTCTGGCCTCCAGGTCTGTGAGGAATAAACTGATGTCTGTTGTTTATAAGCCACACAGTCTACCAAACGTTGTCCTGGCCACCCAAGACGACTATAATAGTGAGTTTCCTAAATATTGGGGGCTTTTGTCCACATCTGACTTAATAATAATGTCACCGCACCCTAGCTTGGGACTACTCTGTGCATTTTTATTATAGAATCACGTGAATTCTGAACCTTCATTTACTGGCTAATATAAAGAGAATAATGATAGAAAATGTGTCTTTGGATTTCAGTTTCAAGAAGGCTCCTTGTCTAGCCAAGGGATGGTGGATGGGACCTGGGTGTTTCACAACTCTATATTAAAGTCTTTTCACACATGTTTCCGTGCAAGTCACGGGTGTGGGGATGAGCTGGCAGGTTCCCTTCATCGTTCCTGAGAAAGTAGGCTCACTGGCTGTGAGCGAGAACCTGGAGCAGGAAGGGTGTCCTGGAATCCTTTCTGTGGAGACCAGATCTCACACCCCACCATGTCGGCTGGCACACTTGGATTCACTGAGGCTCCACCTGTAACAGGGCTGCTGTGCTGGCTTCTGAAGGGCAGTGGAGGTGATCTCTGGACTCAGCAGACTTGGATAAAGCCCACCCAGCTTGTCTCCCAGCTTCTCGTGCTATCTGCTCACTCCTGTGCATCTCCCGCCACCCGTCCCTTCTCCCCAGAGCAGGTGGGTGGCATCTTAAAGCATAAGTCTCATCCTAATATGTCCCTGCCAAGCCACTCATCACCAACCCCTGCATGATGGCATGAACCCACTCAGGAAGTGCACAGGTCTCAGAGGGGCCTGGCTGCCTGCCCCAGTGGCAGAGCTGCTGGATCCTCTATGGGCAGGGTTCAACGTGCCCAGAGTGTGTAGAAGCTAAGGAGGCTGTGTGTCCCTGTGACCAGGTGTGGGCAGGCTTAGGGCAGCCAGGTAGCTTACTGTTCGACAGGGACACTTTAGGAACAGAACTGTTGCTGCTAATCGATAGGCCAAGACTGCACTGGGCAGATGGGCATATGACCAACCTGCCCACGCAGGACAGAGTGCCAGCCTGGAGCCTTTGTGAGGACAGTCCAGGGGAGCCCCTGAGGCTCAACAGGACCCCAACAGTGAAAGTCTATGAGGGGTGGCCGACAGATGGATGGGAAATGGACAGGGCTTCAGAAGGGGACAGAAGTGAAATGAACTTCTCCAGATCTGTGCAGGTCTCGTTAATTAACGTGGCAGCTTTTGATGATTTTTGGTGATGAAAACATGAGCCCTTGGCTTTTATGTGTGTGTGGGGAAGGAAGGGGGGACAGAGAGAGAGAGAGAGACTGACTCTAACTCTATAGCCCTACATCTATCCTGGTGTTAAACCCTCCTGGCATTTCATGTTACAATCTCCTGCTACTATTTCCTTAGAGGTGTTATTCTAGATGTACTTTGTCACCTACTTAAATAGTTCAAATGCAGCCAGCAGAAAATGCATAATTTTGACAGAGAAACAGGGCTGAGCCCTGCGGTTGGCTGTGTTCGCTGTGGAATGAAGTGAGCTCATGACTCACCCACACGAGGTGCCGGGACTTGCTGGAATATCAGCACTGCTGAGCGGATATTTAATAACCCCCCCCCCCAAAAAAAAAACCTAGTAGCTAAGCACTCTTTTAAATTAACCTCATTGACATATCCCCTGGGGCCTCAGATGTTTCTAAACGGAGGAAATGAGGTGATTGGATGGGAGGGGCGCCCTGGGTTAGGTGGTGGCTCAGGGGACCTGGAGGCCCAACTCTGCAGAGAAGCAGGTGGGTATCTGAAGATGGAGAGGGCTGGGGTCTGACTTGGAGACAGTCTACAGCAGATGGGTTAATGAGGATCTTAGTCTAGGGCTGTGTGGCTGATTCGATGCCTCTTGCTAGAGGGGCCCTATAGATTGCTGACCTGATCATTTTGACCCATGCAGTGACAATGTCACATGGCTAAGCATGGTGTATGGATACGATTTGTGTGCGATGGACTTCCTGCAATGGCTTTGTGTCCTCAGATGACAACTGTTATAAATGTTAGGCTGTTTTCACTTATTACTGTTCGCTTATTGCTCTTTCAGTTTAGAGTAAAACTTAGAGTGAATCAAAGCTCTCGTCTAGCAGCCTTTATCCCCTCACAGACCCACATCCCAAGCATTCCATTTGGGAAGGTAAGTCTCACATAGCACCTTTGCTCATTAGCTGATTCTTTCATTGTGGTGAGACTACTTCAGCCCTGATCTACCCTCCTGACACCACCTCAAGGCCACCACACGTATCGCTAACTGCTGTCATAGTGTGGAGCTGGTCCCAGCTTGCTCATCTTGTGTAACTGAAACTCTACACCTGCTGGACAGCAACTGTCTGTCCACCCTGCCCCAGCCCTGGAGCCACAGTCCCACCCTCCTTATCTAGGAACCTGCCCACTTGAGATGTCCCATGTGAGTGGATGGTATTTGCCCCTCTGTGACAGGCTTATCAGCACAGTGACCTGTAAGTTCATTCATGGTGTTGCCAATGGAGGGATTTCCTTCTTTCTTAGGTTGAGTAACATTCCATTGTATTTATTAGCATTTTTTTCAGGGTGGAAAGTGTCATTATTTTAAGAGACAATCTTTCCTTCAACATATTTTCATTTTTAATTGACCTGTAATAATTGTATATACTGTGGGGTTCATATACATATACCATATGCCCAGTATGTAATGATCAGATCAGGGCATTCAGCATGTCCATCTCCTCAAAATTTATCATTTATTTCTGTTGGGAAGCTTTGATCTCTCCACTCCTTTCCCCTGACCTCCAGTACTGGCCTCCTCGATGTCCCTTGCAGAGCATGGTACCACCTCCCAGCCTCAGCAGGAAGTCCATACATCTTTCTGCATGAATGTATTCTTCTATTTGCTTTTACTCAGAAAGTTCTGTTGGCAGTCTTTCCTCAATAATTTCAAATATTAATCTGCTGAAATCCTGCTCTGTCTGATATTTTATCTACTTACCTTCCTCATGCTCAAGGTCTAAAAACCTAGGACACAGGAAAGATGGAGTAGCAGAGTTCACAGAGGGGCTCCTGCCCACTCCTGGGAGCAGCTCGGGGAGCCTCCCTCTCAAACCTGCACATTGTCTGAAGGTGCCGGTCATTGTGGATCCGGAGAACCAAGATAGCAAACTCCCGACTGAAATATCAAATGCTTTACTCAGTTGAAGAACAAGATAGAACATTCCAGAAGATGTGGCATCTGGGGTCATTTTAATCTCCCCTCCCCAGACTGGAGAAAAAGGTTAGTTTTACTGGAGTGAGGGAGTGAGAGGGGCCATCACTGAGAGCACAGGCTTTTATTATTGTGAGTGCTCCAAGCTCTGTCCAGGTGGGGACCACCCACCATTAGCTGGGCACCTGACAGCCTCCCCATTCCAGGAGCACCACGGATCACCTGCACCAGTGTCTTCCCTCACCTGCGTGTCCTCTTGCCACCCAGGAGGACTGTCCATCACAGAATGCCACACAGACCACAGCAATTCTCAACTGCAGAGGGCTCGGCATCCCAGGGAGCACATGTAAACATGTGGGGACATTTCTAGTTGTCACAACAAATGGAAGGTGTTCTAACATTCAGTGTCTGGGAACCAAGGGATGCTGGACATCCTGGACAGGTTGGGCATTTCCATAAAGTAGAGATCCTTCCCTCCACCACATCAAGGGTACCCAGGGTAAGCCCACAGACCTGAGCCTCTCTGTGTCCCAGGATGGAGCCCACCAACGTCTGACAGTCACTTCCCGTGGCCCCCGCGTGGAAGCCCTTCCTTCTGCCGTGGAGAGTAGAGCCTTGCTCAGGGCATATGAGTGACCGACCAAGCTGCACAATGGCATGATTCTCTTTCAGGCTCAGCCTTTGCCCGTCACTCATTTTCCTTCCATAATTCAGAGCTTACTTTCTTCAGCGGCCAGTTCTGTGCTTTTCAACAAATGCATTTAATTAGCGTGCTGCCTCGGGTATGGAACTTGCATTCGCTTAACACAATGGTCAGTTAAATTTTGCTCATTTCACTTTGGCTAGTTGCAATGCGGGTGACTGAGCGCGTCTCTTCTTGTCCCCTGCGAGGGATCTGCAGGGCTTCTCCTGTCTCGTGCTGCACCACGTGGGATCCAGTAGCAGTCAGGTAAGCCTGGCATGTGGGCTGTTGTGGGGACATTTATAATCAATATCGGCCAGCCTGGTTATTGCTGTTATTTCTATCCAGTAATTACTCCTCATTATTTCTGTGGTTGGTGGGTAAAGCCTCAGCTGGCAGTGAAGAGACCTGCAGCGTGTCACCCTCCCGAGCTGTGCTGACTTGGGAACGGCACGAAGCCTCTCTGCCCTCACTTTGCCCAGCCACACAGTGGGGGCACTGCAGCCTGTCCCAGCCAGGTGGTGACTGACGTCCATTTCTCCCAGGCTGGAGAGGATGTACTCCTTCCCAAACTAAAGTGGAGGCCACTGGCACCGTCATGATCACTCCCTGAAATAGCAACGGGGTCTCCTAGGGAGCCCTGACCTCACATCTTCAGGACCTTGGCTGGATGGCTGGGACTCCTGATTTCCAGGTTATGACATGGACAGGATGGTGCAGATGCCAGATCCCTGGGGCCTGAGTTGCGAGGTGCCCATCCCTCAGGGTGTAGGGCTCATGCAGGCTTCTGATGTCAGCAGAAGTGGCTCCTATGCCCAGGTGTCCAGCAGGTGAGGGTCAAGGCCGGGCTGGCGCTCCTGTTTCAGCTTTTGGTTATAGCAAGGCTCTTGATTGATTGATTGATTGAATGGGTATAGGGGATTCAACTCAGGGACACTCGGGCACTGAGCCACATCCTGAACCCTATTTTGTATTTTTTTAGAGATGGGGTCTCACTGAGTTTCTTAGCACCTCGCTGTTGCTGAGGCTCGCTTTGAACTTGAGATCCTCCTGTCTCAGCCTCCTGAACCTCTGGGATGACAGGTGTGTGCCACCGCACCCAGTCTTCATGTTTGATGATAGCAAGACTCCTTGTTCCCAAAGCTGTGGCTACCCTTGCTGCAGCACAATGTTCTGCTAGGGCTGGATTTCACTGTGACACAGTGGCTTTTAATACCACAGTGATTGAGGCTTGAAATCAGGATAGCCATCACCCAGTGTAATAGGCTAGTGTCTGAAACTGTGACACTAAAGGCTTCTGGTCACATAGGTCAGCTGCAAGTGAGGAGACGGTTCTTATTTCATCACTGGCCTGAAGGTGCTGTCATTAAGGTGAGCGCTCTGCTCTGATCCACTGCCCGACCCACTTACTTCCTTATCTCATGGATGTTCCCGGAAACCATCTACTGGAGGTGATGAGCCCTTCACGTGGGATCAATGCAGCTCCTGAAAAATAACATAGAAACGTTTTGTCTCTGCTGGGTTTCCACTGTGCTAAAAGATATATATCTTTTTAATGTATTAAGGCAGAAAATTCAGAGATGCTTTTTTTTCCACTTGGAAATTTTGTGATTACTGGAGAGGATCATAGTCAAAGTACTTTATTTTATTTTGGGGGGGACAAGTTCAAATCATCTCTAATTTTTTCACCAATGCTTTTCTATCTGGTAAGTTCCAAGGAGGTGTCGATGTTTATATTTTTATTTTTTGCTGTGCACAAACCGTGTTGAGACAATCTGGGTTCTAGACAAGTTCGGGTGGATAGACGTTTTCAGTGACTTTCTAGACTCCTGGGGTTGCGTGCAGTGGGAGCCAGCTGGACCCGAGGAGGAGGCTGGACCTGGAGCTGGAGCCCAGGACGTGGCCTGAAGAACCCACTGTCATTTGTTGACAGGGCCAAGGAGCTTCAGGGCTCAAACTCTCTTGCAAAATGTTGTGCAGAGTGAGTAACAAGCTCAGGGTGTCCTCCCAGCCTCCTTGGTTCCTGCCGGGTCTTTCTGGATCTGTACCAACCTGGCCTCATGGTCCAGAAACTGCCTGGGTGCCTTTCTCCCAGGGTCCCGCTCCATCCCTCTGGGGTTCTAAGTGAGAGGCTTGGTTATCATGCCACATACAGGGGGGAGAGCTGAGGCAAAGAAAGGCAGAGCCACTGGCCCCCAAACCCTCTCAGTTAGCAGGGGGTGGGGGTGGGGGCAAAGCTGGGCGCAAGCTTGGACAGGGCGCCTGGTGTCATGGATGTCACCACCTCTGGTGCTGCCTCTGGATGCAGCTGCCAGATCTCAGAACAGCTTCTCTGTGGCCCCTTGAAGTCACAGGCTCTGGCTTAGAGCTCCACCAGGAAAGCTCTGACTGCTCTGCTGAGGGCACAGGTCTTTGTCCCTAGGGAGGGACATGCAAGAGTGGGCAGGGCCCAGGCAGAGCCAGAGCTCCCACTGGGAGGACCATGGGCTCTTCATCCAGGGGAAAGCTTGCAAAGTATTCAACCTGGCCAAAGGCGGCCACCTGAACTCACTGAATTTTGCTTCTTCCAAAAGGTGGAAAATGATAACGATTATAGATAAATCTTAGAAATAGATACAATGTTCCAGACATACTTGTACAGGACTCGCTTGCGCGCGCGCGCACACACACACACACACACACACGCACGCAGCGCGCACGCATACACATACACACATTAAAAAGTAGATGTATTTCACATGTAACATGTGGGTAGCGTACTTCCACACAAGTGAAATGTGTAATTCACGTCTTGCAGACATGTAGAAAATTCACACCGGCAGTCCTCCGTGCACCCTAAAGCAACCCTGTGGGTGTTGCTCTCATCCCTGTCTCAGAGGTCACTCAGACACAGAGGGTGGAGCAACTTGTAGGTTCCTGGTAATCCCTTGCAGGTGGAGTCAGATTCAAATCCAGGACATCCAGCTACAGAGCTGGCCCCTGTGTGACCACCTGCAGCACTGCCTCCCTTCCCAGGCTCTGAGCCCCTTTGTCATTCGAAGGTGCTCAGAGAGTAAAATCTCCCCATTAGCCTCTTGGACATCCCCTCCCATGCACTTGCACCCCCTCTACTTTGTAAATTTTCTGGTTAGTACATTCAGAAATCTCCTTTTAATTACTCTGCCTGTGGATATTAATATCCTCCATTGTGTTTGGTAAATGACATTCATCCAGCCTACAAAAGACCCACTGCATCTAGCTTGCTGTTCATTAAAACTTCCTTAAAGATGTCTAACAGCCCCCTTTCACTTTTCATAACGTGGATGAAGAGCACTGAAACTTGCAGAAGAGAGGGAGTGAGGACTCCATGATTGCACCAGGTTTTCACAAAAGGCCTGAGAGCGAATACCCCTGTTCCCCCAGTGAGGCCGCCTCCCAGTGTGAGGAAGCTCTCCATGACATGGGCACTGAGCCCCCTGCTGGCTGCTCTGAGTCCTGTCCCTGCTGTGGCCAGGGATCCTGCACTGTCCCTGCTGGACTGCAGTCCTGTGGGGCGCGGCCACATCTCTGCCCCTTTCTGTGCTCTCCCAGAACAGCGTTTGGAACCTCAGAGACATCAGGAAGCCTCGCTGAAGTAATAAGACCCGTGGATACGTAGATGGAGATGTGGTCAGAGCGGTTGTTTTGAACACCGCTCATAAAGGCACCCGTAGATGTGCTTTAGCTCCAGGCCTGTGTCAGGACCGTGGGTGTTGGGAATCAGTCTGAACACTGAGACTTTTCCCTTCCAGCCCCTGTCCCCAAGACAGGCATCACTGAGGCAGGACCAGGTCTCAAAAGCCCTGTAAACTGCACAGCCCACATAGACACCTTTGTCTGTCAGAGTCAAGGGGGCAGAGGGGCGCTGCTCCAGCCCTCTGCAGAGGCTCCATGCAGAGATGGAGCTTTAGGAACGTGATTATTAGCCAAATAGGAAGAAGAGATCAGGGCTCTGGGCCTCGTTATTGTGCTTCAAAAGTTGGAAGGGTCTTGCAATTTGATTTTGTCATTGCTCCAACCACATGGCAGTTCCATAGAGATACCCACACTTCTGGGGCAGTGGCATGCAGGTGGCTGAGCGTTGTGAATGTCAGACCATTTCTGTAACTAGAATGGAGGAGAATACAGCTGGTCTCCAGCATTACCTCTTTATTGACTCAAATAAAAACCATCCAGAAAATAATTGCCTTCCATTAAACATAAGTATTTGGAACACATAACCTGAGCAAGGCGACCCAATGTGGCTTGTTGGTGACAGCAATCAGAAGTGAGAGAGGCCGTAAGTACCCAGGCACAGGTGTCCTGGTGGGATAGGGAAACACTGGACAGAACAGCACCCCTGAAGGGCTCCCGCCCCAGCACGGCCACTGTGCCTTGGGAGGGAAATAGCCCCTGTCTTGGGTATCAAGGGCCTCATCTGCAGAGCGCAGAGTGCCAGGCCAGCACTCTGCTGGGGACAAAGACTTACCTGCATTTTCTTGCGTAAAATGAGAGGAAGCCAGCAGCAGGGGTCTGACTGCAGCAGAGTCTAGGGACTCCGTGCTCAGATCTCCAGCAAGATCAGAGTCAAAGGTGGAATTTCTCCTGCCCAGATGTGGACACATTCAAAAACTCTGGCACACTGCGTGGCTGGGTGGGTGCTGGTACGCTGTGGAGAGACAGCACCTAATAGACAGATGTCATCTCTGACATTATGGGAGTGTCCCTTCCCAGTGTGAGATGGCTACAGCTGACTTTCCCGTGCTCCTCAGCCCCTTCCCGGGAGTCTCATCTGCTTCTTCTGCACTGAGGGTGTGGCTCTGTGTCTGCCACCTTGCTGGAACCCAGGTTCACTCACAGAACTCGGCACACTGTCCCCCAGTTGGCGATCCTTTCCCCTATGTGCATGTGAGCCATGACAGCTGCAGATGTTCTCTCTCAGTGGATCTCCAGGGTCCTGCAAAATGTAACGTCAGAAGATCATGTATGCATATGTGTGCACTCCACATGTCTGTGTGTGCACATGCACATAGACTTTTTTTTTTTTTTTTGGTTGAAACGTTTTAATTAGAAAAAGTGTGCTTTTTTGGGAAGGGCCTAAGGTAATCCAGCTTGCTGTGTTCCCGGGAATGAGTGTGCATAGTCTCCGATTCCTAACTGTGCTCTTCTGTTCGCTGCACGTGGGGAAGATGGGCACCTGGTTTCCACTCCCAGGGTCCACCTGGGCTCTCAGGGCTGCAGGGGCTCTGCTGCTGCCTCTCGTGGGTTTCTGTGGTTCAGGGTTCTCTACAGCAGAGGCTCAGGCCCTGGAAGTGAGGGTCAGATTGGGAGCCACAGAGAATGGATTTGGGCCTGCAGGAGCTACAGCCACTGTCCTACCTGCCCAAGTGACTTCCAGAGGATGCCTCTCTCCCAACTTGCCTCAGGATCCTTTGCAGGAGTCTCCAGGATTGAGTTTCCAGGAACATTTTCTGCCTTTGTCTGTTTTAATCCTTTTTTAAGATCTTGACTTGTGCTCCTGTTATACTGATAGCTTACCTTTATGCAGCACCCACTCTGTTCCAGGGACTAAATGCTGTCTCAGGAGAATAGCGCATGAGGTAGACATGGTTATTACCCTTATTCTCTCAGTAGCTGTGAGTAAATAAGCACAGAGAGGTTAAGTAACTTTCCCAGGTTCTTACAGCATGTAAGGGGCAAATTAAAACTGGGAGACCAAGGCCTGCATCCCTAACTCTCCCAACCTTGCTGCCTCCTCTGGGATGGTTGCCACATGCATACCTGTGCCTTGGATGTGGCTGTCCCCCTGACATTGTGCTATTCCTTCATGATACATCAGCTTCTGGTGGAAGCCCATGCAGGTACATCAATGTAGAGCTGGGTAGAATGGAAGGAGTCAGCCTTGGGGCCCCAAACGTGCAGCTTTAGAGGCGGGCTTCTACCCACTGTGCCATGGGGAGGCTCCCCACTTCCCCACGACCTTCCCTTGCCTTGAGGGAAAACGGCCTTACCCTTGGCCTCTTCCACATACAAACCAAAAAAGCAGTTTTCTCTTCCAGCTCTCGATTTGCTGTTTGCAGGAGTTTCCCTTTGACTTACTGTGTCAGGATGTTATTAACATCATCAATCGCAGGTGGGGGGGGCAACGTGTCCCTAGCCAGAAAGAACCACATCGCAGCCATTAGCTCCTCATTAAAAATTCCCTAATGAAGTTTATAAACACTTTTACATATTTATATCCAAGATAAAAATGCATCATAAATTCAAAAGAAGTGGTGAGGGGTAGATCACATATGAAAAGTCAGATTAAACTGAAGGCTAGAAATAAATGAGCTTAGAGCGTCAGCTCAAACCAAAACCTATGTTGTAAGGGGTGGATTGGCATAAGCTTCCGTGTGGATTCAGGGCCCCCGGATCCCCTCCTTCCCTGCACTTCCCATGGCCATAGATCAGCAGACGCTGTGCTCTTTCCTGTGGCAGGTGGAATTGTGAACTTCCACTGTGTAGCTGCCCTGGAGATGTCCACCTTCTGTCCCCCAGAACCTGTGACAATGTGGGAGCTTGCAGGTGAGAGCAAGTGAAGGACTGTGAGATGGGAGAGATGGCCCCGGAGAGTCCAGGTAGGAAGAGCATAACCACAGAGGGACTCCTGCCAAGAGAGGTCAGGTGAGAGGACGCTGCGGTAACAGAAACGGAGGTTGACTGATTTGACCAAGGAACGAAGCTACCTCCAAAAACGTGCACAAAGCAAGGGAGGTAATTCTCACTCCAGAGGGAACCAGCCTGTTCACACCCTGACCTGTTTCAATGCTGATCCTCAGAGCTATGAGATAATAAATCCGTGTTGTAAGCCATTGCACTTCTGTTAATTTGTTATAGCACCTACTAGACACTCATACATTCCTCTTTATTCTATGTTCCCTGAGGGCTGGTTTCAGCCTTTCTCATTAACTTCTGCAAACTGATGGCCAAGGACAGTGTTTGGACCCACATAGGCATCATACATATGAATTGAATGAACAAACAAAGGACAAAATGAATGCATTTTGGCTGAAAATGTGTCAAGCAGCCGTAACTGCAGGTCTTACTAACCAATTAACAAAAAAGACCTGTTCTTTCTGTGTGTAGCTGATGCTGAGAGCAGAGTCTGCATCCCCCCAGCTCTGGGGGTGCTAACCTCTCCATGTGGTTCTGGAAGATTCCATGTGGTTTCCACTGATGCAGAGAGCACACATGACTGGTCTCTTATGACATGCTCCCTGTGCAGATAAATCAATTGGTGAGAATGGATAGGGCAGTTAGAGATGACAAGCCTATGGTCTAGAGCAGGAGAGGCATAACTGGATCCCTGGGAAGGTGAGCATTAGGCATCGAAGGGGAAGAGGAAAGGGCCCTCAAGCTTGGATTATGCAGCAGATGTCAGTAGGTGAGGAATTTCGGCAAAGGTGGTTCTCATGCACCCCAAACAACTTGGCACATATGGATGGAACCACATCCCTAGCCAGCCGTCACAGACTTCCCTCACTCCACAGAGCAAAGCACCTTTTCTCCCCTGCCCCGCCAGATTACTACTCAATTAATTCAGACAGAAACCAGCCCAGAAAATAAACATCCCCTTTAAATCATACATTAGAATGCTGTACATGTAGAGTAAGCCAGGTATTGAAACGTAGCATGTTGATCAAGGCAATCAAAAATGCAAAATAGGAAATAAATCCACAGGAGCAGCTATCAGGAGAACAAATCCCAGGCAGCAGAGGCCATAAGGCAGCTGACGCCAGGAGACCCCGAATGGAGCGCAGCAAGCTCCAGGTGACAATGGCCCGGCAGGCGAGATGCACCCGCTCAGCCCAGGATAATTCTGCAGAATCATCTTTTGGGAAAAGTACCTTTATAAATCATCCTCAAAGCAGAAGCTTCTTAGGAATGCACCCTGATAGACTAAGTGTCTTGGTTGTCATTTTCATTTTATTTTGTTCTGTTTCTAAAACTAAATGAAGACAGCAAAAGTCTGGTCTGATCAAGGGTAAGTGCCTTTGGCTTTCAAAGTACTTTAGAAGGAGAGGGACCTTGAGTGTGACCTGCAATCCTGAGCCCACTCTGAGCCATAGGAGGGGAAGACAGGGTGTGGACGAGTCCAGCAAGCCTCGCTCAGGAAGGCAGGCATTAGTGCCGTGACCTTGGCTGTAGATTAAAGCCCTGCTCCCCCAACATGCTAAACTTTATTGATTTTCCTTTTGTTTGTGCAGTTAATCATTTGTTTGCAACCAGGGTTTCAGGTGAGGACACACAGATGAATCAGAAACCCAGTCTGAGGAGCTCATGACCCCTTCTTTCATGTCCGTGACCGCTGCTGGAGCACACGATCAAATCCAGGTTCTGTCGTGTTTGTCCCTGCCTGGTCCTGAGCCCACGGTAGCCTTCAAGTTTGTTTACTAGTTATTTTTCTGTTTTCTTTCTTGAGAATTCAGTGATATTGAAAATAGTAGGTTTAATTTATTTTCTCATCTTCTTCCTTAAAAGATGGATTTTGCTGTGGTGATAGACAATCATCTTGTAACTACTCGCCAACGTTGTATTACAGTGAACTTCAGGAAGGAAGACCCTGCTGGGTGGGAGATGAAGAATTTGCTGCTGTGTTCTGGCTCAGGGTGTCCCAGGGCTCTCATCACCCAGCAGGAGCACCAGGTCTCCAGGATGCAGCTGGAGTGGGGCCCACTTCTGACCAGTGCCCACGGGGGCCTCCTCCTCGCAGGTCATCCAGATTCAGGGATTCCAGCGTGTGGATTTTCAGTTGCTGTTCGGCTGCAAGCAGGAGGCCCCTGGGGAGGGAAACTTCTGTTGGGGCAGTTCTGGGCCAAGAGGAGGAGCTGACCACTAAATGCTCCTGGAGAGGAAGCCCTGCAGCCTCCGGAGAGGGAAATGGTAAATATCCACCAGAAATCATATGCATCAGGCAAAAGTTTTGAGCCAGAAATTCTGCTTCTAGGAAATTCCTGCACAATAATTAGAAAAGTCATCAATCTTCGTATCCTAAAGGAGGCTTATCACAGTAGTATGGACAGGAACGCGGATGAGACAGCTGAATGTCCAGTGACAGGGTAGGAGAGAAGTCAGCCTACCAGCATGAGGGAAAACGAACTTTAAGGAATAACACAAAAATGCATGTAGTGACTTGGGAAAATGACAGTTGCAGAGTGAATATTAAGCCAAGTTGCAAAGCAAGCAACTCTGCACAGTGTGCCTTAAAAATCTACAGCCACGTTCATGTTTCTGAGTGAAATAGAGATGGCCCTTCAAACACC